>NC_139688.1:30189693-31577961 GCF_964106915.1 Podarcis gaigeae
CCCCCGGACAACCGGGGCGACCAACCTAAGGTCCATAGCAAGGCCAAGGAAAAAACTAAGACCCTGAGCTCAAAGGGAGTGGAGGGTGGGTGACTCGCGACGGGACGACGGAGAGTGAGGCCGAGGAGGGGCTGGCGCCGCAGCATATAGGCTGCTGTAAACGCCCCCTCGGAGGCACCTGGTTGGGTGCCTGCCGATGGGCGTAGGCGCCAGCCAGGTGAGTGGGGGAGGCAGGGGGCTAATGCCCCCTGCTAGGGGCGGAGCTCGGGCTCCCGCCCACAACCACTCCCCTCTCTTCCAGGAAGGAGAGTCTCTGTGCCCTAAGTGGTAGCAGCAATGACCTCTCCATGCATTAACTGGGGGGCAGCTTTTGCGTGGTCGTGTGCAGCCCCCCCTCTAGACTACTAGACCCCCAGCAAGGTAGCTGGCTTCGCCACCACTGCCAAGCCGGATACCTGGAGGTTCCCGCCTAGCCTCGTCAATTAGCCAGTCCCGGCTGGGGTTGCCAAGGGAGTTGGCCAGGTAGAGTTAGGACTGCCCACACTCACAACAGAGGGTGTAGCTTACCTGTTGGTTTGGATAACCCTGATGTTCCCCAGATCTCCAGCTGGGGCCTGGGAGGGATAAATGCCTAATGCCAAGACCTTCCTACAACTGAGAATTTAATAAAGTTGTGGCCAATTTTAATCCCATAACACGTTGCCAGGTGTCATTATTCCTCCCGGGGGTCACCTGGGGCTTGGGGGGGGGGTCTCCGCCTGTCCACGCAACAGAAGTGTGAGCCATTTTAAAAGGCTACAGAAGGAATAGGAGCTTGGGGAAACATGGTCAGGATCATGCTTTAAGTGATTTTGAGATGTCTTCTGAATTCGTTGCACTATGGATGGATCCAGGTGTCATATTCTTAGATTGCTTCCGAAATGCTACCAACCTTGATGCTGGTTCTGCCAAGTGAGCCTATTATCGTTTGGAAGGCTAGCAATGTTTGTCCTGTCTCCTCCTGCGTCAGACGTGTCAAAATAATCTCAATCATTTATCATTTTTCTTGTTTATTTGCACACTAGAAATGTCAGCTCTGCCTTTGGAGAGAGGTGGGAGGGGAGAGGCTTTGTTATTTAGCAAACACTTTAGATTTGTCATCAGCAGAGAAAAATAAAGTTTCCCAAAATGGAAGAAAGGGATTTTTGGTGCTTCAAAAACCTGGAATTGGCTGGCCCTAGCTATACTGGTTGTTTCCATACCAGGAAAATTCCCAGCATGACTTTGGAACCTTATGACCACCTAATGACCTCTTGCTCCCTTGATTGCTGGACCCCTCTTTTAATTAGCATCTCGCTTTGATGAATGGGGTTCTTTTATTACATATTTTAATTATGGCTTTTATATTTTAACCTTTTAAAGGGTGTTCTTTCATTGTGTGTTTCAGTGAGGAATTTTTACATGACAACACTTGGACAACTGCTCTTTACACTTTCGCAAACCACTTGGAAGTCTGTTTTAAAATGAAATGGGACAAAAAAACAAAGCACCGTGGCAAATTCAGAAGTCCAATAATAACCATAGAATAAATGCAGGCCCAACTTTGTGGAGTTGGTCTCGTTGGCCACCTGTCATGGCCCACATCCCAGACAGTGGGGGGACTGGATCCATCCCCTCAAGCCTCTCCTCCTTGCTGACACTGATTGACTTCTTGTCCCCTCTGGGCAAGTGAGCAGTGAGAGAAACAAGGAGAAGATTCTGCTCACCTTAGCCTTGCTGGATGCATGACTGTGTGGAATGGGCCTAAAGGGAGAAGACAAGTACGTGGGCAAGCAGTGGTAGCACCATATAGTAAAAGGTAAAGGGGACCCCCAACCATTAGGTCCAGTCGTGACCGACTCTGGGGTTGCGGCGCTCATCTCGCTTTATTGGCCGAGGGAGCTGGCATACAGCTTCTGGGTCCTGTGGCAAGCAAGACCAAGCTGCTTCTGGCAAAACAGAGCAGCGCACGGAAACACCTTTTACCTTCCCGCCGGAGCGGTACCTATTTATCTACTTGCACTTTGATGTGCTTTCGAACTGCTAGGTTGGCAGGAGGCACCATATAGTAGGTAAGCCCTGTTAAGGGAGAGGGGCCCAGTGAAAGGATTTTGTCAATGGGCCCAGAAAGGGGCATCTCCTGTACAGTGGAACCTTGGTTCTCAAATGTCTCTGTTAACGAACAATTTGGAACCCGAATGCTGACAACCCGGAAGTGAATGCTTCTGTTTCCGAACGTGCCTTGGAAGTCGAATGGCTTCTGAGGCATGTTTTCCCACTTTTTCAATAAATGGATTTTGCTGACTTTGATCTTCGGTTTCTGAATGTTTTGGAAGTCAAACAGTCTTCCAGAACAGATTACATTTGAAAACCAAGGTTCCATTGTACATCTTCCATTAATCTATTACTTTGCTGCTGGAATTGTTTGGCAATCTGGAGACTTTAACCCGGAGCCCTCCAGATGCTGATGGTCTCCCATTAGTCCCACCCAAGCATGACCACTAGTCAGCTATGATGAAAGTAGTCCAAGAACATCTGGAGAGCTGCAGGCTTCCCCATCCCTGCTTCAACTCCCTGTATAAGGAGAGCACATCAACTTAAAGCTGGTGTATCCATTGCTACACTTCTAGTCAATGGGCTGTAGAGGTGCTGGGAGTTTTACATGGCACTGCGCTCATGCGCTGTGTTGGGAAGAGAAGATGCAGCAGGTGACATGGCATGAACTTGGCATTTCAGCCATCACTGCTACCCTGCAGACACGATTTTCGTCAGCCATGCTGCTTGCTACCCTGAATACATTGGAGCCACCTGGAGTTCTCCAACCCGTTTACAAAAAGCGCCTCTATCACAGGAAAACATGCATAAGAATTAATATGCATGTATATCTGATATGCATGTGTATCTGAAGAAGTGTGCATGCACACGAAAGCTCATACCAAGAACTAACTTAGTTGGTCTTTAAGGTGCTACTGGAAGGATTTTTTTTTTTTTTGTTAAGAATTAATATGTTACTGTAGGTATCATACAAAAATGCCTTCCCCTAGAAGTGCCTTGAAGAAAATGTTGACATTAGTCAATGTTGTATACAAAGATGTGCTTATTAATAATAATAACAATCACAAATTGCTGCAGGAATGTGGTGGGCTGGATTGGGAAAATGATAAACTAAAAGAACCAAAATTGACAGATCTTTCCATCTAGGCAAGAGTGTATAGGATTGCAGCCTCGGTTACATTCTTTAGGCTTGGTTACAGGCTCAGTTGCAGCAGGACAGGGGAATGTAGTTAGGCCTATGCTGCTACTGTGTTTTACTTTAAAGCAAAATCTCAGGACAGGCTGGGAAGCTGTGCTCCAGCAACACGCCCACTACCTTCCAAAGATGTGCATTTTAATTTTTTTGATAATCGCACCTAAGTGAACTCTCAAGTGTTCATACTCAGTTCCTTGCACACTCCCTTCAGAGATTTAGACAGATAAGGGCCTTACAATTTCCATTTATTATCTTTGGCCTTTGTGCATTCTGACGAGGGTTTAAATACAGCTGTATGCTTTGTGTATGGGGTGAATTTCAATTCTGATTTTATTTTTATTTTTTAATTTTTTTAAAAAAAGCTTTAATCTCTGAGATGTTGATAAGGATATTAAACCCTTGCTGTGTTGCCTCTTTGTGCTTGAGTCCTGATAGGACGTCATGATGGGCTTGGTCTTCCATGCCTTAAGGGCTTATCATTAGGAGCAGCTGACAGCTTTCTCTGTTGGAGCTTTACTTTTGCAGCAACACAGGAGGAAGAAAAGGGTGGAGAGAGGAAGTGAATTCTGAGCCTTTACAGATGGGAATGGAGTGGCAATTATGGGCCACTTCTCTGAGACAAGTGTGGCAAAAGCTGGGGGCTTCATTGTAAGGTCTTTTAGATGATTGCAGGAAATAATAGTGCAAAGGGGGCTGCTTCTACTCTCTCTCTCTCTCTCTCTCTCTCGCCTTTCAATAGGAGACTTTTATTTGGGGCGGGGGATGTGCAGTTATTAAGCGCAGCATGGAGACAATCTGTAACAGGGATCTTCATCAATCAGATTAACTACTTTCCAAGATGAAAGTAGACGATGCACAGTGTGAGCCCAAGAAGATATTTATCAAAAGCCATATTAATAACCACTTTTAGCCTTCCCCTGACAGTTTCATCTTAGCTTCCATGTTTAACATTTGAGTATCATATGTTTTTGTCAGGATGAGGCTGCTAAGAGCATCAATTAATTAATTCCTCTGAAGTGTGGTTTGGAAAGGTAGTAAAGTAACATTCCCTTAGGCCAGCACTGTTAATGGTAAGCAACATTCTGGCAGTATACCATTCCTTCCTCTGGAACAAAAAAAATTCAGAGTGTCAAGTTGTTTCTGCCTTGCAAACACAGAGTAGAGTCGGCTTGGTTTTAACAACATTGCTAACTGTAAGAGCATGAAAAGGTTTTGAAGGCAACAATTCTACAAGAAGACTGTGCGTCTGCTATAATTTTATAGATAGCTGATATATGTTTGTGTGTGGATGCTTACATACATATGTTGCCTCTCTAGCAGCATAATAAAGACCATTTAGAAGCATAATAAAAAGGCAGAGACAGTGTCTGAAATCAATGAACTATCAGGAGGCTGTGCTCATTGCCAGTTCATTTCTGGGTCCAATTCAATGTTCTCTGATGTTCCAAGTCCTAATCCACTCAGGCTCCAAATATCTGAAAGACCAATTCCTTCCCTACAAACTCTCTTGGATGTTAAGATCAGCAGAGGGGCCCTCATGGTACTTCCACCACCATCAGAAGTGTTGTTGTTTTTGGTTGGGGTGGGTGTGGAGGTCCAGAAGAAGGCATGCTGTGTGGCAGCCCCTAAGCTGTGGAATTTTTTCACCACCAAATTCTGTGGTCTGGCACCTTCATTATGTAGTCTTTGTCATATGTTGAAGACACACCTCTTTGCCCTGGCCTTTGACACCTAAGCACCCACCCTCTTATAATGGTTGGCCCCTTGGATGACAACGGAATGAAAGGTGCAATAAAGGAGGAGAAGGAGATTGCAGAGAAGCTTAGTGAATCTGAAATATACTCGGAGTCGAGTATGAATTTCATACTCTTTATTCAGCTCGTAGTAGCAATGAATGAAACTTTCCCCAAAACGTCTAGCTATATATACATTATTTACACAGTGGGCCCCGCATGATTGGCTAATTCTGAGCTGCTCCTGCGGGCCAATCAGGTCGCTGATTCACTTCATCTAGGAGCCTGATTGGCTGCTCCTGCCACTGATTCACTTCCACCTGGAGCTGGATTGAGTGCTCCTGTGGACCAATCAGACTGCTGCATTCTGGATCCTATTGTTCTAGGATTCAGCTCAGTACATAACAGAATCCTTTTCATTTGTATTCACAACAGAAGATTTAGAGCAGATCCCAGTGCCTGAACTGACTTCAGCACATATGCAGCAGCTCCTAGGGGCTGAGGCAGTTTCAGCCCTCTCAAATTTTTTGGAGGGGGGCTGGGTCCTCTCAATGTTTAGAGGGCATGGGGGTCTGCCCCCTGGCTCCTCCCAATGTCACACATATGATGTTGGGCCCCCACAATCACCTTGAGAAGATGGCACCTCTGCTTCAGCAGGTGGAAGTCTGAGGACCTTAGGTGATAGTGATGAGATATGAAGTTTGAGACCTAATAGACAAAATAAAATCTGAATGCTCATTAAGTATCCCTTGTACAGTTAACTTAGTACAATGGTATAAATGTGCTTTGAACATTCAACAGAGTGCCCCTTTAAATATTCTACACAGCATTTCATGCTACATTTCACAGGAGGGAGAAATGAGCTCTGTGGGGAAAACATGTGAACTCAGACATAGTTGGGTTGATGTGGAAAGGGCTTCTTAAGGAATGGAAGCAGAAAGAGATGCCATGACTTGGGAAAGAGAGAGAGACTTGAAAATATGCACCCACAGGACTTGCATCCCAGACCACACAATCTTCTGACATGGTTATAGCAATATTCCTTTACCCACCAGGAGGCTGAAATGGATGGGGAAATATTATTGATGATACAAGCAAAGCATCTAAGTAACTTAAGCAAAGACAGAAGGTGTTAAACAATCTAAATTCTATAAATACCTAAAATACATGAGATGCAGCACACTTCCCTTTCAAAAATCTTAGATTGTTTGGATGAAGCATTTTGGATTGGAGACAGTTGTACTTGGATATTTAAAACTCAATTGGTCTAGCTTTGAATTATTTACACCTCTCTCTCCTGAACAGTTTAAGCTAAGTGTAAGTGAATTAGACAGCATTTCGGTGTAATTTAAGGGCAGGGGGGGAGGGGAAGCCAAAACCCGGCATGAGGACTTGCAGGAACGTGAGAAGATTCCTTAACTGTGAAGCCAAACCACCAGCTGAGGTCCTTTCATTTGCATTCAGAGGTGATAAAGTATCCAGCATGAGGGAGGATTATGGTACCGAAAGGCACAGACTGAGTCTACAAAGAGGTAAAGAACATAAAATGTGCAGATCAGCAGTCTGATCAGCATCAGTGAATCAAAAGCTTCTCAGTCATTTCAGGGCCAAACCAGATAATATATGATTTCTCTTTCTCTCTCCCTCCCTCCCCCCCCCTCTCTCTCTCTCTCTGTGTGTGTGTGTGTGTGTGTGTTTAAAAGCAAGTGGGTGGGGTGGGGGGAAGCTGACCGATACTGGAACCATAATTCAGGGGTCAGCAAGGTTTATCTTGCCTGGGCTGGATCAGTCCCACGGAGATCCCATTGTAGGCCAGATTGTGTACACGCCTGCAATTTTCAGCATCTGCGTAGATGTGATTTTTGGCATTTGTGCATGCGCAGATGCGATTTTTGGCACCGTAGAAGTGAGTCCCTGTGCCGGTTTAGCGCAGCGCATGAGTGGGCAGCTTGGTTCGGGGGTGGCTCATGGGCCGGTCAAATGACCTCTGTGGGCCTCTTCTGGCCCATGGGGCTTAGGTTGCTGACCCCTGCCATAATTGAAGGGTTAGGGAGGTATTTAACCCTTTCTCACTTGCTATGGTCCTGATTTGGGTTGGTGTCCCACAACTCCAACATGTGCATAGGAAAAAGCAACTGCTCACTTCAGTGAGAGTCGCCCCAAACAAAATGCAGCACATGGAGCCCAATCCGGTTTGTGACCATGGGGAGGGATAGAGGATTAAAGGCTCCCTACCCACACAGTTGGGTCCTGGTCAAAATTGCGTCCTCTCCCCCATGTTGCTGATTTGTTCTTAAAAGTTCTGCACATAAAGAAACAGAGCTAATGCATCATCTGGTTTCACCTTAAAATTCAGAGGCTAACCGACTGCGGGGGAAAGGATCTGTTATCCCTTATCCATGATGGATTGCATTTCTCTCTTTACAAAGCATAATATTTGTCAAAGTAAAATGATTGCAGATATTTTAATCTGCCATTTTTCTCATAGCGCTAAATACCTTTGCTTTACTGTTATTGACATCTAGATTTAAGCTGGACACCACTTGCATAGTGAGTTACTCAAATAGGGGAATTACTTTTGGCACTTTGGCTGAATGTAACCACCAAATAATTTCTAGAATTCCCATGGGGATTTCAGTCTTGATCCTGTATTGCTAACTAAACATTCATTCTTCTTCTTCTTACAGATTCCTTTAGGGGTGCAGTTGATGACTAAACACACTGTGGAAATAGGTATGCATAGAAAATAGTGAGGGATGCACAGCCAGCTAAGTTCTCTTAAAAGCCTTCCATATTGTCCCATTTCATACCGTAGAGCAGGGTTGCCTGCTGTATACTGTTCTCCAGTCCCAACTGATCCTGTTTGTGGTTACTGTCTAACTTTGCCATTCTGTGTCATTCTTGCAGGCCAGCAGAGCAAAAGGTGCTGTTTCTGTGATGCTTTGCCAGCAGAGAACAGCACAGAATGATTTGTTATGGGTCTGGACACAGCATCAAGAAGGTTAATCCCTCTATAAGCAACTAACTGTTAATCCCTCTATAAGCAACTAACTGTGGATGGAGAGCGAGTGAGGACCAGGTGATTCAGAGTCCAAATCTGGACAACATGTCTATCCTACTCAGTATAAATCTGAGATGCAGTGCTTAGCTCCTCCCCACACCAGCTTTCCCCCAGTTTCTGGGACGGGTGATGTTGTGTGGGGAGGAGCTAAATCATGGGTTCTTCTCAAGTGGCCCAGGACTTTTGATGCTGGCTTCATGTTGCAGAAAGGAGCAATGCCACAATACCACCTATGTCACCAGAAGAATGCAAGAAAGAGTCCCTCATCAAACAGTTCCTCAGCCAATGGCTCTCTCTGTGTGTGTAGACTTCATATCTCCTGCAGGTTTTTCAGATAACCTGAAGGAGATAAATGAAACATTATTTCTGGATAGTAAGCCTTTAAATATGTGGGCATCCTCCCCACATTCCAGAGCCTCCATGTCCAAATAAATAAGCTAGCAAGCAAGCATTTATTTTTAAAAAATAAAACAATGCATGCTAATGATATAAGCAGCTAGCAAATCTATTTAGCATTCACTACAGATTGGTGTAGGCCAGACGTCACCGGTGTGGGGGTCTTCCACCTCCTTGAAGTTTTGGACTAAAACTCTTGTCATCTCCATGGCTGGGGGTGATGAGAGTTGGAGCTGAAGAACATATTGAGGGCACCAGGCTGACTAACGTTGTCCTAGCCTCTGGTACAAAGCAGCCAGCTTGTAGGCATAGCAGACAAAATAGCCAAGAGAAAATGGCAGAAGACATGTGTGTGCCAAAAGGAATCTTGCTCGATTCAAGAGATCCAGCTGAGGTTGTGTGAAGAAACAAGCCAATTAACCTCAATTTGCTTCTGCAGTCTTACAGTCCGTATTGCAAGCCTGAATAATATTATTGGTTCTTTTTACTGCATGACTTACATACAGTTTATCAGGCAACATAAAATGATAATTGAATAATCAAAGATGCAGAGGTTATTGTGATGAATGGGGTGCTTTTGTATCAATTTCAGAGGGATTTGCACAGGACAAGTGGTTGCACCCTCATTGTACCCACACCTGGAACAAAGGGGCGAGACACTTATCATTGGAATAACTAACCGAACAATGTTATTATCATTAGCATTCAATAGAAATGGAGATGTACAACAAGTGTCCAGGAACCCTGTGATGCAGGAACTGCCTGGTGTCTTTCCCTTCCACATAAATGAGGGCAAACCTGACCCAGCCCTCTAACTGTGTGCCAACTACCTCCCCCTCCCACCCGGGAGTATCTCTTCAGGTGTTGAGGGAGGCCTTCCTGGCTCACTCCCCTACTAGGATGCCAAAATGCTGAGTGTATGAGCCAGGCTAGGCCTAGAAGGGCCCTCCTTACTGTTGAACTTCAGTGTTTGAACACCTTTCTTTTTCAGCCATCCTTGTAAGTTGTATTATGCCTGTTTATGGAACTTGTGTTCCATATGAGGTTTTCTCAGGATAACAAAGGATGTGTGTTTTGTATCCCGTTGGCATAGGGAACAAAAATGGAGGGTGAGGAGAGTCAGTTGGGGGGAGTGATAAATGTCCCTATTTTCGTCTTGGAGGGGTTGTAGGGTATGTATAAGTGGTTTCGGATATAGCCTAAATCTTTTGACATCCTATTCTTAAATCTGCATTGTACACCATTATTCCAATTTATAGCACAAATAATTGATGCTTTTGAATTATGGCACTGGAGGAGACTCTTGAGAGTCTCATGGACTGCAAGAAGATCAAACCTATCCATTCTTAAGGAAATTAGCCCTGAGTGCTCACTGGAAGGGCAGATCCTGAAGCTGAGGTTCTAATACTTTGGCCACCTCATGAGAAGAGAAGACTCCCTGGAAAAGACCCTGATGTTGGGAAAGATTGAGGGCACAAGGAGAAGGGGATGAGAGAGGACAAGATGGTTGGACGGTGTTCTCGAAGCTACTAATATGAGTTTGACCAAACTGCGGGAGGCAGTGGAAGACAGGAGTGCCTGGTGTGTTCTGGTCCACGGGGTCACGAAGAGTTGGACATGACTAAACCACTGAATAACAACAACAACTTGTATGATAATGCAAGCATATATCTAAGATGGGTGCATTGCACACAAATATATTGAGTGTTGCAGCTTCTACCTATTATGACAACTTTTTTGCGTTGGAGGGGGGGCAGTTGGCCAATGCTTGTTTTTTAATGATTCTAATAGAATTATGAACACTTTAGAGATTACTTTTTGGTTCGTCACTTAACATAATGGGTGCAGGCTGGACCATATCCATAACTGAGACCAGTAGACTTTATAAACACACTATAGTGATGGCAGGAGAGCCCAGTGATATCGCTTGGCTGTGAACCTTTTTACATGGAGGAGTCAATCAGTCTATACTCTCGAGATGCACAATTATAGAGCCATCTGGTTGATGAAAATTTTTAGTGCTTAATTACTAAGAAGACAAGGCCTAGTCAAAGGCAGTTTTGGAGTTTAACTGAGTTCAAAAAATTTGGAAAACAATATCAATTAAATTTGAGTGGGTTGTTCAAATTCAGAGCACCTGCCGCTATCATTGGGGGGGGGCATGATTTATCTGAAAGACTGGGTGGTGGGAGGGGGAAAATAGTCTGCAAGGAAACACAATTTTTCATAGTTCTTATAGAATGTTTTATCATTTCAATAAATCACATTCAGCGAAGATACATTTTAACCCAAAATGTTCCATCTTTTATTTTTGTTTATTACCTTCTGTGGCAGAAAAGGCACTTGAAAAGCACAAGACTAATATAATCTCTGCATCTGTATATTATGACCGAGAAGCACTAGAAGCTAGTTACCTAACCTTTTGATCCTAACTATATGTCTTCATTTCAATGGAATTTTCTTCCACATTATGGCTCCTTGATGCCTGTGTGGTGTAGTGTGTCTGTTCCCATTCTTTTCTCCATATAGCAGGGCTAAGGGACCCGCGGCCCTCCAAAAGTTGCTAAATTATAACTTCCATCGTATTTGACCATTGACCATCTCTGGGACTGATGGAAACTGGAACCCAACAACATCTGGAGTCCCTGCAGGAATCCCAGCCTTGCCAAATAGGACTATACTGTACATACATATTTGAAAGCATGCCTGCTGATATCCTTGCTCCTAAACTTTCAGTACAAACAGAAGGATGTAGTGTAGAAGAAGAAGAGTTTGGATTTGATATCCCACTTTATCACTACCCTAAGGAGTCTCAAAGCGTCTAGCATTCTCTTTTCCCTTCCTCCCCTACAACAAACACTCTGTGAGGTGAGTGGGGCTGAGAGACTTCAGAGATGTGTGACTGGCCCAAGGTCACCCAGCAGCTGCATGTGGAGCAGCGGGGAATTGAACCCGGTTCACCAGATTACGAGTCCACTGCTCTTAACCACTACACCACGCTGGCTCCCGTGTAGTCCTTTGACTAGTCTCTTGGAAAAGCACCGTGGTAAAAAAAGATTGTTCTTACTGATTGTACCAGATTGGATTGTGTGTTTTTCGTGAGCCCGTTGAAAAACCTATTCAGCCTATGCAGGATCGATATTATTTTATTCATCTCAAAGTCCTGAGAAGTGGGTGGAGCAGAACAAAACAGAAGACTAATGCACTTTCCAAGCAGTATGTGGCACATTTTATCAGAGAAGGCATGTCTCCTAATGGCTTTGCTTATTATGAAAGGCTTGGGCCAACAATTTAAATAGCCGAATCTGAGCACTTTGAAATAAAATAAGCCATTTTCTCCAGTGCTCTTTGGAAACAAAATCCAGGTTAGAAAAGGGGCAGCAGTCCAATTAGACATTTCCTCCTTAATCCCCACCCCACTTTTTTTTTCCAGGCCATAAACTTGGTTTCAAGGTTTGTGTCTAATTTAAAAAAATAATCAGGTGTGTTGGTTAAGTAATTTAATGCTATCATTAACAGAAGAGAGTGTTTTTCTCTCCTCGTTCTAAATTGTTTTCTACCTGATCTGATGTTACACAAGAAAGAAAGTCTTGGCAGGTTGCATGGCTTATACTTTATTGTACACTGGAGAAGGGGAGATGGGTTTTTCTTAAAATGATAGGCTTGAAAAAGGGGGTCTGGTGCCTTTGAAGCTTATATCTTTTCTCAATTTTTTTGTTACCACACATTTCTTTCATGCTGCAGAGGAAGTAAACATCATTTGCCACATTTAGTATGGCCCAGTAAAGTAAATGGCACCACTACATCCAATATTTGCATTCAAAGCGCTGGCTTGGGCCTATAGTCATGGGTGATGGGACTTGTAGTCCAGCAAAAT
The DNA here is from genome assembly GCF_964106915.1 of Podarcis gaigeae. Taxonomy (NCBI): domain Eukaryota; kingdom Metazoa; phylum Chordata; class Lepidosauria; order Squamata; family Lacertidae; genus Podarcis; species Podarcis gaigeae. Next base: position 30,202,029 of record NC_139688.1, read on the forward strand.
CTGCAAGGCACTGCATCAGCTCCCCCTGCATTAAGCTACAGTACTTGAGGCAGGAAATTAATGTGCATGTGCACAGCATTTTAAGTTGGTGTTGCTTTTATTTTTACACTTTTTTATTTTTGTAAGCCAACTTGGAATTCAATTTGATGAAAGGATGCATGTTTGAAGCACAGAATGCTTAAACATATAAACAATAGGTTCTTGATTATGGGTAGGCAAACTAAGGCCCAGGGGCCGGATCTGGCCCAATCACCTTCTAAATCTGGCCCACGGATGGTCTGGGAATCAGCATGTTTTTACATGAGTAGAATGTGTGCTTTTATTTAAAATGCATCTCTGGGTTATTTGTGGGGCATAGGAATTTCTTCTTCTTCTTCTTCTTCTTCTTCTTCTTCTTCTTCTTCTTCTTCTTCTTCAAAATATAGTCTGGCCTCCCATAAGGTCTGAGGGACATTGGACCGGCCCCCTGCTGAAAAAGTTTGCTGACCCCTGTTCTAGATGCTGAACATTTTATGAAAGCACTAAGAAGCTACATACATGGTGCTACAAAGAATTCAACCGACTTTCTTGTGCCACAGATATTTTGTAACAATCAGATGATATAATAGGTTTTTCAAATGCATCCAGTTATCTGCCACCTATCTTTCTTAAATGCTGCAAACAGAAGTGCTTTTGCAATGGGAATTGGTGGAGACTACCATTGCAAAATAAGCCATGCAGGTGTTAAAACTCTCAGCATCTGTTTTGCACCTTGGACTTGCGAGTGCTTGTAAGCAGCAGAAAGTGATAAATGATTTCCCTTTATCCATGTAATGTGACAGCTTCAAAGGCCAGACAAGGAGCCAGGTTTGGAAGACGGATGAACAGAACATCTAGCAGAACATCCAGAAAATGATGAACAAGTGTGCTTCTGGTTGCCATCTGGTGGATCCTGAACACAAAGAGAGGATTTCTTCTTTTTGATAATGGAAATCAGCAGCAAGCAAGAAACATATCCAACTGTTTAGATGGTCATTTCAGCTATACATACCTTTCATTGCCAGTTCAGATAGATAGCGTGTACATTTTATAGCAATGGTTGAATTGGTCTGTTTCCTGTCTCTACCACTTTCCCAGGTGATCACTGTTCTTTGCACTCCATTGTTTCAATAATCTGATTTTTTTTGGGGGGGGGGACTGTGTGAACATTGCTTTTATACTGTATATATACACATTTTATCTCAAAATAGACATTTTTAAATGCTTTTGAGACAAGCAATGCATCAGAAGACTCAGGAAGTGGAAAAACCAGTGGATATCTGGCCTGCAGATTTGTATGGGAGCTACACAGCAGGTCGGTTGGCTTTGGAATTCACACAGATGGAACTCTTCAAACATCCCTAACTTTTCAGTATGATGTTTTTCTATGAAGCTGCCATGCACTGAGTCAGAGTATCAGTCCAGTCTCCTCTGATGGGCCATGGCTCTTCAGGATCTCAAGGAGTGGTTATTCCCAGTTCTGTTACATACTTCAACTAGAGATACCAGAAGATGAACCAGGAACTTTTGCATGCAAAATGTATGATCTACCCTAAGCAATGCCCTCTCACCACTATGGCCTTCATGAGATAATCGCTGCAAAATACGCTGGTGGTGTTGTGGTCTAAACCACAGAGTCTAGGGCTTACCGATCAGAGGTTCCAATTTCCACGATGGGGTGAGTTCCCGTTGTTCGGTCCCTGCGCCTGCTAGCCTAGCAGTTTGATAGCAAGTCAAAGTGCAAGTAGATAAATAGGTACTGCTCCAGCGGGAAGGTAAATAGCCTTTCAGTGTGCTGCTCTGCTTCGGCTTAGTCATGCTGGCCACATGACCTGGAAGCTGTACATCGGCTCCCTCAGCCAGTAAAGTGAGATGAGCACTAGCAACCCCAGAGTCATCCTCGACTGAACCTAATGGTCAGGGGTCCCTTTACCTTTACCTTTATAGCAGAAGCATACAGATAAAATTAGAAAGTAAACAAGTTTCATGGAACAGAAATGGGGGAGGGGAAACCAATGTCCTAGAAAAGAGCACAAGATTCCTTAGAAGAGGTTGGTTGGTGGTTATTGCCAATCCTTATTTCAGCCTCACCTATGTCAGCCAGTATATATTGAGCTAAATGACTCTTCCTAGGTCAACTTTGCCTTTATGCTTCTATTTTTAATCAGTCCCTTTTCTGTCATCAAACAGATGCAATAAACAAGCTTGCAGGTAAGTGCAGTAAGACTGAACAGTCCAATGAGTGAGCAGATGAGTTTTGAATGCATCGTTGCTTTGTATGCCTAGGAACTACAGCATCATACCAACCATGGTGTATTAATTCATACCATAGCCCTGGGATAGGAAAACTGTGGCCCTCCAGATGTTGTGGGATTCCAGCTCCCATCATCCGTGACCCCTGGTCATGCTGGCTGGGGTTGTTGGGAGCCAAAGTTGAACAACACCTACCTAGTGATATAGGCACTGCGTAGGACAGCGCGCTATCAAATGAAAAACAAGGATCATAAATCTATTTTTAGTCAAACATGTTTCCAGTTATCTTTTATGATTCCCAACCATCTGTCTCTACCTCACGTGCTATTATTGGCTCTGTAATCAGGCATATTGTACAGAGTCAACAAACTTCTTATTTGCAACTGTGTTGATAAAGAAAGAAACAAGTTCATCCACGATGTCGTGTTTATATATGCACTTCTGGCATCCTGGCATAATATTCACTTCAAATCTTTTGCCGTCATAATTTACTGAGCATCCTAATAATCTTTTGTACTGACTCTAACAAGGTTCTGACCTAAATCCTCCTGTGTTCCACATCATTTCCTTCTGGAGATTAGTGGGCCATGCTGAAGAGTAAATGAGTTGTAAGGTCAAGAGATCTTTACCGAGAGACAACTACTGTATTCCTGTTAGCTATGATTGCATCTTCCCACAGCACCTTAATCACTATATGACAGATCCCCATCAGAGCTTCATAAATTAATGTGAGTTATTTTAATTAAGGCAATATGTTGTCCTGCTATAGGAATATTAACAAAACACCGACCCGTACAACAATAAATAACTCTTAGAGGAGCAGAGGGCTGAAAAGTTCATCACTGCCCCATCAATGGGGATTGAATTTGAGATTTACATCTGGACACAAATCTTTTCTCAATATGTATGTCATAATGGAAGTGGTTGCAAAATTAATTCATGCACTTGTCCCTCCAGTGTATTTCAGCCTCCTGAAATACAGCAAAATTTAGGTTCTTACATGAACGTCACACATTAAAAATATCTATCTAAATGTCAGAAAGTTCAGCAGTGTTGTTTGATTTTACGCTGTAAGTTGGTTGCTTTTCTGTACAAACCAAGTGCTATGTGAACTGTCATGCATTATGGGGCACATGGGAAAGGCTACAGCTCAGTGGCTTTGCAGGCAGATGGTGCCAGGTTCAATACCTGATGTCTCCATGCAAGGCTGGGACAAATTCCTGCATGACCATGGAGAGCCGCTGCTGGTCAGTGGTAGACCTGAGCTAGGTATACCAATGGTCTGACTCAGTGTAAGGCCACTTACTATGATCCCAATAATTATAGGGCCCCTCCACACTGGTTGGTCATTTTGTGTGTGTGTGTGTGTGTGTGTGTGTGTGTGTGTAGTTATTCTGAAAACATTGCAGGTAATTAACACAATAACAGTGCATTTATACTGTTTCGTTCACACACCATTGCATTTTATCCATACCCAGCAAGTGTCCCAGAAAAAAATGGGACATCCCATTCCCCCCCCCCCCAATGGCACGATGGTGCAATTTTGCACCATGATCTCATCCTGAAAAAAAGTACTTGGGGCAGGGAAGCAATCTGGCTCGGGGTCCCCAAAATGTGTGTTTGAGAGCATGGCCCTGAAAATGGTGCATCTTTGGGGCTCCATGATCTTGTGGGAGCACAAACAGAAGACACATCCCAGTTTGGGGACTCAACATGTTGCAGGGTATGCTTACCAATTCTTCTGTGATGCTTGCAACAAAAATGGATACAACAACAACAAAATGAACCGGAACATTTGCAGTATCAAATGTTACAGGATTTCAGCAGGAAGTTACAGGGCATGAAGGAGTATGTCCACCCTGAAACTTTTGCAGGTGCAAAAAGTATTGAAAATGTGACCACGTATAACCATCCTGGTACCATCATCAACACAAATAATCCAGAATACACCATGAAAAATATGTCCAGAGTGGCCCACAGTTCACAGAATGTCAACATACTAAATTATAACAAGCCATGGGGGAGAAAAGCTAAAGGAAAAATGCTTGGAATCTTGAGCTGAGCAATGAGAATTCTTTATTAAATTGACTAAATATTCATTCATAGATGTTGACTTTTAGGATCAATCCAAACAAGTGAAATCTCTTCATGCTGTCAGCCTTCTTGAAGATCCAATAAGCTTGCAAAACAATTCCACTGACCACATCCACTACAATATCAATTTTTCATTCAAGCTTGTTCCAGCCAATGTTTGCTTTAAGGATTATAGATACAGACACAACTGATGTGAGAATCAAAAAACCCAAGTGTAGGTCAAATGACGATTTAAGTAACTAAACCGTTGCATCTCCATGTCTATCAAGCTTTTTTAAAATAATCTGTGAACTCAGACAGCCAGATATTCTTGTGCAGTAGTCCTTACATAATCCATTAAAAAGGCAGATCTGATATTGACTTTAAAGATGGAATGAGTTGCATGTGCATTTGAATATGATTTCAATGATTAGGATTCAGAAGGGAGCCTCCTGAAATTGATTTTGAAATTTAGAATGCCAAGCATGATAGTGGATACATTGCTGAAATGCTTAAGAAAGGGAAAGGAAAAAGAAGAAGCTGATTTGCTGACAACACAAAAAGACAAGTGAAGTAGAGATAACAGAAGTGACACCCTCCTCGTCCCCCCACCCAGTTCAACTACTTTAAAGTTACACACTGATGAGCGCTTTATCTAACAATTCACTGCTACAAAAGCAAATCTGTTGTAGGAGACTATTTCACAGGGATGCTTCCCGTAATATTATTCAGCATATAGGAAGCTGCCATATTGAGTCAGATTGGTGGTCCATCTAACTCAATATAGTCTACACTGACTGGCTGCAGGTATTGCCAGGTATTAAAGTCTGACCACCCTCCTAAGAATATCCAGAAGCCCAGGGTGAAGAGCCAGAATTAAGAAGGCAAGCAGTTGCCGACAACTGGACCCATCCTCAACCTTTTCTCCTATTCTAACATTTCAGTTACACCTTTTCCTCAGCATGTTCTTCCCACCTCTTTCTATGGGGCAAAATGGTCCATGCTAGGCATGTGACATTAAGTGCATCACTGCATTACATGCATCTCTGCATCTGATGTGCGCATTTCTGTTAAAAATTGTAAATAGCTACTGGGACTGTGTTGAGCAACTGATGATTATCTAGATCACAGCAGGCAAGGAGTGGGAGATTAACTGTTGCTGCGATCCTGACCAAAAACAACAATCCCTCCTCTGAAGTTGCAATTTGCATAAGAAGGAAAAATCCCATTGGTGCCCAAGGGAACAGCAGGCACTATTCTCAAATAGCAGCTTCAGAGAAGGTGATTTCATCAGGGGAGCAAAGAGTTAAATCCCCCCCCCCCAGCTAATGTGTCCAAGATAATGATCATTTTCCACCCTCCACGTAATGGCTACCTGCACTTAATATGCAGGGTGGTGTTTAACACCATATCAAGGTTAACCCTAAGAGGCAGACAGGCATTATAAAACTGGTTTAAAAGCAAAGATGCTTCCTCTGACTTCTGCCAGCTCAGCTAGTCTCTCACCAGCAGCCACCAATGCAATCTACTCCTTTGACCCGCTGAACGTGGCAGGTATCGCTGCCAGCAGATCCTGGCAGAAAGCCTGCGGACAAGGGCTTCTTAGGGCAGGTAGCGAATGTCAGCTAGTGCCACCAACTGGACTCATCCACTTCAGTCCAACTGGGCCAGGCGAGCTGGGGTAGCACTTCCAGAGACCACCTTCTGCACAGGAACAGGTCAAAGTGCTGTGGACTCACAACTCAGAGCTGTGAGCACCAGATTCACTCCCAAAGACAGTTGTTGCACAGCAGACTACAGCAGAGCATAAACCACTCGGAGAACAGCTCTGTAGAATAACTGCTTTTATTCTATCTACAACTATCATACAAACTATATACAGAGCTAAATGGAGAAGCTGAACTGCACCGAGTGTCTGCAGCTGCTCTTAGCAGCAACCTTATCTATACAGAGATAACACACTCTCTCTCTAACACTCAGTCTCTCTCTTTGATGTGAGGCTGGAGCGGAATAAGTAGTGAGCAGAAACCGCCCCCTCCTCTCTGGAGAATCAGCAGAGAACATCAGCAGATTCTTGGAATGGGAGAGGTGAAATCTCCTCAGGGAATAGGGCTGAGCCATCCTGCAGGCAAGCTGATCTCACAGCACATGACAGCCAACATCAGGCTGGCTCACCTTGAGCTCATCTGATATGCCACCCTTCCACCACTGCTGCCATTAGTGATCAAGCTAAGGATGTGGTAGCATACCACACATGTTTCCTGGTAAACTGGGACACCCCATTTTGGGGGGGGCATTTTGGGCGCTGTGATGGGCTCATAACTGTCAACTTTTCCCTTTTCTTGTGAGGAATCCTATTTGGAATAAGGGAATTTCCCTTAAAAAATGGGAAACGTTGACAGCTATGGATGGGCTGCAATCTTGCACAGCACCCCAAAACATGCGTGAGAGCACAGCCTTGAAAAAGACATGTCTTTGGGGCTCTATGATCTCACGCAGGTCATGTGACTCATGTGGGAGCACAGGTGGGAAGCCGTGCGTCCCGGTTTTGGACTCAACATGTTGAAGGGTATGTGGCAGAGCCTTGGCTGTGGCAATGGAAAGTCAGGATTGCTCTGTTAGTGTCAGATGAATAACTGACTGCCACTGAGTGTGGCATAAACACTAGAGGTGCAAAGAGGGGCAATGATATAGACCACAAGGAAGAAGCTTTTCCAGAAGCCTGATTACTACAAGGAGCATCATAGGCAGGTCAAGGTGTCAGTATCTATTTTCTATTATTAAAGATGAAGAAGCTCTGCCACACATATTACATTTGTTAGCTCTGGTAGGAGTGAAGAGGACACCAGCCTCAAAGCAGTTAAAAGGCCTGGAGGGGGGGAAGGAGGCTGAGCACAAAGGCTTCCTGTCCTCTGTTTTTTAATGACACAAAAAGTTAGAAAACCTCATTGAAATGCCTTGTCTACATTGTTACTTCTGCCATGTCACTCCCTGAGAAGTGGGATTAAATACGAACAAAAAGCTAATTAGCAGCTCCATCAAGATGTGCACATGCCCGACTAACAACATTATTTAGAAACAGTCACCTTCGTTCCTATTGACTGACTCTTTTCTGTTTTCAGCTGTCCCCAATTGCTGCTTGTGGTATCACATCTGGGTCAATCTCATGATCCAACTGAAAGCACAACCCAACACACAAACTTAAATGAATCTCTGCTAACTTTATCTGGGATCTCTGTATGCCAATAACAGTCGTGGCTTTTTCAAGATGTTGATGGGAACCCATTCTATAGTCATCCACCAATTTTCTGATTCACAAATTAAGTGACTATTTCTTCCCTTAGGCACCCATGTGGCTGCTTTCTCTGAAATAGGCCTTTTGCTGAAGCTTCCATTTCAATTCTCTGCTTGCCAGCAACATAAGAAAGCCCTTCTCCTTTTGACATCTACCAAAGGCACTCTGGACAAACAGAATTGCTCTCTTCTATTTAAAGTTGATCATGGTTAGTGATTTGAGAAGTGACCTTGTTGCAATTCAGAATTGGATATGATTTGAAAGCCCAGCTGAATGAAAACTTGGGGGAAATGTTTTCTTGTATGCCGAGCTTTCAAATCATGCCTGAGTTTTAGTGCATGCAGATTACTGAACTGTGCCTTTAAAATGTGCCATTTTTAGGGCAATATTTCTTCCCCATCACTTTGTACCACAAATTCATACACCACGAGAAGTGGTCCTGTGGCTGCTGTCACGTGCTTTGTTTATAGGCTGAGAGACATGAAAGAGAAGAGTTTTGAATTTGATATCCCACTTTATCACTACCCAAAGGAGTTTCAGAGCAGCTAACATACTCCTTCCCCTCCCTCTTCCTCTACAACAAACACTCTGAGAGGCTGAGAGACTTCAGAGAACTGTGACTAGCCCAAGGTCACCCAGCAGCTGCATGTGGAGGAGCGGGGAATCAAACCCGGTTCACCAAATTACGAGTCCACTGCTCTTAACCACTACACCACAGTAACGAAAGGGTCATTGCATGTGCAAAGATGGTAGTAATGTCACATGAATTTAACTGTGTTTTCAGGTCAACTGTAAGAGGAGGAAGAGGTGGAGGGAGGAGGAGGAGGAAGAAGAAAAGAAACAGGAAGATGCGGCAGAGAAGGAATAGATGATGGTTTAACAATCAATCCCTTCTCACAGGAAACTCTTAGAATTGTAGCTCTGGGAAAGTGAATAGGGGACTTTGAACAACTCTCAACACTTTAACAAACTGCAGCTCCCAGAATACACTGGGAGAAGCCATGACTGTTTAAAATGGGACCAGAGTGCTTTAAATATATGGTGTGAATATGGTTGTGGTTTTTATGGCTGAAAGGCGGAGGATTTCAGTTGCCCACAACTGCCAGCAAGGATGGAAGCTGGGCTGAGAGAGCTCATTCTGTGCGTCGTGGCTGTTAGAACGCAGGAGGCTATTTCAAACAATGTCAAATTCTTAATGGACACTAGTATGACGGTAGCTACATAATCATAACAATTTGATGAATTCCCCATTTGCGATTCAGGAGAGAAGTGAGAGAGTTGTCACACTGCTTGAACCTGACACTTGGGTACGATGCAATTTCCAAGAAGAGACTTCTTCTGTCACATGTGTTGATCAGTCTCATTCCCCTCTATTAAAGCTGACAGTTCTAAATAAAAAGCTTTTACGCAAATGTTAATCACGACGAAAAGGTGGACGGTAATACAAAGGGCTATATATCCTGTCAATAATGAAAGCGGGACTGACATATAGAATGATAGTCTGGGTTTGCACAGAATAATATACTCCATATTTGGTACAGCACCCTTTAAAAATAAAAACACCACGAGCTTGTTCCTGCTTTTGTGTGTGACTGATATTACTGTATTAAATATTCATTGACAAGACACTTTTTTCTGTAATCTGCACAGATCCTGCCAAATCTATGGCTGTGCACGTGGGAAGGGATCCTAGAAGGCAAGGATAGCTAATCTGTGTTCTTCAGGATGCTTTGGGTCTACCAGCCCTTTAACTTATTAAAGCTTTAAAAAGAATGTCATATGGCGCACAGAAACGCCGTTTACCTTCCTGCCACAGTGGTACCTATTTATCTACTTGCACTAGTGTGCTTTCGAACTGCTAGGTTGGCAGAAGCTGGGTCAGAGCAACAGGAGCTCACTCTGCTGCAGGAATTCGAACTCCTGACCTTCCAATCAGCAAGCCCGAGAAGCTCAGTGGTTTAGACCACAGCACCACCCACATCCCAGCAGCTAGCATTCAGTGATATAAAGCCATTGACAGGGGAGGTAGAACATAAATGTATGAGCTGGATCAGTAGCAAACCATCATCTCAAGATCCCGCAGGTGGGGACTCCATCCCCAAATTTCCAGTGATAAGTCAGCATGGTCCTTTGGCATTTGCGGTAATTAATCCCTATGCCCACAGAAAGCAGGAACTCTAGAAGCTTTTCCAGCTGCATTGGCTCCCGGTGGAGTACAGGGTCAGATTTAAGGTGCTGGTTTTGACCATTAAAGCCCTTCATGGCCTAAGACCCTCGTACCTACGAGACCGCCTCTCCTGGTATGCCCCACAGAGGACCTTAAGCAACACCCTAGTGGTCCCGGGCCCTAAGGAAGTTAGATTAGCCTCAACAAGAGCCAGGGCCTTCTCAACACTGGCTCCGGCCTGGTGGAATGCTCTGTCTCATGAGACCAGGGCCCTGCGGGATCTGATTTCTTTCCGCAGGGCCTGTAAGACTGAGTTGTTCCACCTGGCCTTTGGCTTGGAATCAGTTTGATTCCCTCCCCCTCTTTCTTTTCCCTTTCTCCTCCTATGAAGAGATTGCACCCTAATGTTTTAATGTTGCATCTTAATCTTTTAAATTGTATTTTAATCAACTTGTTTTTATTATTGGTTGTTAGCTGCCCTGAGCCCGGTCTTGGCTGGGGAGGGTGGGGTATAAATAATTTATTATTATTATTATTATTATTATTATTATTATTATTATTATTATTTAAGGGCGGATCTACACTCATTGTTTTTAACGCTAAAAAAGAGTTAAGGAATGGTTCTGATAACTGTTATATAGCCATATGACATTCTTTTTAAAGCTTTAATAAGTTATACTCTTTTACACAAACATGTGCACATGTATAGAAACAGCTTGTACTTCTGGTCAGTGAAACATGAGGGAAAAAACCCTTATGCCAGATAGCAGATTATGGGAGGACAGTGGCATATTCCCCTTGGTGTTTGTCTTAAAATGTGTTGGACTCCAGCTTCCATCATCCCTAGCCACCATTATCATTGATGAGAGAAGATGGGAGATGTTGTCCCATCAACAGCTGGAGGGCCACATGTTCCCCATCCCTGCCATAACAGATTATTGCCTACATCTATTGCAATAATCCCTATAAGCATAGGAATTTGTTTGTTGAAAAAGGAAATGTGAAAGGGATATATAAAGAGTTGTTTATAATGAATTCATAAAGGCCACACAGTTTGTACAAAACAGACAACTTTCAGTCATGTTTCTGACTCAGAAAGGACACACAGCAACACCTAAAGGAGAGGAAGTTTAATTTTCCCTAATGTGCTCTGCAGTCTGAAAGAAATTCATATCAGCAGGGAGTAGCTATCTTATCATATTAACTTCAAATTTTAGCTTGTTTGGATATGGTTTCAACCTAGCTATTACTTAATGGGATAATGCTATATATCATACCTATGCTGTCATCAGAGAGTTGTTTATGAAATGTGCACCGATATAAAATGTCTCCAGCATTTTCAGCGCTATGAAATATGGCTGAGATTTGGTTTTTAAAAAAATAAAAATAAATTAAAACAGGAACAGACTTCGTTCACTGTGAAAACAATGCAAAATTAGAACAAAAGAGGCAGAACAAATCTCATTTCCAATACCCTTCCATTATTGATTGTGTGTGTTTAGAGCAGTGGCGCACGTTGAGCTTTCAAATTTCAGCAGCACCCTGTGCAATGCCAAAACTCAGAGCTCCCTGCCTCTCGCCTTCCATTCTGTATCATTGTTGTGGTCCTGCTGTGGTGCCCCCTTGGCTCAGTGCCAAGTGCAAGTGAACCAGTCGCACACCCCAAATCTGCCTCTGCTTAGAGTCTCCCATTGAGTTAGGTTTTGGCCATTCATCTCAGCTCAGTATTGTCTATGCCAGAGGGCCAGATTTGATTAAGTGAACATGCGTGAGGGCCAACCGAAGTTGTTGACCTTTATTTAGGATTTCCCCCCAGAGTTCTGGACCTTTTTTAAAGAATTAGTCACAGAATGCTTTTCATATACCTTTTGGCTCAGATCACAGGCAGCACAGAGGGAGAGACGAACAGTGGGCGAGAGTGAGAGATGACCGGAGCATAGCAGCGCGAGCCAAATGGCGGACAGGAGAGAAGGCCAAACGTTGGCCACCTGCGAGAACCGGCAGACAAACAGGATACAGAGGCAGGAGCACGCAAGAGTTGATGGGTGGATGGGACCTAGAGCCGCACATAGGGCGCCAGCGCGAGACTGCAACCAACAGGGATAGGGAGGAGGGCGCATGTGCAAGATGACAGCTGGATGGGTCCTTGAGCCGCACGCAGGGCACATACGTGAGCCAGCCAACTACCAGGGTGAAGGGCAAGGCACATGTGCGAGCCAACAAATGGCCAGTTCTAAGAGCCGCACAGTGAGCAGCTGCGAGAGCTGACCTGCGGGTGGGTTAGCAAGCTGCAGTGAATAACTACCCAGTGGAACTGCTGCCCACACCCAGGAAGGGGCCAGATTAAACCGATCGGCGGGCTGGATTTGGCTCCCAGGCCAGACTTTGGACATGCCTGATCTATGCTGACTGGCAGAGGCTCTCCAAGCAGGGAGTCTTTTCTAGCCCTAACTGGAGATGCAAGCGACTGAACCTGGGATAATTGTCTGCATGCAAATCAGATGCTCACCTCTGAATTCCAGCCAAAGCAGTGCCCTCCATATTTTGGACAACTCCCATCCTCCCTGACCATTGGCTGTGCTGGCTGGGAATTGCTGTCCAAAACATTTGTAGGACAATATGTCGGCTCACCTTGATGTAGCGTTTCATCTCCCAAATTCCTTCCCTGAAAGCAGAACAACCAGACTTCTATGCTTCCTCCTAGAATCTGTCCTATCCTTCCAGTCGAGTATCAAGCCCCATCTGCACTATACATTTAAAGCTGTATCATACCACTTTAAAGAGTTGTGGCTTCCCCCCACCCCACCCCCAAAATCCTGGGAAGTGTAGTTTGTTAAGGCCACTGAGAGCTAACATCTAATCTCTCGACAGAGCTACAACTTCCAGGATGGGTGAGCGGTCAATCCTTCTTCCCAGGGAGCTCTGCAAACTGTAGCTCTTTGAGTGGAATATGGGTCTCCCTACTCCCACGAACCTATGACTGTTTGAAGTGGCAGGATATGCTTTAAATGTATTGTGCAGATGAGGCCTAAGTCCCAGGGTGGACTGTCAGTAGCCAGTGATTAACCCTGGTCATTCTGAAAAATTGTATGAATTCCAATTAGAGGAAGGAATGCAAAGAGATTTAGTTCAATACTGTACATAGATGCTCAGCAAAACAAAACCATCAACTCAACGCCCTCCCCACATTTATCTATTTGATAATGTAATGCACTGGCCACTGGGAAACACTGGCCTGCGAGCGCTGCAATTGGAGAACAGCCTTTACTAAAGGTGTCATGGGCTTTGAAGACACTCAAACTCAGGATGCAAAGGAGAAACATCTAAGAGGAAGGCATGCTTGGCAAATCCACACCGTGATCAGCTCCCACCTGGAAACCAATATCCCCACTGTGGAAGGATGTGTGGGTCTAGAATTGGCCTCCACAGTGACTTATGGACTCATTGTTAAAACCCTGTTTATGGAAGACAATCTTACTTGGCTACAAGCAGCATGGTCTGACACAGTTTACGGTTCCCCACTTGTTTTCTTTACTGATATAACAACCATGTCACAAAACAATAAAATTATATTATTTAAAGCACCACCACCTTCATCTTATTAAACATATATAAACCTTAACCAATGGACCCCAAGCAGGTGATAGGGGAAGTAATATTGACTTTGGGGCCTGATCTTATTAATTGTGGTGAGACTGTCAGAACTCCTTATAACCTGTTTCATCATTTTTACTTGCAATCTTGCACTATATCCAGATTCAGACTTAATGCATTAGGAAAGGCAGGCCAGTTTGAAGCCCACCATTCCTGTGTAGTCAAAGTAAAAAAAGGAAAAAAAGAATGTTTACTTTCTCTTTTGTAGGCAGAAATGTCCATTAAGTAGTTTTTTTTAAAAAAAACACAACAAAAATACATAGGTGTTTCAATCTTAGCTGTGGTGGATTATCAACCATATGCAAAGGCACAGCAGTTGACTGGCTTCAGAGGCGTATTTCTTTCACAGTTTTCTTGTTCTAAAACTCAAAAGAAATCATTTAAGACCCAGTTGGTTGTCATCCTTTTGAATAGATCATAAAGTGGTGCTAGGGACTGGAGGGGGGGTTGTAGTTTCTGCAATGAAAGCTTTCCCTTAGATAAGTTGAAAAGGGTTGTAATTATTTTACAAATACCATCTCAAGTCCGCTGTGTATGTGCATTTTCCGCGAACAAATGGCACATAAAATACCAAAGAAAGATATGGAAATGCAAAATGATGCATTTAAACTGCATTTGGAATCATCCTCAACAAGTCCCGGTTGTTGAATTGATTGGATCTTCTTATCAGGGGAAGAAATTGGACTCTACGATGCTATCAGCAGCCTCCCACCCCAATCTGATTATTTTTTTATAATCCTGACAGTGATTGATTCTGAGTAATTATCTTAGAAAAGGAATTAGATTAGAAAACAATATTCTGGATTATCAAACTCCAGTCCATTATTGTAATTAGTTTCTTTCTAGAATGTATGATGCTATCATGTTTATACAGCTTAAGAGTGAATTATTCACAAGCAGGCTATTTGACTTTCCCTAGATAGGGAAAATGGATTAACCAAGGACATTGTAAGAGGCATTAAAGCTGCACTCCTGTACACATTTACCTGGGAGTAAGTCCAATTGAACTCTAGGGTTCAATGCATAGGGTTGTGTTGTAAAGGTATAGAGTTTTTTAAATCTCATTGGCACTAATATTATTTTATCGATGTTCATATTTTTTCCCTTGCAATTGAAAATTACTCATAGAAAATTGTATACTTTCTTTAGAATGTAACTAACACCCAATCACAAATATTCCCTTTCTGGGGAAGGTGATTGGAACTGGGTTGTGGTAGAACAACTGCAGATATTCCAGGATGAAACTGATTACAGTCGTACCTCGTTTTGCAGCCCTAACCCTCCAGATATTTTGAGCCTACAATTCCCATCATCCCTGACCACTGGTCCTGCTAGCTAGGGATCATGGGAGTTGTAGGCCAAAAACATCTGGAGGGCCGAGGTTGAGGAAGCGTGATCTATATACATCAATTGGGAGCAGTCATTAGGTTAGGAGTTTTGGAGCAAGGTGTCAATGACACATTTTAAATTCCTAAATTCATACACATAATGGGAAGCTGATATGAGGATCCTAAAACCCTGCTCTTATTCATTTGATGATTCATCCCCAGAACAGACTGTATAACCCGGGTTGTTTTTTTGAATGCACACACATAAAACAAATAAAAACGAGCCCTTGTAAATGGATAAGCTGTAATCTACTCTTAAGTATTTATTTTTACTGAATGTCAAATGAGACACCTGCTGGAAATTCCCGTTTGACTACCAATTTCTATTGTTTTGCAACCTGGAAATAAGTTGAGAAATGTCTCTCCAATTCAAAACTAATACCCAAGATTTTGAAAAGGGATAAGAGGCCAAAATTACGGTAATCCTTTGTTGAACATTTACCCCATCCTTTGTCCAAGTGAAGATATAGAGAAGGGATGTGCACTGGATTGAGTCAATTGGAGTCAACCTGGGGTTCAGCTGGATTGTGTTGAGGCAGCGCTGGAGCACTCCAGGTCATATTGGGTCCATTGAGTGATCCAGGGCTGTCAAAAGGTGTGTGTATGTGCCTGTCTCTTACTCCCACCCTCTGACTATATGACAGTACAAGGCTCCCGAATCAGCATGAGGTTTGGATCTGGACTGGGTTTTCCCATCTCAGCTAATATCAAGGCAGCTCCAAAAT
This sequence comes from Podarcis gaigeae, assembly GCF_964106915.1. Lineage (NCBI taxonomy): Eukaryota > Metazoa > Chordata > Lepidosauria > Squamata > Lacertidae > Podarcis > Podarcis gaigeae. The sequence continues at coordinate 30,217,602 of NC_139688.1, forward strand.
GCCAGATCAAACCCTGAAAATGCCAGATCAAACTCCTGAACAGCCCTAAAATACGATTAAATATCTCCCCCGCCAACCCAGCCACACAACAACTATGCGTGATGCGATAGACTGAGCAATAGTGCTTGGCTCAAGGTCAGTCAATGGGCTTAATGTCTGAGCAGCAATTTGAAACTGGATTTTTCTAGTCCTAGTCCAACACCTTCAACCATTTGAATATGCTAATATCCTACACTTTTTAAATGTATCTGCGGGAAGGTGGGGGTGGGGTGAGGTTATTGTTTTGTTGGTTTGGTTTGATTATTTATCTTGTATTTTATTCTGTGAACTGCCCTGGGATCTGTGGATGAAGGGTGGTATATAAATTTATTAAATAAATAAACCACTTCCCCAAAGAGGTTTCATCTCAACGGACAGTGAAGCAAAACTATGCTTCAATTCCAGCAATTTTAGTTCCTCATACTTCCTCATTGCTCCAGTCTTGAGTTCAGTTTACCTAAATTCTGCATCAACTGATGATTTTCTTGGAAGGATGCGTACGTATTTAAGGGGCATGTATTTTTATTTTTTTTATTTTGTACAATTTTAGATTGCAACCCTGAGGATGGGGACTCTCTTATTTGTACTGAATGGCTCTGGGAGCCTTTTTGGGCTGAAGAGTGGGATTTTACAAAGTGAGGATGATACACAGCCCCATTTACCCTTGTTGGGATTTTTTTTCTCTATATGTGCAAGCGATCCTGAAAAGTCAGCTAAACGAGATCTTAAACTTTTATTTTATTTTACTTTAAAAACCCTTGGCTTTGTACTGCCAGCTCTTCGTACCTAGCCTCATGTATATTTCACTAATTACTACTATCTTATTTGGATGATTAGAGGCTTCATTTCCATTTCCTACTAAATTCAGCTATGCCACACACAAATCTCATTAAAATGTCATTTTATATAAAATAAATCTTTACTTAAAATAATGACGGCATACCATCAGCACCTGACGTTGTATTGGAGGTGATCCTGGCCACACCCATCCAACTTCAGAGGTCAACATGAATAAAACTTCTAGATATAGGTAGGTAGCTGTGTTGGTCTGCTGTAGTCGAAACAAAATAAAAATAAAAATATTCATTAAAAAGTCCTTCCAGTAGCACATTAGAGACCAACGAAATGTGTTATTGGTACGAGCTTTCGTGTGCATGTATCTGAAGAAGTGTGCGTGCACACGAAAGCTCATACCAATAACAAACTTAGTTGGTCTCTAAGGTGCTGCTGGAAGGATTTTTTTTATGAATAAAAGTGGTTCACAAACTCCCCTATACTTGGCTCCTTGGCTCCCTGTCAAGAGCAAGCTATCTCCCATCCACCAGGTCTAAAGAACCTCCCACTAATAGGGTCTCAGTCTTATCAGGATTGAATTTCAGTTTGTTGGCTCTCATCCAGTCCGTTACTGAGGCAAGACAATGGTTCAAATCCCCTCTTGGTTATAGAGCTGGCTAGGTAGTCTTATGTAAAACTGTTTCCCCCTCAAGACATGCAATATTTTTCCAACCTGACCCACCATGCAAGCTTGTTGCAACTTGGGGTAGCAAAAGGAGCTAATACCATGTACATCACAGAAAGCAATGGGGGGAAATGGTTGGAGTATCAGTGTAATCAGAGAAACGATGTCAGCTTGTCTTTTCCGTAGCCAACGGTAGTGTTTAAAACTTTAATTTAATATTGTGAAATAAGCTTGGAAGATACAGTTGAAAGTTATTAAAGTCACTGTGTCGTCGATAACCTCTGGTCTCAGGCGAGCCAAATATATGAGCATGTGGTTAAACAGCCACTTGGATATACAGCCAGTGAGCAAATGTTAAAGCGGAAATAAAACTTTTGTTCAAATCCTGTCTGTACTTGTTGTTTGGTCGCTGCAGGCTTTATGACAACCCTTTAAGGTATTATTATCCTCATGCTGCAAGGGGCAAGGCTGAAGGTAAGGGGCAGTAACTTGCATGAGGTACCTATTATTGTGTTTTGGCTCAGCTTACACTCGGAACTGCTATGGTAGATAAAACTGTCAAATCTTGCTCTAGAACAGGGATGACCAAACTGTTTTGGGACTACAATTCCCATCATCCCTGACCACTGGTCCTGTTAGCTAGGGATGATGGGAGTTGTAGTCCCAAAACAGCTGGAGGGCCAAGTTTGGCCATGCCTACTCTAGAATATAGCACAGTATGCTGAAAAGTGGTTATATGATGTGCTATGGCACTTAGTCACTACTGAGATGGCTGATTCTGGTGTTGCCACCCTCCGGACCTCTTGTGGAGGAGGCACACAAAGCAGGGTCTCAGAAGATGATCTCAGGGCCAGGGTAGGTTCATGTGGAGACAGGCAGTCCTTGAAGTATCTAGATCACCATTGTCTGCACTAAATTTCAGCAGTTCTCTCCCATACCTACCTGGAAATGTGGGGAATTATCCATAGCCTTTCTTCACGCTAAGCAGATGCTTCCCCCTCCCACAACTGAACATTTGATGGTTTACTATGCCTGAAGGACATGAAGGCTCCATTTCAGGTGCTTATTATGGGAGCAGTGCTCCTTATGCATGTAGATTTTTCACAGGGTCCACATAGTGTAGTTGCCCTTACATTAGGGAAGACTGCTTTGCAAAAATGTGTATTAGGCAAAATCACATTAAAAATGTGTATATTAAGAGAATTTTGCAGTAAGTAAAATGCTGATGAGTTTTCATGAGGAGTTTAACCTTTTCTCTCTTTTTGTCCCCTTCAAACTGATCTGGAAATGTAGAGAACCAAATTTAAGCTTGGAAAAAGTGAAGTTGACAGATTCAACCATTCCTCGCGCCAATCCCGAACCAGTCTTTTACCTACCTATAGTCCCAAAGTTATGAACAAAAGTAGCTCTGCAGTTGACCAGTTTTTTTGGCATAATTCAAAGCACTTTCAGCTCCTGCACTGTGCTTTGCCATCTTTATTGGCAGTCACCTGCACTAAACCTACATTTTCATTCAGCATTGATGCAGCTGAATTTTTTGAAGTTCTGTCTGTGATTGTTTTAATGATTAAGATAGAGCCAATGCCTGAAATAAACAGGGGGTTGTAATCTGCTGCCATGATTAAGGAAACTTATCTGTTCTTAAATGTTTTTCTCTGGGGCTTAATATACTTACACAAACAGTATCTACAAAATTACCCCCATTTGTTTCCTGGCTCTCTTAAGTGTGCTTGCACTATGATGCATGCATTGTTGGGTGCTGGAACCTATATGCCCTTGTAAGAAATGCAGCCCCTTTAATAACCATAGCTCTGTTAGCTCTGTTATCTGGATACTTTCTAATTTCTCCTCTTTTGTTTGGGCAAATCTAATTTCTGAAAGCAGGCAAATGTTCATTGATTTCAGCTGTACAGGGTATGCTTAAGTAATTGTTTAACATCTTGTCTATTTTCTTATCCCCTGTTGCTTTAACTCAGTACTAATCATTCTTGAGAAGGTGACTTTGTAACTTTTGCCATTTGCTACAAACTAACAACATTTCCATATCAATTATTTTAAGTGCAGAGCCTAGCCTCAGACCTGGCACTAGGGAAGGAGAAGGGAGAATTGCCAGGGGCTCACAAAGCACATGTTAAGCTATGTAAAGGGATGTCTAAGTTAGTTGCAAGGAACAACCGGGAGTCCTGACTGCACCTTTGCAGCTGTGCCTTCAATTGCCTGTCCCTGACATCATATGGGGTAGGTGGCTGTGGCTTGGGAAGAAAGTAGGAACCCTTGTTAGGCCTTGTTGAGAGCCAGTGTGGTGTAGTGGTTAAGAGCAGCAGTCTCGTAATCTGGTGAACTGGGTTCGATTCCTCGCTCCTCCACATGCAGCTGCTGGGTGACCTTGGGCCAGTCACACTTCTCTGAAGTCTCTCAGCCCCACTCACCTCACAGAGTGTTTGTTGTGGGGGAGGAAGGGAAAGGAGAATGTTAGCCACTTTGAGACTCCTTAAAGGGAGTGAAAGGCGGGATATCAAATCCAAACAACAACTCCTCCTCCTCCTCCTCCTCCTCCTCCTCCTCCTCCTCCTCCTCCTCCTCCTCCTCTTCTTCTTCTTCTTCTTCTTCTTCTTCGACCCAGAGCTAAGAAGTTCCCTATGCCTGAACTGCTGAAACTTCCTACGCAAAACATCCTTCTGCACTCTGCTGGGTGGTTCACTTCAACCGAGAAGAGAAAGGATGAAGCTCCAACAGGGCTGGCACTGACCTAATTCCAAGCTGAGTTCAAACCTTGGAGAAGCTGGGCTCAGCTCATGATTGACTGGAAGTTTCAAACTTTGAACAATCCAACTCAGAACTTCAGTAGCAGCATCATTAGGCCGACATAGAGATGAATGGGGCAGAAACCTATCTAATTCACACTCTCTGAAACAATACATGAACCAGGAGTGCCAACTTGAATAAAATATTGGGGAAGCCAGGGAAGCCCCAACCTGCATAATTGATCACATGATGCGGTGCACATACACTGTTTGAATGGCAATGCGCACCAACTTTTTTGGGGGGTGATCCCCTCAAATATTTTAGGGGGGCAAAGTCCTCCAGGCCCCTAGGAATTGGATGCTATGACATGAACTGAAACATAGCCCCTCTTCAATATTTGCACTTCTCTAAATTTTGCAACCAAATTCGCCAATGAAATTCTCCAGTACGAGATTGCTTATACTAAGCCAAACTGTGCACATATTTACTGAAAATAACAGACAAAGGTACATTATATTAGGGGAAATTGTTCTGCAGACATGGGCATATTAGGGGAAATTGCATATACAATGATGCATATTAGGAGAAATTTGTACTAAAATTCCAATGAATTGTCGTTCTATATTTATATATATCACAAACAAAAGTGGAAATGTGGAAAACTGAAATTGAGATGGAAAACTGAGGAACGGAGAGAAACTCAAATTGACAGATTTGGCCATAATCAGTTCTAAGTATTTTAAAATTTACCTCATAGATACTTTCCTTCTGGGTACAGGGGAAAGGAAATAATAGAGGCAGAGCTCACCTGCCTATAAACTGCAAAGGTCAATTTTGGAAAAAGACAACTGGGCTAGATGGATCTCAGTTTGATTAATTCTTTTGTTGCTCTAAAATAGAATATACCAGTGATGCTTCATGAATTACAGTGGTACCTCAGGTTACACACACTTTAGGTTACATACGCTTCAGGTTACAGACTCCGCTAACCCAGAAATAGTGCTTCAGGTTAAGAACTTTGCTTCAGGATGAGAACAGAAATTGTGCTCCGGTGGCGTGGCAGCAGCAGGAGGCCCCATTACCTAAAGTGGTGCTTCAGGTTAAGAACAGTTTCAGGTTAAGTACGGACCTCTGGAACGAATTAAGTACTTAAAACGAGGTACCACTGTATATCTTTCTACCAGACATAAGTAAACATTTTAAAATGATGGGTTTTCTCTCTCCTGGCATATGGTGTGACTTGCTTCAATTTTATTAGGCCAGACTTGAATGAGCTAGAATTCTGCACTGCTTACTATAAAGATGTATAAAGATCCACTAAAGTACAGTGTCCTGATGAAGGAAAGTATGGTACCACTCTGTTCTTCCTTGGTCAGACCCCACCTGATGTACTTTGTGTCCAGTTCAGGGCACCAGAGTTTCAGAAGGAGCATGTGCAGAGGTGGGTGACCAAGATGAAAATGGCTTATGGGTTTTATAATGCAGCTTTAAACCAAATTACAAAATAATTCACATTTTTATAGCTAAAACAAAAAGTCACCAAAGATTAAATCAGTTCTGTCTAATCCAGAGGATTATTTTGAGACCAAAAGGTCTTTTGATACTGTTTGCCTTGTTTCATAACCCTTCATTCAAAATGCATGATCTTCCCCCTCCTCCTTCTCGGCAAGGAGGCTCTTTTAATGAGAATCATAAATGGATGATTGTGAGATTTAAAAAGCGGTAGGGTATACAAAATGAAAAATGAAAGGCGTAATGCCAGAAACGCTATTCTGGAGGAATGTGGAGATGATCCAAATCAAATTAGGAGAACCTCAAACACATTTACCTGGACATAAACCCCATTCAGTTTATTCAGAACTGCTGGTTAAGGCTAACCCCACTTGCCCTTGAAAAGGAGTCTGGGGACTTCGGACTGTGTAGACCCATTTTATTGCTTACCCCACCCACCCAATATTTAATGGTTTTCCAACAGGCAGAGTTCAAAGACAAAATGGGGCATTCACTCTGCAAGGAGGCTCACAATTCTTTTTAATAAGGTGAACGTTTTAGTGCATTCAAAGTGCAATTATATAACATTGCATTCACATTAATATGTTTTCATAGTAAACTAAACTATGCAGCATGCTTTATCGATCTAATCCAAAGTTAGAACTGTCCAGAAGATACGAGCTTTGATCAAATCATACTGAAGTAACTGGGATGTAAATGTTCAACTGTGCATGTTAGCACTATTGATTCCAATGGAAATGTTTATTAGCACGCTAATATTGTTATTGTGCCTTTAAAATATGTAATTGTGCATTACTTGTAAGCGGCTTGGTAGGGTTTATGTCCTGGAATAAATAAATAAAACGGTCCTTTTTCATAGTGAAATTTTGCTGGATTGTGTCCAATTAGTTTTTGGAAAGCCTTTCATGGGATTAGTATCAATCTATTTATAAGGAAACATTTCAACATAAAGGGAAATAAGAACTTTTATGTCATGTTTATTTACATCTGACAGTGATTTAACAATTTTGAAAAGGACAGCATGGGAGCTACGAACAGACTGTGTGTTTCTGTTGACTTTAAATAAGTTTGATTGCAGAGCACGCCTGATGGCTCTGTGCTGGCACAAAGCAGAATGTTCACTTTTAAAACACACACACTGTTTTGTCCCCCCTTCATTATTCCCATTCTAAGAGTTCGTAAATATTGGCAGGGAGATGAAGGGTTTTTGTTTTGTTTTGTTTTGTTTTTAACTATTTTTTTAAAGAGCAAAGAACAATACATTAACCTGAATTCATTAGCCAACATTTCATTAACCACTTGTTTCAGCCATAACCATTAGAGTTGTTTTAAACAAAACCAAAGTATTATTTTGGCTGGGAGAGAGGAAAAGAACAAGAGAGACCGAAGTCCTTGTGAATGTTCACTAGAAGGTGACAACTTGGATAGGACAGTTTTTATGGGAGTTTTATTGTATATTTTAATCGTGGGAGTTTTGGGAGTTATGGGAGTTTTATTGTATATTTTAATCGTGAATATTTATATTTTATTGTTTTAATAGGATCATTTTGATTCATTTTAAAATTATGGATGTTTATATTTTAAGGCAAAGTGACTTTAAGATAAAAAATGGAGAGAGGGCACTTTGCTGAAGAACTCCTCAAAGCTTGAGCCAAGCTTATTACCTGAATCAGTCATGTAAACATCTACAGTGTCAGAATGCAGCAAGCATGGAACAACCCAGCCCACTTGCTTTACAAGAGATGGCTTGACAAACCTTGATGCTATAATTATTTGCTTGTCCCTTGTCTTTCATTTACCCTCAGAGCACTTGTACCTCCATGGTTTGGCTTTTCTTTCTCCTTTCCACCATGCACATCCTGAAGAACACTCCTTTTCCCTCCAGCTTTTGACTTGTCCACAGCCTCCTAGTCAACTAAACCCTCAGAGAGACCAGGCCCCATCTTTTCAAAATGAAAAAGCAGCAGACTTTATGAGCTTAACCCTAAAAGAAAAAAAGCCATGCCAAATGATAGTTTGGAATGATCTGGGGTTCAGCAGGTCCTGTTCATAAGCAGCACATCTCAAAATGGAATCAGAAGCCCAGCAGAATAGTTCTGTGTATCTTTGCTGAAATTCTACTGCTTTAGAAAGTAATTAGGATCTTAATCTTATGGGGAATTAGGAATGCCTAAACCCAGTGCCCAGATAAGGCTTGAAGGCAGGATGGGGAACCTATAACCTTCCAGATGTTGTTGGATTAAAACTTGCACCATCCTTGGCCCTTGGCCATGCTGTGTGGGGCTGATGACAGATGGAGTGCAACTCCATCCAGAGGGCTTCAAATTCCCAAACCCTGCTGTAGGGAACGCAGATGGGAAGAGCTGATGACATTGCTCCACAAGCAAATATAAGATGACACTTTATTTGTAGCAGAAGCATAGGATCAGGCTTCCTATAAGGATATTAGAATATTTTCAGTTTTACAATAAAAAACCAACACACTGTCCAAAGCTCATTGACACTATGGACTCAGCTATATGGACAAAGAAAAAGCGCTTTATATGTGTTGTTTATGCATTCTAACTCTGTGACACCAGATGGCACTGTGGAGTTCCATTTTCGCTAACCCGATTTCCTATACAAAGTTTGCAACATGTTTAACTGAAATGCTTCTTTGATGTGTCTAGATCCAGCCTATATGTGTGGCAGGATCTTGATAACTGCAGCTGGCCCCATCCCTGTCACAAACGCCCCTGCCCTCTTAGCATGGTCAACCACCATGCACTGCAGAGTATATCTGTAAAATGACCTACAAGCATAGATCACAGGCTTCAGGTATGTGAGCAGTCTACCAGGAAAACGAGATGTATGTTTTAGATGCTTTGAGTCTATTTTATTTTGATTTATTTAATTGTAGGGTTTCTCACCCACCCTTCAGCATAAGGTTCCAGCACGGGTTACAACCATTAAAAACACAATATTAAAAGGAGTTAAAACTAGGCAGATAGGGCATCTAATTATTGGAGGCCAGACACGCAGAAGGATGGACACGGGCAAGACGGTCGTGATCTCTTGCATCTACATTTTGAGCATATTCTGATTGTCTTGCACATGGTTCATTATAAAGCAACCCTGAGATAGCCTAAGTCGTGGCAAAGTAGTTCACAAGAAAACATGATGCAAGTAATACAAGGCAATGAAAGCAATTCAGATGGTTATACCAATTTATACTGACTCTTATTCCCAGAAGAGCTGGCGCATAAATAGACTGGCTCTGTGGTTAGATGCTAGAGGAAATTCAGTTAGTCTTATTGTTCCCCAGGGACTGGAGTATGCAGCTCATCCTTGTGTGTATACCAGGATGTTAAGAAGATGCTAATGAAACCACCTTAAAATGTCAATCACGGTAAATAAATCATAATGTTTATAAATGCAGTTTAATTCCATATGCTGTTTAACGGAAGGGGTGCGAAGGTGTACAACAAATATCTGAGCAACCCTGGTAGAAAAGGGGACATCACTCTCTTGTTTTAAAGCATTAGGACAAAAGCTTCCCTTCCCCCTTCCTTCTTTGTCGAAATATGATATTGACTGTCAACATACATAACAAAGCCGTATAAAATATGCCTTCTGATTTCTTTGATGGCACAATTGTAGCACATTTTAAAGCATTTTCATATTGAAAATGCAAGACAACTATTAAAGTGTAATGGCACAGAACATCTTTGGGGTGGGGAGGGGGGGGTAGGAGAAGAAAGAAAATGCCTTGTGCCGGGTTCTCATTTATGGCTGATATTTATTGCCTTTGCATTCTTATGGTATGCCTCTAAGTCAATTGAAATGCAAATGCTAATGAAAAACCCAACATAACACATTCATTCTCTTCCTCCACCAAATGAGTCTACAAGAAGATGTAAATGACTTACATATATCTGCAACTCAGGTTTTATTGTTTTAGGTTAATTTATTCTCTGTAATATTCTTAATGAAAGTAATGACTCTTACACTAGTTTGTAGAGTCACATCCTGCAATTTTATTAAATCACGCTGCGAAAATGCATATTGGCTGCCCTAAACATTTCTGAAGCTTTCATGTTACGTCTAATATATAAAAGCAATCTCCCAGACGATTATCAGCACAGTATATTTTGTTATCCTTTGTTCCTAATTTCATCTCACCGGGGTACATCTACTGTAAATAGCTGATGAAACCAGGGAAGCTGCAACATTCCTGCCGGGTGGTGTTAGCGCAGAATATTGTGACTACAGAAATATTCCCGATATAGGAACTAATGTAGCAAATTAGTTTCGGAGTGCTTTCTTTTCATCTATGCAATTGCTATATAGATGATGGCAAAAAAACAACAACAAGACCACAAAAACCCCCAACCCATTTGGGCAGAAGAATTTTATCTTCCTTTCTCCAGTGTCTAAATTAATCAATGTATGACACCCAAGAGAAAGCAATGTAAATGGTTCTCCAGTGTCATCCAGAGACTTGATCCTATGATCAATGATAGTAGTATTTAGGAGGGGGAGAGTTTAATGCATTTTCCTGAGCCTGGGTTCACCTGGGGTTACACCATCTGAGGTCCCTCATCCCAGCTCATGCAGAGACACAAAGTACTCTTGGCCATTACACCTCAAAGAAGACTCAGGACTACTCCCTAGGTAATGGTAAAGGGACTCCTGACCATTAGGTCCAGTCGTGGATGACTCTGGGGTTGCGGCGCTCATCTCACTTTACTTTGCAAAGGGAGCCGGTGTTTGTCCACAGACAGCTTCTAGGTCATATGGCCAGCATGACTAAGCCGCTTCTGGCGAACCAGAGCAGTGCACGGAAACGCCGTTTACCTTCCCGCCGGAACGGTACCTATTTATCTACTTGCACTTTGACGTGCTTTCAAACTGCTAGGTTGGCAGGAGCAGGGACCGAGCAACGGGAGCTCACCCCGTTGCAGGGATTCGAACCGCCAACCTTCTGATCAGCAAGCCCCAGGCTCTGTGGTTTAACCCACAGCGCCACCTGCATCTCATACTCCCTAGCCTAGACTAAATCAAAGCATTTGAAAGCTCCAGAACAAGAACTCCCAGCAGTATGAAGTAGGGGGGTGGGAGAGAGTCCCTGGGCAAATTTGGGGCTCTCAGCAAACTTCCTACTCAGCTCCCTGAAACAGGCAACTAGCAAAGCTCATATTGCATATGGAGGAAGCAAAATTGGGGCAAAGCAAAGAGCTTTGGGGAGGAGCCGCCTGTTTAAACCTGACTGACTCCACTTGCAGGATTGGCCTGTTTGGACCCCCTGGCTCATCGTCTACTCTTCCCTTGGACAATACCAGCTGACTCAATCTTCCTGAGTGGGAGCCTAAGGTGTGGCAATGACACCCCCATTAAATTGGGCGTGTCAGTCCCCATTTAGCCAGGTCCAGGGTGAGTCCTGAAGAATTATTAATAGGCCAATAAGACAGCCATTTCCCTTCCGAGTAATGCCCCTGGGAACAGTAGCATCTCTATCAGAAGGCCACACCGCTGTTGATTCAAGCAGTAGTAAACTGCTTATAGTGAGAAAGATTAAAGTAAAGCAACCCTTTTCAGAGTTAACCAAAGTTGCAAAGCAAGGGAAAAATCTGGGCTAAAGCTAAAACGACCTCGGCCCTGTATACCAGAAGGAGCGTCTCCACCTCCATCGTTCAGCCCGGACACTGAGGTCCATCACTGAGGGCCTTCTGGTAGTTCCCTCATTGCAAGAAGTGAGGTTGCAGGGAACCAGCCAGAGGGTCTTCTAGGTAGTGGCCCCCGCCCTGTGGAACACCTTCCCATCAGATATCAAGGAAATAAACTTTTGAATCTTACTTTTAAAAGACATCTGAAGGCAGCCCTGTTTAGGGAAGTTTTTAATGTTTAATGCTGTATTGTGTTTTTAATATTCGGTTGGGAGCCACCCAGAGTGGCTGGGGAAACCCAGCCATATTAGCCAACATGGTGCCCTCCAGATTTTCTGGACTACAACTCCCACCATCCCTGGTTATTGGCTATGCTGGTTGAGGCTTATGAAAGGTGCAGTTCACAACATCTGGAGGGCACAATGCTGGATAATCCTGGTCTATAGGCATATGAGTCTATCACCATTCTGAAGCTCAGCAGGTCTTGGTCTGGTCAGCAGGAGATTTCGTCGAATCAACTGTATGCCACTGTATGCATGATGGAAGAAAGATGGCTTGCAAGTGTAAGAAAGTAAAAACGAAATAACTTTTCACTTGAGAATCTTTTTGCCTGCTTAAAAATCAGGAAAGGCAGCTTTGCAACAGACTGTGGCAATGGATTATTCTGTGATTATTGCTCAAGGTTACGGCAAACTTCCTTGTCCTTTCCAAAGCCATCTAGCTGCCAAATATCCTCCTAGCAATGTTTCTAGCCGCGCTCCTTGTGTCTTTTCTCTGCCACTCACATAGCTCCGTTGCAATCAGGTTTTGTTATACATCTCTTTATTTTATAATGTTCTTAACGCTGGATTTATCAGCTCAGTATAATTACAGCCACAAGTGCCACAATAAGTGTCAATAGAGTCGGAATAAAAACCTCACAGATGGTTTGGCACTCGGACAGAAAACCATTTTGTCTTTTATTGCATCTGATTTCTTTCCCCTTCCCTCTTCAGAAGGAACAGTCTCAGGCTTTACTATCTGGATTCTGTTTATAGCCACCATGCGTTGCTGTCTTTTTTTCTTTTTAAATCACTTGCAGAGCTCGCAAATCTGAGACGCTGCTGTTCTAAATTCACCTGTACTGTGAAGTAGGGAATCAGACCTAGGAAGGAACACTCTTCAATGGACTTTGTCTTAGCATGATAGAGAAACTTTTATTTTTATTTTTTAAGTTAAACAGGATGTTTTTTCACTTATGAAGCACTAACACGCTACACATTTTCAAAGCTTGTAGGACGTATCTGCATTCATCCATTCATTTATAAAGATTTATAAACCAATTAATCAAAGAGCTCTCTAAGTGGTGAACATAATAAAACTGTGGATAAAAATCAGCTAAAATCCACAAAACTATTTAAAAACAAATATAAAGTAATGATTACAAAATCAGTAAAACTCTTAAAACTAATATAGGTGGCTAAATTGTATGTCACTGAAATAAAGTGAGTATAATCAGGTGTCTAAAGCAACATACTGTGGGGACCTGCCTAATTATCCCAGCTCAATAATTATCCCTAAGTCCATATGTTGTTGGACTCTGATGTTGTTGGAGTATAGCATCTAGATCAAGGGAAGTAATAGTGCCACTGTATTCTGCTCTGGTCAGACCTCACCTGGAGTATTGTGTCCAGTTCTGGGCACCACAGTTCAAGAAGGACACTGACAAACTGGAACGTGTTGAGAGGAGGGAAACCAAAATGGTCAACGGCCTGGAAACGATGCCTTATGAGGAACGGCTAAGGGAGCTGGGCATGTTTAGCCTGGAGAAGAGGAGCTTAAGGGGTGATATGATAGCCATGTTCAAATATATAAAAGGATGTCACATAGAGGAGGGAGAAAGGTTGTTTTCTGCTGCTCCAGAGAAGTGGACACGGAGCAATGGTTCCAAACTACAAGAAAGAAGATTCCACCTAAACATTAGGAAGAACTTCCTGACAGAAAGAGCTGTTCGACAGTGGAATTTACTGCCAAGGAGTGTGGTGGAGTCTCCTTCTTTGGAGGTCTTTAAGCAGAGGCTTGACAACCATATGTCAGGAGTGCTCTGATGGTGTTTCCTGCTTGGCAGGGGGTTGGACTTGATGGCCCTTGTGGTCTCTTCCAACTCTATGATTCTATGATTCTATGATTCTATCCAACGTCCATCAGCCCTGGCCAGCATGGTCAATGGTCAGGGGTGATGGGGGTGGTAGTCCGACAACATCCGAAGGCACCAGGTTTAGTTATCTAAAGTTTTCCACTTCTCCGTCTCCTTGCCTCTAGTTTCTCTAGTGGCCGAAGTCAGGAGGGGGCATCATGCTTACAAGAAAATGCCTAGCTTAGCATGCTAAAGGTACATTCAAATCCACACTCAGACCAGCATGATAAATGCATTAGTTTGTTAAACAAATGTGACTGTGAAGATTGCCTCGGGGAACCTATTCCAGAACAGTATACAAAACCAGGCATGTTGAATGATTCATATATTCTGCTACCCAGGAAATCTCAAGCCATGATGCCTCAGGTGTAGGGACGGGGGAGAACTTCCGTTCAGTTCACATTAAAAAGTGAACGGACCTCATTCACACTTTTAGAAACTGTACAGAAACATTGAAATTTTGCACTTCTCTGAATTATGCAATGCAGTTCTCTGACCAGGTGTACAAAAATGCATATATTAGGGTCGAATGTGCATAAAAAATGCACCTATTTGTGTCAATAGGGTACCAAAGTGCATATTATTCTGAAAAAGTGTTTTTGCAAAAGTGTGTATAATAGCAGGTCCAGCCCAAGGATAAATATCATGCCAGGTGAGGGGTGCCTGTCAGGAGCTCAGCCTACACTTGAGTAGGACCCTGGCAGAGACACATGCCCGACTGGCATGTTTCCTCCCTCCTGGCCGATCGGGAGCTTCAAAAGCTTTCTTCTGCCTGAACATCCCAGCAACCGATGCCAACAGACACCAGCACACTTAGGGATCCGGAGAGTTTGCGCATCATGTGTAACAGACGTCAGCAACTCAGCATTTTGGTTAATCGACTTTATTTACATATAAACACACACGGAGCACTGCAACATGGCTTCCTCTCTCTCTAGCATCAGACAGTAAAGAGAAAAAGAACCAAGGACAATAGTCCCACTTCACGGAACACAGAAACACAAACATCCTGTTTCAGTCACTTCCCACTCTGTGGAGTCAAAACATATACTTCATGGGATAGACAAAATCCCATGATTGCAATCATGTAGCAGGAATTCTAACAGTGCCTTGAGCAGCAACAGCAGCAGCCCACCCCAATGGTCAGCTATGCAAGGCCACCCAGAGGTTCGGGCCTGGTATAGGTGTGGTGTTGGGGACCCTGTTGTTGCCCCCTATAAGGACTCATGCATGTGTGTACACAGCTGCATTCAAGAATTCCTGCATGCAGGGACTACATGTGAGACTTCTTGCTTTCAGCTTCTACTTGCGCTGAGTTCAAGCAGAACAATGTATATGCTTCATTTTTTCTTATATGTGGATAAGGGACCAGGGATTGAGTTGTGCTATTCCCAAGCAGTTCCTTCAAATTTCAAACCCTTCCCAGCAGAGCTTCTTTCTGATTCCTGGGGCTCGGTCTCATAGATCTTCTGGTTCTAGCCTGCTGCCGGCATTCTCCACTACTCACTCAGGAAGGTCTCATGATATTAATGGATGCGGGTGGCACTGTGGTCTAAACCACTGAGCTTCTTGGGCTTGCTGATCAGAAGGTCGGCAGTTCAAATCCGTGCAGTGGACTGAGCTCACGTTGCTCTTCCCAGCTTCTACCAACCCAGCAGTTCAAAAGCACGCCAGTGCAAGTAGATAAATAGGTACCACTGTGGCAGGAAGGTAAACGGCATTTCCGTGCGCTCTGACTTCTGTCACGGTATTCCGTTGCACCAGAAGTGGTTTAGTCATGCTGGCCACATGACCTGGAAAGCTGTCTGTGGACAAACGCCAGCTCCCTCAGCCTGAAAGCGGGATGAGCACAGCACACCATAGTTGCCTTTGACTGGACTTAAGCATCCAGGGGTCATTTACCTTTTTACCTTTTTTATTAAGAGCAATGTGGACTAAAATGATGGCAAATTCTTGTGGGGACTTTTTTTTAAAAAAAATATCTACTAGGGCCACCATTTATACCACACATAAGCCACATTCATGACATGCATTTAAAGCAGTTTCATACTACTTGAAATAGTCATGGCTTCCCCCATAGAATTCTGGGAGCTGTAAATTTTGAAGGGTGCTGAGAGGTGTTAGGCAACCCCACCCCCCTCAAGAACTACAATTTCCAGAGTAGTATAACAATCAATCCCTCTTCACAGGGAACTCTGGGAAATGTAGATCTTGGAGGGGGGTAGGGGTCTCCTAACAACTGTCAGCACTCTTAACAAACCATAGTTCCCATAATTCTTTGGAGGAATCCATGGTAGTGCTTTAAATGTACAGTGTGAATGCGACCTTAGACTGATGCATCCATCCCAATTAAGGGTGCAGCAAATTTAAGTAAACCTTTTAAATGTCATTAAATAAACCCATTACAGGATCTCTGTCTGCATTATGCAATGTTAGCATCAACATTGTAGGCCTAACCCCACGATATAGTGTACACGCACAAATGCACGCGCGCGCACACACACACACACACAATTAAATAACTTTTAAAAGCTATGGAATTACAGCATTGCAATCAAGCTGTAAGGGCACTTATCAGCAGATAAATATGACAAGGGATCTCTGTGATACTTCCCCACATAATCATATTGTGAGAAATGGGAATTGTGTGATGGAATTTGCAGTAATGCTTTAGACCCGAATGACTTTAATAAAGAAAGTGTGGAGGATGAAAATTTCATTGCTTACAGAAGAAGTGCTCCAGTCTGTCCAAGGTGCAATGAAGCAATTCATCTTCCCCTTTTGAAAATATGCTGTATACCAAGAAAAAGGCTTGATAGTTTTTACTAAGAAGTGGGTGGGTGGGGGAAACTCCACAGCAGGAGTGATTTTAGAATTGAATATTATGGAGAAAGGAGTCACACAACCCTAAGCACAGTCCAGACAAAAATGTGCTGCTATTCCTTTGTTATGTACCAGGGAAATGTTAGTATGCTTCACAGAATAACCCTGTCCTTAAATTATTCCAGCTGGAAGAGGGCTTTTTGTTGGCATCTGTCAGTCTTGAGAGGCAATGGAGTGCACCTTCAGAGGGGAAGTCAAACCGCTGGAGAATCACAGCAGCATCTTTGGCTGTGGAGACTGATCAACCACTGCTGCCTCCCAGGCGGTTTTTGCTGTGTTAGCAGCACCAAAGCGACCTCTCTGGGGTGCCCAGACAACACAACCATCCTCTTGGCCTCACTGATGTGGTATAAAACAAAGCACAGCAATACATTGGTGTGTAGCAGGTACTGTATGTGAGATTGCAGCCATAGGCTCTACTCTTCCTCTCTGCATTCATTCACACTTGTGAATAGAGACTGCAAGAATACAAGCTAGGTTCTGGGTGTGCAATTGGGCGTTCTGCAAAAGGTTGAGAGAGCAGAGGCATGTGCAAAGCACATTGATGCAAATTCTATTTACTTATTTGGGACATTTTTAGCCTGCTCCTCCCAGACTGAATTACATAATAATAATAATAATAATAATAATAATAATAATAATAATAATACAGATTAAAACCAGCACCTGCTGTTGTTGTTACAGATTAAAACCTGCATAGGTTAAAAACAATATAATGCAATGAAACCCAATAGAATTTGTGAACTCCGTGTACATGTTTTGGAGAGTGTTCTGTTGCGTGTGAAGAACCCCAAAAGCACCCCCAAATGAACACAACAATAGACACAGATTTTAGTTTAAGGTTTTTGGCCACAACTTTATTGATTACAGCATGTGAGTGGTTGCTTAGGCATTGGTTCCAGACTACTTGAACCTGCACGGTGGCAGGAACAGGACTGACACTGGGCACCAGGATATGTCAGTAAGGGAAAGCTTCCTGGGGGAGTGATAACTCCTTCG
Organism: Podarcis gaigeae; assembly: GCF_964106915.1. Lineage (NCBI taxonomy): Eukaryota > Metazoa > Chordata > Lepidosauria > Squamata > Lacertidae > Podarcis > Podarcis gaigeae. Next base: position 30,235,060 of record NC_139688.1, read on the forward strand.
ATCACACAGCTCATCCCAGATGCTCCCAGGGGCATGGCCCTAGTCCCTTGACAGGGTTCGGACAAAAGCAAGGCGAGCCCCTGGATTCCTTTAACAGCAGCAGCAATGGAGGGGCAGGCACAGCCAACCACGTCCCCTCCCCAAAACATTGAAACAAACGCCTAACCGTCAGCCTTACAAAGTTGTGATGATTTGCTACACAGTAGGCAAAAACCAAGTGGCACCAGCCAATCAGCAAAATGGCAAAATTCCTACTGGCGCCATGCTCCAAAACAGACGACCCCTAGACAGGCATGTTGTTGTTGTTGTTGTTTAGTCGTTTAGTCGTGTCCGACTCTTCGTGACCCCATGGACCAGAGAACGCCAGGCACCTCTGTCCTCCACTGCCTCCCGCAGTTTGGTCAAACTCATGCTGGTAACCTCGAAAACACTATCCAACCATCTCATCCTCTGCCGTCCCCTTCTCCTTGTGCCCTCCATCTTTCCCAACATCAGGGTCTTCTCCAGGGAGTCTTCTCTTCTCATGAGGTGGCCAAAGTACTGGAGCCTCAGCTTCACAATCTGTCCTTCCAGTGAGCATTCAGGGTTGATTTCCTTCAGTATGGAGAGGTTTGATCTTCTTGCAGTCCATGGGACTCTCAAGAGTCTCCTCCAGCACCATAATTCAAAAGCATCAATTCTTCGGCGATCAGCCTTCTTTATGGTCCAGCTCTCACTTCCATACATCACTACTGGGAAAACCATAGCTTTAACTATACGAACCTTTGTTGGCAAGGTGATGTCTCTACTTCTCAAGATGCTGTCTAGGCCTGTCATTGCCCTTCTCCCAAGAAGCAGGCATCTTTTAATTTCGTGGCTGCTGTCACCATCTGCAGTGATCATTGAGCCCAAGAAAGTAAAATCTCTCACTACCTCCATTTCTTCCCCTTCTATTTGCCAGGAGGTGATGGGACCAGTGGCCATGATCTTCGTTTTTTTGATGTTGAGCTTCAGACCATATTTTGCGCTCTCCTCTTTCACCCTCATTAAAAGGTTCTTTAATTCCTCCTCACTTTCTGCCATCAAGGTTGTGTCATCTGCATATCTGAGGTTGTTGATATTTCTTCCGGCAATCTTAATTCCGGCTAGGGATTCATCCAGCCCAGCCTTTCACATGATGAATTCTGCATATAAGTTAAATAAGCAGGGAGACAAAATACAGCCTTGTCGTACTCCTTTCCCAATTTTGAACCAATCAGTTGTTCCATATCCAGTTCTAACTGTAGCTTCTTGTCCCACTGAAGAAAGTAGGAAAAACCACTGGGCCGGTAAGATACAATCTAAGTCAAATCCCTTATGAATACACAGTGGAAGTGAGGAACAGGTTTAAGGATTTAGATTTGGTGGACAGAATGCCTGAAGAACTATGGATGGAGGCTCGTAACATTATACAGGAGGCAGCAACGAAAACCATCCCAATGAAAAGGAAATGCAAGAAAGCAAAGTGGCTGTCCAATGAGGCCTTACAAATAGCGGGGGAGAGAAGGCAAGCAAAATGCGAGGGAGATGGTGAAAGATACAGGAAATTGAATGCAGATTTCCAAAGAATAACAAGAAGACCTTCTTAAACGAGCAACGCAAAGAAATAGAGGAAAGCAATAGAATGGGAAGAACCAGAGATCTGTTCAAGAAAATTGGAGATATGAAAGGAACATTTCGTACAAAGATTTCCATAATAAAGGACAAAAGTGGAAAGGACCTAACAGAAGCAGAAGACATCAAGAAGAGGTGGCAAGAATACACAGAGGAATTATACCAGAAATAAATGGATGTCTCGTATACCCCAGGTAGCGTGGTTGCTGACCTTGAGCCAGACATCCTGGAAAGTGAAGTCAAATGGGCCTTAGAAAGCACTGCAAATAACAAGGCCAGTGGAAGTGATGGTATTCCAGCTGAACTATTTAAAATTTTAAAAGATGATGCTGTTAAGGTGCTACACTCAATATGCCAGCAAGTTTGGAAAACTCAGCAGTGGCCAGAAGATTGGAGAAGATCAGTCTACATCCCAATCCCAAAGAAGGGCAGTGCCAAAGAATGCTCCAACTACCGCACAATTGCACTCATTTCACACGCTAGCAAGGTTATGCTTAAAATTCTACAAGGGAGGCTCAAGCAGTATGTGGACCAAGAACTCCCAGAAGTGCAAGCTGGATTTAGAAGAGGCAGAGGAACCAGAGACCAAATTGCAAACATGCGCTGGATTATGGAGAAAGCTAGAGAGTTCCAGAAAGACATCTACTTCTGCTTCATTGACTATGCAAAAGCCTTTGACTGTGTCGACCACGGCAACTATGGCAAGTTCTTAAAGAAATGGGAGTGCCAGATCACCTAGACAGGCATAGCAAGGTCATAAGAACAACCCTAAATATAGGGAGAGGAGGGCAGGTGATCCGCTGCATGTCGCAAGAAAGTGAAACTCTCTAGTGATGTGCAGCAGCTTAAGTAGCCCCTCAGCAGCCAATAGCCAACCCAACTGACCAAATGTCTGCCCCAGCAACAGAAGGGCAACCAATGGAGTGTTGTGGCCATCCAAATGGTCCCTCCCTACAACAGGGAGGCAATATCTGGTGATCTCACCGCAACACATGCCCTCCATGATGGAGGACCTGACTTCCCTCCACATGAAGCCATTTCTAGAGAGATGAATGTATAGATGGTCCTTCTGTCATCTAAGAACAGGCGGTGGCGGTGGATAAATCCATGTTATGTTATTTTGCAAAATGTAAAACGAAGTCCAATACAGTGGTACCTCAGGTTAAGTACTTAATTCGTTCCGGAGGTCAGTTCTTAACCTGAAACTGTTCTTGACCTGAAGCACCACTTTAGCTAATGGGGCCTCCTGCTGCTGCACCGCCAGAGCCCGATTTCTGTTCTTATCCTGAAGCAAAGTTCTTAACCTGAAGCACTATTTCTGGGTTAGCACAGTGTGTAACCTGAAGAGTATGTAACCCGAGTACCGCTGTACTTCTAATATACTGAAACTTCTAATACCTTACCTCCCCGCTGCCTTGCAGGACATCTGCAGTAGAAGAAAAGGCTAAGCTAAGGAGTAAACCCTACACAAATCTGGAGTGGAGCATGGGCGTAGCCAGGTGGGGGCAGGGGACGCAGCTGCCCTCCCAAATCAATACCAATCAATACAAATCTGAGGTTCTGCCCCCCACAGAAAAGCCTGCCCCGCCCAACAAAAGCCTGCCACCCCAATAAAATTCCTGGCTATGCCTATGGAGTGGAATCCCTAAGACTGTTTGGATAGTATCTTCGATGCTTCCTTTCAGCAACTTCTGCAGCCAAGCTGGTGCCAGACGTATTGCTGTGCTTTCCTTTGAACCACATCAGCAAGCTTGAGGGAGGGGGTGTCTTGTTTTTTGGGTAGCCCTGGACCTCCATGCACACTGCCCAGGCTTGTGCCTCAGAGAGAAGGTGGACTCCAATCTCTCTTAAGACAAACAGATGACCCAGACAACAACAATACTTTGTCCACATTCTATGATTTATAAACCCTATTTGTCAACTATCAAAACCTTTTTTAAAATTTTTGATTGATTTAAAATCTGTTCATTGTTCTCCATGTTTCCCTCTAGATTTATCCTATGATTTAAAACAAACAAGCAAATAAGCAAGGGGAGACCTTAACCAAAACCAATAGCTATTTGCTTTCGCATCCAGAGGTTGAGAAAAGGTTCAAATATTTTCTGCCTTTCCATTATAGCGAGTACACCCCCACATCCCTGGAAGTTAATAAAAACACCATCTATTTGTACCTGCCATTTGCCTTAGGAGACAGAGGAAGATAATGAAAATATTTTACTATCTATTTTCAAATTATAAGCTGTTGTTTCCAAAGAATGTGAAAACCCATGTATATTATCACATTATTGTTCTCTGGGGAATGCAGTCACTATAGTGATTCTAATTACATGGCTTCATTAACTTTCTACATTCTACCTGTTATGGGGGTTTCACATTAAGAACATTTGCATATGCAGGAAATGAATGCTGTTTGCAAGGAGCTAATGTCATTAAACATTTAAGTAGCTCCTTCCAGATAAACAAGAGCTTTCTGCTGGAATCTCCCTTTTAGAATATCTTTTAAAGGACTCTTTTTTAAAATAGGGTCAGAACGCTTAAAAGAAAGGGGTATATAATATACTACAATGTTTTGAACAGAGTGTAAGTGATTTTAAAATGAAATAAACAAATCATAATACTTAGTACAAGATACAACATTTTCCTGTAAGCGTAATATGTTAGCTTGTTTCTAGCATGTGAGTGTGATGTACATATCATTTGCTACAGTGGTTGTTTCTGTGAATGACATTAAAGTAAATATTATGAGATGACACCTTTAAATAGAAGGTATGGGCTGTGCTCAACTAAGATCCATTGAAATTACTGGTCCTAAGTTAGTCATGTCCATTTATGTGGGACCAGTGACTTTGTATAAGGCAGTTTTCTATGTTTCCATGACTGTCAGGACTGAGCAATGAGCTGCAGCTGGTGGCAAATCAGAATCCAGGAACCAGAAACCAAAACAAACCAGGATCAACGTGCATCTGATTCACGATCACACATGTGGGCACAGCACTGAACCTGGAAGTGACCGAAAATGCCACAAAACAGGACGTAACAGAGGAGGGGAGGGGTGTAATGGGGAGGGGGAGCGAAGCATAACGGGGTGGGGCACACTTATACTGGGGCAATCCAGTCAGATGGGCGGGGTACAAATAATAAAATTATTATTATTATGATACATGCTCTGTAAACACATGTGGGGGCCAGGAATGGAACCTCTAAGCAAAATGGTCATCAACGGTATGTCAATGAAAATAGAAGTCTGTAGCCAAAATTTCAGAAGCATGCTGGAAATCAGAATCAAAGGATCCATGCAAGCTCAGGAAGACTGTAGGTACATTCAGATTTGGGGAATATTCCTTTCACATGGCAGTACCTGTTGCTTTATGGAACTGTGGATTTTGGACTGATATGGCAGAATGTCACACTTAATTTCATTCACACCAGTGGGCGTGGTGTGGCACACAACAAATGTCATTGGACAACGCTGCCACTCTCCCACCCTTTCCACACATGCATCCTTCCGTTCCTCCATGATTCCCCCATGAAAACATCAGGAAAGAACTGCATGATGGTATAACACTTCCAATTTCATTGCTTTAAAAAGGTAAAGGTACCACTGACCATTAGGTCCTGTCATGGATGACTCTGGGGTTGCGTGCTCATCTCACACTATAGGCCGAGGGAGCCGGTGTTTGTCCGCAGTTTTTTCCGGATCATGTGGCCAGCATGACTAAGCCACTTCTGGTGTAATGGAACACCGAAACCAGAGCAGCACATGGAAACGCCGTTTACCTTCCTGCCATAGTGGTACCTATTTATCTACTTGCACTTTGACGTGCTTTCAAACTTCTAGGTAGGCAGGATCTGGGACAGAGCAACGGGAGCTCACCCTGTTGTGGGGATTCGAACCGCCAACCTTCTGATCAGCAAGTCCAAGGCTCTGTGGTTTAGAGCACAGTGCCACCCACGTCCCCTTTACATTGCTTTACTCCTATGCTTTTCTGGGTTAAGAAAATGGGTTTTTTTCTTCTGGAATCAAATAAGACAGGAACGACCACTAAACATATGCTACAGCCCATTAGTTTTCTGGAAGCGGCTTTTATGTCACGTGGGAGCTGAAATATAATAAGGAAATGTCTGGGAAATTGAATAATCTGCATTGTAAATGCAGCCTGTGGTGTGTAAGCAAGGCCCAACTGAATCAGGAAGCTCCCTTATACAGTAGTTGTTCTTGCCCAGGAGAATCAGATAGCCAGCTTTGCTGGACAAGGATTAGTCTGGGGCCCAAAGATACTAAACTGCCTGCAATAAGGATATGCACACCATAAGCTGTTGAATCGCCATTGGCCCCAGACAGCATGGCCAATAGTCAGGGATTATAGGAGTAGTCCATTAACATTCGGGGTGGGGAGCCACTGTTTCCCGATTCCTGGCCTAGCCAGATGTTGCAACATGCAGATCAGTGACTCACCACACAAGGCAATGACATCCAAAGACTCCTATGTAGAGCCATAGTCTTTTTTCTTTTTTTAAGGTAACCAGGGCCAATCCATTTAGGGGGTTTGAAGGTAGCCACCAACATCCTGAATCATGCCTGGTAACCAATTAGTAGTAACCAGGGTAGCTACTGTCCAATGGATGTTCTTTGCTTCCATAACTGGGCATCCACAAATGTTCTTATGACTGTATTCTTGACCAAATGAAGTCTCCAGAGATTCCCCCCCTCCAGAAGCAGCTCCACGTATTTAGTCAAAAGCAGGGTTTGAGTGACAGGAAGGGCAAGTCAAGGAATTGCAGGAGGAGGACGATGAGTATGAGTCAAAAATAAGGAAAGGAAGAAGAAGTCGAAGAGAAGAGAATTAATAGTCAAATTAATAGCAGAGCTAGGCAGGGGTTGGTAATTGTAGCTTAAACTTTAACGCTTTTGGTGTGTAAACCCAAAGCTCATATCTATCACTCAGTAGTTAAAATAATAATAATACAGGCAGCTGTATAGAAAAGAAGACCATTCTTTCAAGTCCAGATCTTCTGTAAGTGCAGCTGCCTGATAATTCCCTCTTCAGTTGCCTGTCAAAAAAATCCTTCAAATGATATAATCATTTGTTAAAACATGCCATGTTGATAACTGAATAAGGTCAGACTTTAGTAAGGCTTTAAGGCAAGAACACATGTTAAAAGCAAGTATTTGTCACTACTGATAAATCAGCAGGTCCTTTGAGTTCCCCTTCGCCCCCAACGTTTCAAGCATGTTTAAAGCAAAGTGGTATATTTCCCACCCACAGCATTTAAAACGTGTATTTTCTTTTCTTGATATCTACACATTGCTTGCAGACCCCAATTTGAAGACTTGTGAGACAAAAGGTTCTTGGCTCTGAGTCAGGGAAGTGGAGGTGGGACATGGAAGATGGGTCAGAGGAGGAAGGGGGAGCGGAATGGTTGATGCTGAACAAGCAACAGGCTTAAGTGAGAGAGAGGAAGAAGGAAGAAGAGGCAGAAAGCACTGCAGGTGTAGAACAGGCAGCTGAAGAGGAAATGGGGGCTGAGGCTGCAACAGGAGCCTGCCAGCCCTACTGTGTCCAACTCCCTTCTCTCCTTGTCTCCAAGAGCTCGGAGACTTTTGCAAAGAGCACAGAGAGCGCAGCCCCCCTTCCTGACAGAGTTTAAGACTGCAGGGAAAACTGCTGGACAGGGATGAGACTTATGGGGAAGTGGGAGGCCCAGATTGTCAGTTCTGGCAACTATTTTACTGGGGCCAGTCTTGCTGTAGGTTTCTCTGTTTGTATTCTGTTTCATTGCATATGGAAACAACCTTACTGCTTGCCTCTGAGTCTCCATGCTGACCTGCAGGTGATCTAGCCCTGACAACTGCAGGTTTGGTTTGGCATAGAGAACAAAGGTATGCCATGAATTATTATATTATGTGTTTTAATTTGTTGGAAGCTGCCCAGAGTGGCTGGGAAACTGGTCAGATGAGTGGCATAGCAACTACTACTACTAGTACCATCACTCATTAGTTGTTCCAATGTCACCAAACAAAGACTGTAAGGTCACTAATACTGATCATCAATTTCTAATGAAAGTGCTCACATGTGGGTATCCTATACAGCTGCTGCAGAGCCTAATGGGAACTTGCAATGACCCTTATTTAAAAGGGTACACCTAGAAGGGTGTTCTAGTTTTGAAATGTTGCTTTCTTAGGAACTTTAATTATAGCAAGCCCCAGCTATAGCAAAGTACTTCTGAATGTTGACACAAAGAGTTTCTCCCCCCCCCACATGCCCTGCTTAATGTTTTAATTGAATACCTAGAAGCCAACCCTTCTCCTCCATCAGTATCAGAGATGGTGCTTCTCTATGGATAAATGTTTACAGCTGAAGCTTTGCTGAGGGTTTCAGCAAACAAGTCTCGGTGCACCGCAAAGGCTTTTGGCTGAGGCACTCGAGATCAAGAAAGCACTAGTGATTAGGAACTAGCAGCACAATCACAGGACGGTTTAATCCACCCCAAATGTCACTCTCTGGTCTACAACTTGGCAATCCCATCTTCATTGGCAGACAAAAGGGCATTGGTTAGTCATCTGTTTAATTCTCTCGCCGCAGCGTGTCATTTGGACGTTGACGGAAAATCCCTTGATTCAGGCTGCCATTTCTGACAGTCTCCCACTAGACTACATTAATAAGCCCTTTTAGAGAGCTGAATGCAGAATAAGCAGCAGGCAGCTCGTCTTCAAAATGGAGACAGGATAAGGCAGCTCTAGAAAGAAATGCTTTTCCTTTGTAAGGATGCTGAGTTTTCGTGCCCCCTCCTTCCCCGAGGTGACCCTTTAAGTGCAAAGCAAACGATCTGAATGGAGCTCTCCTCTCCATCAATACACATCTGAATAGAAATATTGTAAGCAGCTGAATGGCTTTGTAGCTTTAAACCCCGATGCTCTGGAATGAGAGAGAAAGCATCAAGTACGTTTCTGAGTTACCTTAATGCAACATGCTTTCAATGGGGGAGACAGACAGGAAATCTGCCCGGTATTCTACATTATCTGGGGAATATCCCTCAGAAAACAAATGCACCATTCTTTATACACAGGCTGACATCTCATTGTAATATCACAAGAGACACAGTTCGGCTTTGTAACTCTGTTGCCAGGAGGCAGGTAAGTGCTGTGATACAGGCAGTCCTGCTAAGATGGTGCATGATTTTAATGTCTTTTGAAAGCCTATTATTTGTTAGACAAGGGGGTCTCACGGCTGTGATTTCCTGCTTCGACTCTATTAATAATGTCTTGATAGTATATCGCCACAGTTGCTGTTTTTGCTTAACCCATTGCGCACTGAGGGGTGATCATGTCTGCGATCTGCTCTCCTTGACAGTCGCTCAAAAGGGAATAAGCGGCGCCAAGGAAAACAGTCCCAGCATTTGTTTGCATGTTTGTTTAAACAAGAGCAAAGCCACTCTTGTTGAGGTTTGCATCGCCCATAGGGGGAGCTGCTGAGTTCCTTTTGGAAATCAAGTTGGAAATGCAAAGGGTTAAGGAAGGGGAAGGAAATATTGCAATCCTGCATGATGGGAAAAGATGTAGGTAAGGCTTGGGGAGGATTTTGTCAAGCAGAAAATTGACAAAATCTGCTATTAATTATTGTGCTGATGCTATCAGAAGCATTACCATATTCAAAGAGAGCAGAGTAAGCGGTGGTTCCTGAAACGTTGAGAAACTTTAGAACTAAATCTCTTTCTTTTCAGGAGGGATTTGCAAAATATAACTAAGCAACGGAGGCAAATAATTCTGTGTCGCAGGAGGAGTCGACTTTAATTTTCAGAACACATTCAGATCTACTGGGCTGTGATCTACTATGCTTGCAGCCTGAGCAAGTGAGAAAGAGGAAAACTCAGTTGAATCTTTAGGAATTCCACTCAGGTAGTAGAGCATAGGTGGAATGTATCACCTGGAAGGGCTAAAATGAAATACGAATTTCAACATCATTTAATTTCAGCCTAAACACTAGTGCCTAGAATACTTTGATAATAGGTACGGGGAAGAGAGATAATGACATGTGAATTCACATGATAATTTTTAACTGTCCCCCACACCATCCCAAGCTAGAGCTGCTTGAGGAATTCAATTTATGGAGATTTCAATCAGAACTGACCTGATCCACACCTAAGAAATGAATGGATGCAATTATTCTTCAGAATTTGTACTCTGAATTTTCCAGGATAGTTTTTGGATCAAAAAAAAGGTACAAAAAGCAGAATGCAACATGTTAAAAAATTTATGCATTCTGATTATATATATATATATATATATAAGCTTATATGTGCTTATATAATGTATGTATTAATTGTGTATCAATTAATGTAGCTAAGGTTTTTTTAAAAAAATAAACAATAAAATAAAATAAAATCTGCACTTTAACGTGGAAATGGCATGAACTTATGAATAAACACATGCAAAATTCATTCATGAGGGCGCAGCTGCCAGATAGGTGTTTTCATGTTTTCTCCATCTTCCTACCTGGTGTCAGATCCCCTGACAGAGCCAGGTCACTGTGGGCCACTCAGCCTGACATACAGCAATCTGGGGCTGTCTCAACCCAACTCGACTGACACCCAGATTTCCCCAAAGCAGCCCAATTTGGTTTGGGATTTGGGAACAGCTGAATCTGGTTGCTCCCTTTGTGTCAGACTTTGAGCTCCAAGAATAACAGTTTTATGGATCATTTCACCAACACCAATTTCCTGTGCCCAAACCTTTTATGTGTTAAAAGTTGCATGTACTGTATTCTAAGTGGACTTCATCATGTGGTGGATGCACTTTATTTTACTATCTGAACTTGCAACATGATGTCTAGTATACATGTCAGCATACATGGAATTTGTGCAACTTCCAACCCATGCAATATTTGTGTGCAGGTAATTCGTGTTGGTGAATTAACCCACACAAGTTGCAACTTCTGGAAACCGAAGCCAGGAGGAGAATTTCTGAAAAGACTGCACAGCTGCAAATCCAATTTGATTCCACTGAAATCTTTTTAATTACTGCACACTAAACTGCTACATCTATGCAGCACAGGGTAAAGTCTGACACAAAGGGAGCATAAACCTAACTTGTGTGGGTTAGTTCACCAACACGAATTTCCTGCACACAAATATTTTATGGGTTGGAAGTTGCACGAATTCCATGTATGCTGTCATGTATACTAGACAGTTACTCCTGGAACTGAAAGTTGTACAGTGGTATCTAAGGTTACATATGCTTCAGGTTACAGACTCTGCTAACCCAGAAATAGTGCTTCAGGTTAAGAACTTTGCTTCAGGAAGAGAACAGAAATCATGCTCCGACGGCACGGCAGCAGCAGGAAGCCCCATTATCTAAAGTGGTGCTTCAGGTTAAGAACAGTGTCAGGTTAAGTACAGACCTCTGGAACGAATTAAGTACTTAACCTGAGGTACCACTGTATAGAGAATTTCTGAAGGGATTGAACATCTGTATGCACAACTGATTCCACTGAACTCTTTTTAATTCTCTCTCTCGCCCACACATACACAAATAAACACTGATATCAGGAAATGGTTAACATGAGGGGGCTGAAGGAAAGAGGCTCATTAAAAGCCCAAACTAACACAGCTACATACTGCTAGACTAATGAACCTAATGTACTGAAAGCAGTTCACAAAAATATAAGCATCCATGCAGATGGTGGAGTGTTCCAGGGCCTTCTCCTGCTGTCCAAACAAAGGAGGGGAACAGTGGGTGGTGTTCAGAGCTTCCAAAGCATCTTCAAAACATTAGATACACGAACATAAAAACTTGCTGGAGAGACCCATAAATTCACTGGATCTTCCCGCAGTTAATCCACGAAACAATCATATTGAAGAGAGGTGTGTGTTTCATAATGTTTCTCCTAATTTGGATAGTTTCTATCTAGTTACAAGGCTATAGTGCATAGTGGTGTCACTATAAGTGCTGGTTCCTGGTATCAGCGCTGCAGGTGATGGTTTTGAAGTCTTTTTCTCCAAAAGAGGCTACTCCTCATTTCATGAAGAGTTTCATGCATAATGCCACAAGCCCTCTTTGCTGACATCTCATCGTGTAAGGTGCCATCTTAATTTCACATATGCACTTGTGGGGTCTGAACGGGTGGCGACTGACCAGGAACAAGATCTTGGGGTCATGGTAGATAGCTCAATGAAGATGTTTACCCAGTGTGTGGCAGCTGTGAAAAGAGCAAATTCTACGCAAGGGATCATTGGGAAAGGAATTGAAAATAGAACTGCCAATATCATGATGCCATTACACAGATCTGTTGCTACAACACTAGAAAGACTGTGTACAGTTCTGGCCACCTTACCTCAAAAATGATATAGTGGAGTTGGAAATGACTGAGAAAAGGGCAACCAGAATGATTAAAGGGATGGAGCAACCTCACTCCACCCCCCACCCCATCAAGAAGAAAAATGCAAATTTTGGAACTTCTTTGTCTAGAGAAAAGGTAAGAGGTGTCAATTTAGAAGTTTATAAAATTATAAACGCTTTTCTTATGTTCTTACCCAGTGATTTTTTTTCTGGGGGGATGCAGGGGTACGCATACCCCTAAACATTTTGTGAATCTAAGTTTGGCCTCATTGAGGGGCAGTATTTCAATAAGAGTAGGAAAATGAGAGGACCCCCAAACATTTTTTAAAGAAAAAAAGCACTGTTCTTATCTAATGAAGAACCCCAGTCTTTGTATATGATCCCCTTTCACATGCATTATGCATGTACAAGGGGCCATGGACCATGGACTGCTCCTGACCCTAATGCCATATGACAGCCAGACCACACCTCTTGATTTTTGCACATTGTGCACCCACATCTGCATAGTGGAAGTCTATGTGTGTTGAGTTCTATGTGCATTGGCTTCATCTTCTAAGATGTCTATACTCAGCATGTGGATGTTGTTGTGATGGCCTGGGACTTGGGCTCGGACTCAGAACCAGAGGAGACTCAGTCTGCACCGGATCCTTTGCCTCAGGCATCATCGGAAGCAAGTCTGGGGCCTGATCCTGAAGAGTCCCAGTCTGCACAGGTTCACCTGCAACAAACACCAGCTGGGCCAAGTCAGGGGCCTGACCCTGCCCTGGCTCCAGGTGCGGGGATTACCTTGTTGCCTTCAGCTGGGCCATCACTTACAGCTGCTCCATTAATGTTGGGTCAGGGGAGGCTGAGGCGGCCCCTGGGTCTAGTAACCCACCAATGTCTCCCGAGCTGCAGAGACTAAGGTCTGAGAGAAGGAGAGACCCGAGTACTCGCAGGAGGAGTGCTCACCTTTGGGTGAAACAGGGAGGTGAGTCACCAGGGGATCAGGACCGGCCGCTACCCCGACAAAGATAAAAGGCTGTCAGACCCCATCCCAGGTTGCGGGAGCAACATTGCTGTATGCTAGATCCTGCCCCTGTCCTTGCCTAGTGTCCTGCCTTGGCCCTGTCGGACTGACTCCTAGTGGAACCTTCAGATTCTGGACCAGTCCTGGACTGTGTTACACAGGATACCCCCAGGCCCAGCACAGTTGTGGCCCAGAACACCATGCAGTGAAGGAGGTGAGGCTAGCAGCAATGCAGTTCCTCTGCTCATTCTACATGCAGATTCCCATGGCACGAATAGCGTATTCCTGCATTGCAGGTGATTGGACTGGATGATGCTTATGATCCCTTCCAAATTTACAACTCTATGATTCTATGCATAGGGGGGGTCTTGTCTGTCACCGGCCTCAGATGGCAAGGCACAACTGTTGCGTTTCTGTTTCCCCTCCCTCTAAGCGAGAGACTGGAATTCAACTTCATAAACGGACTCATTTGCACAGCCGGAGCTTAAGCTTGGTCCCAGCTGCTGCAATTAGACTGGCAAGGGAGTAAAATATCCCCTCCTTTGGGATAAAGTAACTGCAATGGTATGATATTCCTTAAAAAAAAAAGATGTCAGATCTTCTTCCCTCCACAACTCGTGCCTCCCTTTTATGTATTTTTATTCCTATCTCATTTGGTTTAATTGAAAAAGCTAGAAAATTCATTTCATTATATGCTGACCACCTGTACTCCATGGAAACAAAGACTGCAAGATCAAATAACACATCTGTAAGAAATTTTGGCTACTTTGCCATAATCGTCAAAGAGCACCACAATTAGTCATCCAGGCACCAGAGGTCACAGTTCAAGATAATGTGATGGCTGTGTGCAAATAATTCACACCCTTTGTAGTGCCAATCAAGGATTTCACTAGAGTGGCCCATGATGTACTGACAAAAGTTGGTTTCTTACTGGAATGTGATTAGGAGTGCCTTTGCTCAGCTTGAAAAGATTCTTTCATGCGACTGTTTGAGTGTGCCCATAGTTGAGAAATTTCAGTGATTTTAAGCATACCTCTGAAATTGATCCCAGACTTGAATTGTTCCTGGAATTCTGGAGAATGTCATCACTTTACAATGTCAGTTGGAAAAGAGATTTGCTTTGCATCTATAACACTTGGGGTGTGCATTTTAAAATGCATACAGCATTGCTACAAGAAAACCACACACATGCGTACAGAGACACAGGGAAGTTAGACCTTCAATTCATCAATGATCCCAAAGTGTAGATCTTACAATAAAGTTGTCACTAATGCCTGTGTTATTGCCCCATAAACAAAAGGCTATAAAATGCTATTGATGGAGCCCATGCTTTGATCTCCATATGTCAGGGTGGTTGTGAAAGTGATATGCACACAGACTTCTAATGTAAATTACCCTTTCCATTGCAAAACGAGCACCATATGGAACAGATAGCTGTTTTGCTTGATAGCTGAATATTAAAATGAATATGAGCAGAAACGGCTTTGATTTCAATTGTCTGCAGCAAGTTAGTGGGAACCAGATTATAAATTTGCTGCTGGAATGCATATACTTGGTTTCCTAGATCAAGCTACCTTTTGTGACATCTCCAACACAGGAGATAACAGCGACAAACACATGCACACAATAGGAGTCCAATACAACCATGTATACAATACGCAGGCTTTCCCTATTAAGACAGGGGGGAAATAACATTAACCTGGCAACTGCTGGTTTCAGAAGATGCTTTTAGTGCAAAGAACTATTTAATTGCTCTGATCAAATGCAAACAAACTTAAATTGGGGGTGAGCGATCTAGTACCATTCATCCTTTTTAGCATATTTATGAGAATATAAGCAATTAGCTAATCAAAGGAAGAAAACTGATGTGGTGGGGTCCCCCCCCCACCTGCTTCTTTATCTTCTCTTTTTTATTTTTTCTCTCCTTAGGTATTACGGTATATTGCCAAGATAGTATTGAATTTTGAAATAAGCACTTAAGTATTACAACAGTAAATAAAAATCATGATGGATAAATTGACTGATACGGCTCAAATGAGAAATGGACCCATTCCTTCAGCATTATTCACAGACCAGTGGGTATCTTTTGTTAATTATTGAAACGTAGGTCAATACTTCATTGTATTGCCTTGAAATTCGTTTTTATAGATACTTTGCATGGGTTATTTCTCTTTCTTTCTAAAGGAAGACATTCAGTACAAATAAAGCAAATATTTTCACAAGATGGTTCTCAGGGATGCCAGTCAAGAATTCCACCTGCAGTCTAACATGCAACTATCTGTCTCCAGGCAGAGAAACACACACAATGTGATAGCAAATTTGTATGTTAATGGAGCTACTGGCTCTTAGACTTGCTTATGCAGCTTTCACCTCCCTCCTTTTGTCGTGATGGCAATCCAGCCACATTAAGAGGCCTATCTTTTGTTAGGCCCTGGAGCCAACAAATCTGTTACAAGCATGCTCAGAGCTGTTTCCTTTAAGGCTACACCTACACAGTAGCAAGCTCAGAGCCCACATTCCCTGATATGCCTTGTTTCTTTATCGTTTAGCTTAGTAACTAAAATGTTCACTTTATCAGGCCATCAGGCCAATTTGGTTTTCTATCATCACCACCTCTTACGAAAATTCAGCACCAGCCTGGGTTATGAGGAAGACAGTTACTTGTCAATAGCAGAAACTTTGCCCATAATGCAATACCTGCATGCATTTGGAAAATTAAAGAAACATACATTATGCGCTCTCTCTCTCTCTCTCTCTCTCTCTCTCTCTCTGTGTGTGTGTGTCTCTATCTATCATCTATCTATATCTATCTATCTATCTATCTATCTATCTATCTATCTATCTATCTATATCTATCATCTATCTATCTATCATCTATCTATCTATCTAAAGATAACCCATAGGTGCCTGTAACTGGGGAATTCAGGTCTTATTTTTTATCATAGTTTTATATTGTTTTAAATTATTAGGTTCTTCATAGGAGAAGGAGACTATAGCCTTGGGGAAACATTGATCCCTCTCATTGTTTGAGTATTGAGCTTCTGTACGCTCATCTGCATCTGAAAGAAAGAAAATTGATTTCAGTATATCAATTTTTTTCTTATAATTCAGAAATACCCTACCCAGATGTAACAGTTTATTTCCATTTTCTTTTCTTTTGTATTTTTCTCCAACATTCTACATTTTATCGCAGTTCCTAAGCAACATGGCTCATTTTAAAAAAATCTATGGCCTTTTAATGTGTTTGTGGGAGGGGGTTATTGGTTTCTGCTTGTTGTTGTAATTATGTTGTGTATTTTGTGTTTTCATTTTGTATTTTTATGCTGTAAACTGCCCTGTGATGTATTACATATATATTTAATAAATAGGTAAATAAAAATGTTGATATGGCTGATTGCAAAGCAATAATAAACCAAGCTTTGAGCACCAATATTTCTAATTTTTTGGTGGATCATTTGGATAAAAATTAGAAAATTAGAAAAAAAAGGATTGGTTGCTTCTGCTGCTTTTAGTAAATGACTTTAAAAAGTGGATTGCTATGAGTTGTGGTATTGTATATTTTAAGGATTGTATTTTTTAACAGATTTTACGTACTGTTTTTTATCTTATATGACTTTGTTGTAAATTATCATGTGACTTTTGCCAAGGGTGGTCATAAATAAGCTAAACAAGCTGTTGTGGTTGCTGCTGCTGTTGCTGCTGTTACTGTATTCTGCCCATCTGACTGGGTTGCCCAAGCCACTCTGGGTGGCTCCTAACAAAATATTAAAGCACAATAAAACATCAACCACTAAAAAACTTCCCTATACGGGGCCGCCTTCCCTGGACGTGAAGATTTGCCATGAGAGGGGCGTTTCATCTGCTGCCAATGGAGCCACAGAAAAGCAGCAGCCACACTCCTCCTGTGGGCTTGATTTCTTTATTGTTCTCTGTGGTCCAACTGCTCTGCAGAGCTCTGTACAAGTTCTGAAGCCAAGCCCAGGGACACTTTTTAATTTTCACATTCGAAGGATGCACTCTTGCTAAGTATGACGCGAGGATTTTGCCAGATCGGTTTAGCAAGCCACCCCTTTGTTCACCACACACAGCTCATACGTAGAGCAATGTGATCCCCTCCCAATTTCAAGCAGTAATAACATCCCTAATTAGGTGCTTTAAAAGTTTGAGTTTTGTTTCAGACCGTCATTCATTTGGGGGCTTTATCCCTTAATCGCCCTCAGTGGTCAAGCTGATCTGCTATAGCCAGCAGAGAACTGTGCGTGAGAATGGGGGGGGGGGGGAGAAAATGAACCCCTCATATTTGGCCCCAGCCTTTTATTTAATTTTTGTTCCTTTCCAGTTTCACACCTTTGAGACAAACTTGATTCATATTTTTTTTTAAAAAAAGCTCTTTTCTTAAAAGGTTGTTTGAACTCGAAGCTCAAGCGCTGTTGGTATTCATACTGTACCTATTCTGCACATTATTTGGGGCCAGGCTTTGAAGTTTTCTATGTCTCCTGGGTATTCCAGATAATTCAATTCGTTGTGAGACGAGAACACAGAAAAGGGGGGCGCGGGGAAAAAATCCGTTTGCATCATCATATAAGTTGGCTAAGGTTTGAAGTGTGAGGAACTTCATACTTTTCATTTTTAATAAAGGAATTTCCTCTGGGTGCAAGTGGAAGGTGCAAGAGGTGAGGGGAAGCACTGCTGGTCATAACTGGTCTCTTTTTCAAAAATGAAAAAGGCAGCTTTCTTTCCTTCCCCACATTTTGGCACAGGACACAAGGCATTTAGATGGTACTTGCGTGGGCATGTTATTCTTCTTGCAATGCTCACTAGCAGTTCAGGCATAGAGGAGATACACGGAAACATAGGAAACTGTATTTTATTGAGTCAGGCCATTGATCCACCAAGCTCAGCATTGTCTGCGCTGGAGTGAAGATACTCATCGGGGGCTATTTTGTTCCATCTTGACATGGCAAGATTTAGCCTCCACCTACCCGTGAGGTGGAGTGAAGCAGCAGCCTCAGGCAGCAGAAGCCCCACAAATGGCACACCTGTGGGCATCCTGCTCACCCCACCACCTCTGCCTCCAGCACTGGCACTAGGCCTTGGTCTAAAGTTGACCGGTTTGCCCTGAAACCAGCTTGTGCTTCTGTAAGGACATGTTCTCGTGCCATCCAATCCTCAAGTTTATTACATAAGTGGGCAGCATATAGTTTACTGATAATGCTTAGGAGACTAACTGGCCTGTAATTAGCAGGGTCTGATCTGCTCCCTTTCTTGTATATTGGGATGATGATTGCTAGTCCCCAATCCTCTGGGATGGTAGCCGATTGATCTATGCTGGTGAACAAAGCAGCAAGCACTGGGGCCCACCAATCAACATTGGCCTTAAGAAGCTCGGGTGAAATATTGTCGCAGCACTGGTACTGATTTCCCACAAGATCTCACTGAAATTTCATAGAATCTAATGGAGAACTCACCGGAAATCAGCACCAATGCCAGCACCACTTCTCTACCAGATGGAGTCATCAGGGCGGGGTGGTGCAGCATGGCTCCAGCAGAGCAGCGTGGTGGCACTTCCTGTTTCACCTCAAGTGGTGAAATGGGACACGCCAACCCTGACAGGAATTCACATGCATTTAGAATGGTACCCAACATTCATGGCTCCCCTCCCCAAGAATTATGCGATTTATGGGAATTAGAGGAGCTGTGGTTTGTTAAGGTTGCTGAAACAATTCCCAAGGGGGGTTCAACTGTCCCTCTTCACAGGGAGCTCTGGGAATTGTAGCTGTGGGAGGGGAATAGAAGTTTTCTAACAACTCTCAGGACGCTTCCCAGAATTCTTTGGACGAAGTCATGTGTATTTAAGTGCATGGTGTGAACATGGCTTGAGGTACAGTCTTTATCATAGCAAGCATGAGCATTAACCTTTTGAAGGAGATCTATATGTATATACAGAGGCACCAACTTCTCTAGTTGACTGAGGGGCCCCAATGCGATGTCCTGATGTCGCCAATGTGATGTCATGCAATGTCCCGACCTTGCGCATGCAATATCGCAAGGAGCCAGGGGTGGAGTAGAATGCCCTCTGAATATTGAGGGGGCCCAGTCCCCTCAAAAAATACATGCGGGGGTGAAACTGCCTTGGCTGATAGGAGCTGGTGCCTGTGCCTGTGTGTGTGCATGTGTGTATTCTCCCAGGCTGGTATAACACTGGTGAATGTTTCACCTGCCAAGGACATATTGCTTCTTTCAACTGCTCTTCTGAATGGAGGCGGGGGGATGCCTGTCACCATCTTTCCTGGAAAATATTCATTTGGAAATGGCCTCCCCAAGCTAGTGCTCTCTAGATGTTCTGGTCAACTCCCATCATTACCAGTCAGCATCAGCTGTGGAGGGCAAATATGGTAGGTGTCTTGACAACACGCCAGCTATCTCTTATTAACATTGCCTGTTCCCAGGCTTGCCTTCCTCCTATGTTGGCCTACCAGTGTTTTGGTGGCCAGCAGACAGATCTGAAATTTGAAGGAAGTGCTGTGGTACCACTTACAAAATGCTGCAGCAAAGACAGGGCATAACACAAAATACATGTCAGGAGATGTGGCCTAAAATTGACACCTTAGGGGCGTGACATAGCACAAAACAGCTGCCACACCTAAAAGCATAAAATGCAGAATTGCAATAATCTGCATGCTAAGTAACATTGCATTAAAATGTGCACAGTTAAAGAAGGACCGAACATTTTTTATGTATGCAACAACGGCAGCAAGGATACTCATTGCTAAGCACTGGAAAACTCAAGATCTACCCACACTGGAAGAGTGGCAGATGCAACTGATGGACTATATGGAATTGGCTGAGATGACCGGCAGAATCCGAGACCTGGGAGAAGAGGAGGTTGAAGAAGATTGGAAGAAATTTAAGATTTATTTAAAAAAGTATTGTAATTTGGTTGAATGTTAAGATGGAGGCTAGATCATTAATAATTGACCACCACTAAATTAGATGCAATTAGGATGCTAAGTGAGATTGAGGAAAAATCATAAACCTTTGGGAGAAATATTAGATTATTTTTTAAATGAATGGGACATAAGTATGTAAACAAGATGGTAAATTGCGGGCAAGAACTGACAATGATGCAAGTGGAAGCGGGAGACGTGAGGAAGTCAAAAGAAGTGAAGAAAATATGTTATGATATATGTTATATTGTTCATTATATTTGCATTTATGTTTAAAAATCTTAATAAAAATATATTTTTTTAAAAAAAATGTGCACAGTAGGAGAAATTCATACTAAAAGCTGGTGAATTTTCATGAGAACTTAAAAATAAAATAAAATTAAAGGTAAAGGGACCCCTGACCGTTAAGTCCAGTCACGAACAACTCTGGGGTTGGGGCGCTCATCTCACTTTACTGGCCGAGGGAGCTGCCGTTTGTCTGCAGACAGTTTTTCTGGGTCATGTGGCCAGCATGACTAAGCCGCTTCTGGCGAACCAGAGCAGTGCATGGAAACGCCATTTACCTTCCCGCCGGAGTGGTACCTATTTATCTACTTGCACTTTGACGTGCTTTCAAACTGCTAGGTTGGCAGGAGCTGGGATCGAACAACGGGAGCTCACCCTGTCATGTGGATTCAAACCTCCGACCTTCTGAACGGCAAGCCCAAGGCTCAGTGGTTTAGACCACAGCGCCACCAGTGTCCCTAAAATAAAATTACTGGTGTGGAAATGTGGAGAACTGAAGCTAAGAAATGGGAAAACAAGAAACTGGGCACAATTGAAATCAATAGATATAACTATCCCTAGGAATGGGGTTGGGATATGTGCAAAGAATTGATTGCTTAGGGACTTCTTGAAAACATGCATAAAAGGTAAAGCTGTGTGCATACAGCAGGGCCAGCTTCTGGTGGTTTGGGGCTAAAAAACTCTTAAAGGTTTTCTTTGTAATTATATTGTGCGGTGGTACATTTTCTGCCAAGCAACACCATTTTAAAACGAACCTATGTAATTTCCCTCCAGTTCAAGTGTTAGACCTTGTGATATTTTTGTGTGTATGTGTTGAGTTGTTTTCTTCAGTTCCTGCTCAAGCTGTGCTATGGGGGCACAGATAAGTTCTGTTCAAGTTTCACGCTGAAATCCCACATCTCAGTCATCAGACACATGCAGTGTGTAGGGGTTGGGGGGGGAGCTGGTGGCGGCAGCATGTCTCTTTTTCCTTTTTAATGTTTTTTTTTAACCTAGGTAATGTTTTCTGATGTTGCACTTTGAGGCAATTCATATTTGTGTTATAATGAGCTTGGCATCTGCCATAATGACATCTGTTGCAGCAGAGTGAGACAAGATAAGACATAAATCATTACTATTTTCCTGGATTCCAGTGTGAAACTTGGAGATACCAACAAATGCTCCATTGGCTTGAATATTTCAGTCTTGAAACAGCCAGGCGAGTTCATCCTAAACAAAGGGATTTGCTATTACCGTGCTTTAGAATGCCTGATTTAAAAATGAAAACGAAAGAGACAGATATACAGTATAGATACACAGGCGTACTGTTTGTGTGCCGGCATGAATTGATGTATTTCAAATAAGGCACAATGGAGCCAGACTTATGCAAATCAGTCCCCCTCACCCCTAAAACCGAACCGGGAAGAGTAGCATAGGGAGATGGCAAGGGGAGTGAGGATTCTGACTGTACCACACCACAAACAAGCCACTGTCTGTATTCGGCACCAGAACTGCCAGAAGCCAAGCCCAAGAGGGGCTGTTGCCCCTGGCACCGCAAATGGATTGTCACCCACACCTACTCTGGCTACAGCAAGACCTATGCCAAGAACTCTCACCTGAAGGTGCACCTGTGGACCCGTGTAGGGTGAAAAAGAAGTCAAGATTAAAATTATGAAAGAACCTACTGCCTGGAAGTGTGCGGCCAGCAGCCCTGAGCAAAGCAGAGGCCCCTGCTCAGAGAAATGATGTCATTGCCATAATTCTTATATTTTGAATTACTATTACTGTATTGAATTCAGGGCTGTTTTTCTAGAAAAAGAGGTGCCAGAACTCACAGTGAACACCTGCCTCGCTGTGTTAGAATGGCAATGGCGCCCACCTGAGGGGTGCCAGAACTGAGTTGCGGTGAGTTGTGGCTGGGGGGGAAAAGCCCTGATTGAATTGTATTAATCCTTTTGATGAACGATTTCTGATATTTTGAATGACTATGACTTTATTGAATTGTATTAATCATGAATTTGTTGTTGTTTGCTATGTTTGTGTTATTGTGTTTAACAGTATGGCAATTGTGATGTTTGTTGTTTTTTAGTGGTGTTGTGATCATTGTTTGCCACTTTGAGCTCAACATTTGTCGTAGGAAAAGTGGAAGGTAAATATCAAATCAGAAATTTAGAATACTCCCCCAATTTGTTCATTTTCAAGTTGCTGTGCCACATAAACTGGCACACCAGACAAGAGCTATGCAAAACATGTTCCCCTGGTGTGCTTTTATTAGATGCAGAAAGCTATGTAGGCACAAAAACATTTGAAAATAAGATCTCACACCTATAGTCTAAGGACATGGTGCAATCTAAAATTCTACCAAGCTGCACAGAAGTAGTATGGAAAAGCTTCCTTGACCTGGTGCCATTCAGATACTTTGGACCACAACTCCCATCAGCTCCAGTCAGCTGGCTGGGGATGATGGGAGTTATAGTTTAACCACATCCAGAGGGCATCAGATCAGGAAAGGCTGCATTATTCCCTGGTTGACACATTAAAGGTAAAGGGACCCCTGACCAGGTCCAGTCGTGACCGACTCTGGGGTTGCGGCGCTCATCTCGCTTTATTGGCTGAGGGAGCCGACATGCAGCTTCCAGGTCATGTGGCCAGCATGACTAAGCCGCTTCTGGCGAACCAGAGCAGCGCACGGAAACACCGTTTACCTTCCCACTGGAGCGGTACCTATTTATCTACTTGCACTTTGATGTGCTTTCAAACTGCTAGGTTGGCAGGAGGGTTAACACATTAGGATTCCATATTTTCTAATGCTCCCCACCCCCTATATTGAGAAAAGCAACTCATTGGAAATAAAACAACACCAACACAATCCTAGCCGTGTGCTTTCTATTTACAGGGGACTTGTTTATTTACTGACTAATTTTAAAATAAGGAAGCATTCAGATTTCCATACCACACTCACAGTCTGAACTGGTATAGCCCTTTCTATCATATCAGGACTCAACAACTCACCCTGTTTGTTTGTATAGTCCAGGACTATAAGACAGATACAGTAAAAATACTACAGTCAATGACTAAATAGAGCTGCCAAAAGAAAAACAAACAAGTACCAGTTTGCAGGAGTTGTTTGTCTGCAAATGTCACATGGATTAAAGATTTCTGTCCATTCTGCAGTCTGGGAATCATCCAAAAAGGGATCAGCAGACCAGCCTATTAACAGCCTGAGCCAGTTTTTGCATGTGGTTATTCTTAACTCAGTTTTGTCCCATTTCCTCATTGATCTCTGGTATTGTTTTTCTAAAAGTAATCTCTATGAAGGTTAGTATTTAAATATGTATTTTACTACGTATCTTTAAATGCATTTTGTCCCACAAAATTTAGAGAGGTGCGTAAACTGAAAGACAATGACTTTCAGATCATGTCATAGTCCAAGAGCTGCAAATCAGGTTGGCTTGCTTTAAAAAAGCAGACTGCATGAAATTCTTCTCCATCCATCCAGCTATCCAAATGTTCAAACCGTGGGACACCTTCACAGCAACGTATTGTAATTGCTTTTCCCTTCTGATCAAGGGCTGGGGAAAACAATCTCTCAGCAAAAAAGATGTTGGCGATTTACAAATTCTAACCCCGTATTACCAGGGAAAAAACACCCAAAAAACAGCTGTTGGCTTTATCAAGCAATCAAATGTGGATTATGGTACGGCTCATACTGTTTTTAATTTTAGCTTATTTGCCTAATTGTCTTGTCTCAGCACATTTCATTAACTTAGGTGGCTCCTAATAATGGGCTCCCCTCAAAAGGTCTTGTTGTAACACTCTTGGCTTCTGATTTCAGCACTGCCATTGCAATCTGATTTGACCTCGCAAACCATGAAAGGCCAGATACCCACCATGCTATTTTTATTTTGCCCCTCGGATATCAGGGGCTCTTAATATTTAACAAAAGGAATTAATATTCCCAATGCATATGGAATTAGTGTTTTGCCTTCACGATGGAGAAAAGAAACAGCAGGGACGGTACAAGTGTCTTTATTGGAACCAAGTCTGCTTATCATATTAATTTGCATTCTGCAGTAGTGCTGAACAACACCGAGGCTGCAGTCCTATATCCGCTTACCAGGGAGTAAGCCCCATTGAACTTGGTGGGGCTTAATTTTAGGGGACATGCATAGGATTGCATTGTAAAGTAGCAAATCCAAAGCAGATTCTGACGGAGATGGAAAGCCAAGGAAAACCTTCATGTTACTTCTCTGCATTGAGCAAATGAATGGCAGCAATGCACGTGATACGTGGAAGAGACCATAAATGAAACAACAAGAGACTGTCGCTTTGGGCAGCAAGTCATTTTGCAAGGAGGTTTTACAAGAATGCCACTTGGGAGAGGGAATGGAGTCTATATGCCCAGAGAAGGCTTCCAGAAAGGTCTTAGTCAGCATGGATTTACCCTCTTATCTTTTGAGCTGGCCTTGGGGTATGGGAATGTTGTAGTCAAAGGTGAAGTTTGTGCTGCAGACTAAGAAACACCCCCGGGAAATTAGAGAATGCATTGTGTGTGTGTGTGTGTCTGTGTGTGTGTGTGTGTGTCTGTGTGTGTGTGTGTAGTTTGACTAAAGCTTCAGACCCACAACCTTGTAACCATTGCAATGAGGAGGAGTAAGGACAAGCACTCCTCCTCTGTTCTTCATGACTTCCTCTGTCATCCTCCAAAAGCTGGAGAGATAACTTCTGCAGCAAAGAGTCTCTTCTACTCAAGCAGGCTACCTGAACATTTTAGAACTTAGGATCCTCAATCATATGGTGAGCCTACCCAAGTAAAGCATAAATTATCTCTCCAACTCCAGCAGAGTGATGGGGACAGTGATGGAGCAGGAAAGCTGCCATTCTCTTGTTTATTGTCTCTCATTACACGAAGGGTTTAGAATGCCCTATTAGGGCTATTTGACTGTAGGGCAGTACAATTTTTCATGTCCGAAACACTTCCCCTAATGCTGTGACTCACTTATTCAGTATTAGTCAAGAGTTCTACAAGACACAGTAAGTACCAAAATGAAGGTATGACTTGCCTCTTCCATTTTAAGATGACATCTTTCAAAGAGGTTTATAGTCCAATATGGGTTGCCAACTCCAAAGTCAAATCTAAGACGAATTGACCTATGCCATTTTGTTTTTATTTCACGTATTGTCAAAATGCACATTTGGAAGCGAAATTACAAACATCAGGCGCTGTGCAACCCTTGGCTTTCATGAAATGATTCCAATGATAATTTGATAATGGGTTTGTGTGTAACTCTGGTGTATATTATATTAAAATGTTTAAATAAACAAACAAGCCACCTTTCAAAGTTCCATGTGGAAGTGAACACTGCAAAGACTGAAAAGGGATTTAAAATAAAATAAAATGCATTCCATCAAAATATGAATATGTTTAATTGGCTTTCAAAGGTTTTTCTGTTCTTCCTTTTCAAATTTGCAAGGAAGAATGTTGCTTGGGTTGATAATCCATTGGTATTTTATGATTCCTCAGTGATTGATAAAAGCGAGATGTCTTATCCCCAGGAAACGTCCATGTCTTAAATGGCTTTGAAGCATTAGGAAATGAATGCCTTTTCTGTTAAGAAATCATATGCTGGTTCACAGCTTTCTACTGCTGAAACCAAAGCATATAAAGCAGTTCTTACTTAGTGTTCAAGGAGAAATACAAAGGAATTTAAATGATAGGCTGTACAGGAAAATTCTGGCGATGTTCCTGTGCTATTGATGTGAGAGAAGGTTTCATGGCATTTCCATTTGATAAGACAAGCTGTTGTGGAGATATATTTTGTCATTTTGTCTCTTTGGATACCAAAGCAAAATATTCAGATACTTACGGTGAGATGAATTAAGGATAAGTAAATGCCTGGAGGGGACAAAATCAATACATAATTTATTTTCTCCAAAATGCCTAGCATCATGGCCACTTGTAGCTATGCTTTTAATCAAATCATAGTGAAAATTAAGGAAATTTGCCTTCCTCCTTCCCCTTTCTTCCTGTATTTCTGCTGCAATTCAGAATTATGGTGAATAACGAAAATAAAGGCGAATACATATAAACTATTGCAGTCGGTATAAATGCTATATAGAGAAAGAGCTTGTGCAAAATCCACTTCTCCTAGCTTGGAAATGGCCCACATGTGTGTAACTCCAGTAGTGGAAGGGCACAGGTTGTCCAGTAGTGGAAGGGCACAGCTGAGTTGGGGGACCATTATCACATGTCAACAAGAAGCTGACATTTGGAGGTTTTCTGGAATCATCAGCTTGCCATCCTCAACTCCTAAGTCAACATCCATGATGGCAAAGGATAAAATGGAGTTAAGTAATCCACTACACAGTTTCGGGGACCCATTTGATTAGTTTCTTCACAAGCAAACAAGCAAGATAGTTTCAATATCACTTCTACATAGGTAATTAAATTCCGGGTAGGTCATTCACATCTTCTGTAAAAACAGCAACCACCCACACCTGCTTATAAACTCAATTGCTGCAGAGACAGATTAGCCAATTTTGGAATTGGCTGACACATGCAGGATGCTAAACCAAAGACCTCCACAGCTGTGTGGAGTCCAAAATTGGATAAAAGTGATTTTTGTCAGTAGCCAGACTATTATTACTATTACTATTACTATTATTACTATTATTAGTAGTAGTAGTAGTAGTATGCTGCCCATCTGACTGGCTCCCAACAGAGTATTAAAAACACAATAAAACATCAAATATTAAAAACTTCCCTAATTAGGGTTGCTTTCAGATGTTTTCTAAAAGTCAAATAATTGTGTGTTTCCTTGACATCAGATGGGAGGGCGTTCCACAGGGCAGGTGTGCCTATCAAGAAGGCCCTCAAACTCATTGAGATGAGTAGATCACATTATGCAGAGTTTTAAATTGAGATTCTTGTAGACTTAGGAGGTCACAGAGTGATCATCCTGATACATGAGGCTGATAGTGGGGTGGGCTGGAAGCAATGGTTCTCCCGATAGCTGAGTCACTGATGCATACCAGGAGGGGGTGGGGTGAGATGACAGACAAGTTGGCATGGTGCAAACATACCAGCAGGAATGCCACCACCCTACACCACCCTACAGTCCGCTACTGTAGGTGTGCATATGCATATATTTATATATTGTGAAACATGGACCACTTATAAACACCATCTCCAACTCCTTGAAAGATTCCATCAACGGTGTCTCTGAAAAATTCCACACATCACTTGGGAAGACAGGCGAACTAATATCAGTGTACTGGAAGAAGCAAAGATCACCAGTGCTGAAGCAATGATTCTGCAACATCAACTTTGTTGGACTGGTCATGTTGTGCGGATGCCTGATGATCATCTTCCAAAGCAACTTCTCTATTCCGAACTTAAAAATGGAAAGCGTAATGCTGGTGGTCAACAAAAGAGGTTTAAAGACTGTCTCAAGGCAAATCTAAAAAAAAATGTAGTATAAACACTGACAACTGGGAAACACTGGCCTACAAGCACTCCAGTTGGAGAACAGCCTTTGCCAAAGGTGTCATGGGCTTTGAAGACACTTGAAATCAGGTTGCTAAGAGGAAGGCACGCTTGGCAAATCCACACCGTGATCAACTCCCACCCAGAAATCAATGTCCCCACTGTGGAAGGACGTGTGGATCCAGAATTGGCCTCCACAGTCACTTACGGACTCATTGGTA
The DNA here is from genome assembly GCF_964106915.1 of Podarcis gaigeae. NCBI lineage: Eukaryota > Metazoa > Chordata > Lepidosauria > Squamata > Lacertidae > Podarcis > Podarcis gaigeae. The sequence goes on from NC_139688.1 coordinate 30,262,955, forward strand.
AAACCGTGTTTATGGAAGACAATCTTACTCGGCTAAGAGTGATCGTCAAAGAAGATATACAGAGAGGGACAGACGCATGCACACATACATACCAGAAATGATGTACAAACAACCAATTTATACAACTAAAGCTTTAATTCTATGACGCAGTTTCAGAGGAAGGAATGCACTCAAAAGCTAATTTGACTGCATAATGCAAGGATCTACAATATTTAACATGCTTGCTCTTCTTTTTCACTGCAGGCTACTACAGCCAAAGTAGCTACAAAATTAGAATCTTAAAAGTAATGAAACCAATTTTATTGGTGAATCAAGAGTGCTCAATATGGAATTGCTGTCACCTGAATCTATTCAGAAGTGTCATTTTCACTTATCATTATGATTTTACTCAGGAGACTTGAGGACTAAAATCTAACTTTTCATGTTTGATAAATCATAGTAATATTCTCCACTATTTTAACCTTTTCATTATTCTGTTGTTTGATTGGCTACTTTGACGACACGTTCCACATCCTTCCTTTTTTATGGCCCCTCTAACCTATGAGGCAGTGAACAGAGATGAACCACCAATAAAGACGAAAGGGATTGCAAAGGTCAAAGGGCTAACATTTTTGCAAAATATATCACAAAACACACTGTATGGCAGTTTTGACAGCTAATCATTCTTAATGGATTTGCCTGAAAAGCTGGACATTGTGGTTGCTTCCTTCACTGAATGCCTTTTACAGGCAAATACTGACATCATGGCTCACCACATTAAACACTTTCAATTCCTATTGATTTCAATGAGGCTATCCAAGGTATGTATAAATCTGCCCTATTGAAATCAGTGAGATGGAAAAGTCTTTAACTCGGACTAAATCATGGCTATAGGAATTGGCAGAAGGTGGTAGAAAATATTTATTTTTCCCTGTAATACCCATTGAAAGGAATGGTTAAGTGAAACTTAATGGGCTTAAGTGAAACCAGCTCAAAACCTATACTCAGTTCCTTGAGAGTGAGTCCCATTGGCCTTGTTTTGGAATTGACATATATATGATTGTGTGACTTTTAGAGATAAGTATAGGCAGGTGTTTAGGGCAGGGCTGGAGAACCTGCGACCTTCAAGATGTTGCTTGACTACAACTCCCATCATCCCTTGCCATTGGCCATCCTGGCAGGGTCTGATGGGAGCTGGAGTCCAATAGCATCCGGAGCGCCGCAGATTCATCACTCCTGGTTTAGGAGCTTATATTTTTGAGCTATATCGTTTTTAAAACTGCAGGCCATGATGGCATTCTTTTGAATGCAGCACCTTTGGTGTTTCATTTGCTGCTTTTACAGGATGCTAAATATATGTGAATAAGAAGCATAACTTTATAATTAGGCGGAATGCTATGCATGCAATCTATATAATAGATGCCACTTTCCAGATTGCGGTGCCCTTTTAATTCCCTGCATGATATTCCGGCCTGAAAGGCACTAATAGAGATGTTCCACTGTTGAAAAGAAAAGTGAGGAAAATCAGCATCTAAAACTTGGTAAAGTCCTCCTGGGTAGTAAAAGGTCTTTGTTCCGCAGATTGTTCTCCCACAGAGAACCCAAATTCCCTTTTAGCCTTTACCGTTAATTCTCACGCTGCTGAAATATTATAATCAAAAGCTCTTTGCCACCTTGTGCTGGAGCCACTATAGTCAAAATCTTTTTTTATTTAGTGAGAAACTCTGTTGCTATCCAAAATTAGAGATGAAAGGAGTCCAAATGTCAAATGAACATTCAGCAGTTTAAGTGTTATCTCTCTCTCTCTCCCCCCCCCCTCTTTTTTATCATTACAACAGTAAATGGAACGGGGGGAAGATAACTGCAATGATTAAAGAGGAACAGAGGAACTGATGGTTTCCACTGCGAGTTGTTTGTGTATGCATCATATACTATCAAAAGTCTCTGATCACTTTGTTACCCCACACCAACACCCCCCATTTCTCTACATGGATCAGTGCTGTAGTTTTGGAAAAAAACAGCTCTGTGTCCTTCAGTAGAAATACAGTGTTTTTCAGAATCAGACATCTGTTCCTTCTTCTAAAAAAGCAACAATGTTTTAAGATGTTGGCCACTCACACTATCAAAATAGTTCATTACTGTTTGGCCAACGAGGCCTAATGCACAGACACCCACTCTCATACTAATATGTTCACCATAAAGCAAAAATAAGCCTCAAACATTCCCTCACAAAAGTGTGTGCGCGCAAAAAGCACCTATCAGACGATGGAGTGCAGGATGCACTGTGTGGTGATGTGAAACTGCTGTCGTGGCAAGATCAAATGTAAAAGAAACTTCCCTGCCTTCTTCTACCATGGCACAAAGGTGTGCGGTAAAGTGATTTTTTTCGGGGGCGGGGGAATACAGCAGTGCTCCCCACCTGGTGGTTCTCAAGGGTACACAGTGCTGGCACTTTTTTCTCCCCAAAAATGTTGAAGGTGTGACACTGACTGTAATCAGCACCCTTTTTCTAAAAAAAGAAAAGGAAAAAAGAAACCCACTGTGATACAGTTCCTTGCTGAGGGTGCAAGGGACCCTAGCTACACCTCTGCTGGTACCCAGCCTGAACATCACCAAGTACCCAGCCTGAGCCCCACTTTGTGCGGAAACTCAAGTGTATGGTCTAATCTGGTCCCATAGGCCTCAACTATGTCGGCAAAGAAAAAATGCTTTATATGCATTGTTTATGCACTCTAACACTCTGGCACCAGATGGCGCTGTGGAGTTCCGTTTTTGCTAACCTGATTTCTCATACAAAGTTTGTAATGCATTTAACTGAAATGCTTCTTTGATGTGTTTAGTTCAGGGGCGTAGCTAGCTGCTCCGGCACCCAGAGCTGTGTGGTGATGTGCCCATGGAGTCTGCCTGGCAGGTGCAAGCCCCACGCTGCCATTTTGGGCAGCACGGGGCCCTGAGCCACCTCGTCACTCCCAGGAGAGATGCGTGGCTCGAGTGCACTGCAGGCCAGGTCCTGTGGTAAGTGCTGACCCCCGGGGTGTGGCATTTTGTCACCTCCCCTCAAGGATGACGCCCGGGGTGGACCGCACCCCCTGCACCCTCCATCCTATGCCCCTGGTCTAGATCCAGCCTTAGTCATAACATACATTAAAAGCACTGGATGCCGACCAACACATTTGCTTCATTGTCCAGACAAACAGCGAGATTGTTCTATTCCTTGAAAATAACCTGAAGCAGCACTCGAAGCACTGCAATGAATATGATGCAAGAGAAAGAGCAGAAATTTTGATGTAGTCGAAGAATTTTTGTAGGTTCAACATGTTCTGCGTCATATAAATGCTGTACAGAACAGAGAAGCAATGACTGGCACTGAGCAGAATATATATATATATCAGCTCTTTCCGTCTTACAAATATTTCGAATCAATAAAGAGGCTGGAGGATATGTATTCTGTACCCTGCAACTGTATCCTCCATCCTTTCCCTTTCATCTCTAAAGAGCTGTGATGTTGAGCACCAGGTTTGAGGTGCCAGGTAGAATTAAACACATCTCCGGGGAATCTGCCTTTGAAGTGGCAGACACTAAATGGTTCTTACCAGGCATAAGTGTGTCATCGGCTTTCATAGCTCTGGCGTGTCACCTGCTAGGATCCCTCATTTCTGCATGTCAATTTTATTTAGCAGAGGGTAACCCGTCAGGACGTTGACAGCAAAAGCTGTTCACGGGTAGTCGCCGGTGGATCATAGTGACTTGACTACGAAAGAATAAAACACCTTGCAATTCCGGGTAGACCCTGCGCCCCCTTTTTAAGTGTGCGGGCTCTCAGTTTTACTGAATTGATGGTTATATTTTGATTACCCCTTTGCTGTGCTCCGTAATGTGGCTGGCGATTTCAGTGACCTGTCTCAGCTTGATGTAAATCAATGAGGGCTGCATTCCATTAGTAGTTACTTCTTAGAATAAAACTACTCGTCCAGTAGATAATGGCTTCAGACATTTGAGCATCTTCAGGAGGTACATTTCCCCTCTGCCGATGTGTTTGTTTTATGAATTATGACATAAACACAATGAATTCCCTTGTTTTAACAAGATTCCCCTCCCCTCAATGTGCTCTCTTCTTTTCTTTTTTTAAAAAGTGTAAAATGTGTAAAATCAGCAAATCTATTTAAAAGCAAGAACATTTTCTGAATTGTGAATGCAACAGTTTAATGTTTAGGCAAGTCTACCCCCAGATATGCAATTATACTATATATGTGTGTGTTTGCTTTCAAGAACTGTGGGATTTATTTATATTTGGATCATTTTATTACATCTTCTATTTTTAAGGCCTGTTTTCGTGACTATTGTTTTATGAATATTGTATACTATTTTATGTGAACTACTTAGAAGTTTCTTTTTATTAAGCAGTATAGAAGCACGGCTAAATAAAGAACTAAATGATGGGATTTGCTCACATTGCAGCTCTCTTTTGACACATCTCAGGTCAAACAGTTATGCAAAGTTTTTTTTTAAAGCATTTCTGCTTAGGCTCACAGTTTTAGGGACCATCCATTAAATACATCATTTTTTTAAAGGTCTTTTAAAGCCCCTACTTCTATTGCCTTGTGAACATTTCCTGTACACTTTGCTGCTTTCTAAACCAATTCCTCCATTTTCACAGATTTGCTAACCCCTTTATGCATGACAAATTTCAGGAATGGTCCCTTAAACTCATAGGAAAACCAAGCAAATGGTGGAAGGAATCCAAGTATGAACAAGGGATGAACAGATCAGTCTGTTTCTAAACTATGTCAGTTTCAAAGGTGTTCATTCCTAACTCTGATCCATCTTATTTTTGCATTAATCAGAGCCTTTTTTTGAAAAAAATATTGTTATTCATTGCTATACTCATTAAAATGACTCAAAGTGATTTACAAACACAAAGCAACTTAAATACTTATTTGAATATGTATTTTATTGCTTTTGAATCTGTCCAAAAACACACAGCTAAATATGTATTTTATCTCAATGTATGCATTTCCAAACACATTTCAGTGTAAAATAAATATTTTGTAATATGTATTGGTGCAATTCTTGAGCCAAAAAGAAGCAATGCAAACTCCAAACAAGGAGTGGATCTAGACACAGGTAAAAAACACTATAAATAAGTCAGAAATTAAATCGTTACAACAAAAGGGGGGAGAATCCTATGTAAAAATCCATATAAACTGCTTTTTGTTCTCTGTCCATCTGGTGTTGGATGTTTATAACGCATTCAAAACATATTATTGTGACAAATGTAGCTGAATCCAAGAAGTCCATCCGAATCCACAAATGAGTCCATAAGGTGTGGATCAGATCAGTTCACACTGGAATTCACAGAAATCAAAATACTTCATGCATCTTTCGTTACATGAAACCTTCTTTATATTGAAAAGAACAACCTGTTTGGAGTTATCATTTAATGTTATATTTGCTTTGAACAACCCACCCAGTGATACAATCTACATTCAGTGCCCATTAAAATCCATAGTTGTAGACATCCTTAAAGTTTGAACTGTTTAAACATATTTGAAAATGTGAGTATTAGCAAAGCCACAGTTATTACACGTAGGCAAAACAGATGTAAGTGAGACTTTACATGTACCCTGGATTCATGCACACAAAGCATATTTACAGTCAACAATTTGCAAGCTGAAATCCCATGCTCTTCACATCACTTCATGCTACTACAGACAGTGGTTACCAATTTTACACAGAGAAGGATGTAAATATTTGCTCTAAAAACAATAGGTGGCCTTATCAAGATTGTTGAGGTTCTTGATATTAGCTGATTAGGACTTGTGTGCCATAAAACTTAAGAGATTAAAAGAAACTCCTGGAAATATATTCATCATGCAAGAGGGGAAATAGGACTGTGTTTGGGGCATGATTAGCTGGTAATCAGTAAAGAACAAACTGATTATTAGCTGTTCAATTCTTGTCTGTCTTAGGGGATTCCTCTCCATGGCCTAATTAAACTGAGCTTGAAGCCCTCACATCTCCATTCAGTGGCAATTTCATTATAATATTCCATTCTTTTCATGAGATTTGACTTTCCCCCAGTTTAATCATATGTTTTGCATTTGTGTAACACCTTCCTTGATTAGTTTCTCGACAGGATTAGCTTCCGATAACCGCGTGACTTGCGAAGGAAAATGTCACACATAAGACTATCCAGATATTAACATTTATTATCACCAATAATATTTTTCAAGTCAACATTTGTAAACCATGATGATTTTTCACCTTTTCTGCTGTTAGACTCCATTGTTTTGAAGTTATGCCAGATTATGGCATGTTTGTACAAAACACATGTAGCTCTAGTGTTGAGATGTGTAGACCACAATCAACAAAATCATCCTTAATCTACAGATTTGAAGGAGCATAAAACTTATATCTTTAATGCTATAACACTGACAACATGGAACATTTATATTTTAGTAGAAAACCTAAGGGATAGAAATAGACTACTATGTGCTTGTATACATCCTGTTGTTATTTACTTTGAAGGAAGCTTACCCTGTAATGATGGTGATGAATTTTTGTTGCTTAAAAAACTATTCTGCTGTAATTAAACAGAAACCAAGGATACCATCAAACTATCTGCCCTATATGACTGGATACAACAAGGGACTAAAGTCCCATATCAGTGGTGGCAGGTGTAAAGCAGGAGGACAACAGTAGGGGGAGCCAGAGCCAATAAAAGCCATCTAATTCAAGTATTAACTCCATCTTCCTCTCTGCCGAGTTCTACAAAAGCAACAGTGAAACTAAGGAGAAAGAAGCTGACTGCAGCTTGAATGCTGACCACACATGTGCTGAGCCTAAGTTTCCATTCCAAGCTGGAGTAGAACTTTTGGGTGAAACAGGTTGATTTGCATTGCAGTCAATAACTATGAGCAAGACAAATTCAATGTTGTTGTTTAGGCGTTTAATCGTGTCCGACTCTTCATGACCCCATGGACCTGAGCACGCCAGGCCCTCCTGTCTTCCACTGCCTCCCGCAGTTTGGTCAAACTCATGCTGGTAGCTTTGAGAACACTGCTCAACCATCTTGTTCTCTGTCATCCCCTTCTCCTTGTGCCCTCAATCTTTCCCAACATCAGGGTGTTTTCCAGGGAGTCTTCTCTTCTCATGAGGTGGCCAAAGTATTGGAGCCTCAGCTTCAGGATCTGTCCTTCCAGTGAGGACTCAGGGCTGATTTCCTTAAGAATGGAGAGGTTTGATCTTCTTGCAGTCCATGGGACTCTCAAGAGTCTCCTCCAGCACCATAATTCAAAAGCATCAATTCTTTGGCGATCAGCCTTCTTTATGGTCCAGCTCTTACTTCCATACATCACTATTGGGAAATTCATATTCCAAACCAAATAACTGGTCGTTGGTGACATCACTAGTAAAATGAAATGTGTGAAACTAGCCAGATGTTTGATTCAGCATGAAGCACTGCAAAATTAATAAAGCTGTAGTTGTGCAACAGTAACTGGGAAAGATAAAAAAGACCTCTTCTGTGGAACTTTGCTGCTTGGGAACTGGAACTGGATATTGACTTTTTCTGGCTGTTTTTCCTCCTAGCTTCACACAGTGGTTAATTCCAAGCCCAATTATGACACCTTTTTGTATTCTATTGTGCTCTTGCTAACCTTATTGGGAGAGTAACGGGGTAAAAATTCATGAATCTTCACTTTCATCTTACTGGTTCTATAATCATTTTAACTCCATCCCCTGTATATTGCGAGATTTATTTATTTTCAAATGCCCTATGAACTATAAGTCCCTTTTCAGCAATGGTTTGCTGGGGGTGCAACCCCTTCCCTAGTATGGTGTGCCTGTCTCCATCAATATTAACTTTCAGGTGGAATTTGAAAACATTCCTGGATACCCAGGTATTTGGTGGCTGAATAAAACTTTTCCTGGCAACCTCAAGATCATTGGATGGAAGCAGGTTTTAATAGCAATTGCTTTTAGAATGTTTTAAACTGTAATGGAATTTAGATGTTTTTCATTGTAACTGTTTGTTTTGATCTGTTTTAGAATGTTACTGGCTTGTTTTGAAACTGAATATCTGTTTGCCACCCTGGGCTCCATGTGGAGGATGGGGGGGGGGGTATAAGTTCAATAACTAATAAGAAATGCCTTCGGTTTGATTTTGTAATTTTGGCAAGAAAGGAGTTAGAGCTGTTTGAAACTCCCATCGCATTGGGCATGTTTATTTGGCAGGAATTAATACAGGAAACAGAAATGGAAAAAAGGAAATGGGAGTGGTCCTGTCTTTAGCTGAACTCTCATTCTGAATAACTTTATTTAGTAGACATGCTCTGAAAATAGCCAGCTGTTGCGCGCACACACACTCACACTCACACAGAGTGAGAGGGTAATATTCAGTCATCACAGTGATCCCTTTGAAACCATTTAAACAACCTTATTGATTTTCCCTTGCTTGCCAATGTTTAATTCAAACAACTTCTAAGGAGTGCAAGCACCAGTGCACATAAATTACCAAGTGTTCTGGCTCCTTTCTCAATCTTTGACAACAAATGATTCAATTTCCAGAGACAAAAGTTAGCTTTTCCTTCCTTTTGATGTGCAGGTATGAACTGCAACTGCACTCAGAAAGCTGCCCTCCCACCGTAACTGGTGTGTGCAGGGGATTTCCTGTGCCCTCAGCTTGACCCGAGGAACTTCTAGACCAGCCTTGAAAGAAAAAGAGAGAAATCCACTATTAAGGCCCCATCTGCACTTTACATTGAAAGCAGTATAATACCAGTTTAAACAGTAAAGGCATCCCCCAAAGAATTATGGGAAGTGTTGTTGGTTAAAGGTGCTGAGGGCTGCCATTGTCTTCGTTGTGCAGCACTTGTTATTGCAGCATTAAAGGCTGTTGTAGTAGGTAGACAGCTCAGTAAACACCAGGCCATTTGCTGGAATGGCTGCCTCACAACTTTCCATCTCTCCACTTTGTTTCTTGCTTCCAGGCTAATTTACTGCAATGCACTTGGTTTTGGAGTTACCCTTGAAAGTCACTTATAGATTCCAACCAGCGTAGGATGTTGAAGCATGACTCCTCAAGGGCCTTTTGCTGCAAGAGTCATGCAAACTACACTTACAGCCTATTATGTGTGAGCTAATGTCTTCTTAGTAAACAGATGGAAAGGCTTAGAGCATCCCTTGACCTTCACTTTGCAAACAAGCAATAGTAACCCAAAAGTCAAATTGTTTCATTTTTTTTCACCTCACAAAGACGTCATAACCCACGTACTCTCAGCAGCCAGAAACATCATAGCCAGACACTGGAGAAACCTGTCAGGAGTGAGCGTGGACCCATGGAAACAGCCTTACTAGAAACATTAACCAATAAACTGAAATTGACACGGGGACTAATGGAAGAAGACACCTTCACACCGGTATGGCTCCCCTTTATCACATACACAGCCCAACAAGACAACTACAAGAATCCACCAACAACATATGAATCAATTTGGCTAACCTGATTCAAACAAACACACACACACACACACACCACTCACACATGAAAACAAAGTTCACCACAGCCAATCACAAACAAGCAACCACACCCTAGGCCAACCCCAACCTCTCTCACCACCAAAGGAACACAAACGAAAAGTAAAGAGAACCCGCACAACATGCACTTTCATATTTCAAAGATTTATCTGTGGATTCACCCAATTTGGATCTGGTTCCTGTAAAAACAACAAACATAGGGCACGAATTAGACTGGATTGCCTGGGAGCAGCCTTTGTGATATATCTCCATCTTTCACTTCTGCTTGGATATACCCTATATTGCCAGGAGCATGCACAGGAGTTCTCCTCTAGAGGTGATTTCTGACTCACTAGTATGGTCAAACCTAATTCCTTTTGTAGCCCTGTTCACTTATCTACTTGGATATGAATAGGATTTGTCTTTTGCCACGAGGACCCTTAAGTCTTCATTACAGCAACATTTTCTTTTTTATATAATTTTTAATTAATTTTTCTGTTTTAAAATTTGGAATGTTCATTTAAACAACTTTGAAATATCAAAAACTCCCCTTCTTCTCTTTCAATGGTTCATTTTGCATAACCCCTGCATATTTTATATAAACTAAACCATTCAGTATTCCATTATTGCATCCATCAAAACTGATTTACACTGTTGAAATGATCTGAATGCTGCCAACGTTTTCAAGTGTAGACAATTTCCCTCCATATGTTCAATAAACATTTTCCAATCTTCTTTAAACATATGTTCTTCTTTTTCTTTTATTCTCTGTGTTATGTCCACAGGCTGTGCATATTCCATCAGTTTAAGTTGCCATTCGTCTTCAGTTGGGACCTCACTTGTTTTCTATTTTGGGGCTAACGAAACATGGGCTGCAGTAGTGGCATACTATTACAGCAACATTTTCCTTACTTTGGTTCCTAGGTGAAACAGCCTTCGGAGGGCTCTCTTCAAGGTAAAAGGCAAGACAAGTCCCCTAACTCAATCACTTACTCAATTCCCTGTTTTGGCTTTCAGATGGTTCATCTTTGGATCATGTCAGTGAAGTGCTTTTGGAATCACATGTTGTCAGACATGTATGGTTGTTTGCAAACGATATAGCCAAGATAGCCACCAACTGTAAAGGAGATGAATTTATTTGACCCTATCTACATCAAGCTATATTCTATCTTTATCCCGAAATCCCGAAAATAAATGCACATTGTATTAATTAACTTTTTTTTAATATATTAGTTGCCATGTGGTATTTTAGCCTATAAATTTTATTGTTTAATGTCTTAATCTGTATATTAAGGGATTTTTATAGCTCTGTTTAGAGTAGGTAATGTCTTGATAATATAAATGTTTTAGGTTTTTTGTATTAATCCAGCATATTTTCTTTTAATTGTTGAATGATTCTATGTACATTGCGGCAGCCTGACTGACTGACTGACTGACTGACAGTATGGTTGCTTGCAGACATTGGACTCATTGCTCTTTAGGATTTGCAGAGCTACAGCTAAAATGCAACTTGCTTTGCATGATCTATCAGCGTTTCTGACAATAATGCGTTTCTGACAATAATGCAAGGATATAAACCACAGCACCATTCTCTTTTGAAAGCCACTTTATGGAAGAAGGACAGGTGTTGAGCAGAAAAAGTATACCTGTTTAATGAAGCCTTGTGTGCTATTGAATTTCTCGTCATATTTTGAAAATTGAATACTTTATTCTTTAGAAATCTGTTCCGTAGGAAGCATTATCCCAAGTGGATAGCTTCTCTCTCTTTTGTATAATATTCTCAAGCTTGGGTAGCACCAGAGACTGTTTCTTTTTTAAAATGCTACTGGCACTTTTCAATCTGTTAAAAAATGAGATATTGGTTGAATTTCACTTTGGAAGTTAAGCATCCATGAGGCTGTAATGATGATGACTTGATGGCTAGTTAAGGAACAGTGCTGGTAGGCATCCATACAATGAGAGTCAGTCGTTTCTAGGATTCCTCATAAGACTGCCCATGCTGCTCCACCAGCCATCTTTTTCTAGAAGATTTTAAAAAGAAAGTAAATAATTCTGACCCTCTATATAAGGTCTGTGGCCAAACAAGGAGGAGTTTTTTTAAAAATGGATTTTTAAAATCCATTTCAGGGGGCATGCTAGCAACGCAGAACCCAGCAGTGCTGAATTCATCATCTCTTTCTCCCATCCCACCAACTGCATGCTTACTTGAGGTTTAAAATCATAATTAAATAAAGATGGAAAGAGGATATAGTCCCTACCAGAGAAGAATGGCAAATCAAGTTGGTGGAGTACGCCGAAATGGCAAAACTGACCGGAAAGTTCAGGAACCAAGAAGACCAAAACTTTAATAAAGAATGGGGGGAAACTATATCTGGTAGGGACTATATCCTCTTTATCTGGGAGACCACTGTAAGCAGATGAAAACATTAGCAGGATTTTAATAACACTTGTAATGTAGCATATATTGTGGACAATATGGAAAGATATAAAATATGGACTATGAAATAGTTGTTCGACCTGGACACTGAGGTCCAGCGCTTAGGGCCTTCTGGTGGTTTCCTCACTGTGAGAAGTGAGGTTACAGGCAACCAGGTAGAGGGCCTTCTCAGTAGTGGCACCTGCCCTGTGGAACGCCCTCCCACCAGATGTCAAAGAAATAAACAACTATCTGACTTTTAGAAGACATCTGAAGGCAGCCCTGTTTAGGGAAGTTTTTAATCTTTGAACTTTTATTGTGTTTTTAGTATTCTGTTGGGAGCTGCCCAGATAAATAATAATAATAATAATAATAATTCAGTTGAAAAGGTTGACAATAGGACCTATGGAGAGGAAGGTGGGAAGTCTGGAGATTCAGAGAAATGGATGTGTATTTTGTTTTGTTATAATTCTACACTTATAAAATCAAATGATAGATTAGAGATAGAGATAGAGATAGGGATAGAAAGAGATAGAGATAGAGATATAATTAGGATAACTATATGTAATTAGGATATATATAGATCCTAATTGAATATAGTGTGTGTGAGGGGGAGATCCACACAAGTCCAGCCCCCCCCCGCTGAATGCATAAGTGGGGAGCAGTTGGTCAAGCCCCCCCTACAACTGGACATGGTATCCTGAGCATTGTGTTTAGTGTTAATGTGAAAGGGGCCCTACACTTGTATGGGTGTGTTGTATAGGACCCATTTCACATTAATGTCAGATGCATACCTCCCAGGGTGCATTGCCAGTGCTTGTGAGTGACATAATAATCCTTCCCCATATGTTTCCCCTGAACTTTGGGAGCAGGGAGACCTCATGTCCCTAGCTCTGTTGTCTTCACCATTAACCTCAAGCTGCTCTTCACATACAGGCTGCTCCACATTAATAGGGGTGTGGGGGCACACAGTTTCCATCACTGCAACATTGTGACCCATTCATAGTGGTCTGTGCAGTATGATGCATATGGCAGACCGGAAAGAGTCATGAGGGGTCAAGTAGGTTCACACAGGCCAGATAAGCTCTTACTAAATTGAAACCTCGGCCAAGGCAGCCTTAGATGGGGTGTTATTCATAGAAATAGGGAAGTATCAAGCCCCACACTTTTTGTTTTTGCTCTACAAATGCAGCCCAAACTCTTTGATGATGGGGAATGGCTCCGCTTTGAATCTCCCTCTGTGACCGGCTCTTTTATCATGAAAGGGGACCTGTCAGGTTGCGCTCCCAAGCTTTTTAGCTGCTAATCAGCTGGTCTAGGCAACCGTGTAGCAAACATTTGGCTTTGTTTGGGCTGCATCAGAGTTGTGTGGCGAAATCTCATATGTCACGTGAAAATCACTTTCTCATGAGAACAAGCTTCTTATCGAGACAAAAGAACTCCCAATGAAGCCTTTGGGATATTGATCACGGACGGGAGCGAGGGCACCTTGTCCTGACCTTGACCCAGCTGATGCTTGTTATGATGTCATCAATATCTGTCTCTCAGTTCGCCTAGTTGAGGTCCTTGTAAAATGGTGTTAAAAACAAAGCGGTCATACATTGCTTTCAACAACATACAGTATATAATCAATGATAAGCTAAAAACAGATTCAAGCACATGTCAATGCTATACATATCTGTGTAGTCTTGCCTAAACAAAAATGTTTTTAGCAAGCAGCAAAAAGAGGGCAGCTATGGCTATTGACATGAGTGCTGGCACAATAAAAGATTGATTTCTTTCAAATGTGGAACAAGTCTTATGTGGCACCAATACACACACACACACACACACACACACACACACACATGCTGAGTCACTTGTATGTAGGGATGGAGGAGAAATTTAATTCAGTTCAGATCTTAATGCAAACCTACCTAATTGTCCCTTTCCCAATATTCCAACTGAAGCATAGCTATCCTTTGAAATTTGTACTTCTCTGAATTTTGTGGTGCAGTTCTCCAAATGTATGCAAAATGTATATGGAGGTATACAAAAATGCCTATACAGTGGTACCTCAGGTTACAGTCACTTCAGCTTAGACTCTGCTAACCCAGAAATAGTACCTCGGGTTAAGAACTTTGCTTCAGGATGAGAACAGAAATAGCGTGGTGGTGGCAGTGGGAGGCCCCATTAGCTAAAGTGGTACCTCAGGTTAAGAACAGTTTCAGGTTAAGAACGGACCTCCAGAACGAATTAAGTCCTTAACCTGAGGTACCACTGTATTGGGAGGAAGTGTGTTTAAAACACATATATTATGGAAATATTTAAAGGGTGTTAGGCTAGGGATAATTGCATACAGAAATGCATGTGTGAAAAGAAATTTGAATTAAAATGGTCACAGCATTTCACGAATACTTCTTTTTTAAAAAAATAATGGTGCAGAAATGTGTAGAACTGAAGGCTGGGAAAATGAGACAGAAGAAAACCAATTTAATTCAATTTGCTGTGTATAGCCAAAGGCCTTCACAATGAACAACAGAGGACAAAAAGCAAGGCATTTGTCTAAAATCACACAACCTAAGTCTACAGCATAGAAGTTGACAGCATAAAATTTTGAAATTGCAGTGCATCAACGTAACCGGATTGCTGCAGAAATATGGAGAATTAAATTTGAGAATGGAAAAGTGACGGAGAAAACTGAAATTGACTGGTTTCTCCAGCTGTAATTTCTTGCTGAATTGCCACTGATGAGAATATGACAAGCTCTTTATGAAGCAAATCCTTAAGGGGTCTATCAAATAAAAACAGTAAAGCAGCCACAAAGACAATAAATACATTACATCATCTTTATGCTATGGATGCTTACATGTTCATATGTGGATGGGTGACGTTTGGGTCCATTTCTTTGATTTGGGGTAATGAAGCTTTAGCCATGCATGTAAGTGACTTACTTTGGCTTCTCTTTGGAATAAATTCACATGCCCTCTCTTCCCCCCACCCTCTCTCTGATTATGTGGCAAAAAAGTAGCTTCCCTTCCATCTATTAATATCATCTCTTGTGTGCCTGCAAAATTTGCCAGAACTGATTAGAGCAGATATTAAATGATAATTGGACATTTAGTGCTCGTCAAACAGAAAGTGACAGATGGGCCACTAATTAAATTATAGTTCTGACATTATTCACAATGGTTTATGAATCTTCACTGATGACCTTCATGCATCTCTTCTTCCTTGCTACTTTCATCTCCTCTCTCCAAATAAGAGGTTAGGTAGGAGAAAAGGAAGCCATTAAATGGGACAACACAGAAAGGTAGTTTATCTTTTAGCATCAGCGCAGAAAATCATAGTGCTGGTTGTTTTTTAAAAAAGTATATCTGTCAGAGCCCCTGACAATATCTAAAAACATGTTATCTGTAAAGTTTTTTAACTCATATATTGCTCTCCAAAAAAATAAAATAAAAACCCCAGACAAAAGAATAGTAACAAAAATAATAATAATTTGAGTGTATAATAAGAGCATGAACAGAAATCAAAGTCTACAGCCTAGACAATAAAATCAGTGTCACACACGTAAATTAATCCAGTGATGGACCAAAGATAAATGGTAAAACAATTAACCCAGGGAGATGGATTCTAGACACTCAAAATAGCTTGAGAGACAATAAAAAATGATGTGTTAAGCAAATCATTATCAGGTGAAAAGAAATGGTCATGGGAAACTCAGCACAAAAACAATATTTATACACTTGAATGGTGAGGCATCGCTCCTTGTCTTAGGGTTTCTTGTTTGCTAAGCGAGGCCTCCCTTGCCTTTTCTCCCTCTCCAACAGCTAAATGAAGAGTCTTTCCTGCAGAAATGAACCCAGAATACAGAATTGTGGTTGCTGAACCAGAACCACATTTTCTTTTTCAATTAAAAAGGAAAAGACAGTGTTAATTACTTTCCAACTTTGATCTTACCGATTTTCGCCTTTGTTTTCACTACTGCCCCTAAGAATGACAATTTGGGACATCGCTCGGAAAGAACAACCCAGAAGAAAGCTTGCATTTGCGAGCATTGCTTTGAAGATTGCATCTGTAATTAGAAAGAAATATTTGCACTACTATTCTCTAGGAATATCCCATTGCCAACAGTAAACAGTATATTTAGAATTTATATATTGCCTTCTGTGTTTGTAGATTGGTATATACAATCCTTAATTCTGTGCTATTGTGGTGGAATATCTGAAGGGCTTTGAAAACCCTGAAGTGCTATTTGTGAGGACTACATATTTGACCCAGAAGGAAGAATCAAGAGACATACAAATGGCTATATGTATTATATAACAGTTAGAAGGTTGGTAGCCAATACAACCAATTAAGAAACCGTGGGTGTATGGATTCCGGATAAGCCAGACAGGGATCCATCTTGGCCCCAAACATCCTCAAGTGTGGAGTAGGCAGAAAAGGAGGAATTCCCCCCCAAAGACCAATCCAGGATATTTCCCCCCAAATTCCAACTCAGACCCCCAAATGGCAACTGAAACAATTAATACTATCAAGGACAAGCCATGAAGAAATCTGGTTGGAGAGCAAAGCCTCCTGTCAGACTCCGAGGAATTCTCTCCCTCCCCCAGTGGCCGCATGGAGCAGACAAAAACAAAGAGTTCTTACTAATGAGTTTATTCAATCATCAGAGCAGGAGACAAGGAATGCAGTCTGTATCCCGTTAATGACTTTGCTCCAACTGAGCTCCTCCTGTCTCCCTTCCTACCAACAGCACTTCCATTTTGGGTGGCCATCAAGGACTAATTATCTCTGAGTCCTTTGTTCTTGCACCCTCATTGTTCTCCCGCCAAGTTCTTGCACCCTCATTGTTCTCCCGCCAAGTTCTGGGAGAAGGGGGGTCAGAAATACGCTCCAGTGATAACGTGACAGCTGGCTGCTCTGTCTCCCCTGGCTCTGGCTCTGCCATCCCTTCTCCCAACACCTCCCAGCTCTTCTGTATGCCTGTCTCTAAGCTGTGACCTTCCTCAAACCACTACTATAAATCAAGACTCTCTTCATCTCCTCCTCAATCTGTGTCTTATCTTTTCTCAACTGGTAGCCTTCCATGGCATGTAACAAACTACTTTTGAAACCAGAAACAGTATATGATATGGTGGTGGTCAGAGATGCCAGCTTCTCCAGAGGATTGGGGGGACCCAATGAGACGCTGCATGACATGCTGATGTTGCGCATGTGATGTCGTGTGATGTACTGATGGTGTTCCAATTAATCAAGCAGCAGTTCTACGACCCATGAAAGACATTGCTTGTTACCTCATACTCTGTGATCTTGTTCTTAGGAGGCCTTAGGTATTACAACATCCTATGGAACCTGTGCCAAATATCTAAAGGATCTCCCTTCCCATCGAAGAGGCTTTATGCTCATGAGACTAAATGTTTCCCCTCTGCAGTGACCAAAAGCAGATTCTCGCCCTGACCTAGCCACTGTGATCCACGTGACGGTCACCTCCAGACTGGATTATTGTAACTCGCTCTACGTGGGGCTGCCCTTGAGACTGACCCAGAAACTCCAGCGGGTGCAGAATGCTGCGGCAAGGATCCTTACGGGGTCCTCACTGTGAGATCACATTCACCCGGTGCTATACCAGCTGCACTGGCTCCCGGTGGGGTACAGGATCAGGTTTAAGGTGCTGGTTTTAACCTTTAAAGCCCTATACGGCCTAGGACCCTAGGACCTACAGGACCGCTTCTCCTGGTATGTCCCACAGAGAAACTTACGGTCTTCAAATAATAACATCCTGAAGGTCCCAGGCCTCAGAGAGGTTAGGCTGGCCTCAACTAGAGCCAGGACTTTTTTGGCTGTGGCTCCAATCTGATGGAACCCTCTGTCACAAGAGACTAGGGCCCTGCGGGACTTGACATCTTTCCACGGGGCCTGCAAGATGGAGCTGTTCTGCCAGGCCTTTCTTTGGTCAGGGTTCAGTCTGACTCCCTCTCCCCTTTCATAAGAACTTGCATGAAAGTGGCCTCCCAATTTTTCTCACAGGCCCATATAAGTTCAGCACAAACAGTTGGGCCTGGTGAGCATTTAAGGTCCCCAACCCTAATCTGCAGGTTGCCATCTGATTGGATTTTATTCTGATCCTGATCTGATTTGAGGATGTATTTTAATTGATTGTCTGATTTTATGTTAATGTGTTATACATTTGATGTTAGCTGCTCTGAGCCCGGCTTTGGCTGGGGAGGGTGGGATATAAATAAAATTTATTATTAGTAGTAGTATTAGTAGTATTAGTATTATTAGTATTATTATTCTCACACATTCCATTTTAAGCCCATTTGTATGTCTGCAGTCAAGAAGTACCAGATTCAATGGGCCACATTCTCTTAGATTGCTGTTTACACACTGGACCTCACCAACTGATGCTTAGCAAAATGTTGGACCTCCGGCCCACAACTCTGAGAAGCAGCCAAATAAGCTTTCTCCTGGCAGATCAGGACAAAGATATTACTGCTTTAGTAGCTTCCTTTTTAGCCACAATTTTACCTGAAAGGGTTCCCAATGAACTATCCTTTCGAGAAATAGATGGGGCATAGCAGAACATCCATATGCACATGACCATAGTGTGACCTTATAACCCTTGATAGCTTCACCCATGTCCTTTTAATTATTCCAGTTACTTGAAACGTTTTATACTGTGATGCCAATAAAGGTATTTGATTGATTGACTGATGCTGCGCAACCTCCTCTGAATATTCAAGGGGCATGGCCCCCTCTAAAAATATTGGGGGGGGGGGCAAAACTGCCTGAGCCCCTAGGAGTCGGTGCCTATGGTGGTAGTGGGAAATCATAGTGTTGCTAGTGCTGAAGGTGTCATTATCTTGATACAAAGTGTTACCTGTCTAAAGAGGAATGCTTTGCAGGGCAATCTAGTCATGTGACAATACTTTTGCTGCACCTGAGCAAAAAGTATCCCTACATTTTGTAACCTCCCCACATATTATCCTAATTGCTTTGACACTGTTTGTAAAGGTCACCCTCTTCTGGAAGTATTGAATTGAATATGTTTGCCCTCGGTGGCATTAGCTCCTTTGATTGGCTACATTGTGGTGTCATTCCTTTCACCATGTTGTCTCTGATTAACTGAGATCACATTTATAACTGAGCCTGGAAGCATTTCCTCTTTCAGTAGGATTTGTCTGCCCTCCATGAGTTGGTGTCCCTGCTAACCACAGCACCAGAGATGCTGAAGACTGTTGGGAAATGCTGGTGTCTTGACTTAAAAAGCTCCCTAATGTCATGTATGTGGGATACTAGAGGATTTACCATGAAAGATATTCCCAGATGTTCTCTTTTTATCGTCCCTTCGTATATTCCAGGGTTCACCCAAGTATTATAATGAGTTGTAAAACCTGTCAAGAGCTAACTAAAATGAAGCCCTTCCATATTTCCTATTTATGCAAACTGCATATTAAAATCTTAGGTCTGAGCATCACACAAGTATACATAATTTAGATCATCCTTCCTCAACCTGGTGCCCTCCAGGTATCTTTGGACTACAACTCCCATGGGCTGTGCTGGATAGGGATAATGGGAGTTGTAGTCCAAAACATTGAGGGGGCTCCTGGTTGGGGAAGGCTGATTTAGATCTCCAAACAAATCCAAGAAAGTCTGTCATACTGGTTCCACAAATATCCCTATACAAAGTGAGATGGAGACAACGGAATGGATCCTGAGATTCTTCTTATGGGTTATGTGTACACCTTGTAGGGGTTATTAAATTTGCCACCTCTGTATTTCACATTCAATATGACCTTGACAGAACAGAAGCCGCATGCAAGAGAGATCATCTTGCTTGAAGGATAACTAACTCTCAACAACAGAGTGAATTCTAAAAAAATTCACTCAAAATGGTAAAGTTTAAATGATGCAGGGAAGTAAAGTGATGTAGTTTTAGATGGTATAGCTGTCTCTAGTGTTCTCTGACTAAACAACACTTTCCTGCTGTGAAAGTCATTTGAATATAATGGAAAACTCCTTGATTTAATTATACTCAATGGACCCTGTTTATGTTCTTTGTTGAGCTAGTAGTATAAACCTAGAGTAATCACATGCCCTGTTTTGAATTTGTACCTTAACTCCCTTCATGTGTTTTTTCTTTGTTTGGAAGAAATGACTGAAATGCCACCTTTTCACTTCTGTAACTATGACTGCATACAAACAATACCTTTAAAGCACATGCAAATAACATTTTCCTCCTCAAAGAATTACAGGCACTGTGGTTTGTTAAGGGTTGTTGGGAGTTGTAACTCTGTGAGGGAGAACTTACAGTACCCAGAAAGAATGTGCTTTGAATGTGCTTTAAAGATATAGTGTGTACAGAGACTACATTTATATTTTATTATTATTTTGTACCAAATGTACCTGTACTGCATGGAAGTTGAGTAAAGTTGAAAATAGGTCCTTATGTGTTGTTGTTGTTATTGTTATTGTTGTTGTTGAGTTTCTTTGTTTTCACATTTTTATGTATCATTTTATATTTTTACAGCCTAAGTCGGTATGAGACAGCTTCTGATGACCCCATGTATTACACATATGGAAATTAGGTGCACACTGTGTTGGTGTTTGTAGTTAAGATGCTAACAGATGACTGGATCTGTGTTGGAGAAGGATACTGTACCCTGGATAGACTCACACTGGGACTCTGAGTTCAGGAAAATGCGAAAGGCACATTTATTTCAGAAAGTACATGTTTGATAGGAAAGATCCTAATTTTAATTAACTGAGGCGGAAATGGAAAAAAAAACCCAAGCCATGTTTGCTCTTTCATCTCAGTAGGAGAGATGCACAAAGATGTCTCCTCTGCCAAAGTGAGGATGAAGAGGAGAGTAGGAAATGAGGTCAGCAACCCTGAAGGAAAATCAATAGATCCTCATAAGAAGGACAGTCTAGGAAGGTTGGAGGTTCTTCTCTGTATGGGCATGTCATCTGCAGTGCAAATATCCTGAAACTTCCAACATCCTCAAAGGGGACAAACGTTTGCCAGCTCTGCAGTGAGCCCTTTCCAAAAGGCCACAGTCTCAACACACAGCTGAATATGGTAGAAAAGGAGAATCAGGAGGGTCCTAAATCCAGTCCCATGCTCCTTTCAAGATGCAACCTTGGAACCTTTCGGAAGTGGGGTTGTGCATGCAATCCCTTCAGTCCTCAATTTTGGGTTAGAAAGGACACACACACACACACACATCCTGTTTGAACACACTGCCCCACACCCAGTGTGGAAGATGCATATATAAACTTCTGCATGTGCCTCTAGCAGGCTTTGGGCAAATATCATTCTATCATCTTCTATCATTCCCACTTGCTAATCTCCTTTGTCCAACACAACAGCTGAACAATATGTCGGGGTGGCCAACATGGTGCCTTCTAGATGTTGTTGGACTTCAAAGCCCAACAGCCCAAGCCAGCATGGCCAATGGTCAGGGTTGATGGGAAGTGCAATCCAATAGCATGTGGAGGGTGCCACAACGCCTACCATATGTCAACATCGTAGGTTTCTGTAGGTGGATATACACATGCACCTTCTGGATATACTTAGCGCATCAATTCAGCTCACCTGTTTCTGTAGGTGAAATGACTCTGCTGGATGTTGAGTGTAATTGTATATGTATCTTTGGGGTGTGCATGTTTCTTTCTCTAGTTTGTTCTTTCTGTTTCTTCTTTCACTTCATTCATTTTGTGACTGCACCAGATAAGGGCTATGCATAAATCAAAATAGAGCCACACTTCTTTTCTTTTTCTATTTGAATTTACACGTTCTCTTTTATCATATCGCCTTTTAAAAGCTTCTACCACTCATTTCTTTCCGTTGTCTCACTTCTGTTTTGTTGTAGGCTGCACTTCCTCCCCCAGACCTTTAATAATTGCAGATGTCTAGATCGGGCCACTTGTTAACTGCTGTGCATGATTTTTAGAGAGTGCCTTCAATCACAGAAGTGGTTTATGATTATGCAAAATAACGATTCAAATTTAGGGAATATGCATTTTTAAGCTTCTTTTTCATCCTCCCTGCATTTCATAATTAATTTTTATAGTCTTAACTTACAATATTTTCAATTTGTTGAGCAAGACAGATTCATTTGATTAATTTCTTTGAAAATTAGAGGGAATTCAGGAAAGGAGCTGTACTGCATATTTGAATGATCAAGACAAATTATCATTTTCCCCCAGGTCCACATACAAAAAAGGAAGAAAAGGATGTAATAGTTATACAAAAGGTTCCCTTCTTAAGGAAAGGTTTTTAGTTTACCCTGTCATTATTTAACTGTCTCTCGTTTGCCTCCACACAGTAGAGAAATGAAATTTCATTTATAAGCAGATTGGTAAATGTAGAGCCAGACTCTGTTTAATAAACTGTAATAAACACAGGAAATTGGCTTATATGATGTCAAACTATTTGCTCGTCTAGCCCCTGAGTTGGAAGTATAACAGCAGAGTTCATTCTGTGTGCAACTAAAGGGTTAAGTTTTTTTTTTTTCAAAGTCAAGTAGCCAAGAGGACAATGAGTGGAGGTGTTGCTTCACAACCAGGGCATGTTTGCTGACATAGTGTGTGCCCTCATTGGCTGGATACATCTGAGAGAATTTTCCCATGTATGTTTGGTTGAATATCTCCCTGCTATGTACAAGATTTGAAGTAAAAAAAAAGACAAAAGTTCTTACATCCTCAACATATTCACTGTTTTTGTTTAATTTACTAAATCAAATGTTATCAGGATTTCTTCTCTATGGGCTCCATCTGCATTAGTTAAGTGACTTTGCTAACAGCCACTGTGTTACTGCAAAGCCAGGTTTAACATCTATATTTTAAATATTTGAAAATATAAGGGCGATAATGAATATTGCCTGTCAGGGAACTGCCATCGGAGGGACAGGTGGTGGAGAGGCTCCAGGAGAATAGGAGAGACTCTACAGCAGAAGAAGGAACCAGTAGGGGGAGAGCAGGAGTTCCAGCGGAAAGGGAATCGGGGGAGAGGCTCTGGGATACTTCTAGTGAGAACAGTGAGGAGGTAACAAGACCCCCTTTAGCAACCCCCACCCCTCGCCGGAAGCTGTCACGCAGAGAGTCCAGGAGGCGCATGTCTGTCAAACAACTTTTATGTTGGAGTAAGTTCCGTAGACGCCCACTGTCGGATACTACCAGCGACTGACGGAGTCATGCTTTGGGAGGCTCCGTTAGTGCCTAGGTTTGGGTGACCAGCCAAACCCCAGAGGGATCAAGCTTTTACGCACAAGCAGCTCATTATCCCATCATAGCAATCCGACAGTCTTTGAAAGCAGCTTGTGCAAGCAGAGGGTATCATGAGCGAACCAGCCGGAACCGGAGGAGCCGGAGCTGGAGCAGGTCCAAGCCTGGAAGAAAGGTACAGGGCGTTGGAGGTCCAGCTCGCGCTGCAAATGGCGAGGCTCGAGGAGAGGAGGGCTCAAGATGCGGATAAGGGGAAAACCACCCCACTTGCCAGAAAGGTGCCTGGATTGGTGCAGAAATTTTTTTTGGGGGGGGGATCCCAGGAACTATCAAGCCTTTAGGACAGAGATGCAATATGCTCTCAATCTACTGTTTGATGACTTCCCCGATGAGAACTCTAGAGTGGCGTACGTGATTGGCCATCTAGAGGGAGGGGCGAGGGACTGGATTAGGCCCCTGACGGCAGCCAATAATGAAATCTTAAAGGACACAAGGAAATTTTTTTGCGCCATGGACTTGATGTTTTCCAGCGAGATTGAGCAAGGGGTGGTGCGCAGGCAGTTAATGGCGTGTAAACAGGGGAGCCGATCTGTACGTGAGTACTGGACTGAGTTCACCATGCTGATTCATAGACTGGGGTGGGACCTTGCGAGTGAACCTATTCAAATGCTGTTTGAAGAAGGGCTCTCTCAGTCAGTGAAAGATGAACTTTCCCGGGCGCCTAGGGCGGAGTCTATGGACCATCTGACTAAATCTGCGCTGTCCATAGGAGCGCGCCAGGAAGCCAGAGCTTTGGAAAAGCAGGAAGGAAAGGGGGAACGTTGGAAGGACTTCCGCATTCCGGAGATTCCGGAGCAGCCTTTCCCGCCAGCAGAGCCGATGGAACTTGGAACAGCGCGCGCGCGCACAGTTTCAAACACCAGTGAGGGGCGGAAGAAGGAGGGAAAGAGCGCCAAGAGATGTTATCTCTGCCAACAGCCAGGTCACTTTGCCAGAGTCTGTCCGCAAAGGAAGGAATGGCAAGGGATGGCGGGAACTGTTGGGGGAAAGGAGGAAGAACAAATCACGGAGCAAGTAAAAGCCAACGCCTGGCTGCCAACATCAGGGCGCAGCAGCCAGGCCAGGGAGTAGTGAATGTGCCCACGCTGGAACCCCCAAGACCAGCGCTTGTGATAGAGGTGTTGCTGGAACTGGCAAACGGACACCCACTAAAGATAAAAGCGCTATTGGATTCAGGTAGTTCCTGTAATTTCATGAGTAAGGAGTTTGCAGCTGAACACCAGATACAGACTATCCCATTAAGTAAGCCTTTGCAGGTTACCACGATTGATGGGAGGGAACTGTTGGGAGGAGAAGTGAGCCAACAGACTGTACCAATGATAATGAGGGTGGCAAGACACACAGAACTGATAGTGTTTAACGTAGCCACCTTGGGAGGAGCTCCTATTATTTTGGGAATGAGCTGGCTGGCACTACACGATCCGCTAGTAGGCTGGCATCAGAGAGTGGTTTCCTTTGGATCGGCATATTGCCTAGAACACTGCAAGGAGGGAGAGGCTCAGGCAGGGGCCAGGGCCACTCTAGCAGGGATGGAAGTGATGGACAAGGGGAAGGTGCCACCACAATACGCTGACTTGATTGACGTCTTTAGCGAAAAGGAAGCAGATAAACTGCCCCCGCACAGACCCTTTGACTGTCAAATTAACTTACTCCCAGGAGCACAATTGCCAGTGGGCAAGCTGTATGCAATGTCAGACAGTGAGATGCAGGAGTTAAGGGAGTTCATTGACAAGAACCTCAAGCGAGGTTTCATCAGAGAGTCACGAGCGGTGGGGGGCAGCCCAGTGTTCTTTGTGGACAAAAAACACACGGGTAAACCCAGGCTTGTGTGTGATTTCAGGGGCCTAAATGCAGTGTCAGAACCAGTGACGTTCCCTATGCCTAGAATTGATGACATTCTGACACGTGTGAGAAAAGGGAAAAATTTTACCAAGCTGGACCTTAGAGGGGCATATAACTTGATACGTGTGAGAAAGGGGGATGAGTGGAAAACCACTATGTTCACCCCCTTGGGGGCCTTTGAGTACCTCGTTATGCCCTTCGGTCTACAGGCGGGCTCGGCCTGTTTTCAATCGTTCATGAATCACGTCCTGGGGCCATTGCTCTACAAGAACTGCGTAGCATTCTTAGATGACGTCCTGGTATACTCAGAGAATGAGGAGCAGCATGTGCGAGATGTAAGAGAAGTACTGAGCAAACTGCGAGAAAATCGGCTGTGGGTGAAACTGGAGAAGTGTCAGTTTCATACCAGGGAGGTGGAATTCCTGGGGTACCGGTTGTCTGACAAGGGATTGGCCATGGATCCCAGCAAGGTTCAAGCGGTACTGGAATGGAAAACACCAAAGACCAAGAAGGACGTGCAAAGATTCCTGGGCTTCGGAAACTTCTATAGGAAGTTCATCAAAAACTTTGCCCATTTAACAGCGCCCATCACGGATTGTCTTAGCAGCAAGAAAAAATTTGTTTGGACGGAAGAAGCGCAGCGGGCGTTCGAACACTTAAAGCAGGCGTTTGCGTCGGAAGAGCAACTTTTGCACGTAGATCTACAACAACCAATGAGGGTGGAGACTAACGCGTCAGACCGAGCGGTGGGGGCCGTGCTTCTCCAGCCGGGAAAAGATACGTCCGAATGGAGACCGTGTGCGTTCTTCTCGCGGAAGTTGAACAAATCCGAGAGGAACTACACAGTATACGACCGAGAACTGCTCGCCATTCATGAAGCATTCCGGAGATGGCGCCACTTGCTGATTGGGGCGCAGCACAAGGTTCAAGTCCGAACTGACCACAAAAATCTGGAATACTGGAGAACAGCACGAGTGCTGAACCAGAGACAAGTGAGATGGGCCCAGGAGTTCTCCAAATTCCACTTTGAGATTCGTTACGTGCCAGGCTCCGAGAACGTGAGGGCGGACGCTCTCTCCAGGAAACCTGAGTACTTAGAGGGGGAGGGAGCGCCTGAGGCAAGGCATGTAATCCCTGAAGACCGCTGGGTGTGTGGGGCGGCATTGGTGGGGCAGAGGGAACTGATAGAGGGTACTGAGAACGATGAATACGCCCAAGAGAAATTCAGAGAACTCAGGAGGACAGAGGAGAACACAGGGGGGTTTGAAGAAAAGAACGGGGAGTTGTATTACAAAGGGGCACTGTACATACCAGATGGGGAACTGAGGGGCAGAGTACTCAAGCAGTTGCATGACAGCCCCACAGCGGGGCATTTTGGACAGCACAAAACCATGTGGTTGGTTACCAGAGAGTTTTGGTGGCCCAGGTTGAGGGAGGACGTACGGGAATATGTCAGGGGTTGCGACAGGTGCCAGCGAGCGAAAGGGGAGAGGGTGGCGCCAGCGGGGCTATTACAACCCTTACCCACACCAGAAAGGCCATGGGAGGCAGTATCCATAGATTTTATGACGGACCTGCCAAAATCCAAGGGCAAAACAGCTGTCATGGTGGTGGTAGATCTATTAACTAAGATGTGTCATTTTATAGCCTGTTCCCATGCGGTCACCGCGGAGGAAACCGCCAAGTTATTTGTAGAGCATATTTTCAGGTTGCATGGCGCCCCCTTGAGGGTGGTCAGCGACAGAGGAAAACAGTTTACTTCCAGGTTCTGGAGGAAACTTATGAGCTTACTGCACGTGGAACTCAATTTCTCAACTGCCCGGCACCCAGAAACAAATGGGCAAGCGGAAAGGGCAAACGGGATTTTACAACAATACCTGAGGTGTTATGTAAAAGACAGAGAAAATGATTGGGTAGATAAGTTACCTCTGGCAGAATTTGCCTACAACAACGCGGAGAACGTGTCCACAGGGATGAGTCCTTTTCTGGCAAATTATGGGTGTCATCCCCAGGCATTTCCAGGAGAAGGAGGGGAGAGGTGGAGCGTGCCAGCGGCGGAACACTTTTTTGAAGAGATGGAAGCGATCCACCGTCAGCTTCAACTTAACTTAGAGAAAGCCAAGGAAGAATATAAGAAACAAGCAGACAGAAATAGGAGGGAAGGTGAAACTATAAGGGTGGGAAACCGGGTGTGGCTATCCACCCAAGGACTACCGTTCAAGGGAGGGAGTAAGAAATTGAGACCCAAAAGATTGGGACCCTTTGAGGTCATACAGCAGGTCAACCCAGTAACATTCAAACTCAGACTGCCCAGTCACATGAAATTGCACCCAGTATTTCACAGGTCATTACTGTCGCCGTACCGAGAGGGACGTGAGTGGGGGGAGCGTGAGAGAGAGGTCACCCAAACGCCCGTGATAGAAGAGAGAGAACGCGACATGAACGTGGCAGGAATCATTGATTCCAGGTGGAAGGGGAATCAGGTGGAATATCTGGTAGAATGGGAGGGGGAAGTTGAGTCGGAAAACACTTGGGTACCAGCAGAGTTAGTCAAGGACGAGGTTTTAATAGAAACATTTCATCAGCGTTTCCAAAAAAAACCGCAACCCGTGGCACGATTTAGAAGGGAACACTTTGGGACCACCGATGAGGAAGGGGAGTTTGAAGGGTTCCCAGAGTCAGGGGTGGGTGAGGAAGCCGACTCCGACGAAGAAGAGGAAGACGAGGAGAGAGACGGTACGCCGTGGTTAGAAGTGTTTGAATCCTCGGACGACGAGGAGAGTTCCTTCCGGGGCTTTCCGCCCTCACCGCCAGTGGGAGAGGAGGCGGGGGGGTGAAGGGGGCCCTGGGGGGGAGGTGGATGTCAGGGAACTGCCATCGGAGGGACAGGTGGTGGAGAGGCTCCAGGAGAATAGGAGAGACTCTACAGCAGAAGAAGGAACCAGTAGGGGGAGAGCAGGAGTTCCAGCGGAAAGGGAATCGGGGGAGAGGCTCTGGGATACTTCTAGTGAGAACAGTGAGGAGGTAACAAGACCCCCTTTAGCAACCCCCACCCCTCGCCGGAAGCTGTCACGCAGAGAGTCCAGGAGGCGCATGTCTGTCAAACAACTTTTATGTTGGAGTAAGTTCCGTAGACGCCCACTGTCGGATACTACCAGCGACTGACGGAGTCATGCTTTGGGAGGCTCCGTTAGTGCCTAGGTTTGGGTGACCAGCCAAACCCCAGAGGGATCAAGCTTTTACGCACAAGCAGCTCATTATCCCATCATATTGCCCATAGTGCTTGGTCCCATGATAGCACCCATTATTTACTCATGGATTCATTCATGGATTCATTCAAGGTAGTGTAAATAAAAATATGCAGGTAAAAACATGTCATGAATATTTATTTATCAAATTTTAAAGATGTTGGGGAGCACATTGGCCAAAACAGATGAAACAGGAGATATTTGTGATTTGATTCCTAACATATTAAAAAACTTAGAAGGCCAGCATGAAGAATTGGCTTGTTCATTTTCCATCAGAGCAGGACGACTATGAGAGGAAGTATAATGCTCCCCCCCCCCCCGCTCCACTCTGTTACCATAATTGAAATCACTTTCCAAAGTTCTTACTAGCCCTGTTTTGCAGAGGGGTGTTAAGCCAACCATTTTAAAGGTATGGATCATGCCCTGCCCCAGTGGGGCTAAGAGCAGCTTTGAAGAGAGGGGATTTGAAACATGCATGCGGTACCAGGGGAGGGGTGCTCCCTTGGCTTGAGGAATGGGGAAATATGTCGATTTCAGTTTTTCTCGGTTTCTCATTTTCCCCAATCTTCAGTCCTCCACATTTCCACATTGTCCTTTTTTTTAAAGGAAGAAAGAAATTCTCATTAAAATTCACTATTCACTACGGATTTCCCTGCTTATACACATATTTGTATACAATTTCCCCTAATATGCACATTTTTGCAAAGCAATTTTCCTTAATATAATGCATTTTTGTCTGTCATTTTCACTAATTTATGCACATTTTCTGGCTGTAGAACTATGTTGCCAAATGAATGGATGCTGTGGACCATGTTGATTGAGCATATGAAGAATGCACCCAGCAGTGCATTATTGCAGTTTTTAACACCCTCATTTTGTTGTGTTCAGTTCAAGAACCAGATAATGTATGGTCTTTTACAAGTTCATTTATCAACTTCACTGTTGCTTTTCATGGATCCTTTCATCATTTGCATTAGGATTTCCAGGCAAAAACTGTACCCCTGAATATCAAATTTATCATGTTGATTACAGAAGATCATTATTGCAGTTTTTTTTAAAGCAGAATGGGGGTGGGGGAGAAACATAATATATAATTCATTTTCCAAATAATTTATTATTTTGTTTTCAAGGATAACCTTTGGCACATTCATATGGATTC
Source organism: Podarcis gaigeae (assembly GCF_964106915.1). Taxonomy (NCBI): domain Eukaryota; kingdom Metazoa; phylum Chordata; class Lepidosauria; order Squamata; family Lacertidae; genus Podarcis; species Podarcis gaigeae. The sequence goes on from NC_139688.1 coordinate 30,292,392, forward strand.
ATTTGAATGCTTCTCCTAAATACAATGATTTACTGTCATTTTAATAAATGAAAAAGTAATCTTAGAAAAATGTAATTGTTCTATCTTTGCCCCTTAAATTGAGACATTTGTATGAAAGCAATGATGCCCTTGTTCTAAAGATGGCTGTCACATCACTTGCATAGAAATCAATATGAACCAGATGTGAATCCTCTAAGGATTCAAGGTTCATATACTCACAGACATCAATTTCCTGTTGACTCTTGGTAGATGATGGAGGCACATTGGTGATGTATCTGAGAATGATACCACTCCAGGTAAGCATCATTTACAGAGACATGTATGCACAGTGCCAACTACCATCAGCATTCACACATTTTTGCACAGCTATACCATGGGTAAAATGTTACCAACTTATGTAGGATGCATGACATCTCAATATCAAAATTCAAAGCAGTTCCATAACTATGTTTAGTATTGTATGTCAAGTCAAGGAAGGGGGCAGGGAACCTACTCTACCTTGTCCCATTTCCCTTCAGAGAGCCGGTGTGGTGTAGTGGTTAAGAGCGGTGGACTCGTAACCGGGTTCGCGTCTCTGCTCCTCCACATGGAGCTGCTGGGTGACTTTGGGCTAGTCACACTTCTTTGAAGTCTCTCAGCCCCACTCACCTCACAGAGTGTTTGTTGTGGGGGAGGAAGGGAAAGGAGAATGTTAGCCGCTTTGAGACTCCTTCGGGTAGTGATAAAGTGGGATATCAAATCCAAACTCGTCTTCAGTCCCCCAATAAAATATTTGAGGGGGCCAGCCACTTGATGGGCATTGCCATTTCTCCCCTTCACTGCTAGAAAGCACCTCGGGGCAACATGGCTGCTGCCTGGCACTCCCCAGCTCCCCTCCCTCTTCTGCCCACCATTTCTTTGTTGCTAGACTTGTGGGCAGGACAAAGGACAGCTGGACATATAAAAGGCCCCATTACCTTCAGCAGCTTAGGGCCTCATCAAACCTAAATCTGGTCCTGCCTAGAATCCATGATTTTCCTAATGTTCTTTTGGTTCTGGCAATGATGCCAGTGCCAAATAATGAAAAGGTCATCTTATTTATCTTTGTGTTATCGATCTTTTGTTTCCTTACCTTTATCATATATTTATTGATCTTCATCCATTGCATTTGGTTGTTAAAATATGAGCTATGTATGTGCTTTTATTTGTAGGGCAAAACGGAAGGTTCACTAAGTAATCCACTGAGACGCAGAAATTTTTTTAAAAAGAGAGAGAAGTTTGAGCACCGCTGATATAGATGATAGAACTAGGAAGAAAAGGCACAATTTTAATCAACAGAGAACCTCTACAGTTTATACAGCAGTTTCAAGCCTTGCTCTCATCTTGCTGTCTCATGTGATCTTGTTAGAGGACGTGCATAGATTACATTGCTAACTATATATAACAGGAGGTATCCAAATGATAATCTCTTCCACTGTAGGTTTTCCTCCCACCCCCCATAAAGCACATAACAGAAAAAGAGAAGGTTTTTTTGGGGGGAGGGGAGCTGTAAATTTTTCCATAGGGAAAAAATTGTCCAAGTGTAGACAAATTAATACCTGCCAAGGGAAGGATTCAGACTAGTTTATTCCTTTGCATCTGGTATTCTTGTATCATTGAACTAGAAGTTGTCCCATTAAACTTTAATTAGTTTAATGTAAATGCCCAGTGCGCTTCCATCGTCACAAGTCCCACTACAGCAGGGTATTTCGCACAGCAGTTGAAGAAGGGCAGGAGAGGCAGTATCTTTTCAAAGAGGAGTCTTGGAGCATGCGGTTTGTAACTCAAAGATAAGGTTTATTTACAAAACAAAAAACAACCCTGGCGAAGAACCACACATCTCAGCAAACACGCCCAAAAAGGGGAGAAGGGAAGAACAAACACACAGGAGACTATTTATACAAACTCATGTTCCTGGAAGCCTAATGACCTCCAGCTGCTCAGTGATTAGAGCGTTTCTGCTACCCTTTAACCCTTTGATAGCAACAGAAGTGGCATCTGTTGACTTTCTGCCTGCCATGGATTTACTTTACAGGGGCCCTTTTTGATCCAGCCTGAATGCCAGCCATATAGAAGCAGCCTTGATCTGCACAGCCTTTTCGCATCTGGTTGATACAGTTCTGCTCGGCTTGCATGCCGAGGCCATAGCATTTGACATAGTAACACTTGAAGATTTATACGATCCATTGGTGGGAGACGATGTTGAGGAACAGAGTTTGGATGTCGTGCTGGAGAATACAAGGGATGTGAAGGGGTAGCATTGGACCTAAGCTGAATATACAACTCTTTGAGAGTTCAGATAGGCCTTTGTTTAGATGCAATACTGTATGTGTGCTTTCACCTTGACTTTGTGGGTGCTGTGTGCCCCCAGTCCTTTAGAAAGCCTTCTGCTCTTATCTATACGAGTGAAAATTTGGATCTCTTTCTCTCAAGAGATGTGTTGGAAAACGTATAGGGATAAATTCCAAGTTGCACACTGCTTTCTTAAAAGACATCCTGTTTTGACATTTGCATTTGAATTTTAAGAGAGCTTAGAAAGAGCCATTACCTCCTTAGGCAGATAGTGCTGTTTATGTCGGTGCTAATGAGATACCCAGTGTTTTTTCACACTCATGGTCGAGATCTTGCTGAGAGATGTCTTATTTGTATTCATTCCCATTGTGTCTTCCTCTGTTCCCTGACATACATAACATTTACAAAACTTAATTTCTTTTATCATTTATGCACAGAAGAGGAAAGGGGTGGGGGGGGGGAGAGAACAGCCCTGTAGAAAATGAAGAATTGTCTTTGTCTGGGTGTGACTTAAGTAACTGAGCCGGCACTAGATGATAGGATTTCAATCAATATGTTTGATCTATTAGAAATCTGAAGTGTTCTAAAATAGACAAGTGTGATGATGGTAAAGGACAAAAGCAGGCTTTGGATTTATAAAGTTCTTTCAAAAACTGCCTCCCTCTTTATTTCTACTGGTCTATGCTTTGCTCCTTTGCTTATTAACTCTCTGCTGGACTGAGAGGGCTATTTATTTCTTTACTTTATTAATTTATTAATGTTTTATTGCTTGCTTTAAAAATAAAATAATATCCAGCAAAGAAAAAACAAATAATGTCCCTTGGAAGAACCCTAGCTTTAGTCACATGATTCATGACACTGTCATCAACTTGCTATTGGCCAATCGTCCTTTAGACAGAACGTCTTGTAGATACAGTCATTCTATATAGTGTCTCCTTGAACTGTTGTTTGGGGGAATTCTTGGGAATGACATTCACTCAGAGATTTGTAAAAAAGAAAGAAAAAAGAAAGGCTGAATGAGTATAACCCCCTAAAGTCCTGTGGGGAATATCTGGAATGCAATAAGACCAAAACAAACAAAAACATAACAGAGTCACAAGCCAGGATACAAAGACTTCCACTACACCAGCTTTAAGTAGGTGCATCACTGCTGCTTAATAGGAGGAAGTGAGTGAGGCAGAAAGGAGATCTGTGTATTCCTGACACGGAAAAGGCCCTTTCTATGTTCAGATCAGGGGTGTCAACTTGGATAAAATATTGTGGGGGGTCCAGGTAAGCCCCGCCCTGCAAAATCAATCAACGTGGGCTGAGGGGAAGGGGCACCCACACAAACCATCCCCCAATGTCCCTGAATGTGTGAGCTCCTCCCAGGCTTTCATGCTGAGAATAAAGTTGAAGGGACTTCTAACTGCATTCCTATGACCACAGCTAGAAGTGTCCTTGAGATGGAGAGTCCGGATTAACTTCACTTTCCATTCAATTCTGTATTCCTCGCATGCAGCACTGTTTCCATTCTGCTGCAGTTTGCCTTCCACTAAAAACTTATCACCAAACTTAAAACCATGGAGAAACCTGGCCTGAACAAAGACCTTGGATTCTTATCTCATTATACATGACAAAGCCATTTTTCACCTTTTCACCCCTTGCTTCTTCCTGTAAGACCTATTGCAGTCGTTAAGAGTTGTCAACAGGCTCATCACAGCTATCTGCCAATCACCCATTCCCACCACCCTTCTGAGTAATACCCCTCCCCACCTTCTCACTATATAGAAGGGTCTGGAAACTTCTGTTTCAGTGTATCTGAAGAAGTGTGCATGCACACGAAAGCTCATACCAAGAACTGACTTAGTTGGTCTTTAAGGTGCTACTGGAAGGAATTTTTTTTGTTTTGACTATGGCAGACCAACACGGCTACCTATCTGTAACTTCCACTAAAAAAACACTATTCATCTTGCTGCCTTGGTTGCAAAATTATGCCACTTAAATAACATATACAATTGATAAATTACATAAAGTACATTACCATTATATTATTCCAGTCCATGTCATTCAATGCAAAGGAAACAAGTTCTCTAAACATGCTAAGGCTGAGGAAGGAGGCAGTATTGGGGTGTGTCCAGATTCCCTACAGGGGTGTGTCCAGATTCCCTACACACATTTTGCTATTCCATGGTTAGGCTGAATGCCTGCATAGGGTTACAGGAAGATAGATATCAACTACTGGTCCATTAATTCACCAAAGATTGCAGACCTTCATGTTTCAGTCACCAATAACTAATCTGGACTCATATGTCAAACAAAGGCAGCAAAGCCTGGCCTTGCATTCTTCTTATTCCAAAGTTACCTTTCCCAGGGCTTTGAAGATATATTGCTTCAAACATCTAATTTACAGTTATTAAATCTAAGCAACTTTGACTGATGACACAAGTTCTGAACTTTTGTTGCGCAGACAGCTCAAGCTACTATTGGCTGAAAGTAAGTAGGCTTTTTTATTTTCATGCGAGTGCGCTATCAAAACGGATACTATCACAACATAAGAAATCAACATGATGCCATTAATTGTAATGTTGGTATCAGCATAACCCCCATCTTGTTGAGGTTAATTAATAGGCCAAATGCTGCTACAACTGTAGAGAAAATTATTATGCTCCCCTGAAGGTTGTGATCTGTTTGGAGGTAGGGTACCACCATCTGTGTGGAAAAAAATGTTTAAACTATTCATCTAAAACAAGGGCATTTTGCTTGAAACCAGTCTAAGCAAAACTGACATTGTATAGTAAGGATGCTTGGGAATGCCATTCCATTTTTAAGGAAACTAATTCACATTTCCTGGATCACTAGGCAGATGAGAAAGTAGTAATCCTTTGATTATTGCACTTTTACAAATTTTGTGAGGCAGCTCAAAAGAAGTACTAAAATAAGAGTTTTGTAGAAAAAGCAGTGGTTTTTAAAAATTAAAAATGCAAATTTCTGCATTTTTATTTAATCACAGATTTGATGTGGAAGCAGGAAAGGACAGGCTTATGAATGAACACATATGAAACTAACATGGAACAGTAATAGAATAATCCATCCAGCCCTGTATAGGACAGATAGAATAAGGATTTAGGGCAGGCATAGGCAACTTTCGGCCCTCCAGATGTTTTGGAGTACAATTCCCACCATCCCTGACCACTGGTCCTGTTAGGTAGGGATCATGGGAGTTGTAGGCCAAAACACATGGAGGGCCGAAGGTTGCCTATGCCTGATTTAGGGAACGTTAAGAGCCAACACCCATAAGTACTCAAGCCTTTGTCAACTACCTTGTTATTATGCATTCAGTTTTTTGAGATGGGGAATTTTAAGAGGAAAATGTGATGTGTACATCACAGAAGAATGGTGTAATGAAGGAGATCAAATTAGTTTATTGTTGCCCTTTTCTGCCATGTTTGTAGCAGGTCAAATGGCTACTAAGCTTTTGACCAGTGGCCTTTCTCCCAAATTTCGATGACAGTGTGTACATAGGAAATAGGCCATGTTGGAAATTTTCGTCCTTTTAAAGAAGAAAAAAATACTTGGAGGATTTAGTTTTCATTCATGATTGTTGCTGCAAAATTCAATGATGTGTAGAAAACAGTTCTAACAGATGGCTCTGGTTTATCTCCTTTGTATAAATAATGATGTAGCAAAGGTTAGTGTAGCAAAGAAAAGGAATATCTAGAATATTTGTCTAATCAGAGGTGATGCAAAGCAGTGCTCAAATTACAGAAGGAAAGGTACGGAGTGCTTAATGAAAACCACAAGCTCCACCCCTCACTTCTCCTACTTTAAGCCAAATAATGCTCTTTTGCAGTAGTTTGAAAACAGTAGCTGGGGGTGGGGAGCATAAATTGTAAGAGAGCTAAAACATTTTGCGCCCCACCCCACAGTAATTCAAGTACTGATTTAAAGTAATACCTTGGGTGAGGTAACAATAATGGCCCAATCCATCACTGTTGTCTGCTTAAACAGCTGAATACTACACATAAATGTCCCAATCCAGCTAGGGGGATTTACACTGTTCTTGACATTATAGAACTCAATCCAGAAACTAGCCTCAGTAAAACAATCCATGATGGCAATGATCATCATCTGCAGACTATGAGGAAATAATAGTACTGGATTCTGTTCCATTTTCCCCAGACTATTGTTGATGGTTTACCTGGATAATTGCCAGTATAAAATGGATCAGGTGACAGGGGGTGGGGAAGATCTCTTTCTAAGATCCTAGAAAAAAAACTTCCTAATGAGAGTTAGGTGGTCAAAACATGGAAAACATGGAAACTTCAGGGAATTCCTGAAGTTCCTACCCCTTTCTTGTTGAAAGCCTTAAATTCAATTCCAGTCATTTCCAGTTAAAAGGAACTCAGGTCGAGAGAAGATTTTTGCTAGCTAGTCATCCATGCGTCCACACACACACAAACACATACACACCACCATTGCTACTGCCATAATTATCAGTCTTGATATAAGGAAACTTCCTATGGCTTATATGTAAAATGCATGTAGAATTTCTGGTTTTTAGTAGCCTAGAAAGTACTATTAATGTGTATGAGGGGGGGGCGGGAAGCACACACATCGAAAAAGTATCGTATCACATTGGGAATTCTACCCTTTGGCAGAATCCAGTGGAGATATCTCCTTTGAAAGTACCGTTGAAATGAAAAGGACTGGTTGAAGAGCATAAATTTGGACATATCCAATACATTTCAGTGAAACTCGAGTTAGAAAAAGATATCTGGTGAGTATTCGATTATCTGAAAATTTCACTTATATAATGTGCCAAACAACTGTTTTGATCCTGAGACAAGATACCCAAAAGACTTCAGGGCCAAACTCTCCTGAGGAATTCAGAAATGCTGAGAAAGTTTAAAAACAAAAACCTGAACAAATTCTAAATGGATCCAATATAAGTTTACCCATCAAGCAATGCAATTACTTAACTTTATGCTCTGGAGATAATGGTCTTATTGGTAGGGAGAGATATGCATTTCTTTATTTACATCACAAGCCTATGCATGTCTAAAGTGAATCCGGTTGAATCATGTAAGGCAAATTGCAGCCTTACAATAGAAGCCTGCTCTGCTGCTTTGGGGGTGGCCTCTTGATCAACCTACTGAGTGGGGTCCTGGGTTTCTGCCCCAAAGGCCTGCCCAAATATCACTGTTGTGCCATCACAGCAGTTGTCTTCTGAAACAATTAGAAGTGCACACAAACATGACCCCCCTTTCCCCCTTGCAGCTATTGATGGCTAGATCTGTTTTCAGTCCGCATTAATTTCTCATGTGTTTATTCACAAATCCATTTCTGTATTACTTTGTAAATGCTTAAAAAAGAATCTGTAGGAAAATTCATATTAAAGAAGAGCTTTAAAACATTTTATCACAAATTCTGCACTTAAGTAGTATTTTAGCTCAATGGATGCATTTCTAAATGTGTTTGATCATAAAAAATACATATTTTAACACATTTTGTTAGCACTGGAACACTTTTGACTTTGTAACACTCTTCCTATAGGAATAAGATACTTCTGATATTTTGTTGCTGCTGAAAACAGGGTACAATAGCAGCCCTGATGTCCCCCTAGGACAAAACATTTTTTGTCCATTTTTAGTTTTGCACTATTAATCTATTTGGGGAGAAATTCTTTTAAGAAGTAGAGAATTACAGAGCAATCCTACTCAAGTCTATTCAGAAGTAAGCCATATTGAATTTGATGGATCTTATTCCCAGTTATGTGGGGACTGAATGGATGCCTGAAATATATTAACAGAAGTCTGAAAAGAGCACAGCAGCTCCTTCCTCCTCAACAACCCCGGGAAGGAGTGAAGAGAGTGAAGAAATGCATGAATATCCCAACTGAAGTGATCTGAAATTAATCAAACATAATAGCTAAACGTATATTTGCTTAACAGCTGGTTTTCACTGACTTCTCCCAGGTTAGAATTCTTTCTAAGCCATCCCTTTTTCCTAGATCAAATTTAGGTATGAAACATTTTCTTAAGCTAGTGTGAATGTACTCTCTAGCTCATCAATATCAGTATTATGCAGATAAATATGTAATTACTTTTTCTCCTACTCATTAAGTCTCATATTGAAATGGGATTCAATGTTGGTGTCAGCTAAACTCAGGTTATTTGTGACAACAACCATGACAATGAAATAAATCTTGATGCTCTCAAGGGGGGAAAAGGAAGGAAAAAAAGTTAAAATCTTGGGTTACTAATTGAACGCTGAAAATCTCTCAAAGAAGAGAGTTGTGGATTAATTTTTAAATCAGTTTTAATCTGCTTATTCAGTTTTCATTACAGAGCTGTGAATATTTATAGTGAAAAAAATGCAGTACTTAACCTTTAATAATTTTCCTGTTCTCAATATACTTAAACTCAAAAAGAAAAAAAAAGGGGGAACCATATGTACTAGAAAGAAAGGCAATAGGCTCTTCATGACATCATGCTCAACTAGACTGACAAAAGCGGACTGTATTCTTGAACTTAATCTGTATAGAAAGATTGTTTCAACCTTCAGTTGTGCAAATTATGGATGCAACCCAGTGTGTTTTGATATTATTCAGGTAAGGATGGCTCTAGACATTTTATTCTCTGAGATGTAGGACAACATGGTGGACTCTCTTGCACATAGAGAAGCAAGCTTCAACACTGATGAAGAAAAGTATATTTCACCAAACCTAAGGTATCAAGCTAGTCTAGGGGGCCTCAAGCCACAGCTCTATTGTGACTTGCCCACTGCTGTACCTTTGAAATGCACATGAGCAAAGCAATGCATGAGCGTGAACATTTCTTGCTGGGGTTATTGGCAGTGCCTGGCTGTTTCTCCGCCTGCTTGCTTGGCCCTCTGGGTTTTGTTGAACTATACCTCCCATTGTCGCTGACAACTGGCCATGCTAGTTTGGGTTGCTGTGAGATGTAGTCCAGTAATTCCTTGAGAACACCATGTTGAGAGAAGATGGCGTCTGCCACCAGAGAAGGACTTTTGGATTGATTTGGCATAAACACCAGCGTGTGAGGACATACTGCAAACAATAGACTTACCAGCTGCAAAAAAAGGAGAGTCATACAAATTTCACACAGAAGTACATTATTGCTCATTTGAACTCGCCTGTGGAAACAACTCAGAGGCCATGAAAGAAGGAAGGATAACAACAGAAAGATTTGAAGAAGGAACTATTGGAAACTCAAGGCAGTAGAGACATAAGATGATTAGAGCCCCACCAAACTTGAAGCATGGGAAGCCCCAATAAAATATATATATATAATTTGGCAGAATATTTGGACTATATGATATGTATTTGTATAATCTGGAATACTTAATATGATCTGATTGGATTGTTAAAATGGAAAACTTAATAAAAATTTAAAAAAGAGAACACCATGTTGACTACCCAGTGATGGTGGAAGTTGTGGTGGTTGGGAGCATTCTGCTTGCCTGATTCTGGTCTCAATGTGATCTTGAATGTTATTGGGGTGAAAGGAAAGGAAATCAAAGTCTAAATTGGCAGATGAATGGTGATGCAAGAGACTTTGCTTAAACGTCTTGCACATCTTTATTAACAGCAATGTTATAGAATTTTGTATACAAGAATGCTGATAGCATTCCTCTCTCCTCACTAGAAATCCCAAGTGAAATGAACAATTGATGAACATTCACATTGACATGAAAGGATATAAAAGAAATGAGCCAGCTATTGATTTCCATCACCACTCTCATCTTTCTAACAATCAAAATAAGAGCAACACTTAATTAATAGCAAATTAACAAACAAACCACCCAATAACCAAAGCAAAGATTCCTCCTCTGTGCAACAGTAAAGCAGGGTGGGATTTTTGAGTACAGAGTTCCTTACCTTCTGAAGTTAACACATACTTGTTAACTTGTTTGGAGCACGATATGACAGAGATCACATGTTACAACAGGCACATCCAGAATAGAAATTCTATTCAGACCAAACATCTATGCTAGAGCGCATGCTGAGAAAACGCGATCTGACCCTGTTTATGGAAGAATGAAAGGAAAAAAGGAATGAAATATAGATGTGCTTACCAGCAAAAGTTGCTTGCTATGTATAAATAAAAGACTACAGCTGTTCAGAATACAGAGGGTGGTTTAAAATTATAGGCTACTTGCTAAAAAGGAAAATTAGGGAGGAGGGGACAGCTGAGGAGACGACAAAAATGGAACCAGACAATAAGGTTGGGATGCGCAAGCCCTAAAGGGAAAGGCAATTGCCCTGTGGTAGACCACAAGCTTTGCATGCAAGAGGCCCCTAGACCAAGTCCTGACATTCCTACAGTAGTTAAATGGATCAGGTAGCAGCGTATAGCCTTTGCTACTTAGAAAAGACAATTGACCAATGCCTGACCCAGCATTGTCAAGCTCATGTGAGCAAGAACTGGATTCTCAAGTCGAAGAAGGCAGCAAGTCAATGATCTTTGAAGGCCCTTCCAGCCTTGTGAGTTTGTAAGGAAGCAAGGATGCAGGTTTTATTAGGAATCAACAACATGTGCATGTCAGGAGTTCAGCCTATACTTGAATAGAACCCTGGCAGAGACACATGCCTGACTGGCATGTTCGCTCCTTCCTGGTCGATCGTTCGGGAGTTTCAAAAGGTTTCTTCTGCCCAAACATCACAGTGACCAATGCCAACAGACATTGGCACACTTAGGGATCCGCAGAGTCTTCGCAGCTTGCGTGACAGACCTCAGCAACTCAGCATTTTGGCTAATCTACATTATTTACATATAAACACACACAGAGCACTGCAAGATGGCTCCCTCTCTCTCTAGCATCAGACAGCAAAGAGAAGAAGAACAAAGGACTTCATGGAAGACAGTAACATGAACATCCTGTCTTCGTCACTTCCCACTCTGTGGAGTCAAAACATGTAACATCATGTGAAAGACAACAATCCTATGACTGCAATCGTAGAACAGGAATTCTAACAGTGCACACACATGAACTTGTTTGAAAATTGCAATTATTCTAATTTAATTTAATTTGCCTGCAAGAAACAAAAGTTGGAACTCCCAGATCCTTGAAGTTTTGGGAGGTACCCATGCTGTTAGTATTTTGATGCCAGCTCAAGGCATGGTCTTTTTTTTCACGCAGGCCTTTGGATGTTGCCATTGATTTTCAACTGCATGTTGTTCAAGATTTTTAGATCAAGAGTGGGATATAAACAAACTTTATACTGTACCTATAAACATGAAAGTCTTGGCGAAGCAATCAAAAGCAGGCGGAGAGAAGGAGGTGGGCTGCATTTCCCCCTTTCATCGGAAATTTCTTTTTTGAAGCATGTTTATTATGACATTTATAACCTGCCTTTCTTCCAAGGAGTCTAAGGTAGCACACGTGGTTCTCTTTGTCTCCGTTTTATCCTTACCTTGTGAGGTAGGTTGGGTTAAGTGCTGGTGACTGGCCAAAGAGTATCCAATGAGTTTCAAGGCCAAAGGGGATTTGAACCCAGGTCTCCAGGGTCCTAGTATGACATGCTAACACCACACTGGCATAAACCATAATAGAGATATGGGACCATATGGTGGGGGAATAAGTACCAGTTCCAGGGATGGATCACCTGATCCAGCCATGATAGTCTCCCAGAACATATCCTTCTTGCTCTCTCTAACACTCTCAGTGAAGAAATAACAGCAGCAGAATTTGCTGCAGTAGCCAGGAGGAAGCTCCTGAGATCAGATCTACAGCTCTGCTCACAGAGAAGGAGGTCCTGGAAATCTAGAGATCCTCGTGTTTGCACCCTCAGTGAAAGAATAAAAAGAGAGAAACATTTTGGTGAATTAAAGAAAGAAAAAGCATGTCTTGTTATTCTCATCCTTTCAGAGAGGTCTGAAAATAATGCATCTGAAACATATTTGAAGTTACAAAAGCCCAGCTTAGAAATACCGTATTTTTCGCCCTATAGGGCGCACCGGCCCATAGGGCGCACCTAGTTTTCGGGGGGGGGGGGGAAATCAAGGGGAAAAATATGATTCCACCCCTCAACAGCTCTGGGAGCAGAGGCCTGTGTGCTACTCCAAGACCTTCTCCCTGCTTTTGCGCACGCGACTCCTGCGGGCTTTTCGACCAGGAGGGAGAAGGGACTGACTTGGCCTGTCAGTCCCATCTCCCTCCTTGGGAAAAGCCCCCAAGAGCAGCACGCTCTTTATTTTTATTTTTTTTAAAAAAAATTATTAAAGATTTTATTAATACAATAGAAAACATAACAGAAAAAACAGAAAACAAAACAAAAAAGAAAATATAGAATTAACATCTTTTAGTAACCGTATTTTCTTCACTTTTTGGACTTCCTCACATCTTTCGCTCCTGCATTCCAAATTTATACAGTTTTAACCAGCAATTTATCACCTTGTTTCAATTCTTATTCTATAAATTTCCAATATTGTGTCCCTAACTTTGAATACTTTTGTCTAAGTCTTAAGTCCCTGATTTGGGCATGTTATTTATTCAAAATTTATCTTTCTCTTAAAATTCACTCATTCTCATATTCTTTTCAACTAGCTTAATGGTTCCATGTTATTTTCAGTCTCGCGTCCATCTTAGCACTCAAACAATTTGCAATGTTTTTGTAAATAGTCCTTAAATTTCTTCCAATCCTCTTCCACTGCTTCCTCTCCCAGGTCTCGGATTCTGCCGGTCATTTCTGCTAGTTCCATATAGTCCATCAGTTGCATCTGCCATTCTTCCAGCATGGGCAAATCTTGGGTTTTCCAGTATTTGGCGACAAGTATCCTTGCTGCTGTTGTTGCATACATAAAAAATGTTCGGTCCTTCTTTAACACCCTCTGGCCAACAATGCCCAAAAGGAAGGCCTCTGGTTTCTTAGGGAAGGTATACTTAAATACCCTTTTCAGCTCATTATATATCATTTCCCAGAAGGCCTTAACTCCAGGGCAGGTCCACCAGAGGTGAAAGAACGTTCCTTCAGTTTCTTTACATTTCCAACATTTATTGTCTGACAAGTGATATATTTTTGCTAGCCTCTGGTTTCTTAGGAAGGTAAAGGTAAAGGTAAAGGTACCCCTGCCCGTACGGGCCAGTCTTGACAGACTCTGGGGTTGTGCGCCCATCTCACTTAAGAGGCCAGGGGCCAGCGCTGTCCGGAGACACTTCCGGGTCACGTGGCCAGCGTGACATCGCTGCTCTGGCGAGCCAGAGCCGCACACGGAAACGCCGTTTACCTTCCCGCTGGTAAGCGGTCCCTATTTATCTACTTGCACCCGGAGGTGCTTTCGAACTGCTAGGTTGGCAGGCGCTGGGACCGAGCAGCGGGAGCGCACCCCGCCGCAGGGATTCGAACCGCCGACCTTTCGATCGGCAGGTCCTAGGCACTGAGGCTTTAACCCACAGCGCCACCTGCGTCCCTTTTCTTAGGAAAGGTATACTTAAATACCTTTTTCAGCTCATTGTATATCATTTCCCAGAAAGCCTTAACCCTAGGGCAAGTCCACCACAGGTGAAAGAACGTTCCTTCAGTTTCCTTACATTTCCAACACTTATTATCAGACAGTTGATATATTTTTGCAAGCTTGACTGGGGTCATGTACCACCTATATATCATTTTCATAATATTCTCTTTCAAGGCATTACATGCCGTGAACTTCATACCGGTGGTCCATAACCTTTCCCAGTCAGCAAACATGATATTGTACCCGATATCCTGTGCCCATTTTATCATAGCTGATTTAACCGTTTCATCCTGTGTATTCCATTTTAACAGCAAGTTGTACATTCTTGAAAGTACCTTAGTCTTAGGTTCTAACAGTTCTGTTTCCAACTTCGATTTTTCCACCTGGAATCCTATCTTTTTATCCAATTTAAAAACCTCTTTAATCTTAGCGTAATGTAGCCAATCTCGCACTTTATCTTTTAGGTTCTCCAAACTCTGCAGCCTCCAATTGTCTCCATCTTTTTCTAATATTTCCCAATACTTCGGCCATTTGGCCTCCATATTGGGTCTTTTCAGAGCCTTAGCTTCCATAGGTGATAACCACCTTGGGGTCTTATTTTCTAATAAGTCCTTATATTTTGTCCAGACATTAAACACTGCTTTCCTAACAATATGGTTCTTGAAAGTCTTATGAATTTTAACCTTGTCATACCACAGATATGCATGCCATCCGAAAGTGTTATTAAACCCTTCCAAATCTAAAACATCAGTGTTTTCAAGAAGCAGCCAATCTTTCAACCAGCAGAAAGCTGCTGATTCATAATACAACCTTAGGTCTGGCAGGGCAAACCCCCCTCTTTCTTTTGCATCAGTTAATATTTTAAACTTAATTCTGGGCTTTTTGCCCTGCCAGACAAATTTGGAGATATCTCTTTGCCACCTCCCGAAACACTCCATTTTATCCACAATCTGTAAAGTCTGAAACAAAAACAGCATCTTTGGCAATACATTCATCTTTATAGCAGCAATTCGGCCCAACAAGGAAAGTTTCAATCTTAACCAACTTTCTAAATCCCTTTTAATTTCTGACCAACACTTTTCATAATTATCCTTAAATAAACTCAGATTCTTGGCTGTTATGTTTACCCCTAGGTATTTTACTTTTTTAACCACATTTAACTCTGTCTCTTTCTGAAACCTTTCTGATTCTGAAGATGTCAAGTTTTTTTCCAATACCTTAGTTTTTTGTTTGTTTAGTTTAAATCCCGCCACCCGACCAAACTCATGAATCAATTGTAATGCCCTTTTCATACTAGATTCTGGCTCTTGTAAGGTCAAAACTAGGTCATCTGCAAAAGCTTTAAGTTTATACTGTTTCGCTCTGACCTGGAGCAGCACGCTCTTTAAAGGCTCCTGCAGGCTTTTCTACGAGGTGGGGGAATTTGCCCACCTCGTAGAAAAGACATCAGAAGCCGCATAGCCTTTAAAGAGCGTGTGGCTTCTACATGCTTTTGCGGGAGGTGGGGGAATTCCCCCATCTCCCGCAAAAGCCCACAGGAGGGAGAAGGGACTGACTCGGCCAGTCGCACGCCTTCCCACTGCCCCCCTAGCCTCTGGGGCTGGCGGTGGGGGGAAGTGCTGCTTTTCCCCACCGCCAGCCTCAAAGAGCAGACTCTCCTGGCTTCAGTGAAAGCAACGCGAAGCCTCCGGAGCGCAGGCTTCAGAGGTTCCGCGTTGCTATCGCTGAAGCCAAGGAGCCTGCATTCGCCCCATAGGACGCAAACACATTTCCCCTTCATTTTTGGAGGCGAAAAAGTGCGTCCTATAGGGCGAAAAATACGGTACTATATTGACTATTCATACCCACATAAATGTTGCTGTTCCCAATTTCTTCCAGTAGAAGTTATGCTTATCCTGTATACATTAGTGCTTTGAATAGAAATCTAACAGGCCATGCATCATCCTCTGTAGGTTCTTTTGGCCTCTGAGACAATGGCTTTTACTGACCATAACAATAGTTATTTAAAATGACCGATAAAACTTAGAGCAGAGTGTAGTGGGGAAAGGGAATCAGATAACGGGGCCTAAGCACTATTATTAAAATATAAAATATGGGGGAAAGGGCCTCTAGTTACAAGCAAAGTATGCATGCATGCATACATGCATACATGTGATGATCAGCATTTTGGTTCTCAGTCTCTTTACAAAAGAGAAGAAATAAAGGAATATCAGATCTAGGGAATGGAAACACTGCTTAGGAAGAATCTTCACTCTGTTGAGAATGGTGCTTCTCCTGAAATGACTGGCAGAATCCGAGACTTGGGAGAAGAAACATTCGAGGAAGATTGGAGAAAATTTAAAGACTATTTGGAAAAACATTATAAGTTGTATGAATGTTAAAAAATGCACCTTTTAGGAAATTCTAGCTTCAGTAATGTTAAATTCAAGAAATGGAAATTAAGGTACAAGGAGTCAGAGATAGAATAATGAAACAACTTTATTGTGTTAAAATGAAAATGTACATGATTTGGGTTATAATACATTTGAAATTGGGCAACATGATAAAAAGGAAGATACAATAAGTATTGAAATAAGTTAACAAATTGCAGACGTTATGTACCACAGAGAATGCAGGGTTGGGAGGATGTGGGGAAGTCCAACAGATTTGGAAAAAAGGGTAAGAAAAATCTGTAACTTTTCTTTTTGGCTTTTATAATACGTTCTTTATTCTTTTTTCTGTACTTTATAAAACTAATAAAAAATAAAAAATAAAAAAAGAGAATGGTGCTTCTCGACCTTTCTTGAGCAGAGCATGATGTGATTTTGCCTCCACACATTGGAAGGGATTTTCTTTGCTTGTTCATTCCATTTATTATTACAATTTTATTTCTACTTTTCTGCCAAGGAACTCAAGGAGGTATATGCATGGTCCTCCCTGTCCCCATTTTAGCCTCACAACCTCCCTGTGACTGGGCTCAAAGTCCCCCAGGGAGCCTCATGGTTGAGTGGAGATTCAAATCTGGTCTCTCAGGTCCTAGTCCAGAACTCTAACCACTACACCACACATCATGAGGATGAGGAATGGATGACTGTGTTCCTTTTGCAGCTTCACCAATAAGAGATAAGCATTTGGGTCCAGTTCCTAGATCTACCCCTGCAGGAAAGGGGTTTCTTTGCAAAATATATCCTAGCTGGCTGCTTCTGTGTGGGTTCAAGGAAAGGAAAGAGACAGTGGACACTGACAAGCATTAGGGATGAAAGAGAAATTTGGTTCCGTTCTCATTTCTCAAAATTAAGCAAAATGCAGAGATCCTCCAAAATTTGCACTACTCTGAATTTTACTGTGCAGTTCTCAAACCCTAAGATGTATGTAGAAACGCACATATTAGGGGAACATAGTGCCTTAAATGGCACATATTAGTGATAAAGAGCACATAAAAATGCATTCTATGTGGCAAAATCTCTCTCACACTAGATATGTATCTCCTTCTAAAATGCATTTTTGTTTTTGATGAATACCAGCAATCAGGAGCCCCCACCCCCTTTTCTGGAGGGGGAGCACAAATTCGATTCACTGTGCCAAACTTGGAACTAAAAGCCAAAAATACTTTCCAAACATGTGAAGAGCTTGATGACAATACGGAGTAGATATATTATGCACCAGAAAACTCAAAGGAGATGTTCCAATCCATCAGTATCAGTTATTACCTGTCATAGTAATGCCTTTGAGGAGGACTGGAGTAACACAACCTCAGGAATGGAGGAAGCTATGGAAGCCGTTTTAGGGGAAGCAGGTAGAGAAGCCAATGCATTAGCAGAGCGAATTGAGCTTGCCAGTCCTATCGAGGGAATTGCTGCAAGTGTAATTACAAAGCAGATGCTGTAGAGCATGAACTACGTTGTCGTCTTCCTTTTAAAAGTTTCAGTGATACATTTTCTGGGAGATAATGCACCTCTGGTCGATATCATTGCAAATCCCAGTCCAATTTAAGGAGGAGATGCTTCATCGTTACCTTTATGAAACACATTGAGCTTGTGCAACTCCAAAAGCTGATCCCACCCACCTAACATGCCTCTGGATTCTGAGTTCTCAGGGTTCTGATTGTTTTAAAGGTGGGTCTAAAGATGCTTCTTGGCAGAAAAGAGGTGGTGGTAGTGGTGAGGGAATAACAAGGAAATCTTACTCCTCTCTAAGCTATCGCTTGCATGATTGTGTGGCCCCACGGTTGGGATACCCACACATCTGCCAATGTAGGATACAATTTCATCTAATGAAGTGGGCTGTGGTCCATAGCAGCTTGTGGCACAATAACTTCAATACTCTTAGGGCTGATCCATACTTACCTTTCCTCTTTGCTTTAAAGCTTTGTGTATGAGCACTTTTAATTTTTCCCCTGGAACATTCCCCATGAAAACCTGCTCTTTACCAATGAATTGCAGCAAACAGCAGAAAACCAGAATTGCCATTTGTTGCCCTTCGAATTTAAAGAGCAGGTTTCCACGGGGAAAGTCCCTTCTCTAGAGGAGCATTAGTGGTAGTGCAGCAACTGAGCTTTCCTTCCCCACACTGGGGAGGTCTTGGCAGGTTGACCTCTCTCGGACTTCACTGGTGGTGGGAGCTTCCCAGCATCTTCTAGACCCTCAGCCACTCTCCTTAGGATTTCTTCTTTAAAAAAGCATTTGTTATGCTTACTTGCTATATTTTATAATAACCTGATACAGTCGTACCTTGGAAGTCGAACAGAATCCATTCCGGAAGTCCATTCGACTTCCGAAACGTTCAACTTCCAAATCGCAGCTTCTGATTGACTGCAGGACTGACAGTAGTCAGAAAGGGGTAACTGTTTCCCACCTCATTCGTTTAAAGCCTAAGGTGTCGTGAAAAAGATTTATTCTATGGATATTGAAATAAATTGCCTTTGGATACTGAAATACATTTGTTAAAGCTCAGCTCTAAAGCTGTTTCCATATGCCGCGATTACATCAGTCTGTACTTAGACTGGTATACAATGTGTCTGTAAAGCCTACATCGGTTACCCAATAGAACAGGTCTCTTCACCCTTTTCAGATCTTGCACTCACCTTCAACTCAAACATATATTTGAGGACCCATTTTGTAATTTTTAAACACATATATTTGTATGGTGGTAGCACTGCTGCTGCAATCTATCTTAGATTAGGCAATAACTCAGTAGTGGGTCTCAAACCACCAGTTAAAGACCTCTATGATAGAATACATATAGTTGCTCCGAAAGAAGCATGCATTCTCTTTGACCAAAAACCTTCCTTCCAGATGGCACTGCCGAGTTAAGTCCGGCAGTCGTTTACTAGGAAAGGGGCCTTTTTTGGGGAAGGTGCCAACTTTGTCAGACCACTTCTCCAAAGGGGCCCACCAGGTCTCTATATTGTACTCTTTCAGGTAGCGGGGCAATTAGAAAATCTTTTGGCTAAATCAATTTTGTTATTTTTGGATCTGTCTATGTGAAATTTGCAAGACCTTTCGGGGGGGTCACTTCCTGGGCTTCCAATTGCCCACTACCATGGGAAGGAAAAGCTGCCACACATTTCCCCGTGGCACGTATAAGATCTGTGGTGATAAAGTGACTACAGTGGTACCTCTGGTTGCAAATGGGATCCGTTCCGGAGGCCCATCCGCAATATGAAAAGAGCGCAACCCGCAGCAGTGCGTCTGCACGCAGGGGGGTTGCGATTTGGCATTTTTGTGTATGCGCGTGACATCATTTTGCACTTCTGCGCACGCGCAAGCGGCAAAACCCGGAAGTAGCCCTTTCCAGTACTTCCAGTTCGCCGCGGGACGTAATCTGAAAGAACATAACATGAAGCAAAAGTAACATGAGGTATGAATGTATTTAAAAATTAAAGTGGCACATTTTCTAGTTAATAGAACATTTCCACCAATCTACATTGTCGGCAACAGTATATAGATATATATATATATATCCACATGAGAATGCCCTATAAGACCCGCAGTGGTAAATGTGCCCAGAAGTGCACTAATTAACTCCAACTGGTCTCCTAGGTTGTCTAGTTAATGCTTCCTCTCTGGCTCTTCACTGGCCATCATGTATCATCGTTCAGCGAATGACAGCAGTCAGGTTATTAAAGGTGTAGATATTAAATTAACAACAGTAGTAAACATTGTAGCCGTACTTCACATCTCAGCAGAGCCAATGAAGTAGATGACACCAAATTCATGCTGATATGCTGGAATGACAGATGGGCGTCATTTAACACAATACATCAGTGGGCAACCCACGTACCACAGCTGTCCTCCACTAAATGAATTAGATCAGGGTAATTAATCTACGGCAGAAAGTATTGCTAAAGTGGGTCCTAAGCAGAATTAGAGAGGAATAAAATGCACAGCTATTTTTTTCTCCCCTTAAGAGAGATGGCTGCATGAAGATGGAGCCCAAAACTGATTGCAAAGCGGTTTGATTCCATATAAAAAATATACTTCTCATAAGGAAAAGAGAAACAATGCTGTATTCATAAATAATATTTATATTTATATATGAATGTTTATTTCACCCTCATTAGCATCAGAATCAGACACTTGCAAAGCAGGGGATGAAAGTCTGGGTAGTGATTTTAGCTCTGAGAAAGAATCCTTACTTCATTTGTTATCTGCAAAGATTGTGGCTCTTATTATTCTCTGCTCTGCTATTCTACTGATGTAGATCGAGTATATTTTAACTGCTTTCTTTTCAATTTGTCTTTTTGTAATAGGGCAACTCCATTCCATTCACAGTAGGGTTGTCCGAAGGAACAATAATAATATAATAATAATTTATTATTTATACCCCGCCCATCTGATTGGGTTTCCCCAGCCACTCTGAGCGGCTTCCAACAAAAGATTAAAAATACATTAAAACACCAGTCATTAAAAACTTCCCTAAACAGGGTTGCCTTCAGTTGTCTTCTAAAAATCAGGTAGTTGTCTATTTCCTTGACAACTTCCTTGATGGGAGGGTGTTCCACAGTATAGGTGCCACTACCAAGAAGGCGCTCTGCCTCGTTCCCTGTAACTTCGCTTCTCGCAGTGAGGGAACTGCCAGAAGGTCCTCGGAGCTGGACCTTAGTGTCCAGGTTGAACAATGGGGGTGGAGATGCTCCTTCAGGTACTGGTGGAGAGGATGCATGCCTGCCATGACCCCCAACTCTACAAGACTTCAGTAGGCACATGTGCATCTGCAAAAGCAGACACTAGGGCGCATTGTTCACAAAGCACCAGTGTAGCTTGACTAGAAAATCAGGGTACAAGTCCTCACTCAACCATGAACCTCTCTAGGTGACCTGAGATCAGTCACTGTCTTAGCCCAACCTGCCACACAAGCTTGTGGTGCAGATAAAATGGGGAGGTGGATGATGATGTTGATGATTTGAATTTATAAACCGCCCTATACCCGGGGGTCTCAGGGTGGTTCACAGAATAAAATCAAGATATAAAACCACAAAATATCTAATAAAAATAAAACAACAACCCAATAGCCCCCCCAAAAAACAACACATTTTAAAAGGGCAAAGGATGTAAATTGGATCAACCAAAGGAACATTTTTGCCTGGTGCCTAAAGGTGTATAATAAAGGTGCCAGATGAACTTCCCTGGGGAGAACATTCCACAGACGGGGCCCATTCTCATGTTACCACCCTCTGAACCTCTCAAGGAGGGTGCACACGAAGAACGGCCACAGAAGATGATCTCAGGGTCCAGGTAGGTTCATATGGAAAAAGGTGGTACTTGAGGTATTGCGGTCCTGAGCCGTTTAAATGTGCAAGCCACTTTGAGCTGCTTGAAGGGGCAGGGCATAAATGTGAAAATATATAAATACATTTGCGTACTGCCAATAGTTACACTGGGCCCCCATTTCAAAAGGAATCACTCAGTTCCAAGTTTTTAACTCATGGTCATAGGCACAGGGTTGACTCTTGCTGTGACTTGTCCAAGTGGGACCCCAGCTGTAGGCCTATTTGTGGGAAGATGCAAGTCTCCATTTAAAATTTCCCACAATCCCCTGGTGTGGTAATAGTATCAAGCTAGGACACTGTGAGAAATGTAGGGGGGAAGTGGGGCAGATTGATGCAGAAAAATTGAATCTCATACTTTATGTAACAAAGATGAGTCAAATAATTTTTTTGGCTTGATTCATGGCATAACTAATCAATATTATAATAGCAATCAAAAGAAGCCTTAAAGTTAGAAGACAACGAGAATATAATGACTTCGGGCTTTGTATCATTCTGCCCCACCTATGGGGCACTTTGAAACATTGGACGGGGCACTTTGATACAAAGCGTAAATTGGATGAGAATGGTAATTATTTGCAAAAATTTAATGAAAAAACAATTTTCATTTTGAGAGATCATAATCAGCCTTACAATTTGTTACTTAAAATCTAAATTATGTACCAGAACTAACAGTGTTTCACACATATAGACTTTATGGCAAGTTTTCTTAACGAAACATCAAAACTTATATTAATCTTGCCTCAAACACCTATCCATTTTTAAAAAAAACTTTGGAAAAACTTAAAAAGTATAAGAACTCACATTAGGTAGTTAAAAAATAGTAATTTAAACAAAATGCTTATAAATAATAAGATAATTATTTAACATTTAGCTTCTATTGCACATTATATCCACTTAAGTCAATAGAAATAGTTTAAAGAGATGATGTTCAAAATGTGCCCTTTGGGAAATTTGGTTTTGGCAACAGCAAAACAACATCCTTGAAATCAACGCTTGCCTTATCTTCTACAATGGGGAAGACAAACATACAAGATCCTGTTTTCCCCCTGACATATGACACTTGATAATCGGTCATATTATATTTAGAAATGACTTTGGCCATATAGTAAACAACAGTTTTTTTCTTTCCAAATTTAATGAGTTTTGAGATTTCATGCAAACTTGTATATTGGGGCACTATTGTACACTAGCAGGGCACTTTTATATGTATCAATGTGCCCCCTGTCTTAGTGTATCAAAGTGCCCCAATGGACATTTTCAAAAAAACCCTAACAATTATTAATAAAACCACTGAACTTATTTAAAAATCACGTGTAATCCTGATTACTGAATGGAATAACTTACCTTTGGTATTTTAAATCTTAACTAAACAATGTAAAACAGTGTTGGAACACTTTTACATGTCACATAATTTTTTAGTTGGCCGTGCTAAAAACACACCTACTCTCGTCAAATGCCAACGGCTAACTGGCGGGTGGCACGGTGTTTTACTCACACATGTATAGACACGTTTTAGTGATGTCGCGACACAAATAACATTTCTCAATATTGAAATATTGCCCCGTGCATCATCCCTTGGGTGCCACCATTTTAATTTCTCCCATGCCTCAGACTGATGCTACCTCAGAGGTATTGTGGGAAATGTTAATGGCAGCTTGTAAGAAATTTAATGATAACGATGCTGATGCATGACCACACCAGAATCAACAAAACAAAACATCTGTTAGTCATTGCTAACTCAGTCTTGACTTGAACTGGTGTTTGAGGGGACAAAGGGTTGCGCAGGGTTGTATCTAAGGTTAGCTGTACTCAGAGTAGGCCCACTGAAATTAATAGACTTGACTATCTTGAGTTCGTGAATGTCAGTGGACCTACTTCAAGTAGAACTCAGTTGGCTGCAATCCACTGATCCCAGTTCTAACCCTGCTGACTAAAGCAACTGTGTGATGCTAAAACGAGAGAATTGGTAACAAAATGTTGATGCCATCATCTAAGTTGCCAGAAATTGCAAATATGCAGAAGAAACTGAATTAGAAATAAATGACACTTTATCAAGGTGTCAGGTGTCATGCAGTGATGGATGAGTCATTGAAGAGCGAGATGTTGCAGTGTCACTCCTCACACAAAAATGTTTGGATCCTACTCATAGCCTTGTCCTAGTATTTTTTATTTTTAAACTGTTCTGGAAATATGTTGAGAATAACCAATCATCTGTGCCCCCAACACCTTTCTTCTCTAGTCTCTTCTTTTGTCATCTCTTTTCATACAGCTAAGGAGTTGCAGCCATGCTTATTGATATAAGTCAACCATTTCAACAGCTCTGCAGCGTGATGGTGTAAAGGCAAAAGCAGCAGGATAGAAGAGACTGGTGCTTTTTTTCTAAATAAAAAATGTTTAGGGGTACTCTCACTTTGATTCAAGAAAATCACCATTTTATAGTTCAAATTGGAGGGGGGAATACAGTAAACACAACAAAACTGACCAATCACCGTTCTAGATTCCAACTCCTACTTCACACATTAAATGCTTGCTTCTGTCTGAGACTCAGGAAACACCTGACAGGAAATGAGGCCTCCATTGGAGTAGCAATGGAACTGGCGATTCACCATGCTAAAAAACTAAAAATTCTAAAAAAGAATTAGTTTTTTCTCCCATTAGATTCTCAAAATGTTTAAGAGGGTTGAGTAACCCTGCATCCCCCCAGAAAAAAACACTGGGTGAGAGCACACTTTTGTTGGTTTTCTGGACACTCAAACCTAATTTGAAATATTGGAGATACATAACCAGAAAATAAATAGTGACCCCCATACATCTCCCAAAGGATCCAAGATAACGACAGGTGCTGTTTTCACCTTACCAAATCCTAGCCGGGACAGGGCTGTTGACAACAAAGTCTGTTAAACATGGAATGCCTCTCATCCACACAAGTTGTTCATCCGTGTAAATACTTTCTCGTTAAGCAATTACATCAGCCAATGATCCCTCAGACCATTAGATAGCCATCTGTAGGATCTCTGCCAAACATTGAGCAAAACACAAATGCAAGCTCTGTGGCAGGAGCAGAGAAGCAAAAGATAAACGATATTTGCAGTCACACTGTCCTTACAGCCTGTGGGAACTTCTGAATTTAAAACTCTGGGGCCGCGATTTTGTCTTCTAGGCCGTATTTGTGACATACATTTGTCACATCAGCAGCTTCAGATCCAATGAATTATGCCGTATTCAGAACTATCAGAAACCATCCTGCATGATAATGTTGTCTGATCACTGGATCCAAAGCATTTTTTTCTAGAAGAAGAGGTGCCGGAACTCACCATGAACACCTCCCTTGTTCTCTGAGAATGGCAATGGTGCCCACCTGAGAGGTGCCAGAACTGAGTTCTGGTGAGTTCTGGCTGATGAAAAGCCCTGGCCAGATACCTCATTCAATAGAAACAATACAATACAAAGAAGTGCTGTGCAGATCATTCTACTACAGCAGTGCCACTTGTACCCCACCTAATCTTGTAAGCCATGGGCTGTAGGATTAGAAACAATGGTTTAAATCAGGAATGAGGATCCCGAGACCTTTCAGATTTTGTTGGTATTGACCTGGCCTTGTTGATCGAGGCAGATGGGAGTTGGAGTCCAACAACATCTGGAAGGCCTCAGGTTCCCCATTCTTGACTGAAATCCAGCATAAGTAAAGGCCTATCACATTCAAAAAGTAAAAAATTGTTGCCCAGTGAATCATTCCCCATCATGTAATGCAACAATGAATGATATGGCAGATATCCATCATAAATGGGACAGGAAATATGCTAGATTATAGGCCTTAAAAAAATTATGCTGAAATAAAAGGTATAATATTAACGTCTAGCTCTCTGAGTCAGTTACATGCCTTTCACCAACTTTGTGGCATTTCTGATTATTTCTGAAGACACAGAAAGATTTCATGAAAACAAAACATTCCCCTTAAGGCTATGCTCTGAACCAGTATCAAGGATAGAGAATCTGTGGCTCTCCAGATGTTGTTGGATTCCAACTCCTATCAGCCCTAGCTAGGACGGCCAGGGGCCCAGTTTCAGACTAGAGTCAAATTACATTTTGAGGGCACGGATTCCCCATCCTTGATCCACACACACACACACACACACACACACACACACACACACACACTGATGCAGCTCCTTGTTATTCCATTCAGAATATGAATTGGCCAGATGTCAGTACTGAGGCGCAGGGAGTATACTAGGACATGCAGAATGTGTGTCTTTCTCATCCCTAAGAGCATCAGGAAAGAAAGACTCCTGCTAGCAATGCTGGTTTCTGAGATAAACTAATATACTGGAAATGATATGTGATTGATATTGCTAGACTTCTGCGAGGAGGACCCTTGGCATCCATGTGTGCCGTTTCCATCAGAGATAAATGAGATTTCATTCCATTCTGGGAGGTCTTGTCTACACATTCAAGATCCCATGGAGAATGATCTATTTTATTACAAGTGTGTATATGAATAAAGTCCACTGACATTTTCTGCTGCCCTTCCTGTCGCCTCCTGGGCTTATTCAGTCTAGCGGAGGGGTGGCATATGTGCTTCTTGAATATACAGTATACCTTTTAATGAATTGGCATTAACTAATCAGAAACCAAGTATGTTGACTCAAAAAGGAACATTCCTGCATATATTTCCTGCTCTCTAATTCCCACCTTTTTCTTGTCAACATTTATCAGGCAGGTTTGCAAATATAATATCCCTCAGACAGACCATTGCTGCTTAGAAAAAGAAATAGCCTCTGAAAGAATCTGAGCGATTAGTGTTATAGGCTTTTCAGATTTCTTTTTGAAGAATGGGCCTAACCAAATTTCCACCTCAACAATATACAGGGATATACAGTGGAACCTCGGTTATCATATGGAACTCACTATCACAGGAAGCTCTGCTAGTCGCAAGCATAAATATGTTTGCTATCAATAACGTGAAAAACTTATAGGCGTACTGTGGACTACCAGCTACCACAACAAAAAGAGCAAGCTCAATTTTCAGATGCAGTATACTTTTTACTTGCTATTATGGATGTGGGGGTGGGGGGCATCCCCTGAATTCCCCCCCTCATTTTAAAAGCACTTTTGGCCTCACCTTGTTTCATTTGAGAGGAGTAATCCAAATTCACTTTGAATTTTGCATTGGGCTAATGAGTTTCCCTGACATACCTTATCACTGCTAGGAGATTTAATAATGAGCTATTCAACATAATGCCTGGATCCTTCTCCCCCCGCCCCCGCCTCTGGGGAGTTTTACCAACAAACTTGTCTTAGCACTAGAGCCAAACTCAATACACCGAAAAATAAACTACTGATTTACTCTGAAACATTTTGAATGCAGGTTTCTGCCGATTTACTCTGGAAATTCTTAAATGGAGATTTAAAGAAACCCGTCCTCTTCAATGCAGAAAGAGAAGTAGATCAAGGAGACTACTGGATTTGAGCCTGAAAACCTGCATAGCCTCTAGGAGAGTCTAATCTATTAAGTCTGCTATCTCTTCTCACACTCAATTTTATGAATATTGCCATTGCAGACATTGTGCCTTTAACACCATCAGCTTCTTCCTTTGCTAAATACAAGCCTGCAGAAAAGTTCTGAATAATTCAAAAACTTGCTCAATGCTTTGTGCCATTTTGGTTAAAGGTAAAGGTAAAGGTACCCCTGCCCGTACGGGCCAGTCTTGACAGACTCTGGGGTTGTGCGCCCATCTCACTCAAGAGGCCAGGGGCCAGCGCTGTCCGGAGACACTTCCGGGTCACGTGGCCAGCGTGACAAAGCTGCATCTGGCGAGCCAGAGCTGCACACAGAAACGCCGTTTACCTTCCTGCTGGTAAGCGGTCCCTATTTATCTACTTGCACCCGGAGGTGCTTTCGAACTGCTAGGTTGGCAGGCGCTGGGACCGAGCAGCGGGAGTGCACCCCGCCGCAGGGATTCAAACCGCCGACCTTTCGATCGGCAAGTCCTAGGCGCTGAGGCTTTAACCCACAGCGCCACCTGCGTCCCTTGCCATTTTGGTTAGCCTAATAAAAATATTGGCCTAATGTGGATTTGGGGATCTGTCCCCTTCCCTGCCATAAAAAAAGAGAAGTTTTTATCTTGAGGCGGATATTTTGTTAGGCCCATTAAGCGGTGCATCAGTAAAACTGCTAGTACATTTGCAAACGGTAAGCAGAGTCTGGTATGGCTTCAAATTGGATGAGGAACAGTGTACTGAGATTCCTGCATTTTAGGGGGTTGGGGAAACCCGGCCAGATGGGCGGGGTATAAATAAATTATTATTATTATTATTATTATTATTATTATTATTATTAGTGAGGCCAGTGTTATGTACACAAGATCAGGGGTGTTTTAAGGGCACTGGCCACTGTGCTGCAGGGGGTGCCACAACAATGCTGTAGAATAGAGCACAATGGGTGCCAAACAGGGCCATCTTACCCATAGGTGCCAGGGGTGCGGGGCACCCGGGTGCCATGCTCTCAGGGGTGCTAGGCCGAGAGTCTGGGGCCCTAGAGTTGAGTCCGGGGAAGAGCCTGCCCATTGGTTGGAGCGCCGCAGCAGGCTCTTCTGCTGCAGGCAGCTCTGCGCTGCAACTTCAGGGGTGACCGAGCCAATGAGACGCTGAGGCGGCCGGCTGGCTCCACCCTCCTGCATGGGCAACCGGGGGGTGGGCGCTAGGTGGAACTTTGCACCCTGGCACTGCATATGCTAAAGACAGGCCTAGCACCAAATGTAAGTGTGGCACAGGATGTCACTGAAATTTGAGAGCCCAAAGTCTGTCACAGGAAGAATGCAATAAGACCACAAGACTGGTAAGAACTGGTTGAAGAGGAACCTAACGGCTGACCGTTAAACCAAAAAACAACCTCATATAAGGTACAAGGAGGGTTCTGAGGTGTAAAGTAAAAATGGGTAGAGTAAAATCTATTTGAAAGACTCTGGTTGGATGAGAAGTGGTGAAGTGCCAGGATGGAAGAAGGTGGTTGGGTTAGCAGCTCAGGTGACATATCTTTGCCTACATATAGTAATGGAGTCTCACAGAATCCTTGGACTCTGTCCAGAAATGCATTACTGAATAAAGTCTGACCATTTGGGAATTTGATGTGAGCCTCTGTACCTGAACCCCCAAGGGGAATTTCCCCCACAATCTCTGCCACCATCCCAATCTATTTTCTGTGTGTGTGTCCCCTGCTTTTTGGGGGGTGGGCGGGCGGGCGGAGAATCTTTTCATTATTTTGCGTTTCATTTTGATTCACCACCAAGATCAATGTGTGGAGGATGAATATAGATTCAGCAGAAGCATTTCATCGATATGAATGGAAGTGACCCTGCAGTTCTTTATTTAAATGGAACATGTTTATTGAACTGCTACTTTCTGATTGTTCGGAAAGGAGGCTTAGAAGTGATTCATCTGAAGCCAAGAGGCATTCAAGATTTCTATCAAATGCTTTTGCAAGCCTGGGCAGAGAAGGCAAAAAGAAAGAAAGAAAGAAAGAAAGAAAGAAAGAAAGAAAGAAAGAAAGAAAGCAGCAAATAGCTGAATGCCGATATATGGATGGAACAAAAGAAAGCCTGCACCTTTGTTTTGCCTTTAAATATCCAACTATGCACCCAACCTATTCCAAATGCTATATAAACTGAGGTGACAAGCTTCCAGGTGGAGAGCCTTTTACATTCCCTTCTGAGCAGCCTATTGGGAGGTCACATGACATTGCTGGATGGTTCCAGATGCAAACCATGTGCGGAGGAACAAATGCAAATTTTACCTTCAGTAGAGTGGACTAATTTCTATGCACTCTTTTCTACTGGCCATTCAGAGAAGCAAGAGGCAGTGGCAGAGCAAGCCAATCAGGCACGTGGGGCAGCACATGTACCCTGCACTCAGGGGTGGGGCCAGCTGCCCACAGGGCGGGGCAAACCAGGGAAGGATGCACCGCGGGGCCTTCGAGGAGTCTGCCTGCCTCCTCCCACTCAGCCGCCCTACAGCTGAGGGGGAGGTGGCAGGCGGACCGTTTGGGGCAGTGTGGAGCCTGCGGCCGCCCAAGCCACCGCGTCACTCCCAGGACAGACGCATGGCTCGGGCACGCTGCAGGCCCCACAGTGAGTGCTGCCCGACATTTTGTCACCCCCTCACTGGTGACACATGGGGCGGCCCACCCCCACCGCACCCCCTTCCTGGCAAGAAGTATTCTCAGAGTTCCAAGGATCCATTCCAAGGTTGGACCAGTTGAAGGAGCAGCTGCAGAGGGTCCCAAAGGACAGATAAAGAGGCTTTTGCCGTGAGGGCCTACATTCATTCCTGAGGTTCTCCAGGTTCCCTGTCAGTGGTTTATGGGTTCTGAAGAATGGCACAAAGGTAACATGATGTGTTAATGAATACTTTCGTTCCAAAGTGGGGAAATGATCAAACTCCTATTTTCAGACATAGCTGTTAACCACATGTTATCCCTACATTCCCTTTCATAATTAACGTTCATTTTTATTTGACCTGTTTCTGAAGCTTGAGCAAAATTTCCTCCCGTTACAATATCAGCCTTATATCTTACATGAGATTCAGGTTCTGGTTCATCATTAAAAACAAATCCTAGTTTACAAGCCCTATGAAGAATACGCCTGCCCATGGCGATAATTGAGTTAGTGGTTTTTATCTCGCTACAGTCTGTTGGATGTCTCTATGGCTATAAAACAAGCCATTTTACAAAGACCCTGCGGTGAACAGAGCAGGACTTTTGGCTTTCTAGTTATTTAGTTCCCTCACCCTTTTTTTTCTTTCCAGAGGTATCAGATGCAAATGAGGTTTCTGGTTTCTCTTATCTCTTTGTTCCTTCTGAGGCTGAAGATTGATAGCTTTAAGGAGATCAAAGACAACTTTCAAATGTATCCCAAATTGATAATCTCCAGACTATCATACACCTTGTACTCAGAACAAAATAAGATCCATAATGACATAAGCATGGTAAATATAGCTCTTCTGTTAGACTAAGTAAAAGTAGATTATACATGTTTTTAGACTTCAAAGAACTGTCCTTCAGGTCGGGTTGCTGTAAGGTCTCTGAAGCTCTGTGTACTTTCTTTTTCCTTTCAATAAGCTGAGGGGGGAAAGAAAGACACTGCAGCAATAACTTGGGAGGATTTTTCTTCTTCTTGCTAACACTGCAGTTTGAAAGATATAGGAACAAAAAAAAAGAACCGCTTTCAAAAGCAAGAAACACGGGAGCATATCCTGTTAATTCAATGTAAAATAGAGCAGTGCATGGCTGTGAGATTTATTTGTACTGTAGATGTAAGCCTTTAAACAGGTTGGTTTGCAGAAGAGGCAGAGTGAAAGGGCTAATTCACTGACGAGGAAGGAAATGAAGATGTGGTGCTCATAAGAAGCGGCCTCACATTTAAACATTGGACCATCGAGCTTAGTGATGACTAATCCAGCCTTTCTCATCCCGATGTCTTCCAGCCAACAGGGCCAACACATAGGGATGATGGGAGATAAATTCCAAAATATATGCAGAGCACTAAATTGGAGAAGGCGGGATGGAGAATTCAGATATGTGGAACTCCAAATCCCGCCATCCCCAGCCAGCATGGTCTACAGACAGGGATAATATGGGTTGTGGCAGCAGCCATGGAGAGGCAACAAGATGTCCCCTTGCTACTGCCATCATCACTTGGAACAAGCACTGGCTCACCCTCCTCTCCAAGATCAGCGGTGGCAGCTCTAGTGGGAGGGGAAGGGACATAGAATCATAGAACCATGGAGCTGAAAGGGACCCCAACAGTCATCTAAGCCCAAACCCTGCTATCCAGGAAACTCAGTTAAAACAGATGGCCAACCCACATCTGCTTTAAAACCTCCAAGGAAGGAGAGGTTTTTAAAAAGAGCTTTCTGGGATCAAATCGGAAGCTGGGGTGGCTTTCGTAATTCCGGAACTGTCCCTGAAAAACTGGAATGCTTGGAAGGTATGAAATCCTCCTTTAGCCGGGGGGGGGGGGGGAGAGTGAAAGGTGTCTCTGTGTGAAAAGAACAATGGGTGGTTTGAGAGAGAATGAGAAAGGCAGAGACACAGAGGGCTGTGTTTGGCTCTGAGTACAATTTAGGATGTCACCCTGGAGATCTGATGTGGGAGCCAAAATCGGCTGGAGTGTTCAAGCTGCACCCATACATTTATTTGAAAATAATGCAAATGCTGAAAAATATCAGCAAGCCTTCTAAAGGTTCCTAGGTAAAGTGTGCATCCGCGGAACTTCTCACCACACGGGGAAAGGAAATAACTTCATTTTTTCAGATTTCAACCTTGCCTTGAGTTACTGTAAAAGACTGCTCTTATAAATTCATCCAAAAAGTTAACTGAGCTTTGAAACAAATACAATTTAAAAATCTGCCCTGTGTTTCTATGAACAAACCTGTAAGATAATCAAAGATGGCAGAAAGATTTTGCCCATATCATGTTTCATCATTATTGCTTTTATTCTGTGATTTTAATTACCGGTAACATCATCTGGGCATTCTTGTGGGAAAGTGGTTTATAATTTTTAAATATATCAATAAAAGGGTGTATACATACCCTAAGCATCTTCCTTCACCAACCTGGTCCCCCCAGGTGCTTTGAACTACAGGTAAAAGTAAAAGTAAAGGATGGTTAAGTCCAGACAAAGGCGACTAAGGGGTGTGGTGCTCATCTTGCTTCAGGCCGTGGGAACTGGCGTTTGTCCACAGGCAGCTTTCCAGGTCATGTGGCCAGCATGCCTAAACTGCTTCTGGCGCAACGGAACACCATGACGGAAACCAGAATGCACGGAAACTCTGTTTACCTTCCCGCCACTGCTGTACCTATTTATCTACTTGCACTGGCATGCTTTCAAACTGCCAGGTTGGCAGAAGCTGGGACAGAGCAATGGGAGCTCACCCCGCCGCATGGATCCGAACTGCTGACTTTATGATCGGCAAGCACATGATGCTCAGTGGTTTAGACCACATCGGCAACCACATCCCCTTTTGACCTACAACTCCCACCAGCACAGATGTGGGCCCCA
Source organism: Podarcis gaigeae (assembly GCF_964106915.1). Taxonomy (NCBI): domain Eukaryota; kingdom Metazoa; phylum Chordata; class Lepidosauria; order Squamata; family Lacertidae; genus Podarcis; species Podarcis gaigeae. The sequence goes on from NC_139688.1 coordinate 30,324,968, forward strand.
GTTCTACCACTCAACACCTGGCCCAGGGCGGGGCCTGATGGGCTCTATAAAGGACTGCTGCCACTGCTGCTGCTGGGCAGAGAGGACTCCATTTTGTTTTGTTTGCTTAAATTGCTGTTCTTTTTTTACCTATGTCATTTTAAACTGTGATATTAATGCTGTATTCTTAGTTTTAGATTTTGATTTATGTGGAAATTGTTTCCTATTTGGTTGTGTATTTTTTGATGGGGTTTATTTATTGTTTAAGACTTTTGTAATTATGTAAATCTTGTTATGCTGCAAGCTGCCTTGAGCATTGTTTTTTTAACTGTGGAAAGGCGGCATAGAAATAAAAAATGACGATGTTGAAGAGGCTGATGCTGATGGGAATTGTAGTCAGTAACATCTGGATGCAGTGGCGTAGTGGGGGTTGTCAGCACCCGGGGCAAGGCAAGTAATTTGCGCCCCCTAACCCATGGATTTGCACCCCCTAACCCTAACTCCCAGATGTTGCCCCCCCTGCACCCCCCACGCTATGTCACTGTCTGGATGGCACCATGTTGGCAATAACCACTGTTGAGAGATGAGAATGAGTGAGACTCACACTAAATGATAAAATTGTTATGCTGACAAATACAGACTGTGAAAATACATTTTCAAAATTCACCATTCTAGGGCACTCATCATCTTCACACAGATTCCAAGTCTATTGTACTACACACTTAAAACAATAGTACATTCTTTCTGGTTATCCTTGCTCACTGTCGATTTATTGTAAGAGTATGCTCCCTGGCATTTTGGCAGTATATAAAATACAGTTCATTAGGCAACATCCAGGAAAGGCTCTAGAGAAAATAAACCAGCCCGATGTTAAGTATTACAGTACAGGCATTGCTAATTCTTTATTTCCTGCTGTTAAGCAGAAAACAGGCTTGACTGCCCTTAACAACAGCTGCAGTGTTACCACGTGGGCCTGGCCGTGAACCTTGTGTGAATTGCTCTCTTCGAAAGAGCTTTTGGGGGCAATGGATATAGCAGGCAGGTAGGCCAGTTGTCAGAAGAGGCTTCTGAAGAGTCCTAGTGCATCAGCAGCAATTAATGCAGGTGGTATTTTAGACAAGGGAGCTAATGAGCTTTAATATGCATGCAGGTGAGGGAGTGCTGAATCAGTAGAGCCATTAATGAACCTATGACAGCCTAATTAGCTACAATTTAAAATCTATGGAATCTAATCAGAGAAGCTGAACACTGCTGCAAATCTGTGTATGAATGAGTCTTTCTAAATACTCCAATCTGTTGCTTAGTCACTGATTGATAGTAATTGCTTCCCCCCCCCCCTCTATTGTGTATAGGAAAATGCCCAATTTTGTTCTGATAGAGAAGGACACAAGTTAAATGCCTAAGATGTTTGGCTGCTTAAGTTTTAATCAGTGATTTACTTATTTTTTAAAAAAAATATAAAAAAGATAGTGGAATTAATTGTCAGCTCTGAATATAGATGATCAAAAATATCACACTAACTTTTCATCTGCTTGGCTGGCGAAAGGTTTGGCACTAGTTTCTCCCAAGCGGTTACATGAATTTAAAGCCAGATGACATATCAAATGGAAGAGATTCAGGAAAAGTTAAAGAGAGAGGTGAGTTCTGCTGACGTTGTTAGGTCTTTGGCAGACTGCTGAAAAATGCAGGAGACACCGATTTCAAAAGCGCTTAAACATCGTGTAACATCAAACGACAGCTATGTGTGAATACGCGATCACAAATCGGAGAACACAGCTTTTATATCATTGCAAATACAGCACTTGCAGACGGTGTCAGCTTATACTTTTAACTGCCAATCATCAAGTGTGAAGAAAATTATCAAGTGTAGAGGCTAAGTGATGCGCATGAAGGTATCAGCTGGCCTTTAATCCATAGTAATTTAAGAGCAAATTAATTTGATTGGGAGGTGGGTTTTATACATCCTGTGTAAGTACAGTCAGACAGCAGGATAAAACGCATTTGATTTAAATACATGCATATGGTAGAAATCATACAAAACTTCCTTATTGTTATATAATATGCTGCAGTCTATCTTTTTTGTTTTTTTGTTTGTTTGTTTATAATTGCATTTTTAATAGATATTATTGTACCTTGTGGTATTACATTGCAATGAAGATCAGGGGGTTTTTTTTTTGTGTGTAGATAGATAAAAGAAATCTGGAGACTGACATATTATTGTTGACTTCTGTTCCTTCCCTAAACACAAATTCTGTCCCAAATATCTAGATGACGTGCACAATAACATACCGATTGGTTATAATCCAGGGAGCTGAGGAATACTCACCTTTTACTACTTTCCAGACATGATCTTGAATATATGAATGGAACCACCACAATATCTCTGATCCTCATCCCACTAAATTGGTCCAGGAAGGATATCATGGTCAATACATAGCAAATCGTAAAACTATACTGTAAAGTGCCTAAAGAATTTATATAGGTGAAAAGTTAAAGTTCACACATTTCAAAGCAGCTTATTCATATAAATGCTCGAAAAAAATCACATCACCACCAGTCCCTTCGGGAAGGCACGCTTTTGATCTCCTTCACTCCACTCTCACACCAGATTCCCATTAAAGCCATCAGAAAACCACAAAAGCCTACTAACCCACCCCTCGTATGGGGAAGCTCCACCACAGGACCGGCCCATCCATCAGGCCTCAGATGACAGGATCCACTGGGAAAGCATATACCAATGTCAACCTGGTTCCTGATGTCGATCTTCCCTCAGACCTTCTCCACTGGCAGGGAAGGAGGTGCCATTTTGGAGTCAGCCTCAGGTGCCAAAATGTCTTGAGCTGTCCCTGCCCCTGCCAAACATCCTGTGTTATGGCTTGGTCTCTCCCACAAACGCGAGACGAGACTGGCTGTTAATTATTTCAGATTTATTGCTAAAGCAACAAACTAGGACAGAGCTCCTCTACTTATCGTCCTCCCCAGAAGATGGAGTTGCCTGGACTGAGCTCCTCCCCCTTCCCCAGCACGGAAGACCCCACCTTCTTTACCGGTATCTTTCACGCATCTCAGCCACTTTGTTCTCTCTGCCTGCTTCTTCTCCTGTCAACACACACGTAACTAGCTGTAAAGTAACATAACATGATATGTAATAAAACTGTAATTTTAATTGTCATATCAAAAAGCACAGTTCCTGATGGCAACATATCGTATCTTCTATATGTATTGGTATCATAAAGTCCAAGAATTGTCAAGTCCAAAGATTACAATGCACAGTTCCTGTTGGCAATGCCATTTCATGCTGATATCTTCCGTCTGCATCATCCTACGTCTTACAAGTGTAACAAGCGAAACTACCTTCTGCATCGTCCTATGTTATGTTACTTTACAGCTAGTTACGTGTGTGTTGTGGTGTTCGAAAGATGGTTCACGTAATGAGGTAATAGTGGAGTTTGTTGTCTTCTCCTCCTGTCAGCACCTGAGCTTCGCTGACACCCAGAGAGGAGAATCCACAGCATTACAACAAACAGAGCACCCCTTTATCCTCCCCAAAGGGATGGATGTCTTAGGTATCACCCCTTGTAGGGTTATCCCACCTCCCTGAACACTGCCTTCTTTTATCTCTGATCCAAATGCCAGCCTGAGTCCTCCCAAGCAATTGTCCAGAGCTGGCTGAGGTGTTGATGGTCAGGAAATCAAGGGTTAGCGTCATCTACCTCCATCAGTACTCTTCAGAAAGGTGCCACTCATCAGGGCAGATGTCCCAGGAGCATATTTAAATATGTATTTAAATATGCATTTAAAGCATATTAAAACATGTGTTGAAATTAGCATTTTGAAAGGATTAAAAGTATTTATTATTTATTAAGAATTAATTTCTTAAGCCACCTTTCAGGGCATGTTGCAGGCAGTTTACAGAAAAATCCATGCAAAAACAGAAAAGAAATATGTGCAAAAATATGCAAAAGTCACACAAGACTGGAAAGAGGCAGATTCACTCATGTCCTTAAATATTCTCAGACTGCAAGGCATAAAGTGTTCAAAAAGGAATGTGTGTGCCTCTGGAAGGAGACTGAAAGTCTAATAGCTGCAGACCTGAGGAAGCTTCTTCTCCCAGCAGTTTGACAATGAAGGAAAGCTAAAGGGACTTACATATTGTGAGATTAGGCCTCTCCTCTCATAGAGTCCCAGATAATTTAGCAACAACTTTCTGGTTTAATAAGCATGAGTTTCTTGGAAAATGAGGTTTTCAATAAAGATCGTTTAGCTCTCAAGTGAGTTCCTGTGTTGGCTATAAGCTAAAACCAAAGTTTCATTATCTATAACTCCTCCATTCCCTCTTTTCATGAATGACTGTAAATTTTGAGGAAATACCTTTAACAATCCTTTGTTATTTACTTAGGAGCCAACTCCTAGGGGCCGAGGGGTCTTCACACACCCCAATAAAATATTTTAGGGGGCCAGGCCCCTCCAAAGTTGATGGACACTGGCATTCAAATGGTGTGCGTACACCACGTCATGTGATCAATTATGTGAGGCAGGGCTTATCTGCCCCCAATATTTTATTCAACTTGGCACCCCCAGTTATTCATCACACAAAGGAAAGTGTGTTTAAGGCCACATTCAAACCATATATATTAAAGAGTAGCCTCATTGAATTGCATGGGGATTCCATTTCAATAAAACTTTATATGCTCAAGCTCGAAAATCATGGGTGACATTCAACAGTGTGGGTTCACTTGTCCCATAGAATTCAGCTTTTCCTCCCTCCCGGGAAGAAAATGATAGGAAAGGCCCATAGACACCACTGCTGCAATGTTAGATATTGTCTCATATCATTAGCTGCTAAAGTATATTTTATATCTTGCGCTTGTGATTCATTTATGATTTTATGCACCTCATGTGTCTTAGCATTCCTTCCAAAATGGTGTGTTTGCAATACCTCAGGAACTCTTCCCAAGGCTCATTCTGTTTTCTAAACCAGCGTATATATTTACATTTTAGTTTTGATGATTTTGTTATTTTAAAATTGTTTCACCCCGCCTTTAAAGGTGGAAATCCAAGACTCCCCTCATGGGACCCTGCAGTTTATAAAGTAATTATAGGTGTATGGGGAGGAGCAATGAATCAAACCTTGCACAGCACTGAGATATAAGGATTCTCCTTTTTTTAACCCAAGAATGCCCTGAGAATGATGTTAGGTCACCATCTAGAAAGCAGACAAAAATCTCCCTTTCATAGTGGAATGAAAGGTCTAGTGGAAGGGGAATGGATTGGGGGCCAGCTCCAAAATTAATGGATCCTCTGAAGTGAGTGGAATGAATGGACAGTTATTTAACTCACTGAAGAGCTTCACACACACACAGCTTTTGCAACGCTATTTTTTATGCATTTGTGATGTTGCAGGTTTATTTATTCTTAAATAGCCTTTGCTGCCAGGGTGTAGTTAGTTGAATAAATTCATTCTGAGGCACTTGGTAAAGTGTTTTCCTTCTGTACAATTGAGGTGATGCATTTTAATAAAAACTTGCAAAGGTGGCTGCTACAGTATTTTCCCTCTTTATTACCTGCTGTGGAGACAAGGACTTTAATAAACTTTTTTTTTTTTTTTGAAGTGGCTATTTTCCCCCCATTGCTTTTTATTCTGGCACCCTGTCGTTCTGGAGCTGTAAACCTTCTATGTGTTCATTTGTTTAAATGCTTACTGTTCCTTGGTGTATGTATTACTCTTGCTTCTTGAGCATGTTGATTGGCAAAAGTGTAGCACAAGCATAAACACCACTGAAATAAATTCAATTTTTGTTAACTCCTGCTCTGTGGAAAGTGAGGCACCTCTGGGGAAGGGCAGGGATACTTGCCCTCAGTTCCCATGTTGTGGCTAACACCATGCACAACCTTCAAATATGAAACAATTCCATTGTAGTTAGAAATGGTTCAGAAATTCTGGTGACCATTTCTCCACAAACTGGCAAGTTATTTACTTGTTTGTTATGTATGCCAGGAGGTGCTGTGTTTTAATGTAGTTCTTTTTGAACCTCTTGAGTGTGGGATAACCAGGAGGCGCTGTGTTTTAATAACCAACAAACTTGGATATTGGCATCCAGGAATTCTTTCTTTCTTTCTTTCTTTCTTTCTTTCTTTCTTTCTTTCTTTCTTTCTTTCTTTCTTTCTTTCTTTCTTTCTTCTGCATCAACAACAAACAAACAACATACAATCGTACCTTGGAAGTCGAACAGAATCCATTCTGGAAGTCCATTCAACTTCCAAAATGTTCAGAAACTAAAGTGTGGCTTCTGAAAGCCCCATTGGACATTCGGCTTCCAAAAAAAAGTTTGCAAACCGGAACACTCACTTTGGGTTTGCGACATTTGGGAGCCAAATTGTTCAAGAACTAAGCTGTTTGAAAACCAAGGTACAACTGTAGTTTGCTTGCTGCAGACCTCCAGAATTTCTTTATTTTTCCATTCTTGTTATGTAGCAATAAAGGACAGTTGTGTTTGAGAGCCTTGCCTCCTCCTGATGTGTTTTCCTGTTACCTCAATACAACATTGTTATAACATTTTCTTCTCGCATTTTCTCTAAACAGCTCAAGTTGGCACACATGGTTCTCCCTCATCTCCATGCTATCCTTGCAAAAAAACCTGTGAGGGAGGTTAGGTTCCTGGCCCAGCATCGTCCAGTGAACTTCATGGAGGAGTGGGGATTTGAACCCTAGTCACCCAGATTCTGGTCCAGCATTCTAACAACTGGGTGACTTTTACAGGCTCAGCATTAGCATTAGCAACCGGCATATAAGGCAGCTTCCAGCGGACCACAAGAGACCATAGGTGGCGACCCCTGCCTCAAGGAACCATTAGAATCACCTAGTCCAACCCCCTGCAATGCAGGAAAATATAACTGCCCCACATAGTGATCGAACCTGCAACCTAGGCGTTATCAGCAGCAAACCCTAACCAGCTGAGCTATCCAGGCACTTATCTAATCTTCTAAGTTGGTGGCCATCACTGCCTCTTACGAGAACAAGTTGCACAGTTTTATTTTACTGGGCTGTGCGAAGAAGTACTTAACTCTTATCTGTCCTGAACCTTCCAACATTCGGCTTCACTGGGTTTCCATGAGTTCTAGTGTCATCTAGTTTCTCCATGCCATGAATGGAGCTATCTACAACAACAAGTATTGCAGTGTGAAAAGTGTTAGAATTCCTGCTCCGTGATTGCAGTCATGGGATTGTCATCTATCACATGACGGTATATGTTTTGACTCCACAGAGTGGGAAGTGACGGAAACAGAAAACAAGACAGAAGTGCTAGCATTATAAGCAGGAAATCTAATGCACTATTCCCCATGTCTGAATGCATCCTGGCAGTAGCCCTCCAGGATTTCAGGCTCAGTTCCCTCCCAGCTGTACCAGGAAATGCGAGCGATTGAATCTGGGACCTCCTGCATGCAAAACAACAAACAAACAAAAAAGCTCTCCCTGTTTGCATTTGACCTAGCCTTATTTCAAAGTGGAATTGTTTCAAAAGGGCACCCTAAATGCACCACTTCCATTTTCCCCCCATTTTGTGCAGAGTGCTATGCATGCACACGATCCGTATAATTAAATAACCATAACTAAATGCAATGTCACATGACTTTTTGCACCATGTGAGCTCCATCTGGAGGGGTAAGTCTTGGTCTTTCACACATGGCTCCTGGCAGCCTTGAAATATATCACTGTTTATAGTCAGGAGGAGGGGGGGAAGCAAAAGGCTTCAATAGATAGTAAATCGAAACATCAATTACTTAAGAGTGGCGTATGGAAGAATGCCGCTGAAAGCATACAGAACTGTGGACAGCGATAAATGCCGTATTACAGTCTAAAGGGTAGAGGAAAAGATGAACTTTCAATGACCTCTCAGACTGTGCAGGCTGTATATATTATCTGTTCAGGTGAGCTTGACTATTAGAATATAGCTGTAGAGCTTAGGTGATGAATAAATTTTTAAATCCTGAGCTACAAGTGAAAATTAGCAAAACGGGAAGGTAGAGTCTGGCTGAGGCCTTCAACAAAAGGAAACCATGGGACTGATACTAGAGAATAGATTTAAATCTATATATTAATATAATATAAATATATAAATAAAAAAGGAAGACATTAAGGCTGCATATGAACTATGCATTTAAACACATCTAAAGCACATGACTTTCCCCCAAAGTATCCTGAGAAATATAGTTCTTTAAATGATGCTGGGAACTGTAGCTATGTAAGGGAGTAAATTACCATTTACAGGATTCTTGGGGGAATTCATGTGCTGTAAATGCATTTATGCAGCCTGTATCTGAATGGCAAATTAAAGGAATGGCAAATAACACCAGAATTTTGCTTCTGTTTGGACTAGCTTTCCTCCCTATTTATGTATTTATTTGTTTATTTTTAATATCTTCATATTGATATTCATATTTAATATACCTTGTATTATCAAACTCTCACATACGAAGAAAATCAGCAGCTTGATTACTATTGGTGGCAGCCTCAAATGTTTTATTCCAGGTTGGGAAAAGTATTTCTGTGGTCATCAGCTATTCTGACTCGAGATTCAACTAGCTGCAGGTTGCAGAATATGGGATCAAATATCCCAAGTTGCAGAATTACAGGTTGAATAATATGGGAATGGAGAGTCCAAAGGCCAGGAGTGGGAGAGGAGAATGAGGGCTGTTGACCATACCTGAGGCGATGGATGGATAACGACAAACAGTTGATGGACATGTGAACTTCTGTGAAATCAAAGCCCATACAGCCATCATAGTTAACAATCCTTGTGATCTCTTCTGTTCAGAAAATTATCCTTAAGGAGATAGAACAGATAGAATATTGGCAGTATTTTCACCACATCTCAAGAATGGCAAAAAAACCCCCGAAATGGTCTAATGGTGGGCTCTGAATTCTTTCTTATTTGAGATTTTGTAATGATGTGACAAAAATAGATACGATTCCTGATCCAATGAGTATCTTTATTAGTATGAAAAAATCTTCCCTTCTCCCAATTTGAAGTTAATCATCTTGTGTTTACAGAAAGAGGCAAATGTAAAACACCAATTTTATCCTGAGCATAGTTGGTATTGCCACAGAACCCTGTCACAACAGACCTTCAGCAGACAGATAATTCATGTCTTAATTGTCTTAAGCCAAAATGTGTCTTTCAGGTAAAATGATTTTTTTTTAAGGAAAGTAAATAAATTTAAAGTAATTCCAACAGACAGCAGCTGTTGCGAAATGACTGAAGGATACAGTAACACTATCGATGTAAAGAAGGCCTCAGATTCTATTCTGCTTTTTAACAGACCTGACTGATCAGGCCCATCTGTGTCAAATCCTCGAGGCAAGGATCTTGCATCGGTGAATGGCATTTGGCCGCTCAGAAGTGAAATGGGTACCAGCAAGAACCAAATAAAGCAACAGGAGATCATTGGCCCAGAACTCAACTGATATCCTGGAGGTCTTCTGGTTTACAGGCATTCAATGAGTAGGAGATTTTCTCCACATGGTTTTGTCATAACACAGCTTGCATAGGTCCATTTGTAAAATAAACACATCAGTTGCAAAAAAGAAAAGAAAAAAAATGTTCTGAGAAGAAAGAGAGAACTGCAGTTATTTCCTGTGGCATGCAATCATCAGTTTAAAAGCTCTGCTTTTCCATACAATGCAAAGAGATTGCGACTCCTCATTGAGCGTAACTGGCCCATAGGGCACAATTGTTGTCTCATTCCATATCAGAAGTTCCAACAAATCAAGCCATAGCAACCCTTAATAGGGTCAGTTGATTATGAGGGCGTCTTAATTCTTGATAGAATTCCCTGGCGAGGCACGGCTGCTTTGTGAGAGGGGGATGTTGAAGTGTGTGGTTAAACATCCTAATGTGTGTGCTGCAGTGGTCGCACTGGGTATAAAATATCTCAGTTTACAAATCAAGGGCATCCAACAGGAGCATTTATAAGGCTTTTCAAAAACTACTAGTTTTCATTTTTGTATTGTTTTTTGTTTTAATGAAAATATTTTACTGGCATATATATATATATATATATATATATATATATATATATATATATATATAGTTGTTGTTGTTTAGTCCTTTAGTCGTGTCCGACTCTTCGTTTTGGTCAAACTCATGCTGGTAGCTTTGAGAACACTGTCCAACCATCTCGTCCTCTGTTGTCCCCTTCTCCTTGTGCCCTCCATCTTTCCCAACATTAGGACCTTTTCCAGGGAATCTTCTCTTCTCATGAGGTGTCCAAAGTATTGGAGCCTCAGCTTCAGGATCTGTCCTTCCAGTGAGCACTCAGGGCTGATTTCCTTAAGAATGGAGAGGTTTGATCTTCTTGCAGTCCATGGGACTCTCAAGAGTTTCCTCCAGCGCTATAATTCAAAAGCATCAATTCTTTGGCGATCAGCCTTCTTTATGGTCCAGCTTTCACTTCCATACATCACTACTGGGAAAACCATAGCTTTTACTATACGGACCATTATTGGCACCTCCCTGGTGGGAGAAGGAAGGAGAAGCAGGATATAAGTTTTGTATATAAAATAAATGCTTATGTTAATGTAAATGCATTGAGGGCATTTATTATTAGTAGTACTATCATCATTTTTATTGTTTGGGGAATTCTGGGGCGGGAGTCATATGCAGTATTGCATCAATGCATCCATGTATGAATCAATAGTTTATTTCTGAATTGAAATACAGGATTGCCACATCCAAATCCACACAATATGCACCCCACAGTGTGGTGAATTGTTGACTGAATAGCACCATCAAAATATGATGATATAGAGAAGTGGGAGACATGACAGGCAAAACTATTTGCACATTGACAATAAAAATCAGTATATTCTCCCTCCAGCAGTGCTGAAGGACACAGGGCTTCAGTTTATGAGTTTCCTAATAAGCTATTTTTCTTTATATCCATACTTTCTTTTCTTTACATTCATTGAACACTTATAAAGTCACTTAATATAGGAGCCTCTTGGATGTATGAAACTGATATGTCCTCTTCGAAAGCGGACAGTTTGCGTTTCTAATGGTGCCAGCCTCAGATGTTTTATAGTTGGAAAGAAAACGTTGGTGTTTACTTATGCAGGGTTTTATGTTTTTTCTCTAAAATGCCAAGTCTTGCATGGAGGCTCAAGAAGTGAAATGACAATTCATAGCATGTCTGGGTGGCAACAGTTGAGACAAAGACAATAAAGTGACACTTGTATGTCTGTTGTGTGGCACATTTATTGATGTAAATGTGACCTCTTCCAATACCATTTCGCTTTGTAACAGAAGCCAGAATAAGTTCTTCACCACTCAAGCGTCTGTAATCTCAGTTTGACTCAACTACATTTTTTTGATATATAAAAAAGATGTACAGTGGTACCTCGGGTTACATACGCTTCAGGTTACAGACTCCACTAATCCAGAAATAGTACCTCAGGTTAAGAACTTTGTTTCAGGATGAGAACAGAAATCGTGCTCCGGCAGTGCGGCAGCAGCAGGAGGCCCCATTAGCTAAAGTGATGCTTCAGGTTAAGAACAGTTTCAGGTTAAGTACGGACCTCCGGAACGAATTAAGTACTTAACCCGAGGTACCACTGTATTGCTTTTGCATATACAGTGGTACCTCGGGATACAAATACCTCGGGTTATAAACAGTTCAGGTTACAGACTCCGCTAACCTGGGAGTAGTATCTTGAGTTAAGAACTTTACCTCTGGATAAATTGTGTGGCGGCGGCACAGCGGCAGCGGCAGCGGGAGGCCCCATTAGCTAACGTTGTACCTCAGGTTTAAGAGCGGTTTCAGGTTAAGAACGGACCTCCGTAAGTTCGTAATCAGAGGTACCACTGCAATAGAAAGCATGTTGCATTTTTCAAACAAACATTTTCTCCTCGGAAAAAAGGGAGTGCCATCTGTTGCTTCATAGTAGAGCATCTACGTGGCATGAAGGCTCTCCCAGGTTCAACCCCTTGCATCTTCAGATCAGGTTGGGAATGTTCTTTGTTGGATTCCCTGAAGAGTCACTGGCAATCAGTGCAACAATACTGGGCTATATCAACCAATGGTCTGTCCCAATAAGCCAGCTTTTCACTTTTGCTCAGCAAAACCTTGTAGAAGAGGTGGGTAGCCTTAAGTCCATGGGTCAAATACGGCCGTCTCTAATTGGCTGTCAAGATTCTCCACAGGCCACGCCACATGTCCCACAGGCTACGCTGAACATTGGCCTGTTCACACCATCCTCAAGTGCTGGATGGAAAGATGTTGGTGTATATATTTCTGACCTTTCTATGGGTGGAATGTAGCTCACTTGTACAAAGGGAAGAGTCACATCCATTGCTCTGCTCTCTATTTTCCCTCTGGCCTGCTCCACTTACTACTGGTGTGTGCAGCTGAAAAACTGCCCACAAGGCAATGTGGTCATTGGGATGAATAAGGTTCTCCACCACCAGTTTAGAATGAATGCATGGGGAGGAACAAGACAACTGAGAGTTGAGGGGGTCCTCAAGTGATGCCCTCTCAATGTCAGTGCCCCTTGTGGGCTTACCTGCTGGTGACAGTGACAGCAATGCATGGACTAGCACCTGGATGGAAATAACTATTTCCTGCAGTGTCCCAGAGCCCCTGGTACACCATATCTTTAGAGAACTTTGGGAAATTAAAACGGCAGATCTCAGACCTGGCCACCCAGTGTGGAGGGCTCAGGGCAGATGTTAGTGGTGGTACCTTGCAAAGCAATGTAATCATGACAGGTGCTAGAGGATGCTATGTGCTGATGTTGAGTTTAGAGAGCAGTACATTATTATGCCCACTGGCCTCGGCCCCCAACCATCATGCTGGTTGTTTTCACATTCTAATTTTTGCAGATTCTAGATTATACCTATTATATCTATCTATCTACATATCACTTTTTAAACTATCAAACAGTCCTTCAGTACTTCCAGTTTGCTCTGGAAGAAAGCAGTAAATCAGTAAAATATATTAAAATAAATTTGAAATATATGATGAGTGAAAGAGAGTTTAAATTCTTATAGCAAAACATTCCACCTTTCTCAGCTGCCCTGATATGACTCAAAGGAAGCAATAGCCAAGATGGCAGTCACAGAGCATCTCCACCCAGTCTGCTTTTATGATTTCATACCGGAGTTGCACAACTAAAGAAGGCTATGAAGAAAAGCATTCCAAAGTACTTATCAGAAACAAAGGGAAGCCAGTCTGGCCTATCTATGTAGAAAAAAATGAGGCTCTAATTACATGCAGCATTTGCACATAGATCATTCTCTTGGATCTTTGCCTCAATCTTTTTTGGGGGTGGGTGGACTATCAATGTATTAGGCAGACATGCCAGCTGAGAAGAGATACTGTTTGGTGACTGGTATCTTCTAACCATTTTGGGCAAGATCACAAATGCAATGCAGACCCCGGGGAGCTGATTTATGAATGTATAGGCAGCCTCATTGACGTTGGAGGGTTCACCTGTCCAACCTCATCATTCTAATTTAACTCTAATTTACAATGTCTGAGAGATACTAGACTCACAATTTCAATTTCACAAGGAAAAATCGTGCGCCATAATGCCTTGGATTGGCAGCCAGTGTCGGAATGGTGCAGAAAGTCACCCAAAAACTGTGTGTTCAGGCTTTGTAAATGAACCGAATTAGCTTTATTTTGCACAATGTGATTGGTATTACTCTGTAGCAGCCTTCCTTGATGTGATGCCCTCCAGATATTTTGAACTACAATATCTATAAGCCCCAACCAGCATGGGGATAAACTTCTGAAGGGTATCCTGTTATAACGGCCCCCAGAAGGTTGAACACAAGGGAGTGTGGCCCTTGAGTTAAACAGGATTCCCCACCCTTGTTTTAATGCCTCAAGGAATTGTGTGATGATGTACAAATATATATTCATATGTTTCTATGGAGCTCAATGATATCGCATCAGACCATATGGTATCGCAGAAAAGAGAGACCCGTAAACTAAAAAAAAAAAAACTGAAGCAAAGCAAAAGACACACATCTCAAAACAAGAACATTGATAACACAACCATGTGAAAAATGACAAATAGTTAAATCACTTTCCTAGTCAAATGTTAAGTTGTTATCAGATCAAAACCTTGAAGGGTTCAATGAGAGTTGTAAAAACCAGGTGTTCGTTTGGAAGCTATCCTGCCATAACAATGAATATCTTGCAGATAAAAATTAATGAAGGGAAAAACTCATAAATGTGTCAGAAGTAGATAATAATTATTTCTGATACAAGCCAGATGTTTTCCTGCGGAATGTAAATTAATATTCATGATTGGAAGGATCTCTTTTACTAAAGATTGCTCCAGTCATTAGAGGGGAAGTCAGCATTTGGAAAGGCTTTTGAAAGCAAATATAGTGTGGTTGATAAAGAGATGCCAGTTTGAAAGTTGTGACCACTGTATGATGGTATGCAGAGATGGGGAACCTGTGCTCCTCCAGGTCTCGTTAGACTACAGCTTCCCTCACCCTGGCTGATGGGAGCAGGTAAAGAAAGATTCTGTAGGTTAGTGAAATGGCTCTTGTCGTGATGGAAACATGCTTCATGAGTGTGGGTCATCTACTGAGATTGCCTTCCACACTGATTTTTAGGGTTCCAGGTGCTCCTGAGGTGGAATTCCATTGCTGTCATCAATGACAGCAGTTCTGTTTCAGATTAAGATAAATTCTTATATGCATTCAGAGCACTGCCTTTGCACACAGCACTGGGCCACATTGTGGGTTGGATCCAGAGAAGTTTTCCTTTAATTGAAGACCACTATCCAGTGGAAGAAGCTTCTCTGGATCCAGCACTGCGTTGTAAGATGGATAGACTGTCAAATACACGACAGTTTAAGGGTAATGGAAAGGGCAATACATTCAAATTGCCAAATATATTTTTGATAAAAGGTTGACAGGACTCTCAAAATCACATCTTTTATTTAGTCTCCACAAAGGGTAGGTTTGAAAGTGCATGTCTGCTCCGCACTCTCATTCTTCATGCCCCACCTCCAGACAAATCTCACTTCCAAACAGATCGAGAAATATTGCAGACCACTTACAACCCACCACACATATTCACACTTACTAACCCAATAGGACTTATTTCTGAATAGATGTGAATAAGATTAATCACAATAAATGCATATAATACTTTTGAGTCCAGAGAACTATGTACTGAAAAGTCCATTTTACACTTATTGTACTTCAAGCATGTCCAAAGTCCGTTTTGGGGGCCTAATCCGGCCTAACAGTCGGTTTAATCTAGCCTCTGTTGCAGTTTATTTTCTAGGGGGGGGGGGACCTCAACAACTTCAATCCTAAAAAAAGGTCAACAACTTTGGTTGGCCCTTGAGGAGATTTCACCCCTCCCATATCCAAGAATCTCCTGATGAGTCTGCTGATTCTCCAGAGAGAAAGAGGCGTGTTCTGCTCTCTACTTATTCTACTCCAGCACCAAGTCAGTCAATCAGTGTGTCGGAGAGGGAGAGACTGAGTGTTAGAGATCGTGTGTATAGATAAGGTTGCTGCTAAGAGCAGCTGCAGACACTCAGTGAAGTGCAGCATTCTTTATGCTTAGAACCCATTTAGCTCTGTATATAGTTGTATAATAGTTGTAGATAGAATAAAAGAAGTTATTCTACAGAGCTGGTCTCCAAGTCATTTATATACTCTGCTATACTCTGCTATACTCTGCTGTGCGACGACTGTCTTCTTGTGGAAGTGAATCCGGTGCTCCCAACTCTAAGCTGTGAGTCCACAGCACTTTGACCTGTTCCTGTCCAGAAGGTGGTCTCTGGAAGTGCTACCCAGCTCGCCTAGCCCAGTCGGGGCTGAAGTGCATGAGTCCAGTTGGTGGCACTGGCTCAAGGGCGATGCTGACAGCCCTTTGGTTGGCCCTTTGGTCGGCCCTTCGCTTCATCAAATTTGGCCCTCTTTGAAAAAAGTTTGGACACCACTGTACTTGGTTTGTATCTTCAGTGCAGCAGGGTGTGTTGTTGTTGATGTTGTTTGCAACAATAATCCTTAAACATTATGTTTAAAATCAAATCAAATTGCGTTTGATTGATGGGTTATAGGTCCAGCACTGGGTGATTCATCAGCTGAATCATCCTGCTGTGGAATTCCCATACTTAAAAAGACAGAATCATATTTTTTTATGGTGTCATGCCATGTACAAGGGGCTTGCTTTGAATGATTGTCTTTTCTTTTTTTGCCAAACTCTATCTAGGATCAGCACCTGGTCTCTAAATACCAGTATCAATATTGATTCTTCGAAGAAGCAATGATTCTTCAACTTCAACTTTGTTGCACTGGTCATGTTGTGTGGATACCTGATTAGCGTCTTCCAAAGCAACTACTCTATTCCAAACTTCAAAATGGAAAGCATAATGCAAGCGCCCCAGTTGGAGAACAGGCGTTACCAAAGGTGCAATGGGCTTTGAAGATGCTCGAACTCAGGACTAAAGGGAGAAACATGCTAAGAGCAAGGCATGCTTAGCAAACCCTCATCGTGATCAACTCTTTTCCAGAAACCCATGTCCATACCTGTCAACCATCCCTTATTTGGCGGGAAAGTCCCTTATCCCAGCGCTGTGTCCCGCTGCTGTTCCTTATTGATGATGGCCCTTAAATTTCTTGGGTTTCAAAGGAAGCAGCTCCTCTCCTTCCCTCCCTGCCAGCCAGGGAGGAGGGGGGAGACTCCAACTGTGTTGCTTGGCTGCGTTGCTCACCCAATAAGGAGTCTAAGAATGACTAGGAGGTGGAGCTTGCATGCCTTGTGCTGATCAAATCGGCCGCGTTACCTGGGGACTCGCCTTTGCTCAGCGCTTCCCAGCGGAGAGGTGATGGTGGATTTCCTTGCTGCATCCCCTTTGCCGGATTGCTGCGCTGTGGGAACCACCACTTGAGGCTTCATTTGGCTGCTGGCTGGGCTTTCTGCCTTTGGCACGGAGGGGCTCAGAAGTCGAACATACCTGTGTGCTGAAAATCCCTTATTTTGGCTGCTGACCCCTTATTTCCGAGGCTGCTGGTCCCTTATTTTCAAATCTGTAAGTTGACAGCTATGCCCGTGTCCCCATTGTGTAAAGATGTGTGGATCCAGAATTGACCATCACAGTCACTTATGGACTCACGGCTAAAAGCGTGTTTATGGAAGACAATCTTACTCGGCTACGAGTGGTTGCCAAAGACCAGTATCTGGAGAGCAAAAGTGGGAGAGGGCTATTCTACTCATGTCCAGCTTGTGAGCTTTCCATGGACCACTGTGGAAAACAGGGTGCTGCACTTGGTAGGCCTTTGTTCTGACACAGCTGGGCTCTCCTTATATTCCTAGCTCTGTTTGAACTCCTGCAAATGGTAAGCTCCTCTAAATGTAAGAAAATTATCTTGCCACTTGCACTGTTGCTAAGTTTATTTTAGGGGTGTTATTGATTTGTGAGTTAATTAAAAGCATGTTCAGTGAAAATCAGTACTGCTGTGTCAGAGGTAGCAAAGGATCATAAATAACTATTAACGGGATCCCCTAAAGGAATGCTGTGAATGGCTAATATTGATTTTTCACTGCAGAACAGTATAGCGCGGCAGATTACCATATCCTTCACAAGTGTGGAAATAAGTCAATGGAATCTTGAGCCCCAAACTAAGCTTAGGGAGAAACAGACAATGTTACAGTGCTGTAAGGGGTCGTTCTGTGGAACTATGGGTGCGAAACCAATTTTAAACGGAGCTGTTAATTGAGCAGTTTTGCTGGCAAATCTATAACATCCACCCACTCATAAGAACTGTCTAATCCAAAGATCGCCAACATAGTGCCCTCCATGATGTTGGTGGACTCACATCAGCCTGATGCAGCATGGCCAATGGTCAGAGATGATGGGAGTTGTAAATTAAGCAGCTTCTGGAAGGAACCACACCACCTATTTCTTCCCTAAACTGACATTTGGTGAGAAGAGGAAGTAAATTCATAACATTATCAGCTTTGCTAAATGATAGACCACATCTTGCTGTTATAGCTAGCTAGCAGAGTGTGCCTGGCCCTGCTTAGGAATTTTTAGAAACCAAAAAATACTGTGTTTCTTTAAGATGGACAGTGTAATTTGTGAGTTTGCACTTACCATGCCAAAGGAAATGGGCGAAGTCACATCAGAGTCGTATCTCAATCTGCCATCTTGATTCAGAATGGTGTCTGGCATCCAAACAGTGATGAAGAAGTTGCACTTATGCCTACCATCTTGAATCAAAGTGGTGTCCTGTGTCCAAACATTGAGAAAGACTCCCCCCAACCTTGGGAACCTTCATGCTGAGTTTGGCGATGATATCAAGAGAGGCATCTGAGAACATAGAGAACAAACGGACTAACAGGCAGACAAATCACTTTCCAAAATATATAGTAGATATTCCAAACAGCAGATGCTACTTTGTGAAATGACATTTCTCTCTTCCAAATATGCTTGTTCTAGAGTCTGACAGGCCATTTGGAATGATCATCCCATTGCACATAATGTAAAAAGTCAGATTCTTTTATAAAAATAAACACACACTAAATTTATTCAATATATAAATAATAAAAATAATAATTAGTAGTAAAAACTGGCAACTGAAAGTCTTTGCTTATCGGCATATAACTGTGAAACTGTACAGTATTATATCATTGT
This sequence comes from Podarcis gaigeae, assembly GCF_964106915.1. Taxonomy (NCBI): domain Eukaryota; kingdom Metazoa; phylum Chordata; class Lepidosauria; order Squamata; family Lacertidae; genus Podarcis; species Podarcis gaigeae. The sequence goes on from NC_139688.1 coordinate 30,343,620, forward strand.
GTTCGGAAGTTAGAGTTTTCTCAATGCCATTTTATCTGGATTTGTTTTTAATCTTATATTGTGTGAAATTTTCAGGGCTTAATTTTTTTTCCCAAGAGCCTCACTTTTAAATTGTGTTCTATTGCCGATGTATAACAGCAATGTTGTGTCTAGGATCTTTTCTGGCTTGCAAAGATTTTCAGAGCAAATGAGAATTGAATAATGGATGGCCTCGTGAGGTCCCTCCACCCTTCTACTATTTGGGGGATAAGCTGGAAACATGCTTGATGGAAGATGTCTTTAAATAACATCCCTGAGTTGGAAAAATATTTGGCATAAACACAGATTTCAGACCACCTGCTATTCCACTCTCTCTCCCCCCCTTCCTCCCCACCCCTCTGTCATTTTGCAAAATTGTCCTGCGTTTTCCTTGGAAGAATCTGGAGAGGAGAATTTCTTTTCATGAAAACCAGCTGGGCAAAGCTTCTTGTAGAGTCAATGTGAGCGAGGTGTCATCACACAATTTACCAACAGAGATGCTGCCAGAAGCAAAGCCTCCCCCCGCTTTACTGTACTAATTAATTGTGAATTGAAGTTTCATCAGAGTCCATTGTTTCCTGCTATTCAGGATTCTGAGAGATACAAGGCATCCATTACAATAAACAAATTGCCTGCTGAGAGGTAAATGCAGTTTTCACAAACTGTATGAAATTTACCAGTAGTTGTGTGTGTGTGTGTGTGTTTGTGTACACATATATATTCATTTTAAGCTGTTTTAAATTTAATACCTGTATAACACAGAGCAGAGAACAGTCAGCCCCTAGGATGAGCTTGGCTTTCTCATTATAGCTTAGATGAATCATAAACGTAAAGGTACCCCTGCCCGTACGGGCCAGTCGTGTCTGACTCTAGGGTTGTGCGCCCATCTCACTTAAGAGGCCGGGGGCCAGCGCTGTCCGGAGACACTTCCGGGTCACGTGGCCAGCGTGACGAAGCTGCTCTGGCGAACCGGCACCAGAGCAGCACACGGAAACGCCGTTTACCTTCCCGCTATAAAGCGGTACCTATTTATCTACTTGCACTTAAGGGTGCTTTCGAACTGCTAGGTGGGCAGGAGCTGGGACCGAACGACGGGAGCTCACCCCGCCGTGGGGATTCGAACCGCCGACAATGCGATTGGCAAGTCCTAGGTGTTATGTAGTGAAGTTTCACCCTGGGCCAGCAGGGGGATACTGTAGATAGTTTTCACTCAGGCCCACGTCAGTTATTTTAGGCGGGAAACTCTGGGTTGTTGTTGCTACAATGTTGACAGCCAGCTGCCTATAAAAGCAGGCCTGAGTGAAAACTATCTACAATATCTCCCTGCTGGCCCAGGGTGAAACTTCACTACATAACACTAGGCGCTGAGGTTTTACCCACAGCGCCACCCGCGTCCCACAGATGAATCATAGACTCACAGAATCGTCGAGTTGGAAGGGACCCTGAGGGTCATCCAGTCCAACCCCCTGCAATGCAGGAAGTTTAAGGTCACAAAGAGGAAGTGAGTTCCTCATAAAGGGAACAATCTGTGAAAATCTAATCATACCTCTTTCAAAACTTGGAAAGGGAAGTTGAAAGACCTACATTGGCTCCCAGTATGTTTCCGAGCACAATTCAAAGGGTTGGTGCTGACCTTTAAAGCCCTAAACGGCCTCGGTCCAGTATACCTGAAGGAGCATCTCCACCCCCATCGTTCTACCAGGACACTGAGGTCCAGGGCTGAGGGCCTTCTGGCAGTTCCCTCCCTGCGAGAAGCCAAGTTACAGGGAACGAGGAAGATGGCCTTCTTGGTAGTGGCACCCACCCTGTGGAATGCCCTCCCATCAAATGTCAAAGAGAAAAACAACTACCAGACTTTTAGAAGATATCTAAAGGCCTGTTTAGGGAAGCTTTTAATGTTTAATCGAGTATTGTATTTTAATATTCTGTATTTTAATAATAAATTTATTTATAACACACCCATCTGGCTGGGTTTCCCCAGCCACTCCGGATCGCTTTCAACAGAATATGAAAATATAATAGTCTTTTAAACATTAAAAGCTTCCCTAAACATTTACTTTGTATGGCTTCTGTTTTACCTATTTTCCACTAGTTGTTTGTATTGCCTACATTGTTCCTGTTGATGCCAACACTCACTTCAACCCTGGTTTCAAAGGCATGTTGGAGATAGGCTCTATACCGAAAACCAAGCAGCTACTTTTATTCTTTAGGAAGAGAGATCTAACCCATACTTGGATTTAGATCATGTTGCGGGGCTTAATCGTGCCAAGTCCATCAACAAGGACACATTGATGACCCTGGGGATGTCAAGAATGGAACACATCCATCATTAATTTGTGATACAAAATAACCATTTGCAGAAGTCCTAAATGAGAGTTGTGGTTTTAGGATAATCTCTCCCACACAAAATGCAAAAAGTAAATTAAAAATGCCCATTTTCGTGGTAGTATGATTTGGTCAAAGTTAACAAGAGTTCATAAGATCTCTAACAGAAGTAATAATAACTAGTGATAAATGCAATAAACCAGGATCACTGTGTTGTATACACACAAGCTGACTTAAGAAGTTGAGAACAAAATGCAGGCATGTTACTGATATTTTGCTTTTATGATTATGTAGACAGCTGCGTTTTTATGGATTGCTTGACTCAGAATGAATCTAAAACTCATTATTCACAGTGTTCAAATGACTGCTGGATAATAATTTGCAAAAAAAAAAAAAAAAAAAAAGAGGTGGGGGTTGCACTATTTATTTTAACAAGGGCATGTCAGGAATCCGAACAGAAACATGTGATCTGAAAAAAACCCCCACTATTTAAAACTCTCTAGAAGTTGTTTTACCTTATAGTTATAATCCTCTGGGCACTTCTTTTGGAGTAAACTTCACTGAATTTAACAGGATTAATTTCTGACTAACCAGAAATTTGGGATTAAATAGCTGCAATCCCAACCTCCATGGAATGTACATTTATACTATGGGCAATTAGAATTTGTTGGCTAATATGAGTTTTGAGTTCAAATTCCCACAAACTGTGTTTTGTAGTTAGAAATGTTACTGGTTTCTGTTTCAATTCCTTGTTTCCAGTAGCAAAATACTAGCTTTCATTTGGTTTCCTCTGCTTTCTTTCTTTTTTTCTGTAAGCCTTTCAAAGCTTTGCCTTGTACATTTTCTTGGCCATTAAAAGAAAGCAAAACTTTAGATGTGTTGGAGTATGTGAAGGCCAACCTAGCCACTGACACCTCATCAAGGACTTCAGAAAAATGTTTTGGTACAAATGAGACACAGTTTTGTTCATGAAGATTAAGAAGTTGACAGTGTTAAAGCTCTTGGTTTCCTATTGATCCATGGGTCAGGTTGACGCTTTGTTCTGTTTAACCCTTAATAATAATAACTATAAAAGAAGTGTGGCTTGCTCAAGAACTTTGTATGTGTGGAAACTGTTTATTTTGCTAGTTAATGCTCAGCTTTTTGTGGGTGGGTGTTATGAAAGAAGTTATTGTCTAAAAGGAAGGTGAATTCCTCCAGTGCTTGGTCTCCAGAATTGTCTGAGTGTCTGTCAACAAGCAGTGAGCATGAAAATTCTTCATGGAACTTTCTCCCCATTTTTTGGAGGGGACAGAAATTGGTGCCTGGGAGGTAGCAAAGATGGGATGAAATAAGTTACTGGGGAAAGTGGTGGCAAAGAGAATCATAGAATCATAGAGTTGGAAGAGACCACAAGGGCCATCGAGTCCAACCCCCTGCCAAGCAGGAAACACCATCAGAGCACTTCTGACATATGGTTGTCAAGCCTCTGCTTAAAGACCTCCAAGGAAGGAGACTCCACCACACTCCTTGGCAGCAAATTCCACTGTCGAACAGCTCTTACTGTCAGGAAGTTCTTCCTAATGTTTAGGTGGAATCTTCTTTCTTGTAGTTTGGATCCATTGCTCCGTGTCCGCTTCTCTGGAGCAGCAGAAAACAACCAGCAGAAAAGTGTATTCTTTCTTTCCAACCTAGTTTTCCTGTCAATACAAGTGGTTGTGGAGCCTCTCTCAGTGACTCCTATCCCCATTCCCCAACTTCTCCTTGGCCTGATGCTACATCATCATCATCATAGACCATCACCCCAAGGTTTCAATGTTTCCAGTGGCCTGTCATCCTGTGAAACTATTGGCAGATATAAGGCAGATAAAAATGTGCTTCTTCATGCTACACATAATTAATGGAGGACAAGTTTATCCATGACTTGTAGCAGTGATAAGTATAGAGAACCCCCAGTTTCAGAGACAGCAGCCACCAAATACCTACTGGAGAACAATGGAGAACAATGGAGATAGAGGCCTGTTGCTCTCATGTTCTGTTTGTGGGCTTCCCATAGGCATTTGGTTGCCACCATGGAAAACACGATGCTCAACAGGCTGGACCTCTGATTCATTCAGCAAGCTTCTTCCTATAAGAACATAAGAAGAACCTGCTGGATCAGGCCAATGGCCCAACTAGTCCAGCATCTGGTTCTCTCAGAGGCCAACCAGATACCTGTGGGAAACCTGCAAGTAGGACCAGAGCACAAAACACTCTGCCCTCTTGTGGTTTCTAGCTACAATGTCAGGAATGAGCCAGCTCCAAGTGAAGGTTTGCAGCCAACTGCAGAAAGCAGCCAGGAACAGAGAGGCTTAGATGTTAGTCATGCAGAGGAGAGCTGGCAGCTGCAGAGTTCAGTTTCTCCTGACCTTGATGGGCAGGCTGATAAGATAGTAGCTGAGAGCAGGCTACAACACAGCCAAAGCTTGCCGGGAGCACAAATAGGAGCAAATAGATTCAGAGACAGCCTCTCAGAAAAGGAAGAGGTTGGAGCTCATCTACTAAGTCCGAAGAGTCGGCAAATGGGAGGGCTGCTGGATAGGAAGTAAAACAAAAGACGTAAAGGTCATAAGTTCAATATCTTCTGGCAATGCTGGACGAAGTCTTCAGAAGGGTAATCTTGAGTGATGATGCTGGAGGCTTTGTCAGAGCCGTCTGGAGCTATCTGTTTGTTTTTGCAATAAATCCTCCTTTTTAATTATCTATGTAGTTGGGAACCTGGACTCCTGACATACAGGCATTCAGAAGCATTACTGCCTCTGACTCTGGAGGCAGAGCATAGCCACCAGGGCCGGCCCAAGACATTTTGGCACCTGAGGCGAACCACAAAATGGCTGCCTTCCACCTTCATGCTGGGGAAGAAAGGGTGAGTGAAGATCTACATCAGGGACAAGGGTGGGAGGAGACCACCAGCAGCTCTTGTTTATCAGGAGGCCGCTGTAGAGGTAGCATGAGGGAGGGAGGGCTGCTGAGGAGATGGCAGAACCTGACACCAATGAGTGTGCTGCAGTTGTTGCTGCTCCCACAGCAGCGCAGCAGGTCATGCATTCCTTGGAGGCTAGACCTGCTGCCCTGTGGATCCTGCCCCTGAAGGTGGTTGCCCCATGGGTGGGCCAGCCCTGATAGCCATCATGGCCAGTAGCTGTTGTTGACTTTCTACTCCATGAATTTGTCCGATCCTCTATACAGCTTTCACTGACTCTTGCGGGAGCAAGTTCCACAGTCTAACTATGCACACTCCTCTTATGAAGCAGCCCTGAAAGGTCTGCAGAGCTGGAAAGTGCCATCTATGTAGTTATTGGATTCACAAAACCCCCAAAACTCTACAGATCATGCACAGAAAGGATAACAACAGGCACAGAGATTATTAGGTAGCATGATCAAGCCTTCTTCTCATCTTGCCTCAAATGTACAGCTCAATATATAGTGTGGGGGGGGGAGGGGAGAAACCCTGCTGATTCTGGAAATTTAAACATATTAAACTATATTGAGGGGTTGGGGAGAAATTTACCACCATTTGTGATTAGTTTCATTTTGTAGTGTGGCTTAAAAAAACCCTATTCTGCAAAGTTAGACATTGATAGAGCTGGTGAGGCAGCTTTATAGCTTGAATACATCTATTCATCGGAGAGACAATTACTTTGGTGAGGAGCCCTCCATTGCCAAATGGCAGCACGCCGCCAAAGCATTTACATAGTTGCGCTCTGTATAACACAGTCATTCATGTAAATGGGCTTTCCCTTACAGTTTTATTGTACTGTCGGCGTGCTCGTATCAATAAATAAGTTCTTAAATAGATTGTGGATCTGCAGCTTTGGGGAAAGGAGTTCGCTCAAGGAACAGAGCTCCAAGGGCTGCAGTCCCGTACCTCGGAGTGGGGAACTTGTGGTTCTCCACATGTGGCTGAACTACAGCTCCCATCAGGCCTAGCAGGCAGGGTCAGTGGACAAGGATGATGGGAGTTGCAGTTCATCAGCATCCAGAAGACCTAAGGTTCCCCACAAATGCTATGCCTACTTATCTGGGACGAAGGCTATTTGAGCTCAGCAAGGCTTACATCTTAAAGATATAGCGAAGGGCTGAGGAGATAATTCCATTTCGTTTCCATCTCACTGGTGCCTATTTATTTATTATTGCTTGAATTCCACTGCACAATTAGCTTTGTGTGGGTGTGTTATAAAAGTGACAAGTGTCACTAAAGAGAAGTGTTCATCCAGGGTTAAATAATTTTTCTGAGCATCAACCAGCATCCCATTCCATACATCCTGCCCCATTTCGTGTACATTTTTTGGCTATGTACATTTAAAGTGCATGGCTTCCATCTAAGATTCCTGGGAACTGTGGTCTGCTAAGGGCTGCTCCGCTTTGTGAGGGGTACGCTATGCTTCTTAGGATTCTTTGGTTGAAAGTCATGTGCTTCAACATGTGCATGTGGCATTTATTTCAAATGCACACTTTTAAATGCTTTCATATGCATTTTGTACCCATCCTTTAAACCAGGGTTTCCCAAGCCTGGGACTCTAGCTGTTTTTGGACTACAACTCCCATCATCCCTAGCTAGCAGGACCAGTGGTTAGGGGTGATGGGAATTGTAGTCCAAAGGAAGCTGGAGACCTAAGTTTGGGAAACCATGCTTGGAACAAAATACCATATCTTTCGCTCTATAAGATGCACCAGACCACAAGACGCACCTTGTTTTGGGAGGAGGAAAACTAGAAAAAAAATATTCTGAATCTCAGAAGCCAGAACAGCAAGAGGGATCGCTGCGCAGTGAAAGCAGCAATCCCTCTTGCTGTTCTGGCTTCTGGGATAGCTGCGCAGCCTGCATTCACTCCATAAGACACACACACATTTCCCCTTACTTTTTAGGAGGGAAAAAGTGAGTCTTATAGAGCAAAACATACAGTATGTGTGCCCACTTTTCCTGTGCACTGAAAGTGCATTTTTCATAATCTGCAGAAGTGTGCCGTCTGACTCTGCAAGCAAGCTTGGGAGCATTGGGTCGGTTTTCTGCAAAAAATTAGGCCAAAGGAATTTCTCCTCCATCCCAGTATGTATGGGATCACGCCGTTAATCTATGCAAAATTGACAAAAAGCAGTGACAGAAGGGATGGCTTGTTTTTGCTTCCAAACTGCAGGCACTGGGTGGTCTAATTCAAGCAAAACATCGCTACCAGGCAAATAACACCAACCTAGTGGCAAACCACGCAAGTCATCTGCTATTTTGTCAGAAAGAAGAGCCTTCCCACCATGTTGTCGAGGAGGCTCATCTCTGCCTTGACAATTTGGGGTTCCACGTCATTAGTTTCCATTTGATTTTATAGCGGCAAAATAAGAGAAAATTAATTATAGGAGATGCTGGAAACCAAGCAGTGGAATTAAAAATCCCAGCATTCTCATTTAATGCCCAAGAAACAAATTATGCTATTACAGCAGAACAGCTATTTTAACCTCCCTCGAACTTGTTTTCACATTTTGAAAAAAAGATGTTGAACGTATATGTTGGGAATGAAGAAAAATGCAGGGTGAGAGGACATGGCAATAGCAAAGAAGCATCTTTATGAGATACGGGGTGCATAAACATTAATCAATCAATTAATAAATTAAATAATTTCATTTCCCCAAGTACTCAAGATGCTTTTGGGGTAGATTCATGTTACAGTTTGCTGAATACCCAGTTGTCCCCAAAGGCATGTTTTTCCACAGAGGTGACCAAAGTATGGCTAATGACTTGCAAAACTGCATTAAGCAGAGTGCACTACCTTCTATATGTACCAAATAAGACTTGTCATATAGACTCCAGTTACCGGCTATTTGCTATGTACCTATATAGTGCCCATTTTCTTACTGTCGCTGATGCGGATTTTTGTGTGCATGTGGATTTACTTCCAAGAAAAACCCTCTTAAAACATTCAGCCTGGGCACACAAGGGCAAAATGTGAATTGAGGGCTTGTCCTCCCATTGTCCTGTGCACAATGAGTGGACCTCCTCCACTCCACCATCCCTGTGGGAAGCTGTGAAGGCATCTTCTAAGCACATTTGGCCAAGCACATTCTGCCTCCACAGTGAGAAGCAGTGATGCTTTTGAATACCAGTTGCTGGCAACTGCAGGAGGGAAGAGAGCCCCTGTGCTGTCAGGAGTCCAGGTTCCCGGCTTGATAACGCAGTAAGCGTAGGTAATTAAAAAGGAGGGTTTATTGAAAAAACAAACAGATAGCTCTGGACGGCTCTAACAAAGCTGTCAACATTACCACTCAAGATGATCCTTCTGAAGACATCTTCCGGTTTCTACAGAAGATATTGAACCTTTACCCCTTACGTCTCTTGTTTTGCTTCCTGTTCAGCAGCCCTCCCGTTCGCCGACTCTTTGGACTTATTGGATCAGCTACAACCTCTTCCTGTTCCAAAAGACTGTCTCTGTGCCTGTTCGTGGCTGTTTGAACTTCCTGGGAGCTTTGGCTGTGTTCCAGCCCACTCTCAGTTGTTCCCTTGGCAACCGGCCATCCAAGGTCAGAGGGAGTTGGAGCTGGCAGCTCTGGCCTCTGCTCAGCCTGCGTCAATTCTAAACCTCTCTGTTCCTGCCCGTATTCTGCAGCTGGCTGCAAAGTTCCACTTGGAGCTGGCTCATCCCTGACATGTGCTTAGATCCCACAGAGATCTGGATGGCTCCTAAGAGAACAGGATGCTGGAGAGATGGGCCATTGGACTGATTCAGCAGGCTTTTCTTAACATTCTTATGTTCACGGTTTCTGATCATAGGGAGTCTTCTTAGAAAATCCTTCAGACCTTTATACTGAGTATACTCCTTATGCACTTTTTGCCCTTATTTGCTAGACAGAATGTCTAGATAGGGCTAAAGTGAATTTAAGATTGCATTGCAAGCCTCAAATTGCACCACTCCTGCATATTGCAGAAAGAGCCATTTTAAAACCAAATTTGTATTCTAGTGAAAATAGCTTTCAAATTAAACTTGTAGACATGGGGAATGTGAAATGTTGACAACCATGTAAGCATCCCTTGTAATAATGAATCAATAATGATCTATGCAGCTCGTATTGATGCAAATCTAATGTGCATCTCAGTTTTCAGAACCTTGAAACAAAATAAAAGTATTTGCTGGCGCCATCAAATCTAATGCGCCCCCTAATTTTCACTATATAATCCGGCCAAAAAAAGGTGCACATTTTGTTGTTGTTGTTTAGTCATTTAGTCGTGTCCGACTCTTCGTGACCCCATGGACCAGAGCACGCCAGGCACTTCTGTCTTCCACTGCCTCCCGAAATTTGGTCAAATTCATGCTGGTAGCTTCGAGAACACCATCCAACCATCTCGTCCTCTGTCGTCCCCATCTCCTTGTGCCCTCCATCTTTCCCAACATCAGGGTCTTTTCCAGCGAGTCTTCTCTTCTCATGAGGTGGCCAAAGTATTGGAGCCTCAGCTTCACGATCTGTCCTTCCAGTGAGCACTCAGGGCTGATTACTTTTGGGTAAATACAGTATTTGAGAATCTGCATTCTGTACTTCATATTTTATTGTTATACTCAAATTACATTAAAGGGCTGTTTTTGTTAAGGAAAGCTGAAAGTCCTTCTCCTTCACCTTCTTCCCACAACCTGTGATTGACCTGATAGGCAGCCCACAGTTCTGTGAGCTAAATGCCTGCTAGTCATTATGGCTGCATATTAGATTTGGTATGCCTCTGAATAAATAGCTGTCAACTTTTCCCTTTTCTTGAGAGGAATCCTATTCGGAATAAGGGAATTTCCCTTTAAAAAAAAGGAAAACGTTGACAGCTATGCTCTGAATACCAGTTGCTGAGGAACAGAAGTCCTGCTTGAGGCTTCCCATAGGCATCCATTTGGCCACTCTGAGAACAGGAGGCAAACAGTGTCCTTCTTTGAAGCTTCAGAAGCACAGGCTCTCTCCTTAAATACTGTGTCAAGCTTGTATCACCAGACCAAAGCATGTGTTCTCTTGCAGCAAGCTCATTTGCTGACCTCTGGTCATAGAAAGAGATGATCCATGGACTTAAATATTAAAATTACATCTGTAGTAGTGTGCCATTGGAATGCCTTCCCATCAGTTTTTATTGGCCGATATAATTTATTTAGGATGTTTTACATAGCAAATATTCAATATTTGCATACTATATATAATCTAGGCCCATGGGGGAATGGCTATACCTGCTTGATTTACAACACATTAGGCACTAATGTGCTAATAAGATACCCTCCTCGTTTGAAATGTTCAAAACTGAATTACTCCATTTAGAAGATATAATAGAGGTAAGTGCTTTTTCAGTACAATAATATGAGGAAGGTATGGAGGAAAGTTTAAATGGGTGTTCACCCTGAAATACACACCATTAATTGCTGAGATTTCTACAGTATGAAGGTGGATGATGAAGGAGTTACATGAGTTTTTATACAATGAAGCAAATATCCTAGAAATAAATCACATTCATAGCTGATTTCTCCAAAGTGTTCGATATTTTGTGGGAAAGATTCAAACACATATCGGGAATTTGGGTTTGCAGAATTCAAGTGGATTAAAGTGCTTTGTTGCCCTAGGACCACAAATCCACACTTCACCCCCCCCCCAAAAAAAAAACACTCAAACAGACTTTTGAGATTAGCTAGGCTGCATTCACATGACTGTTTATTCCATTTCCCTGACATTATTCTAACTTTTAATTTCCTTGGGTGGAGAGTGTGTGTGGGGGGGTCCCTTTAGGCCCAACATACACAACATGAGCATGGCCTGGGTGCATGTGTTGGGTTCCCATACCTTCACCAGATCATAGAGTTGGAAGAGACCCTGTGAGTCATCTGGTCCAACCACGTGCAATGCAGGAATCTAAACTAAAGCTTAAAAACTTCCAACAAAGGAGTCCACAAGCTCTCAAGGGAACCTGTTTCACAGTCCAACAGCTCTTATTGCCAGAAAGTTCTTCCTGATATTTAGTCGCAATCTCCTTTTTTGTAACTTAAAGGCATTTGTTCGAGTCCTACTCTCCAGAGCAGGAGAAAACAAGCTTGCTCCATCTTTCACGCGACAACCCTGATGATATTTGAAGATGGTTATCACATCTCCTCTCAGTCATATCTCACCTTTGGCTCCCCTAGCTATTTTCTCCCAGCCCTTGGCTGAGGAGCTGTAGTCTATGGCTGTTAATGTGCCCAGGGGTCTGGAGGGATGCTTTGCTGCCAGGATGAGCAAAAATCCTCACCGGTTTTTATAGTTTCTGATTTAGGTTAATTTGGTTTGCAGAGCTTCAGTTGTTATATTAATAAATATAACCTGTTTTCACTGTCTCTTTTCCTCACGAGTCTTCATTGGGGTTGATGGGAGTTCGAGTCCAAAATATCTGGAGGGTGCCAGGTTGCAGGAGGTTGATCTAATGTAAGCAAAGTATTATTAACCCCATATTGTAGATGGGAATGTGTGTGTGTACCTGTAACTGCATTGAGAGAGGCTGATAAGGCCATTTGCTGATGTTATGGCAGAAATGAGACCTGAGCTGATCTCTGATCTACATCCCAGTTCCATCCTTTCCCTTTTGGCTCTGGCCTAACAGGTACAACAGAATTCTTCATGTTTACATACTAAATCCCAATATTAAATCTGTTTACAAACCCTTTCATTAAGCTGCCACATCCAGTGTCACAAACAATGTCACTTTTCAGCATGAATCTCCTGCTGTTGCCAGGAAGCAAGGAAATTTGAATTCCATAGACAAGTGTTTCTGAATAATATTTCACTGCTGTTACACACAATGAAGGCAGAACACGCTCATAGAACTTCTCCTATCAGCTCCTAAAATTGCCTTGGACTTGTGCTACTAAAGCTGCCTTTTCTTCAAGTCAATATGCATTTTACAGAAGCTTTTGAGACACTGTGGCATGTGGCAATGTCTCGATCCCTTCATGTCGGAACAAGGAATTACAAGCTCCATATGACAATGACTTTTGCATGGAGAGCATCAAGGTCAAATAGCATATTCTCTTGGGACCTGGATGCAACTAACAATTCATTTCTGTTATAAAGCTGCTAAACAACAATAACAACAACAGCAGCCCATACAAAACACACTTCCAGTTCGAGCACTATAATGTAAATCTAATTAATGAATAGAAATCTAATTAATGACTTTTGTCTATTGAATCCTTCCATTTATGCAATTCATTTGCAAAGTAATTGTACATTAAGAACGTAGAAAATGGTCTTATACTGAATCAGACCATTGGTCCATATAGCTCAGAACTCCCTCTTTCTAGAGGTCACCAACGTGCCACCCATGGGCACCCATGGGCCCAGAGGGGGAGTTCCTGGGTGCCTATATGATCCCCTTCCCTGACTGTAACAAGGCTTAAAAAAAGTTTGCTATTATAGCCAACTGATCAGGTTACGTTGTGTTCATGTGGTGCTCATGACAAGGTATTTTTATTTGTTAGTGTTAAGTATAATTGCTTTAATTGACACAGAAATGGAAAATGTATGAGCATTAATGAAGGTTTAAATTGAGAAGGGGACGATGGAGGACAAGATGGTTGGACAGTGTTCTCGAAGCTACCAACATGAGTTTGACCAAATTGCGGGAGGCAGTGGAAGACAGGAGTGCCTGGCGTGCTCTGGTCCATGGGGCCATGAAGAGTCGTGCACGACCAAACAACAACAAAATGTGTACTGGTGGAAAGGTTTAACATGGAGTTTTTCCATGGACCTATATTAAAGCCAAGGAGAGTATACTCAGCTCCTAAACGGGCTCACGATTACCTGCTGATTGTTCTCTGTTATTCTAAATTGTTGTAACCTTAGGTCACAAGACAAAGGTATTGAGTTGGAAATTTGCCATCTTGAACACCACAGAGAACAAAGGGATGTAAATGAAGCTCTCCTGAGGAGAGAGTAAACAGCCAGAGGCCAATGAAGGCTGGAATGCAGGCTGTGGAGAGGGAGAGACCTTTGCTTCTAGGTCTGTTTGGATTATTTCATGTTTTCTAAGATGCTGAGCCTGTGCTGGACAGCGCAAGACATTGTACGGCTATTTTGTGGTGCATCTTTGATGCTTATGTTCTTCTTTTAAAGAGTTCTGCTAGTAAAATTTGAATGATATTTTCAAGGGTCTGGACAATGCTTCATTTAGAACACAAGTTAGTTTTCATGAATTCATTCGCTTCAAACGGCATGATATTAATATCGGCAACAGGTTGTTTGTGACTGGGACCAGAAAAGGTTGCTGATCCCTCTCAATGACTGGCAGCTTCTCTTCAGGGTTTCAGACAAGGGTCTTTCCAGCTCTACGTGGACATACCAGGGATTAAACTTGCAATCTTCTGCATGAAAAGCAGGTGCTTTACGAAAGAATTAAGCTTCCTTTTATGGGATGTAAGAACCACTGCTATTCAGTAGTGACTGTGAGGAGGACCTGACCATCCCAGCAGCAGGTGTTGCTAAGAGGCAACAGAGGTGTTGTGCTGTATAGTTACACGAGCAGCTAAATATTTTGGTATTATTATTACTATTATTATTATTATACCACCCGTCAACTGAAGATCTCAGAGTGGTTCACAAGATAAAAATACAGGATAATTGCACAAAATAAATAGTTGAAACCAAAACAAAAAACAAAAAATACAAAACATTCAAAGGCCAATGAATATTAATCAGCCAAAGACCTGATAGAAGGGGAATGTTTTCGCCTGGCACCTCAAGATGTATAATGTAGGAGCCAGATTAACTTTCCTGGGGAGCACATTCCTCATATTGGGAGCCACTGCAGAAAAGGTCTGTGAAACTCAAATGTCTTATATTTAACCCCTCATACATTTACTGGTATATCTCTTCCCCAAGCCTATCAACATTTAGGTTGCAATCTCTTTGGGACAAAGACTTGTCCTTTTTTTTTAGTTCTTCATCCCTTGCTCTAAATAAACAAATCCATAAAAGTGTTCCCCCCTCATGCAAGATATTAGGACTAAGATATAAGTATGAAAACTACCCTGGTTTGGAAAAGGTGTAGAATGGCACTGGAGGCAGGAGTGGTGAGACTACATCTCTGTTCCCAGCTTCATTAGCTTTCCACTGCTCAAGTCAATAGGATATTCATTTCTTTTTGAAAACTGAAAACAAAGAGCAGCAAAACTGCCAAGGGTAATGCCCAGCTTTATCACCCATCGTCTGTAGAAATTATGCATAAAGCAGCTTTGCGTAATTATTGGAACTCTTAAAAGCATCCCACCACAGTAATATTTAGCAACCAGCCACAAATTAAATCAATTGTTCTTCCTTGTCACATTGATGAAGGGATTGTGGGCTCTGTTTTCATGACAAACACATCATTAGAGTACATACATTTAAACTGATTATATCATTCAGTGCAAGGGACACTAGGGTTAGGATGATATAAAAGCCCAAATCACACACAGTGCTTCCCAAATACCAGGCTTTGTGTGGTCTAATCAAGATTGCATCAAATGTTTTATTAGACACAGCCACCCAAGTCTAGCTGAAGCCAGATGATCTCTTATTATCAACCAGCAGTAAATTACATTCTTTTTTGGACTGAATTTCAATGAACTCATTTTTTAAAAAAATACTCAGATGCTACAAGTAGGTCAACTCATAAAAAAAACCTCCAAGGGGATCTCAGTATTCCACCCCCACCCTCACTTTGTAAAGGAACAACACACAAAGGAAATAAAGTAATAAATGTTACTGATAACATAAAAAAGCAGGTTATTTTCCCTGTGAAATAAACTACGATCACTAATGATAAAATGCAGCTAGCCTTGATGCATTGGAGAACCTGGTTGAACATTTAATTACAGGGCATAAATTTGATGCAAATGGTAAATGCCCTTCAGTTATCTTAGTTGAATGGGATTATCTAGTGAGTATACAAATGGTGTCCTACATTCCCTGAGTTATTGGTTGGTGTGTGTGTTAAAATAGAATCAAACGTTGTTACCATCTATGGTCTAAAGAGACTGTTGCTAGTAACATGACAGGAACCAAAACAGGAAGTACCTGCTCACTATGGCTGAAACCTCCTGTTTCAGAGGCCTTGTACTGCCATTGCCGCTAAGCCATGGTGATAACTATCTATCATCATGATCGATTATAGCTATGATCTGTTCTCCCATGATCAGCATGTGAACAGGACACAATCACAAAAGTGTGCATGCACACGAAAGCTTATACCAAGAACAAACTTAGTTGGTCTCTAAGGTAAAGGTAAAGGTAAAGGTACCCCTGCCCATACGGGCCAGTCGTGTCCGACTCTAGGGTTGTGCGCCCATCTCACTTAAGAGGCCAGGGGCCAGCGCTGTCCGAAGACACTTCCGGGTCACGTGGCCAGCGTGACAAGCTGCATCTGGCGAGCCAGCGCAGCACACGGAACGCCGTTTACCTTCCCGCTAGTAAGCGGTCCCTATTTATCTACTTGCACCCGGGGTGCTTTCAAACTGCTAGGTTGGCAGGCGCTGGGGCTGAACGACTGGAGCGCACCCTGCCACGGGGATTCGAACCACCGAGCATGCGATCGGCAAGTCCTAGGCGCTGAGGTTTTACCCACAGCGCCACCCGTGTCCCTAAGGTGCTACTGGACAAATACACACACACACACCGTATTTTTCGCTCTATAAGATGCACAAGACGCACCTAGTTTTTGGAGGAGGAAAACAAGAAAAAAAATATTCTGAATCTCAGAAGTCAGAACAACAAGAGGGATTGCTGCACAGTGAGAGCAGCAATCCCTCTTGCTGTTCTGGCTTCTGGGATAGCTGTGCAGCCTGCATTCACTCCATAAGATGCACACACATTTTTCCTTACTTTTTAGGAGGGAAAAAGTGAGTCTTATAGAGCAAAAAATACGGGGTGTGTGTGTGTGTGTGTGTGTGTGTGTGTGTGTGTATGTATGTATATATATTACTGTGTCAGACCAACACGGCTACCTACCTGACCCTTTAACCAGCCTCAACATAGTAGTGAATTGATACTTTCCTGATTATAAAGGATTGTATCCAACTACATTCTCCCCAGATTAGACCCAGTGAATTGAATGGACCTAAATGAGTGATGCCCATTAATTTCAATGGGCTCATTCTGTGTATGATCAACACTAGATACAACCCTAGATTTTATTATTATTTTGCAGTGCAGTATATAGTGAAACGCTATGTACTATCACTGTATTACTGCTAGCACCTTAGAGACCAACTAAGTTTGTTCTGGGTATAAGCTTTCATGTGCACGCACACTTCTTCAGATACATTACTAAAGAATATTACTGCTGCTGTTGTTTCTGTCTCTGTTAAAATAGAAGAAAAAGAAAAGCGTTCATCTTCAGTGTGCCAGTCGCCTATAAAATGCTACATACAGAGGCAACATTCTGCATTTTCTGGTTTAACAGTCAGTACTATTTTGGGGGCCTGACATATTATTTTTGGTAATGCCTGTGATTCGGATTGTATCACTATGATGTAGGAGTTAGGACATCGGGCACAGCTGGAATAAGTATGAGGTGATGAGGATAGGGCTCCACCTTTGCACCTGGGTAACAAGAAGTGGGACGCGGGTGGCGCTGTGGGTAAAACCTCAGTGCCTAGGACTTGCCGATCGCATGGTCGGCGGTTCGAATCCCCACGGCGGGGTGAGCTCCCATCTTTCGGTCCCAGCTCCTGCCCACCTAGCAGTTCGAAAGCACTCTTAAGTGCAAGTAGATAAATAGGTACCGCTTTATAGCGGGAAGGTAAACGGCGTTTCCGTGTGCTGCACTGGTGCTGGCTCGCCAGAGCAGCTTCGTCGCGCTGGCCACGTGACCCGGAAGTGTCTGCAGACAGTGCTGGCTCCCGGCCTCTAGAGTGAGATGAGCGCACAACCCTAGAGTCTGTCAAGACTGGCCTGTACGGGCAAGGGTACCTTTACCCTTTACCTTAACAAGAAGTCAGAAAAGATGGAGGGCTGAAAGAGGATAGGAAGGCATGAATGGATCTTTAAATCTCTAGGGTACCCATGAATAGGGAAGGAAGAAGCAAAGACATACTGAACTGCATTTCAGTCTTGTCACATGCAAGCACTGAACTATATTAGGATAGATTGTGTCCTTAGAGAGTTTCAGGAGTGTTCATGTTCACAATGAACCTGTGCATTTGGTGAATGCTTGAGGGAGCAATAAGATCATGTATATGTTCACCATTCATGTGAAGGGGACTAATGATTTTCTGCTTGCATTGAGGCACACTTCACACTAACAGTGAACACTCAGCTATCACAACACAAGAGGAGTATTGGGCGAGTGATTAGTGGGTGCAATCTCTTCCTCCCTTCATGCATTTGCCAAATGAGTGGATGGAGTTTGTCTGAACACCCCTTTTACAGTGACAGTTCCAAGATCAAGGCTTCAGTGTTGGGAAAGCTTACTTTTCATTTTCTGGAAGTGGACAAAGGTTGTCAGACCATAAACTGGGCACATTGTGTATTGAATCTATAGGTCTATAGAGTAGAGCCATTAAAATGAATGTGCCTAAATTAGTTATGCAGATTTTCAGTGCATTTACTCTGTGTAGAATAGAATTTGATACAACATGTCAAACTATTTTGATAACTCTAATTTCTGATTGTTGAGAGGTTAATTGTATATTGAATGGAAGAACATATGCATGTGTTTATTTTTCATTTTATTTATATAATTTATAGACTGTCCTTCATCCAAAATTAGCAGTAGCAGCAGCATCTCAGGGCAGCATATCTAAAAATCTCAATTAAAATACAGAACGCAATCCACATAAAAGCAAATAAATTAAAACATTCCATAGTTATATTCATGTTAACAGTTTTTTAAAAAACCCACCTTGGAAATATCTAAGAGCCATTTCGTATAAAACCTAATGTAGGTTTGCAGGAGATATCTGGCATAACTATTTGCACAAATGTTATATGGCCAGATTTACATCACTCATTTCATGCCAGTTAAATCTTTAGGTGCTAAGGCACTTTTACTGGTTGTGCACAATTGCACATCCCAGACACAGATTAGTCAGGTAATACAACTTGTCTCACAATCTCCCCCACATATAGACCATTATCATTCAGCTTGACACATCTAATTTGTTATATTTTTATAGATGTTTCAGTGTCATTCATGTGGTGAGCTTCATCAAAAAAAGGGAATAAAACTATGTGATCACATTAATTATAATTAGCACTGCTCCAGTGAAAGTATCTAGGCAAAACAGGTAGAAAGAGCGCCAGCCTTTACTTATATCAGTGCTTCCTGCTGCGTTAACTCATCCACCAGAACTGGCCCATTTCCCTGCGGTTATGTAGGACGAGCTATTCTGAGATATTCTTTGGGCTTGAGTCTATTGGCTCAATCTTCTTCCTTTGTCTGGGGTGATCATCATATTGAATAAGAGCGGGGCGGGGGAAGGATCTGTCACCCACAATATATTGTCGGACTGCGACTGCCGCCATCCCTGACCATTGGCCATGCTGGCAGGGGCTGAAGGGAGATGGAGTCCAACAGCATCCAGAAGTGGATTAAAAGTGGGAGCTAGCTGGGGGCAGATCAATGTTGGTGGGGCAGTGCCTGCCAGCCATGGTCTCTACAATTGCACCACTCCCCCATGTTTTTCAAATCTTTTCCCTCAGTCCTGTCTGGACGATTCTGGCTGCTGATCAATGGCTGGGCCATGTTTGAAGCCTTGTTAAATAAAACCCTGAACAACAAGGATCAGGTTGCCTAATAGAATGTCATACACCTGTATGGTTCCTTAGGCCATCTGAGGAGATGTTGCTCATGGCATCACATCCTACAGAACATCGTAAGAATGCTGTTGCATTCCAGCTCTCATCATCCCAAGTCAGCATGGCTGAAGGTTGTGGAAGATGTGAGTAATAGCCCACAACATTTCAGGTCCACAGCGCCTCCCCCCCCCCCCCCAGTTTATGTTATGTACCTTGTTAATATCCCTAACATTGTAAACCAATCTTTCTTTTAGTGTGGTGGCACCCAGCCTTTGGAACTCCCTGATGCCTTCACTGGGTTCAGCTACATTGGCAAAGAAAAAGCACTTTATATGTGTTGCATATGCATTATAACTCCAGATGGCGCTGTGGAGTTCTGTTTTTGCCTATTTCTCATACAAAGTTTACAACATGTTTAAGTGAAAAACTTCTCTGATGTATCTAGATCCAGCCACTGTACTCTTTTTGGCAGTTGCTAAAAACATTTTTGTTTCAATGTGCCTTCCCAGATATCTAGAATGCTTATGGGTTTTCAATTTATTCCTGGTTTTAATTGTCTGAATGTTATAATTGTTTTTACTAATAATCTTACTGTTTTATTCTTTTTGTAAACTACTTTGAGTTTTTTTGGGGTTTTTTACAATCACGTGGTGTATAAATTTTATGAAATAAATAAAAGAAATAATTTTTCTGAGGACCTCTTAAAATCAGTGCAGAACTCACATTTATCATTTCTGGAATGAAGTTACGTTTGGTATGCAAAAGTACACAAAGTGTTAGAAGGGTATTTTTGGATTTATTTAGAAGGATGTTTTTCGTTAGAAATTTTGAATTGAAAATCATGCAAGGTGACAGTCTTCTCTGGAATATCTGATGACTTCTAGTGAACTAGGCATCATCATCATCATCATCTTGTAACTAACTTTGGTGTGATGTATAAGGTAGGAGCCTACTGGTCCAATTCGAGAAAGTCTGTCCTACCTCCAACCATACTGAAGTGGAAAATTATATTTTGAGGTTCGCTAGAGGAAGAGGTGTGTGCATATTATGGTTATGATCAACTTTTAAAATAAAATATTTGTTTTAGCCAAAGTGAGTATCTGAGATACAGAATAATTTCACTGAGGATTGAGAGTAAAACTTGGAATAAAATGATAATCACTTCCTATAGCCCTAACCGCATGAAAAGAATGTGACCTTGGATGCATTTAATTCTTGAGTTAAGCCTTCTTTTGTCATAAAGGGCTTGATGCTTTCTGAAGTAATTTTGATGCAAACTGAAGTCCTGCAAATGCATTAGCCGACAACAAATTCTTGAGCTGAGGTTATTTTATTGACATCCGTTCTCATTCTCTAATGGTATTTTTTCGATTCACTCTGATTCCTTTTTTGTGATTTATATAACTGTTCCACAGTGATGAGTTTATTCCAGTGATCCCCCTTTCCTCTCAATGCCACCCAATCTGATGCATTAGAGAAGAAAGCAAACTCCAGTTTAATGAAGTGACCTTAAAAAATTTAATCCACAAAGGGTTTTTATTTTCCCTCCCTCTCTCCTTCTTTTATAACGTTTATGAATATATTTCCTGGCTGATGAGATCAATTGTCAATGACAGGAAAGTGAGGATGTTCAACATCCATAGAACTTGGATGGAAAGGAAGCACGACATCTCCTCAAGGTGATGGAGAGAAGCAGTAGCCGGCCACGTGAGAATCATAGAATCATAGAGTTGGAAGGGACCACGAGGGTCATCTAGTTCAACCCCCTGCAATGCAGGAACCCAACATGGAGCACAAATTCCTGACCATGAGATTAAGAGTCTCATGTTCTACCGACTGAGCTATTCCAGCTGCCTTCCCAATGCTGCATGTTGGTGCCAGTTACCAAAAGGGAATATCCAAGGCCTTAGCTTGGCTCCACTGCTGCACACCTGCACTGTGTCTCCTGCTGTCAGGGGCAGGACTGAGGAGGAATGGTGGCAACTGCCCCCCTCTTCTCCTGAACCTTGCCGAAAACAGGACGACAGTATAGATTTAGAATAGTGGTTTGCAGAAGGGCAGAGTTCAGAGGCTGCAGAGGGGAGAAGCTGGGAAATATTGGGAGAAGAACAGCAGGAAGAAGAAGAAGAAGCACCACCAGGGGAAAGACAGACTCAGTGTCCTTAGAAAGCATTCCTGACCCCCCCCCCTCCCAGGACCAGATGGGCATTAAGGGTAGGAGAACAAAGAGCTCAGAGGCAGAAAGCTCAGATTAGCTGATGCAGGAATGATGTAGGGGGTGGGACTTTACTTCCCAGTATTCAGGGAAGGCTGCATTCCTCTGTTGCTCTCTGAGAATTATTGAATAAATTGACTGGTAAGAACTTTTATCGTTTCTTTGATTCTTGGCTACCACTGTGGGAGGGATCTGATTCCCCGAAGCCTGGCACCTGCGGCCTTGCTTCTCCCACTCTCAGTAACCAGCAGTGACTTGTGGAAGTCATGAGAGCAAGGCAGTCCACTGCCCCCAACCATGCAGGCCCACCAGTCCCTAACGGAAAGAAGCATAACCTGATTTATTCTCCCTGGGGAAAGGACGTTTTTGCCATCTTAAAAGGCTGAGAATCAGAATTTGCTCACTTATTTATTTAATAAGATTTCTATTTATTTATTTAATAAGATTTCTATACCGCTTCGTCATCAAGAGCCGCTGAGAGGTATACATGAAACAAGAGAAAATGCTCATTAAGAAATACCAGTGAAATCAATTTAGGCCTATTAACATAGATTGCAAAAATAAACTTCCCCAAAAAGCCTGAGCTTATGAATCACTGAGCTCTACACACTTGGAAAGCCTATTGAAACCTTTGTTCTGAATGCACGTAGAGGAGAAGGAAAGCTGGCCTGGATGCGGACACCGGTGGGGCGTTTGGCTCTGCTACCTTTATGTCAGGTATTTAACCTTCATCCTAATAACGCCCGAATAGGACTAAACTGAAGAGCTTGTATCCAGCAACATGCTTAGGCTGATGTATTCTGTCTGGGCTGTGTTGCCTCCAGTGATGCAAAACATCCATAAACTAGATTTAAGGGCTTATGCGAACTGGATTTGCAACTACTTTACATTCAAAAGGATGCAATCAGTATGTATGAATGAGCCTCAGGAAGGAGAGTGATATCTTTCTAATTTCTCCAGACAGATTTTTCTTTCTTTTTTCAGCTGGAGCAAGGACCTCTCTCTACAAAAACACAGAAGCAAGTATTATTGAATTCTTCTCTGTTGTTCAAACTATGACTGGCTACCAAATTAGTATCAGTGTTTGATTATTACTGTCTCATTCTGCTTTCCTCCCCCGCCCCATATCCTGTACATTGGACCATCCATTTCCTATATGATTGGCTTCCCTGTGTTAAAAGGTTTTACAGCTTAGCAATACTTAGTTCACCTGGGATATCTTTTTCACTTTGAATCTCAAACAGATGCACAAAATTTTTGCAGCGACTGCAGATGATACTGAAATTTGGACTAGGAGCGCCCTCTAACAAAGTTTATTCTGGGACTTTTAGATCAGGACTTATCAGTGTAGCACCCATGGGTGCAATGGCACCCTTGAGATATTCCCCTGGTGCCCATGAAGCCCCTGAGCATCCACTTCACCAGCTTTGCATTGTGTTAGGCTTTTCTTCATTGAAAAATACACAGAGCTGAAGGAGGAAGTTAGGGGAGTGACATTCTTTGTCAACTCCTTTTTCAGCTTTGTAGAGAATTGTAGAATTGGAAGGGACCCCAAAGGTCATCTCCTGCAATGCAGGAATCTCAAGTTGTGATCCCTCATACAATCTGAAACCATACCAGGCCCTGCTTAGCTTTTCAAATATGCTCAGGTTAATTCTACTGGGTCCATTCTTTACTCAGATCCCTTGGAAGAGTGCATGTGATTTCTGTCTCTCTGGGGGAGGGCTGATCTGGGTGTTGTAATTGCAGACTCCTGTACACAGTGGAAGGATGAGCAGTACATGCCACATGCTTAACTTTACTTTATTTACACTTCAATGCTGAGAGATTACAAGCATGCATCTTGCTTCTGCGAGAGCAGAGAAGCAACTCCTTCTCCTCGGAAACAAAGAACACCGAGAGAACTGTGAAAAACAGGAAACCAGTGTACGTCACATCCAGTCTCCCATTCCCGTGGGAAACCCAACAGTACTTCTGACTGTGGAATGCAAAACATTGTCCCGTGACAAGCACTTCGCTGCACAGTGAAGGAAGCAGAAACCAACACGGGGGGGGGGGGGCAAAGAAGTGACCAGATGGGGTGGTGCCCACAGTACTCACTCAAAATTTCCAAAAGTGCCCATGGACCTGAAAAGGCTAGTGACTCCTGATTTTGATGGGTGAGTTTTGTTTTCTTTAGGTCCAAGTAGCTTTTGCAAGGATAGTCAGTATGATACCCTCCAGATGATAAAGGTAAAGGCAAAGGGACCCCTGACCATTAGGTCCAGTCGTGACCGACTCTGGGGTTGAGGCACTCATCTCGCTTTATTGACCGAGGGAGCTGGCATACAGCTTCCGGGTCATGTGGCCAGCATGACTAAGCCGCTTCTGGTGAACCAGAGCAGCGCACGGAAACGCTGTCTACCTTCCCGCCGGAGCGGTACCTATTTATCTACTTGCACTTTGACGTGCTTTCGAACTGCTAGGTTGGCAGGAGCTGGGACCGAGCCACAGGAGCTCACCCCATCACGGGGATTCGAACCGCCAGCCTGATGATGATGCTGAACCACAAATCCCATCATCGTCTGCTGACCTTTGTCAGAGAAGGATGTAAAGAACCAGCAGGCATGTGTGAACTCACAAGAGGATTTCTCTAGCAATATAGTAATGTTTTGATGTTTCACGGGGCAATACAGGCCCAGGACATCACAAACATATTCACTGGTCCCAGGCATCTGGCTTTGGACCTGAAAGAGCAAGGGAAGGTTTGGGTGCATTGAGGGTAAATGGTAAGCAAGCACAATTTGTGACATTGCACAACATTGTTGCTGATTATGGGGGCATGTCTCTTTAGGCATCAGCCTTAGTTTCCAAATTTGTGGGGCTGAGCCTTCAACTGGCTTATTTTTTATCATTTAGTTGAAATACTCCCCTATATGTTTCTACAGCAATGACCCACAAGTACATACATGTACTATGGATAATGGAAGCTTCCCAACTATAGCAAGGAAAAAGTAAATGAGCTCTGTGATAGAGGAAGTATCTGCATTGTACATGTCCCCTGGAATCATGTGTGTCCAATTAATAATAAAACTCATTTATCTTCATGTCAGTATTGTAGAGTTAATATATCTGCAGATGGGCAAGCTGTGTTCTACTCTGTCTCATTCATCATCAGCAAAATTACTGGTTTACGTCCAATTCCAAAATCTTTATTGTTCAATTTGATAGCAGAAGTGTGTGTGTGTGTGTGTGTATCAGCTTCAGCCAATTTTGAGCTGACTGAAGCCGATACATAGTTTTGTTTGTGTAGACATTCACAAATTCCAGAAATAATAGGTCCAGTCACACAATATGTGGCAGAGGGAGCTGGATTTACTTTGGAGTGTGGGTGAAATGCCCCGATTTGTGAAATCCGTTCATAAATGTAAATACAAATCACGTCTAGATGATTATGTCTTCAATGCTACTTCTAAAGTGGATCAGGCCCTCCATGCTTCCTCCTTGGAGTCAAACAGGGATGTTTGAATCTGTCTTTTTCTGGTCCGTGTCAATTTTACATCATGTCAGGGGTACCTCAGTCCCATCAACATTGAGCATGACAGCCCCAGACTTAAGTGGGGCAGAACATACATGGCACAGATGAAATTTGGCACAGATGATCTACCAGATAAGGTTTATGAATATGCCAAATTTCAAAGTGATCCAAAATAAAATGCCACAGGAAAAGCAAGTTTAAGAGTGCTGAAAATGAACACACGGGTCTATTTTTCTTGAGATTTTCTCCAGGCATATCATTTATATTTTTCAAATTAGGATGGCAAACTACTGATGTCCATTATTCTGGCTTGTCGAGGAACACGTGCTTTCCCTGATTTGGCAAAGTTCTGAGCAATGGTTCAAAGGTGGCTAAGGTTTTCCTACCCATTAAAGTCTATGGAAGACAAGTACTGGCATAGAGTGCGGGGCATGACAAGAACAGAAACTGAAGCCAAAGATCCTGCCAGGAGTGGAGTGCTTGCAGAGAGAGCCACCTAGTGGGTGCTATTTGCCGGCTTTTTTTTTAGTTCCGGTATATAACAATATACTGCAGTTGTTAGACAGCAACTCACTAACCATTTTCCTGCCTGTGGGAGAATATGGAAACCCGGGGAACTGCTATGAGGAACTCCACACCCCAAACTCATGCACCCCCCTGCAAAATCATGGACCTCACTATACACTGCATTACTTCATCATTCCTCAAATACAGAGTGCATTCCATGTATGAATCCATTTAAGAACAGGTTCCTTCTCCATCCCTACTGTCTGGCTAAGAAGTTGCTACCCTGAGACAATGTCTAGCATGTTTTCGGAAGGACCAGTGACAGGGTAAAACACAAAGCTAGTATACAAGAGGGGAAGGGTTGGAAATGACCCTGTTTGTGGATTTTCTTGCAACTGGCCCAAGCAACCCTTCTACTCACTGCCCAGGATCTTGGAATCCTAGGACTGGAATGGTGCCTTTGGCAATATGACGTACTGGAGGTCCTTTTTGGGGAATAGGCAGTGGCATGGGATGTTGGAGAATTCTGACCAAAAACAGAAACAGGAGCAGATATTGCCGATGTTTCTTTATTTGTCCCATGGACGGCAGCCCAGTGAATATGATCAGTATTTGCTGCTGCTGCTGCTTTCAGTCTGCAAATGACATGTAATTCTTTGTATTTGCCTTCATTTGAATTCTGATTCTTTTGAAAGGAAGGACTGCAATAACATCATGGCAACATAACTTACATAACCGACATAATTCTGTGAATCCCGTCAGGTTACGTAATTTCACCATGGTGAACAGTGAGCTGGATAATATAGTGTTCGGCAGAAGATGAACTGAAGCAGGAAAGAAACAGTGCTGCTTGCAACAGAATAGAACAAAGAAGGATGCCTTCTTACATCCCTAATCCTGGGCTCCGAATCTCTCCCAACCACCCTAGAAAAACTTGATTATGTGAAGTGAAAATAGCTGATTATCTGGGCTATAACATAGTGGCCTCTTTGTTAGTAATGCACAATAAAAGTTATGATACATGGAGCCATTGAATTATTTTCTGTTTGGCAATTGGACTGGACCCAATACATCCCTTGGGTATTTACTTATTAGCTTTCTTAGGTATTTATTAGATTTTTTTAACCAAAAAACCCCAAAACCATAAACGCAAGCTTAGCTGCAAGGTCACAAATCAACAAAATAATGAAAATGGAATGAAAGTATTTTACAGTACTCACTTAAAGCCATAGCCAACTGAAATGAATATTAAAGAATAAATCATAAACTCAAATATATGTAATCCTTCTCTGCTCTGAAGTAAAGCAGAACAGTTCTATTTACTCTACAAAATACTTAACTTTCTTTATAATGAGAATTTCATTCTCATTGCAAAATAATATTTTTATAATCCTAACAAATATTTCAAACGAGAACCCAAAAATTGTACATAAGCGCTAAGCTCATCAGAATGTAATTTAGGCCACAGACAGAGATTGAAATATATTATTATTAGTATTACTATTTTAGGTATAAAATATGACATCTGGCCTAAACATATCTCTGGAACAGAACTGAACAGTGCATACCTCTTCATTTTGTATCAGCCCGCATCTATATTTGATTTGAAATTGATTTTATATATGCAATTGTTATTGTCTTTATATAGAAACTGATGAAACTGTTTTAATTGTTTTACACATGGGCATATATTTTGATATGTCATTTCATTCTGGAACATATATTTTTAACTGCTATATTATATCTTTATTTTGTTTTTGTTTTTTTAAGGCTAACTTATTTTTACCCCTTTTGCTGAAAAAATTAATGTATATTTTGTTTTAATGCAAACTGCTTGGGTTTTTTTACAATTAAGCAACATGCAAAAATCTGTTAAATAAATATGAAACTTTTGGCATTCTTTACACTAATGTTCTTTATTGTTAAATCACTTCAAGATATGTTATAGGTTTGCCAAGGCTATCAAAGGGAGGTGAAGGTAATGCCAGAGACCTTTTGTGTCTGGACTCATCGCTAGCTGAGAACTGTCTCTCTTCGGCACCATTTTCTCTATTGAATGTTTATTGTTATTTCTATTGCATTTTAATTGCTGTGAGACACTATGGGAATCTGCAA
The DNA here is from genome assembly GCF_964106915.1 of Podarcis gaigeae. Classification (NCBI taxonomy): domain Eukaryota; kingdom Metazoa; phylum Chordata; class Lepidosauria; order Squamata; family Lacertidae; genus Podarcis; species Podarcis gaigeae. Next base: position 30,371,084 of record NC_139688.1, read on the forward strand.
AACGTGGGATTAAAAATGCATGCATGCATTATGCTACTAAAGAGAGATTTTGCAGGCCTACCTTAAATTTCCTTGGAAGCAAAGAGCTGAAATGATAATGGGATTAAAGTTTAGGTTGCAAAGCTATACCCAGTCCTGTTATGAGAAAGGCCCATTAAACTCAGCAGCACTTACTTCTGAATAGACCTGCCTGGGATTGGGCTGCGCTTTCTGTTAAAGATAGGGAACTACAACATGAAATGTCTCCTTAACAACAGTGACCATAGCTCTCAAACATTTTGCTATACCGTACATTGTTAAAAGGAAATAAATAAATAAATAATTTCCAATACGCCCAAAATGCACACAAAGCTAAGACCGAAATGTTAAGCCAGTTAACTTACTAGTATAGTTCATGTATCACGACCAAAGACAATTTCAGTACAATTTAAAGTTCATGTAACTAAAGGACAATTCTTTCCAAGTCAATGTGTTTAAGGAGCGGGTTGCATAGTACAGACAACTTCATTGCACTAATTACGTTATTTGTGTGGATAATTAAATATCTTGTTATCTGCCATCATGTAGGTAAAGAAGAAGAAGAAGAAAATATAGGAAGCTGCCTTGTACTAAGTCAGATCAGTGCTATTTTTCCAGGGGGGGAAAGAGGTGCCAGAACTCGCCATGAACCCTGCTCTCTTATAACGGTAATGACGTCCATCTGGCAGGTGTTGGAACTGAGTTCTGGTGAGTTCCGGCTGAAAAAAAGCCTTGGTTCAGATCATTGGTCTCCAGGCAGGCAGGAGATCTCTGTGGTTTTGTTTTATGAAAGGTTCAATCTATTTTATTAAAGGTTTTCAGCACATAATACAATGAAAACCAAATAAAGCTAATATCTAAAGAGAGCAAAATACCAATAATAAAAAGGAAAAGAAAAGAGGAGGGGGGAAAGAGAAAAGAAACACATCCACACAAACACAAAAAATGCTATTCTATCGACCTTCTATCTGAATCTTCAATTCACAGAGATTTGTTTTCAGATCTCCAGGGGTTCAGACAGGATTCTCTCCCAACTGCAGTTCGATATGCCAGGGATGGAGCCTAGGACCTCCTGCTTACAGCTCAGAAGGAGATGGGGAAGAATAAGATACTAGAAGATAGACATGTTGTTGTTTAGTCATTTAGTCATGTCCGACTCTTCGTGACCCCATGGACCAGAGCATGCCAGGCACTCCTGTCTTCCACTGCCTCACACAGTTTGGTCAAACTCATGCTGGTAGCTTCGAGAACACCGTCCAACCATCTCGTCCTCTGTTGTCCCCTTCTCTTTGTGCTCCCCATCTTTTCAACATCAGGGTATTTTCCAGGGAGTCTTCTCTTCTCATGAGGTGGCCAAAGTATTGGAGCCTCAGCTTCAGGATCTGTCCTTCCAGTGAGCACTCGGGGCTGATTTCCTTCAGAATGGAGAGGTTTGATCTTCTTGCAGTCCATGGGACTCTCAAGAGTCTCCTCCAGCACCATAATTCAAAAGCATCAATTCTTCGGCCATCAGCCTTCTTTATGGTTCAGCTCTCACTTCCATAGACATATCAATGTGATTAATCAAATAATCAAACAATTGCTCTGATGGCACCAAACTTTGGGAGCTTACAAGGCACTCTTGTTTTCCCAAGCATGTTTAGGAGATAAAAAACAGTGCATCTGAACCACGTCCAGGAAGCTGTGTTCGTTTTCAACATGGATCTTTTATTATGAGAGATTTTTAATGCATTATTTATTACATTTTTAAAACAACTTGAACATTTTAAAAATGTGCCTGTAGTTTTGCAACAGCATTAACAGTCAGATCCTAGGGATGATTAGATAACCTGCATAAGTTAATTTCTAGACTGCTTAGCTTTCGAAAATGAATGCTTACCATGCTTGTTCATTTCAAACAGATGAGAACACAGAATTTGCTATAGATCTTGTGCAAGACTTGCCATTGATTTCTCAAGGATAACTGCACCTAGGGACCTAGTTAATATGTTCCAGTTTGGAGGTAGAAAGAGGTTTCCATCTACAGCCCTTTAGACTGAAACTATAGCAATCCTACCGAGATCTTATGGGTCACCTGATGTTCACCTTACACTTTACTCCTAAGCTTGTCAAACTCAGCTGTATTTAAAGATATTAGTAGTGCCGAGATATTTTGATAAATTTCAGGAAACTGTATATTTTGTCGAATGAACCCAAAATTTTATTCACTGTTCATTTTCATCTTCTGAGAATCCAAAATAAGAATAAAAGCAGAATATGCAGTCACACGGTTCATCTACTAAAGAACTTTAAGGAATTAGGAGTTTTGAGACATATTTCGGCAGATGAGGCACAGACAAAATTTCATATTCCTCATATTGTGATTTGTAAAAATAAAATAAAAATACAGTTTACATAATTCTTCCAGCCTTAAGAAAAAGTTCAAGGAAATCATCAAGGGAACAAAATGAAGAGAATTCACAATACACCTTGAATCCCCAAATGGGGATTCTACCAGAGTAGAATAATTGGGATCTAACTTCCAAATAAAATATCAACAACTCTTGAAACTCATATTCCTCTTTCACCATTCAATATAGAACATCCTTCTCCACATCCTATGCTGGATGTCACCAGAAGACTGTAGCAGGAATGACCAGTGCAAATAGTGAAGTCTCCTATCCTCATTGAATAGTGGTCTGGTTTGTATCCAGCACCAAGGCTGTATATAGCATTTGTACTTCTACCAGGTAGTGTTGACACAAGGAAGTTAATATTGTCACAGCTACTGTATCACTCTGGAAACACTACAGTATGGTTGAACAGTTTCAGCTGTACAAAGGATCAGAAAGATGTGTCTTTTTACCCTGGCCTTTTGTGGGAAATTGCAGTCAAACATGCATGAGTGATAGTGCATGAAAGGGTTAAAAGCACAGAGTTATATTCCTAGACTCAGCTAGATCATGCCCCCTCTTCTCTGATGTGGGAGAAAGTTAGGGCTGCAATACGTCCTGGTTTTCATGGACACATACAGGTATTGGGCAATAAAATGGCATCTGGGCAGATTTTCTCTGAATCGGTAAAATGTCTATGAAAACCCAGATGTATGGCAAAAAAGCTTAACAACTTTGTCCTGATTTTCACTTTTGGGAATATGGAAACCCTAGAAGGTACTATGTAACTGGCCAAGGAAGACATTGAAACTATCATTCTGTATTTTCTACCCAATAGTATTCTGCCTGTGTTCTCCTTGCTGCTGCTTGGATAAATGCATGAATGTCACCTTCAGAACATTTTGTAAGTAAATCATTTTAAACTTACCTAACAGTGTGTGGTCTTTTCATTGAAAAAGGGAGCGCTTTGGACTAAACAGGATATGCAAAAGCTTTAACAGCCTACATCCCTAATACTTCACTGTGCTGCTTGACTTTGTGAGCTTAAACTCTGCTCCAGGGGGCTCTCTTTTGCTAGAGAGTCTGTGCAAAACCCTGCTTTAAAATCCATCCATCCACCCAGCCAGTTATTTTATTATTTACCCCACATACATGGGTTACAGGGATTCATACCCCCCCCATACCTTTGACATCTGAGATATGTGTTTTCAGAACCTACTCTATTCCTGCGACTGTAATCTTTTTTCTTCTTTTTCTTTTTGAATTATAAATTGTTGTAACTCACCCTGAGACCTGCTTGTGAAGGGCATGGAATCCCCTTATTAATAATCATAATGATAAACTGAAAATTTGGAATCTAGTCATGTTATCGATATTCCCATTCCAATATTAAGCTGACTTATTTTTTTTACTTCACTTATTTGCCTGGACATACTCTGATTCAATTCTTGAATCAGAGTTCTTCTTTTTGGAGAAGAAATCCTATGAGTAATGAATCATTGCCTCCTTGCCCTAGTGATGCTCTTGCCAGCTTACCAAGCACTCAGCTACCATCTCACTAACATTAAGAGCAGCTTCCAGATCAAGCTTAAGGGAAGCCCCATAGAGAGTGCATTGCATGACAGTGGTACCTCGGGTTAAGTACTTAATTTGTTCCGGAGGTCTGTTTTTAACCTGAAACTGTTGTTAACCTGAAGCACCACTTTAGCTAATGGGGCCTCCTGCTGCCACTGCGCCACCGGAGCAGGATTTGTGTTCTCTTAACCCGAGGTACTATTTCTGGGTTAGCGGAGTCTGTTACCTGAAGCTTATGTAACCTGAAGCGTATGTAACCTGAGATACCACTGTGATCCAGTCTTGAAGTAACTAACACATGAAGTACTGTAGCAAGGTTTTCTCCCGGTCCAGGAATGATCATAGTTGTCAAACCAGCCACAGTTGTGGTTAACTTCTAGCCACTGTGACTACCTGAACATCTAGTGACAGGGCTAGATTCAGAAGCATTCTCAAACTGTAAACCTGCTCCTTCAGAAAGGGGAACGCAACTCCATGCAGAGTAGGCAATTGACCAATTTCTCAGACATGGGATCTACTCATCCAGTGTGCCTCCATCTTGCCCAGGTTCACTGCGGTCTAACCTGAGACTGAACAAATCAAACTATGCAAGAGAAATGAGAAGTAAAATATCTTGCTGACTTTTCAATAAAGCATGTCATCAAGTCTTTGGTGTTAATTGCCTTTTGTGATTTGCTAACTGGGTTAATTGCCTCAAATTTATTTTAGCTAAGAAACTGTACTCTAATTTATAGTAGAAAAGCTACTATATGCTTGCATAATTTGGAATATCACCGCTCTTCCATTTTACTCACATGTTAAATCCAAAACATGTCTGTCTTTAGATGAAATAATCTTCATTTATTGTCTTTTGAAAAAACAAAAAAAGATGCATGAACTCTCAGTACTACATTAGATAACAATGGTAGGCCCAACGAGATGTTTAATGGTAACTGTATTTATGTTTGTTTAAAAACCAATATTTTTTGTTTATAAATAAATAAATAAATCAGTTGCAAACTTTTATTTTTAATTTAGTAAAATGCATATACCACTTGACTGTAATAAAATCTCTATGAATTTTACTAAAAGAAAAAAACAACCATATTAACATTATCAATAAAATATTGTTAAAAACAATTATTATATCTTCAAAAGATAATTAAAATTCACAATAGCTAAAAAGACGCGTGTTTTAATCTCAACATCTACATGTCAAGGTAAGCTTGCCTAAATATTTTAATCCAGTACAGGAAAGAGTACAGTGAGGATGCCTATCTGATGACAAAGCATAGATGCTGTCTCATTAAACAGTCAATTTCTTCTAAGTGCAGAATGAGCATTATGTGGTATCTGTGGCCAGCTTCACAGATCAAAGTTGGGTACAGTGATCCAACAAGTAGACTGGGCATAAGCTGCTAGTTGCTAAATTTTTACAGGTCTTAACATAGTCTATAAGCATGTGCAGTACACTTCACTGGAGTGTGTTCCCAGGGAATTGCTTTTTCAAAGGCAAACATTTAATGAATACATACTCATACTCAGTCATAAAAGGCATTATTTTTAATTCATCAAACAAACTAAGAAAACTAAAATTTCATGTAACTTAATTTTACTTAAACTTAAAAAATGAACACACTATCCCAAACTTTTGCCGTAGTGATAACCAGGCATATACAACATGCAGTCAATTTTCATAATCTTTATCTTTAATCAGCTAATGAGAAAAGCCAAATTGATCAAAACAAGCATTCTGCTAATCTGAAACAGGAATCGAGTGGGATTCCCCCCCTTTCTTTTTTTAGGTCATCCATTTGACTTAATGAGTAATGGTTGAAGTTCTTTTTATCTCCCCCTCAAAAAACCATAAACCTTTACTTGCCAAATACACCTTGGTTTTGATTCTAATGGCATCCACACAAATTTATAGATATGGGTTAGTTTTCACCTAATTTTTACTTGAAGCTTGTAAATTGCAAGCGATATGAATCTTTGCTCTGTAGCTCTGTTACTTCCTCGTTGCAACTAAAGTTATCCCTAAGGGCTGGTCATTATGGAAGCCTCTGTTCATGCCTGTTGCAACCCATCTCTGCTTGATCTGCCTCAGGGAGCAACATAAGATGGTGCTAAGCTGAGCTTGCACCACCTCCATTCTCTTGACTGGTTGACCTAGGTTGGTTCCAGTTCAGCCAAATGCAGCAAGATTGGAATAATGGCTGCTTGGCCTGAACCAGCCTTTTAAAGCACACAAGGATTCCTGTATATCAGTGGTTTGGGAACCTACAGCTGTCCAGATGTTGTTGTACTCACATCTATCAGCCCCAGTTGTGACATTTTGAAGTTCATTACAAACCTCTCAGGAAGAGTTCCCTTCTCTCCATAATTTTCCATACACACACCTAGAGGTGGGTGAAGATGTCAGTTTCATGTTCTCGTTTTCCCCTTGGAAAATACAGGAAACCACATTTCCACATCAGTTTGTGATTTTTTATTTTTTTAAAAAACCAGATAGTCTTTGTGAAAATGAAGTGCTAATTCCGCCCCTCTCCCCCCCATATAGATTTCTATGCCATTTCTATGAAGTGCTAATCTAACTTTCCCCCCACAGCAATTTACCCAAATATAATGTGGTTTTTGTATGTTTTTCCATTAATACACATGTTTATGTTTTTCCCTAATCAGTGCTTTTCTTCTAAAAACAACAACAGGTGTCGGTATTAACCATGAAGTTGTTGCAGTAAGTGCCACATTTTTAATCAGTACTTTTCTTCTAGAAAAAGGGTGCTGGTACTGCGTGCCCTTGAGTAACCCATTAAAAAACAACAACATTAGCCTTAATGTATGTATTTTTGCACACATTTCTTGACTGAAGAACTACATTGCAACATCTGAATAAGCGCAAATGTTGAAGGAAGACTGTGTTTAAGTTTGCGCATTGTTTTGCAAAGAGTGAATTAGGTAAGTTCACATTTGAAAGTGAACAGATTTTAATTTCTTCCCCATCCCTTGTGTGAGCGCACCCCCCCCCCTTTATTCAACTTTTCCTCATCATTATTTTCTGACTTTCTTTTATGGCACAGCCTCATTAAAGAACCCCACATCACACTTTTGAAATCAGAGGAAGCCAGATTTGCTAGTTTTTCTCCAGCTGATTTTGTCTTGCAGTTGCTGAAGTGTTCCTGTCACAATGGAAAGGTGACACCTGGGTGCAACTTTGTTGTAGCCACAGAGAGCTCCTTTGTTTCACGGTGTGATGTAATGTTCCCAAGAATTATATTATAAAGCAAATTTGCAGCAAAAGCCACGCTACTTATACCTAATTTAATATCCATTATCTCTTCCTGCTCGCTTTGATCAGCCTTCCTTTCCAGGTGATTATGGCTAGTGCAGCATCACCGTATTATATTGGTTCCCTCTACAAACCATCCAGGACCTTGTTTTTTTTCCTGGTGTGAATCCATTTCTAATGCAATCCCCTTCTCCCAAACTACACAGATCCCTTTGCATTTATTTGGGGGAAAGTGCATTTAAATTTAATTACTGCACTAGTTATGCTTACTTGTAGAACATTAGCAAGGCTGTTGAAAAACACACAGACATTCCAATATATCCTATAAATGCTCCTGGTTTCACCCTGTGCATTATGCTCTGTTCCTCTCAGTCCCTTTTCAAGGCACATTTTAACTTTCGGAAACAAAATCGTATTTCTCCATTGTATGGATGCATGCAATCAACACGAATTTTTATCAACAAATCCCATCATCCAGAAGCTGTGGTGGAGGCACAGTGGTTTTAATAAGGACAGGGAGTTCCATTTGTGCAAACAGAACACCACAAAGCTCTGGATGGCTGCCAGTATATATATTTATCAAATTTACACCCCACTCTTCCTCACAAAGGAGCCCAGGACTGCAAGCACATGAATAAAAAAAAATGTAATTAACATTTATGAAAAGTTTAAAAAACACACCCACCCATATTGACCTAATTTGCACTTTTTGAAATGGTATACAAACCAAAACTCTCAAATCCACACTTCTCATAATTGAACAGTGCAGTTCTCCAGCCAAGCAATGTGCACGAAAATGCATATATATGAGGATAAAGTCTTCATAAAAAATGGATATCAGCAGAATATCATACATAAAGGCACTGTATCAGGGAAGACTGCTTGCAAAAATGTGTGTATCAGGCAAAACTGCATAAAAATGTGTGTATAAGGAGACATTTTCACTGAAACGCTGGTGAATTATCATGAAATATTTTACACACATATAAAAGCTGAACATAAACCATAATGTTCACAGCATTAACATTCCAACAGTGGAGTGACCAACCTGTTCCACTGTTAGGTTTCTAGGGGTAGGGGCCCCAGAAGCCATAGCTTTGGATTCTCATAGCAGGTTAGGCCTTTGTCTTGCCCCATTCTAGTCCCAAGACTGCCTGCTTTTTCCTTCTTCAACCATGACATCACCTTCCACCAGTGGAGGCTGAAAGAAATGCTCCCAGCTATTTAATTTCTATCTCAACATTTTGACTCAAGCTTACGTAACAAAGCATAAGCTTCACAGACCTGGCTGAGCTCTTTTGCTTAGCAAAGAAACTGACCTGACCATTTGAGATTACCCCTTTTCTGCAAAAAAAAAAAAAAAAGTCCCATCTTGAAGCTTTAAAGTCACATATTTGAGGGAACTGCCCCCCCCCGAAAAAAACATTTAGTCCAACCCAAAAAGTATTACTGTATCAATTTCTGGGAATTTGGAAAATAAAAAATAATTGTTGCTATGTTTTATGATATTGTATTATCATTTATTTGTGAGCCTCTTTGTGGGCCTTTGTGAAAAGAGATTTGAATAAAATATAACTAATTTTTTGAAAAATATATAGTGATGCACATGCGTGTGGGAATTAGGTACATGCAGTACATGCAGTACCACTCAGACTCGCCTTGACAATCAGTTGGGCTTTTTGAGTGTTTCTGTCAGATGCCTGGAAAACCTCAAGGGTATTTTTGAAAATTCAATAGGAATGCTTGAAAATTGATTTTTTTTGTTTTTGTTTGCCACACTTCCCCTTTCCCTGCCAGCTCCCTCCGCACCTTTCCCAAGCCAAAAAAACAAAACAAAAGAGCCTTACCTTGTGCAAAGAGGATGTTGGTAGCAGGTGGTGGAGAGCTAACTACACATACAGGCAGGGAATGAGAGTCCTTTGGGGGCTTCTCCACTGGAAGAGAGCCCTCTTATCACCTGGTACCTCTTCACCTTTCTTTAAGGTCTTTTTGGCTAGGGGAAGGAGAAATACTATGGAAGAGGAGCCAGCGGATGTGGAATGTGAACCTCATTTTGAGTCTAGCTCAGCTGGAAGTGCCTTTGTGAGAATAACTGCCTAGCTTCTCTTGATTTGTTTAAATGTATCAGTGCCCATGTTTTGGGTAGCCTTGCTGAAAACACAAGCAGGAAAAGGAACTTGGCTATTTTTCAGGGGGGGGGGGGGAGATCTCCAGCCTGCCAAAATAAGGCATTAGTCTTGCTCCACCTGAATCCAATTAGAATCTCTATGTGAAGTTTTCACTGATTGATTCCAATACACACACACAGTACACCTTAGTGCAATATTGTAAATCAGAATATTTAATACCAAAGATTGCATTCTATATGATTTTAACACTCTGCTATTCAGTGTAGTGTTCTCCCTTGTAACAAACGTTCAACTAAATTTAATTCCCGATCCCTCAACTATTCATAATCACATCTATTTCCTGGCAGAATCTGAGTTTTCTTTGGATGAGAAGCTAAAATTTTCGTCTATAGCTTCTGGCATATTTGAAAGAAACGAGGTATTAACAGGAAGCAGGGACAACCTAGACAAATTTTGTACTTGGATAATAACTACGTTTTCTGGTATCTGAAAGTCTTAGCGTAGCTTCAGCAGCAGAAATTATTACCTTAAAATTTAGTCCCTTTTTTGGAAGTTGAAGAACTGCCATGTTCCCTAAGTCTCTGACATTGACTTTTGCATGGTCCAAGACTCCTAAGCAAGCCAATCAAAATGGAAAGCAACCAGGCAGGCATTTACACCCATATTGTGTTGCAGGGCTGGGCAGGGCTGGGCACAGCCCTAACCATGATCCAGCTCTCATTTCCACTAGATGTGACATGGAAAGCTGCACCTTGGTTAGGGTTCTGCACAGCCCTGCCCATCCCTGCAATCCAATCTGGATTGACTCAAGGAACACCCAACCCAGATCTGCCCCTGAATCAATTTTGGAGGTGGGACTAATGTTTAAACCACAAAGTTTAAACTCTATAATTAAGCATAGAATTGAGAGGAGAAGAACAAGATGATACATCGCCTCTGTCCCTCCTGATCTCATTGGATTGAAATTGCCTACATCCATTGATTTTAATGGGTTTACCCTGATTATGACTAATGTTGGATACCACCCATCCATTTTATGGAGAAGAACTTTCCATCCTAATAGAAAATGAAAATTGTAACCAGATTCTGGTACTAGAAATACACTAGAATACAGTGAATAAGTAAAAAAAAAATGCATCTGAGAGAATGTTAGTTTCTGTGTGAAGAATTTATGCTGTATATATTCCCCCATTCCCAGTCTGTTTCTTATCATGCTTATATTTTCATGACTTTTTACTAAACTTGACCCCGTAAATGCAGATTAGGGCTAGAGAGATTAGATCTGCAGGCTAAAAGGTGGATCAAGGGACTTGATTTTCCTGTTAAGTCTCAAGAAGGAAATCATTGGCAAAAAATAAACCCCCAAGAAAATGGTTTCAAAAATGAGAGAGGTGGCTTGTTGATGTTAATGAGAACATCATTGCCTGACCTTTACCTGACCTTATTAAGCACACGTCTTGCAAATTAAGCTTACTAAAGTGTCAACTGCATAACTCTGGAAGACTTAAATGTCTTCCATATGGAATTCTTCAGATAATCAAGGATATGTCTTTAGGCCTGCCCTGCTCTCCATTGGCATGGATGTGAAGTATGCCAAGCATAAGTCATGAACAAAAATAATTGCTAATTCATAGATAACAAACATAATAAGAGAATTGCTCCTCTTCCCTAGCAGCCCATGACAAATTTCATGTCCTGTAATAGTATATTCTTGAAGAGCATTAGTTTATGAATAATAATCATTCACAGTGCTCACATACATTAGGAATCGACAGGAGCTCTGTGTCATGAGTCAGCTGGTGGGACTCAGCCCCAAAGTCAAAGGCCAGAGCTAATCCCAGGGACAATGCTCAAAGCAAAGAACATATCAGAGCCTCCAAGGAGGGGGAGAATTTTGTTTGCGCAGCATTTTTAAGTGGACCAGACTTATATAATGGTTGGAATGTAGCTTTCTTTCACATTTTGTACTTCTCCAAATTTTGCCATACAATTCTCAGCCCCACCCCATCCCAAATGACCAGAATGCTGTGGGATTTGTGGGAGGGGGTTGCTGGTTTGTTTTTGGTTTTTTTGTTATGTATTTAGTGTTCCCATTTTATATTTTGTTTTGTGAACTACCCTATAATCTTCAGATGAAGAAAGATATACAAAATCCATCCATCCATCCATCCATCCATCCATCCATCCATCCATCCATCCACTGCTATATTTCCTATCAGATTTTCTACTAGGCTTTTGTTGTTGTTGTTGTTAATCATTTAGTTGTGTCCGACTCTTCATGACCCCATGGACCAGAGCATGCCAGGCACTTCTGTCTTCCACTGCCTCCCGCAGTTTGGTCAAACTCATGCTGGTAGCTTTGAGAACACTGTCCAACCATCTCATCCTCTGTTGTCCCCTTCCCAACATCAGGGTCTTTTCCAGGGAGTCTTCTCTTCTCATGAGGTGGCCAAAGTATTGGAGTCTCAGCTTCAGGATCTGTCCTTCCAGTGAGCACTCAGGGCTGATTTCCTTCAGAATGGATAGGTTTGATCTTCTTGCAGTCCATGGGATTCTCAAGAGTCTCCTCCAGCACCATAATTCAAAAGCATCAATTCTTCGGTAATCAGCCTTCTTTATGGTCCAGCTCTCACTTCCGTACATCACTACTGGGAAAACTATAGCTTTAACTTTACGGACCTTTGTTAGCAAGGTGATGTCTCTGCTTTTTAAGATGCTGTCTATCTACTAGGCTTACCTCAGGAATATACTTGTACATTCTGTATCTCAAGGTACAGAGACGGTATTCACCAAACAAAAGACTGTTTGATCAGATGTTCCGGGCATGTCATTCATAAACAGGAAGTTCCATTGGGAGTAAGGGATACAAGTAAATACCTTCTATAGATGCACCTATAGCAGCTATCCTTTTAGTTCACAATAGTTTCACAAGAGTAAGGGGTCCACATTTAAAGGGTTTTTCTGCTTATGTATCTACAATGCAGCCTGGTGAGGAATCTCATTTTTCATTCCTAGCCAGAGAGGAACTTCTGGAGCAAACAAATTATGATTGATTGGTAATACTTCTAAGTTTTATGAGCATGACAGATTCATATTCAGTCCAGGTAATTATCAACTTCTGCAGCATCTCTCCTATAGTCCTTGCAGAATGACATCTCAGGGTAACATGAAGCAAGGACTAGGGCTCAAGTCACTCTGGTAGACAAAGTTCTAGATATCCAGGACAGAAAAAAAGCAATGAGAGAAATATCAGGCACATAGGTGAAGCATAGAGATTAGGGACAACCAGGACATAGAGCCAGAATACAGATACATATTTGGCACCATTAATCTACAGATCCATTGGGCTGCAGTGATGTTTCTGAATATCAGTTGCCGAAAACCACAGGAGAGGAGAGTGCCATTGTGCCCATGTTCTGTTTGTGGGCTTCCCATGGGCATTTGGTTGGCTACTGTGAGAACACTGGTCTGATCCAGCAGGCTCTTGTGTTTTTATGACTTTAGTTTTGTGTACTTAAGGACATCTCACAACAATTTCTTGATTCCCCCCTATCCCTCCCTCAGCTCCCTTAGAAGTGAATATTTCATCTCACTCACTTGAAAAATGTTAATAGAAATGCATTTTAAATTCATGAATACAAATGCAATATGTTTAATTTTTTTAAAGAAAAAAATAAAATAAATTGCTCCTTTCAGTTTTCTATCTCTTCAAATTGTACCTCTACCTGTGAAGACCCCTGTGGTTTAAATAACTGGAGAGTGTACACTAATAAAAATCCCATTAACTGAAATGGCCAGTAGGCATATAGAATGTCCTCTTGCAATTTTGGAAGACGGTTCGTTACGAGACACCCCGCTATGTACTTTTTTATTTTATCAAAGTAAAGGGAAAAAAGAGCAAGGAAATGTCGTAAAATGTGTTCTTTGTTTAGGGGGAAGCTGTTTACGGTGTCCTAGGGGAAATGATGTATCTCCCCCCCCCCCCTTAGAATGAAAGAGCTGGTTTATTCTATGTCAGGTGTGTTTACTGCACAGCCTATAATAAATATATATAATCAAGAAAATTGGTTGGTAATTTTCATCCTCTGAACTATTACTTCTTTATGCAGTGACTGGCAATTGAAGTGGTAATTCAGTTTACATTGTATTGGAGTAACCCATTTTACTGCAAAGACTGAACTTGATGTCAAAAATAATTTCTAGGGAAGAGGATTGCTTTTTCTGGGAAATGTTTTCCTCCTTCTTATTATTTCTTTCTAAATTTGTGAACTCAGTTCAGTGCTTATAAATATATATATATATGAGGGCTCATATTTGAACCCCAGGCTTTGGTGGTGGTTCTGCTTAAAAAAAAAAGTTTCTTTTTAAGTATACTAAACTTGAAAGTCAGCTGTAGCTCTATACAGACATTCTTGAACTATATTCATGGAAGGACTGCTTCTGCTCTTCCTGCCTTTCCCCATGTTGTGTGCGAAGCTCTGAACACGGTCACAACCTTCCCTGGACGATCAGGATTCCCAATCCTGAATAATATTCAGCGAAACATGTTTGTAGGCCCAAGTACAGGAAACACGCAGCCAACATGGGGCAAGACAAGGAAGATATATTTTAAAAAAAACCCACAGGACACAACTTTATTGTTTAAGTAGGCTTTCACGAAGGCACTGGATGTGTGGACTTCTGGACAGAAACATCCCTCCTTGACCCCTTTAGTGGGGAACCCACTAGGCTAAGGATCTGACCCAATGCCTTATCCACCAACTGAGCTGTGCAGCTCAGGTGGGGTCAGTTGTTGTTGTTGTTGTTGTTACATGTACACAGTCTCTATATACCATCTATATACACATCTATATACCTCAGAGAGCCAAAGGCCTCATTGAAGAGGATTCCACCCCCCTCCTGATGCCTAAATGAAGACACCAGCCAAATCTCCCTGGGGAGAACATTCCCCAAATGGGGAGCCATTGCAGAAAAGACCTGTTCTCATATTGCTATACTCTGGACCTCTTGTGGAGAAGGTACATAAAGAAGGGCCTGAAATGATGATCTCACAGTCTGTGTCTGTTCATATGGAGAGGTGGTCCTTGCGGTATTGCGGTCCTGAGATTTAGGCGGACCTGAATGGGAACCTAGGTGGCAGAACCGCCAGGTCTGCCCCCTCCACCCCCAGCTGTTTGCCATTTGCCCATTCAAATGGGCAACCCCCAGCACTCCATGCAGCCATGGAGGAAAGCATAACAACCCCCCCTCCAGCTGCACAGGGGAGGAACCACAGCTGCATTGAGCCACAAACCACGTCTTCTCTGCATTTGCAGGTGAGCAGAAATTACCATCTCCCTTTGGACCTTTCAGCTTAAAGTCTGAAGAAGTCCAGCATGGAGGGGTCAAGACTAACACATGCCTGAATAGAGCTATTGTGAAGAGTTTTTGCTGTGTAAATATAGGAGAACAAGATAGGCCTCCATCAAGTTTTGTTTTCCTTCCCACCTAAATTATGAAAACTTCTTATATAATACAGTGGTACCTCGGGTTAAGTACTTAATTCGTTCTGGAGGTCCGTTCTTAACCTGAAACTGTACTTAACCTGAAGCACCACTTTAGCTAATGGGTCCTCCCGCTGCCGCCGCACCGCCGGAGCACGATTTCTGTTCTCATCCTGAAGCAAAGTTCTTAACCCGAGGTAATATTTCTGGGTTAGTGGAGTCTGTAACCTAAAGCGTATGTAACCTGAAGCGTATGTAACCTGAGGTACCACTGTATAACTTTACTGTAGAATGTGTGGGATTGATTTATGATGTCGTCATTATGCTAGTGAATAAATGTTAGGCCAATACATTTAAACAGCAGTGCTGCTATACAAATTCAAAATCTTTGCTCTGCAGGCCAAATAACCAAGGGATCATGAACTTAGGCCTGCTGATGCTAATTTGTTTGCAGAACCCATTTAAACTGCTAGTTATAAACTTTAACCTCCTATATGGAACCTTTTCCAGTTACACTCCTTCCTAGATAACCTTCTGAGGCCTACAGACCCAAATTCTCCCAAAACAATTCTCCCAATATAATGCCTTTTTTGTACATTTACACTAATAAATACATTTTCACGCACGCCTTCCCTCACCGTATGCATTTTTATGAAAATTCCTTGGTTGGAGAATGAGTTTCAAAAGATGACTGTTTTTCTATTCTCACATTGTGTGAATTTGATAGGTTCATTTTTTAACGTGTGTTGAATCAAATTTCTCCCTCATCCCTGGTGACTGTGTGCCCTCAGTAACCTCACATCACCTCCCTTTCATTTTTAAAAGAGCACAGTTGTCTGAATTGCAAATGATCCTTTAAGCATTCATAAGTCAACAGTCTTTTTTTTTTGCATTCAACATTTTACAAAAGAGCTTCTCCTTCTCCCTCCTTCTCCTCCTTCTTCTCCTTCTCCATCTCCTCCTTCTTCTCCTTCTCTTTCTCCTTCTCCTTCTCCAAGATGGCCACAAGAGTCCTTTCAGTTCCAGAGCTCTGTCTCTGAGAGATCTGTAAATGTGATGGCAACAATAAGAAGCTTAGAATTGGGGCTTCAAATTAGCCCTTCACTGACCATGTTCAACTGTTTATCTTTTAGCAGAGTCTCAAGCAGTCCCTTTGGGTCTACAAAGGATTTTATTAATAAAAAATGGAAGAACAACAACAAAACAGCTTCCAGCCCTTTCTTCGGCTGAATCCACTGTGGTGCTTAAACAACAAGGATCATCTTACAAAGGGGGGATTTTCTGCTCCCCCTTCGTCAATCTAATTAGCGTGTAAAAAATGACTGATAGAAGGCAAAATGCAACCATCTGCATTTCTCAGTGTTGTCATTTTTCAGACAGAACTCACAGGTGTCTTTTAAACAATGATGAATTAGAAGGCACTGTCTCTTTTTTTCTCACTCATTTGTCTGTTAACTACCTCTGTGATAATAATGTATTTGCATATTTAATTTCCTCAGCTGTAAATGAGCACCTCTGAACCACTTGCTAATTATTTTACAATTTTCTTGTATTCTTCATTATTCATGCATTCTATTTACTAAATAAAAATGACTTTCCCTCCAAAGGACATTTGCAATTATTATTACGCCAAGAAGCTATCGCTTGGTGCCAAACAAGAAAGCCTGCTAGGATGGGAAGAGAGAAAGAGACACAATGCAGTTTGCAAAAGAAAGCAGGAAGATTATATTCATGTTGTGTGAAGTTAGCTCCTTTATCACCACCCTTTTCTTCCTGTTCACACCTTTGTCCAAACCTGATTAAACAGGCTTCATGCTGATAGCTAAGCAGGTTTTTGGAGTGAATGGTTGTTGGTAATAAACTCAGCCAGCCCGTAAATCATTCAATGGAATATTACACTGGACTTTGATATTTGTCATTGTGTATGACAGTCTATACTCACCAAAGCTTTCATAAAAATGCAACACCCATTTGTAATAGTAATCACTTTAGGCTACAGGAAAACCAGCAGGTTGCTTAAAGGGATGGGAGAGACCTTTCTATGTTATTATATTTATTTCATTAACATTTATCTACCACTTGGTTTTAAGGAAAAACCTCAAAGTGGTTTACAAAAAGAAAAAAGAAAAAAACCAAGTTCAGTTGGTAGGGTAAAAGACTCTTAATCTCTGGGTTGTGCCCCACCCTGGGCAAAAAGATTTCTGAATTGCAGGGAGCTGGAGTTTCAGCAGCTCTTTTTCTAGAAAAATAGCACTGTATTTACCATATGCTATGTCTTCTTATTTATATTGGCTCCTGTGCAAATGTGAAGCAAAGTAATAAATATAGGGGGCAGTTATCATGGCTACCCCATCCAGTCTTGATGGGCATTCCTAACTTCCAACAGTAAAGTCCATGTATTAGCCATGCTAATAACAAATTGGATTATGAATGGTCATCCCTGGAATCCCCGGGTGATTTTGGGGAAGGTACTATTTCTCAGCTTCGGTCCCCTATCTATAAAATCAGAGTAATGGCATCCTATATCACAAGGCTGTCGCGGGCACTTTGTTAATTAAAAGTGCTACATAAATGAGATATAGTAGCAGTAATGTATTAGAATTGTTGTGAGAGTGAACATATGGAGCACTCTGCAGATTAGAAGTGCTATTTCAATTATAAATAGTAGCATTTCCACTAGTAGTAGTTCTCTCCAGCCAGACTAATTTCTCCCATTTAGGTCCCCCCCCCCTTGGGGAAAAAGAAAATCAATCCAAGATGGAAATCTCTCACACAATTAAGGCTACTATTCCATCAAAGGTAAACATTTTGCTTAATTCTACATTGAAAGTGCTAAACTTTGGCCGGACAGTCTTCATATTCTCCTTCATCACACTCTCCAGTGGCATTGGACTACAACTCCCATCATCCATGATTAGAATTCCTGACAGTGAATACTGATTTAGCCAAGAGCAAGCACATACTGAGTTTTCATTTTCTTCTTTTTTTAATGAACCAATCCTGCATATTTCAGAGAGCTAAACCAGCCTGCCTGCTCCTGTTCCACCCACTTTCAGTGTGTAAAGCCAATGAGTGAAGTCAGAGCTGTGATTGACAAATGTATTGTTTAAACACCAGGCAATAGGAAGGAATTGCTGGAGTCCTAAAGATCTCCGTTTCCTGCTTCTCTCTCATTTTTGCAGTTTGTTGTTGTTTAGTCGTTTAGTCGTGTCCGACTCTTCGTGACCCCATGGACCAGAGCACGCCAGGCACTCCTCTCTTCCACTGCCTCCTGCAGTTTGATCAAACTCATGCTGGTATCTTTGAGAACACTATCCGACCATCTCGTCCTCTGTCGTCCCCTTCTCCTTGTGCCCTTCATCTTTCCCAACATCAGGGTCTTTTCCAGGGAGTCTTCTCTTCTCATGAGGTGGCCAAAGTATTGGAGTCTCAGCTTCAGGATCTGTCCTTCCAGTGAGCACTTCAGGGCTGATTTCCTTAAGAATGGAGAGGTTTGATCTTCTTGCAGTCCATGGGACTCTCAAGAGTCTCCTCCAGCACCATAATTCAAAAGCATTTTGCAGTTTACATACTAGCAACCAGAATGTACCCTTTCTGTGGCAAGTTCACCAGAGATGAGGTGCAAATGTTTTTCTGCAAATATTTCTACACAACAAGCAAACACTCGCACCCCCAGCAAATGCAAAATGTGAAAACTTTGCAAAGAGGCTTAGTCAAGTCTCCTGCTGTGCCAGAGCTAAACTCCAGGCACTGAAATTTCATAATGATATGTGATACAAAGTCTGTACAAATACTAGGACAAGTTGTTTGTTGTTGGGAAATCTATTATTTCAGTGTTGCTACAGTAATTTTAAAAATAAACACACACACATAAAGAATCCACTGTGTAGTTTACTGACAATACAATGTGTTTCTCTTTCGATGTAAAATATCAGGAGAGGAATGTAACAATCAGAATATGGAGGGTGGGGAGACACTTGTGATTTTTTAATATTTATTATTCTTTAAACAATTATCTCTCTTGATGTTGTTTTTATTCTAACATGTTTCTTTTGCTTTTACTCTTAACTTGACTTCCTTAAGTGGTTTAGGGTTGGCACTGTGGGACAGCAGCAGTCTTGTATCCTTAAAAGCTGTGTGGCAGGAAAAAATTCAACAGAGGAAGCCTTTTCTGATACGGAAGTACAATTCAGGCAACAACTGTACTTGTTGACATTCTGTCTGCCAGACATCTTATTACTTGTGTGTAGCCCCTGATTTTATTTTGGCTCTTCAACTGGCAAAAGAGAGCATAAATTTGCATATAGTAAATAAAGTGGATGAAAAAGTTATGAAAACTTGTGTCTTCATTTTCAAGTGTAGCAGAGGGCCCAATCCACAGACTGTGCATAGGGCTCAGAAAATCCAGGTGACACCTCTGTTCCTAACCATTGGCCATGCTGGCTGGGGCTGATGGGAGTTGTGTTGCAATAAGGTCTGAATGGCAGCAGACTGAGGAAGGCTGCTTAATAATCCTTTACTTTATAGCTCTAAAACGGCAGCAACTCAACTGCTTTTATAGATTCTGAGGGAGGGTGGAGGCCAAGGCACGTAAGAGACTTAACATGGAGGCCCATTGGCCTAAATATTGGGAAATAATCGAAAAAATTGGAGACAATTGGAGGTTGCTGAGCTTGGAAAAACTGAAAACCAAGGTGCGAGATTGGTTGCACTATGCGCAAATTCAGGAGGTCTTTAAAATAGATAAAAAGGTTGGATTCCAGGTGGAAAAATCGAAACTAGAGACAGAATTGTTAGAGCCAAAAAATAAACTACTTTCGAGAATGTATAACTTGCTGCTTAAGTGGAATACACAGGATGAGACAGTCAAATCCGCCATGATAAAATGGGCGCAGGATGTGGGGCACAACATTATGTTTGTAGACTGGGAAAGGTTATGGAACACCGGTTTGAAATTCACGGCATGCACTGCCTTGAAGGAAAATATTATGAAAATGGTATACCGGTGGTACATGACCCCAGTCAAGCTAGCTAAGATATACCATCTGTCTGACAATAAATGTTGGAAATGCAGAGAGGCGGAAGGGACATTCTTTCATCTCTGGTGGACTTGCCCGAAAGTGAAGGCCTTTTGGGAGATGATTCATAATGAACTAAAAAAGGTACTTAGATTTACCTTACCTAAGAAACCGGAGGCCTTTCTTTTGGGCATCGTAGACCAGAGAGTACTTAAGAAAGATAGAATTTTTTTTATGTATGCTACCACGGCAGCTAGGATCTTGATTGCAAGGCATTGGAAGACACAAGATCTACCCACGCTGGAGGAATGGCAATCGCAGTTGATGGACTACATGGAATTGGCTGAAATGACTGGCAGAATCCGAGACTTGGGAGAAGAAACAATCGAGGAGGACTGGAAAAAGTTTAAGGACTATTTGAAAAAACACTATAAGCTGTATGAATGTTAAAAAAATGCACCTTTTAGGAAACTCTAGCTTCAGCAAATGTAAGTTAATGAAATGGAAATTAAGACACAAGAATTTAGAGGTAAAATAATGAAACAACTTTATTGTGTTTAATATAAAACGTACAAGAATTGAGTTACAGTATATTTGAAATTAGGGAACATGATAAAATGGAAGATACAATAAGCTTTGAAATAAGTTAACAAATTGCTGATGTTTTATATTACAGAGAATGCAGGGTTTGGAGGATGCGGGGAAGTCCTTTAGATTTGATGAAAAAAGAACATGGAAATTTGTTATTCTTCTATTCTATTTTCTTATATCTATCCTTTATTCTTTTTTCTGTATTTCTTAAACTCAATAAAAAAATATTATAAAAAATATAGATTCTGAGGGAGCATCAGCAGCCAACTAAGTGAGCATTGGCCAGGGACTGGGAGCTAAGCTAAGATCCAAATATAGCTCCATATAGAAAATTCATGTGCTGAATTAAAGGAAACAAATGCTGTGTGTATATTTCACTTTCTGAAGGAGTCCTAGCTGCCAGGCAAAGCTAATGGTTGTGAAATCGGGCTTGTTGAAAGCTTCACAGACCTGTTTATTTTATTTATGATTTCTGTTTCCCTGAATAACATCAAGCCTGAATAACATCCTGCTGAGCAGAGAGAAATATGGCTTTTCCAGTATTCTTCCCTCCGCACAAAGAATGGGTTATTGTAGATATAACGTCTCTGCTCCACTTCAGTGGGTCCAGGGCTTGCTTTACTGGACAAAAGTGATTTTATACAAGTGTCGAGCAGACTCCTCTACACAATTCCTGGAATGACAGGTGTGTTTGTGTATGTGTGAGTGAGAGTGAGAGTGAGTGAGAGAGAGAGAGTTGGATGGGCAAGTCAGAAGGCATGAACCTAGAGCCTATGGCAGACAAAGACAACAAATTCTAATTTTGTCCCCATTTTTATCCCCGTTGAGTTCTAAAAGGAGGAGGAAGAGGAGGAGGAGGAGGAAGAAGAAGCTAACAGCCAGGGCCATCCCCTAGACTGCTTGCAAGAAAGAAGATTGGCTGGCTGAGAGCGGGTTGATATTGATAGGGCAATACTCCATTTGCAACTTAATAGATAAGCTACACTTTGTCAGACATGGAGTACTGTGTCCAGTTCTGAGTACCATGATTTAAGAAGGATGTTGACAAGCTGGAATGTATGCAGAGGAGGGCAACCAAGATGATGAAGGGTCTGGAGGGGAGGGAGCCTATGAGGAACAGTTGAAGGAGCTGGGTATGTTTAGCCTAGAAAAGAGGCGACTGAGAGGAGATATGAAAGCCATCTTCAAATATCTCAAGGGCTGTCACAGAGGGAACAGGCTTGTTTTCTCCTGTTCTGGAGGGTAGGACTTGAACCAATGGCTTCAAGTTACAAGAAAGGAGATTCCGACTAAACGTCAGGAAAAGCTTTCTGCCAGTAAGAGCTGTTTGGCAGAGGAACAGTCTCCCTCGGGAGGTTGTGGACTCTCCTTCCTTGGAGGTTTTTAAGCAGAGGTTGGGTGGCCATCTGTCATAGATGCTTTAGTTGAGATCCCTGCATTGTAGGGGGTTGGACCAGATGACCCATAGGCCCCTTCCAACTTGACTATTATATGATTCTATAAACCCCTGCTGAGGTTGGCAAGAGCTGGGGCTTTTCTGCAGACCATGTTGCTGCTTCCCTTGCCATTCCCCTGCTTTTCATAACGTTCCATCTCCTCTCATGTTTGTTGAAAGCCAAGGCATTCCTGTGGTGGCAGTGGGGTGTGTGTGGCATGGCAGCAGTGGGAGAACTTCAATAGTGCAAGGGCAGAAGGTGTCCATTTCTGTTTCACCTCAGGTAGCAAAATGGGAAGGTCCCTCCATGTTTCTGTGTGCTGGTCCCGGGGGGGGGGGTACCGTGAGGTGTGGTCAAAGTCCGGTCCTGGCCCGAGGGTCTGGAGACTGTCCACCAAGGGGGAAGCTGGGTTCAAAGCAAGAAGCCGGGTGTGGTCGGGAACTCTGGAAAGACAGGTCTGGGTGCTGGCAGAAACAGGTTTCCAACGTCGTTGCTCCTGCAACCTGGGACTAGGCTGACTGGCCTTTATCTCCTCTGAGGCCAGGGGCAGTCCCGGCCCACAGGTGACCCGCCTCTCCTGGCCTTAAGGCGAGCACTCCTCCTGAGAGCACTTGGTTCCCTCTGCCTCTCTGCCCTGAGCCTCTGTAGCTCAGGAGAGGCTGAAGGGTTACTGGACCCACGGGCAGCTTCACCTTCCCCTGACAGGGCTGGGAGAGGCACACCTGCAGGCAATGGGTCCTCAATCACCTCTGGAGCCAGAGTGGATACATCTGGTGTCTGCTCCTGAGGACCCGGCACAGGTGCAGGCCCTTCAGATTCAAGCCCCTGCCCCAGCGCAGCCGGCCCTGGAGGCGGGGACTCCTGTGCAGGCTGGGACTCCTCAGATTCAGCTTCTGAATCAGATTCCCAGGCCATCACATTTTGAATCCCTGTTTCTGGGATCCACAGGAGGGGATTATGCTTTCGTTCTCACATCCTGTTTGTGGGTTTCCCATGGGCAGCGGTGGAGCAAGCCGATTGGACGCCTTGGGCGGTGAGCGTGCCCTGTGCCTGGGGGTGGGGCCAACCACCCATGGGGTGGGGGCAGCTGGGGCAGGACGCTCTGCAGGGCCTCCAAGGAGTTTGCCTGCCTCCTCCCCCTCAGCCGCCCTAAAGTGGCAGGCAGACTGTTTGGGGCAGCATGGAGCCTGCGGGCACGCAAGCCACCACGTCACTCCTAGGAGAGACGTGTGGCTCAGGCACGCTGCAGGCCTCGCAGTGAGTACAGCCCAGCATTTTGTCACCCCCTCAGTGGTGACACCCAGCGTGGACCACCCCCACCGCACCCCCTTTCTCTGCCCCTGCCCATGGGCATCTGGATCCATCCAGTCCAGTATCCTGTTCTCACTGTGGTCCCCCAGATACCGGGGAAAACCCTTCAGCAGAACCCAAACACAAGAACCTTCTCCCTTCATGTTTCCAGATTTTGTAAAGAGGACATCTGTCTAATTAAACTTCCCCAAATGGTGTATACTTTTTAATTCTGAAAATCCAAAAAGATTGCTTAGTATACAGGCAAAGAAAAGTGGAAGTAAAAAAATCATCCAACTGAAATGAAATGTTCATTTACATGCGTCGAAGACACTACATTTAAGTGTTACCAAATATGCTACAGGACGTAAAACTATGTAATTACTTAAAGGATAATATTTATAGCACTAGAGTATCCCAAGCATTAAATGGCTTTTGTATAGTTGATTAAATGTTGAATGGATGCTGAGGTTGGGATGAATGTTAAAGCTGCAATTGTATCCTGCTGTCATGAGTTGGAGCTCTGTTTTATGACTATATAATAAAAGAAACAACTAGATATATGATTCAAGGGAATGCAACATGACAAATAAATTTTCTTCCCAGACTCTAAAAGTCAGTGGTAGCTCTTCACAGAATTTTCAATGAGGTCAGACTGGAAAGGTTTGGGGGAATAAACAGAGTATTAAGCTCAAACAACATCACTACATTGAGTTCCGTTTTTCTTTTCACTGTGCATTCCAAAAAACCAAACCGGTCAGGACTGGGCTGGCAAAGAGAGGCTGCTCAACCCTTTCCCTTCCAGTCATTTTTAGCTCAAAATTTCAAACACACACACACACTCTACCTTTATTCTGTCATGGAGCCCAAGGTGCTGGATCAAGCCAATGGCTTATCTAGTCCCACATCCTGTTCTCACAGTGGCCAACCATATGCCTATGGGAAGCATAACAACAGCACTTGCAGTTTCAGATGGTCACACAAACTGGGACCAGATGGGGCAAGGCTTCACCATTTTCCTAGATGGATTTGGATTTGTTGTTGCTCACTGTTGTTGCTTTCATTCCGCAAATGATTACGGTATGTTTTGCCCACCCGTTTGCATTTAATTTTCTTTGCTTTCAAATGAATGGGGTGGAATTATCTAAGTTTTGTTATTTCACTATGGCAGATAGCAAGACGAATCATGTAGCTTTGGGCAGAAGGTGAACTGCAGCAGAACAGAAACTGTTAAGTTGTGGGTGAACATATCAGGCGACACAGCGATTCTTCAAAGCAGCTCTTTATTTGTAAGCTGGAACAGAACTGAACCGCAAACAGCTCAGCCGGCCTGCTTTTATAGGCAGCTGGCTGTCAACATTGTAGCAACAACAACCCAGGGCTTCCCGCCTAAAGTAACTGATGTGGACCTGAGTGAAAACTATATGCACGATACTCCTGTTGGCCAGGGTGAGAACTTCAATACATAAGAGAAACAGTGCTGCATGTGACAAAAACAGGGTGGAACCAAACAACCATGCTTCCTTACATCTCTAGCTGAGTTCCTCCCATCCCTTGAACTCTCATCCCTTGAACTATTGACTTGTACATTAGTCAATAAGAAAAAACAACTCCCTGATTGTTCTATATTTGTATTTTAGTGTAAAACTGAATACCATGATTTATGTTGAAAAAAGGTTTTTCATGATATTACCATCTCAACATGCCCACCATAGTTGAGGACATTTATTCTAAACTGACAACTTTTGTAACTTTTGTGACTCCTGTTTTCTAATTATAAACTTCTAGTTATGTCATTTACACTTTTACTTTGGGTAACAGCCTTGATCGCACTGTTAAGCTGTGCTCTCATTTCTGATCTGTAAAATGGGAGCAATTGATTTCTTGATGCGTGTGATTTGAAAGGATAACTTGAAAGCACTAAAAAGTCACTCAATCACAGGGGCATATAAACAATGTTTTACTTTTCTGATTTAATGCTACTGAACAATTCCAAAGAACAAAAATATGTATACTTTTCCCAGGTATATATAATTCAGAAGTTTATCATTAAGTAGGGGGAATACTGATTAGCATATATTATGTGCCTGGTTTTGGTCTCTAAGGGGAATGAGAAAACTATTTTGTAGTGCAATTATCAAATACTGTGCACTAAAACACTGTTAGGTAATTTGTGCGAGACGTTTTCCTCTGCTTCATTACAAATTTAATAATCTAGTCCCCATTTTCTAAAGCAAAGCACCCATGCTCCCCAAAATGTGGGAGCGCATGCACAAAACCAACCAACCACACACGCTGAGACTCTAACATGGTTATGCATTCACTAAACTGCAGCTAAAAGAATCCTTATGAGAATAATGAGAGTCCAGAAACAGTTGGATATGGGGGAACCTTTGGTAGGAGATGAAGCATGAACCTGTGTTTGGGGGAAAAGTGATTAGCTTGAAAGAGAAGACACTTGAATGAGATGTGTAGTAATGAGGCTGACGACAGCCTTGGTTTAGAAGTTAGCCCGCAGCAGCTGTATCTGGGGACGTTTTATACTTTTGCGGTAATATGGTTCAAGAATAGTGAGTCATTAGCTGATACACTGCAAGGAGCATCTGAGAAACTGTGCCTCTGTACATCAATCATCTGATAAAAGAACACCCAGTGGAAAGTAGGATTTCTGTTCCCTTGTGTGAAATTTTCAGTGATGATATTTAGAAGCCAGATGGAAGGAATTTAGAGCTTCAAGCAACAAACGAGAATGCATCCACCCCCATCAGGTAACCTGTGGTTATTTGCCCACAGCTCAGTGGGAGTTCATGTACTTTGGATATATAAGGTCCAAAGTTCCAATCCCATAGCATCTTCAGTCAAGAGAACTGCCAGTAGCAGGTAATGGTGGGGAAAACTCTTCTGCCTAACACTCTGGAGAGCCACGATCAATGTAGACAACCCTGAACTAGATGGACGACTGGTTGCACTAAGTATAAGACAGCTTCACACATTCAATATGTAAATAGTATCTGTGTATTTGTAGCCAGGATGGTGGATACATGTGGTTCAATTTGGATTCTTACAGGAGCCGACCTGATTTACACTTTGCAATATACAAACTAAAGCTGTCCTTTAGAATTCACACTGCTCTGAATTTTGTGGTGCAGTTCCCAAACCCAATGTGCACAGAAATGTGGATATTAGTGAAAACTGTGAATAGCAATGCAGTGTGTATAATATACAAAAATTAAAATAAAATCATATTCTGGGCAGTTGCTTTGCGAAAAAGTGTGTATATCAGGGAAAAATTCTGCCCAATGATCTGTATATGAGGGGGAATCTGCACGAAAATGCTGGCAGATTTTCACCAGGGTCTTTTAAAACAATCAAAATGAAAACTGATGCAGAAAAGTGAAGAACTGGCAGATTTGTCCTTCACCAATTGATAGAGATACGTTGGTCATGTTTAAATTTTTACTGCACATCAGAGAACAGGAAAAACAAAAGAGGAAGAGAAGGAGGGAAACACTTGTGTCCAAATTGCAAATGTGGAGGGTTTTAATGAGCTACATTAAAATTGTGTTGATTATGTAGGATTATGTGTAGCTGTAAACGGTTACGACAACACTCACCAAATTTTATGTCTTGAAGGAAAGTACCAGCGCATGCCCACAAAACCTTTGTAGGTACATCAAATAAAGAAAATAAAACCATGAATATGACATCATAGGAAAGGGATAACTATATTGGAATAGTTTTGCGACACGTTGCACAAAACATTATCTCATTAATTAATTTGTTCCAACACCGTTCAGATATTACATGAGAATAGAAACGGCCTTCCCCAATAATATGCAGATATAATAGTTATGGGGACGTGGGTGGCACTGTGGTCTAAACTACTGAGCCTCTTGGGCTTGCCGGTCAGAAGGTCAGCGGTTCGAATCCCCGCAACAGGCTGAGCTCCCGTTGCTGGGTCCCAGCTCCTGCCAACTTAGCAGTTCGAAAGCACATCAAAAAGTGCAAATAGATAAATAGGTACCACTCCGGCGGGAAGGTAAACGGTGTTTCCATACGCTGCTCTGGTTCGCCAGAAGCGGCTTAGTCATGCTGGCCGCATGACCCGGAAAAACTGTCTGAGGACAAATGCCAGCTACCTTGGCCTGTAAAGCGAGATGAGCACCGCAACCCCAGAGTCGTCTGCGACTAGACTTAATTGTCAGGGATCCTTTCCCTTTATAATAGTTATGCTACAGAGCTACAATTTTGAGAGGGGTGTAACAAGCAATTCCTCTTCCAAGGGAATTCTGGGAATTGTAGCTTTGTGAGCTTTGTGAGGGGCTCCTCATGACTCTCAGCACCCTTAACAAACTAAAGTTCCCATGATGCTTTTGGGTGAGCCATATTATGGGCTGGTCCTACTGTCGTTCTCATCTCTTCTGCTTCCAGATTCATGTTTAGCCATTAATTGGTCTACCATGGAATCCATCCTTCACAACTTTTAGGAAAGTGAAAGATTAAAATTCCACCAGACCTCCTCCCATTCCCCCCCTTTTGGTTTGGAGATGGGAGGCATTGCATTTTTACATGTACTATTCATCACTCACACTCTCCTCTTATACATTTTGCATAGAAAGAAAGTACTCAGATGATAAGAAACAGTCATCGTCTATTCCTCAAGTTGCACTTGTTTTTCGTTTCGCCCTTATCTTTACTCTTGTTTGATATTTCTAGCTCTTATCAGCGGGGCTCTTGGCGCTGCATGCATTACTAATATAGTGACTCCAAATATTTCCCTGCAATTTTTCATTGCTGTCTTTTTATTATCAGATGCAGGGCAAGCACGCAGGGAAGCAGGACGAATGCAATCTGGGTTAAGGATATATGCCTCTCCCTCTCCAGCTCTCAGGTGGTATGTGTTCCTTTTTGGACTTTGCACAATCAAACTGCAATCAGGGCTTCATTCTTCCCCCCTTCTCTTTTCATTTTGGTTAAAATGGAAGGAGCCCACTGATGTGAAACCCTCAGCTTATCACAGGACATCTGTGGCATAAGGGGAGATTCATTAACATCAGAGCTGTGGTTCCTGCAGGACTCTAGCTTAGTAACATACCACACTGCTGCCTTAGTAATAATGACATTAACAGCAATATAATGCCATTAAAACTGAAGGATTAGAACTGGGGGGGGGGGTCAAACAGATCTAAAGATGACACCCAAAGTCCATATGATTGAGAAAACATGCCTGGAAAATAAAAATAAATAATAATAATAATAATAATAATAATAATAATAATAATAATAATTATTATTATTATTATTATTATTATTATTATTATTATTATTATTATTATTATTTCTTTATACCCCGCCCCATCTGGCTGGGTTTCCCTAGGCACTCTGGGTGGCTCCCAACAGAATATTTAAACATGATAAAACATCAAACATTAAAAACTTCTAAAAGTCAGATACAATGGTACCTCGGGTTAAGAACTTAATTTGTTGTGGAGGTCTGTTCTTAACCTGAAACTGTTCTTAATCTGAAGCACCACTTTAGCTATTGGGGCCTCCTGCTGCCGCTGCACTGCTGCTGCACGATTTCTGTTCTCATCCTGAAGCAAAGTTCTTAACCCGAGGTAATATTTCTGGGTCAGTGGAGTCTGTAACCTGAAGCATATGTAACCTGAGGTACCACTGTAGTTGTTTATTTCCTTGACATCTGATGGGAGGGCATTCCACAGGGTGGGTGCTACTACCGAGAAGGCCCTCTGCCTGGTTCCCTGTAGCTTTGCTTCTCACAGTGAGGGAACCACCAGAAGGCCCTCGGCACTGGACCTCAGTGTCCAGGCAGAACGATGGGGGTGGAGACACTCCTTCAGGTATACTGGGCTGAGGCCGTTTAGGGTTTAAAGGTCAGCACTAACACTTTGAATTGTGCCTGGAAACATACTGGGAGCCAGTGTAGATCTTTCACGACAGGTGTCTGCCATCCATCCTTCAACTGCCTCCAGACACTCAACAAATCCCAACAAATATACACTAGAACAGAGAGGCATACACCCAACCTCCATGGCATAGCTAGAAGAAA
This sequence comes from Podarcis gaigeae, assembly GCF_964106915.1. Classification (NCBI taxonomy): domain Eukaryota; kingdom Metazoa; phylum Chordata; class Lepidosauria; order Squamata; family Lacertidae; genus Podarcis; species Podarcis gaigeae. The sequence continues at coordinate 30,400,334 of NC_139688.1, forward strand.
AGTCGGAGGAAACGGGGAGAGAAAGAGACACCCAACTTCAACCTTGAAGGATCAAGGTGTTGGGTTTGATGTCATGGCATCAACTGGCTGCCTTCCCACAACCTTTTAACTCCTTTAGGTTGGTCTTATTCAGATGAGGTTATCAGCTTGCCAGAGGTGTCAGGGAAACTCTACCACTCACACTGATTCTGGCCTGAACTGCTCAGAGCAATTTGCCATAACGCCAATCAATTCGCATGTAGCATCAAATGCCACTTCAAAATAGCTGTTTACATTTTTAGCATTGCATGCAAATGGTGGTAATTACATAGGAGCCAGGTATATGCTCAGAAGGACAAGTATTTAATAAATGTGAAATCCATCAAAATGATAAATCAAGAAGCTTTCCCAAAGCTAGATTTCCTCTTTGATCTGCAAACACAAGGCCAAAGTGAAAACATTAAGGACCATGGCTTTCAGGCAAATGACTTAGTTCATGGGAAATGTACCATAAGTCCTACAGGTAGGAAGGGTCCTTTCTCATTCAACTTTGAAATACTTTTTTGCCACCTTTTCTTGTACTTCTATGATTTCAGGTGCCAGAGAGTTGGCCAAACATGGAAGGCTTATTGTAAAAGGGCTTGTTGTAGTAAATCACAATGAGGAGAATTATAATGGATGTCAGATTGATGAGATGACTTCTTACGAATGGCAGAATGGATCCCTCATATCAAGAGAACCCTCACTTGGGCCCAAAGTAACGTAAAGACTGTCTGATTATTTAGGATCCACAGAGATCCTCTGATGGGGCACTTCTGGGGGGCTCCCCACACCCCTGAAGTTTGGTTTGCCTTTATTAGGGATCAAGCCTTTAATGTGGCAAGCCCTGCCCTGTGGAACTCCCTGCCAATAGATGATTAGCAGGAATCATGCCTGTCTACCCTCCTCTCTAGAACCTCCCCCCAAACTCTGTATTATTCATACAAACCTTTGAAATGTGAGCTCCTTTCCCAAACCAATATTTATTGATGATGTAATTTATCTTATATTGGATATTGCCTTGCTGCATCTTATGAAGGTGAGGTCTAGAAACAATTAAATGAAATTTAAATGATCTTAGCAGGGTAACTTTTCATATGGGTCTGGTATTTTATGTAAGCAACTCCCCCTTCATGCATTGCGCATGTGAAATGGGTCCACATTAATCTGGAGAAGTGGAGCCTTGCCCTGTCAACATTCAGCTTGGATGCCTACAAATGGACAATTTCCTCCTAAGGCCTCCATGGATGGCCACATTGAACATGCATCGATGGCGGAAGCACCTTTTGATCCAATGAAGTGGATTTCTCCTCAAGCGAACGTTTGTTGTTGTTGCTTTCAGGGATTTGATCATGGATCCACTAACAGAAATTAGAGGGAATGTGCCAGAGAGTTCTACAGTAAACGTATCCTCAATGAGTGATTATCAAATCGATCTTGTAATGGTTAGCCTAATGATATATAATTACCTCATTTAAGCTGCTAGTTCATCATAATGAGGAGTTCTGCACACTACGTAAAAGAGAGAACCTTTATTAATCTGTGTGTGTAACAGGAATGAAAACTGTTGTATAGCACCTTCTGTGTGAAAATGCCCTGCGTTCACAGTTCTTTATAGCAATTTGCTTTTCATTGAAATACGGCCAAAGAAAGCTCTGAGGAATCATTTGAGGATTTCTCTAAGCTGACCATCTGTCCAAAAAGAGAGAGAATCTTCATTGTTTAAGTTCATTTTAAATCTCGGCTCAGTCACCTGACATCAACATAAGCTTTGCAATGGGAAATAAAAGGTAAGGAAATAAGGTACGAATTTAGAATGTTATTTGGCCTATGTGGACCCTTCTCTGCCTGGAGATGTCTCAGTGGTGTGCAACAAAGGAGGTATTCTTCTGACTGGGCTATAAATCTAATTATTTGTTGGAGTCATTCTTTGGAGTCATGCTTTCCTGAGCATAAGGATGAGAGATAACCTTTATGAAACTATGCAAAGTCAATTAATGAGCAGGGTCCTTATTGATGTCACGTTTCCTAGAAGGGCACTCATTAGATCAGGGATGAGGAATGTCTGGCTCTGCAGATTTTGCTGGGCAACAACTCCCATCATTCTTGGTCATTGGCCATGCACACTGGAGCTGATGGAAATTGGAGTCCAACAACATTTGCAGAGCTTCGGGTTCCTGAGAGGAGGCTCCTCTCAAGTTCCTGCAGGGACCTGAGAGACCACCTCCATCCCATCAAAACTAGAAGATCAACTTAAGTATGCCAAGTCAATACTTTTGCATATCAAGTTGAATACCGGGTCTCAGTGAAAATGGATTCTTGGCTGTTCCACAGCTACAGTACTAGATTCTGGGCTCCTAAATAGAAATCAACTAAAGCCCAAACTTTGTCCATGCACCTGGGCAAGGGAGGGTGTGGTGGGAAAAATTCTAAAGATATACCAGTTACCACATCACTGTAGTCCTACTTAGTAGCATCCTATAAAGGATGAACTTGTGCTACTTTCCAGGAAAAGGATGCCACTGTAACAACAATGACATAGACCACATTTGAGTACTGCTACAGTCACACAAACAGAGGTTCTAGAGATAACTCTTACATAACAATTGACCTGGAGGATCAGAACTGAGAGCAAGAAGAGTGGGTGTCTCACACTGTATCCCTTGCTTCTGATGAACATCTAAATCAGCTCTTGATTGATTACCACAGTTCCTCTTGTACATTAAGTAATTCTATTTGGCAAAAGTCAGGGACAACGGCCTGGCTCCTTTCAAACCTCACAATGTCAGGAAGAGGACTTTTGTCTGGAGTTCAGCCATATGAATCAGCATAATTCAATAGAGAAAAAGTTGACAGATCTTCAACCCCATTCCATCTTTGAAGAAAAAAAAAACTTGTGCAGTTGTGTTAAGCCACTTGTAATACATAATATAAAAAAGCAAAGCAGAGACATCACCTTGCCAACAAGGTGTCCGTATAGTTAAAGCCATGTTTTTCCCAGTAGTGATGTATGGAAGTGAGAGCTGGACCATAAAGAAGGCTGATCACAGAAGAATTGATGCTTTTGAATTATGGTGCTGGAGGAGACTCTTGAGAGTCCCATGGACTGCAAGGAGATCAAACGCATCCATTCTTAAGGAAATCAGCCCTGAGTGCTCACTGGAAGGACAGGTTGTGAAGCTGAGGCTCCAATACTTTGGCCACCTCATGAGAAAAGAAGACTCCCTGGAAAAGACTCTGATGTTGGGAAAGATGGAGGGCACAAGGAGAAGGGGACAACAGAGGACGAGATGGTTGGACAGTGTTCTTGAAGCTACCAGCATGAGTCTGACCAAACTGCGGGAGGCAGGAGTGCCTGGCGTGCTCTGGTCCATGGGATCATGAAGAGTCGGACATGACTAAACGACTAAACAACAACAACAAATACATAACAAAGACCTATTAATCCATCTGTTCTTTGAATATTAGGAACGATAAGCAGGGTCACACCCACTGTCCCTGTCCCCAATGTTGCTTTTCCCACTGGTTCCTGTCCTTCACACAACTACCCTGACACCTTAAAGAGTCACCAGCCAAGGCCTAGCATGCTCTATTCCTGAGGAAAGACAACATTTTTGCAACTTCCCATCACAGATTAGTGCAGCTGTGTGTGATATGTAATCAAAAACAGCTGCTCTTTCTTCTGGCCGTGCATGTTTGCTTAAGGAAAGACCAAACTGCACTGCACACCCATAGCGATACTTTCAAAGCTGATATCCCCTTCCCTTCAGAGGAAGATTGTCACTTAACTGTGCTCTGAGTACATTTTCATCTAATTTTGATATGGCGTGAAGGTCAAGATTAAGGAATTAGTCGATTTGTGTGTCTAAATTTAGCCATCAAAGTACATAGAATTCTCCTTCCTTGGACAGAAATATCACCAGCACAGGAATGTCTTCATCACATTTTCTCTTACACCTCTAAAACTAAACGGCATCACGGGATCAGTGTGCATACCAAGCCAATATTGGTGTCTGTTTTTCACTGCTTGAGGGGCATCCAGTGGCCTTCAGAGCTAAGAAGAGCCACAAATTAGCTGTTCCACATAACATGGACATTCCTGCTTGTCCTTGCTCAGGAAAGATAGGAACCCATCTCCCCTTGAGAGTGATGGTTTCTCCCCTATCTAATCCACACTTCCTGAAACAATGTGCTGCTTAGAAATTCTATAAACACTACATAGGGCTTATTTGATTAAGTGATTTATAAATTATTTTAAATGAATGAATAGTATGCAAAAAAGCCCCTTGATTCTTTGACATCCACAATTCTCTTCATATAGCAATGTAGTTCTCCAGCCAAAAGCTACATATGAAAATACATATGTTAGGCTAAGGTGTGCATCTAAGTATCACTGTTAGCAAAATGTATTATATTATGGAGAGTTGCTTGCAACAATGCACCCATTAGATAAAATTACATACATAAATGTGTGTATTAGGAGAAATGCATGGAAATGCGTATATGTATTTTTTGTTCAAAATTGCTTAACAAAATAAATAAATCAAAAACAGATGTGAAAACAGATTACCTGAAAAACGAGAAACTGAGGGACCAAAATCGACAGATTCCTTTATCTTTAATAAGATACATTGTTAGTGGTGTTACAAGCCTCTTGCAACAGTAGCATAAACTTTGAAACATGTGGCCAATGTGTTCCAAACAGTTAATAACCATACACTACATCCTTTTTAGATGTCGCTAACATTTACCAGTTGCTTCTGAGCAGGCATCATAATAAATGCATTCTATTTGTTCATGATTTCAGTGATCCCTGCAGTCTGTTCCATACATTTCCTTGGCCTTGTTAACTCAAACACAAAAGAAAAACTCATTTGATACCGTTGCATGCCCCCCATTTCCAAATGGCAGGAAGACATTCCAGGGGCAGTGTTTACTGGGGTTTGGCTCCCGGGGGTGGGGGGAGAATACATCAGTGGAAGCTGATATTTAGGTTCATTTACAAATATACTTAAGTGCAAGTGAAGGCAAACTGCATAGCAGTTCTGCAGATGGAAATTCACGGTTCTGTATTGGATGCCCAAAAGAGACATCCCTAAACAAGCACTCGAGAGCTCAAAGCTGGCTCTCTTCTGTCTGGCTTTCCATTGATTTCACAGGAACATAGGAAACTGCCTTAGACTGAGTCAAAAGGTTGGTCTATTTATCTGTCCAAGTATTGCCTACATTGACTGGCAGTTGATCTCCAGTGTTTCAACTTGAGAATACCTGGAGATCCAGGAGATCAAGCCTGGGACAATTTGAATGCAGAGCAGATGCTCAGCCACTAAGCTATGGCCCTTCCTGATTCAAGCTCAGTCATTTTTATTTGTTCCTAATATTGTGCCTCAGTGACTCCTGAATTCCTTTTCAAATGCAATCTTCAGTTTTCTCGTGGGCATATCCAACCTGGCATGTTAAATTCCCTCTAATCCATGGGCTCCTCTATTTTTTTTAAATACAGGAGGACTCCAGAGATGGACACCTGCCCATTTGCTTCGCTGGAGGGAAAGGTGCAGAGCAATGATATCGACAAAAGCTGATAATCCACTAATGTTTACATTTTGCATTTTGCCCCCCCCCCCGAGTCCTCTGGAAGAAGGGACAAAGTTGGTGCATTTGACAAAGCTATTGTTTCAGTTGAATTCCCTCGATTATATTATGCCCACAGTATCTGAAAAATATACTCCTGTCATTCATTCTGGCAATTAGAATTGGTGATGCTATAACAAATGCCTATTTATGGTAACTACTACTACCCAAATGTCACTTTTCCGTTCCTTGTTTTTCCCCTGTCACTGCTCACTGCATATTGAAATGGCATTCGTAAACAGGCTTATTGAATTCTTATTTCAGTGAGTCGAAATACAAAGATGAAGTAAGAATTGGCAAAGAGTAACCAAAAGAAAGCATTTTCAAATAGGAGCTCGAAACAAGTAGTGGATATGATATGCATGGTCTATACTACATTTACAGTTTATTGAACCTTCCCCAACAGGATACCTATGATCTTGCAGATGTTGTCAGGCTCCGAACCCTCATCCCCAGAAAGCATGGTCAAGGATCATAAAATACACAAAATTATTAAAAATAAACAACCAGAGTAAAAATATCCCATCAATGGTGCAGCTCAAATGTCCAAGAGACGAGAAAAATTCTTTGTCTGGTCCCCAAAGTTGGTGCTAGGCAGGCCTCCCTAGGGAGAACATTTCACAGACAGAGGGAGCTATCCCAGAAAAGGTCTGTTCTCTTGCTGCCACCCTGCTTTCTCTAATCTACATTCTATTCTTCCTCACCATAGTGACAGAAGACTGTGACTTGGTGGCCTATGCCCCTGCTGTTTATGGGCAACTTCATTTTTTTAAAAAAATAATTTTTATTAAGATTTTCCAAATTAAAACAAATTAAATCCAATTTATACACTTCTTCCAATAACCAGGACTTCCCCCTCCCCCCCTCTTGTGTTCCAAATCTTCTAAATAAACAATTAAATTCAACAAGTTCTTATCCCCAAATTACACTCATCGTCAATAACCCAATTTTTTCAAATTCCCATCCCCTAAGATCTGACTTCCCTTCCACGAGTTCCCCCCTTTCAGATATAGTGCAGATGAAAAGAAAATACAAAAAGAAAGAAAAAATAATTTTACAGCCTTTGGATTCCAAATTTCCCTCCCCTCTTTCCCTGTTGCGTTCCTTATATCCCTCCAATTCTAATATCTTCCTGGTGTTCCCACATTTCACTAAACCCATATCTCTCTGATTCTTTACCAGTCATTTTTAATCACAAGTGTCCAATCTTAGAAGGAGTCTATCTCAAAAAGGGGCTCATTTCTTCTATCCAGATTTTTGTATCCAGGAGTAAAAACTCCAATTTTATTTCCATAAGCTTGTCAAATCTGGATATCCCAAATGTCCCCACTTCCAGTTCTGTCCAGTTCTTGTTGTTTCCTTATTCTTGTCGGTCACTCTCCTCCTTTTTGTTTCCCTGTTCTCCCGCAGAAAGGTTCTTTTTCCAAAAGCTTCTAATTCCTCTGCAGAGGCTTGTTATTCAGGAGCAAAACATTACGTCATGTCCCTTTCATTTTCCAACAGATAAATCCATTGTTTCTTGTAGTATGTAGACCTCTGTAGACAAAATAATGTTCCATTTCTGCAGTTTCCCAGGAGGTTGAAAGTTCTGTTCAACTGTTCAAGTTTCCTAGCAAAAACACATGCAATATCCCTCAGCTCCTCTAGATGGATTACAGTAACTGAGTTCCCTTCCAGATCACATCCACCAGTCCAAATAGCTTGTTGATCCTTATTTGAAACAATTTGTATCCAATTTATATCCAAATGTAACTGGCAAAGTCCTCAAAACACCGTCTCTATTTTGTTCTTCCGTTTTGACAGCTCTTTGACAGCTGTCAAAACCTCCATTACTCTTCTCCAGGTATTCTCGCAGATCGCTCCAGGGATTCCGGGGGGGGGGGGGGTTGCTTTTTAATGCAAATTCTCCTTTTCTCCTCCGGCTCAAACTTATAATTTTCCCTCGCGAAGTTGTTAGTTCATCAAGATAGGGTTACACTCGATCTTAGTTGTCAAGTCCTTTGTTTTGTCTTTTCTACAATAAAGGGGGGGCTGACTTCCTTTTTCCACCTCCCCCGTTCGCATCAAATTTTAAAAATTTATCCCTCTTTTTAATCCATAGTCCAATTACTCATGGGTTTTTCTTTTGGATCCAAATTTTCAATAGAAGAAGCTAGCGCTCTCCACCGAATGGCATGCGGCTTCGCTCGGCAGGGGAAGCGGCGGACTCAAAGCACCACCCCCCCAGGCGCCCGTTCCTTAGCCTTTAAAAAGGCTCTTTCGCGGGCCGGGGAGGGGCGCAAAGGTGCCAGCCGAGTCACCATGTCCATGGGGCTCCGTGCCCATGGCTTTTGAGGGTCCCCGCGTCGCTGGCGCGGTAGAACCCAACCCCTGCCGAGCCGGCTCCCTCCGGAGCACGGAGGGAGCCCGCCATTCGGCGATGGCGCCAACCCGGAAGTCTGTTTATGGGCAACTTCAATGCCCTCAATCTTCCTTCTTAGGTTTCTTTATTTTTAAAGGATACTCAGGCTGCGTACCCCTTCAACTAGAGGGCTGCCCTCTGTAAAGGAAGGTACATGACCACTCTAACTAAAGTCCCTTGCATAAAGATGTCCAAAGTGTCCACTATTTCCTTCTTTTAAAAATTGATTTGTCTTATATAGACCACGCAGATCATGATAGGCCTTGTTCCAAGCACGATCTGTGTGTGGGGTGACTTTGCCCAGTGGCACATGGTCAAGAGAGCGGCAAGGGAGTCATAGAGCATCTCCACTGTAGTGCACTCACAAACTTTCAAAGGAATGGGACCCTCCTGCAAGATCTCACAAGAAGGGACAAGGCTCTTAAAAGCCCCCCCCCCCACGAGTGTTAAGGATGTTTTGCCCTGAGAGCTTTTCACTCATCCTTGGTGTTAGAATCTTCTAGGCTGGTGGTTGACAAGGCCAGAAGTGATTTTCTTCTCTCTCGACCTCAATTGGTCTTTTGGCTGGTGCCCCGCCCCACACACCTTTGCCCCAGTGAGAGAAGGTTAATGTTGTCAAGTCTTGTATTATTTCGCAGAAATGGCATTGGGCAGGATCATCAAGAGAAAGGGGCGTGAGGGGAGTATTGCCTACAAGATTTCCCAAACTTGGGTGTCCAGCTGTTTTTGGACTACAGTTCCCATCACCCCTGACCACTGGTCCTGCTAGCTAGGGGTGATGGGAGTTGTAGTCCAACAGCCGCTGGGGACCCAAGTTTGGAGAAACCTGGTCTAGATAATCCATATCATCCAAAAGCACCTGGAGTTTGTTTACCGCTGTCCACTCATGCACCTAGGAATGCCAATAGGGCTTTCTGGGCATGGTATATTGTGTGTAGTTTTCCACTTTGAAATCTGCATAGAAGTGGAACAGGATGGACTTAATCCCATCTCCACACGCATTTGAAATGTGCAGGACCCTAGTGTGTCCACCCATTCCTTCCTTTAGAGCTGGTACTTTTAGAAAGCAACACTCTGCAGTCTTCTTCCCCACCCCCCTGCCCCGCCAAAAGAAATGCCGCACTATTTTCCTGACTATTAAGCAAATTGTCTTATTTAGAATGGGGGAGGGAAACTGAAAATATGAATATTTCCTTAGGCATTGTGTGTCTCCTTTTTTGTTGGTTGAAAAAAAATCATAAAAAGAAAATAGCCTTAATTAAGGAAATGATTAAACTAACTAGGGCATTAATCAGAAATTATCTCTGTGTAATAAATCAGTGCCACGGTGACAATAATTCATTGTTAGCAACATAGTAAAGGAATTTCTAAAATGGGAAACTTATATATATGAAAAGTCAGAAGCCATGGAGCAATGCTGAAAGGTTTCAAGTGGAAACAATGCAAACCTAAATAAAAGTGTCTTTAATTACATGTCTTCCAGTGTTAAAATTAAACAGAAAACCGTGTGTGTGTGTGTTCTTCTCTTCTCCTCTTCTGCAGACCATGTGAGTCCAGATGGTTTTCAAAGACTGTAATTTCTAGGGATTTTAAACAACACATTCTTATTCTGTAATAGAAGGCATTTGATCCTTCATTTGATGTTGGTTCCTGGAAAATCCCTACCTTTAAAAATTCATGAGAGGATTTGAGTGGTAATCTAAACAGCTGGTCATTTTCCTGCTCAGCTCATTTCAATCTAGGGAGTGGGAGGGGGGAGAAATGGAAGGGGGGGAGCTTTAAATATGGGCAAGGCTTCCAGATCCTCATAGAGACATCACAGTGCAGAATTTTAATTTCTAGAATGTCCCTTAAATGTCAGGTCCAGGCGTTCATTTCAAGAGCTCATGCTTCTCTGTGCTGTTATTTGTTTCTTCATTGACACGGCAAAAGTGCTTTGAAACTGCACTTCAGCAAGTAAACAGCGCCTTTTTCTTCCACTTTCTCCCTTAGATGGAACACCAGTACATATGAAAGCTTATAAGAAAATTATAATGACCGTGAGGCAGGAGAAAGGGGACAAGTATTTGACAATATAACACTGGATTTGAAAATGAGAGAGAGAGAAATACATGCATGTTGCTGTGAAAACTCAAGAATAAATGTCGCTCAGGTCCCATGAGGGCGGTAAAATCCCAGACAGAGGGCACACACAGGTGTTAGGTGAAATCAGACCAAATCGTGATAGACTACTCAGAAACAGGACTGGTATAGCAGTAGAATCATTTATTCATTCCACTCAGTCCCTGCTTGGGGAACGGCACTCTATCAGCGTTGGGGAAGTAGCCAACCACCATCCATGGCTATTGCCCTGCTTTGAACCCTAGTGGGATGCAAAAAAGAATCCAGGGTCTAACTGGGTGACCATAGGAAGATGTTCCAGCTAGACAGAGGCCCAAACCTGAGCTTAGGGCATGCCTTACAGGGCTTCCAAAACTTGGGTCTCCAGCTGTTTCTGGGCTACCATCATCCCTAGCTAGTAGGACCAGTTGTCAGGGAGGGTGGGAATTGTAGTCCCAAAACAGCTGGATACCCACGATTGGGAAATCCTGATCTAGACACATCTGAGGTATAGTTGCCTCTGTAAAACATATCCCACATTGAACTGATAAATTCAAATTCCACATTGCAGATGTCACCAGTATGGTGGCTATTAGCTAAGTGCATCCTAAGTTGGTCCCCTGTACAAAATAACACACTTTGTAGTAGAGATATATCCAGCAAGGAAAGGTTCATGTGTTGGAGCTGACATCTCATGAGAAACCCAGCAGAGACTGAGAGGCTAATATTCTCAGTCCCATTCCTGATCATTTGCTGTGTCAATACGCATACAGTGGTACCTCAGGTTAAGTACTTAATTTGTTCCAGAGGTCCGTACTTAACCTGAAACTGTACTTAACCTGAAGCACTACTTTAGCTAATGGGGTCTCCTGCTGCTGCTGCACCGCCGCTGCACAATTTCTGTTCTCATCCTGAAGCAAAGTTCTTAACCCGAGGTAATAATTCTGGGTAAGGGGAGTCTGTAACCTGAAGCGTTTGTAACCTGAAGTGTATGTAACATGAGGTACCACTGTAGTTGCAGCTCCTTTTACTTCTCTGCCCTCCCAAGAAACCCTTCTTCCCAAGGAGACTCCAGGAGATAAGGCCTCCTGGCAGCCAGGAACATTCCTACACTGACTTGGGGTTTCAACTATGCCAGCTTTGTTTTTCAGACACCTAAGCAGGGCTCAGGAAGTGTTTGGGAGGCCCAGGTGAAATGTCCATGAGACTAGGTGTTTCAGCGTGCCTTAAGACCGTAGCAGGGGTTCTTCTAGAGGAGTTCTCTTCAGACTTCCACGCCATCAACCTCAGGGAAGATTTCCTGGGTTCCTAATGTAGCAGCATCCCAGCAGGTGAATGAAATCACACCTCTGCTGAAGGAGACGGAGAGAAGAAGGAAGTGGGAGAGGGTTACACCCAGGCTGGATCTAGACACATCAAATAAGTATTTCAGTTAAATATGTTGTAAACTCATACAGGGAAATCCAGTAGGGAAAGACGGGACTCCACAGCACCATCTAGTGTCACAGTGTTATATTGCATATACAATGCATATAAAACACTTTACCAATCTAGCTGAGTCCCCAGCAATTTCATGCTGAGATCTGCAAACTTTTCTTACCTGGAAGCTCATGGACTGGTGTGACATATCTGCTTGTTTGTGTGCATGTTTTCCTTTGGAGTAATTTGTGGAGGACGTTGTGAATTAAAGCTTTGCACTGAACAACCAGGAATGAAGTACTCAGGGTAAGAAAAGGAAGGGGAGGGAGGGCAAGTACCTATGGGTTTTGCAGAAAGAGTAATAAAGTGGAAACAAATATTTGATTAAAATTCTCTCTCTAAGAGGCTGCCCCTTTCTGGGTAATAGAATCCCACATCATCCCCAGGAGATGCTTTAAGATATATAGGAAGTGTGGGGAAGCCTACATTTCCATAGTGTGGCTGCTGGATGTTTTCTCTAGATAAAGAAAGATGTTCCGCCTCGGGGGCTATCTGGCTGACTGCTTCCATAGGCTCTAAATACTCTCTAAAAACAATTCAGTGCACATTCTGAGCCATTTTGTATTCTATCTCTTCCCCACTCTTCACCCCTCCCCCCCCAAAAAAAACATAAGAAGGGAATAAGAAAATATATGTAGCCCGAAAGCTTCTTATCTCTGCCAGTTAGGACAGGAGTTGCTTCCATGCACACAGATGGCCCTTTTATGCAGAGAGTTGCAAAAAAGATGGATAGATGAATCCTTAACCAAAAGTGTTCTGCAAATGCAACAAAGGGCCTTAGGAGAGAAAAGTGGCCATTTGCGCTGCGGCCGCCTGGCAACACTGCTTATCTGTAAACAATTTATGGCGAGAGCTCTAACTAACCCCTCTTTTGAAAAGTGCCTGTGAAAGATCTGATGGGGCTGTTGATAGGGATATTTCAGGACAGGGTGTCCACAGAGAACAGCTTTGCTAAATGGCTGGATCTCCTGGGAGATCAGAGAGAACACTTTGCAGTGGTACCTTGGGTTACATACGCTTCAGGTTACATATGCTTCAGGTTACAGACTCCGCTAACCCAGAAATAGTGCTTCAGGTTAAGAACTTTGCTTCAGGATGAGAACAGAAATCGCGCTCCGGTGGCGCGGCAGCAGCTGGAGGCCCCATTAGCTAAAGTGATACCTCAGGTTAAGAACAGTTTCAGGTTAAGAACGGACGTCCAGAACGAATTAACTACTTAACCCGAGGTACCACTGTACTAGGAATGAATAAAAGAGGAAGTGGGAGGCTCACTTTCGTTATTTTAAGAAAAGGTTTGTCAAAGAGCGGAGACAAGGACACCTGTGCTTCTGTTGCAAGGAGAGCCCGTGTATCTCTCCTTCACGGCCACCTAGGCAGAATTGAAAAGAAAGGGTTCCTTGGTGACATGCGAAGCTGCTCTCAGGAGAGCTTGTTTCCACAGGACCGGCCCTGGCATTAGGCAGAATGAGGCGGCAGCCTCAACCAACTGCTTTGGGGTGTTGGTGTCATGAAAAGGCAGCACACTCTTAGCTTTTTAATTTATTACAGTGTTCCTTCCTCCCCACCCTATATTTTTTATTAAATTTTCTGTTTTACATTTTAGAATATTCATTTAAACAACCTTGAAATATCAATGACTTCCCTTCTTCACTTTCCATGGTTCATTTTGCATAACATAAATCCCTGCATATTTCATATAAACTAAACCGCTCAGTATTCCATTATTACATCCATCAAAACTTACCTACACTGTTGAATTTATCTGAATGTTGCCCACGTTTTCAAATATACACAATTTCCCTCCATATATTCAATAAACATTTTCCAGTCTTTAAATGTATGTTCTTCTTGTTCTCTTATTCTATATGTTAAGTCTGCAAGCTGTGCATATTCCATCAGTTTAAGTAAAAGTACAATAAATAAAAGTACAATAAATGCCATCAGTCAATCAAAACAATATAAAATATCAACATTGGCAAATACTTGCCAATCGCTTTGGATGGACTTGGTTTCTTTGGATTACAACCTAAATTTATTTAGCTTTAAAGCTCATATCTTTTCATATTCTATAAGTCAGTGCTTCTCAAACTTTCTTCTCTAGGGAAGAAGTTCAGAATAAAAATTTGCTCGTGTCACACCCAATTTTTTTATTAATAAGAAATACACAGAGAAACAGAAGGAAACAACTCCTAGCGGTGCTTGATTTATAACATAGAATACAACTACTTTATAATATGATCATGGTACACCCAGAAGGTATAAAACAATGCAGCTACAAAAGGACCCTCTCCCATAATGATAAAAAAACTCTTACGTATGTACCTTAAGTATGTATGCATGCTCAGTAAGAGGTGTGAGCTTGCTTCTGCCCAGCAATCTCATCTTTATTGGACCTAATTTGAGACAAACAAACTTTCATCTCATCATCAACAGAAAGAAGCCTTTCTCTTTTCTGATTTTTCATATTTGTCAGAGTTGAAAATCCCTGTTCAGAACAATCTTTCATGGAGAACTGTAGAAGAATAACCATTGCTCTTGAAGAGAGGTGTAGATACTGTTTCTGGTTGAAGATCCTTTTACACACCCACACACACACACACACACACACACACACACACCCACACACACCATATGATACAATACTGAAATGATTAAATGTTTCTTTGATTGTCCTTGAATCTTCCGGCCACACTTGCCATCCTCTCCTACCAGTATGGCTCGCCACACCATTTGAGACCCACTTTTATAAGTGATATTACACAAGTAATATCTTGCTCCATCTGAGCATCAATAGTATATGATAATCTATAGCTCATCTATAGGCAATCAGATTATTTATAGATGCCTGGCCCTCTTGCAAATTTCAAAGCTAAACATTTGGTCTGTATACAAGCATTACCTACCCTTTGAGGGTCATGGCAATACCATATCCAGGCCTTTGCACTTTTCCTTTCTCTGAATATTGAGATTGAAAGCAGATTTCTAATTCTTATTCCACTCATTACTAAACAGGAACAGTGAGGTCACAGCAAATAAAGCAGTATGAGTTAATGAGAACAGCTTTAGCAAAAGAGGAGGTGTTGCTCAAAGTACATCAAGTGCTTCCCATATATTAAGAAACCCCAGCTGAATCAGTTTAATAATGTTGGGATTTACACAATTATTACAGAACCTTCATTATTCACCCTGTCTGCGCATACCACAGCACAAATGAACATCTCAGTCTGGTGGTATTAACTTTGCCATTTTCTAACCCATTCCCCGGCCATCTGCTACATGCTGATCATTCACTGCTTTAACATTTAACAGTTACCCAACTGCAACTTAGCAGATTTGTGTACTTTTGAAAACAGCTGGTTTAATAACTGCTTCAGAGCTTTTGGATAAAGAAATTATTTTGTAGTGCTTTATAAGAGCCGGCAAGGAGACAGAAAGAGAGAGAGAGAGAGAGAGAGAGAGAGAGAGAGAGAGAGAGAGAATTGGTGCCTCTGTGGGAAAAAGCTATAATGCTTGCTTATGCATATGCAACTGTTTCTATTATATTTCCCATAATATTTGGAGGAAATATTTATGACAATTCAGAGAATAATTATTCACAGGATTGTAAGGGATTTGTCTTCTGTTTATGGATGAAATCCGCATGGACACTCTGCTGTGGTTCAGGAGGGTATGACATGGCCAGAATCGTTTGACCACTGTTGACTTCCTCAGATCAACAAGCCATGTGCCAATTTCGTGTGGACTAGACTGGCAACAGCTAAAAAGAGTGGCAGCAAGTCAATCTCTGTGCCTGATTGTCTGCTGTTGGTATGATATAGGAGAGGCTGGTGTTTCTGCACCAAGAAGACCTCCTGCCTTGCTTTTTTAATTAATCTATGCACTTATTTCACCCTTTTCACCTATAAGCATCCACAAGTAGGCAGTTTGCCCCTAAATCTTGGATATCTATCTATCATCTATCTATATCTATCTATCTATATCTATATCTATCTATCTATCTATCTATCTATCTATCTATCATCTATCTATCTATCATCTATCTATCTATCTATCTATCTATCATCTACCTACCTACCTACCTTCTTTAAAGGGGCGATCCTTGGAATCTTCATGTAGGGTCAGGAAATGCTATAGCCTGAAGCTCTTGAAAGCCTCTGCTAGTCAGGGTTGATATTAGTCATGAAGATGATCCAATGATCTGATGAGGTTACACTCCTCTGAAGGAGCGGTATGTAGCTTGGGGGTACTACTGGATTCTTTGCTGTTCCTTGAGGCTTAGGTGGCCTCTATGGCATGGTCTGCTTCCATCAGCTTTGGCTGGTGGCCCTGCTGCAACCCTAATTTAGGGATAGCCTAATTTCTGTGGCCTATGGTCTGGTGTCGTCTGGGTTATATTACTGCAATGTGTTATATGTGGGGCTGCCTCTGAAGATGGTTCGGAAACTTCAGCTGGCATAGAATTCCATGGTCATGTTGCTCACTGGAGGAAGATGGAGCATATTACTGTCACGGTCTGGGTTACAGGCAGTCAGAGTCCCGGCTTGGTACGTCAGGACCGGGGTAGAGGTCAGGATGCAGTAATCAGCAGTCCAGGGTCAGCAGTTCAGGGGTCAGGAAGCCAAGAGTCCATGAATTAGGAAACCAGGAGTCAGGAAGCCGAGAGTCGGGAAACCAGGAGTCAGAAAGCCAAAGGTCCAGGAGTCAGGAAGCCAAGGGTCCAAGAGTCAGGATACCAGGAGTCAGGAAGCAGAAGCACAGCTAGATGGGTAGCGTGTTGCTGTGGCAAAGAGCAATGTACTCTCCCCACTCTCCCCACTTGCCATACCCAGCAAATGGTATTCAAAGCCATACTTCCCTCTGACAGTAGAATTAGAGTGTGGTATCCCACAAACATGTTTGGTTAGCACAAGGGTTTCCACTTATACAATGGAGCTTACTCCTTCTTCTCTGCCACATCCCACCCCCTAAATCTGTTCTGGGCTTCCCCCCAACCCTCCAGAGCAGATTTGGGCACACATGGGGAGCCGAGGGGAGCCAGAGGTACCATTGTGCAAGTGGAAATCCTTGTACTGGTGGAATGCATTAGTTGGAATGCATATCGCCCATACATCTTCAATCTGCTGGTAATTGATATGGAGGTTGGGCATATATTTTCAGTAGAAAGGGGAAGAAATGAATTGGTTAAATAGACAAAGCCCTACATTAAGGTGCCACAAAAGTGAAAGTGTTAAAAAAAACAACACCCACCACTTCTTCTCTTACACAGCCATCACTCAAACTGACAGCATCCTTTAGATTAAGTTCGGATTCCCCAGCACAAATTAATTAATCTGTCCAGGACTTCCTATCTCACTGTTTCAATCAGCCAACAAATAAAGCCAATCAAGATTTCAATTCTTTCCTGATTAGCCAGTAAACTGTGACAGTAGACTTCTGACAGGGCATCTGGCTCTCTCATACAAGCTCATCTTATTACAGGCAGCAAATGTTATGATTGGTTATTGCCGTAACAAATAAGGAGAATGCTTTGTTACCTTTGTGGCTACCTGCCTACCTTGGTGATGATAACAGTGGCTTTGGAGGAAAATCTCTGAGTAGCATATAAATGAAGTGCAATTTTTTCAAAAAAAGAAGAAGGAGGATTTGCCTAAAGAAAATGAACAACATTGAAATAGTATAGGATAACAACAGTAAGGAGCTTCTCCTATTGTAGCTGACACCAGCGTGCAAAGGGATCACTGCTGTGGAAAAACTGCAGGTGGATGGTAAGTTCACAGCAGACATCTGACGTGATATTCGTAGGCACACATAGTAAAGCTGCCTCAAATAAACCAGACCATTGGTCCATCTAGCTTCTTATATTTGGATTACTGCCAGTAGCTCTCTAGGGTATGGTTGGTGCTAGACGTCTGCATGGGCCTGCCAATTGCCCTCCAATACACACATTTACTACTCTGATGTGCCCAAGCCTACCTGCGCCTTGATGCTGTTACCATGATGGTGGCAGCAACACACCTACCTTCCTCCTTGCTGAACCCCTGATGGGAATTTTAGAGCTGGGAGGGTGGCGATGCAGCTTTGGAACTGGAGCCAAGCTTGGCTCCCATCTACAGTGGCTTACCACCATTTTAAATTACTTAAAATAATCATGTCCCTGGATCTATGAGATCTTTGGCTATATGGAATTTTGCAGAGACAGCCAACCAAGATAATATTGCCCTTTGGAATCCTCTGGAGTCTGCATCTGCCCAGCATAATTCACAGCAAGCCGCTCCCTGCCCCCAAAGTTGATTCCCACTTCAGCTGTTGGGTATGGTTGATTTGATTCCACCACCACCCCTCCCTGTTTCTGATGTAGATCATCACTCAGTCCCTTGTTCCCAATGTAGATATTTCTTCCCCCCTAGTTCCTGATGTAGATCTTCAGTCACTCCTTTTCCCCTGGTGGAGGATACACCATTTTGTGGTTTGCCTCAGGTGCTAAAATGTTGTGGGCTTGCCTGAATCCTAAATACACTTACCTGGGAGGAACCCCCCTTGATTTGAACTCAACTTATTTTAAAGGAGCCATGTATGGTATTACCCAGTAAATATTGTATAAGATTTACTGGTTAATCCTGCACGTGCCTTCTTTTAAGAGGAGTCTTGTATAACTCTATGAAAATGAATAATCTTGGTTTGAATGAAAATGGGTTACATGTACTGCATGTATATTTGACACTTATACAGCATCAGACCATTGAGCTCAGTATTGTCCACATTGACTGGCAGCCAGTGGCATAGCATGGGGGGCCCTCAGGGGTGGTTGTCCCATGTGCAAAATGGTTAGGGGCACGAATTTTCAACACCCAGTACTGCCTTGATACAGCTGTGTGCTTCCATTGCTGAACTCCGTTGAAAACGGCTTCCCCATATGAACCACAATGTGATCTTCTTTTCTTATCTCTGCAGCTGTGAACCAGAAAAGCAGTCCTGAGCCTGCAGTTCTCGTAGGCCTCAGACAAGAGGTCTTTAAAAAGGGGGGGGGGGGAGTTGGAGAGATAGAATGTAGAATATTCTATATGCAGCGCTACAAATTACCTACAGCCTCCCTCCTCATCTGTAACAACGTCATTAGTATAGATACAAAATTGCATTTCTCTCATTACATTCCAAAGTCAATTTTTAATATTTTAAATCACTTCGCCAAACAACAGGAAAACATCCAAGTGTGAATCAGTAATATTAGATTTCAAATTATTTTCACTTTCCTGATTACAACCCCAATAATATGCATATCGTTATTAAAATGCCGCCTTCATTCCAACAGTTTTCCAATAAAATTAATGTAATTAGATACATTAGAATTTTTCAGGCACTGAGAAATAGATTAATGATGAAGCATAAAATATTTAATGTATCTCTGGGTTAGAAATTACAGAGAAACTATATTACAAGTTAAGCATACCCAATTTTGAGATGATTTGTATAAATTCAATTTTTCATCCATAATCTATGACCTATGCTGCTGTCAATCAGCTGGATATTCACATGCACGCAAGGCACATTCAGACATTTCTCTGTGGATAGGCTATCCGTGGCTAGGGAGTGAGAGCACACGGGCAACATGTTGGCACACAGCAACGTGACACGTCATCATCATGTTCGGTGATTATAGGAGTTGTAGTATCTGGACAGCTACAGATTTTCATCCCCTGGTTTAAGTGGTGTATTCTCCACCCACAGTTTCAGATTGGAATTATAAACCTTCATGGCATCCGTCTGTCTCACAAAACAATGGAGTGCACCTCTGGGGGTGAAATGAAACCAAAGTGACCTCCTTGGGGTGTCAGCCTGGGCAGTGTGTATAGAGGTCTTGAACTGCCCAGACAACAAGACCTGTCTCTCGGCCTCACTGATGTGGTCCAAAGGAAGGCAGTGCAATACTTTTGGCACCAGTTTGGCTGCAGAAATGACTTCTTTGAAATTGTTAAGGACTGAAGTTATAAAAACTGTGTGTACCAGATTTTTACATCCAGGTCACACACAATTCATTCTCGACTCATTTAATCCTGATCTGGCCTGCCCCAAATCCAGATCGCAATCTGGAAAATATTTGGAAATCTCATTGACTTACATAACTCCCTTCCTTTTTTTCACATAGGGCCAAGAAATTTGCAGATGTGCTGGACTCTGCAAAGAGAGTTAACCTTGTCAAACTGCAGACAGATCGTATGAAGGAAACTGTTATGTACTGAGTTGAATAGGATCCAAATTGCAGCAGTCTGATTGGTCCTAGAACAATAGGATCCAAATTGCAGCAGTCTGATTGGTCCTAGAACAATAGGATTCAGAATGCAGCAGTCTGATTGGTCCTAGAACAATGCAGCAATATGATTGGTTGGCAGGAACCACCCAATCATGCTCCAGATATAAGTGAATCCACAACCTGATTGGCTTACAGTAGAATTCCAGAATTAGCCAATCATGTGCAGCCCATTGTGTAAATAATGTATATAAAGCAGATACTTTGAGGGGACATTCATTCATTCCTCCTCACCACTATGAGCTGAATAAAGAGCATGAAATCACTTTGCGACTCTGAGTATATTTCACTGGCGACGAGGATGGGATCCCGCTGAGCTGACTGCCACACACAGCACCGCAGCACCGCCACCTGCCGCACCGCTGCCTCGCACCGTGTATCCAGGCTTCAGCTCCGGGACACAAGGAACTCAGAATGGCAACCAACAGCAGCTTCTTGCCGTTCAACCCAGCAACGGGAGACTGGGAAGTGTACGCCTCCCGTTTTACCTTCCTCCTAGAAGCCAAAGGGGTCACCGATGAAGAAGACGCCAAGAAGAGGGCGATATTCTTCAGCGTCTGCGGAGAGGAGACATTTGAAATCGCCCGGGCTCTCCTTGCGCCTGAAGACGTCGCTACTGTTCCATACAAAACAATAATGGAACAACTTAAGGGGCACTTTTCGCCACAGCCCTCAGTGGTGGCTCGTCAAAATGCCTTCTATGCAAAGCGGCAAGCCCCTGGGGAAACCATAACTGGGTTTGTGACCTCTCTCCGCCAAGCCGCCCAGTTCTGCAACTTCTCAGAGCTGGAGAACATGCTTCGGGACCGCCTCGTCGGTGGCCTGAAGGATGAGAAGCTGCAACGACGCCTCTACGCTAAGAAGGACCTAACGTTCCAGGTCGCTCTGGAGGAGGCCCTGGCAACGGAAGCTGCCAAGAGGTCAACACAAGAGGCACGGCCGAGCCTGCCATCCCAACCGAGGGTTCACCACGAAGACCTCACCGACGACTCAGGATCTGACAGGGAGGAAGTGCACCGAGTACAGCAGCACACTCAAGCAGCCCACATATCACAGCTGCCTCGACGAGAAGGAGGGAACTGCGCAAGCTGCGGGGAAAGTCACGAGAGGAGGACCTGCCGTTTCCGCAACGTAGAGTGCAGGCAGTGCAGAAAATTGGGACACATCGCCCGGGTGTGTCGGGCTCGGCCCACCCGACGCCAGGCATCAGATGACCAATCCAAGAGCCCCAGGTCCCGGGGCCCAACGCACCAAGGCAACTCGACGGAGCTCACGGACGTCCAGGTATACCAGTTGCCCTACCCCAACATAGAGAAAATTTATGTAGAGGTACGGATAGAGGGGGCCCCATGCCGCATGGAGCTTGACACGGGTTCAACTCTATCCATAATCTCGGCAAGGGCCTTAAGGAAACTGTGTCCTACTGGGGGTCCCAAACTCAGGCCGGCCCCATTCATCCTCCGGGACTTCCAGAAACGTAAGGTCCCCACAATGCGGGTGGGGACCTTCAGGGTGCAATACCGAGGGCGGACGCGGCAACTGGACTTGCTTGTGGTCAAGGGCCCCTACATTAGCTTACTGGGATTGGCATGGTTTGGACCACTGGGGCTAGCCATCACTGGGGTGAACCACACTACCTTACAAGTGGACGTGGATGCCATATGCAAGGAATTTCCAGAGGTTTCGATGGGAAATTGGGACAGTATACGGGCCCCCCCATTGCTCTACAGCTTGACCCCGCAGTACGACCGGTCAGGCTAAAGACCCGCCGGGTCCCGTTCGCCCTGAAACCCCGTATAGACGAGGAATTGGACCGGCTTGTGGAGCAAGGAGTGCTGGAGCCGGTGCCTAATGCCCCCGGGAAACCCCAATCGTCACACCCGTCAAGCCTAATGGTTCAGTCCGCATCTGCGCAGACTACAAATGTACCATAAACAAGGCCCTCATGGCCCATGCATACCCAGTGCCAGTGGTCAGCCATGTCCTTGCCACCCTGGCTGGGTCGAAAATTTTCGGCAAGCTGGACTTGGCCCAAGCATATCAACAGCTTCCAGTAGATGAGGCCACAGCAGAGGCACAGACAATTGTGATGCACAGAGGAACGTTCAGGGTAAAGCGGCTGCAATTCGGTGTCAGTGTGGCACCAGGCATATTCCAGAATCTAATGGACTCGCTCCTTAAAGGGATTCCTGGCGTCACCCCCTTCTTCGATGATGTGTTGATTGCCGGGCCCACACCAGAGGAGTTTGAGGACCGCCGCCGCACCGTTCTGCACCGTTTCCAGTTGGCGGGTCTCAAGGTGAAGCGGGAAAAATGTCTACTAGGAGTGCCTCAGGTGGACTTTCTGGGATTTATGGTGGACGCAGAAGGGGTCCACCCAACTGGGGACAAGGTACGGGCCATTTGTGATGCCCCAGCGCCCAAGAACAAGACTGAACTTCAGGCCTTCTTGGAACTATTGAACTTTTACCATTCCTTCCTTCCCCACAAGGCGGCGGTAGCGGAGCCCCTACACAGACTCCTGGACAAGCGGGCCCCTTGGGTGTGGGGCCAGCGCCAGGAGGCTGCATTCCAGGCAGTCAAGGACCTGCTTGTCTCAAACTCGGTCTTGGCACACTTCGACGAGAGGCTGCCGGTGGTGCTAGCATGCGACGCCTCACCCTATGGCATTGGCGCTGTCCTGGGACACCAACTCCTGGATGGGAGAGAGGTACCGGTAGCATACTTTTCCCAGACACTCAATGCAACCGAGCGGAACTACTCGCAAATAGACAAGGAGGGGCTCTCAATCGTGAAGGGAGTAAAAAAAATCCATGATTTCTTGTACGGGTGGCCCTTTACCGTGGTGACTGACCACAAGCCGTTGCTTGGCTTGTTTGCTCCCGAAAAGCAGACCCCCCAAGTGCTGTCTCCTCGTGTCCTCAGGTGGTCAATTTTCCTTGCCAGCTACCAGTATGCACTGATTCACCGCCCGGGGAAGGCGATGGGCCATGCGGACGCCCTCAGCAGGCTACCACTACCAGAAACAGGCCCCGACCCAGCACCTGCACAAGAGGTTATGAGCCTGGAGCTGCTTCCTGACCGCCCCATTCAGGCACAAGAAGTTGCACACCATTCCAAGAAAGATAGGGTCATCTCCCGGGTCCTGGACTGGGTGTGGAGGGGATGGCCCAGCAGCAGTCCTGGGCCAGAATTCGCTGGCTACACAACCCGCAAACATGAACTGTCAGCCCACAAGGGGTGCCTGTTATGGGGAAGCAGGGTTGTTGTTCCCCAGCCCCTCCGCAAAAGGGTCCTCACAGCCCTACATGAGACACACCCAGGGGTAGTAAGAATGAAGGCCCTGGCCAGGAGTTATGTGTGGTGGCCAGGGATCGACGGAGAGATAGAGGCCTGGGTCAAACACTGCCAGGCCTGCCAAGAATCCCACCCAGATCCCCCAAGGGCCCCAGTCCAGTCCTGGGAGTCCGCCCGAGCACCATGGTCACGCCTGCATGTGGACTTCGCTGGCCCCTTTCAGGGGAAAACATTCTTCATAGTGGTGGACTCCTACACCAAATGGCTGGAAGTTGCACTGGTACCGTCCACTTCTACATCCGCAGCCATCCAGGTACTACGCAGGCTCTTTGCAACCCACGGGCTCCCTGACACTCTCGTCTCAGACAATGGGACTGCATTTACGTCAGGAGAATTCCAAACCTTCACAGCGCAGAACGCCATCCGCCACATCCGTTCGGCGCCATTCCACCCTGCCACCAATGGCCAAGCAGAACGCATGGTGCGGACCACCAAGGACACCCTTCGCCGCATGACGCAAGGGGATTGGGAGTACCACCTTGCCACATTCCTCCTAGCACAGCACAGCACCCCCAGCTCAACAACTGGCCGGAGCCCCGCTGAACTACTAATGGGTCGGCGCCTTGCAATCAGATTGGACCGCCTTCACCCCAATAGAGCTCAGGATGAGGTAGTGGTGGGGGAAGGCAGGAACCCCCGGACCTTCAAGGCCCAGGACCCAGTGTACGCAAAGAATTTTGGGGCAGGCCCAGCATGGGTACCTGCCACAGTCACCAGGGTCACTGGCCCCGTGTCGTACGAGGTGCTAAGGGATGGGGGGCAATGCTGGCGCTGCCACTGCGATCAGATACGGCGACGATTCTCGGGAGAAAACCAGGAGGAGGAAAGGTCAGAGGAGTACCAAGGGAACAGCGGGGCAGTGAGGCCCATAGAGCAGGAGGGGGCAGCAGGAGAGGCAGAATCAGTAAATACAGAGAGGACCTGCGAGGCCGAAAGGACACCGGAGCCAGAACCACGACTGATCGAGCCGGTTGCGCCAGACCAAACAGGCCCATCACAGCTAGCATCCTTGGAACACGAGCCAGAACCTGAACCCCGGACCAGGGAACACCCCAGGCCACAACGCACACGTAGGCCGCCGGCGTACCTCGAGGACTATGAATGCGACCTCCCGGGCAGGACTGGAACTTAGAGGGGAGGGGTGTTATGTACTGAGTTGAATAGGATCCAAACTGCAGCAGTCTGATTGGTCCTAAAACAATAGGATCCAAATTGCAGCAGTCTGATTGGTCCTAGAACAATAGGATTCAGAATGCAGCAGTCTGATTGGTCCTAGAACAATGCAGCAATATGATTGGTTGGCAGGAACCACCCAATCATGCTCCAGATATAAGTGAATCCACAACCTGATTGGCTTACAGTAGAATTCCAGAATTAGCCAATCATGTGCAGCCCATTGTGTAAATAATGTATATAAAGCAGATACTTTGAGGGGACATTCATTCATTCCTCCTCACCACTATGAGCTGAATAAAGGGCATGAAATCACTTTGCGACTCTGAGTATATTTCAGAAACAAAACACAAGCTGAGCAAATGCCAGCAAACTCCTCTAAGAGAAGGACGTACAAGAGAGTTCTGCATAATGATTTCACCATCTCCCCACATCCAAGCACAGAGAGTGGGCAGTGTTGGGTGGGATAAGATTTTAGCCCTGCAGATCTTTATAAGAAAAATCCATCTACCCTCCTCCCCCTCTTTCTCTCCCCACACTGGCATTCTCCTTAATTACATGGCAATCTATGATAGTAACAGTTTGCAGACAGATTGTCTGTCTTTCTGAGAGACTGTTCAGATCAACACAAATCAGCCTAAATTGATTGAGGTCAACCCGACCCAACTCAGTAGCAATTTGTAGCTGACTTGACCCAATCCAGAAAGGGTCCAAATTGGCTCAAATCGATCCAGTTAAATTTGGGATTTACCTGAATCCAGTGCATAGCAATGATGCTCAATATATTTCTTCCCCTATTGCTAGGCTATGTACACTTCAAATTATTTAGCTCATGTATAGTTATGAACAAGAATGTAAAACACACTGAGACACACCATGTATACACAAATATATTTATACCCAGGTTTGAAGGTATTGTACTTTCAGAGTACCAGTTTATGTTGTCATTTGTGATAGATTCCAGTGCCTTCAATTGATCGTGCCAAGTGTCATCTCTCTTCTGACACCAAACATTCCATCTGAGGGGTCCAGTGTACAACATCAAAAAGTAGTGTGACATGTCTCATCGAACAAATGTGCGTCAATGTTTTTGACTGCAGTCTTACGGTTCATTTCGGTGAACAGGACACTTAAATGTACACAAAATAAGACAAAATGCATGTTTGACTTGTAATATGTTTCAGGTCATGTACTCAAGTTTTAGAGAGACATTTTGGTCTAGCGAACAAAATGATTTATAACATCAGGGGTGATCCTTTTATTTTTATGGTTTCCAAAACATGGCCAAAATTAGCCTAAACGTTGCATGAAATCCACTTCATGCTGCTTGCAATTCTCAAAATAAGGACCAACTGAAATTTATATATTATATATTTAATAAGATTTATATAACTTTTAAAATCACAACAATTTACATTAGATTCTACTCAATGAATTCCAGTTGACACCTTTAAAACCAGTGGGATACTTACCATTGACTATAATGGTTGTTTACTCCCAAAGCTAACAGTATGAAAGGTGTATTTTCCTTTTTTCAGGTCTCTTTTCATTTTTTCAGTGGTCAGTTTTTAGTGTCACAGTGATATAATTTCTTTAAAAAGAAAGAATTGTGATCCTCTTCTGTAATCACACAAAAAGGGTTGGGGGGAGTTCAGCAGAAACTAATCTACCCTTTTCGAATTAGATTCTGGTGGAAATAAAACACTCTTTCCTTAAACTGGATAGATTTGTGTCTGCACTTGACATTTGCCCTAACTCTTTCCCCTGTCCATCATGATGGGAAACAAACTATAACTGGAAACCAGTCTACCTTCAGATAGGGTTCTTTTT
Source organism: Podarcis gaigeae (assembly GCF_964106915.1). Classification (NCBI taxonomy): domain Eukaryota; kingdom Metazoa; phylum Chordata; class Lepidosauria; order Squamata; family Lacertidae; genus Podarcis; species Podarcis gaigeae. The sequence continues at coordinate 30,426,628 of NC_139688.1, forward strand.
ATGATTGGTTTATTCTTAGATTTTTATTTTCTTAATGGTTATAAGCTAACTCCCACACAATCTCTTACGAGAGGCACGCTATATCACCACCATGATGATGATGATGATGATCATTATTGGTATTCTGCCCTTCATCCATAGATCTCAGTGTGGTTCATAACACAAAATGCACAATAAAAACAAGAACAAGAACAAATCAATTGACACACACACTCCCATTTAAAAGCTTTGAAATAAAAATGCATTTTGCAATGTAGATGGCTTGTGGAACTCACACCTATGTTTAAAATAAATTACATTACTTCTGTAGATTTGTTCCAGGGTGGGAAAACATTTTCAGGTTGAGGACTACATTCCCTTCACTTTCAGAGAGTCACCTGCTAGGAGTGAATGGGCCCAGATGAAAAAGTAAGTGGAGCAACTAATGGAATTTCCCCCCTTTGTACAGTAGGCTCACTGGCGGAGGAAAAGAGGAGGCTGGGGGAGTGCACCGACCCTGGCACCATGATCCCAGTGGGGTGCCATTGGGGCTCCCTCCCACGCTGGATGCTATGCCCCTGCTGATGGCGCGCCACGCCCCTAGGATGTACACCATGCCCCCGGGACGCGTGCCATCCCCAACCTGCTGCTGTCCAACCCGGTGCCGGAGCATGACTCTCCGCCACTAAGTAGGCTAGTTTACACACATATTCAAAACACTTTCTCTTGTCTCCATTCAGATAAGCAGAAGGCATAATAATTTAAGGGCACATTCCAGGCGGAAGGAAAAGGTAATATGTGAGACAGAGCCAGCAAAGAATGTGATTTGGGGAGAGCTTTGTGGGCATAGGAGCAAACTTCTAGAGGGGACCTCAGCCCCCTCACAATGAAATATTTGAGGGGGCCAGCCCCCCCCCCCAAGTTGATAGGCATTGACATTCAAATGGTATGTGTGTGCCGGGTCTTGTGATGGATTATGTGGGGTGGGGCTTACATATTTTATGTAGTATTCTATTTAAGTTGGCACCCCTGTCTCAAGGTCAGATGGAGAGGCATGGAGGTATTTGGGCCCTAAGCCTGAGGTTACCCACTCCTGATATAATCTACTCTGGCTTTATAAAACCATGGAGATATATATCTATATAGATATACATACATAGGTGGTTAAGGTTGATTAGCTACAAGTTTTATTATCTGCATCAACTTAGCTCTATCACTTTTCAATAACATGTTACTTCTCATCTGCCACAAGACCCATCCCCCTCATTTTGTTCCATAAGCTGAAAATATTACTGCTTCCCTAAGAACTGAACTTTCTGCAACTGGCACTTTTCTGTTAAAGCTGCACATTTATTCCCTCTGCACTGGGACCCTATAATTCAATCTTTGGCGCGTTAATGTGAATAATTTAGTGGTGAAAAATCAATACAAATATGCTGCACAACACAGAAATATAAGCATTTAATTTTCATGGGATGCTACAACATGTACATTTTTAATAAGCAGCATGTACGCTTCTAATAGGTCCGGCCCCACCCCCTGGAGTAAAATTACTCCAAGGATCCTTTAAGCATTATAGCATTACTAAAATTATGGGTTTCAGGATGCAGCTTTCTACATAGAGCTGAAGATGACATATCATTCTCGTGTGTGCGTTGCTGCCAAATAGATTGGAAGTTACTGTGGAAATTGTCTTACACATTCTGTTTATGGTGATTATATTTTAGACATGATCTCCAGGGTTCTTAAATATGCTGAAACAGGGAGAGTTCTGTGTTTGATGAAAAGCAGACAAATAGTTGGATGGGACACACAAAACACACAAATGGCATTGCAGCAGTTTAAAAAGATTATCTAAAACATGGCATGCCCAAAGGCTTATTGCTCATTTTGGAAGCAATTTTTGAGCATACTCTTTTAAAATTCCACTTTTAAATGTGGTTTTGGGGGGGGGCTATTAGGTTGTTTTGCTTGTTTTTTTATTATGTATTTTGTGGTTTTTTATTTTTATTTTATTCTGTGAACCGCCCTGAGACCTCCAGGTATAGGGTGGTATAACAAACACACAAACACTTTTGAATTGAATGTTGTTGATTATGGTTCCCACAAACATTGTCTGAATCAAGCTTGTTTCATGATATACAGGTATTGGATGGTGGAGACCTACCCTAGCAGTTCAAATGGATAAATACACCACTTCTGGTTTCTCAGTTTCTCATTTTACCCATCTCAAGTTCAGTTTCCACAGCAGTTTGTCCTCATAAAAATTCATATACCTGCAAATATAATGAATTCTGTATGTTATATTCACCAATAAACAAATCTTTATGCACCCTTTGCCTAGCATATGCATTTTCGCACAAGTCATTGGAGAGGCATTACAAAATTCAGAGAAGTGTGAATTTTGAATGGTGACTGCTTCCACTTGCCTCTTGTTTCAGGAAATGTGAATTAGGTAGATTTCTCTTCAAATGCAAACTGAGCCAATTCCCCCCTCCCCCGTCCCTATTTGGCGGCAGCAGGTGGGAAAAGGATCTCGGGATTATAGCTAGCAGTGTTAGGCAGCTGCAAAAAATAAAATAAATAAAATTGAATGCAATGTTAGGCTGCATTAATTAATGATCACAGGAACCATCATGGGAAGTCTGCCTCATTCTACTCTGACCTCATATGCAGCAATGCATCTAGAATTACTTCTAGAAATTTTCTTAACCAAACTGCAGAAATGGCGACAGTGATGTGTGAGAGGGGAAGGGGCCAGCAGCTTCATCTCCTCTCTCCTCTTTGTGCAATGCTACTTGCATGAGACATGGGTGGTGCTGTGAGTTAAACCACAGAGCCTAGGGCTTGCCGATCAGAAGGTCAGTGGTTCGAATCCCCGTGATGGGGTGAGCTCCTGTTGCTCGGTTCCTGCTCCTGTCAACCTAGCAACTCGAAAGCACGTCAAAGTGCAAGTAGATACCTTCTGGCAGGAAGGTAAACAGTGTTTCCGTGTGCTGCTCTGGTTTGCCAGAAGCAGCTTAGTCATGCTGGCCACATGACCCGGAAGCTGTACGCCGGCTCCCTCGGCCAATAAAGTGAGATGAGTGTCACAACCCCAGAGCCGGCCATGACTGGACCTAATGGTCAGGGGTCCCTTTACCTTTACCTTTTACTTGCATGTGAAGAAACAATACGGCTTATATACTGCCTAGATTAGGGATGTTGGGGAACCTTTTTCAGACCAAGAGCTGTGTGTCCTCCAGGGCCTGCACACCAGTAGTGGGACCAGAGGGAGAAGTAGGTGGAGCAACAGATATAACTCTTTGTGCAGGAATCTACATTCCACCTGTGCAAAAGGTTTCCACACACACATATATACCTCTGTGTATCCAGGCATCCAAAAGGCATTGTTATAGTTCAAAGTTACATTCCAGCCAAACAAAAGAAGTTGGTACAGAGCAAGGCCAGTGAAGATACTGAGGAATGTCTCATGGGGAGAAGGGTTATGGTTTGAGGAGGGTACATAAGTCTGGGGAAAATCCCAAGGTCCACATACAATGGCCTGGAGAGCCACAGATGGCCCCAGTACCTGAGCTTCCCTACCTGTGGTCTAGATGATGACCAATGCCACATTAACACAGTACATTTAAAGCACTATGTTACTACTTTCAACAGTCATGGCATCCCACCGAAAAGAATTCTGGGAACTGTAGTTTGTTAAGGGCACTGAGAGTTTTTAGGAGACCCCCCCCTTCCCTTCCTAGAAATACAATTCCCAGAGTTCTCTGTGAAGTGGGATGAATCGCTAAACCACTCTGAGATTTGTACTTCTGTAGAATGCGGCCTTACATTGTTGCTACCTATTCATCACAAATGATGAATGATTCAGCTCCCACCATACCCTATAACTGTATATACATACAGAAAATAGGAACAAAACAACATATTGCCCTAGCATATGTTTTGTGTATTACAGGTTTGTTCCTAAATCTCCCTTTGACAGAGAAAACAAACCCTTAAGAAATCTAAGAAAACAAACAGGTGATTCTCCAAGTGTAATCCTAAATTCAAGATAAGCTACAGAACCACACAACATTTCTCTATACACGGAGAGGCTCTTTGCTCACTGTGATTTTCCTCCTTACTCTGTTAAACATAATAGCATCTGTCCTCTTTCTACCCCTGGAGGGTAGAAATCAGAATGGATTATTCAAAAGATTTAAATCCCTTTGAGACATGGCCCTTCCAGCAATACTATAAATTCTTTCTCACTCCAAGGTTAGATGCTGCGTTGGCCTTGATTTAAAACCCAGGATTGTGTACAAAATGCAATGATATCTATCTCTGACAAATTGAATTGGTCTCAAGGTATTGAAGGATGACTAATAAATCTGAGACCTGATCCTGGAACTTTTTGCATGTGGCTATGAGTCGCCTTTTCGAAGATGTTTGTGATATTGTTAAATGTTAAAATTATGCTGCATCACTGATTGAGTTAATTTACTTAAGGCATGTCTGGTGTGTTTTTTCTTCAGGAAGGAATTGAAAACTTTAATGAAGTTGAAGTGAATATGTCTTGGCGGTGTGTGGGTTACAATTGTTGTTTGTTCCAGATAAAATCCACAGAACATTCAATCCTACTGCAGAGTACAAGGAGTATTTTTCATGCAGATAAAAGGGAGTGTGTGTGTGTGTGTGTGTTACTGAGAGCTTTTTTTGAAACTGAAAACTGCATTCTTGTTCTCACAAACTGTAAAACAATGCTAGATTATAATACTATTTGTATATTGAGAGGTATTCCGTAATTTGACTAAAGCATCTGGAAATGAAGTTTGAATTATTTTACATGCACTTATGGTATACTGCTCATAAAATCTGGTGTTAATATTTAACAACGTTTGCTGTTCTATTATAATTCTGCTTCAAAGATATGAATTGTGCTTTCTAAAATTTGTCTTTCAGTGTGGGTTATTAACTACTCACCTATTTACATCTATTATGGTTTTTATGCATATTGTTTATGTTTTTTAAAATTTAATGCAGTAGTACCTTGGTTTACGAACCTAATCCGTTCCAGAAGTCTGTTCTTAAACCAAAGCATTCTTAAACCAAGGTGTGCTTTCCCATAGCAGCGGGGGAACTCAATTTACAAATGGAACACACTCAACAGGAAACAAAACATGTTTCTTATTCCAAGGCAAAGTTCACAAACCAAAACACCTACTTCCGGGTTTGCAGCGTTCTTAATCCAAATTGTTCATAAACAAAGCTGTTCTTAAATCAAGGCACCACTGCATACTATTCAGTTCCGTAATTATTATTTTTAGAATTAATTTTAATCTCCCTGAAGAAGGATCAGCAGAGTCTAAAATGCATACAACTAATAAGCATCTATTTTCCCTCCCCTACAACTTTTTGTTCTTACTTCTAGTTCTATAACCACCCCACTCATTGTAGTGAGGTTTGCTACAGCTGTTACCACAACACAATACCTGTTGCTGAAACCAGAAACTGCATAGGTTCCTTGGCTTACTGGAAGTAATTCCCTAAATGGTTCAACCATGCTCGTGCAAACTCTGACCAGCATAGTGTTGAAAAACTACTCAAATCATGTGTCAAGCCATTGCAGAGGCAAGGAGAATTCCCTCAGGATGAGGAGGCAGAGGCGACGCCTGGCCACAAAGCTGTGCCATGGAGGAAGTGATCAGAATTCTCCAAACCTAATAATCTAATAATCTAATAAAAGCCTGCTGGATCAAGCCCTACAGTTTATGATTCCTGCTAGGCAGGGCCAGCATAGCTGTTGGTATTTCCAATGCCTACAAAATAGCCCGTCCCAGTCTGCAAATAATTTGTTTCCTAACAAGGCCTCTTCCATTTTCCCCACCCAGCTTTATGAAAAATGGGGTTCTGATAGAGCTCAATGACACTGGTGCCTTCTCTAAAGATGAGTTTGCCTGCCCTCCTCAAGTCCAAGGCTTACTCACAGTGACAGGGACCAGGGGCTTGGGATCCAGCCACCATTTCAAATCCCCCACAATGCTCTGGAGAGATCAAGACATTATGGGTTATTAGAATGGCAAGTGGCTCACAGCCATCTGCTGCAGATTGTGATGTTGTTACTGCCTATGGCTCCCTGGGATTGCTGGTAAGCCCTTTTGGGGGAGCAATTATTTAAGAACATCTTCCCCTCACATAGCAGTTTAGCAGTGGGGACCTCAGACTTGGAGCTGGCCCTGAGTATGTCAAACATATTAAGCCCACACTATTTAAAATGCCACTGTGGATCTCAAAGTGTGTTTTCATCATGCTTTCTAAAATAGTTAAATCTTCAGGCAAAACCCTAACGACAACCAACTTCATTGCAAAACATTAGATACATCACCTTTACTTCTGGTTCTACTGTCAGTTACTTTGGAGATTTTATATGTATATATTTGAAGAAAGCGGGGGAGAAAAAGCTAAAAAACCCTGTGTAGTGGGAAACAAACTTATGTGCTACAGCTTATCTTGAAGAAGAAGAAATATGCACACTTCTATTGAAATCAAGCATGGAAAATGTTACCCTACAGTAAAATTATTTCCTCCTATGTGTTGAAAACTGGAGGCAAAGTAGGTTTGTAATGAAACTATTTCACAGTCCTAAAGCTGCACAGCTTGAATGCATGGCAGGCCCATCTTTCTAAAGAGCGTGCCGAAGTTCCTAGACTATTAAGAAGAATTACTCAAAGTAAAACAAGAGAGAAAGGGAGGCAGGAAAGAGAGACTCTCTCTATGCAAAAATATGGTTGGGGCCAGCCTTGACTGGCCCTTCTTCCAGAGAAGATGGAAGCACAAAGTTTTGAAATGGGGATTAGCAGGTCTATGACTGTGTGCTGCATGCATAAGGAAAGCCTGATGGATCAAGTCAATAGACCATCTAGTCCAGCACTCTGTTCTTACAGTGGCCAACCAGATGCCTAGGTGATGCCTGCAAGCAGAACCTAAGTCCAACAACACTCTTCCCACTTGAGATTCTCAGCAACTGCAATTTCAGAGACATACTGCCTAGAACAGAGCCATGATGGCCAGTAGCCATTGAGAGACATCCTCCATGAATTGGTCTAATCTACTTTTGAAACCATCCAAATTGGTGGCCATCGCTACTGCTTGTGGGAGCATGTTCCATAATTTTAACTATGCTCACCCAATGGAGATCATTGCTTGCATGAACTACAGAAAACAGCTGTACTATGTTATAAGAGGAGCCTGCTGGATCAGGCCAATTTCCCATCTGGTCCAGCATCTTGTTCTCACAGTGGCTGAAGCCTGCAAGTAGGACTTGAACACAACAGCTGTCTGCCCACCTATGATTGCCAGCAACTGGTATTCAGAGACTTGTCATATATTTTTAAAATTGGCATGTTCATTGCAATCACATTTTAGCGGCATCTCATCTAGGTTTGTCCCAACTGCTGAAATAAGGGAAAGGTGACCAGCTAGGATCTCTACCATCCTAAGCTTGTCCTGGTAAACTGAGGAGAAAGGGCCACCATTACTCGCTTCATCTAATGCAAAGATGTGCCAATCAAGTCTCTTCTTTGGCGATCACTCATAGCTGAGTAAGATTGTCTTCCATAAACATGGTTTTAACAGTGAGTCCGTAAGCGACTGTGGAGGCCAATTCTGGATCCACACATCCTTTCACAGTGGGAACAGAGGTTTCCTGGAGTGAGTTGATCACATTGAGGGTTTGCCAACTGTGCCTTCTTCTTAGCTCGTTTCTCCCTTTTGGCCTGAGTTCAAGTGTCTTCAAAGCCCATGACACCTTTGGTAAAGGCTGTTCTCCAATTGGAGCACTTGCAGGCCAGTGTTTCCCAGTTGTTGGTGTTTATACTACACTTTTTAAGATTTGCATTAAGAGAGTCTTTAAACCTCTTTTGCTGACCATCAGCATTAAGTAGTTTCTTTGGAAGATGATAATCAGGCATCCGCACAACATGACCAGTCCAACAAAGTTGATGTTGAAGAATCATTGCTTCAATCAAGTATGAATGAGTCTATCATCAGGTGGGGAAATAACAATGCATAATTTGACGTTGGAACCAGCAGTGGGGAGTTTAAGGTTGAAGATCATCCTTAGTAGGATCACCAGTTGCCTAAGTATATTATACATACTTATCAACTTGCTCAGTAACTATATCACATAGAAGTTATCGAAATAAATAAAAATAATTAAAAAATTGTCCAGTAGCACCTTAGAGACCTGCTAAGTTTATTCTGGGTATACACTTCTCAGAAAGGTAGTAGGAGATGGGTGATTAACTCAATGCGTATGGTACCATACCCATTTTTTTCCAAAGGGTCAAAGTGACTATACCCATTGAGTCAATCACCCATCTCCTACTACCCTTCTGAGAAAAACCCCACCCCACCCTCCCACTATATATATAAGGGTCTGGTGACTTATTTTTCAGTGTATCTGAAGAAGTGTGCATGCACACAAAACCTTACACCCAGAACCAACTTAGTTGGTCTCTAAGGTGCCACTGGATGATTTTTTGAATTTATTTTATTTATTTTGACTGTGTCAGACCAACACAGCTACCTACCTGAATCTAGAAACAGAGAAGTTATGTATGTCATATCAATAATTTGCCACAGTTGAGAAACGCACTTGATTTCAATTTAATCAGGTTTGAAGTTTGAAGTCTTCCACATAAGCAAATAAACAGAGTCCACAGTGTTGTGATCTCTTCTTGAACATGATGATTTCCTGCACGCTGCACTTGCAAAGTTCAAGTTTGTACATAATCATGGTCTTCAAATTATATTAACCCACTGCTGTTTAGATGGCTGCTTTGGAGACTTCCAATTACATGCTATGCACAACTTCCCTGCTGAATGCAATTGCTTAAGAAGGTCTTTATACAGGAAGCCAGAGTCATTGGGAGCTAAGAGTGGCCAACTGCAGAGAAATTCTTCGCAGTAATCAGCAACCACATTCCAGAAGTCCTGCTCCATTGGACATTCCCACAATAGCTGGAAGTATGAACAAATCTGACTATTCCGTTTCCAACAACACTGGATATAATTTGGACATATTAGATGGAGACTTGCTAGGGTTCTGTAATGCACCACCTACTGAGAGCTATGTATTGTGCTTCCTTTATCTTTGTGTCAATTGACAAAGTTGCAGAGGAGTTACAGATACACTGCCAAGCACTTTCTTCTGAGGACTCCCCTAAGGCATTCTCCCATGCCGATAAATATGATGGATTATCTTCCAACAATTGCATTTTGTAAAATACTAGAAACAGATGGAATCAGACCCTTAGCGAAAGAAACAGCAATTTAGATGAATGATTTAAAATATTATGCTCAATACTTAACCATCTTGAACATCCAGGTAGGAATAGGATACAAAATAATAACAAGCAATTTCAGATTTTAGTTTTCACATGATGTTTTCAGTAGATAATTTCTCTAAATTTTCCATTTCCTCCCCTCCTGCAAACCACAGTTTTATTAAACTTTCAAAATAATATTTTTGGCACAGCCATTATTATTGCTCATACTTCTTTTATGCATAGAAATCAGACATTTCCCCCCCAGTAAATACATTAATCAAAGCAGTTGCTTTACAAAGAAGCAGAGAAAAACAAACTTTTGGGGGAGTGAAAGTAATCAAAAAGCTTTTCAAAACATCCCTGCTTTCCCTTAGGTCCTCCATCTCAGACTGTGCAAAATTTCCTCTAACACACTGTGTAATGAAAAATAGTAACTAGTACAACATAAAAGATTTTTTAATCGTCCAAAGTGGTAGCTCTGTAGTACAAATCAAGGAATTAGCAGCTGCTGATTATACATACCAGATAGAACAGAAGTGCCTTGAGGCGAATTAAAAGGCAAACTGTACTTTTATAAAAGGCACAGGGCTGAATTTGATTCACAGTAAGACTTAAACACGCCTTTCATATTAACTCCCTATAGTATGCTATTTGCTCGAATTCATATAAATTAAACATAGAAAAATAAACCCAACACTTTGCATACTGACAAAAATGTTGGGTGGGGTGGAATCTGTTTCCAGCTTTGCTTTTAAGTCTGCATTTTAGTATCTTTACTGACTGAATGAAGTTTTTAGCCTTCAGTTGAATTACTCACCCATTCATCTTTCCTTTCAAAAGTTTTGTCCGTTTGTTTGCATTGCAATGCAGTGTGACACTCCATTGAAGATTACAATCTTAGAATCAAATTTGGTACACACATCCAGGGAATAATTCTACATTTCAACTTCTTGATACCAGCTCGTCCTCCACAGACATTTCCGATGGGAAAACACAAGAAGCAAAGAAGCAGTCTGGGAAAGGGCATTTTGCAATGCATCTTGGACTGCTTTGTGACATTTCTGTTGGTTGCAAAGGGACACCACAAGTCCAGCCATATCCTCATTTGGACGAAAATGAATCAATGTGGGAGGATAGTGGCATCAGTGGACCCTCTCTGAACCACATGTCTTCATAGCCACAAAGGCAGGCTTAGCAATCATAGAATCATAGAACTGTAAACCGAATTTAAGACTGGAAAAATGAGAAACTGAGAGAAATTGAGACAGATTCACCCATCCCTACCATGAGCAAGTCTCATTGAGCACAATGAGTTTTACCTCTGACTGAACAGATATAGAATGGCTTGCACTGGAGTCCAAATCACTCCAATGTGTCCTCAAAAAAAACACAACAATTTAACCCTATGTACACGGTGCCCCCATTCATCCAAAGGTTTTGTAGACAACCAGCTCAAAGCATTGTAATATCCCAAAAATGCAATCTGTAGAGGGACTCAGATAAGGATTGATTATTTTGTTCTTTATGTGGGGCCATGTGGGAACCAAAAATCTCTAGAAAATGTGTTCAGTATTTACTAAGATGAGTACACAAAAAAGATTAAGGAAAACCTTATTTTTTTAAAAAAAAACAACAACCACACAACCACAATCTTTTATTCACTCCATCATTTTAAATAAAGTGATTTGAACTGGTTATTATAAAAATAATAACCTTAGCTTTGTAAATGGATTACAAAATGAATTTGCTCTTACCGGAGTTTGGCTTCATCTGCAATGTTTTGATTTTCTTTTATTTATGGGCATCAACATATTCACACTGTGTTCCCAACAAATGGAAAGCAATTGAAATTAGCCATGTTTGCCTTCTTAACGCAAAGCCACAACCATTTAGAGCTGGTTCTGAGAATGCTGGACAAGTGAGGCATCTTCTCAGTTTGTAGAGCAATACAGCGTCAGTTCCACAGATGCACTCTAGAAATGAAACAGTTTGCAGGAACACAAGGGTAAAACAGTGATGTCCCTCAGGTTACAACAGAGGTGAGCCAAGGTCCACAACTGGAGTCAGGTGCAAAATTGTGGTCCTACACCCAGAATCAAGGAAGGGAAGGCCCCCTAAGCATATACTTAATCCAGGAATATATTTTATTTTCAGAACTGAGTTTACAACCCTTTCATGCAAAAATACATTCTTGTCTCTGTCAAAAAAAAAAAAAAACCCTTAATTTTAGCAGCTAAATTTGGAAAAGAGAAAGTTGGAGGAAAAAAAATGTTGTGTTATGACTATTGAAAATCAAACAGTTTTACCTAGGGCTGTGCAAGTCACCCTCAGTTTGGTTTGGGACCTGATTTGACAATACTAACTGGGCCACACTGATCTGGTCCTGACCTGACCCAGGCCTTGCACAGCCCTAATGTTTAATTAAGGGTTTTCACTTTATTAAATATGTAGTAAGCAATGAAAAGAGGTGGGGAAGGAGATGGTTTATTCTCTCCTCTTCCTGACCACATGCTTGATCAGATTTTAAACCCACATTAAACATGTGTTTGGTGATGAGATGTGGAGAAGTACCGGTAGCTTGCATCTTCTCCTCTTTTCTTCCCCTCTCCTCTCACTGTCCTACAGCTCTCCTTCTGACAGTCCCAGATTTCTCTAGGCAGAACCAACCATACCCAAGGCAATCTGGGGCTGCCTCAACCCACTCTGGACAAAACTGCCTTGGGCTAAATTGGCCCAGTTTCTTTCACATTATGGGATTTTACCAGATCGGATGCACAGCCCAGGTTGTATTGATTACTAAAAATTAATACTAGAAATTAGGATGTTAGAAATTGGAATACTATAATATAAATTAAGGGGCAACTTTGACTCGCAATTTATGGGGCTCTAGTCTGAGTAGATCTTAGTTAGCTACAGCCCCTAAATTCTTGTCAACCCATGGCAAATCACTAACTTTCTACCCATCCCAGCAATTTTAGATCACAAATGCCATTCACACAGCATTTTATAGCGACAGGTTTGCACCTCCTGCCTGCTTAGGCATGAAAGGGGACATGTGTATGTATTAAAGAAATACATAAATAAATACATACTTATTTTTATCCAAATTTTTGTGCTGACCAAAATATAAATAAATCACAGAGAAATATGGAAATGGGATGTTATCAGACTTATTGAAGGAACACATGTAAAGTCATGTGGACCAAAAATAACCTGAATTGTCCATCCTGAAACCCATGGCCAACTTGCCTAGCCTACATTTTGCATAAATTTCAGAAGATGCATGTCTTCTATTTTTATTTTTATTTTGAAAAATGAATTAGCAGACATGAAAGCTGCAAGCACCATTTGTCATCTGGAAATCTTGTTCATTAGTTTGCTTCGTATCTGTGACTCAGGGAAAAGCTAAATCAATTCCCAAATGGCCGTAAACATTCACAACCATAAACAGTAATACATTTTAAAATGCGCGCATTGAAAATTGAATGCCAATTGAAAATAAATGATGGTGCCTTTTAAAATTAAATTATAAAAGACTTCCCTCTCTCTCTTTGTCCTTTCTCTGTTGTCATCTTCTGTTAGTTTATCTGTCACATTTCTGCCACTTACACCCTGCAAAAATGGTTTGGAATATAAAATGAGCCAAAAATGACCACATAATTGTATGCAAGCAAGCACTTGATAAATTAACTTTGCTTGTTCCCAAAGGAAATCTACCGTCCACAATTATTTTACTGTTACTCCAGTGATTTTCTCCTATTGTTTGCTCCCCTCTCAACTTATCCTCCCCAAATAGAATTCACATCATTTTTATTAGCTATCCGTGGAGATATATGTTTTTGTCCATTAAGGTACTTTCAGTTTATCGTTATCTAAAATTCACTTCCCAGCATTCCTGCAGCAATTATATATATATATATTCCTAATATAAATTCATCGGCATTTTAGTGCAAATTTCTCCTAACAAACACATTTTTATAAGCCGTTTTGACTAATGCACAACATTTTGCAAGCAATTTCCCCTGATAGAATGCAGTTTGGTACATTGTTTTCACAAATATATTCATTTTATACACACTTTCCCCAAATATATGCATAAGGGAGTAAGTGCCATAAACTCAATCAGACTTATTTTTGAATTGGTATTTATAGGATGCCACTGTATGGTTTTTCTTTTTCTTTTAAAAATCTCATAGCTTTTAGTGGTTGATTTAATTTCTGTTTTTATGATCTTTTCTGTGACTGTTAAGGTCAGGATGTTAGTTGTTCTTTCTAAGTCTGAGATACCAGGGTCACAGACCAGCTGTTCTAATGCCATGATCCAAAGAAGTAGACCATGTAAAAATTCCAGACTAGCACCCATCATTAGTGTCTCTGTGTGTTTGTGTCTCCTTGCCTATTTTTAAAATTCTGCATTGGTTCTGATGGAGCAACATTGGTTATGACAGAGGTCATTCCCTGGTCTACCCCATCATCTGCCAAGCCTTGCTCACTCCTGGAACTGGGGCTGAATTCTGTCCCTCGACAAGTGGAATCATTCCTTCTAATGCTCTTTTCTGAGCCATCTTTGGGACGGTCCCATGTAACATTCAGCTGGGTGGCGGCATATGAAGGAGAGTTAGGTAGGCAGCAAGCAGGAAGAGAGAGAATAATTCTCTGAACACATTTTATATATTGATTGGGAACTGGACCAGAAAGATGGAATTTTCCACCTTTCATGTCAATTCCATTACTTACATAAGTGAAACTATCAATCAATCTTCAGTATTACAATCACAGATCAGCCACTAAGTTACAATCAAAGAAGTACAATTTTACAGTTTACAGGCCGGCAAAATACTATTTAGAATTAGCAGCACAGCAAAGTTCTACGATATGTGTGTACATTATCACACAGTCACAGTCACACTAGAATGGATGGCTGAGTCCTAGCACAGTTGGTAAGGAGATTCAACCATTCAGCTCCTAGGAATAAATGCTGATGCACCGAATTTTGCAATTCCTTTAGTGGAGTTTGAAAACAGGAGGAAAGTGTAAAAATTACCAGATCTGCCTATGGATTTAGTTAGAATAGGAATGATATATAAGGAGTGGGTGTCCTTATAAGATGAGCAGCACAATAATACAGGTACAGAAATATGTATGGAACACAATAAATGCTCAATAGCAGTATGTACAGTATAGGAATATGTCTTCAATAGCAATATGTCACCAGGAAAGCAAACCCATGTGGGGTGTAGACTATGGATATCCATCATCTATTTGGATGAAACGTTCTGCAGCATTTCTCCACCAGAGTCACCTACAGTAGTACCTTGGGTTACATACGCTTCAGGTTACATACACTTCAGGTTACATACGCTTCAGGTTACAGACTCCACTAACCCAGAAATAGTGTTTCAGGTTAAGAACTTTGCTTCAGGATGAGAACAGAAATTGTGCTCCGGCGGCGTGGCAGCAGCTGGAGGCCCCATTAGCTAAAGTAGTGCTTCAGGATAAGAACAGTTTCAGGTTAAGTACGGACCTCCGGAATGAATTAAGTACTTAACCCGAGGTACCACAGTATTATGTTCCAGCACACTCCTTTGAAACATTCCAAGAATATTGACATTTCACCAGTCATTCTGATGATACTCTTCATGTTCTTTAGCATCTAATTTATGCTGATGACATGATGTTTTCTTGTAACCTTACCATTAGGTTTTCATTATCCAACATGCCAAAGTTTCATATTACTATAGTGGTACCTTGGTTGTCAAACTTAATCCATTCTGGGAGTCCATTTGACTCCCGGAACAGTTCAAAAACTAAGGCATGGCTTCTGATTGGCTGCAGGAGCTTCCTGCACTCAATCGGAAGCTGCTGTCCAACTTCTGAAAAACATTTACAAACTGGAACACTTCTGGGTTTTCGGCATTCAGGAGCCAAAACGTACGAGTACTAAGGTGTTCAAGAACCAAGATATGACTGTATAACTGAAAGTTGCTGGGGAGAGTCCTAGCAGCTCTCTACAAAGGGGCACAGGGTTGATTCCCACCCCCACACCACCTATTCTTCTCATTAATTTTAGTCCATCCAGGGTGTGTTCCTGTGTGATAGTTTCTCAGAGTTAGCACGGCTCAGATGAGCAGCCATTTGTCCGTTCCTTCCTCACTAACCCTTTCCACTCTGCTCACCCATTAGGATCTTTGGATCCTGACCCATGTTGAAATTACATGACACACCAAGATTCTGCAGATGTCTGCACAATTTGGGTGAAGCCAATACCCTTTCACCTTCTCCTTGAATAATTGTCAGCCCAGATAAAATATTTTTTCTCTTCTATCCATTGTGCTTAGTTAGTTATTTAGTTAGCTAGTTAGTTAACCACAGCTAGTACTCAACATACAAGCTTCAAAACAACCCAATAAATGAAGATAAAAGTTAACTATTAGCTTTTTTCGATTCAGTGCATCAATTAATCAGGTAATACTGAGACTTATGCTAAATACTGTACCTGTAAATATATTTAGCAAGGGCATTAAAAAAAAAGAAATCTACCTGTATATTGGCCACTCACGTATAGTCCTTCCACAAATACCATTCAGGAGACAAAAGATTAATGTGGGGATAAGCGAACATTTAGCAGACTCAGCATTTGTAGGCTGGATGAAAAGGTAATTCCTAAATTACTGAGTTGCTGAAATAGCAATAATCTTGCAGAGGATACCCTGGGGAACAGATTTGAGATCGCTTGCAATGGCAAATCAGACTAGCGTTCGGTTTTCATATAATTTCCTTCTTTTTCTCTCACAAGAACGAGAATGTGTAAGAGTGTTAAATGCTCAAAACCAACCAACTGGATTTAAAATGGGTGAAAGATGCAAACAGATCAACACAATTATTGTAGCTAGCTAGGGATAGTTAGCTACAGGCATTGTAAAAAGGGGCTACTTTTTGAAAAGATTGGTTGGTATGTGAGAAGGCAAGGAGATAACATACATGGACTAGGATAAGGAAGGTGATAATCTCCATGTTGTTGGTAGACATCGGCACCCCCCTTTAGCCTGGGTAACAGTTGCTTTATGAAAAGTATGGGCAGCCAAATTTGTTCCACATGACGTCATTTCAATATGATCCCATACAAAAAGATCTACTTCTCTCTAAATTTAGGATGTATTGATACTCTACCTGCATTTCCCTCTATTAGCATAAATTAAGTTGTGCTACATTTAGTTTGTGACTCAACATTGCCTTCAGACCTTCATTAACTGTATATTCTTCCCACCTCTGTTGAACGTTTCCCCCCTCTCTCCATCTGCCTAAATATTCAGGGCTTTGACAAAGGAACTCACCCCATAATCTGTTTGAAAAAGGAATTCACCCCATAATCTTTCTTTCCTTCCTATGAGACCAGGGACAACCAACATAAAGGTAAAGGTAAAGGTACCCCTGCCCATACGGGCCAGTCTTGACAGACTCTAGGGTTGTGCGCTCATCTCACTTTATAGGCCGGGAGCCAGCGCTGTTCGCAGATACTTCCGGGTCACGTGGCCAGCGTGACAAGCTGCATCTGGTGAGCCAGCGCAGCACACGGTCTGCCGTTTACCTTCCCGCTGGTAAGCGGTCCCTATTTATCTACTTGCATCCGGGGGTGCTTTCAAACTGCTAGGTTGGCAGGCGCTGGGACCGAACGATGGGAGCGCACCCCGCTGCGGGGATTCGAACTGCCGACCATGCGATCGGCAACCAACAACCAACATGGTACACCACAAAAAAAAATCATTTTATTTTTGATTTTATGTCTCACCTTTTCTCCAAGGAGCTCAAAGTGACATACTTGACTCTTCCCTTCTCCATATTATCTGCACAACAAGCCTGAGAAATGGTGACTGGCCCGAAGTCACTCAGTTAGCTTCATGGCTGAGTGAAGATTTGAACCCTGGTCTCCCAAGTCCTGGGACGCAGGTGGCGCTGTGGTCTAAACCACTGAGCCTTGGGCTTGCCGATCAAAAGGTCATGGTTTGAATCCCCACGATGGGGTGAGCTCCTCGGTCACAGCTCCTGCCAACCTAGCAGTTCGAAAGCACGTCAATGTGCAAGTAGATAAATAGGTACCACTCCGGCGGGATGGTAAACGGCGTTTCCATGCATTGCTCTGGTTCACCAGAAGCGGCTTAGTCATGCTGGCCACATGACCTAGAAGCTGTACGCCAGCTCCCTCAGCCAATAAAGCGAGATGAGCACCGCAACCCCAGAGTTGGTCACGACTGGCCCTAATGGTCAGGGGTCCCTTTACCTTTTACCTCCCAAGTCCTAGTCTAGCACCCTAACCATGACACTCACAGGCTCTATAGCTGAACTCCCATCAAACCTAGTAAGCACAGCTAATGGTCAGCGATGAAAAGTTACCACAGTTCCTCGCAGCAGCACGCAGTTCAACAACCTATTTGCATCGAACCTTTTTAAAGTCCTGTAACATTCCTCTAGGATTCGATCCAAACCCTGGTGTTTCATCCAGCTCAATAAGGGAAACTCAATTTCGAGTTTAAATATAGCAAAGATTAAGATACAGTATGCTGCCAAACTCTGCTTTATCAAAACTCAGCACTTCTGGCATTTTAAAAATTGTATTACATATTTGCATGGGGTAAGCAAAACAAGTCTCAGCTACTAAAATTGTGTCCCATTTTACTCTTGTTGTGTACTCATTTTTCAATCATAATTTAAATAAATGAATAAAAGAATTTTCCTATTTAAATGCCATGCCTACTTGCATGCACCCCAATGAGATGAATCCCATCAACAATACCAAACAAGGGAACTATACATTAAATATTTCATTATTATTATTATTATTTTATTATTATTTTTAAACAAACCTAACTAGTACACCCAGGAAAGCAATAATAATAATAATAATAATAATAATAATAATAGCCTACTGGATCAGGCCAGTGGCCCATCTAGTCTAGCACCCTATTCTCAGAGTGACTTACTTGTGGAAACTCGCAAGAGTTATCACAGTTCAATGACCTATTGGAGCCAGGCAAAGGCACTTCAAGGGGACATGGAGAAGCTCTGGCCTGGGCAAAGTCTTGAGGGCCAGAGCAAGAGAACTGAAGGGCTGCATTTGGCCTCAGGACTGAAAGTCCCCATCCCTGCTTCAGGGGATAAAGTCCTATCTTAATTTATTATAGTTCTTGCACAGGTTCGATACCCCTATGAGACAGCTGCATATCCCTGCATTGCAGGGAGTTGGACTAGATATCCTCAGGATCCCTTCTAACTGAGCAATTCAATGATTGCCCTGTGTCTTTAAGTGTAGGAGGGTGCTAGCAAAACTGAGAGGAGGGGCAGGACTACTGCTATGCTAAGTACCCCCACTCAAAATAATTGAAGCACCTGCCCCAGTTCACCGCCTGCCAATGGGAGTGTTCAACTGGGAGTTGCTGTTTGGCTTCCGCTTTACTAAAAACTAGTTTGTACACATCCAGTAAGTATGCTTTAAGCACTTTCGCAAATAGCAAATGATAACAGTGCAGTAAACTAATTTCAAACAAGGTAGACGCAGAATTTTTACTAATTTCACATTAATCCAAATTAAGACAGATGGAGTCAGGAGCGGGCTTCACATTAAGTGAATGCAGAGAGTAATTTAAGGAATGCATTGCTCTTTATCTTCCGGGAGTTAATTTCAATCCTGATTAGAAATTAAAGAAGTGGCAATTGAGCAATGAATCAAAACATTAAGAGTTTTTCAATCTATCTGTGGGTGGAAGTTTGCCCTAGTAATGGCCTGTTTGCTGACAAATAAATGTACATGGACAGAGCTGGAGGGCATTGTGAGGAAAATGCAAACCAGGTAGCATTAAGTTTTATTGCCCTCAGAGCCATACCAAGGCATCGCATGTGTGTAGCAATGACAGTGTTTGGTGTTCGTTGACAATGACACAGGGAGCATCCTAAGCAATACTGTTTATCTCGCGGAGGATCTGAAATATTCATAGATTCCAGCACTAGAATAAATTTATTGTCTGCTGTAAGAGATATAAGAGCTTGATAAACTGCTTTTCTGACCTTGGAGAACTTTGTTGCCGCATTAAGGGACTTTGATACATAGCAGGTTGCAGATACTCTGTGATTTGTTAGATCTATTCTGCGCGGGGACTGCATGATCAGGTGCCGCTGAAACCAAAAGGACCTCTTTAGAGATAGTGGCATTGGTGGCAGATGGGGAGGGAGGGAGGGAGGGAGGGAGGGAGGGAGGGAGAGAGGGAGAGAGAGAGAAGCGTGAAGGAAAGCAGACCTTTGTCACTCCTCTCCCCCGCCCCCATATAGTCCCCCATGCAAAGGAATATTCGTGGAGAAATTCAGGAGGGAACATTCTGAATTGCAACTTTAAAATACACCGTCTCTTTCCCCCCTTCAGGGCTTTTAGCCTTTGAAAGATTCCATCTTTATTCTTTTATTTTAGAGGTTTGTGTGTGGGGTATGTGTGCTTCTGTCGATGTTCATCATCCCTGACAAACAGGCACCTAACCCCTCCTGCTATGTTTAGAAAGAGTTGCCCTGTCCTATTCACTGGGGGGTATATTGAGTGACGGAAGAAACTCGATGAGAAAGTGGAGAGACTCTGCAAATGTAAAATTCTGTAGTCTGGGACTGAAGCATAATCAGAATAAAAAGTGTGACTTCCTGTGTTCCCAAAGTGCCCATCAAACGTGGAGAAAACGGTCAAGGAAAAAGAATGGAAGAAAGTTCTGATTTCTTTTTATTAAATCCCAGAAGCCATTCCCTTCATTTCCTCAGTGAAGGAAAGAGTTTTTATTCATTCCCAATGTACATTAGAAAAGCAAAAGTAAAAAGGATTTATTTTCCCAGCATCAAAATTAGTTAAAACTCCTAATCATAGGCTTATAATAATCATATTTAATCTGACAGTCCTCTAAGGAATAATATAAACAAATGATTGATTGCACATGATATCATATTTGAGTCATTGCAGAGGAGGGCCATGAAGCAAGTGGCTACCCAGCAGGGGTGTCGATGGGACACGTGAGGAAGGGCTGGGAATGTCCCATCTGAAACCCTGGAGAGCCACTGTCAGGCAGCCTAGTAGAGAATACCAAACTGAATAGACCAATGCTCTGACCATTGCAGTGCATTTGAGCCGTGCTTTGCCCATGCATTGCACCAATCTGAGCGTTGAAGACTTGGTTAGAAACTGCAACCTGAGTTCAAGTTCTTCATTGAGTGGGTGCTAGGACACCATGTGGAAACATTTGGGCAGGTTCAAGAAGGCAACCCATGGCCTGCTACATCATGTGATCTCTCCTCCCTCTCTTGGCAAAAGATACGCAAGGAAGGGGAGGGATTGCATTGCCCATCCCACCATGCATCCTTCCTAAACTGTCCACTTTCAAGTGCTTTGCCAATTTTGAAGGAAGGGTTTGCATTCTGTCTCCTGGCAAGAATCTTTCAAATGGTTAGAGCTGAGAAAGGATTGCACTGCATATTGCCCTGAAGATTACCTTCTCAAAATGGTCCATTTGCTTTAAACTTTGAGAGTTCAAAGCAGGTAGTAGAACCCTCCTTTCCGAGAGAAGTGGTTGCAAATCTGATAGAGGAGATGCGAGAGACTGGGCTGTGCATCTCCTCCTTAAATTGTTAAAGAACTTGCAAGCTGATGCTTTAGAGAGGTGATGCATCACATCAGTGGTGGACCTTGGGCTCTCAAATTTCAGCGGTGCCCTGTGTGGTGCCCAAATTTGGCACATGCCCACCCTTACCTTCTATTCTACATAATAGTTGTGGATCCCTGCGGCACACACAAGGCTCTGAGCCCAGTGCAACCCAACTGGTCGCGCTCCCCTAAATCTGGCTCTGGTTGCGTGCTCCATTCCTGCCAATCTGAAATTGGTTTATCATCATCATCATCAAAATGTATTATCCACTCATGACCAGTAGGACCCAGGGCAGGTTGCAACAATTCAAAAATTAAAATTAAAAACAGTTAAAACAGATTAGAATAGGGAAGGGACGACGACTGAAAACTGACATTTCTGGTTGCTCCCAGTTTATTGCAGTGTTTGTGTGTTTTTATTTGAAAAAAACAATTATTGCATGATAACTTTTTTGATTGCTGCAAATTTATTGTAAACCTTCTTTAAAAAAAAATACTTGGATGCACAGTAAGTCGTGATGTGAACATACACCAAGTGCTTATTGCATAGTGGCACGAGTACTGGCTCCTGATATCAAACCAATATCTGCAATTTTGATATTTTGCTGGCTGCTGAAAGCACTTTTGTTTCACCAGACGTTTTTAGAAAAATCAGTGTTGGTCATTTGCTGTGCATTTTATGATCTTTTTATGATGTTATTGCACAGCATTGTGATATCGTGTGTGTGTGTATCTCTCTGAAATAATAAATAAAAATGTGGCCCTTCTTTTGTCTAAACATATTTGGATGCCTTCATCTTTGCACAAGTAACAAAGGGGAACTTTAGTTTGGTGGCTCACCAGCTTTATTTCTTTTATTCATTTTTTATTTTTTATATCATCTTCAAATCACTCGGTGCTTTTTGGCCATCAAGACAGATGGCATGTGAACAATTTTGAGGTTATTTGTTCTTAAGCATGTCTTCTGGGTTATATGTCATCCTGACAAGCAGCCAGGATCCCAGCTGCCGGAAACATTACAGCCCTGTTGCAAGGTTATAGTTCATTGACCGAAACAGTGCAGAAGATGTATGAGGGATCTGGTGACTGCTGCTGCTGAGAGCTCACTCCAGGATTCTGAGAGAGAGAGAAAGACACAGTGAGCTGAAATTGTATAAAATGGGGGTCAAATACGTACAGCTGTGGAGCTGCACCACATCTATCAGGGAAGGCTATGTTTTTCTGTTGTGTGCTATTCATTACAGAATGGTGGCTCAGATACATTTTATTAAAGATAGATTGGCGTTATTTAATTCAGAAGGCATTACTATTCCCTGGAGACCAGGGGTGCATGCACACAGGGAGCGGGGAATATTTCTCAGCCGCCTACTTCAGTGTGTTACCTACTTGCTTCCCACTCGTACTCCTGGCTCCCTGCTAGCAGCTGTCTATGGCTCAGATTTGATGTACAGGCAGGCCTATTTTGAAGGCCTGACAGGTCAGCTTTAATGCTGGGCTACAGCAAAGACATTTTGCGGGCTGAGGCAGAGCAGAAAATGGTCCACACACTTACACCTCAAGGTACATAGGGTTGTACTGTTAGTTCTGTTCAGAGCAGACGTGTAGAAATTGATCAGTATGACTAACTTAGGTCCATTAATTTCAGTGGGTCTACTTTAAGTAGAACTTAGTTGGATTCCATGTATAGTGTCTATATCCTACAAGCAGAGGTTGGTTGACCATCTGCCGTGGATTCTTAAGTTGAGATTCCTGCATCACAGGGGGCTGTACCAAGTGACCCTCGGGGTCCCTTTCAGCTCCACAATCCTATAAGGGATGCGGGTGGTGCTGTGATCTAAACCACTGAGCCTCTTGGGCTTGCTGATCAGAAGGTTGGCGGTTCGAATCCCCATGACAGGGTGACAGTTCGAAAGCACGCTAGTGCAAGTAAATAAATAGGTACCGCTGCGGCGGGAAGGTAAACGGTGTTTCTGTGCACTCTGGTTTTTGCCACGGTGTCCCGTTGCACCAGAAGTGGTTTAGTCATCCTGCCCACATGACCTGGAAAGCTGTCTGTGGACAAATGCTGGCTCCCTCAGCCTGAAAGTGAGATGAGCACCGCAACCCCATAGTCTCCTTTGACTGGACTTAACCATCCAGGGGTCCTTTACCTTTTTACAATCCTATTATTCCCTCCCTGGTAGTAAAAATACAACAACAACAACAACAACAACAACAACAACAACAACAACAACAAAGTTTAACTAGCAATTTTCTGTAACAGGACTGAAAGTGGTTCCCTGCTTGTCTGGCCTGTTGTTTACAGTGAAAAGAGGGAGGCGTTTTGGGGGTTGGGCTGGCATAAAGCTGTTATATATTTTCTCGTGGGAGATACTAGGTTGTTATGACTTAGATCCCAGGGAAGCTTATAACAATATAAAATTGAGAATTAAAAACTGCTAAAACAAATTGCAGTCAGGGGAATAAGGTGGGTCCACGTCTTGGGTGTCAAAAGTCAGGGCAAAGAGGTGTGTCTGCAGCATCCGCCAAAAGCTATAAATGAAACTGCATCAGAGCCGTCTTTCCCATTGGTGTTAGTGGTTCATTGTGCCAGAGCGCTGGCCTCTCAGGTGTGTGGCTTTGCTGGCGGCCTCCCCTTTCCCTGCAAGCCCGCCAGCTGCGCCCCGCCAACTATATGGCTGGTGGGCGTGCAGCTTCCTCCCCAAGCCTCCGCAAGAGGAGAGCGATCCCCGCAGAAGCTTAGGATGTCTCTCCCAAGCCTCTACATATGCTAAAGACGGCCCTGCTCCCGGTCGTTGTCCTCCTCCTGCTTCCTGGGGCAAGGCGACACGCAGCCTTCCCAGGCTGCATTCTTGGGCACCCCGACACCGGAGAGCATGTCCACCAGCACATTTTCCTGCTTGATCGCTGCCACCATACCGAGTATCAGGGTGGTGGGGGAGGCACAGGACATTTTCTACCACCCCCTCCCTTGTTTTGGAGTTGCGGGGGCGGCGGCGCTGGAGGGATCTTTGCACCACAGCGCCGGATATGCTTAAGATGGCCCTGAACTGTATAGTTCCACCACCCTCAGAAGTGCAGAGAATGGTGGCCCATGAGAGGGCTTTCTCTATGGCAATGCCAAATTGTGAAAGCCCCTCCTCCACAGAGGAGCATCTAGCATCATCACAGCATGGCTAAAAGGACACACATACACACGTATTAGGGCTCTCCCTATTCCTCTGCAAATTTTAATACTGTACTTTCATAGTGTTGTAATCTGCCCTAGGACCTTATGTGAAGGGTGGGTGAGATATAGTAGTAGGAGGAGGAGGAGGAGTAGTAATTATTATTATTATTATTATTATTATTATTATTATTATTATTGACAACATTGGCATCTTCCTCCTTTTCCTTGTAGCAAAATCATTGCTGGCACTCTCAGAAAAATCTGGGTTCATTTGCCTCCTCAATGCCTCTTTAAAAGGATGCTACGTCATAGGAGTATTGTCTGGTGGTAGAAAACATATTATATCCAGAAGAAAATATATCATATCCAGAACTCAAAATGCAATTCACCCCCTCAAAACTTGTAATTTGTTTTAGCAGTCCGCTGAAGGTTGGTGCCGTTTTCTCTTTCACTTTCTTTCCCAAAGTGTTCCTCCCATCCCACCCACAAAATATTATTAGAAAAATGATCACGAAATGGTCACGTGGTCTTTCAGGATACTTAAAATCAGATGCCTGAGATGGGACATCACTCTAGCTAATTGTAGAGTTGGTACTGTGATACAGTCCCAAACGTAAACAGAATTACATTTTCACACTTTTCAAACACATTTCTTTTCTCAACAGGAAAAAGAATTGCTGCACAAGGCCAAACTAAACCATCATCTGTCCCAGAAATCTTGTTCAAACACTGGCCATCCAGCTGCCTTGAGGAAGGTCAAAAAGATTGTAGCCATTCCCTGTTCCTTGTTCTGAAAAGCCAGCAACTGAAAGTAGATAGCATCTGTTCCTAGCTACTGCAACACTATACATTTTGGCATTCATTGAAAGCAAACAGCCTGATCTACCACCCAATTGAGTTTCGAGAGCACTAAATCAGTTTAAATCCATTGACTTAACAAGGTTGTGGACTAGGCTGCTGATCTTTAGTTTACTAGTGTCTGTTTTTCATCCATATTGTTAATGCCAATTAAAATTGAAAGTGCATTTCTCGAAAAACAACTGGGCATTAAATCACTAAGATAAGTACAAGGAACCAGCTATAAGGCAAATCAACCTTGTGCTTAGAGGGATTTAGAATTGGACCACCACAATCAGATGAGACTCAGATATTTGGCAGGACTTCCTGTACAGAAACTGAACCCAGAAAACCTCTCAAATTGCTCCCAAAATAGAGGCAATTGGTGTTGTGACAATATGTTAAACCCACATAAACCCCAATGAAAAGCAGTACGCATAGCATAATGTGTTCACACTGGTGTAGTCGTATAGTGACAATGTTGGCAGTGTTCCTACATCTCATCATGACAACTCTCATAATCAAGTCACAAAGGGAGTCCAAAAATGCAGACTCCATTTTATTGTATTACACATCAACATACACCCACAATAAAGACTAGCAGTACATCTAATTAGGATCAAAATGACTGCAATACTGTGCATATTGCCCTATGAGTAAGCTCTATTGAATTAACTCAAGTTGAAACATGGTTTTCGAGCTGAGGCTCACATTGAGCTTTAACAGCAGCAACAACATCCTACTGCTACCATGAAGGAGGAACCACATCAAAGTAAAGAAGTGTCTAGCCTCTGCTTGATTATTGCCCTCATTCTTTGACTTCCTCTATGCAGTTCTATCACACACAAAAACTTTAAGGTCTCATTATCACCTCATTTACTTGCCGGAGCAAGGGAGATCCATCTGTTACCTTGCTGCTTCAGCAGATAATGCCATCACTCTTGTTCTGGAGAGGAAAGGCTCTGGAGCTATCATTCCCCATCTGCTATACCACTGCAAGTTTCCAAAGAACACTGCAACACTCTTCTCCCATATCAGGCACTGGGTGATTTTCTACTTTGGTCCTATCTTGAAAGATAGGAGGTAGAAGCAGTGGAAGCAAGAAAGCATAGGAGCAGATGGAGAAGGGCAGACTCTATAGCTGAATCAGAGGTTGAACATAAGATAAGAAGAGCCTGCTGGATAAAGCCAGTGGCCCATCAAGTCCAGAAACCTGTTCTCACTGTCGATATGCAGAGGGCCAAGAGGCCAGCTGGCAAACCCCAGCTCGGATGTCTCCTTCCATCGGCCAGTGCTCTGACGTAAATCAGCAACCCAGACTTCAAAAGCCAGGGCAAGCAATTTGCAGAGCGTACTGTGCATACAGAAGTAGGCATGAGGCGTATGGAGTCATGCTACAGCTACAGGTTTATTAAACATAAATCAGAACAAAGAAACATGTCATCTCTCTCTCATGTCATCTCGGTGAGAAGAGCAAAAGCAAAAGCTATACACAAATGGAAGTTCCCAGCATACTGTGCTGGAATGTAAACAGACATGTGACACACAACAATTCCACATGCCTGTTCCTTAAAGTGGAATAGAAATGTCAACATCCACAATCACCAACCAGAAGCCCAGAAGCAGGACCTGAGCATAGCAGCACTTCCCTGCGTTTTCCAGTGACTGGTATTCAGAAGCATACTTCTTCCAAGAGTGGAGGTAGGACATATCCATCAGTTTTAGTAGCCTGAATGAATTTGTCCAAACTTCTTTTAAAGACCTGCAAGTTGGTGACCATCACTGCCTCTTGTGGGAGCAAATTTCATGAGCCGGTTTGCACATTTGTCTTGCTATCTGCAAAGCTGTTATGAACCTTCTGTGGATTCCTAAGAAACCTACTTCTGACTTTCCCCTTAATGTCCAAGATGTTGAGAAGCATCGCTAGCTCTTTGGCATCCTAAAACGGTATGCCACACAACCATACTTTAATAATTCCGATTCCAGCCATTGAAAAATTAACTTTTATGGGAACAATAAAACTTGTTTAAGCACAAGAATGTAAGTCAGTAAAACTCAATGAACTCTGAATGCTTTTAATGAACCCCTTGAAAATCTATCTCTGGACTATAAACTTCCTCTTTAGTTACATTTCGTTCATACCTTTCTATAGATATAACCATGACTCTTGCAGAAAGCCTTTGAAGTGGGCAGCAGAAAAGAACTGAGATGAAGACTTTTGAATTTTAAACCTGTGTTTCAGCACAAATGCTAAAGTTAGCCCTTTAAATCTCCTGCTTAAAAGGGACACAAATGAGTTTAGATTAGTATACTTATATATCACTTCACACATCCCAGCCATCCCGAACCGATTTACAATAATAAAATTACAAAATAAATTCAACAGAAGGAAATAGACACAAGATTCTAAAATGGTTCATCCAAAGGGGAAAAATATTCCCTAAACAACACTAGATATCCAACCCATCCACACAAGATGAACACCAATAATAGATGACTTCTATGTGGCTCAAAAGACACAGGACCAAACTACATATTTGCATTTAATATGCAAGTTTTTCTTCTTCTTCAAGAAATATAAAATATGCAAAATATATGGGCAAATGTATTTCAATAATATATGCAGTTTATTTATATTGGGTTCTCTTAGCGTGGATTTTGTACATCCAAACTTTCTTTTCACTTCCAGGCTGGTGTGCTCCATAGGCCATTCACATGGGTAGCCAGATATTGCTATGATGTTAGCAAGTCACACTTGAAAAATAATGGCATAGCAACAATATCTAGTTTTCTTTAGAAGCAACAACACACCAGTTCTCATGATCTATTTCCATTTGCATTGTCTCCTTTTTTTTCACATAGGGGTACTAGCAGTATAATATGGAGTGCACTTGTGCCACTCTCAGGAGCAGCCAGAAATTGCTTCATCTCTGAATCTCACACCTAGCCAGAGCATCTCTGGAGTTCAGGCATGTGGATCCTCAAATACAACTCCTGGAGGTGTCAAAAATGTGATGGTTAACCCCAACACTGACCC
Organism: Podarcis gaigeae; assembly: GCF_964106915.1. Lineage (NCBI taxonomy): Eukaryota > Metazoa > Chordata > Lepidosauria > Squamata > Lacertidae > Podarcis > Podarcis gaigeae. The sequence goes on from NC_139688.1 coordinate 30,454,626, forward strand.
AACAGAATGAATTCCAGCAATAAACATCCTAAGCCAACTCAAACCTAGTTATTAACCTAACTCAGTTAGCCTAACTTGAATTTTTTTAATTGTCCTCTCAGATCCCAGGCACAGGACTGCTGATTTTTAACATGAATTGCAAGCATTTACTGCAAACTGACTGATTTGGTTGCTCCACTTCTTTTCTTTTCTGTCTAATTTAATGGCTTCTATTTCCCAGAAGTGCTTAATGAATTATGAAGGTGTTTCTCTTGAGTACAATAAACAACATCTTTTACTAAGGGGGACCTTATGTTCAATACGCACCCAAGGCATCAATTAAACCTCTGTGTTTTCCCAACTGCAAATGACAGCTGGAAATTGAGGTGGGGGAGATGGCAATGTGGGTGAAAGCATTGGACTTTCTCCTCCACCGCCCATCTTTTGTGAGCGTAGATTTACACAGTGCCATAGGGTTGCGGGTTTCTTTCATGCAGTACAGCCTTCAGTTTAAAGATGGACATGCTGTTCCCACTATGCCGGCAAAGGCTTTTGTGCTGCTTTTTTTATTTGTCACAATGCGATCTTTGTTTGCGAAAGCATCGGATCTCCAGACTTCAAAGCGCTTTAACCTATTTCATGCTTGTGATTACATTTGCAATTCATACCATGTGGATTATGGAGAAGACTGCAGCTGCCGACGCACCATACATTTAAAGCACATCACATCCCTCAAAGGATCCTGGGTAATGTTGTTTACCCCTTCACAGAGCTGCAATCCCTAGAACCTTTAACAAACTACATTTCCCAGGATTCTTTGGGGGGAAGTCGTGTACTTTAAATATATATGTAGTGTGTATACAACCTACATTTTAATCCCTGGGTGGGGGTAGTGTTTGGAGGGAGAGAAAAAGAACTTTAAGACAACAATGTTCACCTTGCTTGTCTAACAACCAGGGTTGCACCTTCCATTAGGCAAACTGAAGAAACTGCCCAGAGCAGGCTCACCTATGTGACAAAGTGAAGGACGTGCCTCAGGTGGCAGAAGTGCAAGATGTGGTACTCCAATCATCCCACCCCTTCCACTGTCAAGAAGGAGATGTGTGGGATTCGAGCATTGTTGATGATCTTCACCATCTTCTGGTAGAGATGTTGAGCAAGCAGTAAAGCTTTGATGAGTTCTCCTGCACCTTCTGAGCTCGGCAAGAACAAGGGTGCAGTGGAAGTGGGTGGGTGGGAGCAGGGGACGCCAATTCCCATTTCACCTCAGGTGGTGAAATGGGCCAAGCAGCCCTGAAACTGTCTCATTTGGCAGATGTGTGTTTAGGGGTGTCAAATTGGCATCCCTGGGCATTCTGCTTCTCTGTACCACATCCTGCTTGCCACATAACACTCTCCACACCCTCATGACATATTTTGGAAGGTCTAAAGATAGGGTCTCTGTCCCTCAGAGCAAGGCACTCTGAAAAATGCTTAGGCCTAGGGGTCAAGCATTGCCACCAACCAGTAAATCCTGCATACTGCCTATATGTGTGCAGGGTCCTAGATCACATGTATACAATCAAAACAAGTATAGATCACATGCACATAAGTTAGAGGTTGTGGATGGGGTCTGCTACCATGATCCCACTCCCCTTTCCACACACTCAGTATACTATAGCAGCATACTCTGGCAAATTCACAAAGCTATAGAAATCCTAAATTGCATAAAACCCAGTTGGCTTCTCTTAGGAATTTAGTGGTAGGTTTATCCACTACCGAGTTCTCCATGTATTCCAATTCCACAGCAGTTCTGTCTGGGTTCAGAAGCCTCTAACATCACTCCTGGTCTATCTATTGGTCTTAGTGTATTGAGACATATTAATGACATGGGAATATTCCTCGTTGAGAGGAAACATTGATTAAGTCTCTGCATTGCTCCCACAGAGCCATTCAGGAGGTGGGAAAATAAGAACTCAATCGGTACTGATCTGGTGGCAAGAAATACAGAAACTCTTATTATTCCTGCATGCATGTGTTGCATTGAAAGCCATGCAGAACCACAGCACAATATGGTGCATGCCAGGCACCATCTTGAATGTGCTGCGCCTGCCTGAGGACACTGAGTGCTTATGGAAAACCTGCAGCCTGCATTTTAGGGATCAGGTTCTTTCCTTTGCCTCTATTCTTCTGGTTACCCCACAGAAGTGTCGTGGCCAGAAAGTGGGAGGGTTTGGTCATTCTGTGCAGACTTTGCGGAGGCCTGTAGGTTCAGACATGCTGATGACATCATCAATGCATATTCATTCCAAGAAGCAGGCTTGGGGTGTCATTAAACATTAGCAAATTGTTAGCTATTTATTGCTTTTGTATTTCACTGGCAGGAGGTCAGGAAGTGCTTGGGGGATTTTCTACCTCATATGCTTTAGCCCTGTTGACATCCTGCTGCAAAATCCTTCCTTGACCTCCAGGTGTTATGATGGAACCCAACAAAGCATCCTAAAGTTTAACCAACACCAGTAAATACACCCTCTGGATGTCATTTCAGCAGAAAATTGTTTCCCAAATTTGAGTGGCCTGAGACAGTTCCTCAGGAACCCATGGATCTGTTCTACCCATTCCTAGTTTACAATAAAAAAGAGGAAAGTGTTTTCTTTTCACTGTAGCACCCGGTGTATCATTTCCTGGAAAAAGTGGCCGTCAGAGAGGATCTCTAAAAGCCTTAAACGGCCTCAGCCCAGTATACCTGAAGGAGTGCCTCCACACCCATCATTCAGCATGGACACAGAGGTCCAGCACTGAGGGCCTTCTGGCGGTTCCCTCACTGTGAGAAATGAGGTTACAGGAACCAGGCAGAGGGCCTTCTCAGTAGTGGCACCCACCCTGTGGAAAGCCCTTCTATCAGATGTCAAATAAATAAACAACTGCCTTTTAGAAGGCATCTGAAAGCAGCCCTGTTTAGGGAAGCTTTTAATGTTTGATCTTTTATTGTGTTTTTAATGTTCTGTTGGGAGATGCCTAGAGATGGGCAGGGTATAAATTATTATTATTATTATTATTATTATTATTATTATTATTATTATTATTATTTGCTCTTTCTCTAGTCTCTACAGCCACAGCAGGTGCTGTAACCTTCCAACAGTTTCACTTTACTCCCAAAAGCACATTCCTTTGTTGTCTTCCGAGACAGACGGATGCAAACCAACTCTTCCAAATGCATTTCTGTATCTTTCATCTCCCCCCACAACCTCTTTTTAAAAATTCCTAATTCTGCAGAATCAGCCTTTGCCAACCTGGTGCACTCCAGATGTTTTGAACTTCAACTATCAACCAAGAACATCTGGATGTTACTGGGTTGACACTAGATAGTTTTGTCTGACGTGGCAATATTAAATAGAAAAATGGCACAGTGCTTGCTTACATCTGACTCCAGAAGCCAAAGAGTCTGATGGGTATATTAGTGTAATGTTATCTTTCTTCCTCTGACAAGATTATAACATGAACAGCAACAAGAGTTTCTATTCCCTTTGGGGAAGAACTCTCAGCTGACAAGAACTCTAAAGGAGAAAGGCTGCCTTGTACCAAATCCATTGAGATCTAGAGATAAGACTCACTTACATGTCGCCAACGCTTGTACCGCAGGATGTTATATTAAAGGTTATGTTTCGCTCTGCTCAAGCAGAATTTCTTAACTTAGGAGAACATGAGCAGAGGCTGCCTGTTGAGATTTGACATGACAACCACGCTCGTCTTATTGAGGTACAGCTTAGACTACAGATGTCCATTTATAGTGGGGAAATCTTTCAGAGGCTTTGAAACGCTCTGAGCGTGTATTTCTCTAGGGAATCACTTTTTCTCTCTCCTCTCAGGACAAAAGGCTTCAGACCTCTCTTCATGTCAAAAGGCATCGCCGCCAATGATATCCCTCCCCCCTCCCTTCCCTATCCTCCATTCGCACTTCAGGAATGATGGCTCAGGGTGAGCTCATCAGATCAATAGTTACAATTCTTTCTTTTCTCTGAAGACAGTAGGACTAAAAGCAAATCCCTGACTAATTGCTTCCTGTTTATAATAAGGTCTGTGCATTTCTCAGGATGCCAGAATGGACATTTTTAAAAGGTGGGGGACAGATTGCTTCAGCAGCATCAAATGCATGCTTACATTTCATTGCTGAATATTTCCCCACTGTTTTGAATCTAAGCAAAAGTGCATGTGTGAAAGAGATGGAGGGGGGAAGTATGTGTCTATTTGTAACCTGATTATTCTTTTTATATCTACAGAAACCAGCAGGTGTTGTTTCCGCTTTAAAATGTCTACTCTTTGGTTAGAAAGAGCACTAGACTCATCAGCCGGCATCAGTCTGAGTATATGAGGACCACCATTCTTGGACAGTGTGACCACAGTGATCCATGCACTGATAACCTCAAGACTCACTTATTGCAATGCACTCTGTGTGGAGCTATTCTTAGGCCTGCTTTGGGGGCTCCAACTGCAGCAAAATGCTGCAGCTAGACTGTTGATGTGGACCGACTAGTGTCAGCACATCATCATCATCATTATTGTTATTATTGTTATTATCATTATTATCATTATTATTGAATAAAGGTAAAGGTAAAGGGCCCCTGACAGTTAAGTCCAAGCTCAAACGACTCTGGGGTTGGGGTGCTCATCTCGCTTTACAGGCCGAGGGAGCCGGCATTTGTCCGCAGACAGCTCCCAGGGCATGTGGCCAGCATGGCTAAGCCGCTTCTGGTGAAACCAGAGCAGCGCACGGAAACGCCGTTTACCTTCCTGCCGGAGCGGTACCTATTAATCTACTTGCCCTTTGGCGTTCTTTCAAACTGCTAGGTTGGCAGGAGCAGGGACTGAGCAACGGGAGCTCACCCTGTCATGAATAGGACATCCCTATATTCATCAGAGAAATGTTTGAGGGTATGCTACTGAACTTCCAGCACTTTTTAAAAGTATCATTCCAGCAGGCATTTCAACTGAAGTCTGATTTTATATTTTTAAGGGATTTTTATTCTTTGCATTGCATCTTTGCAAACTGCTTATAGGCTATCATATTTTAATCCATTAATTAACATGAATTGTTTAAATAAATGGGTGACGTTGCCTTGTCTGAGCATCTAAGCACCTGTAGGAGGGCTCTGAAGAGCTGTGACAAAATGAGACCATGTTGGTGTTTTGTGGTCTCTATTTACCGGTATATGCTTTACCCATAAAAAGAGTGTGTTGCGTAGGCCCACATTGACACATACTTCTATGTGGCAAGGCTGCCTTATTGATTTGTGACTCTGTGGGTGGATTTACACACAGCGGAAACCCCCCCCCCCACTATAAATAAGTCAGAAATTAAATTGTTATAACAAAAGAACAGAAACGCTATGTAAAAATCACATAGGACATCTGGTGTTGTATGTTCAAAACAACTCAAAACAAATGCATTTTGAATAACAAGTTCAAAATGTTCTTTTTTGACTAATGTAGCAGAGTCCCTTGCCACTTATAGGAATCTATTTCATTATGATCCCTGCAAAAGTGTACTGAACTTCCTGTTTATTTCATTCCAGCTGCAATCATGTGCTCCACACAGCTTCCCCCCTTTATTTTTTGCATCTTGTTGTTTTGAAAGCTCAGCAAACACACCTTTAAAAATTGATTGATATTGATTGATTGATTGATTGATTGATTGATTATGACCCTAAGTGACCCTAAGAAAGTGACCCTAAGAAATGCTGATATGCATAATGAAGTGATGGAGAAAATTTACACTGTTGGTTGAAGAAACAAGTATATAAACAAAAATGTATACCTCCTTGAGTGGAGAATATTTCTTTTTCATCCTGGGGCTGTCATATTGTCTTGTGGGCAGCCTTTCCTTGGGCTCATGATACTGACGGGAAAGGCCAGATGGGTGGCTGCAGAGATTTATTTTTTAAAAAATGTTGGTTCAACAGAGGTGACTTACATTTGTGAAGCAGGCTCCATTCCAACTAAGCAGAAATCAGTGGTTTCTACACTTCCAACACAGCATCTCCATCTTCCATCCAGTTCACAATTCAAGGACACACTCTAGCATGGCAAACACAGTTGATGAGTGGGGGGCTGGTGAGGGGCGAAGCCAAGAGAAAGAGAAGTGGCTTGGGGAGGAGGTGTCAGGCTTCAGGGAATCCGATCCCTCCCATGGTGGGCAGCCAAGAATTAGACAAACAAGAAGAGTTCTTACCAAATCTTTTATTCAATATTCACAGAGAGAGATGTAGAAATGTCGTCTCTCTTGGATAATGGCATTGCTCCGAGTAAAGTCCCAGCTCCTCCATTTCTCCTATTATATGTCATTCATACGTTGGCTGATCTGTGCTTTCTGCCTCTGAGCTTTCTGTTCTCCTACTTTCAATGCCCACCGGGTCCTGGGAGTGTGTGGTGGGGTCCTGGGAATGCTTTCTAAAGACACTGAGTCTGTCATCTGTCTCTCCCCTGGTATTTATTCTTCTTCTTCCTGCTCCTCTCCCTATATTTCCCAGCTTCTCCCCTCTGCAGCCTCTGAACTGTGACCTTCTACAAACCACTGTTGTAAATCTATACTGTCTCCCTTTTCTCAGGTAAGTGCAGAAGGAGGCATGGCCTGTGGAGGGACCCAAGGCCCAAGCAGAGCTGCTTGGAGGGCCACATTCAGGCCTAACCCAGCCGTACATTGCATCAACTAGATGTCACCAGCTGTTTAAGTTTGCAAATAGAATCATAGAATTGTAGAGTTGGAAATAATCCCAAGGGTCATCTAATCCAAACCCTGCAATGCAAGATTCTCAGCTAAAGCATCCATGACAGATTTTAGGGCATCATGTAGGTATTGTTCAGTTTACAAGAAATGTTAGGGACTTTCCCCCCACTGCATGTACATAGCAGTTGGGGTTATATGTGTGTGTGTACAGCCCTGTTAGAAAAAGTTCAGTCGTACTGATGAGTAAGGGAGAACAGGGGATTTCCATCTCTTTTTAATGCTTCTTCTCCAATGGATGAGCTGCACAATTGCAGCTTTTCTCAGAAAGCTCTGCAAACCCACCATCACAGCCCAGGCAAACAGATCAGGGAGAAGAACCATTCTCATAGCATCCCATTTTTGTGTGCAATTTCTTTATCTAACTGAGTAGGGTGGGTAGCAAAATGTTTATGGAAGTCTTCTTGTGCTTCTGCATTGCCCCAAGCCAGATCTGGGCAAAAGTGTTTATTGAGCACAACACAGCTGGTTTCTGCATTAATGTATTAAGAAATTCAGGAAATCTTATATATCCAAATGGAGGCTAACACCATCCATGTGACTATCTATATGTGGGTAGGTTGGTATATTTCCATTCGTGGATCACTTCCTATAACATATTTTGAAATGATTCAACAATGAAAACAATTGCAGAAAATCCATATATAAAACTATTGTATAGATAAAAGCAATTCTAACAATTTCAGGTAAAAACAATGGGATGCATCCAATGATAGTTTTATCCAGAGTAGACTCTGCAAAACAATTTCCTCTGGTATAATGCATTTTTTAAAAAAGAAAAAAAAGTTTGCATGAAAATCCATCAGCATTTAGGTGCTAATTTCTCCTAGTACATATTTGTGTATGCAGTTTCGCCTAATATACACAATTTTGGAAAACAGTTTGCTTTAAAATAATGCATCTGCTGTGCATTGTTTTCAGAAACATATGCATTTCTATATGTATATTGTTATGTATATTTGTACACCTTATTTTGCTGAAAAGTTGCATTGCAAAAGTCAGAGAAGTGAGAATGTCATCCCTCGACATTCTCACTTCTCTGTTCCGATTTGCACATTGTTTTGGAAAATGCAAATTAGGCAGGTTTGCATTTAAATGCTAACTGAACCCAATTTCTCTCCTGTCTTTGCTTGCTCCTCTCTGGAGTTTAATGCAGTGCTACTTCCCTGACACCCACTTTGAGACTCAAATGGGAAGAAGTGGATTTCTATTGTTATTAACCTAGTTATATTTCAGTGCAACAATTCTGATAGTCTCTTCTGATAACTCCAGCTCTGATACGAGCATATTTACGCGTGCACTGAACCTATGCACAAAGAATAATTACTTTTAATGTGTGTTTGAGAACAATTTTTGAATGAACTATTGGCAAATGGTGACAAGACGCAAAAACAAAATTACATTTGTAACATCCTTTTGAAAGAAATAGCTCTTAATCTGTAGACACTCTGCAACACTCCAGGCATTTCAGCCTACTTATTATCTTGTTCTGATTTTTCAAATTGCTTGTTTTACCTTAGAGACAGAAGTTCATAAAATGAACCTTTGTGACAGTTTTATTTTCACAGTGGAAACATTTTAATAATTCACTATTTCTTTCAAAGAAGAGGTATACATTTGAAAACAGCAAAGATAGTGCAGCTCAAAACTGTCCATATTTTGTTTAGTTTGTAGCAGAGATTCCAAATTGCAGCTGGAAGAACCAAAATATGAAAGGCAGAGGAATCAAACCCAACGTTGCCTCAACATTCCAGTGCCATGATGGCCTCAGACCAAGGTCACCTCAACATGCCATGGTTATAGTGCTTCAAATAACTATACAAATTATGGAATTTGCATGGCAGCATTTGCAGTGAGAATGCATTAGGATAGCAGATCAAAGGCAGATGATGAAGGAGGAGATTACAGAGGGGAAGCAAACTGCTGAAATCAGAAATCAGCAAGGTAGGGGTGCTTCAGTCAAACATCAGGAATGGAAATTGAGGGAAGTTCTGCTGTGTCGTATAGCAGGCATGTCCAACTCTCAAGAGACTGTGATCTACTCCCACTATAAAAAAGCAACTGGCAGTGGTCTACCCATAGGATTGACCAAAGTTGTTGAGCTTTTTTAGGAAGCCATGGACCTGTCCTATAGGAACAGCAACAGAGAAATACACATAAAGGTGCATTTAAACAGTGGTGAGGTATGAAATAAGCTAAGCTTTGAGATGTGAAAATTTGAAAAGGACAAGGTCAACACCACCACTGTCTGTTCCAGTGCAACACTGGGCCAAAAGTAACACTTTTCAAATCTATGGTCAAATTTAGGGTTCATCCCCTTCCATCTTGCTTCAACACTGTCACCCAGGTTATGCAAAGATGATAGCAACAGTAGTATTTTTCCCCAAGGTCTCTGACACTTGTCTGCCACTTCCTCACCCCCTAATTTATAGACCACTTCATGCCAATATAGGCTTCTACACAGTTTACAAAGATAAAAACCAATTACAAAGCATTTATCCCGGAATGCTCCTTAGAATAACTCTATGTGATAACTGAGACTCAAAATACATTCCACCCCATGTGATTGTTGAGGGTTTGTTTGCATTTAAGAAGGATTGGGGGAGAAATTGCAGTTGCGGACAACCTGAATAAGGGTGGGGTGATGAGGACAGAGAAGGGAGACCAACTCTCTTCTTGTATAGTATTCCAGCAAAAATTGTGCCCCCTCCATCTGCCAATTGCTCTTAAAGGCATATCAGATAGCACCTTTAGGTGCATGAAGTGGGGAAATGGCAAAACGGGGGGGGGGGGTGGATCACCATTGGTTGGTTGGATGGTTTACACCAGGCACAGGCAAACTCGGCCCTCCAGATGTTTTGGGACTACAATTCCCATCATCCCTGACCACTGGTCCTGTTAGCTAGGGATCATGGGAGTTGTGGTCCCAAAACATCTGGAGGGCCGAGTTTGCCTATGCCTGGTTTAAATAATGTCTGTACTGCTTAAGTATGGCTGCAATGTTTCTTAACAAGCCAACAAATAATACCCAGAGCCATGTGGGCAAAATAGGGTAACTTTGGTCAGCATTCTAAGATGAGCCACTCCTAATCTAGGCACCAGTTGAAGATTGGAAGATGGTCACATGTGGGAGATGTTTTCAGCAAAATGCCCCCAAAATAAGCATACACAAGCAGTGGAGCTGGATTTCTTTGATCTGTGTGCACATGTAGGTAAGCCCACCTCTTAGTTTGAGCCTCAGGTAGAACCCAGGCATAGACCAGAGACAACCAACTCCTTTCTGCCTGCCTTCTTACTTCTAGCCAGTCCAGAGGGTGACCCTGGGTGTCAGCTTCCTCTTCCTTAGTCCCAGTGTTGCCCTTGCAGAATGCAGCAGGGAGGACGATGGGGACCAAAATGGGGATTGGCTCTGCCTGTCATGAGCTGAGTTTCCACTTACGGTTGGCCTCTCTGCATTCTGCCTCACCAATCCCAATGTGCACCAGTAAACTGGCAGCCACATGCACAAAAGGAGGGGAAAGGGTGGGGAGTAGCCACAGTTATACTAGATTTAGTTCTGGGCCAATTCACTAATGTGGTAAATACCTATTTTCCAGAGGTTTAGCAGCTCCTTACTAATTTAACAGAAGATGTGCTGTGCAATTCACCCCCCTCCCAGGTTACATGAAACGTTGCACATTCTATTGGAATATTTTCAGCTCGACTTGAAAACTGTAACTCCCTCCCCCCCTTCTTTCTAGCATCCTTAGAAATGAGAACTTTGCGCTTCCCCCTATTCTTTCATTAATTAGCTGGCTGATGGTCTATGGCCAACGCTACAGCTCACTGAACAGCCTAATATTAATATCTCGTAGCTTTGTCACTTTACGCAAATGCCACACACCTTCTCTGCGTATGAGCAAACAGCATCTCAGTAATGAGAAACACATGCACATACCCTTTTTCTTAAAGAAATGAAAAGGAATGAATATCCTCCAGTATCGTCAGTTGTGGCTTTCCAAAGAGCTGAGGTCCAGAAGAACAATATCCCTGACTTACGAAAACTGTTCAAAGATTTCAAATAAACCAAGAAGAAGTGAAAGGCTATGTGCACAATTCTGGTACCCTAAGTTCAAAAATAATGTATATAAAAGGAGTGGGGGAGAGACAATGGGAGCTTTTTGCCAACACATATAACAGATTTCTATTTCTTCTTCTTCTTCTTCTTCTTCTTCTTCTTCTTCTTCTTCTTCTTCTTCTTCTTCTTCTTTTGATCCAGTTCTTGCAAACTGCTTAGAGGTTTTATTAGAATCAAGTAGTATATCAATTATATTAAATAAAATCCAGATCAGGAACACAGCAAGGGGCAAAGTTCTAAAGTGTTCTCAGACTTCATGCCAAGGTCCTGGTACAGATTGTTTTCTTGCACCTGAAATGAGTTTTCAGAAAACATTCATGGGATTACTAATTGTAAGAAAGTAGCTAGCACAAAAAAAAATACTATATTGCTCAGCAAAGTCCCAGTATGAATAGGTTTCATAAGCTTTCCTGTTGAGGGCAGCCAACAGCTGAAAACCTTGATGGTCCGAATTACTGCAGTGCCTGGGAACCAATTATGGCTAGGGAAATGTTCGTGATACAGAAGGTCTCAGCCTCAAACCTCAAGGTTCCAGACCGGGTAGCTCCTGACAGTTCCTGAGGGCACAAAAAGCTGATTTGGAGTGAGGACCACATGCCCTGAACAGGAACTTCCCTCACTCTAAATTAGCGGTACAGTATTAGCTTTTAGTATCATTCTCCCACAGTTAATTGGCTGCATAATGGGGTCATGGTTACTAGAAAGAAGTAGGGCAATCACAATACAAAAACAAACCAACCCCAAATGATGCCAAAGTTCTCTGGAGAACATTCAGCGAAGCCTTCTGTTGTGCAACTTCATCCATGTGGTGTTGACAGAAATGACTGGTGAGTTCAGAGATCTATAAAAATAGAGATGAAGGAAGACATTTTTCTCTCCAGATTTACAGATAATATTTGTGAGCCAGGAACAGCCCCCATTCCCTATATTTTCACATCTTTGGGGGGAGTTATTTATAATATGTAATAATCTTCATGGCTGAAGTATCACAGAAGATTTCACAGCCACGTAGGATATGAATGGATCGGCCTCCCTTAAACACTGCAGAGAGGAAACTTCACGCAGGTGGAGTCAGAGAACATTATGACATTTTGAGAAATGGTACATATGGAGTAGCTTGCTTTCCATAATGAATGAAAAGTGCTTGTCATGCTAGAGCATTCACAAAAGAAACCGATTTCTACAAGCAAGGTAATGTTAAAATATAAGGAATCTCACACACTGACATGATAATTACAATTCAGCAAAAATGTGAAATGGAAGTTTTACAGCCCTATAATGTCTAGGTATCTGGCACTGACATTCCTGTCTAGCATCACTGCTAATAACCCTCCTTTCCCCATTCAATGCATGGCTAAAGGTGTAACACCAGCAGCTTGATCGGAATGATCTGCACGGTTTTCCAAAAGTGTATTAAGCATAGTTGTCTGTAAGCTTAGTACACTTTAGTAATACACAAAATAATGCATTTTGATAAGAGTACTATGTTAGCACAGCCCTAGGGCAGCTGTCAATCTAGCCATGTTTTATGTCTTTTCCTCTCCTCGTTATTAAAAACAATCAAGGTAACCATAGAAACAGCCATTCTGTCACATGGAACTTGTGCAGTCTTTCAGCCATAAAAACATGTCATTAAAGAAATAGGCAGATCGCCATGTACTGCGAACCTCTCTGTTTTCATGCAAAACATTTTATCCCTTCCCTTGGGGGGGGGGAGAGTTGTTTTGCTTTCAGTAACATCAAACACTGTAATGTCCATATGATAATCAGTCCTGATTTGAAAGGGATAAGCAAAACAGAGTGTGTGTGAATCTGTTAAGAGAATATCATGCTTTTCAGGTCATAGGGAATTGCAACATGACCATTTTACTTGTTCAGCTAAGTAGGTTTTGTCTTTTACTCTTTTTCTATCTCTTTATTCCATCTTTCCCTTTTCTTTCTCCGCCTTCCTTTCCATGAATCCCCAATTTATGTTTTGCCACATATGCATTGCTGTGGGGAAACCACAAATAGGACCTTTCTGCCACACATACATAGCAGAGTGATTGTCTTCTTCACATCTGACGTTTGTCCAGTTTCTATATAGATATTATATCCACGTAGGAAACTTGTGATGTGTGCAGGGATGGAGGAGAAGCTCACTTTGGTTCACATTTAAATTTTCATTCCTCCCCCATCCCAAAAATGACCAAAACACAGCTATCCTTTGAAACATGTAGTTCTCAAATTTTGTGGGGCAAATCCCTAACAAATGTGTAAAGATATGTGTGTATTTGGGGGGGGGGAGTGTACATAGAAATCTGTGAAAATAACATACAAAAATGTACAATATTAGGGGAAATGTCTTGCAAAAAAAAGTGCATATTAAGACAAATGTATGTTCAAATGTTGACAATTTTTTGTGAGCTCTTAAAAAATACAAAACCCCCAAACTAATATTGGAATGTGGGGAACTAAATTAAAGATTGCAGAGGGAGGCCAAAATTCACCGATTCCCTCAGCCCTATGTTTGAAGTGGCCCAGCTGGAACACAGTGTACTTGCATAAAGCAAAAATGTAAAAATTGGCATGATTTAAACCATCTTCTTTTCAGCTATTCTGGTGATGATATGGCTGAAACACAAACGCCTTTTGATTCACATGTAAAAGACATTGTATGTTTCTCTTTTGAAGCATGATAGACAGATATCTTATAGAAATGAGCTCGTAATTCTAGAAGAGAATCATCAGCTTTTTTAAATAAAAAAAAGTTAGCAGGCTTTAGAATCTCCACTTTTAATTTCTACGTCCATGTGGATTCAGTGAATTTAAACCTGACTTACATTTGCAAATGATTTGTTCCTTGGGGAAGCAAGACCAACCTAAATGCACACACATTTATATTTCCATGGAAATGACATTTACTTAGATTGCAATACTGCATTTATTGTTGACAATCGCTGTTTATTGGAGGTTGGTATTAAATAAAGGGGAATTTGAAATGCATGGTATTTATAATTCTATATTGTGCTGAAGGTTTTACTACTTGACTTTATTTGTATACCCTTTCAATGCATTTGTGGTAAATAACAATCAGCTGTAAATTCAAATTAACTGTTATGGTGTCATGGAATGAATTATCCTTGCAATGCAGCTATAAAACACTTCTGCTTCCTGGGTAGCATGCTCTATCAATTTCATAGCATGTAGAACACCTTTAAATAATCCAGAAAGGATGTTAGCTGTGTTTGTTCATGTGAAAGGCAACACAATTACATGGCAAGCTATAAATATTATTGTTCAGAATACATCATGGAAATAAAGTGCTAGCTTACAGCCTTACCCATTATTAGCACACTATCCTGGAAGAGTGGGAGAATTTTACCATCTTGGTTTCTTGTTTTTCCTATCTTAAATTCCACACTGGTCAAAAAGAAGAAGAAAAAGTCCCCATGAAAATGGATCAGCATTTTAGTGCAATTTTCCTATAAAGTACACATTTTTGTATGAATTTCTGCCTAAAATACACATTTTTGCAAAGCAATTTCACCTAGCATAATACCTGCTATTTTCACCAATATGGGCATTTGAGTGTCCACTTTACCAATATGGGCATTTAAGTGCCCACTTTACCTCAGGGCATGCATTTTTGCACACATTACTTGGCAGGCAAACTGCAGTGCCAAATATGGTGAAGTGCAAATTTCAGAGGACGGCTGTGCTTTGAAAGTTCATCAGTTGATTGGGAAAGCATGACTTACGAAGATTCATCTTTTAAAGTGCACTGAATTTCTCTCCCATTCCTAGAATTAATCTGACAATTCTCAGTTCTCCCTCTTTTTTGTTCTTTCAATCTTAAATTCAAATTCTTACATTTCTGCAAATATCAGTGAATTTTCAAAAAGGAAATTCCTTATGAAAATTCTATGGCATTTTATGTCTCCTATTTTGAATGTGGTTTTGACAAATATATAGGTTTTTGACAAAGCATTCCCACCCAAGCTAAGGCATTTTTGTATGTTATTTCCACTAATAAATGTAGTTCTAGACACATTTTACCCTAATGTATGCATTTCTGGCTGGAGAACTGCATTGCAAAGATCAGGAGGGGGGGAGTATATTTCAAAGAATTGCTATGTTTCTGCTTGCGTATTGTTTTGGGAAAATGCAAATTTGGTAAGTTGGCCATTAAATGTGAACAGAAGCAAATTTCCCCCTCCTGTTCCTAACGTGCACCTATGCACAAGCATGCTTTATTGCCTCCTTAGTAGCTGTAGGAAAGAAGAACGGTCTCAACCTTTCATAGGTGTCCAACAAATAAATATACTAATGGTTTGCCTTTCCTGAATCCTCTTAGTTCCCACTTGGGTTGTCGTTCTGCTTCTGAGGAAATGAAAGTTTGCTCTCACTCTCTCCCTTTTCCATGAGACACCCTTCCAAACGTCCTTGCTTATCAACACAACATTCGGATTCTTTATTATTATTATTATATATATATGCCCTTTCAAAAAGCTACATTTCCGAGCAGCTTTCGCTGTGTGGTAGGTAATGACAACTTTGTACCGGCTGGCACACCATGCTGGCCTAGTGACAGGTGTAAACAGCAGATAACAAATACAGGAAGGCCTGCTATTGCCACTCGCTAAGCTGACGCTGACACTATTCTTTACCAGACAATTTGCTTCGGCCTCCCTCAACTTGGTAATCCCCCTAACACATTTTTTCTCTGCTGCTATGCTGGGCCACGAAGTTGCTATCGTATCATACCATAATGGGCTCAGATGGGTCCAAGAGTGGCTGTTTGAACAAGAGTCACTGTTCCTCGGCTCTTTTTCTGTAAGATGTGGTTTTGATCAGAATGCAAGGCTGCCAAAGTTGCTGCTCTTGCTTGAGTATGAAGAAGGGGGGGGGGGACCATCCCCGCTCTGAAATTGGCCTCACTTTTTCTCTAGACTCTCTCTTTTTCTCTCTCTGTCTCTCTCTCTCCAGTGACACAGTTATTACAGCAAGTGCTGTCTGCAGACAAGTGTAGGACAGCTCCCTCCTTAGCAGCTGGTGTTTTCCTCTGATACTCTTGTTCCAGGTGGAGGTTTTCTCCCTGCCCATCTCTCTTCTTTGCTGAAGTAGCCTCTCCACCTCTGCCTTATTCATCCCTTTCGCAGCGTCAAATGCTGCCACATCCTTTCCTTTGGACGATTGCTTGGATGAAGTCCAAGTGAGGAACAATGAAAGGAAAGGAAGGGCTGATAATAGCCTATTCCACTAACTGAAGGAGAAGCTGTGCTTCATCCCTCCAGCTTATCTTCTGGTGGAGATGGGGAAAGGAAATGGAACTGCTCTCTAATCTCACAACTCAACTGACCTGCAGAAACTGGAAATGTGGTTATTTATCGGAAGTGATTTGCAGGAAGCTGCAGGATGCCAAGTCAGACCAGACTGGTCCATCGAGCTCAGTATGGTCTGTTTTGATGGGCAGTGAATCTCCAGGGCAGGAGTCTTCCTCTGCCCTACCTAGCATCTGCCAAGGATTGAACCTGAGATCTTTCACATGCAAAGCAGATGCTCTACCACTGAGCTGCAGCCTGTCCCCAAATCCAAAAGTGGCTTGCAAACAGGGTTCAATCCTGAGTTGCCCTTTCACAAATGGAAGGACTCTTTCTGTTTATGAAAGGGACCACAATACAGTGGAGGTCTGCACTGGAGAAAGGGGAATATGTCATCATCATCATCATCATCATCATCATCATCATCATTATGGATCAGGCTGGGCCACACAACCTGATCTGTGGCTATCTCAGCCTGCCTCAAGGTTCACATCCCTCCAGATAGGCCCAGTTGCCTCAAGACTTGAATGTATCAAGTGTGCAGTCCTTCTTTTAGCTATGTAAACCTAAGATACATTTGCTTCTATCATCCCAAACACAAAAAGCAATAGTTATCCAAGATTCCTAATTGGCATGGCCTTGGTTTTCATCGGTAGAAGTAGCAGTCTTATATTAAACAGCAATACCACGGATGGGGGGGGGGGGAGGAAAACTCATCCAAGAATAAAAGTGAGTGGGTTTACTGTACCAATCAGGCATGCTGGCAAAGTGGACCACCTGCTAGAATAATCTCTCCTTGAGACTCACTTAAAGAACTAAATAACCAGCTTAAAGTTTTATTTAAGTGAAATGATCCAGAAAAGCAAACACTGTGTAGCTTTCCAGTGGCTCCTCTCGGGAATGACTATTTCTTGCCTGCTGCCCCCCCTGAGAGGAGGCCAGCTGTCTTTAGAGGAGAGGGCTTCGTACTGAACAGGAGAAAAATGAAATGATAAAGAGAATGGAAGAGTCAACTCATCAGGTGCCTTCTCAAATACACCTTTGGTGAAGTAAAGCAGATACTTGATTGAAAAAATAATATGTCACCATTAGTACAGCATGGTGTAGTGGTTAGAGGGTTGGACCTGGGAGATCAGGGTTCAAGTCCCCAGTCAGCCTTGAAGTTCATTGTCCCTTAGTCTAACTCATCTCACAGGGTAAAAGCCATTTATACCACTCCTTGGAAGGAAGATGGGTTAGAAACAGTAGAAGACCACATGGTGAAGAAATGCCACTTATCTGACCTCTGGTTAGTCACATCATTGCTGTTTACAAGAAAGCAGAGGGGAGATGGTGGTGAGTCAATCCAGTGATCTCGATAGTGTGTCAGCACTGTGTCAATTTCATGGCTGCCTCCCTCCTCTCTCTCGCTACCTCCTGATAAGTACCAACAATGCAACTAACCACTTTTGGAAATAAATGCAATTTTAATAAATAATAAAGCTGGGGTGTAAAGCTAGGTCCAGTTCCCCTTGGTTTCACAGCACCATTTGTCTCTGGGGAAAAAAGTGAATGTGTGGCTACACACTTAGAATGGACAGATTCTAAGTGTGCGTATGATCTTTAAATACACGATGGCTGGGATTTTTATTCTTCTTTTAAAAAAACAACAACACACGCACCTTACCATCTCTTCAAGTTTTTATTATTCTTTTTTTTTAAAAAATTAACACACACACCTTACCATCTCTTCAAGTTGCACCTTGGCTGCCCTCTCATACCTGGTTGCACTCCTGGGATGGGATGCTCTTGGGAAATACAATGCATCCTGATTTGGCACGGCTCCCATGTGGCATTATTTCAAAAGAACATGGCTGGGCTGCTGATAGGAAGCCAACCGTAGCAGCTGACCAGCCATTTTGGCAGAGCTGGTCCTCTGCTCTAGCAGGGCCCTTAGCCACTGCTCAACTATGAACCATCTTACACACAAACATGCACACATCTGAGCCATCAATACTGAGGTTTATGGTTCCTCTGTTAGCCTGCAATCCCATACCTGCTTACCCAGGGTTAAGCCTAATTGAAAGGGAATTATTTCTGACTTGGCATGTATAGGATTGCACTTTAAGGTACACAGGCTTTCACAGGGTTTAGACCATGGGTAAAGAACCTCAAGCCCTGATCAAATGCAGTCCACCTGCCCCCTCAAGAGTCCCCAAGCCACAGTTTCTCTTCAACCACACCCTTCACTAGCCTTGCATCCAGCTCTTATTGAGTGCCTCACTGTAAGATGTTCTTGAACTTTGATGATGTCTTTTGCTTGCCTGGATGAAGGATAGAAAGGAATGTTTCACATAGCCTCCAACAAATCCAGGCCAAAAACTGGGCCACTTATCTTCCATGCCATGCTCTCAGGTGAGTCACATGACCAGTATGAGAGTATGGAGCTCAAAAATGCGCGACTACAATCTCATCCATTTTTTAGTGCCACCTATCCTCACGTGAGAGCATGGAGCCCCCAAACAGGATGTCTCCATTTAATCAGGGCAGTTCAGGGTTATGATGTGTCAGTTTGTGCAGAACCTAGCTCACTGTGCAATTGTAAAAGGGTTTGCCTACGTTTCCCTCTAGCCACACCCAATACTGGCAGATGGCCCCAAGAACATTATCTAGATTGGTATATGGCCCTCGGTCTGGAAATGGTCCCCCACCTCTGGTAGCAATTCACTCAAGGTGAAATCCATAGTTATATGACTTCTGGAAAGGTTTGTTCTCTTTTACTTTCCTTTTTTATTTTATTTTATTTTATTTATTTGTTTAATAGCAACAGCTTTTGTGTTTTATATCTTACTCTCAATAAGCACCCTTAGTGGTTAATTTGGGGGATAGTTTTTTTGTTTGGAAAATACCGGTAAATGGTCTACTAAAAGGCAGGCCACATATCTAGGTTTGGATTCAGCATACTCTCACATCAAAAGGGCATGTAAGTGGAAAATAGCAAAAAGTAGGTACACGGGGAAAATTTTATTCTTTGAAACATGATTTCCCAAATGGGTTCTGTGATTATAACACGGTTTCTTTAGTATGTTTTAGGGTGTTCCCCTCACCCACCTTTTAGGATAAAGAAATACAGTATCTATTAAAACTGTATGATTTGGCTGAGGAGAGAGCAACACTGCAATACATCATGTTAACTTAAAAAGATCCCCTTATGTCAACAGTGGACCTGTAATATAACAACCAATTAAAATCCAGCTCTGTGATCTATTTAGAGAAAAATAAAATAAAAAATAAGAGGTCAGGCAATTAGCTCTAACAAGACTCTCTTGGCATTGTGGAACTCGCCAGCTCATATAAAAATAATGGCAGAGTGTCAACTGTATTTAGAATCACAACATACAGACTGCACTTTCCTGTCACTTTGTAAGTTTTTCAGTTTGGGACCAGAACTCCCATAATCTCTTGGTAAGATGATTCTCACCATTCATGACAGGAACCACAGCTGTGCCAAAATTTGCCAGGAGACATTTTCTATGAGAAACCTTCTGGGATGTTCTTTTTCTTTCTTTTCTCACCTGAACTAGATGGCTCTTCGGTCACTCTCAACTCTACAGTTCTATGATTCTATAAATACACCCTTGTGAAAATTAATTGAAAGAAACAATGTAGTTTATTGTACAAAATTCACATATACATGTACAAAACTCAAATATACGTATATTAGTAATGGATATGACTGCAGCTATTTTTAAGCAGCATTTGAACACGGTTTGGCATGGAGTCTACTAGTTTCGAAAGGTCACTGTTGATTTTCGGATCCCTGTACCACACTTGAATCAGTGTCTGAATGAGCTTCTCCATGGTCATACAGTCTACAGCACGGAGGTGATTTTTGCATATAGCCCACAAATTCTCAATGGGATTTACGTCTGGGGAATTCCCTGGCCAATCAAGTACCTGCATTTGCTGCTCTGTCATGAATTTCTTCACCACTTTTGATGTGTGACAGGGGGCTAGGTCTTGCTGCAATATCCCAGTACTGTCAGGATACCTCTTTTCCAGCTCTGGAATAACTTTCTTTCATAGAACCTCAATATTGTGACGAGTGCATCATTTCTTCTATTGGCCGCAGGCTTCCGACACCATAATGATCAACTGACTTTTCGTGTTTGTTTTGAGTACACAATTAGGAGTAAGATAAAAAACATGCTTTGTTTCAATTAATTTGCACAAGAGTGTACATTATGAAGTAGAAAAGTGTGAAACATCCCCATTTCATTCCCACAGATATTTCTACTTTGCTGAACATCTTATTGCCCCCATATCTCTGGAATGAGGACTTGAGATACAGCAAATGGGTCAGACTACTGACCACAGCATTTTTCATTGAAATTCTCTTAACTAGTGAAGGTCAACCTCACTAAACTCTGCAGGTATGCTTGCTATCAGGGTAAGGTCTAGGGACTGCCATTCCAAGCAGTTATCTTGAATGACCAACACCATCACCACCCAGGCTACATACACCTGATGAATCATATAAGTGGCCTTTGCTCCTCGTTGCCCACACCCCTGAAATGTTTGCAGAGGAAGACTTGCAGGATCATCAGACCTGAGCTGGTATCTTGAGAATATCCAGGGGGGTGATGACTCCAAGCTCCAAGTCCTCTTGAGTTAGTAAGCCTTGAATAAGCTTTGGGAAATCCTCCTTTGAAATCCTTTGGGTCCGCATGAATGTCCAGAATGATTCACCAATCCTTGAGCCACACTGAACCTGGCTATTTATATGGAGAAAGGCCAGATGAAGCCACTGATACAGCAGTGCAGAGTACTCACAGAAACTCCTCCTCTATGACCAGTTTAAGAAAAGGAATATAAAATGACTGAGCTACCTATGCAAGGTAGCTAACAGGCCTCAGTCTTGTGTTCCACCCCTTTCAAAGGATGCAGACAAAGGCAAAATCATTATCATATCATCATACACACAAACACACACACACAGAGAGAGAGCAGTCTGGGAAGAACAATTCTGTAGTCCACGATAAAACATTAATTGTGAACCAAAACTATCAAAACTGAAGCATCTCTGCCAATGGATTTCCATCAATGTGCATCACCTGAAAATCTGGCCTGCCAGTTGTTGTCACCTATAGAGAAATTGTTGGTGTGCACTGAAAGCGTGCGTGGTGAACCAGGAACCAGATCACATATTTCAGACAACAGTGGCATTTAGGTGAAGCCAAAGTTGTAATCAGCCTTGCTGCAGCTGCTGTATTTCTCTGCTCCATAGAGTTCCCCTGTAGATGTCCCACTGACTTTCTCTAGAGCAAAGAGAGATGCTTCAAACGATCAAATGGCTCGGAAAGGTGAGAGAGAGAAAAGAAAGGTGAGATTTGATCCACTTGCACGGTAAACAGATCCTCCCATGGTCCTCTTCTAAGAGCATGGTTTTACTTCAGCAAACAATTCAGTCAATTGTTCGTACTAACCACTTGGCAAATTATTCACAGTAATTATTTTCATTGCCACACTGTCTGTTGAAGTTTTTGAAAGCCAAAAAGCCACAATGGAGTATTGAAGACCCCTGCCTCTGTTTTTCATAAAGCATTGAACCACTTAGTACTTTGTGTTGGCTGTTGCTTCAAATATTTTTAAGCTGATTCTCCTCACAGCTGTTCCAACAAGAAAATTGACAAAAACACTAAACAGTTTTCACAAGAATATAAAACTACAATTAATACCAAAGTGGGGGAAAAAACCCCTGAAACTAAGCAAAAAAGGAAGTCAGGAGCTCAGTTAAAAACTAAATGACTTTTTAAAAAAAGTGCTGTGCACCATCTTGCTTCCTTCAACCAGAGCATACCAGGGCTAGTGTGATAAAGATCCTGTGTCATCCTAAGTGAGGGGACCTCCAGATCAGTAGCAAAGCATGGACAGGGCCACAGTGGCTCTTGCCTTGGGTGCAAAATTCTTTGGGGCACAAAAATTCAAAAGAAAAAGAAAGACAGTAGTGATAATAAATAAAGATAGCCCACTCTCTCCCTCACACAAAAAATCTCCCAATGTCCGTCTGTGCTGACTGAGGAGCAGATTTGGGTGATGGTCAGTTCCTAGGGCACTTTCTGCCTGGGCTTTAGAAAGATACTCATCCCCAATCAATCTCCTGTCCCTCTCTCCACCATGCTCGACACCCATGGGGCACCACAGCTGCCACTCGTTCCAGCCTGTCATCGGGCAATGCCAAGTCAATCCTGATGAGCAGATTGCTAATTGGACAGTTTTAGATTTGCTTTGGTTGGGTGTACAAGTGGAAGTTGAGAGAGAGTTTGAGTTAGTCTCAAAATGTCAACAGTGGCAGGTGAAACTGCAGAGGATATTACAGGGACACAAAAGCCAGTGAGGAGGCTTCATTCTGCCTCTTGGTTGAGAATCTTATTTACATGCAAAAGGTTCCATGTTCAGTTCCCAGCATTTCCAGAAAGAACTGGGAGACACACTAGCCTGAAACTTGGGAAAACAGCTGCAAGTCTGTGTAGAAGATACTGAGCTAAGTGAGTCAATGGCAGCTTCCTAAGTGATCATGAAGCTAGAAGTTGGCTTAATCCCACTCCAAAATTGACTTAGCTTCATATTGGGGCCCTGGGTAATTGTAGACTCTCATGGGGGCTTGTAGGTAAATGTCAATGATATAATGAGTCAAGGTATGGTATATACAGTGGTACCTCGGGTTACATACGCTTCAGGTTACACACTCCGCTAACCCAGAAATAGTGCTTCAGGTTAAGAATTTTGCTTCAGGGTAAGAACAGAAATCGGGCTCCGGTGGAGTGGCAGCAGCAGGAGGCCCCATAGGCTAAAGTGGTGCTTCAGGTTAAGAACAATTTCAGGTTGAGAACGGACCTCCGAAACGAATTAAGTACTTAACCCGAGGTACCACTGTAATGACTTGAAACATGAAATTTGATTGAGTTTGGGGCACTGTTTTTGAATTCTTATCAGGTAGAATTCAAGCATCTCTGATTAAATTATGCATTTTTCTTTTAAGAGAAGATCAGAATAAAAAAAAGCTCAAGATTATTATTGTTTAGGGGGGGGAGGGTGTGAACTCCAAGCAAATATCTGGGACCTCATGATATTTGGAACATTGACAAATACTTGTCCTGACTAAAGTCATCCTTTTGGAATCTTTGAACTCATACCTGTCTGTCTTATGTAGGCAGCCCAAGCTGTTCTCCAAGAATGAAATGCTGATTTTACCCCTCAAGCCTGGCAATCCTACACCAAACCCAATTTAAATGCTTTCTGAGTTGTACTGCTCACTCTGGGAGAATTTAAATGCTGCAGACGTATAAAAGAACCTCAGTGCCGTTTGAGTGCTACTTTGATTGCAATAAAATAAAGCAACCTTTTTAAAATATTGAATCGTTTAGGAACATAAACAGGTTATGGACTTTGTGTGCAGAGTATTAAATATTCTCGTTCCCATTGGTCTTGTTCTCTCTGGAAAAACTAGCTCTGTAAATTAGATGCTTTGTATTTAATTCAAAGCAGCATCACCAAGTAGAGAGCCTAGCATCACTCTCACGGTCATTAAGAGCATAAGAAGACCTTGCTGGATCAGGCCGATGGCCCATCTAGTCTAGCATCCTGTTCCCACAATGGCCAGCCATTATAAGCAGAATTTCAGCACTAGTGTTCTCCCCCACCCTGTGGTTTCCAGCAACTACTGTTCAGAAGCATTACTGCCTTCAACTGTGGAGGCAGATCATAGCTATCATGGCTAGTAGCCACGGACGGCCTTTAGCCATCATTGGGTGGCGCTGTGGGTTAAACCACAGAGCCTAGGACTTGCCAATCAGAAGGTTGGCGGTTCGAACCCCCGTGACGGGGTGAGCTCCCATTGCTCGGTCCCAGCTCCTGCTAACCTAGCAGTTTGAAAGCACGTCAAAGTGCAAGTAGATAAATAGGTACCGCTCCGGCGGGAAGGTAAACGGTGTTTTCCGTGTGCTGCTCTCGTTCGCCAGAAGCGGCTTTGTCATGCTGACCACATGACCCAGAAGCTGTACGCCGGCTCCCTCGGCCAATAAAGCGAGATGAGTGCCTCAACCCCAAAGTCGTCCATGACTGAACCTAATGGTCAGGGGTCCCTTTACCTTTTTATTCATCTATTGTGTCTCAGGAAACTCTGGCAGGAGGAGGTAGAGTGCCTCACAGTCACTATGACTGACTGCCACTTCCTTTTAAGGTGAGAAAGTGCATGAAACCCTCAACTACCTCATCCAAGGTAAGACAATCCCATCCCAAGGATTTCTCAGATGTTCATCTGCCTCCAGTCTTTAGTGGCATTTTCTTCTCACTTCCATAGAGGGCAAAGCCCTGCTTAATATAGAGCCCAATCTGGAAGGTCCGCCCATCTTTACTTTATCTGCATACCTATTTGCAAACTTTTGCATAAGACTTCCCGTCACTTCCAAGATAATGGATGTTCTTGGTGAACTTTTGAAAGAACTAAAACATTTTCTGTTTCATAAAGAAACCTTCTTCTCTTGTTTCACTTGGAATGAGGATAATCAAAGATAACAGACTTCACAGCTTGGTTGCTATATTTGTACATAGTACAAGGATATTTTGAGGAATTATTCATCTTTTTCCAGACATAGCTTGTTTATAGCCAATATGTTTAATTAATCTCACAACAGCCAAGGAGTGCTATTTTTCCCCCTTCAGTGTTGAGAAAAATGAACACAGATATTGTTCAGTTCCTCTGAGGGCACCAGTAGAAGGGCAGGGTTCTTTGGGCATAGGGGTGAAGAACCACAGTTCAGTGGTAACTTTGCATGCAGAGGGTCCAAGATTCAATTTGTGGCGTCTCCAGGTAGAGCTAAGGAAGACCCCTGTCTCTAACTCTGGAGAGTCACTGCCACATAGCGTGGATAGTACTGAGCTTGAATGACGAAGGCAGCTTCCTATGTTCCAGGTATAAAGGTCTCCTCCAAGCGACATGTACCAACAACTGTTAGGGCTATATACACTGGGTGGCATCCAGTGTTGCACTCAGCAATGTCTTCCAAAATTTCTCCTCTTCTCGGGTACACCCTGTCTGTTCTGGCAGCTCCCCAAACACTGCACAGCAGATTTGGGGTGTGGAGTAGGGCACACATGGGTGTGGGAGGGAGGAGGAAGAGGAGGGAAGTTCTACTGCACAAGTGCATCAATCCTTTCACTAACAGACCAAGTGTATTGGATACTTACCATTATTTGGTTGAAGAACCATATCACCAAATTTGGAGATTTCAAAGGAAATAGGAGTTTCAGTTCAAATATTATTTTCAGAACAATGTGAGGTAATTGGTTTTTCATTAAAATCTGAGCTGAATTTATTTTTGATACCTAACTCCCGATGACATGTAGTGATAAACATGAAACTCTGTACAGTAATACCCCACATGTAGGGAAACGCCAACAAACAGTTCAATCCCATATGTGTCTACTCAAAAGTAAGGTCCTTTCAGTTCAGTGGGATTTACTCCTATCTCGAAGGGGTGAGCTCCCGTTGCTTGGTCCCAGCTCCTGCCAACCTAGCAGTTCAAAAGCACGTCAAAGTGCAAGTAGATAAAAAGGTACCGCTCTGGCGGGAAGGTAAATGGTGTTTCCGTGCGCTGCTGAGGTGTGCCAGAAGTGGCTTAGTCATGCTGGCCACATGACGCGGAAGCTGTACGCCGGTTCCCTTGGCCAAAAAAGTGAGATGAGCGCCACAACCCCAGAGTAGTACACGACTGGACCTAATGGTCAGGGGTCCCTTTACCTTTAAATGTGTATAGGGTTACAGCCTCCATGAGTGACTTGGAGTGGAAATCCCACTGGAGGGAAGATACTTCCTTCTCATGTGTCACTCTTGAATTACAGATTGCTCTCATAAATTCAGCATTTTGTATCTAAGAGGTGGACATAGAGAGAGAGAAGTGAGTATCATATGTAGTTTGCTCCTGTGAATAGACATTGTTGGCCATGGCTCAACTTCAAATGTTCGCATAGCAAGAGTAAAAATAATACCATACTATGAACACCCCTTTCTCTCTACTCCTATTCCTTTCTGCACACACCAATCCTGTATACAGTAGGGCTGCTTAATTCCCACTGAAGTCAATGAGATTTAGGCAGCCTAACTGTGTGCAGGATTGCAGCCCTGGCTTAGGAATTGTGAATCTAATTGTGCCCAGCAAATATGCCAGAGGCTTTTAAATGCATTATTCCTCGTGTGAAGTTTTGATGGTGTTTGTAATTTCCTAGCCTATAACAGTAGATCGAAAGTGCTTCAGAATGAAAGAAAAGAAAAGAACCCCGGAAAGAAATCTGAATCTCTAAAAAGCAAAATAGCTTTAGAAAGCATTCACATCCAGCGGGAGAATTGTGGATAAGAAAGGCCAGTGTTAAAGTTCTTTGAATAAAGCACTGACTGCAATATAGTCACATAATGAAAGTTATCATGAAATTAATTAGCTAATCACCAACTATGCTTAATTAAGTGAACTTTTCAAACTATTATAGAAAGGGGATATTTTCAATTTTTTAATTAAAATATGTGTGTGTCATTACACTATTAATCATAGTGTTTGTATGACCTTCTCAGTCTGATTTATTAGATAGTTTTACGGGTTCTTGATGAGATGCATTTCACATATCAGAATATTGTTAAATGAGCCTAGGATTAATCAGAGCTAGAAGTGATAAAAATGCACATTCTTGTCCCCTCTCTCTTTTTTGTTATGGGTTCATATGTATAGATCTGTTGAAATAAATGCAATTATTCATGGTGTGTTGTGCAAACAATGTCATTAGCTGTTCATCTGGGTATTGATGTTAAATTAAGGTTTTTCTTTGATTTCAACTAGAATAACTAGAATATCAAATGTAACTAAATATTTTGTAATATGTTGGACTTAGCTTTTATGGCTGGTGCAGATCTGTAGCATCAAAGGACAACATGCATAAGCGAAGAAAGGGGCGAGCATGGATTCATAAATTAAAAAAAGAATGTTCAGATCACCTAATGCTTTTCAGGGGAGACAGTTCACACATTCAGTTCACACATTGAATAATCAGAAACTTGTTTACTTCCCAAAAGCCAATTTGCATTTTAAAATAATATTACCTTGGAAGTCGAACGGAATCCATTCCAGAAGTCCGTCTGACTTCCAAAATGTTCAGAAACCAAAGCGCGGCTTCTGATTGGCTGCAGGAAGCCCCATCAGACATTCGGGTTCCAAAGAATGCTTGCAAACCAGAACACTCACTTCTGGGTTTGCGGCGTTCAGGAGCCAAAACATTCGGGAACTAAGCTGTTCAAAAATCAGGTACAACCGTAAGGAACAATTTGGAAATGGGATGGGATGAACACATGCAACTCTGATATATCTGTAACTCTCTTTTGAAAATATTAGTAATTTTTTTTAAAAATGGCATTTAATTTGGCATATTGACACATGTTGTTTCCATAGAACTACAGGAAATCCACAAGGACACAGACACACATACACACACACATCATTTAATGGTTTGTAGGATTTGATCTCCCACCTAACTGTCTTCACTGGAGTGCTTTGTTCATAAATAATTCTCCCCCTGACTAGAGTGAAGGATTCAGAGAGAGAGAGATGTTTTGAGGCAAGCTTTACACCTGTTAACATTTTGAGGCAAAGGATCAATATGAAAGCACAGCCTTTAAAGCTGATCACAAACTAAATGCCCCCAGGGGAGACCCACATGCCTGCCATGGCAGTGAAGGAATCTCAGTATGAGAGGGTTTAATATTTGTCTGGGTCTATTACAACCAGCAACAGTGACATGACTAACTGTGCTGGAAATCTAAAGTAAAGAAATATTGAGAAAGCAGCATCCTCTTATATAGTACAGTCTATATATAAAACCTGCTTATTGGCTTTGTGAATCCAACATGATAAAAGGTACATTACGGTGCTAATCTATTTTAAGGTGCCCTGTAGGGCATTTAAGTCTTCAGAAAGGCTCTTCAGTTGAAGAAGCGACAGTAGGCAACAAGGATGAGGAACCTTTTTCAGCCCAAGGAACACATTACCTGATGGGCAAACCTTCTGGTGGGCTACATACCAGCTGTGGGTGTGGCAAAATATGATGTGGTCAAGCACCTATCATTCTGTGCCCTCCATCAAGGTGTAAAAGACACACACCATACACAATGCTTTCCCTGGAAATGTTCATTAGGTAAGCGTTTGGATAATGAGTCCATGATTTCCATTGATTCCTATGAGAACATTTATAATCTGTGATTTGTCCTATTTCTCCACCCTCACCCCATGGTTTCTCCCTGAAATGTCTGCAGACAACAAGCAAAGGAGGGTTATTGTTTGGTTTGTTGCTATGTAATGTATTTTTGTGTTTTATTTTGTAAACCACCCTGTGATCCTCGGATGAAGGGCGGTATAGAAAACAACAACAGCAACAACAACAGAGAGAAAAGGAAAAGCTGATTTGTCTCATCTCTCCTGCTCCAAGTGTTGTCAGATCTCTCTCCTTCCATCCATCCCTGCATGGTTTCTGCCTGAAATGGTTGTTGCTGAATTTTCACATAATGCGAATTTGGAAGGTGGGAGCTGCAGGTACATTATTACAACTCATGGGCACATTCTAGCCAGGTAAAATAACAAGAAGAGGGCAGAGACCCTGGCACAACAGAGTCAGTGAGGGGTGTGACCTGGGAGGGTGTGGCCTGTGAAGAAACCTGAGGGAATGATAGAGAGGTCTAGAGACCACATACAGCACCTGTGCTCAAGGTTTTACACTCTTGCTATACAATTGACTGTAAAGATTCTGGGAACTGGTAGTATTGGGAAATTTAGATGGGATTACTCCCCTCTCTCTCTTTCAAAGATAAGGTTCTGTACTTGGAATTACATCTAAATCCAGCTTTACTCCTGGCCCAGATTTTCTTTCAGCAGCTTCAGCTGGTACTCTAGCAGCATCCTCTGTTAGAAGAAAGGGATTTCATCCCTGTCATTCACACCATTGTGACATCTGGATTAAATGATTGTAATTCTATATGAAGGTGGTTTAGAATATGGCTGAGGAAAGCCAGCTTCCCAACATTCTCTTTGTGGGTGGCAAAATTGGGGAGGGCACGTTTTGCTAAATATTCCTACAAAAATCTCCAACAGTTTTTATTCCTCAGACAATTCTTTTCTGAGAAATTTCAGCTCACTTAATGTTTGCAGAAACTTTATTATTTCTTCCTATTGATGGATGGAGGAAGCAACAGGATGAAAGCAAAAGGAACTTAGATGCAGTAGAGAACCAAGCCCTTTGATTCCCTCTACAATGCAATGGGCATATATTCTGGTTAGCATTGTCTTGGTTAGTATTGCATCACTGACAAGTAATGCCCAAAATCATTGCAGGAAGGTGTTCCTAAGGTTATGATAGTCCCGGAATAATTGCAGAAATCTTAATCCTAAACCCTAGCAGCACTCCAGCTTGCAAGCAGTTTCAACAAAGGGGAAAGAAGCAATTTTCTGCATGAACAAAAATTATATAAGTAGGTAAAAATCTTAGTTTATAGAGATAAAATTTCAGTTCCATACAATGGTGAAGCTGTATCATTTATTCATTCAGTGAGGCCATCTTTGTGGAAATGATTCCCTTCAAATATTCTGTCGGGTGTAGCAATTAGGCATTCAAGGTGATATCCATCTAAATAAGTCTCAGAGTAAACCCATTGAAGTCAATGGACTCAAGCTTTTTAAATCCACTGATTTCAATTGGTCTAGTCCATGACTAATAGTAATTATCACTCTCAGTATTTGTCTGTTAGGGATGCGGGTGGCGCTGTGGGTTAAACCAAAGAGCCTAGGACTTGCCGATCAGAAGGTCAGCAGTTCGAATCCCCGTGACGGGGTGAGCTCCTGTTGCTCGCTCCCTGCTCCTGCCAACCTAGCAGTTCGAAAGCACGTCAAAGTGCAAGTAGATAAATAGGTACCGCTCTGGCGGGAAGGTAAACAGCGTTTTCGTGAGCTGCTCTGGTTTGCCAGAAGCGGCTTAGTCATGCTGGCCACATGACCCGGAAGCTGTACGCCGGCTCCCTCGGCCAATAAAGCGAGATGAGCGCTGCAACCCCAGAGTCGGTCACGACTGGACCTAATGGTCAGGGTGGTCATTTATCTGTTAAGATAACACATTCAAATATAGTTTGTTCTTTGTATATTAGATATTCCCAGTCAAGCATCACACATTATATGGATCAGGGATGGACAACCTGTGGCCCTCCAGATCCTATTGAACTACAATTCTGGGGAGAGACTGTTCCATAATGTATGTTTTGTGTTCAAACAGAAAGATGTAAAAATAATCTGTGTTCAGGATTTCTAGTACAGCCCTTTCATGAATGAATAGGCTCCTTATGGTCCATAGAAGGCTTTTCATACAGTGAGGGATCCCACTGGCAGAAAGGGATGTGGAGAAGGCAGCTTTTGCAGATTCTTCCCTCCCCTCCAGTCCTCAGTGCCACATCTCTTAGTGCCGCCTCCCACATAGCTCTGTAGGATCCCATAACCCCCTGGAAGGGCATGAGAGATGGAGTTGGGGTCTTACAGGAGATGGGCGCATCAGTAAAAGTCACCTCCTGCCATGGAAATCCACTCAGGGGATCTTCTCACCTGTGGAAGCTGAGTCTGGATTCAATCCAGGATGTATGGGGAATGTATGGAATGTTCTTCCTATGGAAATCCACTCAGGGGATCTTCTCACCTGTGGAAGCTGAGTCTGGATTCAATCCAGGATTATATGTGTGTGTGTGTGTGCGTGCGCGCGTGTGCGCGCACACACACACTTTGATACTAGGAGCTGCACCTCTGCTCACAACCCTGCTTTCACACAAACCACCCCCATGGTAACCTCCAGCATCTTTCTCCTCTCACACATTGCAGCTACTAAACATCCATTTCACCCACAGGAAAATTATGAAGCCATAATTCAACTTCACATAGAAGGTAATACAGGGTACCAGCAGTGAAATGAATTGTGGGAAGGTACCATGGATACAGTTGTACCTCAGCTCCCAAACGCCTTGGGAGTCATATGTTTCAGCTCCTGAATGATCAAAAACCAGAATTGAGCTTCCGGGGCTTCCGATTGGCTGCAGGAGCTTCATACAGCCAATCAGAAGCCACAGTTTGGAGGTTGAATGTTTCGGAACTCGAATGCACTTCCGGAACAGATGCTGTTCGACTTCCAAGGTACGACTGTATTTATATATTTCACAATATCTCTCTCACTTGGCTTAAACCTCAGACATTGTTTAAAACCACCATTTCCCAGTGAATTACCTCCATCCCTGCTTTACTCAGATTTCTGCCATGGTTTTAAACCATCACTTTCCCCCACAGTATTTCCACATCACAACCACTGTTGTTATACAACCTGTCTTCATTTTAGTTCCTCTACTCCTCTGTGACTTTGTGCAAATCCAAGATTGTGATGCGTCACAACAGATCCTGCAATGGGGACTGCATGATAACATTCTTACATTTTTATCATATAGGGAGATAGATATCTGTCCACATACATATGAATCTATAAACCAGTGTAAATAGTCAATCCATATTTCTTTTTGTTTTTGATTAAACTTTGCATAATTTAAATATTAAATATAAGCACTGCATTAATGACATGCAATTGCTATTTATTCAAGCTCTACTTCTGTACCTTTGGTATAACTTTATTGGGAAGAAGCTCATAAAAACTTCCATTTATTTGAGTATAATTTCAAATAACAGCCTTTAGTGATTTTTAAAACGTTAAACTAGAAATTGCCTTGTAAAATGTAACTGCTGCCTAATGCACAATAACATTTCATTTAAAGGTTTCTGTGACATTTTGTGGATAATATTTGAATAAAGAAAACTGCTTATTAAAAGAGTCCCTCTCCAAGCTTTGCAATTTTAAGATATATTAATTGCCTTCAATTATTATTTGGGGAGCATATTAAGGAAAGCAAAAAACAAGGTCATGTATCAAAAATATTATTTGTGATTTCACCCACCAATTTACATACATACATACATACATACATACATACATACATTTGGGCCTAAATAATGTTCTGATAACTGTTGAAAATACTCTGGATGTTGAAAAGTTGTTCTACAGGATGCTTGCAATTTTTTTTAAAGGTGTCATCCAATTTGAGGCATTTCAGTTGAGGCATCTTAAATTCAGTTTAGAAGGAGATGGCACAACTCACCAATTTCTGGAAAAAGAGAAAAACCAACCAGGCAACTATAAGATGCAAGCCTTTAGTTGGTGCATGGCAGGGAATTGATTCTTGTTGGATGAAATCCATAGGGTGGTGTCTAACCAATGCATCCCACCAGTGCAAGGAATTTGCACTTGCACAATGGAACCTCCCCCTCTGTTATCCCAATTCGTATACCCATACCTTCCTCAAATATGCTCTGAAGGGTTGGGGAGACCCCTAGAACAGACTGAGTGGGAGAGAGGGAGAGAGAGTGGACATTATATGAGTCCCACCTTTTCTCTTTCCCATAGTCACATACTCCAATCTTCTCCCAACCCTCCAGAGGAGATATATTGTTGGGGGAGGGGACTGTGGGAGGAGGAGAAAGTGAGAAGCTCTTTGTGTACAAGTGGGATAGCAGTATTGGATACAAATTTCAATATCAATCAATCTCCTTTATTGGCATAGATAAAAATTTTATCAGTTCCCAGGTTGATTGTTGTAATTCAAAGCTCTAAAAAGTAAAAGACTAAACATTATACTAAGCCGCATATTGTGCATTCATATGAATTAAGATTAATCTTAAATCTTCTATTGTAAGAAAGTTCAGTCCAAAAATACATATTGACTTTTGCAGTATACTAGCGAGTGTTGCGTGGTTTTATTTGCTAGTATTAATAAATTTATATCCCTCTGGGCAAGCAAGCATCAAAAAAGTTAAAGCAATATAATTCCAGATAAAATAAAGCATATTTAAAACATTTCAAAACAATTTCAAAAACATCTAAAACATTTCAAAGCATGTAGAGCATCTAAAACGGATTAGAGGCAATAACACACCCTCACAACTGCTAACCTCAAGGTTGCCAAAGCCAAGCTCTTTCAGCCCTAAATTAACTTCTGTGTAGACTAGAGAAAGGGAGTCTTCTGAGATACTAAGGCCCATTGCTTCTTTATTTGGAAGCGAGAGTTTCTTCTTTTAAGACAGGGGTGGACCACCAAATGTTTTTGGGCTCCAACTCCCATCAGATCCAACTCTCATGACTGGCGGTCATTCATGATGAGAACTGTAGCCCCTTCTGAAGGGCCATCATTGGCTGAATAACATTTCCCAGCAAGGAAGTCTCTTATTTCTCACTAGCTTATAAGCAACATGCCTCTTGTGTGCATTTTACTATTTCTGATAGTCCCTCCACTTCCACTGCCTCATCAATTTGGAGTACTTTCAGAATGTCCAGAAATGCCAAGTGTGAGCTCTGTACAATCCCACCTCACTTTTAACAGGAGATACAGCCTTTATCCACCCTTTCTAGCTAGTATCTCTGTAATTTCCATCAAGGTGTCCCAAGGGCACTTGGAGGTGTGCTGAAATGCATTGAACCTTGTCAGGTCCTCAGCACATTTGATGGATATCCACAGCACATCCCCCAAACACAACAGTAATTCGAGAATCATTCTAGCGGGATGATGCACTGTAACAACTCCTTTTGAGTAATTACAGTCTTCTAGGTCAATTAGAGTAAGGGTGTCCTCAAATACCTGAACTTTCCCAGTGAAGTTGGAGGAAGTTGGCAACGACTTTGTGCCTCTATGGGACTCTTTTTAGACCAATTCCTATTGAGAACAAGTTTACAAAAGAATTCATCATTTGTGTAGCATAGCTGCAGCCACCCTTTTCTCTGAAAAAATTAACCCAGGAAGGGAAGGCACATATTCTGATACTTATTTATTGGTCCAAGAAATACACCAAAACATTAGGGAAACATGTAAGCTGGTGGATAACAAAGGTCGAAATCTTAACTTTACTTGCCTGGGAGTAAGCCCCGTTGAATTCAGTAGGACTTAATTCTGAGTACACATGCTTAGAATTGCACTATTAGTTCTGTTCTGTACATTAGTCTGGATGGTATAGATCAGGTCAGTTCCCACTGGAATTCATCGATATTGAATTTGGCAACCATCCCTTAAAACAACCATTCTTTATTTCATTCAACAGTTTAGGTAGTTTTCAAAGTGGCACAGAATGCTGAAGCACTTTATGCCCAGTGCTTTATTTCATTTTGAAATCTCTCCAGGGTATAAAATACAAAATGACAATGATGCTAAATTGAATAACACATGGCATTTCCGGGCGGCCTATATTATATGATGCTGTGATGCAGTTATTAATTCCAAATCTTTCTTGTAAATCCTGCTGATCTACGAACACTGTGAACAGGTAAGGTTCTTTCATTACTGAGAATGTAGGAATAAAATCACTCAGTCTTCACCTTGGGTAAAAGCATGCTATGGAAATGGGGATATTTCCTGAAAAACTGCGTGCTGTTAATGCGTTACCTTTTTTGTTTAATGAAGATGCACCCATAAGCCCTTTAAAAATATATCAAGTTCCAACACGCTTGATGCCGTTAAAAGCAACAAGGTCCAGAGGGTGGCAACACGAGAACGGGCCTTCTCTGCAGTGGCTCCCCGTCTGTGGAATGCTCTCCCCAGGGAAGTTCGCCTGGTGCCTTCATTACACACCTTTAGGTGCCAGGCAAAAACATTCCTTTTAAACCAGGCCTTTGGTTGATTTAATTGCCATCCTATGCCCTTTTAAAATGTGGTGGTTTGGGGGGGGGGGGGTCGGGTTGTTGTTTTATTTTGATTATAGATTTTGTGGTTTTATATTCTGATTTTGTTCTGTGAACCGCCCTGAGACCTTCAAGCATAGGGCTGTATATAAATTCAGTAAATAATAATCATAACAATGGGAATAATTTGCAGAACTCAACAATATATTGCCATTTGGAATGAAATTTAAGGTAAAAGTATGGTGCTTTCTACTTAGCATCACCCAGACTGCTATGAGTCCTATCCAATGTAGCACTATATTAAAGTCAGTTAATAGTAAAATTGCTCCACTGGGATAAATGCTTTGTCCCAGCGGAACATTGCTGAACAAGAAAATGCAGGTTTGCTGGTAACTTTATTTCACAATTGATTCCACAATCTGTTGCGCAATGTGTTTCTTCTAGCACAACTGTTGCACTGAATGGTTGGGGAACATTAAAGCTCACCTATCTTGGAATGAAAGAGCTCTTGCAGGAGTGGACAGAGTACACAGCTGCATGTTTCAGCACTTTCAGTGACAGCTAAACTCAAGGAGCAGAAAATGTTTTGCTTGGGTCTCAAAATCACTCCATCTCTGGACAAAGTTATTTCTGTATCCCACATCATTGCCTTTGTTCTTCACATCAAAGAAGTGTTTCAAGAAATGTTACACCCTCTTTATTAAAAACTGAAAGATAAGCAGATGATAATTATATGGGCTGGACACATGTATCAAGAGAGAAGAGGATCATTGTTTGTTAGAGAAGACAGAACCAGCAGGGTTATTATACCTCTTCAATGCTTCATGAAAATGGGGAGAGTTCCAGTAGTAATGGGCATCCTAGCTCTACACTGATATTAAGGAAATAGCATCACCTACTGAATTATTTCAAATCCATATTCTGTCCCATTCATCAGTGTTCAGAGATCTTCAGCTAGGTGCATCTGCATCCAGTGTATTGTCCTGAGCAACTTAGAAGGACCACATCACCAGTGAGAATGGCTATCATGTGCAACATTCATCTTAGCTTTTGATTCATAGATTAGATGGATTCTTAAGACTTCCTTCAATTGTACCTGCTGATTTGCATGGCAAATTCATTTTAAAACAAGAAATTTAAGTCACTCTTAGAAAGCATAATAACCTCCAGCATCACAGCATATAAAAAGTTTCATTACCAGCTTATATGAAAGGTTTATCACTGCCAGGTTTATAAGTTCACGGACTGGTGAAAAAACACACAGCAGCTTGCAGTCTACAAAAGTAGGAGGGAAGGCTATGTAACAGTCATGGATCTGGCCCAAGAGGAGGTGCAGATGGCGAGATGGGAGAGCAGAGAAAGCCTTGGGTGCTAAATTAATGGAGGAGGCAGATGCTCATAACAGTGTCAGAGAACTGAATTGCCAATGGGGAGGAAAGTGATTATTGGATTGTATCTAATTTGGAAGCCTGAGAGAGTACCAATTATTTAACTCAGTCAACTCACTTGATGGCCCAGAAAATGAGTACAACTTCCTATATATGTTTGGAAGGGTGTCTGTCATCATTGCTGCATTTCTTTTTCTGATGAGGGTGCTAGGTATTACAACTATACAGAAAGGCTGGGTTATAGAAAGAAACCATTTATTGAAATGCAAATGACTGAAATGCAATGGCAGAGAACTAGAACACTGACTTGTAGTTGATTCAGAGTAGAAAAGGGTGTTTGCTGCCTGAAATCCTGAAATCCGCACAAATCCTGAATCTATCTATCATCTATCTATCTATCTATCTATCTATCTATCTATCTATCTATCTATCTATCATCTCTCTCTCTCTCTCTATCTATCTATCTATCTATCTATCTATCATCTATCTATCTATCTATCTATCATCTATCTATCTATCTATCATCTATCTATCTATCTATCTATCATCTATCTATCTATCTATCATCTATCTATCATCTATCTATCTATCTATCTAATCTATCTATCTATCATTTATCTATCTATCTATCTATCTATCTATCTATCATCTATCTATCTATCTATCTATCTATCATCTATCTATCATCTATCTATCTATCTGCTATCTATCTCTCTATTATCTATGAACCATCTATCTGTCATCTAGCTATCTGATATTTCAGTACAGTTCTCTTATTCTGTGGGTTTCTGCTTATATTCCTCACCTTTCACATTTGAAAAATACCCCTCTAATTTATATGTGGTGAGGGCCATAGCTCAGTGGCAAAACACCTGAAAACCTGGAGAGCTTCTGCCAGTCAGTGCAGACTGTACTGAGCTAGATGGATCAATGGCATGACTCAGTTTATGGCAGCTGCCTATGACAATTATTTTACTTATTTATTTATTTCACGAAATGTATATGCTGCTTGGTTTCAGAGAACCTCAAAGCTCTTTGCAATGACAACATGTCAGTAAAATATTACTTTGGGTGGATGTCATGGAGCAAGGGCAGATTATAGGAGGAAGAACTAAATGTAGGCTGAAGTGGAGTCAAATGACCACAGCTTTTTTTGATTACAGCTCACAAAGTTTGGCAGGGCATGGGGCAAGGATCTAGTAATGGAGCGGCCTGACTGCTGTCTCATGCAAGCAACCTGGCCCACTTGCCCAAATGATGGCAAGCATATCAGGCTTGCCACAGCGCAGACAGATCCCACAGACACAATCAGCAGCCCGGGGTGTTTGTCAGACTTGGGACATGAAACAAACCCTTAAGGGCATCTCCTTTTTACGAAATGGGGTGCTCACTCACTTATCCTAAATGGCGATCCATCTCAATGCTTTCTCTTCCAGGAACAGTAAAATTTAAAAAGAAGGCACACAACAGTGCAAGCCAACAACAGAACGACAGATTTGTTTTCAGGAAAGGAATCTGCACAAAAGGGCCCAAATCACAATTGTGAATAGGACTCTCCTTTCCAGAACCAGCAACCGGCAGTTAACTTCAATCCATAGCAAGATAACAAGCACTAAAATTGGGGAAGATGGGTGAGGAAGTTGGCAACCGCATTGACTGAGGACACATAGGACCATCCATTGATGCTCTAGGCATGGACCAGAGGGATAAAGTTCCCCCTCAGTTATGCTTTCAGGTTCTCCCTTCCAGGGGAAGATGAATCCCATCATTGCACCTTCCCCCTAGCAGCCACACAGAGTGGTAGGTTTGGATCCAGGACTTGTATTTTGGGCGGTAGGATATAAAATGGGATGAATCTTCTGTGCCTTGAAATATTTTTCCCTTTCAAAAAGCCTTGAAGGGGAGTGTGAAAAATTGACTTTGCTGTGAAGCTGTAATTCTAATGGTCACCAGCCTCAGCTTTCTAACCAGTGAAATTTCAGAGAACACTTTAATATGCTTGCATTTGCCACAGTATGAAAGTACATTTTCCTATTTATAAACTGGAAGCATTTCGACAGAAGTTAGAATAATCTGCCATTACATCAACACGTCTTTATAAGTTGACTCCTTTGAAAACGATTCTCTGTGGCACAGCCTTATATGGTGGGGGATGCAGATGTATTGCCCCCCGGCATGACTCATTAAAATTATTCTGCAGAGTGCAACCGGTCATATGCTGAACAAAAGTGTTCTGTGCTGCCAGCTCTGACCACGCTGTAATTTGGTTTTAAGCTGCAATCTTAGGTACTATTTTCTGTTGGCCAGAGGTAGAGACCTACATTGTATTTTGTGTGGATTTTTCTTAGTAAGCATACAAAGGGTTGTGATGTTAGGAGACTTCAAAGTTCCTGAACAGAAAACATGTGGGACAACCTACCCAAAGTATTGCCTGGATAGCTCAGCTGGTTAGAGAGTGGTGTTGATAATGCCAAGGTTGCAGGTTTGATCCCTGTATGGGACAGATGCATAGGAGGTTGGACTAGATGATCCTAAGGGTCCCTTGCAATTCTATGTTTCTATGCTAGGGCCTTCTTCAGTACAGCTGGGAGGGAGGAAGAAAGAGGTGATGAGAAAGGGAGAGAGGGAGAGACTGCTTGGACGCTCATTTAACCTTATTTGGGAGGGACACATTTTCAATTCTAATTTTTCTCAGTTTCTTATTTTCTCAGTCTTTTATTTCACTGCATTTCATGCTCATTTTGCATTTTTTTTCTAAAAGAAAAAAAAAGTCCTTGTGGAACCATCATAATTTTAGCATGCATTCCTATGAATATATACACTTTGAATGCAATTTTGCTTAATAATTCATTTTTGCAAACAACTTTTCCTCGTGCAATGCATTTTGTTCCAGTCATGGCTGGTGCTGATTGTTATAATTATTGAATGTTTGCTTTGTAATCTGCCTAGAAAATGTTGAGTGGCCACATAAATTCAATACAGCAGCAACAATAGTGTTGTTGTTATTTAGCCAGCTTGTCATGCAACAACGTGACATTTAAAGAATAAAAATATTTCATGCATTTAATGAGTTACCTTAATTAATATGCAGGGTGTGATCTTGAGAAAATACACTCGGATTGGGTGTTTTAGAAAGAAATAGCAAGCAGTTTTGTTTTTTTTCATTTTCCACATAAGGAGAGCCAGAGACCTATGGCAAAGCCAACAGCATGATAAACATGCCAAGAGGAACATGATGAAAGGAAACGTTGGTCTCCCTGTCTGGTGGCAATCCCTTGTATTACTTCCAGATCATGACTAATAGATCACTCACTTTGTCAGAACTAATCCTCCATGAATTTTGGCTTGCCAAATTTGGATGCTTATTAACACACATATCCAAATCTGAATCCACACAATCCTGAGCAATCCCGTGGATTTGCTTGCTGTGAATAAACAGAAAGGATGAATAAACAAAAATGATTCATTGCAACATTAAACATGAACCTCTAGAAGAGGAGGTTGAGAACCTGTGGCCCTCCAGATGGTGCTAGACCCTATAAACCACAGCGACCATGGTCAATGGTCAGAGATGATATAATCCAGAAGCATCTGGAGGGGACAGTTGGTTCCCCATCCCTGGTCAAGAAGGACACCGAGGCCTGAAGCTCTGTTATCTATTTGATTAATTGGTTTCTACCCTGCCTTTCACTAGAAACGGTCTCAAGGAGACAAGCAGAATAAAGCACCAAAGCACAATAAAAATACAATATCAAAGCAATAAAAGCACAAGAATAAAACATCAGCTAACAGATAAAAACCAGCAGCTATTCTCAGACGTTGCTAAAAGCATGAGAGAACAGGATGGATGTTGTCTGATACCTGTGAAAGGACCATTTCCAGGGCAGTTTACACAAATTTAGACTATAACAATCAGATAAAAACAACAGCAAAACATTAATAATAGTGGGGGATGAAACAAAAGTACTTAAAACGCCTAGAAGGAGGGAAAAAATATTGGCACATAAATGCAAACAATGTTGTCTTCTTAGCAGTGGCAGCAATATGGTCCAGAAACCTTCATCCTTCTGAATGTTGACCAGAGGAAGTGGAATGGCTTTACAGGAGCCCCTTCATGATGAGTTGCAATTAGAAATGTGCATCAGGAGCAATACTGATGAGGGGGCTG
Source organism: Podarcis gaigeae (assembly GCF_964106915.1). Classification (NCBI taxonomy): domain Eukaryota; kingdom Metazoa; phylum Chordata; class Lepidosauria; order Squamata; family Lacertidae; genus Podarcis; species Podarcis gaigeae. The sequence goes on from NC_139688.1 coordinate 30,495,154, forward strand.
GAGCTGAGGGGGTGCATAGTGCTTATTTGAGGAGACTTTGGATTTTGCTTTCAATCTTACATCTGAGGTGTCTGTACGTAGTCAGGCTGCTTTAGGTTTTATCACTGTAGCTCCTCTACAGCTTAAAGTATAAAATTGTGACAATTCAACCACACCCATGACTCAACTCTTTCTTTTGATTGTGGAGGCAATCTTTACCTAAAATAATCCTTATCATAAGCGTTATGATAAGGTGCACCTCAGCAAATGTCGAAGGTAAGGTTCTTGCTTCACCCATCAAATTAACCCTATTCAGATATTCTCTCAATGCATAAAGTATGTGAGGTATGAACTGGCTTTAAATGATGTTAACTATGTGGGAAAGAATTGTAAATGCTCAAGAGGAAAAACAGAGTAAAACCCTTGCGGTTACAGAAGTCTTCTTGTGTATCCCTGAGAGACACAGTTGCTGAGATTCCATTGCAAAATAATTTATTTGCTGGCTCAGAGCGTTCTATCCCAACTTTTTCTTCTTTCTATTCCCTCACCCGCCCTTTTAATAGCCAGCTTTAGTGACTGTATTTGGCGACGGTAGAAATCTCAAGAAACACATTGCGCTAATGCCGTAGCTCATGAAGAAACAGGCTCAGTGTAGTGTATCATGACAGACTGAAATGGAATTCCAGCCATGTGAAGGTAAATTTTCCAGCTGTGCTGGCACAGATTGGAATAACTCACTCATGACTGCTGCCGAAGAAAGTGTCAGTCTATATCTCAAACTGAAGGTATCAGCCACTTTGCACTGCGGCCTGTAACGGGCACACACACACACACACACACACAATAAAAAGGTAAGGTAAAATGCAGCTTGTGCATTTTTAAATAAAGGTTCTCTTTCTCTCTCTCTCTCCTTATTCTTAGGTCAAATAACACCCAAACTCTTCTATGAATGGTTAGAGGTTTAATCATTCTCTATGCATACAACCCATTATGGTAACATCCAGGTTTTCCCTGTTACAGAAGGCAGTTTTATGAATGGTGCTTTCATATAATGGGGTGTTTGGTGTTCCTGACCTCCTGAAGAGATCCAGAGGAGGAGAATGAAGCAGTGGATTTCTGCTGATGTTCTTGATGAACATTGCTGCGGCATATGGATTACAGTTCAAGCTTTGACCACAAACAGGCCACTTGTGAAATAATGGAAGGCAGGTGAAAAGAATTTACGTGCCATTATTGCCATTCCCATCATGTTTGGTAAGATCAGACATGAAACCGCTACCATATTTTGCTAGCATTAGCACGAGACATATGCCTGTTGTCTTTGTCCATGGAGTTTTCTTGGCAGGGATACTGGAGTGGCTTGCCGGTTCCTCCTCCAGGTGGATCACGTTTGGTCAAAACTCTCCACTATGACCTGTTCATCTTGGGTGCCCTGCTCGGCATAGTACATAGCTTCTCTGAGTTCTTCAAGCCCCTTCGCCACGGCAAGGCAGTGATCCATGAAGGGGCCTGGAATGTAAGAACCATGTAATGTAATGTAATGTAACCTGGAATGTAAGAATGTAGGAACCTGGAATGTAAGAACCATGAACCTGGGTAAGTTGGAGGTGGTCAAAAATGAGATGGCAAGAATAAATATTGACATCCTGGGCATCAGTGAACTAAAATGGACGGGAATAGGTGAATTCAGTTCGGATGACCATCATATCTACTACTGTGGGCAAGAAACCCGTAAAAGAAATGGAGTGGCCCTCATAGTCAACAAAAGAGTGGCGAAAGCTGTACTGGGATGCAATCTCAAAAATGATAGAATGATCTCGATACGAATCCAAGGCAGACCTTTTAACATCACAGTAATCCAAGTTTATGCACCAACTACTTGTGCTGAAGAAACTGAAATTGACCAATTCTATGAAGACTTACAAGACCTTATAGAAGTGACACCAAAGAAGGATGTTCTTCTCATTATAGGGGATTGGAATGCTAAAGTAGGGAGTCAAGAGATAAAAGGAACAACTGGCAAGTTTGGCCTTGGAGATCAAAACGAAGCAGGGCAAAGGCTAATAGAGTTCTGTCAAGAGAACAAGCTGGTCATCACAAACACGCTTTTCCAACAACACAAGAGACGACTCTACACATGGACATCACCAGATGGGCAGCATCGAAATCAGATTGATTATATTCTCTGCAGCCAAAGATGGAGAAGCTCTATACAGTCAGCAAAAACAAGACCTGGAGCTGACTGTGGCTCAGATCATCAGCTTCTTATAGCAAAATTCAAGCTTAAACTGAAGAAAGTAGGAAAAACCACTGGGCCGGTAAGATACAATCTAAGTCAAATCCCTTATGAATACACAGTGGAAGTGAGGAACAGGTTTAAGGATTTAGATTTGGTGGACAGAATGCCTGAAGAACTATGGATGGAGGCTCGTAACATTATACAGGAGGCAGCAACGAAAACCATCCCAATGAAAAGGAAATGCAAGAAAGCAAAGTGGCTGTCCAATGAGGCCTTACAAATAGCGGGGGAGAGAAGGCAAGCAAAATGCGAGGGAGATGGTGAAAGATACAGGAAATTGAATGCAGATTTCCAAAGAATAGCAAGGAGAGACAAGAAGACCTTCTTAAACGAGCAATGCAAAGAAATAGAGGAAAGCAATAGAATGGGAAGAACCAGAGATCTGTTCAAGAAAATTGGAGATATGAAAGGAACATTTCGTACAAAGATTTCTATAATAAAGGACAAAAGTGGAAAGGACCTAACAGAAGCAGAAGACATCAAGAAGAGGTGGCAAGAATACACAGAGGAATTATACCAGAAAGAAATGGATGTCTCGTATACCCCAGGTAGCGTGGTGGCTGACCTTGAGCCAGACATCCTGGAAAGTGAAGTCAAATGGGCCTTAGAAAGCACTGCAAATAACAAGGCCAGTGGAAGTGATGGTATTCCAGCTGAATTATTTAAAATTTTAAAAGATGATGCTGTTAAGGTGCTACAGCAAGTTTGGAAAACTCAGCAGTGGCCAGAAGATTGGAGAAGATCAGTCTACATCCCAATCCCAAAGAAGGGCAGTGCCAAAGAATGCTCCAACTACCGCACAATTGCACTCATTTCACACGCTAGCAAGGTTATGCTTAAAATTCTACAAGGAAGGCTCAAGCAGTATGTGGACCGAGAACTCCCAGAAGTGCAAGCTGGATTTAGAAGAGGCAGAGGAACCAGAGACCAAATTGCAAACATGCGCTGGATTATGGAGAAAGCTAGAGAGTTCCAGAAAGACATCTACTTCTGCTTCATTGACTATGCAAAAGCCTTTGACTGTGTCGACCACGGCAAACTATGGCAAGTTCTTAAAGAAATGGGAGTGCCAGATCACCTCATCTGTCTCCTGAGAAATCTCTATGTGGGACAAGAAGCTACAGTTAGAACTGGATATGGAACAACTGATTGGTTCAAAATTGGGAAAGGAGTACGACAAGGCTGTATTTTGTCTCCCTGCTTATTTAACTTATATGCAGAATTCATCATGCGAAAGGCTGGGCTGGATGAATCCCTAGCCGGAATTAAGATTGCTGGAAGAAATATCAACAACCTCAGATATGCAGATGACACAACCTTGATGGCAGAAAGTGAGGAGGAATTAAAGAACCTTTTAATGAGGGTGAAAGAGGAGAGCGCAAAATATGGTCTGAAGCTCAACATCAAAAAAACGAAGATCATGGCCACTGGTCCCATCACCTCCTGGCAAATAGAAGGGGAAGAAATGGAGGTAGTGAGAGATTTTACTTTCTTGGGCTCAACGATCACTGCAGATGGTGACAGCAGCCACGAAATTAAAAGACGCCTGCTTCTTGGGAGAAGGGCAATGACAAGCCTAGACAGCATCTTGAGAAGTAGAGACATCACCTTGCCAACAAAGGTTCGTATAGTTAAAGCTATGGTTTTCCCAGTGGTGATGTATGGAAGTGAGAGCTGGACCATAAAGAAGGCTGATCGCCGAAGAATTGATGCTTTTGAATTATGGTGCTGGAGGAGACTCTTGAGAGTCCCATGGACTGCAAGAAGATCAAACCTCTCCATACTGAAGGAAATCAACCCGGAGTGCTCACTGGAAGGACAGATTGTGAAGCTGAGGCTCCAGTATTTTGGCCACCTCATGAGAAGAGAAGACTCCCTGGAAAAGACCCTGATGTTGGGAAAGATGGAGGGCACAAGGAGAAGGGGACGACAGAGGACGAGATGGTTGGATAGTGTTTTTGAGGTTACCAGCATGAGTTTGACCAAACTGCGGGAGGCAGTGGAGGACAGAGGTGCCTGGCGTTCTCTGGTCCATGGGGTCACGAAGAGTCGGACACGACTAAACGACTAAACAACAACAACAACAAAGCACGAGACATAGCAAAATGATGACCCCAGTCTTGTGACAAAATGAGAAGTTAGTAAGGCTGCATAAAATGGTACCGTGTTGTAACCTCATGTAAGCCACTGAACAATGATGGACCTGATAGCTGTAGGGCAAACATGCCCCATTCTGCTTGGGTTGTTATAAACAGTTTGCAGCTTTAGCTACTACAAAACAATGTTACTCCTGTGTCCTTTTGCCAGGGACAAATTTGTCCCTTCTCCGGGACACATGAGCTAAAATGTTTGTGTTGTGATGCAGGGCACATTGGGCCTAGGAGCAGACTAGAACACACTTTTATAGCATGTGCAACCCACCCTATGCAACAATAAGGGATTAGCTAGTTGCCCTTTGAGGGGCAGAATGGGTCTTTAGGGATTGATTGATTGATTTATTAATGAATCTTTGGCTGATTGCATTTAATTGCATCTTTAGCCAGAATTAACATGTAGTGCAGGCACATAATAAGATGATTTAGGACAGGCATCACCCAAACTCAGCCCTCCAGATGTTTTGGGACTACAATTCCCATCATCCCTGACCACTGGTCCTGTTAGCTAGGGATGATGGGAGTTGTGGTCCCAAAACATCTGGAGGGCTGAGTTTGGGGATGCCTGACTTAGGATATCATGCTGAGCATGGCAAGCCACCTGGAGGATGTATGGCTGCTTATTCAACCTACCTCTTATTGCCAGCTTTGAAGGGATGTGAGAAGGGAGTGGCCTTGGAAAACTTTAAAGTTGAATCTTGGTCATGGAGCACGGGACGCTCAGATTTAAGATCGCCTTTATGATGATCAGATGATGAAATGCATGGACCAGCAAGTTGTCTGATCTGAGAGTGAAATCCCACTGACAACTGGGAATGATGCAAAGTCATCTTTAAGATATTTCAAAACAACAACAACAAAGAAAAACCTAAGGCAGATGGAATGTGATAGCATGAGATGGATGTTGTGTTTCAATAGTGATCCCTTTAGTGCTTTCCACACCGGCTAACACTGAAGGTTACCAACTGCAGCCCCTCATTCAGCTCGGTCAACCTCTCTTTTTATGGAAGGCTGCTCTTCCATCTCATCTTCCACAGATCAGAAATGTTTGAGGATTGGAAACAGCCAGGATCATTTTGTATCTGACCTAAATGTTAATCTAAATATAGATTTCCAGTGATAACAGAAGATTTATTGACTGATACGTGTAACATAAACTGATGAATGGTATAACATAATAGCAAGAATGGTGTTCACTGTGAGAAGTGACAGGTCCTGTTCTACAAGAGCTCAAAGCTCACAGGGGAAGAGCAATAATGTCATGAAAAGAGCCCAAGTCAATAACCTGAGTCAGGAAATCAAGGCAAGCATCTATAACAGAGATCCATTGTATGCAGGACCTTGGAGAGCTCCCAGGGTCCTGCTGGGCCATCTATCCAAACTGTGGCCTCTGGGAGCACCATATCCAACTGAAGCTCTATAAATTATGACTGAATTTGTACTATAGGAAGCAACATCTCATCAGAGTTGCCAAATGGCTGTTAAAGGACCCCTACCTTATTTATAGTACTTGATCCCTGTGGGGCGTAAGGAGTTGGGTTACTGTGGAAGACTCCTCCTCTGAATCAGAGGAGGGTAGCAGGGCTGTGTCCTTTGGCCTGGGGAGTTCTGAAGAAGGTCCTGGCAGGTCATCCCCCAAGGATGGAGCCAGAATCTTGTTTTCCTCTTAGTCTTCCATTGCACAGTGTATAATCCCTGAGTTGTGGGTCATGACACCATGGAACTTGCGGAACACAGAACTATAATATTTTGGGATAACTTGACTTAACTAACATGTAATGGGATTTTGACACGTGTGCAGCTTTGTTGTGCAGGGATGAAAATGAATGTGTGTGTGTGTGTGAAATAGTAAAGATGTACAGTCTAAAATACACATGATCACAACCTTGCCGCAGCTAAACAGGTATGGGGTTGGCCAGTGCCTGAGTGAGTGCCTATCTGGAAACTGCACCACGGGTTCCACGATGGAATAAAAGAAGGCTACAAATGTAAATAAAGAGATAAGCAAAGAGAGACACAGAGGTGGGTACACAGGTTATTCCCCCCCTCCAAATTCCTTGCTTTAGAGAACATTGGATGGCCAACAAAATAATACACACACACCCGATCCACCATGCTGGAGGGGGGTTGGATATAGTGAAGGCATCCTTCCACCTTTCTGTCCTTGGCTCGGCAGTGCTGGGGTGAGTGGAGAGGGGCTTCTCCATTGCAAATGGTTCTGCATCTGCTAAAAGCATGGTGGGGCAGTATCCTGACTGGTGGCAGCCAGTAGAAGCCCCTGAATTGAGGTGTATTGTGAGTGGGGAGAGGGTAGAGCTGGGTTGGCCAAGGATCCGTAGGATCCTAAACTGGTCCCATTACCAGAAATGGACCCTTTCTGAGCCTCTGCGCTGCACCTATCTGAAGCTAGTCTGGCAAATATCAACACAATTCAACCTTGTCTGACACAAGTAGCAAATGAGGCAGTGGCTCCATGACTCTGTCATGCTCCACTGCTGCTAGTTGTGAGTGAGCCCCAACTCTTGTTCTTCCTTTTCCATAACACAGAATTGTAGAGAAAGAAAAAAGCATTCCAGTTACAATGAGAAACCAGTCCCATGAATGAAATGTTATAATTACCATAGTTATGCAGGGAAGACAAGAGTGAAGGGAAACGTCAGAAGCAATAGCAGTACACCCAGTAATAATTATTTGTGGTTGCAAAGGGAAACCAAAATCCAGGAGAAGCCAGCATAAAATATACACACTCCTACAGTAACCCAAAAGGAGGTAAGTGACAACAACAATAAGCTTTATTTATATTGCCTAAACATATCTCATTTTCACTGGAAGCTCATAATAAAGTTAGAATCATAATACATTCCACAAAAGAAAAGGAATATGAGCTAAATGTTGTAATGCTGTATTGGAACCAGTATTCAAATTAAAGTTAAGAACTAGATTTTGTTCCAATAGAAATGAATGGCAATATTGTTTCTGAGCTGCCCCAAAACAGGACTAAGTAAGCTTTAATATTTTATAGCTGTTGTTCATCTCATACAAAACTTGTGATTCTTTCCCCATATAGATAGGGGGTGTAGCTCTTTGCCATGAATAGCTTGCATGGAAATGCTTAATTTACATTTGTATGATTTTAGCAGCTGTGACATCAATGCTTGGTTTTGCAATGTCTACATGTTCCATTCCCACCCACCAGTGGAGGCTGGTCTATTAGGCAGAATGAGGCCCTGTCCCGCCAAGTTCAGATTGTATCCAGATTGTCTTTTTGCAGGAGGGATTCAAGTGCACAATAGAACTTTAGGATTGCACGGTTAAAGTGGATTAAAGTGTGTTGCCCTAGAGCAATAAAACCACTTTGGGGGGAGGGAGAGAAACATACCGTATTTTTTTGTTTGTTTATAAGGCCCCCATGTATAAGATGTCATGGTATTGACGGAGAACGCAGGGGGGAGGAGAGACAAGTAGAGGAAGGGGGGCAGGAAGTGCCATTGGAGGAAAGGAGGGAAACGCAGGAGGAGGGAAGGCTCTCAGATGTTGGAGCAGAGCCTCAACACCGCACAGGAAGCTCTGGCATGGACAGCGAAGCAGTGCCGGTTCCATCTGCTCAGGAAAGGAGAATGTTAAAGAGGAGGGGGCAGAGACATCACATGAGAATGCCTCATCTTTTCTGTTGGAAAAGGGGCGGACGTAAGTCACTCCGAGAATCTGACCCAGAGGATTCAGATGTTTTATTATGTGTGCTGCTTGTACATATGTAAAATAAAGGATGTATATATGTATCTCTGAGTGAGCAAAGGCATTTCTTGCAGAGAGCATTCACAAGCCATCACATAAGACACCCCCTATTTTGGGGGACTCAGATTTAAGAAAATGGGGGGGGGGGAGATGTATCCATGTATAAGACACCCCCTAATTTTTGACATTATTTTTTAGGGGGGAAACTTAGTCTTATACACGGAAAAATACGGTATTTTATTGTTGTTTGGAAAGTGATTGAGAAATGCATTGAAATGTGTGGAATGAATGAATGATTAATGGGATGATGTGTAAAGTCATCCCACAAACAATTAAGGATGAATGCTTGTTGTCATATAATGGCCTGTAAACAAACCAGAACAAATGTTCAATATAGGCCAGATATAGTCTAAGTATCGCATAAGTTTGGTGTAAACAAATCAAGATGAATGCTGAGCAGGTCATCTGGAGGAACCCTTAGTCTGTTTTCAGTCAGCCCTCATCTGCCTGCCTTCTTACTTAAATCTCAGTCTGTGGGATGGCTTGGCCTGTCAACTTCCTCTTCAGTGTTGTCCTTCTAGAATGTAGCAGGGAACAGGATAGGGCAGAACTTAGTTGTTTCTGGATCTCCCAGGTTTCTGCCTCACCAGTCTCAGTGGACACCAACCACTACTGGCATCCATGCTCCTCAAATGGGACATGGTGATCTTTGGGTTTTAAATGAGCAATACCTTTATTTAATGCACACCTAAGGATCTTCAATGGGCTACAATTTTGTCATCCTCATCTGTGTATTTATATTCCACTTTTCCAGAAAATTGTGTCCCAAATGTCTCACAATGCAACTAGTAAGCCATTCTGGCTTACACACTTTATAAAGACTTGAGGAATGAGATTATCACCCCTCTTTTATTGTCCATTCTGGGTCGCCCAACCACTGCCACAGTGTCCTTTCTCTTGGCAGAGCAAAATGAGCAGGTTACAGCAAAGGTTGCAAAGTTTTTAGCTGGGGCAATCAGAATAAGATCCACTATTTGACTATTGATTCAAAACCCTAAAATGTATTTTATATAATTGACTTTTTATTTCTATTCTTTGTATATCGTATTGTTGTTTTATTGCTATGGCCGATGGCTGATGCAAATAAATATTCATTCATTCATTCATCCATCTAGTAAGCAGTAAGTAAAGAACACCGGAATAAAATTCCACATAATTGCCTTTTTCTGGGACAGGGAATAGCAAGGAAAAGAAAAGCCTCAGAATTTTATGGTAAATATTTCTGAGAAATTTCAGCTCAGCTCTAGTACACATCTGCTCCATAAAGTGTATCTTAGTCCAAAGAAAATGCTGGCTGAGCAGGAACTAAATCACTTAGAAATGGCAAAACAATTGAAGGACAAATCAGAGGTCAAACTGGTCACTTACAGCTTCCGTTGATCATAGCAAAATCAATCAAAAATCACAAAGGAAATCACCAAATTGTGTGTAAAGAATGGTTGTTTCACTTTACCCTGCCATCAATTCATAAGAATGCCCCCCAATGTGTACAGTCGCACACATGCACATACACAGACACATATTTGCTTATTTTAAAATCATCGAAACATACAAGAGGTTCTTTCGATTTGAAAGCTTTGAAAACATAAAGAAAAGATTGTGCAACCCGCCAGTCTCAACAATCGGCCATGAGTCAAATGGATTTGACCCTTCTGCAAAGCTTTTGGGCTTGTTGTTCATTTATCTTGTATGTCAGGGCTCTGCATTTCTTGGTGATGATGCGAAATGTTAAAGTGCATCCAGCACTGTGGCTATTTTTGTAAAGGATGAAAATAGATTGAACCTCAGTCTCTTGCATGGGGGAGTTGGCAAGAAAAAGGGAATCAATTGAAATAACATGATCCCTTGGGCACCATAAACAGGATACCTTCCCTTAAATTGTTTCTTCATGCCCAAAATAAAAGCATTAGCATAATAACAAGTGAGCATCAAAGTAAAGATCTCCGTCTAACATCAACACTTCATATTATGTAAGTGCATTGCGACTTTGGTGTTTCCACTCTTATTTTAATTCAAACTGATTAGCATACAGTACTTGGTTTGCCTTTGGGTTATCCATATAGAAAATTAGATTTCATTGCTTATCCCATTCTGAGGGCTTGAGCCCAATAAGAAATTTGAAAATGTATAACATTCCATTAGCATTCAATTAAAAAGCTTGAAACAAACAATGAAATTTTTTGCACAAGGACCTTTAGATTAATGTAGTTAAGTGCACATAAATAAGTGTTATTATTTAAGATAGGCATGCAAGGAACTTCATGGATGCTGAGGTTCATCAGTGTACATGTGAAATATCACAAGACAGATGAGAAGTGTGTGTGTGTGTTGTGTGTGTGTGTGTGTGTGTGTGTGTGTGTGTGTTTACATATCTGGCAGTAGTCAACACTAGCCCTGAACAGAGCAGACCCATTGAATAATAAGATCAGAACCTCAAAAAAATATGACTAACTTATTTATGTATGCAACAACACCAGCCAGAATCTTGTAAATGCAGAACTGGAAACACCAGCAACAGAAGAAAGGATTTTAAAGATAATGGATTATGCAGAGTTGGCAAAGCTAACATCAAAAAGAAGAAACCAACATGATGGACTATTCATGGAAGCCCTTTTTGAAATATCTGGGAAAATATCATAATCAGATGAAATCGTGAGCAGGACTTTAAACATGGGCAGCGGTATAAAATTGGTAACATATGAAATAGAAGAATATGTCTTAGGTGAAATGCTTATTAGAATGCAGTATGTAAATAGGATGGGACTGACAACAAGATGGATGGAAAGGTGGGAAGTCAAAGTTTAAAGAGAAATGTACAGATTTGGAATCTGGAATTTATATGTAAAGAATTTAAAGTTTAATTTAAAAAATGATTCCGGAGGGAAAAAAGAACTAATGTACACGACTAATTTAGGTACATTAATTTTAATGGGTCTGATTTGAGGAATACTTCATTTGATAAAACTCATACTTCACGTAAGGCAAACACAATAACTATATGCAAGTCAATTAATGCCAATCACAAACTTGAGAGTCCTGATGCCCCAAATTGGGATTTACAGTATTTTATTTTATTGTGCAGTCATTCCTTTGCTCCTGGTTGCGTTTGGAGTGTATCAATCAACTGCTCCAAGGAATGGCAAGCAAGCACCGTGAAATATTTAGCAAGTTAAATGCAAAAAGACAGGTTATGATTAGGAATGGTAAGGCCAATTGCATTGGGATCACAACATATTAAAAGCAGAAACAGAATGAGCCTGGTTGTGAATGTAAGCCCAGGACAGGATAAGAGCAGTAAAGGACTGAGCACTTCATATTTAAGAATTTAGTCCAGTGCTTAAGTGGAGCCCAGAAACCCCCAAAGAAAATGTGAGTCTTGCTGTACTCAGTGAACAGTGGACAAATGGATGTTGAATTCTCTTTCTTTATTGTGCTAATGAATCAAATCAACCACATTACTTTCTGGACCCTTGCAGAAATGGCTTTTTGAACCATTCCCCTCACTGCTCCCATGAAACCAAAAAACTGAGAGGGTTTTAGCTGAGAAAGAATGAAGGAAAGCATAGGCGCTGTTCTCTAAAATGTTTAAATCCTTTCCACAAAAAACAGTTTGATTTAATTACAACTACAAAAGGCAAAACTCCTTAGGAAAATGTGATTTGAATAAAAGTGTAACAGAAACAGGGATAATTATGCATTTAGACTGCAGCAACTGCGTGTGGAGCAAATCAGATGACTTTCCCAGACTCTTTCTATGTATCCTATTTTCTGGAAAACATTGCATTAATTCACAAGTTGTGGCAGCTTTGTTTTATTAAGAAAAAGATTTTGAAATCTGGTGCCTTTATATAATATGGTATAGTTTAAATCTCATTCCCCCCCCCCCGATAATTGCAATAAATGAGCATTTGCAATGTTCACAAACCCTTCAGGATGGCACAGAATAGCAAAATATTTTATAAAAATAAAATATTTTCATCCTGAAAGTCACTAGAGCACTATTGTTGGCATACAAGTATACGGCAGCTATGACATGGCAATTATGCACACCGTATCATAAAGAATTCAGTCCAGATCCAGTGTGCCATGGCAAAATGAACACCAGAGCTGTTTCTAAAGGCATGCCAGCATTTTAATGGCTAGTCCGTTGTGGGCTGACATGACTATGATCCAGCATGGGAGACCACATCTGATAAGCACTATCGGAGTGCGCTTAGGAAATCAGCTCATGGAGAAAACCGATGCAGTGTTTGACTGCAGAATGCCCTCAATTTTTAGAGAGCCTTGTTACAGAATGGGACAAAGTGCAATGGAGTGGGGAGGAGGTAAAAGTGTGCACCCCCAATTTCCTTGCTCTGCCAATTAAAACTGGGTGCACATGAAGGGCTTTTTTTCAGTGCTTATTTCCAATTGAAATCAATTGTTCGTAAGTCATAACTCATGATTAACGTGTCCCATAGATTTCAATGGGGCGAGTGCAATTTTTCACTGTCCGGAAGGAGGCTCCTCCTCCTCCCCCCCCTTCTTAATTGCTTTCTCAAAGATGACTAAAACTTTCCAGTTTAGGGTGGCTTTGGGGTCAGGAATAGATGCAAGTTCTAAATTGTGTTGTGAATTACTGCACTGAACTGATTTCATTGTTGGAAGATGTTCCCTTCTTTTAATGGTGGCCTTGTATGTTTTTGGTGTTCTGATACCTCAGTTAATGTTGGTTTTATATGTTTCTGAGATGTTATTATCTACCGTCAGCTTCTTAACTAGAAAAGGCAGAACAGAAATGTTTTAAATAAATGCATTAATAAATAACGTAGTTTGGATCTAGCCCACTGAGTTTTCATAATAGACTCATAGCACACAAAACAGTTATGTTGTTTAATAAACTTGATTTTCTGCCTAGAAGCGTTTTTTTAAAAATACTGTGTACAATGTCAACTTCATTTTCTTGGGATTTTTTTCTCTCCAAAATCCATTTTTGGTTTTACAGCTGTTTGCAGTGGCAGTTGACATCCATTTCATCATATCTCTGGAGGAGAGAACTTAAATGCAATGTGTAGTTGATAAGATAGCAATTTTATCCTGACGTGCTTTCACCTGTAATGGAAGTGCCTTAATAAAACCAGCTATTTTTAATTCTGTTTCCCTTCTGTTCCTACTGCTATACAGCTGCTAGTCTTGCTTTTAACAAAACAAAAATAAGAAATAACTGGTAGATATTTCTTTCCAAGGTGACAACCATTTCCTGTTATTCTAGATTGTCCAAGATGAGAAAGAAAAGTTTGCTTTAAAACTAGGCTTCTCAAACTTTTTCTTTTCACCGACTACTTTAAAATTGTACTTGTTTTACAGACAATATGGACTTGATTGACATTTGGAGAACTAAAAACCCCCTAGGAAGGGAGGGGACTTTCTTCTCTGAAGCTAACATGACCTGGACAAGAATTGACCAAATTTGGATTACAAGAGGGATGGCACCCAAGATACGGAGGGTGGAAATCTGCCCAAAAATCTGCTCCGACCATAACCCCGTGAGAATGGACATGAAACTAACACCGATTGGTTCCTTTAGATGGAAAATGAATGACACCTTGTTTAGAGATCCTGAAACTATTAAGAAGGCTCAAAAAATTATGAAAGACTATTTTGAAATAAATTTAAAGACAACTGTGGAAAAAAGAGTAATCTGGGACGCAAGCAAAGCCGTTATGAGAGGTTTTTTGATTCAACAAAATGCTATAAAGAGGAGACTTCAAGAGGAAAGAAAAGGAAAGATTTTAGAGAAAATTAGAGGAGAAAAGAGACTAAGGATTAAACCAAAGTCACAGGAGATCCTGCAAGAAATTAAGTTATATCAGGCACAATACCTGAAATTTGTCAATCAGGACATAGAATGGAAGATTAAACAAATGAGGCAAAAAACCTTTGAATCGGCCAATAAGTGCGGAAAGCTGCTAGCCTGGCAACTGAAGAAAAGACAAAATCTAAACACAGTGACTAACCTTGAAGTAAATGGAAGGAATATACAAAACCCACAGGAGATTAAAGACTGTTTCCAGAGATACTTTAAACAATTGTATGCACAAGGACCACAGAATGAGACTAAGATTGAGAAATTCTTAAAAACAAATGGATTACAAAATATATCTCAAGAGAATAAATTAATATTGAATGATAGAATTTCTGAACAGGAGGTTGAAGGTGCCATTAAGAACTCGCAACTTGGCAAGTCTCCAGGCCCGGACGGGCTTTCCTCCAAATACTATAAAGTAATGAAGGATTACTTAATTCAACCTTTAATGGAGGTCTGCAATGAAATTATGGAGGGGAAAAGAGTGTCATGGAAAGATGCTTATATCACGCTTATACCGAAAAATGAATCAGAAAAGACACAACTCAAGAATTACCGCCCCATATCCCTACTTAATGTGGATTATAAATTTTTTGCTGACATTTTAGCTAAAAGATTAAAAAAAGTCCTAGCAGGAATCATACATAAAGACCAAGCAGGCTTTCTCCCAGGCAGACATATGTCAAATAACACAAGGAACTTAATTGACATTTTGGAAAAATTACAAGTTAACATTAACACAAAAGCAGTACTGATATTCATTGATGCAGAGAAAGCCTTTGACAACATTTCTTGGAGTTTTATGAAGAAAAACTTGCAAGGGATGGGGGTGGGAGAAAGGTTTGAAACAGTATAGGGGCGATTTATTCAGAACAAAAGGCAAAATTGATAGTGAACAATGCGGTTACAGAAGAAGTTAAGATAGAGAAAGGGACACGACAAGGCTGCCCAATTTCCCCTCTGCTTTTCATTTCAGTCCTGGAGGTCCTGCTGAACATGATTAGAAGGGACCAACAGATTCAGGGTATACAGGTCGGAGCTAAACATTACAAACTGAAAGCTTATGCAGATGACTTAGTTTTGACATTACAGGAGCCAATCCCTAGTACTAGAAGAGCTTTGGAAATAATACAAGAATTTGGTCAGGTGGCAGGGTTCAAACTTAATAAATCAAAAACAACGGTTTTGGAAAAGAATTTGACACCAATAGAGAAGGAAAGGTTTCAGGAAGAAACAGGTTTAACAGTGATGAAAAAAGTAAAATACCTAGGGGTGAATATGACTTCGAAGAATGCTAACTTATTTAAAGATAATTATGAAAAGTGTTGGTCGGAAGTGAAAAAAGATCTTGAAATGTGGACAAATCTAAAGCTTTCCTTACTGGGTAGAATCGCAGTTATTAAAATGAATGTATTGCCAAAATTGTCGTTTTTGTTTCAAACCTTACAAATAATTGACAAGATGGACTGTTTCAAGAAGTGGCAAAAAGAAATTTATAGATTTGTCTGGCAGGGCAAAAATCCCAGAATTAAATACAAAATTCTTACTGATGCAAAGGAACGAGGGGGGTTTGCCCTGCCGGACTTTAAACTATATTATGAGGCGGCAGCCTTTTGCTGGCTGAAGGAATGGCTACTTCTTGAGAATACAGACATTCTTGATTTGGAAGGACACGATAATGTTTTTGGTTGGCATGCATACTTGTGGTACGGTAAGGATAAAGTTCATAAGGCGTTTAAAAACCATATTGTCAGAAAAGCATTGTTTAATATCTGGGTTAGATACAAAGATACAAAGATTTCTTGGAGAATAAAACCCCAAGGTGGCTTTCACCAATGGAAGCTAAGGCTTTGAAAAAACTTAACATGAGATCGAAATGGCCAAAATATTGGGAAATTTTAGAACAGGACGGGGACAAAATGAAATTGCAGAGTTATGAGAAACTTAAAGATAAGGTGCAGAATTGGCTACATTACTTCCAAGTAACTCGGACAGGAAAATTGGCTTCCAGGTGGAAAAATCGAAGTTGGAAACAGAATTGTTAGAACCCAGTGCTAAGATTTTGTCGAGAATGTATAATCTGCTGTTGAAATGGAATACTGAGGATGAAACGGTTAAATCTGCTATGATAAAATGGGCACAAGATATTGGTCATAACATGTTTGCTGACTGGGAATGGTTGTGGACCACCGGTATGAAATTTACGGCATGTAATGCCTTAAAAGAAAATATTATGAAAATGATTTATAGGTGGTACATGACCCCAGTCAAGCTAGCAAAAAATTATCATTTGCCCGATAATAAATGTTGGAAATGTAAAGAAACGGAAGGAACATTCTTTCACCTTTGGTGGGCCTGCCCAAGGATCAAGGCTTTCTGGGAAATGATATATAATGAACTGAAAAAAGTATTTAAGTATACTTTCCTAAAGAAACCAGAGGCCTTTCTCCTGGGCATGGTCGGCCAATTGGTGCCAAGGAAGGACAGAACCTTTTTTATGTATGCCACAGCAGCAGCAAGAATACTCATTGCAAAGCACTGGAAGACACAAGACTTACCCACCCTGGAAGAATGGCAGATGCAAGTTATAGACTACATGGAACTGGCAGAAATGACCGGCAGAATTCGAGATCAAGGAGAAGAGCAGGTGGAAGAGGACTGGAAGAAGTTTAAAGTTTATCTACAAAAACATTGTAAAATTTATGAATGCTAAAGGCACTGTAAATGAAATGAAGGGGTTCTAGTGATTAAGATAAATAAGAGTGTAAAGGGAAGGATAAAGGATGAATTTGAATAATATGATAATTGCTGAACTAATTTTAAAGTGGAATATGGAAAGGAAGGTGGGTGGAAGCAAGGAAAATAAGATCTGGAAGGCTATTAATTTGAATCAAAGTTTTTCTTTTTAATCTTGAATTTTCTTTTTCTATGTTTTTTTAATTTTGTTATTCTGTCTTTTTGTATGTATTTTTGATGTATGTGTTTGTTGGTTTTTGTGATGTGAGTTAACTTTATTGTTGTTAATTTTTGTGAAACTTTAATAAAATATTATAATAATAATAATAAAAATGTACTTGTTTTCTTCTACCAAAGGACATACATGACTCTTAGTTCCATAAGCATATCTTTACCTTTGTAATGTGATGGCTGTGCTTCTGAGATGTACATTGCTTATGAGAAAAGCATGCACAATCATTAAATGAACTCAAAGGTGGAAACTACAAACATTAAAAAATGCTGTGAAAATTCTTTTAGATAGATAGATATAGATAGGTGATAGATAGATATGTGTTTTGAAAAATGCATTGAATTTGGCATAGCTCACTGTCACCATCAAGTGTCACGTTTATATATTGCACCTTGCAACACATTTAAAACGTTTTATTTGCAGCTGTGTAGCTGAGTCCAAGTAATTCCCTTTCCCTCTGAAGACCCAGTTCTGGGTCAAGTCACTGTCTGGATGGAATGGAGTTCCATGACAGAAAAAAGGAGGAAATAAATATCAGAAAATAAATTTCCATAATCACCACCTTCTTCAAAGACATTTATTATTGTTCACATTCATAGAACAGAACAGATGAGTTGAGAGGGTCCATAAGTGTCATCTAGTTCAACCTCTTACAATTCAGGAATCTTTTCATCAACATGGGGCTCAAACCCATGAAGTTGAGAATGAGAGCCTCATACTTTTAGTGACGGAGCTATCCTATTACCTAGTTAAGTTAAATATATTTAAGCATGAACATTAAAATGCGTTGTACAGCTTTTTTTCCAGCATAAGGAATTATATCATCTGGAAATCAACTGTTTAATGAAGTTTTCCAGTAGAGGGGAAATCTGGTGGCTCCACAAAAATCTTGTTCACGGCCAGAAGTGTTTCTGAACTGAACCTGTGCCCTCATGAATAGGGTTACATTTCCCCCGCAGCATAATCTCATTCCCTGTGTACCTGCCATCTGTTAACACAGCAATCCTCCTGACAGGACAGCTGAACTGAACTCTGAACTGAATTGCATTTGGAGCTTAGTTAATGACACTTCTGTTTGGCCTGAAGCAGAGGATGAACTGTCTACATGAAAGAGCTAATTGAGCACTCCTGGGCTCTTCTGCTCCCAGCTAATGGACAATGAAAGACCATATGTACGCTTTTGGTCTGAGTCTTTATAAGAATCCAGCTTGAACATTTAATGTTGTCTCAGAGAGCTCAGAAGGAAAAGAGAGGAAAAAATGACTTGGAACCAGCAAGCAACCTTACAATAAGCTATGGGACGTGGGTGGCGCTGTGGGTAAAACCTCAGTGCCTAGGACTTGCCAATCGTATGGTCGGCAGTTCGAATCCCCGCGGCGGGGTGAGCTTCCATTGTTCGGTCCCAGCTCCTGCCCACCTAGCAGTTCGAAAGCACTCTTAAGTGCAAGTAGATAAATAGGGACCACTTTATAGCGGGAAGGTAAACGGTGTTTCCGTGTGCTGCGCTGGTGCTGGCTTGCCAGCTGCACCTTTGTCACGCTGGCCACGTGACCCGGAAGTGTCTTCGGACGCCGCTGGCTCACGGCCTCTAGAGCGAGATGAGCACGCAACCCTAGAGTAGGACACGACTGGCCCGTACGGGCAGGGGTACCTTTACCTTTTTATATTCTGTGATGGGTTGCTGAATGATCAAAATGAAAATGATACTTGCAAAAGGGAGCTCACTTATGACTACTGTTACTCATTCAAAGGGCTGGTGGGCTGTTTACAGTGGTACCTCGGGTTACATACGTTTCAGGTTACATATGCTTCAGGTTACAGACTCTGCTAACCCAGAAATAGTACCTTGGGTTAAGAACTTTGCTTCAGGATGAGAACAGAAATCGTGCTCCGGAGGTGTGGTGGCGGCAGGAGCCCCATTAGCTAAAGTGGTGCTTCAGGTTAAGAACAGTTTCAGGTTAAGAATGGACCTCCAGAACGAATTAAGTACTTATCCCGAGGTACCACTGTATTTATTTTTAACATAACATGTATTTTCATCCAACCAAAATACACAAAACACAAAAATCATAAACGATAAAACTAAAATCAAACTACTTCTTTTTTTGTAAAGCTGAAAATGGATAAGGCATCAGAAAATCCTCTTTAAAACAGCTGCTAAATCAAACATGAAGTGCAATTAAATCCCTGGGGAAACACTAACAGCTTCAGCTGACTTCTGAAAATCCATCAAATAAACAGGAGTAAGGTCCTCCACACGTGAGATGTCACAGGCAAAAAGCTCCAAACCCTAGTTGACACCTACCTTACATTCAAAAGTGTGAACATCAGATGGATATATTAATTGGACAGGTTCATATGGGAATAGGTAGCCTCGTGTTCCAGGCCATTGCCATTTATGGTTTAGCAGGACTAGTCCAAGACATTTTTCTGCCTGAGGCAATAATAATAATAATAATAATAATAATAATAATAATAATAATAATAATTACTTATACCCCACCCATCTGTCCAGGCCTCCCCAGCCACTCTGGGCAGCTTCCAACAGGATATTAAAAACACGATAAAGCATCAAACATTAAAAATTTCCCTAAACACGGCTGCCTTCAGATGTCTTCTAAAAGTTTGATAGTTGTTTATTTCCTTGACATCTGATGGGAGGGTGTTCCACAGGGTGGGCGCCACTACCGAGAAGCCCTCTGCCTGGTTCCCTGTAACTTGGCTTCTCACAGCGAGGGAACTGCCAGAAGGCCCTCGGAACTGGACCTCAGTGTACGGGCTGAACAATGGGGGTGGAGATGCTCCTTCAGGTATCCTGGGCCGAGGCTGTTTAGGGCTTTAAAGGTCAGCACCAACACTTTGAATTCTGCTCGGAAACATACTGGGAGCCAATGTAGGTCTTTAAGGACTGGTTTTATATGGTCCGGTGTCCCTTCCCCATTTGGAATGCAGAAGATGCCCAGACTGGCAGTTCAGTCTTACCTGGGTACTGCTAAGGCATGACAGCACCCTCTGCTGCACCTGAGACAGCTGGTTAGAGCCGTGGTGCCAGTATAGGCTGTGCACCCTACACTGGCATGTGCCATCCACCAAAGTTTGTTCATGCAGCAGCCATCATAAGGTCCTCACCCCCCTGAATAATTTCAGTACCCAATCCCCTAAAACTACACATTTTCTATTTTGGAAGGCAAACCGGACACAAAATTAGCTAAACTGGTGATGTTTTTAGGTGGGAGAGCTTGCTGAGGCTCTCGTGCAAATAAAGTGGACAGAATGCAAAGGTCTTCTTGCAGCTTTTGTGCTTTCTGCAACCCCTGTAAACATTTCAAAATGAGTTTCTTTGCATCTCTGCCTGTACCTTCTCTGAGGTAAAACTGGACTACTGCCAAATGGACCTTTCTTATTGTCTGATCCTGTGAATCAGTAAAGAAGATACATGTGGTCCATGCTGTGCATCTTGGGGCAAGTTAGGCTCCAAGGAGGAGATCTGGGCAACTCTCCCTCACAACTTTCTAGCATTTCGAAATACAGTGGTACCTCGGGTTAAGTACTTAATTCGTTCCAGATGTCCGTTCTTAACCTGAAGCACCACTTTAGCTACTGGGGCCTCCCTCTGCCACGCCACTGCCACACGATTTCTGTTCTCATCCTGAAGCAAAGTTCTTAACCCGAGGTACTATTTCTGGGTTAGTGGAGTCTGTAACCTGAAGCGTATGTAACCTGAAACGTATGTAACCTGAGGTACCACTGTACTGTAAAGCAGGGCAGGGGAACCTGTGGCCCTCCAGATGTTGGTCGACTATGGCCATAAACAATCCTGGCCATAAACAATCAGTTGCTCTTTACATGGAACTCTGGGAATTGTGGCTCTGTGCAGGTAACAACGCCACCCAGGAATTCTCAGCTTCCTTAACAAACTAAAGCTCCCCAAATTATTCAGGGAAATCTTAGCACTTTAAGTGTGTGGTGTGAATGTGGCCTTGGAGTCCAACAGGATCTGGAAGCCACAAGTTCCCCAGTCCTGATGCAAAGGGAATTTGAGGCGCCATAGGTTGCAAAATATCTGAAAGACGGCATTCGTTTGGATGTGAATTCTACCAAAATGTACACTCCCAAAACCATTTTCTTCAGAAACTGGATTTTGTTGTTGTTTATCCTCTGCTCCTTGGCAAAATAACATTAAAAAGCTTGCTCTTTCTGGACACAGTGTACATATGCTACGGCTTTGTCTTCCTGTGGGAGCGTAAATTGCTAATTTATGCTTTTGCTCACCGCATTGCCATTGTTCGCCCATCATTGCTCCCCCTCCCCCGCCCTTTTGTGAGGTAACCTAGCCAAGTCAACCCAATAGGGCTAAATAACCTGTTCCATGCCGAGTAACCCCTTTGGCAAGCAATATTGCTGGCCTGTAATTTGCTCAAAAGTGGTGGATTGCTGAGGGCCTTTCAAACAAGCGGCGTGAAAATCTTTACAAATGAGCGCATGCCATTAGTAAGCAGAGCCCTAAGAGAGCCATTGTAGTGACTGAACATATATTATGGATCACTCTATGTAATTTAATTCAGCGACTGGAAATCTCAGATAGAAGATGGAAAGCTGAAGAACTGTTCCGCCTCCGCCTCTGGCTCAGTGGGAGAGGTACCCTGGCAAAATTTAATATACACGAACACTGGAATGTGTAAGGGTGGGAAATGTGCTCTCTAAGGATTGTGGGAGATAAGAACAACTTGACATTGGTGAGATTTTCCACCCTGCTGTACCCACTGAGGTTGACGGGGCTCTGGTAAATAAAGAATTCCAAAAAAGGGGAATGTATTGAAAATTACACACAAGGTGTCTGAAATGACATTTTAAATGCCAACTTAAAGTAGAATGCCGTTTTAAGCCAACAGCTCACTAAAAAAAATACACTTTCCAGACTATTCATTAATTGTGATGGATAAGTTTCCCCCTATATCTCAGGGTCCCCAGGCCCATTTCTGGAACGGAGAAGAAAGAGGTTGAGGGATACAATTTATACCCTCAAAACTGTGTATTCAAACAGAAAAAGTATGCATTTCACAACATACACACATTAATTACAAAGTAAGCGTTTTGCAGAATGCTTTTGTATGAAAATCCACTTACCAGCCACTTAAGGGCTAATTAGCAAGTCACAATGTGAAGAAGGCAAAGTGAAGCATTATTCCAAAAATACACATTGCAGTGTCTCAACGTGGCAGTGCACCAAACTAAGAGTAAAATTGGTGGCAAAAGTAAACAAAGCAGTTAAGGCAGGGTTTGCCAACAATTCTGGACCAGTGAACCTCTTTTGAATTTTGATAGAGTGCTATCACAAAATGGCTGCCATGGGGTGCATAGCATGACACAGAATAAGACAGTACACTGATGGTGAAGCTTTTTCCATAATTATTTCCATATTAGAAAAGGCTTAACTTATTGAATTTCTGCCTGCCATACAGCTGTTAAAGGCACAGGAGCCCCATTTCCCCCAATGTCACATCTAAGCCAAAGCCTAGACCATCCCATTAATCACAAGGAGGCTTACTTCTGAGTAGAAATGTATACCATTGCACTGTAAGTTAACTGTGTCTAGAGCCAGTCCTAGCCTATATGGTCAAGGAAAGGAAAGTAGGCTGGTTAGCCAACACTTCTGTGCAAACGTATTTGCATGTATTATTCAATTTCTACAGACTTTTTTCATGTATTTATTTACAGAAGATATACTAGAATCCCACCACATGGCTCCTCAAGGTGGCTCACAATGGATGCACTTAAAGCCATAATACTTGCTTGTGCAAAGCAAGTAGATAACTAATATACAATCTGTACATTAGTCAAGGAGGTGCATATCAGGATCAACTGATGTTGGAATTGACAAAGATCAAATTCATCAAGCATTCCTATCATGATCAATCTGAGTGTTCACGCTTTTGTGTGCAAGATCCAGTGTTAAATGTCACTGATTCAACACCCACAGACGAGTAGACACTCCAAATGGCAAGTCTTCACTAGATCAGTTCTCTAAAGAAAATCTGACAATTCAGTTATACTTTGTCTTCTCCTCCCTTAGGCCAAACATCCTTTATTTTCTTTCATGTATGCATGTGTGTGTATAGCTTACAAGATCCAGCCATTCTTCTGAGCATGAGGGAAAATAAGTAGCACTCTTACCTGAACTTTCAATAAATAATTGGGGCTTTTTAGAGCACCCCCATAATTGCTGTTTCCATAGCTGTGGCTAGTCTCATTTGCCTACTATGCTAGCAACCAAAATAATAAGAATATGAAATCATCTTTATTTGCCCTTTCTACAGCTGTTCCCTTTCTCCTTATTAAAATGCCCAAGTGCTCTCTGCTGTACAAGTGCCTCAGTGCTTTTGCTACCCTTTTCTCTCTATCACAAAGACACAGAAGGCTACATTAAAAGCAGAAGAGAAGTTTCCAGACACTGAAGACTGTGGACCTGACAGCATCAAGCAGAACAGCCGAGGAGGGGTGGTGAGGTCGCTGCCAGCTATTGAGGTTAATGTTTTGGAGGGAGACACAATGGAGCAAGTGGAAACATTAGCAGCTTATAACGAAAGGATTCAAAAATTGCCCCTCATTTGGCACATTTATGGAACATTTTTGCATTACAGCCATGATATTGGCTGCTGTAGTGAATGAATGGAAGGTACTGAGAGTAGTGACTGCGGTCATATGGGTGACAATCTTTGTTGCCTAAAATTGTTTCAGATCCAAGAAAGGGGATTTCAGTGGCACAGAAAGAAGATTCACAGCAAGTTTCTCCTTCTATTTTTGCAGATATTCAGAATGGCAAACAACCTGTGTACATCATGAGCGTTTGGTCAGGGCCGTCTTAACCATAGGCACTAGGGGTGAGGGCACCCGCATGCCAGGCTCTCAGGGGCGCCAGGCCAAGAGTCCAGGGCTGAGAGTTGAGTCTGGGGAAGAGCCCACCCGTCGCTTGGAGTGCTGTGGCGGGCTCTTCTGCTGCGGGTAGCTCTGCGCCGCGAGTTTGGGGCGACCGAACCAGCAAGAGGCTGAGGCGGCCGGCGGGCTCTGCCCTCCTGTGTGCCTGGGACTGGGCAAGCTGGGGGGGGCACCGGGCGGATCTTTGCACCCTGGTGCCACATATGCTTAAGACAGCCCTGCATTTGGTTCACTACTTATTATACCTGATAAAGGTGCTTTAAATGAATTTTTATTTATGGCTTCTATCCAGTGGTGTCTGTCATCCTGGCAGAAGGCTTTTTGATCCAGAACAGAAGCTTCCATGAGCAGAACAAGGAGGTTACTGGTTTCCCCAGCCTACCTTACAGCCCCCTGTGCACCCCGAAATTCTGCTCCAGAGGATTGGAGAAACAGATCAACATGAGTAACACCTTTGGATACAACACTATCCAGCTTCTTAAATGACATTCCTCTGGACAAGGCCTGAAGCCCCTCTCCAGTACTTTCCACAAAGGTTCACAACTTCTCCACTTCTTCCATCATAATTGCTTCTTTTTATGAAACTATTCCTCTCTGAGATATTTTGTACTTTATTAGACTTTCAGTTGAATACAGAAAAACTTTTAAACTGAAGAGAATATGATGGCCATCTTCAAATACATCTCTTCAAATATCCATCTTCAAGTATCTTAAGGGCTGTCACATAAAAGATGGAGCAAACTCTCAGGTAGGGCCTGAACCAATGGATTCAAGTTACAAGAAAGGTGATTCCAACTAAACATCAGGAGGAGCTTTCTGATGCTAAGAGTTGTTCGACAGTGGAAAGAACTCCCTTGGAAGGTAGTAAACTCTCCTTCCTTTGAGGTTTTTAAGCAGAGGTTGGATCGCCATCTGCCAAGGATGCTTTAGCTGAGATTTTAGCATTGCAGGAATGTGGACTACATGACGCTCAGGGTCCCATCCAACTCTACAGTTCTATGAGTCTAGGATTCTACAAACATTTGTTTCAACATTAAGACGCTTGGGCTGAAACCCTGAAGCAAGTCTAAGGAACAATATCTAGACAAAGGAAAAGCATTAGAAATGTAAGTTCTATTTCCCACTCTGTGGGGTGGATTTTCCATTGCATAGACCAACAGAGTTTCTTTGTTGGTAAGGGGAAGGAAATCATGAAAGTTTATATCATGAAATAACTTACAAATATGTTTTTCCCATATGGAATTGTATTTTCCTTCCTTCCTTCCTTCCTTCCTTCCTTCCTTCCTTCCTTCCTTCCTTCCTGATAATTCCTCTGCTGCCTGGAGTTTTTGGGAGACTATTAGAGAGATAGCCAGAGAAAAGCACAACACTTCGCAGTTTGAGAACCAAAGAGATGCGTACATCTCTAAAGAGCACAAGTTCCAAACTTCCTTTGTTTTTGCCAGCATTTCCTGTTCTCCGACAGGAGGAGCCAACAATATGTACCAGTGGATTGGTTGCATGAGCAATGCTTATCCACCATCATTATAAGCTACACTGAGATCTAGTGGTTTAGTACTACAAGCCCCAGCATGTTAGAAAACGAGTTAGGCCTCAGTTTTCAGGGTGCATAAAATAACTGTTGCTGGATCCCAGAAATAGAGAGCAAAGTCTAGAGGGCATTTATTATTTGTATTTAAGCAATGAACATGCATGCCATTCTAGGTTGGCTATAACTACAACTCAGGCAGCCAAGAATGTACATAACTGAAGCAAAAGAAACAAAAAGGAGTTAAAGGACCCTAATAAATCCTCCTGTCTATCAAAACAGACAAGGCCTTTCTTTTCTTTTCTTTTTTAAAAAGAAGAAGTAGTATGCAGTGGAGACCGGAGCCTCTGTTTGTACTTGGCTCCGAACAATTATTATTCACCACTACAGGTGGCTGCAACAGTGATGACAACTGGAAGGATGTCATTGGCCCTTCCTTCTACTATGACATGGGCTTGGAAATCATGGGTTCAGCTTTT
This sequence comes from Podarcis gaigeae, assembly GCF_964106915.1. Taxonomy (NCBI): domain Eukaryota; kingdom Metazoa; phylum Chordata; class Lepidosauria; order Squamata; family Lacertidae; genus Podarcis; species Podarcis gaigeae. Next base: position 30,521,136 of record NC_139688.1, read on the forward strand.
TTATATTTAGCATTATCCACAGCCTCATTAAAGTTACAGATTTTATTCAGTAGTTAAAGGTCAGGTACTAGTTATCCCGTCAATTCTTTTCAGGACAGCTACAGCAGTTGCCAGATCATTCTGGCCCTTATCTACTAACAGTTCCAAGAGACAAAATTAGCACACACTTGTTTTATCAGGCACCACTGGGCTTCTGAACAATTACTCTTTCTTGGGCTAGTTAATTCAGTCTATATCACTGTAGGATTAGCTGCCAGTTTTCCCAGCTGCGAGGAACGGCAAGGGATGGACTTTTCTTGACAGTTGGATTAGCTTGGGGTGCTTCCATTTTGCTTTACATGATGCCACCAAAAAAAGGCTTGCAAAAGATTGTATAAAGATTGCAGTTCCCAAGCTGCTGGCTGACCTCTGGAAAGTATGAGCTGAAATGATTAGAAGTCAAAACCCTGTAAAGAAGAGCTGCTAAACAGTTATGAGCTTCTGAGCAATGCAGCATGCACTAGCTCTCCCCACCCCTGACATTTTGTATGTTGAGTGAGAAGGTCTGGAGCAGGGGTCAGCAAACTTTTTCAGCAGTGGGCCAGTCCACTGTCCCTCAGACCTTGTGGGGGGCTATACTTTGGAAGAAGAAGAAAAAGAATGAATTCCTATGCCCCACAAATAACCCAGAGATGCATTTTAAATAAAAGCACACATTCTACTCAAGTAATAACACACTGATTCCCAGACCATCCATGGACCAGATTTAGAAGGCAATTGGGCCAGATTCAGCCCCTGGGCCTTAGTTTGCCTACCCATGGTCTGGAGGGAGAACCTTCACATGTTTAGTTGAACACACAGAAATTCCTTGATGTGATTGGGAACCCAAATAGTGCAAGGCTTGTGCTCATCTGGATTCTAAGCATGTTCTATTGAACACAGAGATATATTTTTCAGGCCTTCTCATCTAAGACATGAAGATCTGAGACTGCAGCTGGTGGGGGTGGGGATGTTCAGGACGTAATTAAGTCATGCGACCCTAGTCCTCCTGTGTGTGTTTTGGGAATGCATTCTGGGAATATGTGGAGATGAATGCCTGATCAGAACTCCACTCTGCTGCAATTAATGAAGTCTCCCAGGTTTATGGAGTGGAAATCCAAAAAGCTTCAACAGAGAGGGAGAGCAGGACTATTCCACAGGTTATGCTGAGAGACCAGCTCCGTTGAGTGTCCATCATGGCGATGCTTGTGTTCAGTTCCTGCTTAAGGGTTTTGCATGGGTATCAGGTTGGCCACTGTGAGAAGAGGATGCTGAACTGGATTGGCCATTGGACTGATCCAACATTCGTCTTATGCTCTTCACTCTTATCTGGAACAGTCATCCCATCAGACTACAGCAGCAGGAAAGATGGGAGTGCAGAACAACTCCATTAGCTTTGCTAAGAGACCAGCTCCATTTGGCTTCTCCTGGATTGGTTCCACTCCAGCTAGTCTTGACAAGAACTAATATGCCTGAACTAATGCCTGAACTTGTTTGTTTTCCTCTTCCCTCTTTTCTTTTGGTTGTGGTTTTTATACTCTATGCCAGTCGTCAAAAACTGTCTTGTTTTTGAGCCTACTTGGATGAAGAAAAAGGAAAACATGCCTTTAATTAACGAGTTAGTTAGTTAATCCAAACTTCAATGCAAACTCCACCTCGTGCTCCATTTCAATCATTCAGAACCTTGCATGGGGCACATCTGGTGGTTCCCCAGGGCTGGCCCACCCATGAGGCAAGGTGAAGCAACTGCCTTGGGTGCAGAATCCATAGGGGCAGCAAATCTGGCTTCTAGGGAATGCATTGCCCACTGCTGCCACAGTAGCATCAACAGCAGCTGTATGCTCCTTGGAGACCAGATCTGAGCCACCTCCCCAACTTTCTCAGCAAGCCCCCCTCTAACCTATGCCACCTCCATAGCAGCCCCTAGGTGAATTGAGTGTTCTGCTGGTCTCATCCAACCCCTAGGGAGTAAATGGCGGGGACTGCCCTCTGCAGTCTCTTAGTCTCTGCCCCGACCTCTGTGATTTAGAGCAGGCCCCTTCCCCCGCCCCAAGCCTCTGATTCCCACTTCAACTATTGGGAAAGGTTGATCTGACACCCCCCTCCATTTGTTGCCTACTAGCAGAGGTTCAGCAGGAATCATCACTGCTTTGTTTTACATTATCTTCTGAAAGCTGTATTGTTTACACAGGTCTTTTCAATGTGCCCCCCCCCCTTTAAACCAGCCAGTATTTACTGATGGTTTATTGATGTTTTCACTAATGTTCTCACTGACATTTTCACTGGGTTTTTTTTTAACGGATCTTATTATTATATTGTTGTATGTTGTATACCACATGCAAGTGCAGATTACAAATACTTCAGTCAATAAATAAATAAAAAGCCTGTTGTGTTTAAGCTTCAGAGACGGATTTCAAACACTTTAATAATGTGGTTTCTTCTCAGTTCTGATCTTACACATCATACTTTTAAAGTATATTCCTCCCAACAAGAGTTCACCAAGTTTGTTAATGGTGCTGGGAATTGTAGCTGTGTAAACCACTGTTCCTGGGATTCCTGAGACAGGGAATGTGCTTTAAACATCTGCAGCCTTAGGTCGGAGTGAAACAATATAAATTGAAAGCATTTGCAGATGACCTGGTATTAACATTGCAAGAGCCAGTCCCTAGTACTAAAAGAGTGTTAGAATTAATTTCTGATTTTGGTCGGGTGGCGGGATTTAAGTTGAACAAGCAAAAAACTAAGGTTCTAGCAAAAAAATTGACAACTACAGAAACAGATGAGTTCGTGAAAGAAACAGAACTAAATGTGGTTAAAAAAGTAAAATACCTAGGGGTGTATCTGACCTCCAAAAATTTGAATTTATTTAAAGATAACTACGAGAAATGTTGGTCAGAAATCAAAAGAGATTTGGAAACGTGGTCAAGACTGAAACTTTCCTTGTTGGGCCGAATAGCAGCTATAAAGATGAACGTATTGCCAAAAATGTTATTTTTGTTTCAGACCCTACAGATCGTGGACAAGGTGGAATGTTTTGGAAAGTGGCAGAAGGATGTTTCTAAGTTTGTTTGGCAGGGCAAAAAGCCCCGAATAAAGTTTAAAATATTAACTGATGCGAAAGAAAGAGGGGGATTTGCCCTGCCAGACTTGAGGTTATATTATGAATCTGCAGCCTTCTGCTGGTTGAAAGATTGGATCTTACTGGAAAACACTGATGTCCTAGATCTGGAAGGGTTTGACAATGCTTTTGGGTGGCATGCATATTTGTGGTATGACAAGGTTAAAGTGCACAAATTGTTTAAAAACCACATTGTTAGGAGAGCAATTTTAATGGTCTGGACAAAATATAAAGACTTATTGGAGAGTAAGACTCCGAGGTGGCTCTCACCGGTGGAGGCCAAGGCACGTAAGAGACCTAACATGGAGGCCAATTGGCCTAAATATGGGGAAATTATTGAAAAGATTGGAGACAATTGGAGGTTGCAGAGCTTGGAAAAATTAAAAAACAAGGTGCGAGATTGGTTGCATTATGCACAAATTCAAGAGGTCTTTAAAGTAGACAAGAAGGGAAAAATCGAAACTAGAGACAGAACTGTTAGAACCAAAAAGTAAACTACTTTCGAGAATGTATAACCTGCTGCTTAAATGGAATACTCAGGATGAGACAGTCAAATCCGCCATGATAAAGTGGGCGCAGGACTTGGGGCATAACATTATGTTTGAAGACTGGGAAAGGTTATGAATGAAATTTACGGCATGTACTGCCTTGAAGGAAAACATTATGAAAATGATATACCGGTGGTACATGACCGCAGTCAAGCTTGCTAAGATATATCACCTGTCTGATAATAAATGTTGGAAATGTAAAGAGGCGGAAGGGACATTCTTTCACCTCTGGTGGACCTGCCCGAAAGTGAAGGCCTTTTGGGAAATGATTCATAATGAACTAAAAAAGGTACTTAGATTTACCTTACCTAAGAAACCAGAGGCCTTCCTCCTGGGCATGGTGGACCAGAGAGTGCTTAAGAAGGACAGAACTTTTTTTATGTACGCCACTACAGCAGCAAGGATCCTGATTGCAAAATATTGGAAGACACAAGATTTACCCACACTGGAGGAATGGCACACGCAGTTGATGGACTACATGGAACTGGCCGAAATGACTGGCAGAATCCGAGACTTGGGAGAAGAAACAATCGAGGAGGACTGGAAAAAATTTAAGGACTATCTGGAAAAACACTATAAGTTGTATGAATGTTAAAAAAATGCACCTTTTAGGAAACTCTAGCTTCAGTAATATTAAACTAAAGAAATGGAAATTAAGGCACAGGAAGTCTGAGATAGAATAAGGAAATAACTTTATTGTGTTTAAATGAAAATGTACATGATTCGGGTTATAATACATTTGAAATTGGGTAACATGATAAAACGAAGGATACAATAAGTAATGAAATAAGTCAACAAATTGCTGATGTTATGTTCACAGAGAATGCAGGGTTGGGAGGATGTGGGGAAGTCCAGTAGATTTGGAAAAAAGAACAAGAAAATTTGTAATCTTCTTATTTTACTTTTATAACATGCTCTTTATTCTTTTTTCTGTACTTTACAAACTTAATAAAAAATATTATTAAAAAAAAATAAACATCTGCAGCCTTAGACTCAGTCAAGTTTTGATGAAACTTCAACAACTTCAGTTGTTGAAACATTATTACTTTTTCCTAAGGCTGTACAATTACAGCAGTAACTCTAGTTGAGGACACGATCCATTCAGGGGTGCCGTTCGCACCCCAAAAAGTCCGCAACTAGAGTGGTGCTTCTGTGCAAGCACGGAGCTCGATAGAGCGCCTCTGCACATGTGCAGAATGCTTCTGTGCACACATGCGTGGTGTAATCTGGAAGTATACGCAAGCCGAAAAGACACAACATGAATCTAACACAACACGAGGTATGACTATAATGGCTATCACACCCACCAATAACTTCAACTTTAATTGCACTAAAATAGATCTTTCCCTTTGCAAAGTTTGGGGGGTTTCTTTACACCTTTTTTTTTTCTAGGACAAAATTGTTGCCAATAAACCACTGCAGAGTTGAGCCACAGATCTTTTCTTCTTGGAAAACTACCAACCTCTCATGATTTCAGATGAAGTTTTTAAACTACTTATGCTTGTGATTAGAGATTTAAAGAGTAATGAGGACTGACATCACAGTTTTGCAATGAATCTGTAATTATAGCTGTACAGATGAACAGGAGGAAAAAATACAAAGCGAGCAATTGGGTGTGATGCCACTCACACTTTTACTTTATTTTAATTTTTTAAAGAAATTCATGAAATGCTTCCCATTTCATTTTCTGAGGCTAATCAAAACCTACTCTGCTGGAAAGATATGGAATGATGGTGAATATGCAAGATTTCTAATCCACTATTTGCATTATGACACCCACTACTCTTCCATTCAGATCAATTTCTGGTTTTAAAATAGATTTGGTAAAAGAAGGAGCTGTTATTGAATATGAAAAGGCTGAAGTGTATGAATAATACCTATTAATAGTCACAACTGAATGGAGGGGGAAGTACTTTCTATCACTGATGTTTCTATAGCTTCCAATGCATATGCATATACATAAGCAGAGAGAGCTCACCCTCCTCCCACAACCACAACCTTTTCTCTCTCTCCAAATGTTGTTGTACTCCACCTCCCATCATCCTGAGCCAGCATGCCCAGTGGTCAGGAATAATGGGAGCTGAAGTCCAGTAACATCCAGAGAACAGGTTAGCTCCCTGCTCCCATTTTGCTCATTTTACCAGTGAGCAAACTAGTAAACCAGAGAACAAGCTCCCCATTGAGATTTCCCACCCCTCTGGGCCTTCCAGTCTTTTATGAGGCTGCTTATAGACTTCTCAGAACCCCAACAATCCTCTCTTTTATGAAGTATCCTGGCTCTCACTGCATGAAGAATTCAAACTCTTTTTCCGGGGATAGAAAAATATTTGTGCCCATCTTCCAGAAATCTGTAGGCAGGAGGCTAAAAAGAGCCAATGCAGTTCACAAAATAAATGGCAATATGCTCCCACAGCTGCCCCCTGACATTGCTCCATCCACATTGCATTCTGCACCAGTTGTAGCTTCTGAAAAGTCTTTAAAGGAAGTCCCATGCAGTGCTCAACCAACCATCCATCCATCCATTCTACTTATACCACACCTTTCCCTCCAAAGAGCTCAAGGTAACATACATGGTTCTTCCCCCTCCTCATTTAATCCCCCACAACAACCCTGTAGGGTAGACAGGCTGAGGTGAATTGACCAGCTCAAGGTCACCCAGTCAGCTTCATGGTTGAGCAGGGATTCAGACCTTGATCTCCCTTCTTTATGTCCAGCATTCCAACCACTATACCACACTGGCTTCCACTATTGTCGCAGTCTAGCCTGCATACAGGGACGCAGGTGGCGCTGTGGGTTAAAGCCTCAGCGCCTAGGACTTGCGGACTGAAAGGTTGGCGGTTCGAATCCCTGCGGCGGGGTGCGCTCCCACTGCTCGGTCCCAGCGCCTGCCAACCTAGCAGTTCGAAAGCACCTCTGGGTGCAAGTAGATAAAGAGGGACCGCTTACCAGCGGGAAGGTAAACAGCGTTTCCGTGTGCGGCTCTGGCTCGCCAGAGCAGCGATGTCACACTGGCCACGTGACCCGGAAGTGTCTTCGGACAGCGCTGGCCCCTGGCCTCTTAAGTGAGATGGGCGCACAACCCCAGAGTCTGTCAAGACTGGCCCGTACGGGCAGGGGTACCTTTACCTTTACCTTTTTAGCCTGCATACGATAAAGCATGCCTAACAGTGGTAAGATTACAAACAATATGTGATTAGTAGGCCACAATGAGTGTGATAGTAACACAAGCAGTGTAGGCCTGCTTTAGTGCACAACAGCAATATTTTACTCCTTCAGGATTGTGTCTTTACCATTCACTTTTCTCCCGTAAAATATACTGTATAACCTTTGAAGCAACTGTTGTTAACATCGAGCCGTTAATAAATTTAATCTACACTACAAAGTAAACACTTAAATGAAAGGCTGCTCTGAGCCACTAGGGAGGATGCTAAAATTAGGATAGGAATGGTTAGTAGGTTGGTTGTGGTTCTCGTTTTGTGCTACTTTATAAAGAGAGGATGAATTTCTGCAGGTGTGGGAAAAGCATTATGTCTGGGTGGCAATAAAAAAGGTTACAGCTGGAACCTAACCATTTATACTGCTGACTCCTAGCCACTAAAATTAATAATTGAATGGCTTATGGTTAATAAAATATTGTTACTTTTAGAAGGTAAATTACTGTTAGAAGAGATGTAATCTATCTTGCCAACATAGCATCTAAAAATAGCTTTAGCACCGGGCAGGAAAAAAAGAGTTATCCACAGACTCCTTCACTTTTAATACTTCTGCCTTTGGAATGACATGTTCAACAATTGCTCAGTGTCCCTGTCACAGAAACAGAAGTTTATAATTTCTGAAATGCAAGGAAAGAAAGTGAAGGAAAGAAAAGTCCTGGAATATTGCCTCTGATTTCCTTCCATGTGAGAACTAGCATTATTCTTCCTAATGTCACCGAGTAGCATTGTATCAAGAAGGTATTTCGGGCCTTTCGATAAATATTTTTGTTTATGCTTGACACCATTCAGTACTTGATTAACTTCATACACTTGCCATGATTTGATTCTTGTGTGCTTCTGTTATGGATTATGCAAATCTATCCTATTTGTAACCAAGTGACTCAGGGCAGTATATTTGAGTTTCATTGAATCTGGCAGATCTGGACCATTCTGGGCCATCCAACCTGAACCTGACCCACAGCTATCCATGTCTCAGCTCAGTCCGACTCAACTCAACACCCAAATCCCTGCAAATAGGACTGATTTGGCTCATGGTTTGGGACACAACCAAATTTGGGGCACATCCTATATATATGTGTGTGTGAGTGAGTGTGTGTGTGTGTGTGTACACACACACACACACACACACACACAGAGTTTAAAGCAACATCACCACACAAAATCTATCCTAATCCAATACACATGCCAGCTGGGGTAAAGATCTCCATTAGAAGACTCATTGAAAGAGGAACATCTTTAGCGGTCACAGAAGAGACAATAGAGAAGGTGCCCAGTGGATTCCAACAGCTTTCAGCCCTGGCTGGATGCAGAAAGGCCTTTCCTTACCTCCAGATGTTCTTAGATTCCACAAGCCATCATCCCTGACTTGCTGACTTGAGGAACTGCAATTCCCTTCAGCCCAGCGACAACTGTCATGTTGGCTTCCCCTTGTCTAAGTTGATTGTGGGTCTCAATCCAGAGCACACAAAGCAGTAAAGATCATGCGCAATGCATTTTCATCGAATAGAGGCATGAGATAATTATTCTTAATGTTTCCTCCGGCTCTCTTTCCTTGCCATTTTTTTTACGCATCCACAAAGGTTGTAGCCGGGAGGAGATACGACATCACATTCTATACATTGCTGCTCCCTAGCTAGCCTTCACACTGGGAAAATTCACTGTCATTTAAGTAATGGACAGTGCATGAGGAACACCCATTGCCTTAGAATACAAGTACAGAAGCACAGGACTTGGAATGAAAGCACACCGCTGTGAAAAAGAATGTGGTTTGTGCTCCCTCCTTATTATTTCAAGGCTACAAGTGAACTGCACCATTAACAAATAATGGGCCTCACTCTCAGCAGGGAGGCTGGGATTTTATTGGATCGCTTAAACTAGATTTATTAAACGTTGAAAGTAGGTGCTGTCCATCAGGGTTCACATTACTTACTCAAAAACAAAACTGAACAAAGGGAGGAATCAGAAGAGTTGCAGAATGAGTAGATGGCCCTTTTCGATAACTGTTGGAAATATTGGAAATATATATATCGAGAAAAAATAACTAGAAAATATTTTGCAACAGAGTTCCATGCACATGTCCCACTGTATTCAATGGGGCTTACTCCAGGGTAGGTTTTCCTAGGATTGGACCCTTATTTTATCATTTGGGGACATAATTGGGTCACAAGGCAGACTTTAATTGATCAGAAATCAGGAGTTGGCATTGTTTCTTTAACCCAGAATCCCAGCTATTAATATATTTAAGAACTGGGAGTGATTTTGTCAGCTTGGAAGCAACCTACCATCTCCAGCCCTTTAATTAATTATACTGGGCGGTTCATAGAATAAAATCAGAATATAAAACCACAAAATACATAATCAAAATAAAAACAACAACAACCCAATAACACCCCCCCACACACACACACATATTTTAAAAGGGCATAAGGTAAAAGGTAAAGGTAAAGGTACCCCTGCCCGTACGGGCCAGTCTTGACAGACTCTGGGGTTGTGCGCCCATCTCACTTAAGAGGCCAGGGGCCAGCGCTGTCCGGAGACACTTCTGGGTCACATGGCCAGCGTGACATCGCTGCTCTGGCGAGCCAGAGCCGCACACGGAAACGCCGTTTACCTTCCCGCTGGTAAGCGGTCCCTATTTATCTACTTGTACCCGGAGGTGCTTTCGAACTGCTAGGTTGGCAGGCGCTGGGACCAAGCAGCGGGAGCGCACCCCGCCGCAGGGATTCGAACCGCCGACCTTGCGATCGGCAAGTCCTAGGTGCTGAGGCTTTAACCCAGGATGTCAATCAAATCAACCAAAGGCCTGGTTTAAAAGGACTGGTTTTGCCCATTTATTTAAATGTGTCTACTCTGCCTCCCACAGTGGTCACCCAGTATGGCACAAAAACCTATTTGAATGGGGCAATCTAGAGCAAAGAGGGACAGAGCTGTGATGGCAGACCATGGCATGTGATGACATTCACATCTACCCAGCTATTTTATATTGTCACAACTTTGGGTGGATAAAGTACTGGGTGGGTAACCTTCTAAAGGGGTATGGGAAGGGATGTCACTATCCAGGAGTCCACACAGGTGTGATGGGCCATAGCACATTTCCAAGTGGTGGCCCTGTTCGGCTCAACCCAATTTGGTGTTCTTTTCTGGGTGAACCTCTGCACAGGGTTGACCCAACCTCTTATCAAACAACAGGCGGGTAGCTCGATACCTGGTGTATGCCCACTGCCTTTGCCAAAGCTTGCTTACATCTGTAATCAATAAAAGCTGTGACCTATTTCTATGCAATACTGGTGTCCTGAGCCTTGTTTCTACTTGAGGTGGTCACTCACAAGGTCACCTGCTTCCTGCCCCTGGACTCGCAATATTAGTATACTGCTCATTTGAAGTGCTGTTTCAGTGTTATTGGCCCAGAGATGGAAAGAAGATAAAGTCCCTATCAGAGAAGATGGCAGATCAAGTTGATGGATTATGCCGAAATGGCTAAAACAACCAGAATAATCAGAAATCAGGAAGACCAAAATTTTAATGAGTGGGGGAAATTTATAACTTACCTTAAAAACCATTGTAAACGGTTAAAATCGTTAGTAGGATTGGAATATCACTTGTAGCTTAATGGTGAATTTTGGACACAATGGAGATGTAAAAGATTTGGATTATCAATGGGACCCACAAAGGGGAGGAGGGAAGTTCAAGAGATTCATTGGACTCTTGTTTGATGTATGTTCAATATGTGACTGAAAAATTTTAATCTGAAAAAACAAATAAATACAGTGTGTGTGTGTGTGTGTGTGTGCGTGCGCGCGCACGCGCACGCATGCTATTTCAGTGGCATGAATCTTCCACAACGGATGTACAAGAAGGTTTTAGCCACTGCAGAGTTTCTGATTTGAAGAATTTAGATACATTGTGTTCTCCCCACCAGTGGCGTAGCGTGGGTTGTCAGCACCCGGGGCAAGGCAAGTAATTTGCGCCCCCGAACCCATGGATTTGCGCCCCCGAACCCGTGGATTTGCGCCCCCTAACACTAACTTCCAGATGTTGCGCCTGATGCGGCTGGCCCCCCCCTGCACCCCCACGCTACGCCACTGCTCCATACCACCACCACCTTCAATTTGAAGCATTTGTTACCCGCAAGCCTGAAACTAAAAATTTGAAGATGAAAAATACATCACAGAGCTTTCATATTAGAAAAGTGAAGCATTTACCCGGGAAAGAATACTCGAGACACGTAGTCATCTGCTTATTTGCTCATTCATCTGGCATAAAATTAAGGAGGGGAAAGGATGTCTTGATTAATGACCCAAGCTAATCATTTCCACAAATTACACAATAGACATCTCTTATTTGATCCCAACAAATTACTTTTGTATTAATCATAAATGTCACTCACACTCAAAACATACACAAATACACACACACAAAGAGAGTGAGAGGGAGAGAGAGAGATTCAGAGTGGTCTATATTTTATCTGTTATAGCAGATTGCCTCGCAGATAAAGTTGGTTTAAACAAGCAATTAGTCAGGAAGTTATTGAACATTTCAAACAAGTGTGCTGCATGAAACTCAAATTAAAGAAGTTCAAAGGAATTTAACAGTGTTTTGATTGCACAGGTGCCTACTCTTTGATTTATCATGTACAAACAAAAATGAAACATAAGATTCAAATGCGTAGCAAATTTGGCTAATTTCCGTTACCTTGGCCAACTATTCTAAAGACAGCATTAAGCAAGCAATTTGAATGGAAAATTTGCGTGGACAGGCGGAGTCCCCAGATCCCGCGCGGTCCCCCCGTCATGTAGAATAACGACTCAAGACAACGTGCTATGGGGTTAAATTGGCCACAACTTTATTAAATTTCAAATGTGGGTAGACCTTGGCTCAGGCATTCGGCGTTCTCCCTCCCCAGTCCCCAGCCGGGGACCTAGGGAGCATCAGGGTTATCCAGTGGGGGGGGGATGGGCCGGCTCTGGAGAACATATGTTCAAGCAGAGATAGCTGCCCCCATAACGCCGCCGCCGCAGGGGAGAGCAATGACGACCTTTCGGCGTACGGTCAAAGCCTCCCTTCAGAAAACCCCTTTAACGGGTAACCCTGGTATCGCCGCCGCAAAGAGGAAGATGGACAAAAGGATTCCGCCCAAGGCCTGATACCGCCAAAGTTGTGACGTTTTGCTACGGGAAAGGCGAAACCTGCCAATGCAGGGAAATTCCTTTCCGGCCCTTTAACAGTGACCTTAACATAGCAACGCCCGCATATCTGTGAAGAAAAGTTAACCTGCAAAACCTGTGAGGAAAAATTAACCTGCAAAATAAGACATTAACTGAGGGTGGGTAGGGTGGGAGAAGCTCTGGAGCCAAGTGAGAATTCCCAGGTAAGATCCTCCCTCTATTGTGTGGGCAGGTAATCCCTCCCCTACCTGGCCTGGTCTCCTTGGCAACGCTTCCCCCAGGTGGGATTGGACAACTGACTGAGGTAGGCGGAGACCTCCAGGTATCCCACCTGAGGGAAAGCAAAGCCAAGCCTATGCTGTTGGAGCCGCTCCAGATCTAGGGGCTGCACGCGTCCACGCAAAGGGCGCCCCCCGTTTTAAGCGGGGAGCGGTCATTGTGGTGATCCTGGATGAGTTATGTAGTAAAACTTCATTTTTATTTCATCATCATCCCTATGAGGTGTCAATTATGAACAATTGATGCTTTAAACACAACAATTATTGTACAGGAATGTTGTTTCTATTTCTTTTTTTCTAAAGCAGTTTGTATATAACCTTATGGGGGGGAGTTGTGATAGTTAGCCAACTGTGAGGACACAGTTCCTGTTTGTTCTATGTAGTAAAAATGAAATCTTTTACACTCACCTCACTACTGCAGCAACATCTACACTATACATTTAAAGAACTATGATACCACTTTAGAGAATCATGGCTCCCCCCAAAGAATTATGGGAAGTGTAGTTTTTTAAGGGTCTGAGAGTTGTTAAGGAGACCCCTACACAGAGCTCTATAAGGGGCAGACTGCAGTTGCCAGGATCCACTGGCGTACAAAGGGGGGCAGGGGAGCGCATCACCCCGGGTATCATTTGGGGAAAGGGTGCCATCGTGGCCACCCCCAGAAGCACAACCCCAGGACTTGGGCCATGCCCCCATGGGCGACGCGCCACGCCCGAGCGCCACATGCCAGCCATGCCCCCGCCTGTTCTCTGCTCCAGGGGTTGCAGCATGTTGCTCCGCCACTGCCAGGATCCTTTGGGAGTGATGTGGGGATGTGTTTTAAATCATTGTGTTTGTACGCAACTGAGGTCTGAAATTGGGGGCCAGTTCTTGGCACTTGCAGGCATATGGGAGGGGTGGGGGCTTATCAGTGTCTTTGACTAGTTTAGAAAGTGTCCAGATTCCTCGTCTGAAGTTCTTTCAGAATAAAAATCTGAGTGTAAAATAAATTTACAGCTGCAGTTTGGTGTTCAGGTTCTTTTCTGACATACAGCCACAAAACAGTTCCCGTTCTTCCTTCTAGAAACCTCCCTAGTCCCTCCTCTTGAGGGCAGACCTTGTGATGGGGTAGCCTAGGATTGACTCTGGGCATTCTGAAATACCACCTTGAATCAAGGAATGGATTTGTTGCAAATATCCACTCTTGCTCAACATCTGCCATCTCCCCACGCACTTCTTTCTCTGTCCTATTCACCACTGCATCCTTCCTTTGCCACCCTCTTGGTGAGAGGTCCAGCACCGATATGGAGAACTTTTCTAAGCAAAGAGAAAGAACCACTCAAGGCATGTAAAAAGCAAATTAACAAGACATTCTGGAAGCAAAAGCTTTTCATTTCCTCTTTATACTGGCATTCTGCATTATTTTCACACACACCCTGCTTCTTAACTAGTTCTCCACACGTCACTGTCAGGCTGAGCTGGGCAGGGTTGTTGTAACTAAATTTTATGGCCCTCAGGCTGCTTAAATCTTGGCGTCCTCCTGCTGTTTCCTATCAGTGTTCAATTTGCATTACTCCTGTAGCCCCCAAGAAGAGCCTCTTAGTATTCAATATTGCGCTATATATTTCCACCGGCTTCAAAAGGCTTTTCATTTCGTGTGTTGCGGATGTTCCTTAAGTAGTTGCTTCCACAGCTGTCCTTGCTTCAGATGTTTTTGAGTGTATGATACAGTGCCCCCACTCCCCTGCCCCCTGCCACTTGCAGAGTTAAGGAAGATCTGTTAGCGTTTTCTGTTTTGAACTGCCTCTTTCAGGACTTGATAACTCAGCTGTAAAATTTCACTTCAGGCTGAAAGTTGCCATTAGAGAAAAGTGGACCTGGGGCGCGCTAGCCTGATGGCTTAGCTTAACATAGTGGCAAAATGTATCGCAATTGTAATGCTATAGGACAGTGGTTTTCAAACGGCATTCTGGAGAAACCTGGAGCTCATCAGTGAGAAGAGCAGTAAACAAGATCCCCAAGCAGAAAGCTTTTCTGCCACCACTAGGGATGGGCAAATACTGTCTTTCAATGTCTCATATTTCCAATCTCAAGTTCAGTTCTGCCTCTCCCCATTTAAATTTGCAATTTTTATTTTTTAAAGGTCCTCATTAAAATTCTTCAGCATTTTAATAGGTCTTTCCCATAGTCTGCAATTTTGCCTAATGCCATTACTGCCCTTTGGCAAGGGTAAATTTGCCACACAAACACTTATTATTATTATTATTATTATTATTATTATTATTATTATTATTTCAATTTATATACCACCATTTATCAGAAGGTACCAGGGTGGTGTACAACATTAAATGCACACTACAGAACATCTATGATTAAAAAAAAACATAATAAACAACGTAATACATCTTCTACAAGTACAATTGAGAAGTCGCCATCCTCCTCTGACATAAAGTGTACTTCCGAGTTCTATTTGTTATCCGATATCTGAATCCTCAAAGGCATGGATTCATCCCACAGTGCCTCCTTTAGGGTTGCACGATGCAATCTGGATCCCAGCGCTGGGTGGAATTAACACACAATTGACCGGCTCAATGCCAAATCTGTACCTTTAGAGCTTTTCTTCATGTATATATTACCCAACTCTCTAGTGTCACTTAAGTAAGTTTGGCTCCAAGCTGTCATTGAACAGGTTTGATTTTTAAGGTCAACAAGGAGTCAGGTGGTGCGACGTGATGAGAATTTTACGCTTCAGTTCCATTTTGATAATTGAAATGTTGTTTCTGGTATGGATCTACAGGTTGGGTTCCCTTCCTCCCTTCGTGTCACATTGTGCCATCAAATTCATATTTCATTCTGTGCGCTCACTCAAGACGGTTGCTACATGTGCTTAAAATCAAGGATGAGTCCAACTGATCACACATACAAGGGCACAGAATAGATGCTAACAGCCTTTGGGGAACTTAAGTACATGACAGTTTTGAAGGCAAATGCACAGCTGCCAGTAGTATCTGGGGAGCCAGCCAAGAAGCCAGATGCTACCAGGAAAAGAATATCCTCTGCTGTTTGGCACTTAGGCTCCCATGAGTGCCATTCAAACACAAAAAGGTCCAGAGTGTTTCACCGAACAATATGATAGGATGCAAAATACCTCGGCTATTGAAAAGGCTGCCTGCTGAATCATGACAGCACCAAAAAAGGTAGGAATAAACAGAGAGGCATGCAAATCAAGCATGTTGAACTGAAGCATATTTCCAGTCTAATTTAGGTTTACATTGAGCTTGAAAAACGTTCGGTGAAATCTGAATGCTGAGAGAGAACTGGAGCTCATGGAGCTTGGACAAGATTGCCAACTTTATCCACCTTGCTTATTGGGCAAACATTTGTTAATGTGTGAATTGGGGGGTGCATTTGAGCTGAGGATATCTGGCCCATGGCATCTGAATTACAGAAATAAAATAAACAAATCTGTTTCCAATATCTTTCAAATGCATAACAAGGTCTGTAGACCTCCAGCGAAGCAACTGCGAATATTTTTCAACATTTTCAAACCCTGTGCTAACCATCTGAAGCCCTGATGGCGCAAAAGTGATTTTCACCGGTGCCCGAGAACGGAATTGTCGCTTAATTTCTCAAAACACACATTTCTGGAAGACAGTTCAACTAATTGCTGTTAACCTTTTTTTCTAAATTAAAATGTTTTGCTATAATTAGTTAACTGGGGGGGGGGGCGGAGTATGATAGAGGTGTATAAAAGTATTCATGGAGAAAGCGGATAGGTCTTCCTCTCTCATAATGCTGGAATTCAGGGGCATTTGATGGAGCTGTGAATATTTGGAAGATTCAAGACAGAGAAAAGAAAGCACTTCTGCACTCAGTGCATAGTTAAGCTATTGTATCTGCTCCCCCAAGAGTGGTGGCCCATCTTGGGACATGGCCATGTTCCACCTCTACTGCTGGAGGCAGTATGCCTCTGAAAATATCAAGTGGGGAGAGTACTGTAGCACTTAGGTCCTGCTTCCCATAGGCACCCTGTGAAAACAGGACAGTGAACTAGATGAGTCTTTGGCATCATCCAGCTGGGCGTCATCCAGCTGGAACATATGCTAAGACAACATATATTTTATTCAAAGAGGGATATTTAATTTAGGGTGGGGGGGATGCAAGTTAAGAGCAGACATGATACAGATTTATGAAATTGAAGATGAATGGAGATATGTATTTCTCTTTGGGAACATAGAAAGTTGCCTTATACCGAGTCAGATCACCTGCCCATGTATTCAGTGTAATGTCTAGTAGTAACTCTCCAGGGTTTACAGATGGCAGTCTTTACTCAACCCTCCCCAGAAATGCCAAAGACTGAATTTGGGACTTTTTGCATATAATGCACCTCTGAGCTGTAGCCCCTTTTGTTATCTCTCAATACTATGACCTGGGAAGCGCAGAAAGGTGGGAGATTTGGGACAAGACAAAAGGAATGACTTCTTTACATGGTACACAGTTGAACTATGGTATTTGCTTCCACAAGATATGGTGATGGCTTCTGGTTTAGATGGTTTGAGGGGAGGGTTGACACATCCATGAAGGATCAGGTCTATCAATGGTTTATCAATGGCTGCTGATGACAGTGGCTGTAAGCCACCTCCAGTTTTTGAGGAAGCATGTATCGGGATGTCACTTGTGAAGAAGCAACTGCAGGAGAAGCCTATAGCCCTCATATCATGCTTTTCAGATTTCCAAGAAGCATCTATACTGGTCTAGCGAGGCCTTTGGTCTTATCCGCCACCAACTCTAGAGTGGGAGCAGCATCCTTTTCACAATAACCCTGTAAGTTAGTTCAGAATGGATACTAAAGTGAAGAGATTCTATCTTACAGTGAAATCCTATGAATGTCTACTCTGAAGTAAGTCCAAATGGATTCAGTGGGATTTATGCCCAGGTATGGTTTTCAACTTTCTTTTTCTCCAAGTATATGATGTGTATTTTCAGACTCAAAAATAGGGATCTAAGCATCAGATAATAAACATGAACTCTCATGAAACAAATAAAAAAATCAGTAAAGGAACTGAAGGATAAAGACAAAGAATATAGGGAGAGAGATGAGTAGACACGTATAGAGTTCCACTGTGAACTTTCTATCTATAAGAGAAGTGAAATCAAATTTGTATTTATCCACACATACAGGATCTAATGCTGTAAAAGTTTCATCTGGCATTGCCTTTGAAGATCTTTTGCTTTCCTGGATTTGCTGTGTATAATGCATGACATTTTAATATTCTCTGATATCTAAGAATACAGAGAGATTTATTTCCAAGTCTTGGAGTGTTAGAAAAGTGTCTATGACCAATAAGAGAAAACAGCCTCTTCACGCTTTCAAATGCTCAAATTATATTCATATGAGGGTGGAGGGAGGAAATCCAATAATTTAATTGCAATAACAAACTCAGTGATGTGTGTTTATCTTACTTTTACACACAGGGATTTGCTAAAAAAATCACCTTATGGAAAAGTATTTCTAGGTCCAAAAAAATCCAAACTCAATGGAGCACTGCACACAAATGTTATTAAAATCAAATCGTTCCTTTTAAACTTCAAATTCAAGTTCAGAGAACCAGGTAATCCAAATGGAAATTAAATGAAATATCCTCTGGAAAATCATAAAACTGTTGCATTCGGGGGAGAAATATTGAGTGATGAACTAAAAGACGAACAACTCAATTCTTTGGGTAAAAATGAATTTTCCAATTAAGCATTAGCCTTTTGGGCTGAAATTGTACAATTCCTAAGAAGGGCACCTTTCTCAAAACTATTGGATCAACCTTTGATCCATTTGCTACAATTCAGCTCCTTTAAACTTTCTGCTTATTGATGTTTTCATATTATGGAAAATACAAATGTCAAGCCTATAACACAACAATCATATTACCAATACTCAGGGTTTACTTGGTTGTTTTTGTTTTTTGTAAGGGAATGGTAACATGAAAGGGGGGGGGGAAATGTTCCTGTTACCCACAAAAAAACCTATTGATTATCTTGACATATAGCATATCAAACCTACTACCTCCTCTATAGGTTACAAACAGAATACAAATAGGAAATGAGAACATTTTACATAGAATTCTACAGCTAACCACATGTACACTTAGCACCTTCTTTGTTAGTAACCAATTTCTTTACCTATAGAGATGTCATAAAAAATTAGTTTCAGGGCATGGTATAACGGTGCATATCAATGCATGGGAACCTTGTGTACACCACACTGAGCTACATGGAAGAAAAGTAGGGTGCCATCTTAATTAATTTGATTTTGATAGATGCACAGCCATGATGGCAACATTTATTCTCAGAGAATGTTTGCTCTTAGTGGAGAACCAAAACAAGTTCTGGCTGGCCAGTTTTGGTTTTGAACATGGAAGTAGATCAAGAGTAGGGAATGGGATCCAGTCCAGAACAGACCCACTCCCTTCAGGCCACATACCTGTCAGCACCCGATGCTAAGATTGTATATCACTGAATGATTTTTCCTATGTGGCAGCATTGCAATCCATCTTGTCATGGTGACAAGGCACCAGACCACCAGCAGCTGTGACTCAGGTTGCTGTGATCAGGGTATTGAGCCAGTTCATAATGGTGGCAGAGTGATCTGAATAATGATGCTGTGCTAGTGAGGCCGATCATAGCTTCAAGACCTTACTCTTTCAAATACCAGATTTTGCGAATTGAATATTCTTCCATTTTCTATGTTATCACAACAAAAGAAACATAAATGCCATGGGGAAATGTGTGCGCCTCTCTCTGTGTGTGTGTGCATCCTAGTATTCAATGGCATGCATTTTGTCTTTGTGTTTTTGTTTGCAAGATAACTTTACACTAGGGATTCCAGTGGTAAAGTCTTGGTATGTGGGGAGAATTCTTAACTAAGTGCATTTTGTGTGTATATATCATTCCAGTTTTGCTGTATGTGCTGCTGAAGTGAGTACAGCACATTTTAAAGCAAGGGTTTGTGGTCCTGGCTTCTTTTTCTGCACAGCGCCATCTTCAGCATGATCTATCGCTTCAGCTCCTCATTCAGATGATGCATTACTCAAATACATCATCAGTTTGAGTAGTCTTTCCAGTGATTTATATGCCTAGTAAATCATTAGTGAAGCAGGCTGATGATGCATTATTCAAGGATGGTGCCATAGGAGGTTCTAGATGAAGATTCAACAGGATTAAAAGACAAAGAGGCACAGCAGTGAAATTGCCCCTCCTGAAGCCTTAAAATTCTAAGAGCAAGCAAAGTCTTAGTGTTCAGTGTTGTGCAATGCACTATGTTCAGCCTATTTACTTTTGCAAATCCTAGCATCTGTGTGTGGAATGGATTATGGAGGTTGGTCATGGCAGGAAAGGTCTTATCTTCCTATCTATGACAAAAATAGAAGAGGGTCTATGAGCCATGGTGGATACTTCCTGAAATGTGCCTAAAAAGATTTACAGGTGTAAATCTGGTAAGGCATTTCCTCCATGTTACCCAGGAATATGCCTAGCAGCAGGAGAAAATACATGTTTGCTAATCCACATCTGTAGTGGCAGGAAATGGATAGTAGTGGGAAGAACATTTTGGCTCAGAGGAGGCATCCATCTGATCTCCATTCTTTCAAACTATAATCTTAGCAGATCCACAGGACTCTTTCCACCTACAAAAGGATTGGGGCAGGGGGAATAGGCGAAAGTAGGCTGAGGGACCACATGTCTTCTGAGCCTAATTTCCTCCACTTGATCATTTTTAAAGTCTCATGTGGGAGGCATAGCTTGGACAGTGACTTACTGGACTGGGTGGAGTAATAAGATGACTTCTAGAGTACTTTCTCTCAACCCACCTATTTACACAAAGCACACTAGAAACCTCCACTCCCCTGTTAAATATGACCCACAAGGGATGAAAGAGGTAATAATCTGACCTACCATTAGATCCATGGTTGCTGCCATCTTTTCCACACATAGTGTCCCTGTAACACTGTGTGGAATTCCTTTTGCATGTCAGGATGCCTTGAAAAGCTCAGAAACTCATCACTTCCAGCATTCATTTGAAGCCCCATTTTCAGCAACCTCTTCCCACTTTCATATTCCTCCAAGCAGCACTACCTTGTAAAATAAATAAGGGGGTCATAATTCCCAAGCAGGATTTGGTACTGGTCCACATAGTATTCAGATGAGTCCACTTTATTATCCCAATTCAGCAAATTCTCCCCCCATCTCTAAACATAATCCTGAAGCATGGAAATGGTGACTGCTACAATGCCTTTGTTTAAAAACCAGATTCTGCTAGAAGTAGTAGATATAGGATATTATAGACTATTATTGAAGTTAACAGAGACTGCCTTTGAGCAAAGTTAACATATACAAAATTGATTGCGGGCACCTTTGTTTAATTGCAAAAAGGTTAAAGTACTAGACAGGACTTGTCAGCAATGTAGTACCCTCAAGACTTTAACATCCATTACATAAAATTTCCTTTAAGCCATTCCATCCTGTCAATCAGATATATATGTACTTCCTGGATACATGGACTGATTGTCCTAATTAGGTTCCTCTTTTCCTGCCTAGCCTTTCAGTATCTAATTTGCATGGCAACTAAGACCACTGTCAACAGAAATGTTCTGACTGTGCTTCAGTCCCAATAAATATGTCACATCACACTGATCAAAGAAGTCCTTCTCTACTTAGGGCTGATTGTCCTATTGTGCTCTCCCAACATACACATTGGGGAAGGTGTTACAGAAAGTGCGAGAATTTATTGGCCCAACATGGGTGTGATTCATTGTAGTTGATCTGGTCCTCTTAGTTACAGCTGATAAAGCATCCGTGTGGCACAGCATTATGGAAAATGCTTAAACAGAGAGGGGAGTTATGCACCTGTATGAGGAGAAGCAGTAGTTTGAGGAAACTAGCCAGGAGTAAAAAAAGTGGGGACAGCTACCAAGGCATCTTCAACTCTCTAGGCATAAGGAAGAGGCTGCAACTGACGAAAGCATTTTGGTGCCTTCAACAAAACTTCAAGATGAGTTAAGCATGCAAGCAAGCTGAACAACAGTATGAGGAGGTGAGGAGGATATCTCCACCCCCCATTCCAAGATCCCTATGTACTGTTGCGGGAAGAATATTCGGCAAATATTTTGCAAATACTCAAATTTGCTGCTTGAAAAGAAGGTGAAGGGTTTTGGTGAAACTCTGTATCCAGTTTTCAATATTGCTTAGTATAATGTTTCTATTACTGAAGAAAGCAACAGGCTTGGCTCCCACCCCTCCCATTCTTAGCACATTGATTCTCCAATCCACTAATACAAACATAGTTTCATTCAGTAACACCTAAGTCAACATTTCTAAGAAGAGCATTTTCTAAGATACTCTCTGCCACTGTAACAATATTCTACTACATAGAGAATTGAAAAAACAACAACCCACTCCAATTGTTGCTTGCAAACAGAGAAACTGATGACCTTTACATCACACATAATACAAGTCTGATGTATGTCCTGACATTTTAAATAGCTCAGATACTCTATTCCATTGAACATATAAGTATTACTGAGAAAGTTTCTTCTTTTGCACTTGTAGCTGCAAGCATCAGACTTAATTTTATTAAGGAGAATGAGCTGTAGTTAATGGGTACATTCATTGCTGTATCTGAAGCTTAACTGTTTTTATATTTTCTTATCATTAAATGTTATGGCCTTTGGCTAATGCAATAAATCAATTGATTTGATGACTGCAATATCATTCTGACATCCTTGGAAGAAGAAATATTGCTCAGCTTTGGAAACATTGGATAGGTTGGTGATAGCTGTGGTGCTGGATTGAAATGGCATTTAATTTTTGCTATTGTAACTTTTCCCAACAATAGATTAGTCAGACATGATATATGAATCTACTCTACTTCACAAAGCATTACTATCGCTGAGTGAAAAATGTGGGGAAATGACTAACGGTAGCATTCATGTCCTCAGATATAGTAGTTACTATTTATGGCACTATGAATGATAAATAATTTGTTTCTATAAATAAATTAAATGCATTGTAGTATTTTAAGGAGGTTTTCAAGTAGAAGTTTCACAAAGGCTATTTTCATGTTGGCTGTTTAGAAATGTTGCATATTCAAGTATAAACCTCCAGTCATATGACTGAAACATCATAGATTGTTCTTGGTATGAGCTTTCGTGTGCATGCACACTTCTTCAGATACGTATCTGAAGATGTGTGCATGCACACGAAAGCTCATACCAAGAACTAACTTAGTTGGTCTTTAAGGTGCTACTGGAAGGATTTTTTTTGTGTTTTGACTATGGCAGACCAACACGGCTACCTATCTGTAACTGGAATCATAGATTGTATTCCCCAAATCCTATGGCTATCATTTTACACCCACTAACTAGGGCAGAGATGTGGGCCTTCAGATATTATTTAACTCCAAGCTTCTATCAGCCCTACTCAATATAGTCAGGGAAAATGGGAGTTGTAGCTAATAACACGTTGAGCCTCTTGGGTAGACTGCAGGTGAATAAAGGCCTTGAGTACCTTCCTCTCAAGGTGGGGGAGTGGCCTACCTAAGCCTGGCAGGACAGTTTACTCTATGGCATTAAACCCTTCATGCATTAATTAGACTTAAGCATGTTGGCTATATGAGGCTGGATTTTCCACAGGTTTAAATAAAAGTAACCTTATTCTACTGATCCACTTCCTTGCCCTAACAATTGGAAGTAACATACTGTATTTTTCGCTGTATAAGACGCACCAGACCACAAGACACACCTAGTTTTTGGAGGAGGAAAACAAGAAAAAAATATTCTGAATCTCAGAAGCCAGAACAGCAAGAGGGATCCCTCTTGCTGTTCTGGCTTCTGGGATAGCTGCACAGCCTGCATTCTCTCCATAAGACGCACACACATTTCCCCTTACTTTTTAGGAGGGGAAAAGTGAGTCTTATAGAGCAAAAAATACGGTATATATTTGAGTCATCATGCTATGAGTTTTCACCACATCCCTGTGTTGGAATAAGTAAACAACAGCCTTTAATACCTGAAGCAGGGCAGCACTGGGTTGTGGCAGCTTCCTGAGTTGGGAGTTTAGTTTCTCTTTCACCTTTTCTCCTTGCTTCTGTTGTAACAAGTAGTAGCTGATGATTAAGTCAAATGCCCAGTTTGTCTTCCCTGAGATGAGACAAAAGCCTTCTCATTTATTGTAATTTAAATCCACTGGTTCAGGTCCTACACTCTGGGACAGCAGAAAACAAGCTTGCTCCATCTTCTAGTTAACAGCCCTTTCGTGATTTGACAATTGCTATCATCACTTCTCATTCACTGTGCCAACTTTTGTATCATCAGCAATATGTTTAGCTCCATGCCAATAAAAACTTCACCTATAGATTTCTACCTATCAGGCTGTCAGTTTTAAAGACTGTTCTTGGCCCTTTTTTATTTTTTAAAAAAGGTGTGTGTTCTGAGGTGGGTCAGTGAATTATAGCATACTATCTAAGATGCATGCTTTACAACACCCTGCTCTGTATTCCCAGTGGCTTTGGGGTGAGACACGGAACTAAAGCTAGACTGGGCTTTTTCATCAGTCATTTGTGGTTTAATTTAAGTCACTATATAGGCTAAATTTGCTCTCTGCTCATTAGGAGAAGAGACCTCTGTGGGTCATTCCAAATACAGAAACTGACAGCAAACACTGAAGACTCTAGAAACGAGTACAAGGAGAGGGCAATAAGTTAAGGGTTCCATCTTGGTAAACCAAGTAGAAACTGCTATGATGTAATATTCACTTTTCCTTGTTTTCTTTGTTAAGTTAAGCAGGTCAGAACAATTTGGTTTTTCAATTTATAACTCAGCAGGAATCACCTGCTTTGCTGAATCTCAAGCTGAGTTGTTTTTGCTTTGTTGAGGCAGCACCTGTCAACATATCCACTCTTTTCCAGAGGTTTGGGTAAAACTGCATGGGCAGATTTGATTCCAGCTCTGAGTTTGGAGAGACGAATGCTGGTCTATGCAATTAGTAGCCATTGTAGGATTTAAAATATATTAAAAAATTAAAAATACAGTGTTAGCCTCCACAGCCTAATCACAGAATTACGGAATCACGGAACTGTAGAGTCAGAAAGGAGCGAAAAGTTCATCTAGTCCAACCCTATGCATTGCAGAAATCACAGCTGAAGAATCCCTGACAAATGGCCATCCAACCTCTGTTTAAAAACCTCCTATAAAGGAGAACCCACCACCTTCCTTGTTGGTTTGTTCCCTGTCAAACAGCCCTTAGTGCCAGAAAGTTATTCCTAATTAGTTAGCCAAAATCTCATTTATTGTAATTTAAATCCACTGGTTCAGGTCCTACACTCTGGGACAGCAGAAAACAAGCTTGCTCCATCTTCTAGTTAACAGCCCTTTCGTTATTTGACAATTGCTATCATCACTTCTCATTCACTGTGCCAACTTTTGTATCATCAGCAATATGTTTAGCTCCATGCCAATAAAACTTCACCTATAGATTTCTACCTATCAGGCTGCTGTTCTTGGCCCTTTGGGATGATTTTTTTATTTTTTTAAAAAGGTGTGTGTTCTGAGGTGGGTCAGTGAATTATAGCATACTATCTAAGATGCAGTTACAGATAGGTAGCCGTGTTGGTCTGCCATAGTCAAAACAAAAAAAATTCCTTCTCCCCACCTTCTCACCATATAGAAGGGTCTGGAAACTTCTGTTTCGGTGTATCTGAAGAAGTGTGCATGCACACGAAAGCTCATACCAAGAACTGACTTAGTTGGTCTTTAAGGTGCTACTGGAAGGAATTTTTTTTGTTTTATCTAAGATGCAATTGCTGTTCCAGTCTTTCATCCCCATCTATTAAATGGGAATACAAGCTTACAAGGTCATTGCCAGACATCTGGAAATTAGCCCTCCCCACAAAAACTGACACCAGATCCAGAGGCACACAGAACGCCAACACCAATCAACCACACCAGACCCAAACCCAGACCCTCTCCACAGATGAATTACTGACACCATCCAGTAGCCAATCCATGGTGGCACCTCCGGATGCTGCACCCCCCTGCAATCCCTACACAGATCTGGCTGACACAAGCCACAAAACCACAGCTCGCCCCTATACACGAAGCCAAGCCAAAGCACAACTAAGTGCAATACAGCCATCTTCTCAGGAAAACTCTTCACAAAGTTCAAGAGGTCAAGACACAAAGACTTTAGCAACTAATCCACACCTAATGACCCACCTAAGTGGTACTCAGGATATCACTCAAGAAATCACTCAAGGTATCTCTCAAGTAATTAAGGAACAAAAGAAGAAAAGGCACACTAGCCTGGGAACTTCCTCTCTGCCCAGAACATTGGAGGCTAGACACCACACCCCCTCTACAGTATTTATAGGAACTCAAACATTGAGATCCCGCTCTGTTCCAGTAACAAGAAGCCGAAAGCACCAGCCTGAAGATGACGAGTGAGACC
Organism: Podarcis gaigeae; assembly: GCF_964106915.1. Taxonomy (NCBI): domain Eukaryota; kingdom Metazoa; phylum Chordata; class Lepidosauria; order Squamata; family Lacertidae; genus Podarcis; species Podarcis gaigeae. Next base: position 30,546,948 of record NC_139688.1, read on the forward strand.
TCGTCGAAACGTCGCCTAGACACCCCAACTTTTACACGGGAAGACACCCGAGGACACCAAAACCTGCATTCCTGTACCCGTGAAAATCTACGAAAGCAAATATATATATATATATATATATATTCTCCAGGGCTTTCCCTTCTCTGGTGATGGGACGCATATTGACATTTTTCTCTCTCTCCCCCAATTTGAATGGGTTTTAAAGGGGCTAGACAAATTCAGGGAGGAGGAATCAACCAACTGCTAATAGCCATGGTGGCTGCGTACTACCTCCAGTATCAGAGGTGATATTCCTCCAAATGCCAGTTGCTAGGGAACATGAGTGAGGAGAGTGGTTTTGCACTCATCTCCTGCTTGCAAGCTTCTCATAAATATCTGCATTGCCACTGTGAAAAGAGGAGGGTGGCCTAATGACCCTTTGGAATGATCCTTCTGTTCTCCTTTTCTTCAGCCCAAAATATTTTAATCAGTGTGTGCTAACTGAAGATCCTGCTAACTTGGGATGAACGTGTAATGGGACTCATTGGGAACCAGAACTTCTCACCTTAGCTCTGTCCACACAAGAAGAATATAGTGAGCACAGGAAGGGGACAGAGAGCAAGATCAGGTGGTTGAGCTATAGACACAAAGCAATATTCCCCAAATAGGTGGAAGAAGTCAATTTTTTTAAAAAGTAAGAAAGAAACAAACTAAGGTGGTCATGGGTAACATTTCAGTTATCAGTAGTGATGGCAAGGCCTAGACAGATGGATGGATCTGTGATAGCAGGAATTGTTAAAGTGTGTTACTTATCATAAAGAGAAAATGCTACTGAAGAAAAAAAAATGCAAATAATAACAATGTACGACTTATATGTTATGTACATATCAACATTCCCATTGATGAAAGGAAACGCGTGCTTTCCATGCTGCTTTTAAGTAAAGACTGTGGATAGCTCAGTTGGCAGAGCATGAGAAACAATCTCAGTCATGGGTTTGAGCCCCATTTGGCCAGAAGAGTCATGCATTACAGGGATTGGACTGGGTAACCTTTGTAGCACCTTTCAACTATACAAATATAAAGGTAAGTATCTCATTCTCTCCCCATTAATGTGAGTGGGTTGTGGCTAATCCTTTAAGGATGACAAAGAAAAAGCGCATTATATGCATTGTATATAGATTATAACACGGTGGCACCAGATGTGGAGCCCTGTTTTTGCCAACCGGATTTCTCATACAAAGTTCACAATGCATCTAACTGAAACGTTTCTTTGATGTGTCTAGATCCAGCCTAAGCCCTGCTAGACCAGAGAAAAGGTCTGTCTAGTCCAGCATTTTGTTCTCATAGTGGGTAGTCAGATGCCCACAGGAAGCCTACAAGCAAGGACCGGAGTGCTATAGTACTCTCCTGGCTGTGATCCTCAGCAATTGGTACTCAGAGGCGCATCGCTCTAATGCTAAAGTCTGTTGGGGTGGGGGTGATATAACCATCAAGATTAGTAGCTGCTGATAGCCTTATTTATTCAATACATAGACATCCAGCTTATCCTTCAAGGACCTCAAGGCAGTGGCGTAGCATGGGTTGTCAGCACCCGGGGCAAGGCAACCCGTGGATTTTAGTAGAGGCAGAGAGCTGCGAGTGTGAGCGCGCGCACCCCAGATGTTGCGCCCGGTGCGGCCAGCCCCCCCCCGTACCCCCAATGCTACGCCACTGCCTCAAGGTGGCACACATGGTGGTACCCCTCATCATTTTACCCTCCCATTTCACCCTGTGAGGTTAGAGAGGCTGAGAAAGAGAGTGACTGGCTCAAGGTCACCCAAAGAGCTTCATAGTCGAATGAGAATTTGAATCCTGGTCTCCCTAGTCCAAGTCCAACATGAGCCACTTCACCACACTGGCTGCCTCCATGAATCCTATTGTCTAAGCTTCCTTTAAAGGTAAAGGTAAAGGGCCCCTGACCATTAGGTCCAGTCGTAGATGACTCTGGAGTTGCGGTGCTCATCTCGCTTTATTGGCCAAGGGAGCTGGCGTACATGTGGCCAGCATGACTAAGCCGCTTCTGGCGAACCAGAGCAGAGCACGGAAGCGCCGTTTACCTTCCTGCCGGAGCGGTACCTATTTATCTACTTGCACTTTGACGTGCTTTCAAACTGCTAGGTTGGCAGGAGCAGGGACCGAGCAACAGGAGCTCACCCCGTTGCAGGGATTCAAACCGCCAACCTTCTGATCAGCAAGCATAGCCGTCAACCGTCCCTTATTTGGCAAGAAAGTCCCTTATCCCAGCGCTGTGTCCCGCTGCTGTCCCTTATTGATGATGTCCCTTATTGATGATGTCCCTTAAATTTCCTAGGTTTCAAAGGAAGCATCTCCTTTCCCTCCCTCCCATCGTGGGGATTTGAACTGCTGACCTTCTGATCGGCAAGCCCTAGGCTCAGTGGTTTAGACCACAGAGCCAAAGCCTTCCAATTTGGTGTCCACCACTACATCATGTGATAGCAATGTATGCTCTAGAATAGCTTATAGATGCTTGGATGCTTCCAGTCTTGCCTCTTTTGGAAAACCGTTGGTGAATGATAAATATTAATCTCTGCCCTAATCATAACAGAATGAAAGCTATCCAATACATTCCATAAGGATTCAAACTTCTCATTTTCAGGTTCATAGAACGGAAACTTATGAGGCTTCTGGCAGGCTTTTTCAAGGATACACAGCCATTTCCTACTTATTATTGATTTCATATACAGTCAAGCTTCTTAAGTGGCTGCCATTTAAGGAAACAAATAAATAAAATGAGTAATAACTTCATCAGGTATTATTATCTTATTTTTTCCCTGAATAGTTATAACAGCCATCGCTACAGAAGAAACTGCTTCAGTGACTCTGTAAACATCTAACATTTCTAATCTCTCACAGCAGGCAAAGAAGCACTTGCTGAAATCATGGCTTTAATTATTGAAATACATGCTCCTATACTTATTATAATCATCTGCATTCAATTGTATCTCATGGGGTGATTTTTTTAAAGCCCCAATTTACAAAAAAAGAGAGAGAGGCTAAGCCCATTCCCATTTTATAATGGCAAATCTCTTCATTAAATATTGTATTAATTAAATTCAATACATTTACAAGGTTTGCACACCAAGCTACCTCAGTAAACTTTATCTTAAGCTTTTACATACTCCCCTTTTCTGGGCTCAAGTGTTTTGGTCTTATTTCAAGGCAGAAACAGAAAAAAGAAAACATAGAAAGGCATGGAAGGCTTGTTGCCTCCACACTCATAAAGATTTGAGAATCAATGAACTGGTAGTAAATGTAACACTGATTCAATATAACACATAGAAAATATGCAACCTGATTAGCCAAATTCCTGAAGTAAGGGATAGGTGGTGTTCTGTAGACATTTGGTCTAGGGACGCACCTCTCCAGTCTCCAGGGCGTGTTTACAGCCACAGTCTGACTCCATAGGAAAGGATTTGAAGTAAATTATGGTATTCCCTCCTGGTTTGTGAACCTAATATGGTTTGTGAACCTAATATGTTCACCACAGTCCTGCTGCCTGGAATTCACCATGTACATGTCAGGCATAAAACATACCCTCCAACATTTCTCTGATGAAAATAGGGACGTCCTATTCAATAATAATAATAATAATAATAATAATAATAATAATAATAATAATAATTTGCCACAGCCACTCTGGGTGACTTTCAACATATATAAAAAATAAGAAAATATTAAACATTTTTTTAAAAACTTCCCTATCCAGGGCTGCCTTCTACCCAGAGGTCTCAGGGTGGTTCACAGAAATGATCAACATAAAAAACACAATATATATAATCAGAAGAAAAATAACAACCCAGTAACACCCCCTTCCCAAAAGAGCCACATTTTAAAAGGTTGTGGGGTGTCAATCAGATCAGCCAGAGGCCTGGTTAAAAAGGAACGTTTTTGCCTGGCTCCTAAAGGTGTGTAATGAATAAAGGGACATTGTGGTTCAAGGACCCGACCCACACAATGTGGAAAGAATACACAAGGACACGTGATATAAGGTTAATGGGCAAGGAAAGGCCACAACTTTATTGGCTTAGGCATTGGATTTCTCAAACAAGTGGGTTTATTCACCAGAAGGTGGAGCCTGTTGATGGTAATCCAACTATAGGCTCTCCCCCTGATGTCACCGAGGGTCGTGCCATGGCCTCCCACCAAGCAGGCATCGGACAGAATACACAACCGCCAGATTGCTTTAACGGAATTCCCAAAAATTGAAGGCATAGGCGATGGCCACACCTAGCTCTTCGACACAGCATAACACATTATTCCAATGCCTAACCTACCCACCAATACCACAAAAGTTGTGACAATTGCTACGAGGTAGGCGAAAAAACCAAAAAGCCTAATGCCAAATGGAAAAACTCCTACCAGGCCCCCTAGACAACCAGGGCGACCAACCTAAGGTCCATAGCAAGGCCAATGACCTAAGCCCTAACTCAAAGGGAGTGGAGGGTGGGTGACTCGGAGCGAGACAACAAAGAATGAGGCCGGGAAGAGGCTGGCACTGCAGCAAAAGGCTGCTAAACACGCCCCCCCCCCCTCAGGCACCTGGTTGGATGTCTGCCAAGGGGTGTGGGCACCAGCCAGCTAATGTAGGCAGGGGCCTAACGCCCCCTGCTAGGGGCGGAGCTCGGGCTCCCGCCCACAACCACTCCCCTCTCTTGCAGGGAGGAGAGTCCTTCTGGGATCAAATCAGAAACTGGGACAGCTTCCATAAAACTGGGACTTTCTGTGGAAAATAGGGACACATGGAGGGACACAAAGGCCTGAGCTGTGGCTAGCATCGTGTGTATCTGGCTTTGAACGCCAGTAGTGAGAGCACACTGGAGCCAAAGGAAAGGGGAGTATGTATGCAGCCCGATTCATACTCGGGTTTATTTTTCATGTCCCAATGCAACTATAAGGCACATTTTGTGCAATTTAGTAATGAAAAGAAAAAGCAATAGGGATCTTTTGACTTTACCACTATCCTCAAAGTTATGATAATTGATCCAAAGACAAACCAGAATGGGGGAACCCATTTAGGAAAGCTTGTACCATACCACGCTACATGTCACAAGAACATGGAACACACCATATAATTGCTCAGAAGTTAATTAGAGCATCGGGATAGTTTCATGCAACAAAGGAAAAGCCAAATTTTAACAGATCAGTGACCTACTATAGTAACAAGGCCCTCTAGAGAAGGCATTGTTTGGGATTACAGACTAGGTTGGCAAGTCACACACTTTTGGCTTTATCACCGAGCTGTTCCTTGCCAGATTGATCCAAAATCCTTGTTAATGGCTTTTTCTGTAGGGTCTATCTGCTTCTGGGATTTGCAGGGAAACATCACTTGTCTCATCCACAAGCCAGTTAAGCTAAAGTACTTGAATATAAGCTAGTTCAGACACTTTGGAATAAATAGGGGTTGATCACTCTACAATCCAGGTAGTTTGGATTAACCAAACTATGGAGCAGAATGACCAGGAAGTAAAGACGGAAATAGCTTATACCCAGAACAAACTTAGTTGGTCTCTAAGGTGCTACTGGACACCATAATCATCATCATCATCATCATTATTATTATTATGACTGCATCAGAACTACACAGCTACCTACCTGAACCAGGAAGCAAAGTGATCAGTCAGAGAAGGAAGTGTGTGTGCCTGCCTGCCTGCCTATCTCAGATAGTTTCTAAAAATGCCATTTGAAGACTACATTCTATCATGCTAAGCACCATGGTGGTTTTCATGACTACTGTCTTCTTAAATTTAAAGTTCCAGTGAAAGAAACTCTGCTCAATGGATGCTCATTCTGGAGGGAGGGATTTTATTGCCAATGTCTCCTTTCCCTGACAAGCGTCTGTGCCCCCTAGGAGTTGATGCTTCAGACTGGAGGGATCTGCTAAAATTGTTTCTCTTCTTCCTGCCATGCAAGCTGCCCCACAATTCACTGCTCTTTTTGTAAATAAAAAAATTGTCCAGTAGCACCTTAAAGACCAACTAAGTTTGTTCTGGGTATAAGCTTTTGTGTGCATGCACAGTTCTTCAGATACACTGAAACAAAGTCACTGGACCTTTATATATAGTGGGAGGGTGGGGTGGGGTTTTTCTTTTTGTGAATGAAGAGCCCGGATACAATAATAGATGTTCTGCATCTTCCTTGCCTTAGATGTTGAATCAACACAGAACAGCTATGTTATTGTTAAATAATAAGGGTGTAGTTTTTTGCCATGCTTTTGCTTATTTAGGCCTTACAATACCTTGGAGGTGCAGCGATTCATTTCCTCTACTCAATTTAATTGGGGTCTAATTGAGTGCAATGCCATTTGAAGAAAAATCACAAATTAAAAACAAATGAAAAGCCACAACGGAAGCAAGGTTGAAAGACCTACCCTTTTATTGTAGAAAAATACTTGCTATCTGGAGTACTACAGGTTTTAAAGGGGTGTGTGCAGGGGGCAGTCGTACAAATTTTATACCTGAAAGGAGGGTTAGAGAAAAGTTGCAATAAGATACACCATTGTGCTCAAGCGTCAGGGGTCTGGATTGTGAATTCACAGGCCTGTTGTGCTTTAGTGGGCAATTGACAATATGTAGTTATTGGTTCAGTATAGATGTAACCTATCCATCTATATGAAAAGGACCGTAACGTATACAAACATCTAAGGATAATTTTAAACAGAATAAAGCAATCTCTTTTGTAAAGACATAAATATGGTTTGAGGCATATGAATATGGGTTACCAAAATATTTTATTAAAGTATTTGGAAAGCAGGGTATTTTGTGTTTTGCAGTTTATACCATTTCCATCCACAGACCTTTTAAAAGAGTAACGTTCCCTAAAGCCTTAGTCAAGAGGTTTAGTGAATTGCAGCCTTCATAATTTGCTGAGGTTATCATATTTGGTGGATGACATTTTATAATGTGCTGATGAAACCAGGCATGATATGTTATATTGATAGTGCATGAAACTCGATAACTGTTATATGAAATGGTTTACTAAAAATACATTCCTGAACAGGCTCTTTTTAAAATAAAATAAAATTAATATGGCTTTTTGTCCCTGTAGATCATTCATGCATGCTTATAACTGTGAAAGCAAACACAATCCCATGAACTAGGAGCTAAGTGGCATTTCTTCTCACCCTCATGCCTCATGTTAAGCACTTTATGTTCAAAATGCATATTCAAGTCTTTTTCTGGAGCTCATTCATCTGTATCTATCCCTCTGGAGGACAAGGGTTCCAACATTACTTCCTTTTTAAAGCCTTGTAAGATGTATATTGACGCGGGTGGCACTGTGGGTAAAACCTCAGCACCTAGGACTTGCCGATCATATGGTTGGCGGTTCGAATCCCCACGGCGGGGTGAGCTCCCATCGTTCGGTCCCAGCTCCTGCCCACCTAGCAGTTCGAAAGCACCTCCGGGTGCAAGTAGATAAATAGGTACCGCTTTACAGCGGGAAGGTAAACGGCGTTTCCGTGTGCTGCTCTGATGCTGGTTCTCCAGAGCAGCTTCGTCACGCTGGCCACGTGACCCGGAAGTGTCTCCGGACAGCGCTGGCCCCCGGCCTCTTAAGTGAGATGGGCGCACGACCCTAGAGTCGGACACGACTGGCCTGTACGGGCAGGGGTACCTTTACCTTTACCTTTAAGATGTATATTTATAAAAAAAATGAAGAAAAAATGGCTGACTAGTAAAGTTACTTCTTTGAGAAGTTCATTAACCAATGCATTTCCTTTTCTATAGTAGTTGACTTCTGCTATATCTTTTGGAAAGATGTCTGTTTGCTTTGCATTTGGATAACTTTTAAGATATTGTAACCAAATTTTGCATGATGGTTTCTGACACCATGAAGCAGGTTTTCATACATGTTTGGATTCCATTGGATGCCATTTTGAATCAAGGTGGCGGACTGAACCTTTCAAAACCATTGATTTCAAAACTGCACTGATTTTTTGCGTTTCTTAATTTTCCTGAACAATGCCAGGCATGAGGCTCCTAGCTGTTTACATTTGGCTTTCTCCTTGATTCTATATAACAGGGACAGCCAACTTCCGAGAGACTGTGATCTACTCACACAATTAAAAACTGGCAGGGATCTACCCCTTTTGGGGGGGGGTTTCAGGTTGAGCTTTTTTACAGAGGGAAATCCCATTGGGGGGGTCAGGGGAAATAAATAAATGAAAAAGTAGCTCACAAAGAGATCGCTAGTGAAATAGAATAGTCAACCTCGCAGTGAGAGCTCCTTCTTCTGTTCTAACAATCTAGAGGGCGGGGTGAGGGGCCAGGGCCAGATGGAGGAGCCAGAGGTTGACTGTGATCTAACAAAACCTCCTGGGGATCAGCTACTAGATCGCGATCAACCTGTTGGACATCCCTGCTATATAACAAAGAGTGCTAAGGAGCCTTAGAGGTTTACCGGTTGTTGTTGTTTTAAAAAAGGATACTGTAGAACCAGCTTAAAGACTGGCAATGGTGGCTGGTGTGTGGGGACAGAGCCATGGAGCTACCCTCCATACACTGACATCATTGCAACTCACCTTGATGGGGCTGGGATAGAGCAGTGGCAAGGGCTGAGTTGTGGAGACACACTGACAGGAGCGCCAGCTTTGCTTCACCAGTATATTTACACACCCCAGACTTTGCCATCACTCCGCCCTGGCCCAATCCCATTTTTATCAGCTGAAGTGACACCAGGCCATAGCAAACCTCACTCATCCTCTCCCTCCATGAGGAAGTGTGGAGAGACGTACTCCTCAAAAGGGATAGGGGCAATTCACTTACAATGTAGGTATGGTAACAGCACTCCCCTTACGGACAACATGGCTTGAATGTCTGTTGAGGGGGACTGTGGCAGAGGGACTGACGAGAGGGACTTTTCAATTGGTGAGAAAATCCATAATCCCTGCAAAGTGGAGATGTGTGCTAACAGATTGTTGCGCTCGCAGCACAAAGCTGAAACTTTGCAGTAACTTAAATTGTGGATGGTAACAGACTGTGATTGGGTGTCATTTAGGACTATTATCATGTCTGGCATTGGTGAAGCTCTGGAAACAGTGATCTTGTAATCAAGGTGACGATAGATACTTAACAAGCTAGAAAGATCCCATCACATTGTCCATGAAGCATCCCCATCTTCACAAAGAAGAGCCTTCTAAATTGTTATACCCCATATTTCAGCTATCCAAACAATTAATTTTCTTTTCCTATTTACAACCTTTTATTGTTTTTATTATCAGTCTCATTTTGGCACTCGAATGTCTTCAAAAAGACTTGCACAGCAAAATATAACAAGGCATTAACAATAGATAAAATCTGCAATGCACAGAAACAAAGATGCTTGTCCCACAGTATATTTAAAAGGAACCCACCCCACTTAACTGATGAGCACAACAAAGGCTGCTAAAATATCTAACTACCTAGGTGAAGCTGGCCTATTAAATTCCTTTCTGAATCTGCCTGAGTGCTCACCCACAAATTTAATTAAGTTACAAATGTTCTAAAAAAAGAAGTGCAGAAAGAAAAGAAGCCAGGTAAGCTTGGCTAAGAGTTTTTTCAATTAACCCTCTGTGCCTGAGATAGAAAGGATATGGGAGGTTAATTGTCACATTTATATTTAACAATAAAGGGTTTTCTCTCCACCTCCGCCTCTTCCTCTGTATCTGTTTGCCAGATCAATATTTAGAAAGCAGCATTTTGAACATGATGGGATCAGAAGTGCCATGCAGGTTTACTTTGTGCAAATTCTAGCTCCGGTCTGCATCCATTGATTAATTAATGTTTAACCAAGGCTGAGTTACAGTGGCACCCTCACACGAGTCAACATGACAGTTGCATCGCTACCAAATGAATTCATTATGGCTGCTGAATGAATAACTAATGAATTTGCACTGCAATTGAGGAGCACTTACACTAAGATGTGGCCTGCAGGGAAATACCCAGGTAAAACACTCATGCTGTTTTATCCAGAATTGTAATCATATGTAAAACAAAAACAAAAAACAATCAGGGTTGGCTAATAGGCAAGCTCCATTGTACTTGTTCCCTTGGAGTCAGAACCAAGCACAAGGGGCGCCCACTGGAGTCCTTTGAAAAGTAAACAACAAAGTGTGGTCTGTTTCCATTTTTATTCTAAAAGCTAAGCTGCTGAGTGCCTATGTCAAGTATGGGAAACCTTCGACTCTCTGGAAATTGCTGAACTAGAACTCCCATCAGTCCCAGCAGGCATGGTCAATGTTTCAGGGTGATGAAATGTGTAGTTCAGCAGCATTTGGAGGGGAACAGGTTCCCCACCCCTGCACATATTTGAGGTCACCATTGGCTGAACAAAGTAGATCATCTCTACACGGAGGCACCAGGCTGGATTTAGTCATACACAAATGGCACTGTGCAATAAAATCACTTAAAGATTTTAAAAATATTAACCATGTTATAAACACTTCTAAATAAGTAATAAAATAAAATTGCTAGTGCCCCTTGCTGGAACACCACAATGCAAATAGGGGCGCACATCCAGCTTTACACACATATTAAGGTCGAGATCCCAACCCACAGCATCAGTCAAGTCTTGGACTATGACTTGCATGAGGAGGAGCCAGCCAGATCCATCAGGCCAAAGAGAAGTGCTGAAAACCAACTCTCATCCCATGTTGTCAAAGTCTGTGCCAGAGTCTGTTGAATTAGGGGCCACTGATTCAGTAACCCCTTCCAGAACCCATAATATCACAGTCTGAACCTCCTAAGGAACTGGCCTCCTCTACATTAGACAGCTACACTCCTATGTTGTTCCATCTAACATAATCAATGAACCTGGAGGAACTTGTCAGAAAGCAGGAGTACTAGGCTCTAAGCCCTTTAAACCTTCATCTTATGACTTCAGAAGGCTTCTGCAGTTTGCTGAGATAACAGACCCCTTTGTGGGACAGTACTGCAGCCAGCACCTCTGGAAGTGTGCTGGCGCTGTGGTCTAAAACCACTGAGCCTCTTGGGCTTGCTGATTGGAAGGTTGGCAGTTCAAATCTGAACGATGGAGTAAGCTCCTATCGTTCTGTCCCAGCTTTTGCCAACCTAGCAGTTTGAAGACACACCAGTGCAAGTAGATAAATAGGTACTGCTGCGATGGGAAGGAATGGCGTTTCCATGCGGACAAACGCCAGCTCCCTCGGCCTGAAGTGAGATGAGGGCTGCACCCCATAGTCACCTTTGACTGGACTTAACTGTCCAGGGGTCCTTTACATTTGGCCCCTGCTTTGTCTTATTTTACCTGACCTGATTAGGACTAACCAGTAAGCAGGGGCATACAAAGGGGGTGTGTGGTCTGCCCCAGGTGCCACCCTGACAGGGGTGACAAAATGGTGGGTGACACTTGTCACTGTGGGGCCTGCAGCGTGCGCGAGCCACATTTCTCAGCACCCGCAGGCTCCGTGCTTTCCGCTCACTGCCTCCCCCCCAGCTGTAGGATGGCTGAGGCCCCGCTGTGCACCTCATCCCTATGGGTGCCATGCCCTGTCCTGTATGGGTGCTGTGCCCCCATGCACCCCCCTATGGGTGCCACAGCCGCATCTCGTCCCTAGGGACGGGATGGCACAGTACAAGGGCCGGCGCCCATAGGGACAGCACAGGATGCCAAGCACCCTGTTCCGTCCCTATGGGCACCACGCCCCACCCCTATGGGCGGTTCACCCCAAGTGCCCAAGAGGCTTCCTCCGCTGCTGCCAGTAAGTGTTTCTGCTGAAGTATACTTCCCCTGTGCCACAAGCTGAGACAGGGTAGGTCAGTTCTACACTTCAAGGATGGAGTGGGGTCAAGGAGGGGAGGGGTCCAACCTTGGGAATGTAAAATCCTTACATCTACTCCAAGACTTTGCCAGAGAAAGACACTCACTGGGAGCTCAGGACTGTTTGTACCACAGGAGCACCCTGACAGCACGAGGACAGGGCAATTCATAACAGGGGCATGTGTGTAAACTTGCTTCCGTACACAAATCTGTAGTCCTTTTAAGGGGATGTGTAAGGACTATGTGAATATTGTGCTTTGAGCATTTCAACTTCCATTCACAACAGGTTGCTTGAATGAATCTATTAAGTAAGTTGTGGGGAACCTCTGTCCTACAGGACAGATCTAGCCTTCAATACAATCCTATCTGGCTCACTGAGGCCCAAGCCAGTGCCCCTTCCCAGAAGCCACTTCTCCCAGCAAAGGTGAAGGAAACCAGATGGAGCAGCTCCTTCTTTGCCAACAGCTGAGGAGTGGAGTTGACATTATGGGGAGGGTAAAGCCTCCCTCTCCCTTCAATCTTCCCCAGGCAGCTGAGCAGTGGAGCTGATGTGAGGGTTCTGTGTTCATTGAGAAAGCCATTCCCCTTTATCATAAGGAAAATGCTGGGAGCTGGCATTTCTTTCTGCTTGGATTGTGAGCTCTCTTGGATTCCATGTTCTCAGTGCACAGAGAGGAATTCCAGTGGCTTACATGTTATAGCCTGTCTTTGTGTTGCCTTCCTACTTTATTAGTTATGATTTCTACAGACCTTTTTGTTTCTTTGATTTTAAGTCCAGGAGGTCTGGATAGAAAAGGAATACAAATTAGCAATCCCTATTCTTAAAATTCACCAACTGTCACCGTTTCAAGCATTTCCAGACTTAGCCTCAGCCTGCCGAACTCACAAAAAAGGGCACACGTACACAAACAGTAAGACTTGAACAGCATTTTGAAATGGAGCAGAAGAGATCGTCAACCTATGGATACAATTTGTCTTAAAAATGACGGCGTTGAACAGGAGAAAAGGTCATTATGGAAGCATTGTGAGCTAACAAGGATACAGGCCTTAGGAACACAGGAAGTTGCCTTGGTAAACCAAGTCAGATCATTGGTCTATCTAGCTTAGTACTGGCTACACTTTCCAAGTTTTCAGGCAGGGGCCTTCCTTGGCCCTACCTTGAGATGCAAGGAATTGAACTTTGGAACCTGTGCAGATGCTCTGCCACTGAGCAACAGCCCTTTCCCTTTCACTGAGAAGATAACCAGGTTTTATTGCATAGTGTGTGTAGAGACATCACCTTGCCAACAAAGGTCCGTAGAGTAAAAGCTATGGTTTTCCCAGTAGTGATGTATGGAAGTGAGAGCTGGACCATAAAGAAGGCTGATCGCCGAAGAATTGATGCTTTTGAATTATGGTGCTGGAGGAGACACTTGAGAGTCCCATGGACTGCAAGAAAATCAAACCTATCCATTCTTAAGGAAATCAGCCCTGAGTGCTCACTGGAAGGACAGATCATGAAGCTGAGGCTCCAATACTTTGGCCACCTCATGAGAAGAGAAGACTCCCTGGAAAAGACCCTGATGTTGGGAAAGATCATAAGGAGAAGGGGACGACTGAGGACGAGATGGTTGGATAGTGTTCTTGAGGCTACCAGCATGAGTTTGAGCAGACTGCGGGAGGCAGTGGAAGACAGAAGTGCCTGGCGTGCTCTGGTCCAGGGGGTCACGAAGAGTCGGACACGACTAAACGACTAAACAACAACAACAGCCAAATTCAATGGCCACTCACAACCACCCTACCTTCGTGGTCAAATCTACTTCATGGCTTAAAATTATGTATTAATACGTCAGGGAGACCCAGCCAGGTGTTGTTGTTGTTTAGTCGTTTAGTCTTGTCCGACTCTTCGTGACCCCTTGGACCAGAGCACGCCAGGCACTCCTGTCTTCCCAGCCAGGTGGGTGGGGTATAAATAATGAAATTATTATTATTAGTTATTATAATGTTGTTCAAAGGTCCTATTAGGCAAAAATATTTTCTTTCCTGGTTCTCAGAAATCAGGTTAAGAGGTACAGTAATGCTGTCAAACTGGTACAGTGGCTGCATGTAGCAGAATGTCAGTTATTCATTCTGCAGAGTCAAAAGGATCACATGGAGGCCTAAAGGTGCGGGGAGTTCTCTAAAAATTCATTGGGCTGAGCTTCACACACCTGAGTTAAAGGTCAGCTCTTTCTCTCCTTGTGAAATGTGAAGCTTCATTTGAAATTGGCAGCAAAGAGCTACAAACTGTGAGTAGCTCTGGAGCCAGACTTCATACAAGCGGGGGTGCTTTTGGATAGACTGGAAGTGAAAGAATTCAGAGTAGCCAAATGGAGGGAAGAAAGCTGTGGTTCTTAAATCAGAATTAAAGGAGAAATACAAGGATGTAAAAAGATCCTTACTGGATCAAGGGAATGACCCATCTTGTCTGGCATCCTCTTCTCCCAGTGGCCAGCCAGATTCTACAAGAAAGATCTGAGTAGAATTACTGACAGAACATGTAGAGTAATGGATAAGGACCACACTTTGATTGAGAAGTCTGTGTGTCAAATATTTTGCTTCAGGTCAGGGGATGAATGTTGCCTCAGGACCTGTCAGGGGAATGTCAGGGCAACATGGTACAATAATAAATAAAATACAATTAGGAAGCAGAGGAAAATCTTACACAATCCAGCTATGAAAGACAGAGACACAAAAGTAGGCAAACGATTGCTAGCAGAATTATACAGCTCAAAGTGGAAATCTGCTGACTGGTTCACAGAAAGTTGATTAAAGATTATGGGAAGCATACGGACTTAGGTTAGTTGCACTTAGTTCCCTCTGACAAGTTAGTCATGAAGTTCCATTGATTTCAGCTAACAGTCTGGATCCAACCAACAATGAATTTTCACAAGCACCTTATAGCCAATATATGCATGGTATTTTTCCCACACAGAGAATCTGTTTCAAGCACTTTAGTCCACACTTACCTTTACTCCATGCTTTCCAGGCATGGTGCACACTTTAAAGCTCTGTGTTTGAGTGCCATTTTGTTTCTATTTTGTTGTTGTTTCACTTGGCTTTTTTGGTCCAGAGCTTTCCCCGTGAAAACCTGCTCTTTAAAGCTGAATTGAAGCAAATGGTAATCTGCAGAATACCCAACTTTCTGTTTGTTTCGCTTCAGCTTTACAGAGTGGGGGGAGGGGGGTTGCAGGGAAAGTTCTGGATGGAAAAACGTGCTCAGACACAGAGCTTTAAAGTGTGGACCTTATCCTAGCTAGCTCTTATTCTAGCTCCCACCAGTGCCCCAGCCCCAACCAATTTGGCTGTTTTGCACACATCCTAGGCACTGTGAGCGCCGTTACTTTGAGATGTTGTTTTTCAGATATTTTCTCCCTTCTGTTATGCATCAATGCTTTCATTGTTTCATTAGAACTGCATAATTTTGGAAAGAATCGTAACTCACATTGTTTTGCCTTTCGTGTCATTTTTATGTTTCTTGTCAGCTCTCCCATAGTTGTCACTTGTGGTACATCCTTCTCATGATATTAGCGTTCGTTGCATAAATATCTTTTTTTTTTTTGACATCACAAACAGCAATTATGTGATTGCAAATCAGATAAAACTGTGTAATAATTGCATTCTAATTATGTGATTAAACATATTTATAATAAACAGGCAATTTGGGGTGATTATACAGATGATAGAAAGGTGTAAGAATTAACCAAAAGCTTTTTGTATAATGACAAATGAGCTGCATTTTAGGGCTTTTTGAAATGAAAATCTCACTACAGCAAGGCAGGTTCATCCACTGAACGCTAAATTTGGTAGTGCACTGTGATGCTAAAATGGAATTGCATGGCACAATCAACTTTTAGGATACATCAACCCCTCTTCCCAAGGAACTCTGGAATGTTTTTTTAAAAAAGAATGCAGAAAAAGATTAAAAATTCCCATTTTCCCGCCATGAAGGTGCTAATCTGATCTGACCTCCCAACACACAACTCCAAGAGAGATCCAGTGACACCCTAAGGCAGTCTAAGGACCAAACTACATGTTATTTTTGCATGTCCATTCTGTCCCAATGTTTGCAGGTTATAAAGAAAAAATGTTAAAACTTCCTATTTGAATTGTATACATTTTGTATGCTGCTGCTGCTTCTTTGGCGATCACTCGTAGCTGAGTAAGATTGCCTTCCATAAACACGGTTTTAACAATGAGTCCGTAAGTGACTGTGGAGACCAATTCTGGATACACACATCCTTCCACAATGGGGACATAGGTTTCTGGGTGGGAGTTGATCATGGTGTGGATTTGCCAAGCATGCCTTCCTCTTAACACGTTTCTCCCTTGCATCCTGAGTTTGAGTGTCTTCAAAGCCCATGACACCTTTGCTAAAGGCTGTTCTCCAACCGGAGCGCTCGCAGGCCAATGTTTCCCAGTTGTCGGTGTTTATACTACTTTTTTAAAGATTTGCCTTGAGACAGTCTTTAAACCTCTTTTGTTGACCGCCAGCATTACGCTTTCCATTTTTAAGTTTGGAATAGAGTACAGTAGTTGCTTTGGAAGATGATAATTAGGCATCCGCACAACATGACCAGGCCAACAAAGTTGATGTTGAAGAATCATTGCTTCCATAGTGGTAATATTTGCTTCTTCCAGTACACTCATATTAGTTCGCCTGTCTTTCCGAGTGATGTGTAAAAATTTTCGGAGACACCATTGATGGAATCTTTCAAGGAGTTGGAGATGGCGTTTATAAGTGGTCCATGTTTCACAAACATACAGAATGCATTTTGAATGCATACATTTTGTATGCATTCTTCCCTTCATTTGTGTGTGTGTTTAACCCATGTAAGATTTGCCTTGCAAAATTTGGAAAGGGCATAATCCAATGGGTAGCTGAATTGCAATCTACATATCAGTCCAGTACTGGCAAATTACATAAGATCATTTAAAAATGTGAACTGAATGAAGTTCTCCTTTATGTCTGTTCGTTGCCTATACATAAGTTTATCCACTGACAATAGGAAAACATGAATTCACTTCATGTTTAAAATGTTAAAATCTGAAGATAATTCTTAGAGCAGGCAAATTGCTGTAGAGTTGCAAGTAGCTATGTTGGGTGTTGTTGTTTTTTATCTTCTCCAAAGGAAACTTCCCACTTAAAGTTTTAAAATGTTCTACTTGGGGTTTTTTTTTAAAAAAATAATAATCTTTTTTTGAATATGATTCCTTAAGATTATGAAAAGGAATATTTGATGGAAAATCAGTAGTGCATGGAAGAGGAACCTTTGTGGAGTGCTCTGTTTTACTACACAAACCATTTCTCTGGGGAGCTAGCGATGCTGAAAGAAATTGACAAGTCTGAAACAGACCAAAATGAAATAGACTAGACAGACAACCATTATTCATTCCAGAGTCACCTTTCTTTATTTATATCAAAGTCGGGCAGAGCAGTCTTAAGGTTGCGAAACAAGCTGACGGGAAAGGTATAAAATTAAGCATTAAGGTTCGTAGTCACTTTCTCCTTTACTCTTTCATATCGAGAGTCTGAAACTGGAGATCTTTGTAAATTACTTATTGTTTATAGAGGGGGAGGAGGGAAGGAGTGCCTAAGCAGCATGCAAACTTGTTAGAAATGTCTAGCCCATTTCCTGAATACTCTCTTGATGGAGAGAATGACACACACAGCTTTGCAATTTATTCTTAATCCTTCTTGGAGCACATTTGAATGTGTGGCTTAATTTGAATTTCCATGCCACAGTTCTGCGATAATGCTGTGGCATTATGACAGAACCTCTCATTGAATAATGAAAACAGCTTCAGGCTTCAGACAGTCTTTCTCTTTTTCACAAAACAAGATGCATTTAACTCTGGCCCCATCTACACTACATTTAAAGCAGTATCATAATGCATTAAACTGTCTTGGTTTCCCCCTAAGAATCCTGGGAACTCTGGTTTGTTCAGAGTGTTGAGAGTTGTTAGGAGACCTCTACTAGCTTCAGACCACAATGATTCCCAGTGCGGTACAACAACCCATCTCTTCCCAGGGAACTCTGGGAATTGTAGTTCTCTGAGTGGAATAAGGGTCTCCTAGCAACTCACAGTACCCTTAACAAACTACTTTTTTATTTTGGGGCACAGCACTGGTACAGGATATAGTATTAGATGGGCCTTTTGTCTCATACAGCATGGCTCTCCTTCAGTTCTTCTGTTCATTTTGTGATGTGTCTCTTCTTGCATTAATCAATGCAAAGCAAAGCTGCATTTTCCTGCATGAGCCATTTATTTTAAAATGTTCCAGAATTTATTCTGTATCATAAGAGACGGGTTTTCTCTCTCTCCTTCCTTCCCTCCCCCTCTCTCTTGCAATTTCTAGGTTTTTTCAAGGAAACAGTTATGTCTTGAAAAATCAACAAACATTTATTATAGATTTCCTGAAAGCCTTCCTTGAGCTATCATGCAGCACTGAACTTGACATGATGGGATTTTTATATGTGTCTAAAATGGTGAATAGAATAAGACAGAGATGGTGATTTGCAGAGAGCTACATTTACATGAAAGAAAGCAGCCATAAATCCGGCATTCTATATCCTAGTGCTCCCTGTGACACTGGCTAAAGGAATGAGGCTACAAGCGATAATGATAACATAAGCCAAGAATGCTAGTTGTGGTCAAATGATTCACTCATCATCATTAGTTTCCATATGCAGAGCTTTAGGCCATTGTGTTCCCAGCTGGCAGCTACCAGCAACATCTGGGTTATTAACATTAGAATTGGCAATCTAGAGAATTGTTGTTTCTTCCATCACTTTCAGCTAATCCTGGGCTGAAATTAGAGCTCTTTGGAGTCCACCTGCAATAAACTCTTAACAGCTTCAAACATTTAAATGGTACAGGCTGTATAAGGTTGCATGAATAGGACGTTTATTTATTTTTTAAGTGAAATGGCTTTTGAGTATTCTGGAAGCTGGCATTCTCCCCACCAGCAACTTACAGTACATTATTACATTCTTCAAAAGTGGATGTGAAGACACTTTGTGAAGGGATTGAGCAAAAGCAAGCACACAATAATATTATCAGATGCAAATGCCCAAATCATCACATTTGGAAGACAAGGGACTCTCTTTGCTTAAAAAGGATCGCTCCTCTGCTAAAATTCAAGCAAGGGGTGGTTATGCTTCATCTCATAGGGCCAAACTAGTCATGACATCACAAAGTGTGTCTGTGGTGTTTTTGGTTTTTGATCAAAACCAGCAGAGGGACAGAGAGCTTTAACCCTTTCCTGAGGAAAACTCCTCCTCTGAAACTGTGGGAGCAAATCTCTCATTTGGAATACCACAGAGGGACAGGCAGGAAGAGTGCAGATGCCGCCTTCAGGAGAGCAATATTCCTCAGGATTGAAAGAGTGGTTGAATTCCCTCTCTATATCTGGTTGCCTGAGCCTGTGAATCATCAGCCTCTTTGCATTTTCAAACCAAACCTGCTTTCTATATGAGAGCAGGCATTTGAGGTCATGAGTTAGTTTGGCCTATGGAACTGAATGCGCACTTGCTTTCTCTGGCTTTTTGTTTATTTTATTGATTTTTTTAAACCATCCTGTTAGGGAACCGGGTTCAAACACTTGATTCTGTCTTCCCACAAAGGAAGAGAGCAAGAGGAAACAGTCGCCTCTGAAACTACTTGGAACTCTGGTTTGGATGTTCCCATTCTTTCTCTCTTGCAGGTGGAAGCAAGAAGGAGGGGCTGAGTTCCTATCCTGTGAGGTTGTAAAGAAGATGAGAACTTAGTCCTCTTCCCCATCTAAATAAGTAAATAAATAAATAAATAATTCATTTGGGGACCTGCACTGGGGGCTAGGGGTCCTTTCAGGAATTGGATTCACTGCTTCTTTCCCCATTGACATATTGGATCAAAATTTGTGTCTGTACATAGACACATACACTTGTCTCTGTGTTTGGTTTTTGTTACACCCCTGCCTGCATGGTGGCAGAAATACCTCCTTACGGTTCTAACAGGCTGGTGCTGAGCAATTTGAATTCAGTTCATTAGATTTCATAACAGGAGAAGGACTTTCTTTGCAAAGGAAAGAACGCAGCAATCAATGATCATTAAATGTGTGTGGGTTTGTTTTTGATTGCTGAAAGAAAACTGTTATGATTGTGAGATGCCTGCGCACCGGGGAGAGTTTCAGCTGCCCTGTCAGCTGAAAGCAAAGCAGTTTCCATAGCAAGGTCTGTGTCTTGGGAATAGGTTGTTGCCTAGGGAGAGTCCTGAGGGCCAGACAGAGAGTGCCAGAGGGCCTCAGGGTCCCCACCCCTGGGCTATGTTAAGAGTGGCGTTCTAAAGAAATTGCCTCCTATCCAAAAGAAATTGCAACTGAGCTGAATAAGGTACAGAAAAGGGAAACAACATGAACTCAGATTGTGCCAAAGGGGTTGGAGTTTATTCATTCATTTATGGAATCATCAAATTATAGTCAGAAGGGACACTGAGAGTCATCCAGACAAACCCCTGCAATGCAGGAATCACAGCTAAAGAATCACTGACAGATGCCCATCCAGCCTTCACTTAAAAACCTCCAGTGAAGGTCCACCACCTTCTGAGGTAGTCCATTATGTTCTTTATTTCAAAGATTTCTAAACTGCTTTTCATTAAGAGAATAATATTAGAGTGGAATATAATTCAATATACACAATATATTAAAACATGTTATATATATATTTTTAAAAAAACAACACACACACAAAGAGGATCAAAATGCATGAATTTGCAGGGCAGCCATGTCTGTCTCTAGCAAGAAAAAGTTAACAAAGGACATGGGTGCAAAGATGCAATTTTAACTGGTGCCAAAAGCCCTCCAGAGCGGCACCTGTTGAACCTGAGAGGGGGGAGGGTCATCCACAATCAGAGAGCCATTACTGATAATGTCCTCTCATGTGCCATCACACAAGGAACACTTGATTGATGTGGCACAGTGAAAAGGATGTCCCCATCAGATCATAACAAAATGGAAGTACTTGAGGGAGCAGGCCATCCATCTATAGTAGTGTTTCTCAAACCTGGGTCTCCAGCTGTTGTTGGACTACAACTCCCATCATTCCTGACCACTGGTCCTGCTAGCTTGGGATGATGAGAGCTGTAGTCCAACAACAGCTGGAGACCCAAGTCTGGGAAACACTGGTCTAAGGAGAAAAGACCATGAAAGCACCATAAGGTAAAGGGACCCCTGACCATTAGGTCCAGTCCTGGCCGACTCTGGGGTTGTGGTCTCATCTCGCTTTATTGGCCGAGGGAGCCAGCGTACAGCTTTTGGGTCATGTGGCCAGCATGACTAATCCGCTTCTGGCGAACCAGAGCAGCACACGGAAACGCAGTTTACCTTCCTGCCTATTTATCTACTTGTACGTGCTTTCGAACTGCTAGGTTGGCAGGAGCAGGGACCGAGCAATGGGAGCTCACCCCGTCGCGGGGATTTGAACTGCTGACCCTCTGATTGGCAAGCCCAAGGCTCAGTGGTTTAACCCACAGCGCCACCCGCGTCCCTTGAAAGCATCATAAAAGGTAAAGGTACCCCTGCCCGTACTGGCCAGTCGTGTCCGACTCTAGAGTTGTGCGCTCATCTCACTTAAGAGGCCAGGAGCCAGTGCTGTCCAAAGACACTTCTGGGTCAGGTGGCCAGTGTGACGAAGCTGCTCTGGTGAGCCAGCACCAGCGCAGCACATGGAAACGCCATTTACCTTCCTGCCATAAAGCGGTTCCTATTTATCTACTTGCACTTAGGGGTGCTTTCGAACTGCTAGGTGGGCAGGAGCTGGGACCGAAAGACGGGAGCTCACCCCGCTGCGGGGATTTGAACCGCCGACCATACGATCGGCAAGTCCTAGGCATTGAGGTTTTACCCGCAGCGCCACCCGCGTCCCTTGAAAGCATCATAGACATTTATTAAATGATGAACAGTGTGGAGAAAGAGAAATTGTTAGCTCAAAATGCTAGAACTTGAACTCAGAGCCATCCAATTTCAACTAAAAATAAAGACCATCGTGGGCCAGGAGATATCGCTCCTCACTCACCAATGCATCCTTAATTATATTGTACATCTGTATGGATTTTAGCTGTAGGCCACCTTGGGGCCCAATCTTGGCCAAAACGTAGGGTGTCAAAACCTGGAAATCATTAAAAACCCACTTTTCAATCTCTCAGACTCGTGCAATATTTACACACAATGAAACACTGGCTCCCACTAGGCCAATGTCATACTAATCAAATCCTAGCTGGCTTGTTCCTGGGAATAGACTGCATGCAGGCCAACTTTGCCAGCCTATCTCTGTTGACAATATTTGTGCTTCTGGACATTTTTTCACCAACTATTTATTTTTCTTTTCTTTTCTTGTTATATTACCATCTTTTCAAAAAGTAATAAATAATTAGCTAGATGATGTTTGTAACCCATTAATGTTACATGTGTATTTAGGCCCTTGGAGGGGGAAAAATATTTTTATTTCTTTGTTTGCTGTGGGTTTTCTTCAGTTGAATAATCCAATTGATATTCTGTAGTGACAAGAAGAATCTGTTCATCTGCTGGGTAATATGGAAACAAAGGCAGCTTTTTGTTAATTAGAGGGTTTTCTTTTTTCTTCTTTATTTGCTTCAGGGGGGAAACATGGTTTATTCAGTTGAAGTGGTAAAGGTGGAACTGTATTCTCTTTTGGAGCAGTGATTAAAGAAGGCATGCAAAAGGAGATGTTCTCTTAATGGTATATACTTTAATAAATAATAAAGTACTCAAATTTATCTCTCCAAACAGGATGGAGATATATATAAATTTTTATTAGTTTTTACAAAAAATTTCAAACGTAATTACATTTTCATAAAACAATATAATAAACACTTGGCTATATAAGCCTTAGACTTCCCTCCTCCCTGGCTGATGGTTTTCTAACTTATTCTCTAATACTGCATTTTCTTATGTTTTTATTACTTTTAGACCATACTCTTATATCCTTATTTTCTAAATTACACTTAATAATAAGCAATGCTTTTAACCTTACAAAGCTTCTTGTAACCCTACTAGTGATGTCAATTGTTTACAGTTGTCTTTCAAATATAACATAAATTTGTTCCAGTCTTTCAGGAATATCTGCACCTGTTGGTTCTGAATTTTCCCTGTCAATTTCACCAATTCGGCATAGTCCAGTAATTTCATCTGCCACTCTTCTTTCGTTGGTAGCTCTTCCAGCTTCTATCTTTGGGCTAATAACATTCTCGCTGCAGTTGTTGCATATAAAAACAATGTTCTATCTTGCTTATGTATTTCTCTACCTACAATACCTAATAGGAAGCCTTCTGGGGTTTTTTAAATAAACATATATTTCAACATTTTTTAAAGTTCATTATATATCATTTCCCAAAAGGCCTTCACTTCCTTACAAACCCACCACATACGATAAATGTACCATTGTTTTCTTTACATTTCCATGTGAAGTGGAAGTCCAAACACAATTTTAAGCCAAGAATAATAGCCAATTTATATTGAGCTTGAAATAGTTAACCATACAGCATCTTCAGACACCTATTGGCTTTCCTTTCCAGCTGAGGTGAGAGAGCTGTGACCCGAGATGTTGTTGGACTCTCATCAGCACCAGTCAGCATGGCCAATAGGCAGGGATGGTACAAGCTGTAGTCCAACAACATGTGGAGGACCACAGATTCCCCAATATGATATTGGTTCTCCTGTTGGAATTCTAGCCCTTGCAGAGGTATGTGCCTATCTATTCAGGCACCGGCTGAATTCCTTAGACCTCCCTCCGGCGACTCCCGGCAGGAAAAACATACGAGGTCCGTTCCGGCGATTTTCCTCAGGCTGTGAGAAAAACACACCAACTGCTTCTCCTCCTCCCTGCTCCCTGCATATCCCCAGGGAGGGGAATCAGACACAGACAGAAATGTAACTACATGCTTTTATTCCTGTCTTTAGCAGTCATACAGTAAAAGATGTCTGCTCTCTTCAACAAACAGAGAGAAACTCCAAACTCCACCCACGTACATCCTGTACAGGTCATATGACACACACACTGAGCTAACATCCGGTGCTCAGTACAGAATGGACTGCCCCTTTGTTCCCATGGCAACAGTCACATACTTCCTGTTTGGCTTTCCAGCCACAAGCAGCAGACTGAGCTGCTAGAGCCTTTGCTTGCTGCAGCATTGCTGCTTTAGAATAACATACTCCCCCTAAAGTATCAATGTGTGCTGCGAGCAAAGCGTCATCCAGAGAAGAAAACAAACAGTTGTTATACTTATAACATTCCCCTGTTGTTTCAGTTCCACCCTTGGAACTACCCGCCATTGGTTTCACCAATGTACCTCTCTGGTTGTGTGACTTCCAAGGAATGAGTGCTTCTGCATTACCTTGGTTAACAACTCTCTGTTGTGCCTTTGTCTCTGACTCAGACACAGCTTCAATTTGACCTTGGTCGTTTACAACAGCAACAGCTAAGTTAGCAAACTCTTGTGAATACCTCTTGGGTGGTACACCCTTCGTTGCTCTCTCAGACCTACGTAAGAGGTGCTGCTCTTCTTTGCTTTCTGGTTCAACCTTTGGACTCTTTGGAGAACCAGTACCAATTGTAAACAGTGGTTCATCCTCCTCTTCTGAGGGTCTAGTCATTATGTGAGATTTCCTCTCAATGACTGTGACAACTGAGCTGTCTGAGCTATCGCTGTCATCATCAGTACTACTGAACTCAATAAAATCAACATCATCATCATCATCAGAATCATCATCATCACCTGTGGGAAATGTGTGAACAATCACTCTCTCCTGTTCAGGAGCACTCTCTAGAAATTTTGTGAGAATCACCTTACCAGATTCAGACAAAATTACTCTGTAGAGACCCTTTTCATAACCCACAAAAATGCCTCTGGCATTCTTTACTCCACCTGGAGCTTCTGTTCTCACATGAGACCCAAAAACCTTGAAATGGGCAACAGAAGGTTTTCTATGGAACAGTTTCTCAAAAGGAGAACTTCCCAACTCTTTTGAAAACTTTCTCAACCACGTATAACAAAATGACATTAGCGACTCAGCCCAGTACTCATGTGACAGATGTGAAATAAGCAATTGCGCTTCCATTCCCTTTTGCAATTCTTTGTTCACCCTAACACAGACACATCTGTTCCAAGCTTCTTCGGAACTAGCAATTTTGTGTCTTATCCCTTTCTTCTTCAGGAACCTCTGGAAATCCTGTAAAAGAAAAATTGGCTTCTCATCTGTGCAAAGACAATTTATGTCAGCATCATGCATATTTTTAACCTTGTCACAAAACTCTTTAAACCTTTCTAAGGCTTCTTGCGGTCTCTCCAAAAGATAAATCCAGACAAAACCTGTAAAAGAATCAACACATATTAGGTAATACTTTGCATTGCCTCTAGATGGTGCTAAAGAACCAATCACATCAGCATACACCCGCTGAAATGCCCTGTTGACCCTCGAGGTGACCTTCTTGGTGTTCTCCTTGGCTACACCTGCAAAAGAAATCATTTTAGAATCACAAGAATTACATTCCATGTAATCACTTTGATCAAATGTCAACAAATACAGTCCATCTTTCTCTTTGGCAGAAAGATACAACTCTCCATCTTTGTAGATCTCGCAGTGTTGATCATCATAGGACAGTTTTAGTCCCTTCTTGGCAATCTGCGAAACGCTGAGCAGATTGTACTTCAACTCTGGAACCAAATAAACATTGTTTATAGTCAAGTTCAGACTTTTAAGATACACAGTCCCAATTCCGGTGGCTTCCAGCTCTTGACCGTTGGCCTGTTGTACCGCGAAGCTTTGCTTCTTAAACGTAAAAAATAGTCCTCTGTGTCCTGTCATGTGAACTGTCGCTCCCGTGTCCAAAACGAAAGAATTCCCCACTTCTGGTGTGGCCTTTAGGGACATCAAAACCTTTGCAGTCTTTGCCTTTGGCTTGGTGTGACCTTTGTCTGACGCCTCAGACTTTGTGGAGCTTCCCTTGGCTCCTTTGTTCTGACGTGGCTTCTTGCAGTACCGCTGAAGATGCCCAGTCTGTCCACAATTGTAGCATCGGACAACATTTAACGCTACAGCATTTTCTCCAGTAGCAACAGCAGTGGGGGTGTCAGAACTCCATTCTTGTCTCCCCCTGTCCTTGACTTCCAGGGCAGCAAGTCTGTCATGTTCATTCAGAACGACGGCAAAGACCCTGTCCGACGTTAGATCAGCTGCTGGGAGAGACCCCAGCTGACTGGCAACTGTTTTGTAAGTCCGATTCAGACTGTTGATCACCATGAAGCAAAACACTTCCTCATCCAGACGGAAATTGCGTTCCACCATCTGCTGACGCAGAAATTTCATTTCCGTCAGATGCGCTTGAACATCTCCATCAGGCGCAAGCCTCAGGTTGGTCAGCTTCTCAAAATACAGCAACGCTGAAGAACCTGCATCTCTCTGATGTGTCCTTCTCAGCGTGTCCCAAACATCTTTCGCGTGCTGTAAATCTTGTATATGAATAAGCTGAGAGTCTGACACGGACAGAATTATAGCTGTTCTGGCCTTCACATCCTGTGACTCCCAAGCACGCGTTGGTGCTGCAGGGATGGGGTTCTCAATCACCCCAAACAGTCTCTGATTCTGCAGCAAGGCCTTCATCTTAATAGACCAAGATGCATAATTGTCACTGGTCAGGAGGCTTGGAGAAGGCAGGCCTCCCCCCTTCTTGGCATCCATTTTGAGTCCTTGCATTGACTCTCAAACACAAGCCTCTAAAATCCAATAGCTGGCTTGTTTACACTCTGTGCACCTGGCAGCTATAACACTGGCCGCTTTGGAAAGTCCCTTTCCAACAGTTCCTTTGGGCCTAAGTCAAAACATAGGCTGTTTTGCCTCTCTGAGGCAAAGCCTGACTTCCAGCCCTCTCGTGAAACTGGCCTTCGTTGCTAAGCAACAGCATTCCTTCCCTTGGACAGGATTAACCACAGGAATGTTTGGAATGCAGAGCTCTTCTCTCTCGGAGCTGTTTTTCCCAAACCTTGCTCCCTTGAAGCAGAGAATGAATCAACCTGCATTCACACTTCCAAGCCCGAAAATCTCATACCTGGGCTCCGTTGCTTGGCTTTCAGCTTCTTCTGGTCAGCTTCTGGCTGCAGAGAATCATCTTTCTCACCTCAGGCCTCCATGGAGCAATGAATACAGCAGCTCTGCCACTCTTTCTGCAGACTTCCATGGATCGTAGAAACCATCAGCTCTGCTACCACTGTTGGAATTCTAGCCCTTGCAGAGGTATGTGCCTATCTATTCAGGCACCGGCTGAATTCCTTAGACCTCCCTCCGGCGACTCCCGGTAGGAAAAACATACGAGGTCCGTTCCGGCGATTTTCCTCAGGCTGTGAGAAAAACACACCAACTGCTTCTCCTCCTCCCTGCTCCCTGCATATCCCCAGGGAGGGGAATCAGACACAGACAGAAATGTAACTACATGCTTTTATTCCTGTCTTTAGCAGTCATACAGTAAAAGATGTCTGCTCTCTTCAACAAACAGAGAGAAACTCCAAACTCCACCCACGTACATCCTGTACAGGTCATATGACACACACACTGAGCTAACATCCGGTGCTCAGTACAGAATGGACTGCCCCTTTGTTCCCATGGCAACAGTCACATACTTCCTGTTTGGCTTTCCAGCCACAAGCAGCAGACTGAGCTGCTAGAGCCTTTGCTTGCTGCAGCATTGCTGCTTTAGAATAACATCTCCTATGCCATGAATGTTATCAAAGCAATGCATAGTATTCGGTCCTACTTAGGGTAGGCCCATTGAAGTTAATGGACATGACTAAAGCATTCTCATTAATTCCATTGAGTTTACTCTGAGTAGGACTTCATTGACTTCAACCCAATGTTCCTCAGCTTTCCGACAGGGTCTAGTAGTGAACCAGTCATAATGCATGAATCACCCACACATAGATTTTTGACATCTCATGCAGTCAAGGTGTTCTAAAATTTGGAGCTGTGACCAACTAGTGGGACATGGTGCTTTAATGTCAGAAGTGCTGAGAGTTAAAACTGTAAAAAGGACAAGGAAGTTTTTGGCCACTCATTGGCTCTTATAAGGGGGAAGAACCTCTGTGGTGGAGCACGTGCTTAGCATCAGGGATGGGGAACCTCCAGCTGTTGTTGGACTACAGTTCCTACCACCTTTGACCATGGATTGATGGGGACTGGAGTCCAACAATATCTGGAGAGCATAGGTTCTCCACATGTGCTTTATATGTTGGGTGTTCAATCCATGTACCATCAGCTTAAGGACCATAGATGCTGCCTAGGCAAGTGCTGTCAACCAAAGGAGACAAAATTGGGATTGATAGACCAATTGCCTTGACTCAATACAATGCAGCTTCCATATATTCAAGTGGAGGAAATAATGGTGGAGTTGATGGCTGCCATCAATTGCACCCATACTGTGCCCTGCTACAGTAATTGATTGACCTGTTTATTTTCAGATGATATCACTCCATTGCCAAATCATCCCAAACAGGAACAAAGCAGAAATCAAGTACAATCAAGATGAGTAATTTATTATACCTACAACTCTAGGGATTCCGATCAAAGATTTAATGTGGAATTTAGACCAATAATATCTTTGTATTGCTTAATCCCCCCATTTGATGTTAACTGTAAAGTGACTCATATTAAAAGATCTGCAGAATGTTAACAGAAGACATCTCAGTAATAGGTTGGAAATCTAAAGCAAATGAAGATCAATAATTCAATTAAATCCCTCACCATGGGGAACATGCATCATTTCTGCACTTTGCCTCTAAAAATTAATGATGGTTATATTAGCCCATGTAAATCAATGTAATGAGAGGGGCTCCTCCTTCCATTATGGTCAACTGGTCCCTGAAGTACCATTGCAAAAATCCCATTTGGTTAGTATTACAAAAGGCACTAGATGTGCAAGAGTGGGAAGATGAGAATCAGAATGCAATTATGGGGATCAAACTCCCAGGATTACTCCTAACACCAAGAAAAATCCCCATATGTTTGTATATTGTGTTTGCAAACACGAACAGGGCGGTTTTAAAAGTGGGGTATATGTCTAAAATAATGTACTCTTAGCCACCTGGATATTGATAGCTCAACACTGTAAAGAAGAACAACTAAAGAAGTTTGGCAACTTAAATTAAGGGAATATGGTGAAATGGCTAAATTAACTGGAAGACTAAGAAATCAAAAAGACAACAAATATAAAAAAGAATGCAAAATGTTCATTGCATATTTACAAAAGCATTGTAAAGAAGTTAATACAATAGCATATTTTTAAAAAAGCACTTGTAATATTAAGGAGAAGGTTTAAAATTTAAAATAATTAAGGATAAAGAAATTATAGACGTGTATAATATAAGATACTATAAAAGAACCAGGGGAGGAAATGGAGGGGTTTGAGTAATCCCAAAATATGGATTGAATATGGTGTGAAAATATTTTATTTTCCATTTTCTATTTTTATTATAAATGTATTTGTTTGTTATGGTTTATATGATGATCATGTTTAAATGTGAAAATTAATAAATTAAAAATTAAAAAAGTACTCTTTTTTGTGTGGGTCATGCAAAATAATTGTACTTAGAAACTGGATAAAGACAAATGTAAGATGGTGCTAATGACTGGAACATAGCAAGTTGCCTTGTACCAGGTAAGACCACTTCAAGTTCAGTTGCATCTACTTTGACTGACAGTGCCTTTGAATATTTTCAGGTAAAGAGAGGGCTTTTCCAGCTCATAATAATTGATCCTTTAAATGTT
Source organism: Podarcis gaigeae (assembly GCF_964106915.1). NCBI lineage: Eukaryota > Metazoa > Chordata > Lepidosauria > Squamata > Lacertidae > Podarcis > Podarcis gaigeae. Next base: position 30,576,571 of record NC_139688.1, read on the forward strand.
GTGGGGAAGCCAAACTGGGGATTCCAGGGATAGAATAAAAAAAACTTCTGGATACAAAGTACCGTAAGTACTGTCATTACCACAATAAGCTTCCATCTTCATATAATTGAACTCATTCTGCTTACTACATCCATCACAGACAACCACCAGTAGAGGATCCATGGCTGCTCTCCTTATAACCATCAAAAGCAGCCAGGCTACAAAGCAATATCTTTAACTTCAGTTATTAATAATCAGCAGTGGAAATTTGTATGATGTGTATGAGAGAGGAAAAAAATATTGATGTTCAGAGCTAAGTAAGCAGACTTTGGTTCACAAAAAAAGAGCAAGTTTTCCCATTTTAACCAGACTTTTTTGGGGGATAAGATAGCAGAAAAAATACCCGAATCCTTGAAATTGAAATTTAGCATGGTCATGAGATTTAATGTGCAGCACATTCATGTGCTAAAATTTGGGGAATTTCAGTGTGAAATTATAAAGTTGTGTCACTTTAGAAGATTTATAGCAGAAATAAATGTTATCATTTATGCTGACAAAGTTTTTATTCAAGGAAAGAGAGTTGAACTTTGGTGTTAAACTAAATAGTGCTTGATTCCCTGAGGTATCCTGCTCAAATTGCTGATTGTATTAATTATGTGGTCATTAAAAAGGACAAAACAAAAGGTGCAACCTTATACTGAAGGGTTATAGCAAGGTTGGAGAACTCTTTTTGGCCTTAGTATATTAGCCAAGATCTATTAATTGCTAAACCAAATAAAATTTAGGCATAATCAATGGGAAATTAAACAGAGGTTGATTGGTTGGTAATACTACTACTACTACTGTAGCCTTATTAGACTTTACTGATTGGTTGGGTGAGCGTTGCTTCCTGGAGAGGGAGGAAAGAGTCAAAAGACACCGAGCTTGGTTCACAGAAAGAGTTCTTTATTTCTGCTCTCCAGAGCAGCAGAAAGGCACTTGCATGGTCAGTTCACAGCAAGAGCACTTAAAGAGCGGTTGCACACAGCTTATATACCCTTTCTGGTCCCCTTGCCCCCTCCCCAGGAATCCAGCCACGTCAGCTTATACATGTAAGTTGACATCCATGACCATAAACAGATGTTCCTGTACCGGTACTCTTGACCATAAAAGGATGTTCCTGTTCCTGTATTCCTTATCTTGGGGTAAGATGGTCACCAACCCTAAGAGCACTCCTGGCACCATCCCCGAGCCAGGGGTGTCTTGCAAGGTCTGTGCGTCAGTGTGTCACTTTGGAACTGACAAGGCCATCCATTAGGCGTCACGTACTGATAAAGGAGAGGGCTTTGTTTAGAAGCTGGGTTCTTGTTATACATTGGCTCAAGTGCTCAAATTAATGGATTTTAGCTAATGGAGAAGGAAAAATGGGGATTTTGGGGCCTGTTTCAGACTGACTGAAAATTCAACTTTTAGATTTGGGAAACCCATTCCTTAACTACTACTAATAATAACAATATATGCTGCTCATCTGACTGGGTTGCCCCAGCCATTATGGGCATCTTCCAACACATTATAAAACCACAGATTGAAAGCATTAATTACATTGATTTTGCTGTTCCCCGTTTTTCAGTGATATATTAAATGTGAGTTTTATCAATGTTGTGGCTGATATTTCAAATGTGTCTATAATTCACCGAATGGATGACAGATGTAATAAAGCTGACCCCCAAATGCTTGATGTAAGTGGAGACATTTTATTTTAGATGTATGTATTATCTGGTTTCATTGGCCTTCTATGTTCTTACCAATTTTCTGAGGTTTGTAAAATGGAATTTACATTTGATAAAGCTTTTCGTGTGTACACACACACAGAGTGTACTTGCATTTGCTTTTGTACATGGGATTATTTTAATGGTATGGCTAAATACCCACTTCCCCATGGCACTAGCTTGAATTATTCATTTTGTAGGCAAACTTCACCCCACCTTTAAAAATGAGTGTGTAAGGCCCCTCATATTCCTGGAGTGTGCCACCTTACGCAGGCTTTTTGTTTGCTTATTTTGTTTATGTGTCTCCGAGGTAAACTGTTTACATGAGATTTTGCTCGGGGGTGGATTGGAGGTGGTGTTAGCATAGAACCCATTAGGATGGCCAATTATGGTCCATTACTCATTTTTAGCACATACATTTTCTGACTTTTGAGCACAGAGGGTTTGTAAAAAGAGAATAAAAGCCTTCTGAATAGGTTCCTTGGTGGTACATTGTAAACTTCAATTATTTGTTCTCAGAAACTTTTCTTTAGTAGAAAGAAATGAAAATCTCTCTTAAATGGAATATGATTCAGACAGAAACCCCGACTAAAAAGGTCTTAAACATTTCCTCATTAATAACAGTAATCTGAGGTCCTAGAGTGCACTGTCACTTTAACATGTAGATTTCTTTCTCTTTTCCCCCCATAGTCCTTCATTAGGCTGAAATTTCACATCTGCAACATGCTATCATGAGAAGGAGGAAGAAATCATGCTGCTAACACAGAGCTGTTCCTCACAAAACAGCTGGAAGGCAGCCAGGAATTCGGCTGTAATGCTCAACCTTTACAACGCCGATGGTTTTCAATAGAGATCGTGACCACTTTTAGCTTTCAAAATAGGTGAGACTTGACCAAGGGTGAGGAGCTTACGGCCTGCCAGATGTTGATGGGCAGCAACTCCCATTATCCCTGACCATTGCCAGGCTGGCTGAGGGCAGACATCCTGCAACATCTGGAGGACTATGTCTGATGTACAGAAAGCCATGTTCACCTTAAACATGGCTCAACCGAAGAAGCAGTTGTTCCCATCATGTTGCATCTGGCTGAACTGCAACTAGCCTAGATCACATTGAACTTTGACTAAGGAGGGAGGGCACCAACAAATCACCCTAATTTGCCTTGTTATTCTGTCCACACACAGAGCCAAATCACACTCCTACTAACCACATTCTTGTAAGCAAGATGCCAAGCAGATTCTGCCCCAAATGGCAATGGCTGATAAGTCCTGGACTCCTGCATAGAAAGCTTTCACAGAATCCTAAAATTGTGGAGTTGGAAGGGACTCAGAGGACCATCCAGTCCAACCCCTTGCAACGCAGAAATCTTAACTAAAGCATCCGTGACAGATGGCCATCCAACCTCTGCTTTAAAACCTGCAATGAAAGAAAGTCCACACCTTCTGAAGGAGTCTGTTCCAATGTCAAACTGTTCTTACTGTCATAAAGTTGTTCCTGACGTTTAGTCAGAATCTCCTTTCTTATAACTTGAATTCATTGGTTCAAGTGCTACCCTCTAGAGCAGGAAAAAACAAGCTTGCTCCATCTTCCATGTGACAGCCCTTTAGATATTTGATGATGACCATCATATTTCCTCTCAGTAACCTCTTTTCCAGGCTAAACATATGCAGATCCCTCAACTATTCAACTGTTCTTCATAAGTCTTGGTTTCCGGACCCTTGATCATCTCGGATGCCCTCCTCTGCACATATTCCAGCTTGTCAACATCTTTCTTAAATTGTGGTGCCCAGAACTGGTCTGTGGCACCCAAGTGTGGTCTGACCAAGGCAGAATAGAGTGGTACTATTACTTCCCTTGATCTGGACACGATACTTATGTTGATGCAGCCTACAATAGCAAACGTTTTATTTTTTGCTGCTACTGCTGCTGCATCACACTGTTAACCCATGTTAAGCTTGTAGTCTCCTAAGACCCTAGATCCTTTTCACATGTGCTACTGGTGAGCCAGGTCTCCACCATCCTATCATAGCTGTCAAGTGCCCCTTATTTGAAGGAACAGTCCCTTATTTCAGTGCCATGTCCCCCTGCTGTCCCTTATTGATAAATGTCCCTTAAATGTCCCTTAAATGATGTCCCTTAAATTTCAAAGGAAGCAGCTCCTCTCCCTCCCTCCCTGCTGGCCAGGGAGGAGGGAGGCTCCAACTGTGTTGCTTGGCTGTGTTGCTCACCCAATAAGAAGTCTAAGAACAACTGGGTGGTGGAGCTTGCATGCCTTGTGTGTGGCTAGTTAATGCAAGCTGAGGGGTTTTTTGAATGCTGGACGCCATTTAGTTGCACATGCTGCTGCAAACTTTGCAGTGCGAAGCCAGGACAGGGAGCCATCTTAAGTTGAGGCTGCATAGGCCTTGTGGTGCATGTGATTCAGATTCTATTCCGTTGAACCTCTGGTTACAAGGTTGGTTGGACAGTGTTCTCGAAGCTATCAGCATGAGTTTGACCAGGAGGAGGACAGGAAGACTGGGGTGCCTGGAACAGGTGAGGCTGCAGGTCCCTTATTTTGGCTGCTGGTCCCTTATTTTCAAGGCTACTGGTCCCTTATTTTCAAATCTGTAAGTTGACAGCTATGCATCCTATATTTGTGCATAACATTTCATCTGCTATTGATTAATTCAGTGTCAATTTCTCTTGAAATTTCAAGTCAATTATGTTTTCATTATTTTCAATAAATCAAGTACACATAAGCTTTATTTCCAGTTATCTCCAGTAGGCCAGAGACACTCATCCATCATAGCACATATTTCTCAACCTCTGACTACTTACCTTGTGGTGATTTGGGGGAGGGGGGAAGTATCCCTTCTTTCTTTTTGCAATCTCAGGAACATTGATTGTCCTCACTACGTTTCATAGGCAATATAGAGGAGAACCAATTAACTACAAAGTGGCCACATTGCAGTATGTTCCAGATTACTCTTACTTTATTGAGTTAGCTGTTCCAGACAATTCTAGCTGCCACACTTTATTAAGCCAAGCCCTTTTTGCAAAGGAGGGTTGGACCTCCAATGAAGGGCAACTTTTACATTAGCAACATAAATGTGGGCAACCACAAAGATTAACTACATGGAGCATATACATGACTCTACTTACTCTTCTTGAATCTGCCTTGTATGTAAATCCCAGTTTCAATCTCCAGCATTGCAAAGACTGGGAAAGACATCCTGTCTGAAACTCCAGGAAACTACTGTCAATCACTGTATACAATACTAAGTTAGAGGAGCGAATGGTCTATGTTCCTAATTGTTTTGTCGACTGAAGGAAGGTCTGAATATTCAGTGCCCGTTTACTGTCCCTTGTTATCTCAGTTTTCAAAGTCTAATAAACTCTGAGTCAAGGCTAGAAATCTCTGAAGACATCCACCATTGTTTTAAATTTAGTCTTCCAACTCCCCCGCTACTGACTTTGTATATATTTTCACAAGTGGGCGAGCATGCCGTTTTCACTCACCAAAACAGCACAAGGTATCATCGACAAGAAGCCATCAGGCTGTAAGGCTGACCTTTTCTTATATTCCTGCAATGAAACTATTCATGGCTGAATGTCATTCTAGAGCATCACAGGGACTTCCTTCCATAAAAGAGTGTGTTGGTCGTAAAAAAAAGGGGGGAGTCACAAACACACTCCATGGCCTGCAAGCATTCACAAAATCAACTCCTTACCTAAACCTTACAAAAATAAAAACCCTTCGGCTTAATCCCATACCATACTCCCCTTTTCCACATGAGCTTCAATTTCTGGCTCCAGTGACAACCGGGAGGAAGGAGGAAGGGAGGTAGCAAGGGAGGGGACAGAGGACCTGGAACTTCCATTTAAAATGCAGACAAATCTGCCTTTTCTGCTTGATGGTCTGTAACATTTCCATGTAGTGCACTTTGTATGGCAGAATAGCTGCTAGTAATAGAATTCTCTCTCAGTTGAGGTTAATTACTTCTTGGCTGCAGCAAAATAAATTTGCTGTCAAGATCAGGGACAGGAATATGCCAGTGTCACTATTTTTACCTGTGGTTTTAATTCACTGTTAATTTCTGACACACACAAGTTTGTGTGTGTGTTTAGTGGACTGGTTTCCTAAATAGCCAGCCCTCCAATCTACCCACCTAAAGAATAGATCAGATTGACAGTAATGTAGAATGAAGACAGGTGTTAAAAGCATATTTGCCCTTCCCTTTCAAAAAGAAGATTAACAGCAGCAATTTGATATGTGTCTAACCTGAGATGAGTGCCACTGGGTTCAATGGGGCTTATGCCTAAGGAAGTAGGTCTGGAGTTTATTTACTTATTTATAGCACTTATACTCCTCCTTTAATACCCACAACAACCTGGTAAGGTAGGGTGAGCTGAAGAGGCAGTGACTGACTCAAAGTCACCCCATTAGCTTCATGGTTTAGTGGGGATTTCAGTCCTGGTCTCCCAAGTCCCAGCCTGACACTTTGAATAAGATTCAAAATAAAGTGTAGGAATAAACTGACACGTTTCATGTCTGGGGAAAGCAAACCGCAGAGTTGCCTAAGGAGTCACTAGTTGGGCTCTTCTTATCATTCAGTGTATGTTGTGCTTTCTCCCATAGTATGTCTTCATGTCTGCTAATCTTTGCTGCCTTGATCTTAGCTAGCAGAGGAGGCCATTCATCACCATATTTCTGATTAAAGCTTGGAAGCCACAGCACTCTGCAGTGTGTCTTGGAAGTTGGAGCTATGAAGAAAAAGCACTTTCTGCTATTTTCTGGCTGCTTGTGGCTAACGTTCAGATAATTACCAGAGGAAGTGCTCTCCATTCTTTGACGGCCGAGTGCCGTGGTTCTGCTGGAGTTCCGGTCCTTCTCTCTACTCACATGTCACTTGGTCTGACTATGGATGGGCAGCCTTTTGGACCTGGGTCGCTTTGGCTTTTTAACATTCCATACCATGTCAGGCTTTCCTGGTGGCAATCTAGGCAAAAATCGTGTTCTTAATGAAGATGCATTGTAGGGCGGCTTGTGCCCTGTAGTGAAAATACACAACAGTAAGATGTGGTTAGCCTCAACTGAAAACACAGCAGCAAGCGTTAAATGCCTCTGTGGACTTCATTCATTGCTATTTCATTGCAATCCTCCTGCATATAATGGCAACCCAAGGAAAATCAGCGCGCTATGGAGACACAGCCAAGAGACTCTTTTTAGTACAGTGGTACCTTGGTTTACGAACTTGATCCATTCCGGAAGTCCTTCTTAAACCAAAGCGCTCTTAAACCAAGGTGTGCTTTCCCATAGCAGCAGGGGACTCAATTTACACTCAACAGGAAGTGGAATACGTTCTGCTTCCAAGGCAAAGTTCACAAACCAAAATACCTACTTCCGGGTTCGCAGCATTCTTAATCCAAGTGGTTCATAAATTAAGATGTTCTTAAACCAAGGTACCAGTGTATGTGTGTGTTGTATCACATGCCTCTGATCCCACAGAGCAGAGTTTCCCAAACTTGGGTCTCCAGCTATTTTAGAACTACAGCTCCCATCTTCCCTAGCTAGCAGGACCAGTGGTCAGGGATTATGGAAACTGTGGTCCAAAAACAGCTGGAGACCCACGTTTGGGAAATTCTGCCATAGAGCATCACTGCATCAGGCATCAACATATTTTCTGGTGGTAATAATAGGAAGGAAGGAAAGAAAATGTGAAAGAAGTCCAAACTGTGCCTTGGAGCTTGAGCAACAGAAGCACCCCTTCTTATCCCTGAAGCCCTGAAAAGTGTTGAACACGCACCTGCGAAAACCCTCTATCTTCCATCTGGAGCAGTTGTCCGCATTCAAGGACGCATTGCATCCAGGCAAAACACCCAAGGAAAGCACAAACTGGGACTACTAATGGCTGTGGCCCAAGGAGGAGGAGTGTGGGTGGGAAGGGTCTGATCTGGGGAGTGTCCTAAGAGACCCCAAAGGCCACATATGGGCTTGAGGCCTCAGGTTCCCCATGTGTACAGTAGAGCTTTGGGGTCCTTCTGAGCAGTGAGATGGCCACTGGGCATTGCTGGAAGTGGGGAAGAATGACCCCCAAATGGTACAAAGGCACCTTCAGTGAGTTGACGTCCAGAGTCATACCACTACTCAATTTGGGGTGATTTTCTCCCTCCACCGTAAACCCCCAATTCCCTATCTGGTACTAGACAGGACGGTCCCCCAACTCCTTGGAGAAGTATTGAGAGGACTCAGAGAACTACAGCAGGAAGACAGTATTAGAAAGCCCACTCTCATGAACCTCATTTCACTCATGGTCCACAGGATCCATACCACTGTTTTCTTAGAAATCTTGCAGAGTTAGTGCTACAGGCCCTTTAATAATAGACATGATATTGAAGCAGAAATTGTAAAAAAAAAAAAAATTAAAAAAATGGAAAAGGAATGTTGGGCAACTTTAAATTCATCTTTCAGTTTTAAGCAGAAGGATCAGGCCCTGCATATTGCTGCTCCTTCATGAGGTAGCTGTTTCAACCAGACTTGAACAAGGCCTGGATCCCTCTAAATAGGCTCAGTTTGGCTTGGGATTTGGGCCTCAACCGAAACCACAGCCTATGTTCTGACGTCCCAGTAAGATGGGACACGTCACTGGACTCTTGATTCCCATCACTTCATTCTGGGATGATGCGGAAGTTGTAGTCCAACATTAGTGAGGGCACAAGGCACTGAACATGCCACAAATGATCACTTACACATTTGCCAAGGACCAGTTCTAAACCGGACAGTTTTCCAGAAATGTGACAACACTTCTTCTCATGGCAGTAGCTACTGATTGCAACATGTCATCACAACAACGTGCTTTCTGGTTTGGCATAAAGGCGATGAAGGCAATTACATTTTCAAGATGCTGGCATTTTTAGGTAAAACACCACCAACACCAAGTGAAGAAGGTAATCAGGATTCTTGTTATAATGTAAAGTGGAAATATAAAGATGGGTTGATTATTTTGTGTTAGGACCAAGCGTTTCATTCTATCACCTGTCTTTTTTCATCACTTCCACTGTGATATTCTGGAATGGAGTGGCTGACATGTAATAGAAAGCTATGGAGGGAGCATTAATGCATTCTTTAGCTCAGGCAGTCCATGTTGTCTCAGAAGTAAATGAAAAGTCTCCCAATCTTTTCATTTACTTTGGAGACAACATGTTCTGAGAGGAAAGATTTTTGCCAGCTGTTTTAGTTTTAAATTACAGTGCCATGATTGGTTTCATTTCTAGGTCACCCATAGCAACCATAACTTGAAAGCATGAGATCAGTTCTGCTTTCATTTAGAAATCTTCCCAGTTTCCGCTTCAAACACTGTTTTATAAAGCTTCCCTCTCTGTAGTTCCTGCTTTGCAGTGTTTAGTCATCCGCTTTCCTCCTTGTATTTTAATAGTCTGTTGAAATTGTGGCTTGTCACAGTGACCTAAAGAAAATATAATACTTGACATCAGGAAATGTATAGCTGTGGGAAATTAAGTAGTTGGGAAGTTGGCTAGGACTGTTATGCTACATCTGGGCAATCAATGATGAAGAAACATTTTTATTTGTTTGAATTTCCCAAATTCCTGCTGTTGTTGTTATTTTTGTACACTTTTATGCTGCTGTTTTCCTGACTTTATGTTTTATTTTTTACTTTTTATGGCATTCATTTTCTTTGTGGCATGCTGCTTTACATTTTTTAAAAAAAAATATTAAGCAAATTATAGATACAATAAATTATATAAGTATATACAGTGGTACCTCAGGTTACAGACGCTCCAGGTTACAAACTCTGTTAACCTGGAAGTAGTATCTTGGGTTAAGAACTTTACCTCAGGATGAGAACAGAAATCGCATGGCGGCAGTCCGGTGGCAGCGGGAGGCCCCATTAGCTAAAATGGTACCTCAGGTTAAGAAAGGACCTCCAGAACAAATTAAGTTCTTAACCCAATGTACCACTGTAAATAGCAACTAGCTCAATGCACTACTAGTGGAAGCCAACATAAAGATTTCTGCTACCATAGCAGGACTCCTTCCCTGTTCTCCTACTGTGCCCACCCCAAATGTGCTCTGGGGGGGTCAGGAGAACATCAGAACAGCATGAGGGATGAGGAAGAGAAAAAGTTGTTCTTTTGGGTAAACAGAAATGCTTACACAGGTGGAATGATCTCCTTGGTGCCACAGTGGATACAACCCTAAATATATAAATAAAACAACATACAGTGGTACCTCGGGTTATATACGCTTCAGGTTACATACACTTCAGGTTACAGACTCCGCTAACCCAGAAATATTACCTCGGGTTAAGAACTTTGCTTCAGGATGAGAACAGAAATTCCATGGTGGCGGCACAGCAGCAGTGGGAGGCCCCATTAGCTAAAGTAGTGCTTCAGGTTAAGAACAGTTTCAGGTTAAGAACGGACCTCCAGAACAAATTAAATACTTAACCCGAGGTACCACTGTACACAGAATTTGTAACTGTTTTGTTTCACCATTTGCCCCCTGTCAGTTAGGGGTAGGAGAGAGATTCTATCCATTTTAATGTGGACCCACCTAATATCCACTTCATGAAATACATGAACTGAAACCCAGCTGTCCTTCCAAATCTGCATTTTGCTCTCCCCCCAACCCCCCCCCCCGCCATAGTTGAAGCTGAGTAGTCAATCTGGAGTGGGGAAGAAGGGCTTTGCCTGCATAGAACAAATGAGCTCTCATTACTATTATAGCACCTTTACCAATGGGCAAAGGGTTGTATTCTTATTTAATTTATCAGTGCTTTTTACAGATTGGAATCTAAAACTGGGAGCATAGTATGTTTCTTACCCAGTGAACTACCAACAAACATGCAGGATTCAGGAAGGAAACTTAATCATTTATCAATTAGTACAAAGGGATGCAGTGATCCAAAAAAAATAAAATACCCCAGTACAGCTTTTATAAATCTAAGTTGAACCAGTCTTTACCAGTGAATAGTTCCGGGCAGGCAACAAAATCCCGGAACAGAGATTACTGCTGGCTGAAATTTTAGAATTATCCATTGCCTACTCTATAATTATGTTTGCTTTACTTTGGTATTGCTTTGCATATACACTGAGAGCACTCACATCTCTAAATGGCATTTATTATTTCACACATACACACAAAAGCATTTTTTTTTTTCTGTTAAAGTTTCCATTGTGTTCCAAATGCTGGAAACGTTTTCCAAAGTGTTTGCTGTGCAAAACTCTGCATGTGTTCTCTGAACGCTCCCAACTGGCTATGAATTTCCACGGTGTGACTGAACATGTCAAGGTCAGTGTCTGTCAAGTATAATTTGTTTCTTTATTGGAAACTTGAATGTGAGCTTCACTTTAATTGAGGATGTGCATTTCATGCAGCCTCCCCATCCAACAGGATGTAAAGCCGCTGTCACTTTGAGCCAAAGCAAGGAAGGTCTTCACAATAACATAAAACAGCCAATGTTCATCCGACTTCGACATAGCATTCACCATCACATCAGCAGCTGTAATAATACACTAAATCTCTTGAAAAAGCCTGTGTTGGCAATTACAGCAACCATGTATACCACAGTTCTATTGGTACTGTAAGAACGCAGGAGGTCAGAAAACTTTAATATCATATATAGCATGTGGTGCGTGTGTGATTTTATGTATGTATATATACACAGAGAGAGAGAGAACGCGGGTGGCGCTGTGGGTTAAACCACAGAGTCTAGGGCTTGCCGATCACAAGGTTGGCGGTTTGAATCCCCATAACGGGGTGAGCTCCCATTGCTCAGTCCCAGCTCCTGCCAACCTAGCAGTTCAAAAGCACGTCAAAGTGCAAGTAGATAAATAGGTACCACTCTGGTGGGAAGGTAAACGGCGTTTCCGTGCACTGCTCTGGTTCTCCAGAAGCAGCTTAGTCATGCTGGCCACATGACCTGGAAGCTGTACCCCGGCTCCCTCGGCCAATAAAGCGAGATGAGCGCCGCAACCCCAGAGTCATCTGTGACTGGACCTAATGGTCAGGGGCCTCTTTACCTTTACCTATTCACACACACAGAGAGAGCAAAGGGATATAAATCCGACATCAGACCTGCACTTCTGTACATGTTGGTTAATTTATTTTGTATTGTATTAGTGCTTTCAATATTAACCCTACTTCAAGAGCTGGTCTAGACACATTTAAATCCCATTGAACTCACTGTTTGGAATAGACAGGCAATGGACACTTTCCAGAGAGCAGTACAGCCACATCACACGCACAGTCTATCTGAGCTTCTTGGACCTACACAGGAACATAGGAAATTGCCTTATATTGAGTGAGAATATTGGTCCATCTAGCTTTAGTATTGGCTATGCTGATTGGCGATGATTCTACATGGTTTCAGATTTTGGGGACATTCCCAGTCCTACCTGGAGATGCCAGGGATCAAACCTAAGACCTTCTACATGAGAAGGATGTGCTCTTCACAACTCAGCTGTAGCCTTTCCCAGACTTGGCATGATCTCTCCCCCCTCCCCAGTCAGTTCCAACTCCTACAGTTTCCTTTCCACACTGCTTGAGAAGATGCCTTTGGGGTGTTTCCAATTCTCATATGAACAAGCTGTTCACATTTGGGTACCTGGCAGGATGGAAAGAACTAAAAGCGGTTCAGAAGAGGGCAGCAAAGATGGCCAGGAGGGGGGAAGAAGTCTTATGAGGAAAGGCAGAAGGAACTCAATATGTTTATCCTGAAGAGGACGAGGTAGGGCATGGCAGCACTCTTCAAATACAGTGGTACCTCGGGTTAAGTACTTAATTCGTTCCGGAGGTCCATTCTTGACCTGAAACTGTTCTTAACCTGAAGCACCACTTTAGCACGATTTCTGTTCTCATCCTGAAGCAAAGTTCTTAACCCAAGGAACTATTTCTGGGTTAGCGGAGTCTGTAACCTGAAACGTATGTAACCTGAAGCGTATGTAACCCGAGGTACCACTGTACCTGAAGGACCTCTCACATACAAAAGGACAAAGACTTGTATTCTCTGCTGCCATGGACTGGATCTGATAGCCTTAAATTTTGTTGAACTTTAGGAGAAACCTCTTAATGATAAGAGCTGTTTGACAATAGAACCAATTGTCTAAGAAGGTGGACTTTCCCTCCTTGGAAGTCTTTGAGAATGTACTAGTTCCAGATTGCCTGCATAAAACACAGGGTGCTCTGCATTGCCAATTATGATGTCAGGTGACATGTGGCCCATGGAAGGGGGAAAGATAAGGATCTGGCCCACCACCCAGATCCAGTTCTCCACCTATGGCCTACATTGACTTCCTTTTACCCTGTGATTTCATATGGTGAATGACATTCTCATGGCACTCTAGCGGATGGACATTTGTGATCATCAAGCAGAATGAAGGTTTTATTAGAATCAAGTAAAATAAATAAATCTTGTGAAATAAATAAGATAGAATCCATTATACTTCCTATAAAAATAGAAGATCCTTGGACAGCCATGAATCGTTGCTTGCTAAATATAAATATGACCAGATTTGCACACATTTTACTACATTGAACAAGTTCTGTGCAAAGGTGTTCTCCCTAACAGCTTGTTTGAGAGTGTGAGTTCTCTGACTGAATCATTTCATTCTGTAGTTCTTCCTCTTAAGTTCAACTGGAGGCCATTTACCCCATAAGGGAGTTTGAAATATGCACCTTGAGAAGAGATATTCTAATTAAAGCAATGGGAAGATCAAAACGGAATCTGTGGCTTATGTGCCTATTTAATATTTAGTAGCTATGGCCACACATTTTCCCATTCTCCTCATAGCATTCGGCACTGAGAAATGAAACATGAAGCTTTTAAATGCAATTTGAGTTTTTGCACAAAAGTAGCAGAATGGAAGAAACTCAAAGAGGAGGCTGACGTGCCATTGCATGCTCATACAAATGCAGTTTTTCATTTCTTTTCTTTTCCCTTTTAAAAAAATGACTTCAGAGCAGCACAAGCGCTAGCTGTAATTCATTGCCCATTGCCACTTTGTGTCACAACATTAAAGTCATTCCACTGTAGTTTCTCGGGCCCACAATGATTTTTCCAGCAACTTTGCATACGAAAAAGTATAACAAATCTGACAGGACATTTTGAAGACAAATGACTGCTTTGAACAGTTAAAAGAAAGTGAAAGAGCCTTATGCAAGGAAGCTATTCACAGCAAGTGAAGTAGTGGAATTTAAACTACTACAGGCTATTGAATCATTATAATGATGGATTGTCTGCTCTGCCTACCAATAATATAACAATCTTCCTACCCAAAATAGTGTGCTTGCTATATTTAATCTATAGCTCTGACCAATGCCAATTATGAGCTCAGTTTAATTAATAGTAACGATCGACACCTCTCTGCTGCCCAAACAAGAAATTAAAACCAGACGTCATTTAAACAGTTGAAATCCTGGCCCTCTGCAAACATTTCAGATGATGCAGACATTGAGCATATGATAGTGTCTATGACCTTCAAGCATTGATCAACTCTGTGAGAACAAAATGTGTGTTCATACATGTTGTGTGCATGTAAGGTCTCTCAGTCCCAGCACAACTGAAAAGACTTTCTGCAGGGTTTGCAATCATGCGTATGGAGCCTTTGCATATGTGATATGTGTAAGTGCAGGAATGAAGGAAAACCATAGTTTGTCAAAGCCAGAAAATGATTAACATCTAATAATAATAATAATAATAATAATAATAATAATAATAATAATAATAATAATATATTTATACTAAGGTTACGAGATGTCCCTGTTGTCCGGGGACAGTCCCCGATTTACAAATCAGTCCCCTGACAAAATCCATCCTCTTCAACTGAAGTTGAAAAGTGTCCCCGTATTCATTGAAAAAAAATCTGGTAACCTTAATTTATACCCCACCCATCTGGCTGGGTTTCTCCAGCCACTCTGGGTGGCTCCCAATGGAAAATTAAAAGCACAATAAAATGTCAAACATTAAAAACTTCCCTAAACAGGGCTGCCTTCAGATGTCTTCTGGAAGTCAGATACAGTAGTTGTTTATTTCCTTGACATCTGATGGGAGGGCATTCCACAGGGTGGGTGTCACTACTGAGAAGGCCCTTTGCCTAATTAAGATAATACTTAAAGCATTTTAAAGAAGTATGTCAAGGACCCAGGAGCTATTCTGGAGGCTTTCTGTCCTTTTCTTCAAGAGGCACTTAAAAGGGGCCTCGGTGTCAAGCTCTTTTGCACCCTAGGCAAGACTAACTACTTGTACGAAACAGAATATTGCTAACTCTAATTTTCAAAAACAGATGCCTCGAAGAAGAAAAAAATGAAAAGCACAAAACTTGATACTGCTAAATTTATTTTAAATTGCAAAACTAAGTAGTACAACGATTTTTGATTACCTTTCTCAAATACAGAAGAAAATGTTTTAGCACACAAATCATTTTGAATAATGTTGTGAATTGTGATGTTAAAATTTAAGTCTCTCCAGAGTTTCAATCAACATCTCACTTTGTGTACCTTTTCCTTTGCAAATTTTGTCACCAATCCCTTCAGGTCCTGTGCTGTTGCTTCAGCATACTCAATTGATATAGTTGCCAAGCCAACTGGTCTCTTCTGCAACATTGTTGAGTGTTTTTATATGGTTGAGCTTTAAGGACCTACATTCACCACGTGCCACTGACACTGGAAGTATGAGAAGGATCCTTAGAGCAACAACATTAGCCCCATTCTCCAGCAGTTTTTGTTGTAGTAAGAAGAGAAGTACTCCTTGTGGCGACATAGACTTTGGAAGTCTTCAGGATATTGCTATAAGTTCACAGCACAGATCTTCAGCATCGATATCTTTGTTTCCATTGTGCATCAATGATTTTTTTTAAAAAAAATTCTTGCAGGTACATCTTAAGTACATCTTGAGTAGATTTTTTTGTTGATACTACACATATCATACAGGAAGCCAAATAAGGAATTATATTATTGTAGCTGTTGGAATCTCTCTTCAACAAATTGTATGGCCATATCTAAGACAGCATAGTGGAAACCTACTTTGAATTTGGGTTGTTTTTGTTTTGGATCCTGGCCTACATTTCAGCCATGCATCATTATGTACTTGATTTGAAACAAGCATTAAAGTAGATCAGAATGGACTTTGCAATCTTAGCATTCAGTCCACAAGGGGCATAGTGGCTTCTGAATAAGGAGGGGGTAGTGTTATAAGCATGAGGATTTTTATAAAAGCGAAGATCTTCTCTTCCCATGCTCTGAGCAAATGATTTCTTTGTTTCTGAGACTACCAAGATCAGTGGAATGATACACTTCTTATCTTGTAATGAATTCTAAGGAAGAACAGTCTCTGGCACCTAAGGCAGACTTACCACTGTCAACATAGACTGCTTTTTTTGACAAGAACAAAATGACGAGCTCTTAAATAGCAGAACTGTTCTCACTGAGGAACCTTTTTATGCATACTTAGAAAACCTTCAAGGGCAGGAGGGGAGCCATATACCATAGTTAACCAGCGATACTGACATCTGTCTTTCAGAGAGAGCCAAGGGAGTCTTGAAAAGATCACAGTTGGCAAAAGTAACTGATTAAGATAAATCTATAAATTATATTGCTCGGTGTGTAAGCTTTCCTAAGATATACATCGCACACCATGTGCTTGGGCAAAGAAATTAAAATAGCAGGGGAAAGAAGGGAAATGTGTACCTTTTGGGAAGGAACCCCCAGGTCTAAAACAAGACTAAACATAGCTGTTTGATTAAAAAGGAACAGTTTCCTTTGTAATAACGTTTTTGGCAATTAAAATAAAATATGTGTGGTGCATATTTATGATAGAATGGGTCATTTCACTATTCATAATCTGGTGGGCACCTTAAGTTTCAACACACTTGTACCACCATGAATATTTCACTTTGCAATAGAGCAGAGATGAGGAATTTTTGGCCGTCCAGATGTTGTTGGACTACAGCTCCCATTATTCCTGATCGCTGGCCATGCTGACTGGGGCTGATGGGAGTCAGTGTCCAGCCGCAACTGGAGGCCTGCATTTACCTGACACAGAGAAATGCAAGGACTTTAAGAAAGGACAGGATAGAACACAGACTATTGATGTTATAAGCCTTGGCAAACAGGAACTAGTGATGACTGATACCCTCATTTCTTCCTTTGCCTTTTTAGCTTCACCTGCTGACACATATATTTTATCTGGGAACAAGAAAAGGGTTTTGAATTTCTGGGAGCATGCCTCTGCAAAATCAACCCTCAAATCTATATCTGAAGCAGCTGTATTCAGACCAAGGCTCACTCTAGTGACACACACATCTGTGGTAGGTATGGGTACATCTATCAACTTCAGTTTTTTGCCATTTCCAATTCTACTGAGCTTAATTTTATTTCTCCATATTTGCAAACCAGTTTTGTTTTGTTTTTAAAAAGGCCTCAAAAAATTCCATATCATTTTAATGTGAATTTCCCCAATGTGCACATTTTTGTATGCAATTTTGCCTAATTTACACGTGTGCATGCATTTCCTCAGATATAATGCATTTAAATGTTATTTTTGGTACTATCTTTATGTTCCCCTAAAATACACATTTTTTTCCTGTTGTTGTTGTTGAAATGCATTTGCAAAATTCAAAGAACAAATTTTGAAGGATAGCCATGATTCCATTGTTTCAGGATCTATGAATTAGGTAAAAAGGTAAAGGTACCCCTGACCGTTAGGTCCAGTCACAGACGACCCTAGGGTTGCTTACTCATCTCGCTCTATAGGCCAAGGGAGTCGCTGTTTGTCCGCAGACAGCTTCCAGGTCATGTGGCCAGCATGACTAAGCTGCTTCCAGAGCAGTGCACAGAAACACGTTTCCCTTCCCACCAGAGTGGTACCTATTTATCTACTTGCACTTGACGTGCTTTCCAACTGCTAGGTTGGCAGGAGCTGGGTCCGAACAACAGGAGCTCACCCCATCGCGGACATTTGAACCGCTGACTTTCCATGTCCAGTAAGTTCATATTAAAACTCAAACTGTATGAACTTCCCCTCCCATTCCCAAATTGTGATCCCTGGGCCACATTCACATCATGCATTTCAAGCACCATGATATCGCTTTAAAAAGTCATGGTTTCCTCCAAAGAATTCTGGGAGCTGTAGTTCATGAAAGGTGCTGCATGTTTTCAGGAGACCACTATTTTCCTCCTAGAGCAACAATTTGCAGAGTGGCTTAACACGGTGAACTCTAAGAATTGCAGGTCTGGGAGGGGTATAGGGAATCTCTTAACAACTCTCAGCACCCTTGGCAAACAACAACTCCCAGAATTATTTGGGAGAAGCTACAACTGTTCAAGTTCGTATCACAGTGCTTTAAATGTGTGGTGCGAACGTGGCCCTGGTGTGCTTCCCTGTGATGGTGGCAGGGTTCCAAGCAGTACCAGCAGGCTGAATCTACCCACCTTTTTAATTTCCCACATTGCCTCAGAGTAAAATGCTAGTTAGGTCTTGTTCCCAGAGTGCTGGATCAGGGGAGAAGAAACCAAAGACCCTCCACTGTCTGCACCAGCTGTGGACCCTGCCAAGGTACTGCAGCCGTGGGAACTGTCCAAGGATGGCAGGTACTGATCCCAGCCTTAAGCAGACAATACTTGAATGTGATTTTCAACGACATGTTGATGCTCACAGGTTGCTTGTTCCTGCAAAGCAAACACTGTGCTGCTAATAGAATCATCCAGTTGAAGTGGTTTTAATTATATATTCTGCTGGAAATGTAGGGTACAGTGGGAGATTGTGTGTACAAACTTGTTTGCTGTTACGATTCTGCCTCCTGTATAATAATAAAACAGCGATAACCATTAGCCCGCATGAATCATCGGGTGCATTGTGTTCCATAATAGCCTGCACTCCTTGGCGCAATTAATAAGTGTGGTGGCTCAAACAGCAGCTAAATAAACAGCAAAACTAAGATATTTCCATTTGTTTTGACTAAAGCAAAGAGTGTCTTCGTTCATTTAATGTGGAACGTCTTTGCTTTGGGTGGGGGAGGTAGGCTACTGCAAAAGCTGGGGAAAGGACAAATAAAATGCAGCACATACTCTTCACAGGAAAGTTACAATGGATTCACCTAGACCCACTTTCCAGAGAAAATCAAAGGTATACACAATCGTCACTCAGGAAAGCAGCAGTGAGAGGGATTAAAAACACTCGCTGTCGTGGTGTATCTATTGCCATTGTCTATCAACTACCCTGTGACAGTTAAATATTTCTCAACAAACTAAAGATTAATGGTGTGATGTTGCCTGCATTGAAGTCAATGGTGTTGATTTCCCTGGGCTGATACCTGCCATCAGCGCAGCTGAGGCTGATATTGAACAGAAGGTCAAAAGATAATAAACATTAACTTCTTCACAATAATGTGAGTTGAGTTGCTCCATCCTCCAGCTCACTTTCTCACAAAGGGCTCATTCAAATGACTCTTGAGTGACTGTGCCAATTACTATTGTTTTATTACCTGGATTTTCTGGTTCATCCATTGCAAAGCAATCACCTGAGTGCTCCATCAGAGACAACAGTGCTGGCCCAGTTCATACATGTTTCCAGTGCAAGTGGCCATTCGTAATGCCATTTGTAACCTTGGAGCTGCTCCACATGATCTGTAGCTTCTCCTCTTGCCAGTGTTTTTCCTGGAGGGTCTGGTTTGCCGGCATGCCCAAGAATCCAGCATACAGATTGGGCAGCTTAACCCATTGCAACCAATGAAATTAACTCTAGCTAATTCTGCACTGAGGGACGCGGGTGGCACTGTGGGTTAAACCACAGAGCCTAGGACTTGCCGATCAGAAGGTCAGCGGTTCGATTCCCTGCTACGGGGTGAGCTCCCATTGCTTGGTCCCTGCTCCTGCCAACCTAGCAGTTTGAAAGCACGTCAAGTGCAAGTAGATAAATATGTACCACTCCAGCAGGAAGGTAAACGGCGTTTCTGTGTGCTGCTCTGGTTCGCCAGAAGCGGCTTAGTCATGCTGGCCACATGACCCGGAAGCTGTACACCGGCTCCCTTGGCCAATAAAGCGAGATGAGCGTCGCAACCCCAAAGTCGGCCACGACTGGACCTAATGGTCAGGGGTCCCTTTACCTTTACCTAATTCTGCACTAGATTGCAGTATATTTCCAGTTCATTTCCAGTTCCTGCCATGCATCTGTTTATCTAAAAATGTATATGCACTGATTATTATTGAAAACACCTCAAGGCACAATAAAATCCATTAAGAATGCAGCATTGACAGTATGTATAAAATTTAATTTGAAAACTTGTTACCAATGGCTGGCATCAGTAGCCAGCAGAAGCCAAGCCCCTAGCATGGCCAATCTGTGCTATGCCACATCCTGCAGCCATCATTCTGTGACTCGTGCCCATGGCACTCCCTCAAAAATTCTAAATATGCCCACTGGCCCCAAAGTCTGGCAATCTCGGGACTAGAATCTGCTACGTTTTGTAAATAATATAAGCATTCAGAATAAACATTGCTGTGTTGCTTCCAAATTAAAATCTGGCTAGATATTCTGGAATCTGTGGATCTCAGAATACTTTGTGCTATTCCTTTCGGGGTTCTCCTTCCATCATCTAAGATAGCTACAAGCAAAGTTCTCTTTCTACTGAAACTCCACTTGTTGCAACACTGCCTTCCTTCTTGCCCATTTAAATCCTGTTCATTCAAACAGTTCAATCAGTTTATTGCTGCTCTTAAATAAGTACATCGTCAGTCTGCAGGGAGGGAGGAGAAGGGAGAGATGGTGAAGCTTTACAGAGATGATTCCTGAAAGCAAAATGTTGTAGATGCATCTTGGTAAAGATCTGAGGAGTTCAGATAAACAATCAAGGCACATTTAGACTCTGAAGCTAATATATGCTCACAAAGACTTTGCTGCGGTAGTCACCCAAACCTTAATCACATTCCTTCATTCTTCAGTGTGTCCCATGAATTGGCTAATTATTTGAATTTTTACTCTATTCAAAGCTGTTATAGTTTCTGTAAAGAAAGGCTGAAGAGTTCACTTAATACCTGGGAGTGGGGAGACCAGCTCTTTAAAAGAATGAAGGGCCATTATATGTTGTGGAGGGAAATTATAGACTCATTTGCATGCATTCCAAACAGTCACACTAATCACATTTTGAAGAGCATTTTAGCATGGGCTACTAAGACATGACTCTAGCATGTGAAGAAAAGGGTAACCATGAACAATTTCCCACTGTTGGCCATTCCAATCAATGGCTTCTTTAATTGTTCCTCTCATATCACAAGTGATATTAAATTGCTGCAACTGAAACGCTGGCAGTTCTGGCTGCCTAAGCTCCAGCCATAAAGTGGAAGAGCTTCCTGAAAATGAGCAACAGTACAGACCTTGACGAGAGCATGTTTATGCACATGCTCTAATTATGTTGCAGGGTTGTGGTGTAGTGGTTAGAGTTTTGGACCAGGACCTGGGGTTCAAATCCTTACTTACCATGAAGCTCACAAGGTGACCATGGGCCAGTCACTGCCCCTCAGCCTAACCTACCTCACAGCATCATTGTGGGGATTAAACAAAAAGGGGCAAACTATGTATGCCCTCCTGAGTTCTTTGGAGTACAAGGTGTTATTGTTGTTGTTGTTGTTGTTGTTGTTGTTGTTGTTGTTGTTGTTGTTGTTTTGTAGCAATAAATGTCACAGGAAGCAACCATGTATAGAGGAGGCTCCCTTCTTCACACTTCCATAGTGGTTGCTGTGCTTATGACTATTTTTTTCCTTCACTGTGTGAGACAGTGTGTCAGAAGCAAGCCAGCAGTAAATCACACTGTGCAAGCTGGAGTTAACTCTTTATTAGCCAAAGCATGATCAGCACAGGTTTGGCAGAGTGTCTGGCATAACAAGCACAGCAGTTCATCTCTGGTAGGTCTCCCCACTCCCATGAAGCAGTTGCAGAGACTGAAGGTCCTCACCTTCCCACAGCTGCCCAAGTCCCCTCCTGGATTTTCCCCAAGCAATCAGCGACTACACCTGCCTGCTTGTCTTTGCTCCATCCTCTTCTGGTTCTGGGAGACCGGGGTGGGGAGCTTCTCATAGAAGGAGAGGGGAGATACCCCTGACTTCACCAGCCTGACTCATCTCTGCCTCTTGGCCTCTCTCTCTTATCAGCTTTCCATTTCAGCTTCTGCCTTTGGTTCTGGTCTGCTCTCTGCCATAGACTCTGCCATCTCACTAAGCCCTGTTACCCCTTCAGCATCTGACATCTCCTCTTCCTTGTCTTCTCTCTCTTCTCCCTCTAGCCACTCATCATTTTGCTACCACCACTCTCCAGGCTATGAGCCTTCTTCCCTTGGTGGTTCCCCAGCTGGTTCTTCCCGCTATTCCTCTGTGTCCAACCAGTCCATGACAATATGCCTCTGAATACCAGTTGCTCTGCATCACAGGTGAGGAGAGTGGTGTTGCACTCAAGTTCTACTTGTGGGTTTCCTAGGGGCATCTTTTTTGTCGCTGTAGGAACAAGATGCTGAACTGGTGGGTCTTTGGCCTGATCTCACAAGGGTATTGTGTTCTTAGGATTGTAACACACACACACACACACCCTGAAATGTGATGTGCTTAGGAGGCAGGGCTTGGCAGCATGCCTCTACTTCTTCTCTCATGTTTGTAATTCTACATAAGCATAGAATTAACACCTAAATAGGGCTAAAGTGAAGACTGCCAGAAATTAAACATTCCCATGTGTTTCTTGGAAAGACAAACTAAATTTACATAAGAGATAAACACACACACCTTTTTATTAACCCCCCAAAAGCTGTGACACTCCCACTTTGATGATTTCCAAAGGCCCTCACACTTTCCTGCTATTACCTTCAGATGATCCCTAGTAGTTATCACCAGCCTCTCCCTAGTAATTATCACCAGTCTTAATACCCATCACTGTTCATGCAAATGCTTGAGAACAATTTACATGACGACATGCAAAATCTCTTCTCTGGCTTTCATATTAACACTGAATGAGAATGAGGACTAAAGAAAACTGTTTTCAAGGTTCCCATGCTATCAAGACCCTAAATGCAGCTACATAAAACAGGCGTTGGGGTTTCCTCCCACAGAACAGATTTATAGCTGCACATTAAAGGAGCAAAAAATAACCAAAGTGGGCAGTGTCGCCCTCGCAATCTCACTTGGGAGGCACACCATCTGTTGAAAATCTCTTTTGCCCTGTAGAAAGGAGGTACTATATAATAACTTTGTTCCTTTGTAAATGGAAATATGCTACAGTGGAGTACTGGGATGAGAATCGCTCGCATTTGTCTTGGGTGACTGCAAGACGCAAACTCTTTAAACCTAGAAGGAAATTGTAGGCGTATAGATGTAGTCCCATTTTAAATGCATTTGGATTCCAGGAATATGCATCAATTTATTCCTATCATGATTATATATATGTTATTTGTACTGCTGTTCATTCAGCTAAGCTGTAGACGTTGGCCAATTGATCAAGAGACTTTCAAGTGAATACCTGCCATTCACTCCTGAAAGCAGGGGTAGGGAAATCATGGGGACTGAAAGCATAATGTCACAATTTTGCAAGAAATTAAGTGAAAGGAATTGCTTGCCCTTGCATACTGAGCCAGTATTATCATTGGTAACAGGACCAATAAAACATATTTGAACAGTGAACCATACTTCCTGAGCATTGATTTCTATAAACAAATTCTCTATAATGCTTTAATTCCTCTAAATGCCCCCCTCCCAATTATTCAAGGCTGGAAACTAATTTTGATTCCTATACTGTGCAGGAAGGAGTGACTCTTCCTGAGAAATTAGAAGGATGGTCCTTAGATCACCAACAAGCTCTTCATTTCCCTCTTGCAATGCCAGCAAAATGCCAGCTGCAAAGGCTATTTTGAATCTAGTTGCAATTTTGGAATTAAATGCAGCGTAATTGGTTCCTTTTCCATGTCTGGTAATCCTGTTAAGACAACTCATTAGGTGCCATGGCAATTGGAAATTAGTAGGTTTCAGAACATGTACATCTCCTTTATTTACACCAATTATTTGCAAATGAGGCAGTTATTCTTTAAATGGAAAAGTAACTTCTGAGAAGTTTTTTTGTCATGACTCTAAAATATCCTGAGATTTTAAATATCTGAACTTCCTTTAGAAAACAGCCAGCCGGAAAGCATTTGAAGGTATGGAGCTGATTCATACTTGAGTTAATCGTATCCATAGGGCCATCTTTCCAATCAGTGTCTTCTCTGTATGGTTGTAGCTTTACAAACTTTAATGAGTGAGCCTTTTCTGGCCTGCAACCAAACCCCATTTTAATTGGAGATGCTAGTGAACGAACCATGGATTTCCTGTGTGCAACATATGTTCTCTGCCAGTGAGTTATATGCCCTTCATATATTGTGCTACAAAATCTCTGTCTTCCTCTGCAGGACATGGGATGTAAACCTGAAGGCTTTAAATACAGCAGTTTGGGTCCAGGCCACTTAAAAGACCACCAATGGCCATATGAATCTGCCAGGGATTTGAGATCACCTGTGCTGTGTCCTTGTTCATATGCCCACCAGGAATGGACATCAGGCTGGCAGGTACAAAGGATGGCACATTTTCCATGGTGGCCCCAGAGCTTTGTAACTTCCTCCTCTGGAATATACAATCAGCCCTCTCCTTTGTAGAGATTAGGGGCGCTAAAATGTTTTTGTTTAAGATGGCTTTTAATGTGAAGGAGGTCCCACTGGCAGTAGCCTCTGTTTTTAGTTCTTCAGTGTGCCACAGGGAAACCGTCTCACTTCTTGAAAAGGCCGATGGACCTTGAGAAACATAAGCGTATATGAAACGCAGAAACAGGGCAACACAAAGCATTGTGGGGCCCTTGATCTGACTTGGAGGGAGAGTCATGCTTTGACTTGCGAGTGGCCAATTTTCCTCCTCCTTCAGCCCCTATGTAGAACCAGTGTACACTCTTCTAAGAAAAATGTTAAGTGGGGTCTGGAAAAACAAACTGTTATGTTAAACAGACTCCTACACTTTGTTTGCAAAATTCATTAGCTCTGGGAAATGGGAGTTTGCTGACTACTGTACCTTGGTCTAGAACCTAGAAGTGGTCAGCAACATAAAATATTCCTAGAAGGAAGAATTCTTGGAACTTTGAAGTGTCAGGCATAGCTCTAATGGCTTTAGCCCAAACGTAGCAGAGTTTTCCTGCACAGCGAAGAAGCTAGTTGAGGTGGAAATGACTTGTCAGCTAGACTCAGAATAACTATTTACAGGATTTATTAAAAGGAAAAATAAAACCAGCAGAGTTTCTGCATACAAAACAAAGCAAAATAAATCCTTTCTCTCTCTCTCTCTCTCTCTCTCTCTCTTAACCATACACAGCACTTCTTCTCCTAACACACCCCACCCTCAACAAACTGTGCTAGCATTCCTAGATAACAGAGTTGAGTGCTGGTCGTTAACCAATCAGAGTAAGTAGCTTCTAGGTCAAGCAGAACTTGGCTTTCTTCCAAGAGTAAATTGACACTGCCTTGAGTTAATTGTGTGAAGCCAGAATCTGTAAGTTTTCATGAGAATCAATTAACAGAAACTGAACACCCCCTCACAGATTCTGCTGGACAATTAACATCAAATAACACCTATGTAGGAGATTATTTTTCCAGCAAACCTAAACCCTTGCACATTTGCTTGTTCTTTATCTTTGCCAATGGTTTAGTTAATACATCTGCTACATTTTCTTCACTTGATACATAAGTACATGTGATTATATTGTCTTGTACACAGCAACGTACATTTTGGTATTTTACAGAGATATGTTTGGAACGTGCTTTGAAACCCTCTGTTTTACTTAAGGTTATACAAGCCTGATTATCAATGTAAACTTGTACTGGTTCTCCACAATTTACATTTAAATCTGCTAACAAATGCTTGAAATAAATCACCTCGTTGCACAATTCACTCAATGCGGCGTACTCTGATTCCGTTGATGACACACTTACAACGTCTTGCTTGCGTGACCGCCAGCTGATTAAAGCTCCACCGACCATTATGACTAGTCCTGTGACAGATTTTCTATCTGGCAAATTTCCCCAGTCACTATCACAGTAGCAACTCAACGTTTCATCCTCTGAAGAATTTAATTGTAACATATAGCCAATTGTCTGTTTGAGGTATCTCAGAACTTGTTTTACCCCTTTCCAGGCATTTAGTGTGGGTTTTGAGACCAATCTACTCAATATGCCTACTGCATAGCTAATATCAGGTCTGGACCACTGTGCTAGATACAATAAACTTCCAATTACAGAATGATATACATCAGGATGTTCAAATTCAGGACTCTCATCTATATGAAGTGTTTTTTATGAAACCTGGATCCATAGGCACCACTGCCCCTTTGCAATCCTGCATCCTGTATGTAGTCAGTAGTTGTTTAACTTTGTTCTGCTGACTAATTAGGCAGCTGCCATCTTGGGCCCAGCACACTTCCAACCCTAGATATGTCCTAACCGGGCCTAAGTCCTTCACTTTGAACCTACTGGACAATTGCTTGGCAAACCTTTTAGTTTGTTTATCTGTTTTGCAAGCATACAATACATCATCTACATAAATCAGACAAAACTCTTGATCACTGCCTGTACCACGTACATAAACACAATTGTCAGCTGTACTCTGCTTGAAACCAAATGACACTAAGGCCTCATGGAAACATTTGTTCCAAGATCTTGCCGCCTGTTTGAGACCATATAAAGCTTTGTTTAATTTCAACACTCTATTGGAACCTGTCTCATAACCAGGCGGTTCGGCTAGGTACAGGTCTTCTGATATTGATGCATGTAAATATGCAGTCTGGATATCAAAATGGTTTAACAGGAGTTTTCTCTTTGCTCCAAGCGTTAGAATCAGCCTTACACTGTCCCCCTTAGTAGTAGGGGAAAAAGTCTCGTCATAATCCTTTCCAGGCCTCTGAGAGTATCCTTGAGCCACTAAACGAGCTTTGTATTTGTACTTTCCTGTCACCAGAGGTTTAAGTTTGTACACCCACCTGCAGCCTACAATCTTTGCCCCCTCAGGCGCTGCTACTGGTGTAAAGACCTTGTGCTCATTCAGAGAGGACATCTCTTCTTCCATTGCCTGTTTCCAGAGCTCTGCCTCCTCTTTTGGTAACTTTAACACCTCCTGAAAACTCTTG
Source organism: Podarcis gaigeae (assembly GCF_964106915.1). NCBI lineage: Eukaryota > Metazoa > Chordata > Lepidosauria > Squamata > Lacertidae > Podarcis > Podarcis gaigeae. The sequence goes on from NC_139688.1 coordinate 30,603,468, forward strand.
GGCTCTGCAATTACACTAAACACATTTGCAGTATCTGGAGAAAAACGCACCGGAGGCACTCCTTTGTTTTGTCTTTTAGACCTTCTGGGAGAAAATTTTTCTTCTGATCCACTTTCCTCCTCAGAACTATGACCTCTCTTTTGTTGCTTAGCAACTGGTCTCTGGCTAATTCCACTTTCTTGAGAGCTCTTATCTGAACTTTCCTCCCCCTCAGACTCTGATTCTCTATGTTTACCTTCAGAGTCATGAAGCTCCTGGGAAGGTTCAAACCAAACCTCAGTATTGGCATGTAGTCTCTCCCAGCCACTATGTTCACAAAAACTGGCATTCCTGGAGATCACAATGCCATTTGTCCCTTCAGCAAAGCGGAAACCCTTTCCCAACTCCTGGTAGCCCACAAACACTAACTGTTTGGTCTTAGGATCTCCCTTCTTTCTCATTTGTTTTGGAATTAATACCCAGGCTTTTGATCCAAACACATGCAAATGGTCAATTTTGGGTTTTTTCTGAAACAATTTAAAGTACGGAGTTGTACCTATTGTTTGATGAAAGAGCCTAATTTGGAGATAACACGCGGTGAGCATGCTCTCCCCCCAATAAGACATGGGCAAATCAGCATCATCAAGCATGGCAAACATCATATTTTGTAAAGATCTGTGTTTTCGTTCTGCAACGCCATTCTCCTCTGGGGAAAAAGCATTCGTTTTTCTATGCCCAATGCCACGCTTTTGTAACCAATCTCTAAAAGCATTTGACATAAATTCGCCACCTCTGTCCGTCTGAATCCTTCTAAGTTTAAGGGACAGAATTCTTTCCACAGATGCCACCCAGCCTTTAAACTTAGTGAACACGTCACCCTTATTCTTCATGGGAAAAACCCAAGAGTAACGTGTGGCGTCATCCACAATTGTTAATGAAAAACGCGATCCACCCCTGCTTACAGCAAATGGACCAATTACGTCCATGTGAACCAGCTGTAGCGGTGACTCACTAACTCTGTCACTTCTGGGGTAAGAGACTCTGTGGGTTTTAACCTTTTTACAAACATTACAATCAAGGTACTTGTTACAACTCTTTAAATTACCCCCATCAGCCAATTCAGCCATTTTTAGTACACTTTTCCAGCAAGCATGCCCCATTTTCCTATGCAATAAGTGCACACAGTTGTCATGTATAGCTTTGTTATTCACTGCAGGCTGAGATTTACTGACTACTGCTGCAACTTGAGATCCTGCTTTAAGCCAAAACAAGCCTCCCTCTGACTTAGCAGTGCCTAAAATCTCACCAGCCTTCTTAATAATGCAACTGTCTCCTTCAAAATACACTTTAAATCCAGCTTTTAGCAAACAATCTACAGACATCAGATTGCTCCTTAATGAAGGCACATAAAGTACATTTTGCAGGCATTCACGAAAACAAGGAACAAAAACTGCACCCCCCGAAATCACTTCGGAAGTACTTCCGTCTGCTAGGGCCACCTGGCTGCGCTGTGCTGAGTTCTTGGAAACAAACAATTCATCTGAATTTACGATGTGCTGAGACGCGCCCGAATCGACCACCCAGACAGTTTGTTTCTCATCAGCAATCTTGACCTCGGCGGTCACCAGCTGAGCCGACTGTTTTCGTTTGAAGAATTTCTTTTTACGCTGCTGCTGATCTCGTCTCTGCTCCTGCATTGGCCACTGAGACTTGACCAACTCCGGACATTGTCGTTTTAGATGCGCTGAAGACCCACATCGGAAACAATGCCTAACAGCAAACGCTGACTCCTCACCGGTACGCTGCTTTTGCTTCACCTCTGGCACGGCATGAGAACTACCTCCAAACCGCCCGCCTGTAGAAGCCTCTGCAGCAAACGACCTTTCTTGCCTCTTCTGCCATTCTTCAATCAAACGCCCAGTAACGTAACTGACTGATAAATCACGCTCCTGTATGCCTTCTAGAGACAAAACTAAATTATCCCAGCTTTCCGGGAGAGAACTCAAAATAATAGCCACCTTCTCCTGCTGGTCTAACACACAGTCTCTTTCCTGTAGCGCAGTAAACTTTAACTGTAAACTGTGTAGGTGTTCCTGCATTGTAACCCCAGGCTGTAACATTGCCTTGTACAATGCCTTGTGAATGAACAGCTTGGAAACCGCTGTCTCACGCACATGGAGTTCTTTAAGTGCTTGCCACACACCTCTAGCTGTCTTGATTCCCCTCACATACGGCAACTGGGAATCTTCCAGCCCCAAAACAATTATGGCCCTTGCTCTTTGGTCTTTATCAAGGTCTTCATCATCAGGCTTCGCAGGAAACTTACTCACCACTTGCCAGAGACGATCCCTCTGCAGCACTGCCTGCATGCGTTCCGACCACAGCAAGTAATTGGAGTCATTCAGACGCTCAAAAGCCATCTGAACTGGTTGTGAGGCCATCTTGAGAGCGATGTCTCTGGAACCCGGAACCAGCTACTCACGACCACCGAGAGAGAAAACAGGAACCACAGCACCCAGCACTCACACACTGCAGCTGTTGTCCTTGTGTCCACTGCGTCACCAGCTCACAGCAGTCAGGAACCAGCCAGTGTCCATCTGCTGCACCAACAGGAACAACAACTTCTGGAACTACTGGAACCAACACCGTTGATGCTGACACCACCACAACTCAGGCTGGCAGCACAATACCCATAACCTCTTGGAACTTTGAAGTGTCAGGCATAGCTCTAATGGCTTTAGCCCAAACGTAGCAGAGTTTTCCTGCACAGCGAAGAAGCTAGTTGAGGTGGAAATGACTTGTCAGCTAGACTCAGAATAACTATTTACAGGATTTATTAAAAGGAAAAATAAAACCAGCAGAGTTTCTGCATACAAAACAAAGCAAAATAAATCCTTTCTCTCTCTCTCTCTCTCTCTCTTAACCATACACAGCACTTCTTCTCCTAACACACCCCACCCTCAACAAACTGTGCTAGCATTCCTAGATAACAGAGTTGAGTGCTGGTCGTTAACCAATCAGAGTAAGTAGCTTCTAGGTCAAGCAGAACTTGGCTTTCTTCCAAGAGTAAATTGACACTGCCTTGAGTTAATTGTGTGAAGCCAGAATCTGTAAGTTTTCATGAGAATCAATTAACAGAAACTGAACAAGAATCACCAGCAGAGTTTCAGATTTGGCCGTTCCTCTGTTTTAGAGTCTCCCTCCCCTTCTCCCTTTGGTTTGCTCTGCCTTTTATTTGCTTTGGAATATTTCCCTTCACTGCACTACTCTGGTAATTGTAACACATTAGGGGCAGGGGGCATAACACATTTACCTATCTCTGCGGTTCCCTTTTCTTCTGACTTTCTGCACACAAACTGAGCACAGCAACAATTGTGTTGTGAGGACAACAGAACACCCTGGGACGCTCCTGTGTTTAACCAAGCAGGAACAACTTATTTGACATCAGCAATCAAAAACATCCAGAGCCCTGCTAGGCCCATAAGAGCTGGCTGTGTTATTTTATATTCCGTGCCCCTTCAAAACATTGCATGAGAAAAGGAAAGGGACTAAGTCGAAGAGCTCTTTTTAGTTAATGAACAGACTTTGCTCTGAAAATAAGAAAGAAATGGTGCGTGTATTTGTTTAGAGGAATGATAATGGAATCGGTGTCTCATGACATGTTTACTTCTGTTCTTTAAGAGGTCCTTAAGGTATCTGGCCCATCCTCATGCACTTAACATTATTTGCATAAACTCAAATCACACCAAGGGCTGTGTGCTTGGTAACAGTTTCTTTCGACCCATTAATTTTTCATAGAAGAATCCTGGCTTTTCTTAGCATCCATGTTAGGAACACCACAACAGAGTTTCCTCGTCCTGAAAGTTGTGTGGATTTTCTACCCATGAAAGCCTCCTGAACTCACCCATGAGACACTGAAGGAGACTACTAGTGTGCAAAGCTAAGGTAGGTGAACACAGTACCGCTCTTCCACTTCTGATCTCCATCAATGGGCATTCAGAGACATACTGCCTCTGCTGCAAGAAGGAATATAGCAATCACAATCAATGAGTACTAGTCATGATGACTATATTGCTCCACTGTAAGATCCCTGGAGAGCAACAGTAGGAGAGAACTACAGCTGTCGGGTCCTCCTTGTGTCTTACAGCCTCCATAGACATATGGTTGGCCATGGTGAGAAGAGAATGCTGGACTAGATAGGCCTATGTGGTTCCATATCTTTGTTAGAAGATCAGCAATTTCACAGTTGAGTTCTTTGGGAAAGCTCATGTGGATGTCGTCCAGTGATTTGTCAGGTTTTTATTTTGTCTATTAGGCCTAGAACTTTGTCTCTCATCATCACTGTTTCCGTTCCATCAGTTCCTCAGAATACCTTCCTACAATAGCTAATTCAGATACTGGTATTCTGTAGGACCCTGCAGTGTGTCTATTTGAAAACAAATGGAAAGATATGGCTGCCACAACAATGGAGGTTCAGGCAGGGTCGGCATATACCAAGATCACAATCACCACTTCCTTCTTCATTCACCTGGGGTGGAAAAGGCAAGGACAACATAGTCAAGGAGAGAGCCCACAATAAAACTTGGCCCACAAGACTGAACACACAGTTCCTGCTGCATATGAGCTGCGCATCCAAGCCACTGAGAACCACTAACAGTAACTCCTTCAAAGACAGTATCCTAGACCCAACTTGTTAGACCCATGAAGGCACATCACATGATCGCAGAGATGGAAGAACCACATGTGCACATGTGTCATTCTGCAGGAAACCCAGTTCCTATTTACAGAAAGCAAGGCCATTCAGTTCAAGTAGTCACTTTTGTATTCTTAACTTTCTTAAATGTGGGACAAAGCCATCTGGAGCTGTAGATAAAATTGGGGGGGGGGGACAACGACACCATACTGATGCAACTTCTCTAGAGGGCTAATGCATTAAAGATATTGATTGCCTTACTGATTTATTTAGTTGACAGACTATAGAATGAGATTCATCTATCATTATCCCAAAATCATCCATCAGCTGTTTCCTTCTCTAGGCAATGAGGAGCGATATTATCAACAATTTTATTTGCTTTGTAGGTATTCAGATTAGCAGATGAGGCAGATATGACCTATTGAGCAGCCACTTGCAAAAGAAACTTGAAATATTTCTGAAAAAGCAATGCTTCATTTTCTTGTTCTTATTTGATACAGTGTGGCTTCCCTTTGACTAACTCTGTTACCGTATGATGTCACTACTATATCTGTAATTACTATATCTGTAATGAAAAACAAGTAGTGAAACTGAGTGCCCCCCCCCCCAGTCATTATGGCCATTCAGACAGCTGACATGCTGCCTTTATAGATCATTGTCTCTGTCCACAGTCTGACACTCCAATCTAAAGATGGAGAACCTTAGGCCAAAGGACCAGTTGTGACCTTCGAAGGCTCTCTGTCCTTTAGGACTCTCCCCTACAGAGGGGGGGGGGGGGAGAAATTTATTATATTTATTTTACATTATTTTATTGATTAAATTCATTTCTTAAATTGATTTATTAAAATTCTATACTGTCCTTCATCCGCAAATCTCAGGGTGGTTCACAAGATAAAAATACAGGATAAAATCACAAATAAATATTTATTATAAAGCAAAACAAAACAATAGCCCCCCCTCTCCCCCCCTCATATTTAATAGCCAAAGGCCTGGTTTTCACCTGGCACCTAAAGATGTATAATGAAGATGCCAGACAAACCTCCCTGGGGAGAGCATTCCACAAATGGGGAGCCACATTCACATTTAAAGGTGAGATTACCATATTTGCCCTATGCAAGCAGAAACACAGCATCCCTTTGAATTCACTTTTCTGAATTTTGCCATTCAAATCTCCAGTCAAGCAATGTGTTCAAATGCATATATAGAATGTGCACAACTGTACATATTAGGCTAAAGTTTGCATGTAAATGCATATATTTGTGAAAATAAGAAACAAAAATGCAGTATATGAGGGGGAAACTGCTTGCAAAAAATGTGCATATTTGTTAAAACAGCATACAAAATGTATTTATTAGGATAAATTTGAACTGAAACACTGAAGATGTTTGTTTGGAATAATAATAATAATAATTCTTCACAAACTGTGGCAAAAAAAGGGAGAACTGAATTTAAGACCAGAAAAAAACAAGATACTGAGAGAACCAAAAATTGACAGCTCCACTCATCCTGCCTCTCCTCACAGCATAACCCAACCTCAGATTCCCCCTGCTTTGCATCCTCCTTTAGTGTTTTTGCCTGGCTGGAATGTTCCCTCAAATTCTGATAATGCCTCTTGCTTTGCATGGTTACAGGCTGGGGGTGGGGGACAGTGCTAGTGTATGCAGAAACTAGCCTACTGCACAAAAGTAACATTTCCATTTATCATTCTTCCCACTCTTTCTTCTGACCCCACCCAGCACTGATGACTCCCCACTCCCCTGAATGTTTGCTCAGAAGGAAGCATGGTCCTCTAGTTGAAAATGGCCCTGCATTGCCGCTCTAAACCACATACTATGGTGGCTGGTTGGGAAATGGAAGCATTGTTTATTTAACTGATTTAAAATGAGTCTTACTCTGACAAGAAAGAAATTGGTGCAAATTCGGCATTTGAGGGTACACTTCTCCTACCAATCGCTAACTCTACCTCTCTGTTTTGTGTTGAAATATGTTTTGCACTCGTACTTACCTTCAATGTCATAAGATACCACAGATGGTCTGAATTCCTTTCAATGCTATCCTGAGGATAGCATGAAATATTCTGGTGCCCACAAGAATGGAAAACACATCACTGGCTGAATAAATCAGCTCGCATTGAGGCTACAGAGAAAAATAATGGCTCTGAAAATAAAAAAAACGAGTCTTGAATTTGCTGATAATTTGGGGAAAACATCAGGAGCCAGCTTGTATGCAGCTTTATTCAACATGCTTCGCTGGTTTTTAATATGTACTGATTTTTCATTTGCCCCAAACTCAGAAATTATCTTCTGTTGCCTTCACTGAAACCACCCACTCAATATAGAAACAGATTTAATGAAATAATAAGCATGTTGCTTATAAATTGAGAGGAACAAAGCGCAGACTAAACATGCTTAATATGTATCTTCTGGACTTGTAGCAGAGACCTGAAATACCCATTGGTGGTATTAAATGAGCTTGTAAGGCTAAACAATCTGTAATATAATTAATAAACATTTAATGGCATTGATTTTTATAGGCTGGCTTATTGAACCCCTTATCAGTACAGAGCAGATGGGGCATAACTATGAGAAATTATATTTTAAACATGATTACTGTACTTGAATTATATTTGAAAAATTCTGTTCAGTGGAGCATTTATAAATACAATTTAACTTGCAGACCACCCTCTCCAACTTAAGGTATTTTTTCCCATCTTTTAGTATAATATTTAAATGATGCCTGTAAAGCAAATTATACAATGCTTCTTAAAAAATGACATAAAACAAATCCTCTAGAAAACACTGCACATTATATCATTTTGCAATACTTAATGTCGTTTGATCAACACCATATTCAGCAACCAGCAAAAATGGTTAAAAATAAATAAACCCTAAGATCAGCCTTAAGAGGGTTGTAAGAAAGATTTTCTTTTCCTACTGAAATGTAGGATTACACGAGCTTTTTGTCCATTGAAATATAGTCACTGGTGCATAATCTTCTAAAATGAAATATTATTGTACGGATTCTGTAAAATCAAGTTGTTGAGAGATGGTTTTGTCATATAATCTACCAGCACTGTTGGGCAAAGGTGTCCCATGCTTATTGGGCATGGAACGGGGCTTATGAAACAATGAACTTCCTTAGCTTGTAATAATGACTTTCAAGTAATATAATCAGAACTGCTAAACAAATTTATACTCTTGATCAAGTGTATTTATCAACTGAATAGTACAATGCACACAAATGCACATAGTTTGTTCTGTATGGAGGGTGAATTATGAGGTAAATTCAAATAATTGGGAGACTTCCACCCCTTCTGAGTTGAAATGTAATATCAATACCCACCCAAGGTGAATCAGGGATTCCACAAATTCTCATCTCGTTCTGTCAGGGGTTTTCAGCTTTCCCACTCTACTTAACTGAACAGAATAGCTCTATATTTTTGTATGTCTCTGGTTTTCAAAGTTCTGTGGTCTTTCAAGAAGTGAGACTATCCTACATGTTGTCTGTGTGGTCCTGAAGAACCCAGGATTATTAATTTTTGTTAGAGCATAGCAGCAAATTATTATTTTTAAGTGAAAAACTTAATTCCTGCTTTTGATGTGTGCTTTTTTATTTTAAAAAATGCTTTAACAAAAACTGAACTCAAGAAGAAGAAGAAGAAGAAGAAGAAGAAGAAGAAGAAGAATTATTTATACCCCACCCATCTGGCTGGGCTTCCCCAGCCACTCTGGGCGGCTTCCAACAAAATATTAAAATACAGTAGTGCATTTTAATAAACAGGGCTGCCTTCAGATGTCTTCTAAAAGTCTGGTAGTTGTTGTTCTCTTTGACATCTGGTGGGAGGACGTTCCACAGGGTGGGTGCTACTACCGAGAAGGCCCTCTGCCTGGTTCCCTATAACTTGGCTTCTCGCAGTGAGGGAACCGCCAGAAGGCCCTCGATGCTGGACCTCAGTGTCCGGGTAGAATGATGGGGGTGGAGACACTCCTTCAGATATAGAACTCCACAGAACTCTAGACAGACTCATATTGTAAAGGTTATTAGAGGACCAGTAAGGCTGGTATGTAAGTAAGTACCAAAATGTCTGCCTTAGAGGATACAAACAAGCACTGGATGTTATGTTGTTGTTATGTTATGTTGTTATGTTATGTTATGTTATGTTATGTTATGTTATGTTATGTTATGTTATGTTATGTTGTTATGTTATGTTATGTTATGTTATGTTATGTTATGTTATGTTATGTTATGTTATGTTGTTATGTTATGTTACGTTCAAGCAAGAATGTACACCACCTGCCCATCTGCCGGAAACATTTTTGCAAAGCAAGTTTTCTTTATATAATACATGACTGTGTTATCTTCCACGATACATGCATTTCTATTCATGTGCCATACATGCATTTTTGCATGCGTTGCTTGGCTGGGGAACTCCATTGCAAAATTCAGGGAAGTGTGAATTTCGATGGATGGCTATATTTAAGCCATCACACATTGCTTCAGAAAGTGAAGATTAGGTAAGTTCGCCTTTAAATGCAAAGTGAAGCAAGTTTCTCCCCTGTCACTACCATGGTCTATGTTGTGTATTCCATGGAATCACTGTGACACCTGAGGCTGAGAAAAGCTTGGCCTTACTGTAGCTTAAACTATGGAATTCTCTCCCACAACAAGCAGCGATGGCCACCAAGCTGGATGCCTTTAAATGAGGATTAGACAGATTCATGGAGGATAAGACTATCAATGGCTACTAATCCTGATGGATATGTTCCAGCTCCACTGTCAAAGGCAGCAGGGTCTGAATTCCACTACCTGTGGAACCATAAGCAGAGAGTGTGCTGTTGTACTCAAATTTTGCTTGCATCCATAGTCATCCGTTTGGCCACTCTGAAAACAGATTGCTGGATGGGATGGGCCACTGGTGTTATCTAGCAGGCTCTTTCTGTGTGGCTGATTTTGACTGAAGCATGCATTAGAATTCCACTAGAACTTCGTTTCAACCAATTCAGAGACTTCATAAAAAAAACCACCCTCCCTTCCAATTGTATTTCATGTATTATGGCAGTCACTATTAAGCAAGATTAAAATGTATTTATTGTTGCCATAAAGCACTTATTACTGAAACTGAAAGAGGTTTTGCAAACTGGAGCTATATTTTAACAAGCCACTTGATAACGTCTTTATGCTTTTGTCTCAGTCAGCCCTGCTTAAAGCAAATGCTTTGCCAAGTGTCACACAACCAGTGAGTGTTTCGAAACCGGCAGCTTTTAAAGAGCCCTGATGCAACAGAATGAATTCAGAAAGGGGGCTTATGTGCCTGCCTAAATTTCAACCATTCTGTATTTACCCAGGCGGAAGACACTACCTTTGAAAGTCAATGGCTGAAAATCCAGAACTTTCCATGGCCCACATCACATTGCCCAGAAACAGCTTGTTGACCAAAAGGAAATATTCACAGAAGTCCAGCAGTAGAAATCATTTAAATATTCAAAATTTTAAAATGCACATTATATGGAATGTAATGTCTCTCGATTTACCCCTCAGTTTAGAACTTAGTTAAGGTGAGGATATTATAATTAAATAGCTGAGCTTTCGTATCTGTAGTTTCCTCCATGGTACTGAATATCACAGAACAGGATTTCAAAGAATCCCACATCCAAAATTCACCACCAAATCCGCCCAAATTCAGATATATTGCTGAACATTCTGCACTGTTCCTCTGAGTGCTGCCATTTGACCATCATTTATGGGGGAGGGCCATAGCTCAATGGTAGAGGATCTGCCTCACACACAGAAGTTCCCGGGTTCAATTCCTGGCATCTCTAGTTAGGGCTGAAAGAGAGAGACAATACTGAGCTAGATGGACCAATGGCCTGATGCGGTATAAGGAAGCTTGCCAGGGCTTTGGCAGGGTGCCAGGATACTCCCTTTCCTAGATCGGGAAGAAATGGCAAAGAGCAGGGATGGAGTTTTGCAGCTACAGCCAGAGGCTGAAAACATAGGAAGAGAGATTTCTTTAGAATGAGGACATCGAGACAACTATGCCATGAGGCATGATGGGATCAGGAATAACAAAGATAGACAAAATATTCACCAAAGACAATATGGAACAATATGGTTAAAATAACCACACCTAGGAAGAAGAAAAGAGAACTTCACTTGCACACCATAAATGATTAAATGTGTCAACACGAATTGAAGTTAAAAAATATTTGTAGCTGTTGTGTAAGGAATTATTATTAAGATTGGATTGTAATTGGACTGAATAACACTTTGGAAGCAGTATTTAAAGGGAACTATTAAACCTTGAAATCTAGCATGCGGCGGGCCACCTAAATTGTGTAATTGGCTATATGATTGATTGGTATTTGAATTGGTATTGTAATTTGGTATTGATATAATAAGGCTCACATTGAATTTTTGTAATTGAAAAATTATTATTATTATTATTATTATTATTATTATTATTATTATTATTATTATTATAAAAGGAAGCTTCCTATATTCATATATCTAGCCCTGTTCAAACATTCTTCCCTCATGTGATTACAATCAGCCTGTAATCAGGGAGACTCTGTCCACACTTTTGGAAATACTGTCCAAATCAGGGTCTCCCTGATCATGTAGCCAAGATATGTGCAGTTTGAACACATGTACAGAGACAGATTTAGGGAAGCACAACTGGTTCAGTTGCACTGGGTGCAGCGCCTCAGGGGCACATCAGGGGGCACTGCAACTGTGATGCAGAATGGAAGGCGAGTGGTGAGGGCACCAAATTTATCACATAGGGCACTGCTGGCATTTGAGGCCCCAAGGCCTCAGTAGACATCTGTTCAAAGAATTGTAATCTTTTTGTGTTCCTGAATATTGTAAGACTGATGTGGCTTCCATCTATGGCCTTGTTTCATTCACTTTTATTCACTGACCTAGCTACTTGTCAAATACATTTTGTGCTCTGTCAGTGTTTAGTGAGATTTGTGTCGAAGATAGCATGATACTTAACATATTATCCTTTATTGTTTTAAAGTGCTAATTTAAATACATTGTTCCTTGTCTACTGTTGCCGGCAGCGTAACTTGCTGTTCTATAGTATCTGTCATTGTTCTAATTAGCAAAGCCCTAAAGCCTTTTCTATACAATTGCTTCGTAACACATCTTATGCTATAACAAGACACATTTGATGTGTTTCAGTGATAACATGTAAGATAGCATCATCTTGGTTGGGGTTTTTTAAAGAAACTTACAAAGATTCATATTGTTCCGTGGTTGAGAGTGATGAGCGAAATCATGCATTTTGAAGGGTCTGCCCTAGAGGCCTTGTACATAGAGATTAACTAAATGCTCCATTATATTGTAGCTCGGGATGCAATCCCTAACACAGCACAAGATCTGTTTTATGGGAAGGCGGGAACCTTTCTTCAGCTCAAGAGCCTCATCCCCTTGTGGGTAGCCTTCTAGGGGTCACATGCCACAACTGTGGGCGAGGCAACACTTGGCACTTTCTTTATGAGTTTGCTACACTCTTATCATGCAAAAATCAGTCTTATGAGCATGTAGATACACACACATATATGCACATGCACACACGTCCATTCGGGCAAGCAAGAGGCACAATCACTGTTCAAGGACACCTTCCAGGCAAACTAAAGCACTTGAGAAAGGCATGGAAAGAGCATGGCCTGGACAGTGTCCCGGGGGCCTGATCGAAAGGCCTCAAGGGCCACATTCAGGCCTCCAGGCTTGCGGTTCCTCATCCCTGTGTTAGAGAACTTGAGGAAGCATTGTAGAAATGTTTTATGTGTTTTATAAGCAGTCACATAGCAGAGGTGTTTACAATATCCCCTTCAGCGCATGCAGTCAGTGTGGGGAGAGGGCAGTGGGCTCAACATCCAATTCCTAGAGGGAAAGAAACAAATAACGGCGCTTAGGGAAGGAAAGGGCAGACTGTGTTTTATCTCAAAATTGGTTGCAAATAAGTGAGAGCCAAGAGTGAGCTTGCTTAGAAGAGGTTGCATTTGTGTGCCTATCCAATGAACTCAAAGTGCTAGCTAAGTAGCTCCTAATGTAGACAAAGTGCAGCTGTTGAGGGCTGGTAAATTGTTGAGAGTGCATCTCTGAAAGTTTGCTTAACAAGGAGAAAGGAAATCCCTTTCTTTAACTTGTTCATTTCTTAAGATCCTTTTAAAGTTCATTCCAGCCCTTCCATTCTGAGCATTGTTTCACACCACAGATTTAAATCAATCCATCTAGACACAGAATGTTGAATCATCTTGATAATATGTGTGTACACAGAGCCCTGACTCTTTTTGGGGGGGGCTGGAGGTGGGCAGTATCCTATACCAGTTTCTGGGAATCAGATGGCAAGAGTGCTGTGGCTCTCATGGCCTTCTTGGAGGCTTCCCAGAAGCATCTGGTGGCATCTGGAGGCAGCCATGGTGGGTGTGGCATCCATATGGAGCCCCCAGTCATTTCATGAACTATTGACCCGTACACCCCCAATCCACTGCCACCAACCAGGTTCTTCCCCAGTAAAACACTTAGTCTCAGTCAGGTTCTCAAGTTAACAACGAAGATTGTAGTTTATTGCAAACACGAATAAACTTTAAATGCATTCGGAACACTGTTACACTTTACCCTCTTGGTCTTATTTTATCCTGCCTCTAACTCTTCTACCTCCCCTCACACAAGAACAACCTGTACTGTCTGTCTCACTATTTCCATCTCTCTTCCAACTGTTTTCCCAATTGCTAAACCTCTGGCTAAGCCTTTTAAAAACAGGTAGGCTCCGCCTCTGGGCTTTTCTATTGGTCTACCCATTAACCCTTTCTCTCCCCCTATACAGACATTTCCAAAAGAATGGGCGAACACCACATCGGGTGACTGAAGAGGCAATGCACAGAGGTGGAGGCCCCAGTACAGCCACCGCTATGGGGCTGGAGCTGCTCTGTCATGGTAGTGTGACATCATGATGGCGTGACATGGTGCGCGCTGGCATTGGGTACCCATAGCATGAAGCCCAGGTCAGTGCCCCTGTCTGGGCATGTTTCAGTAGCCAACATGTGCCCTCCCTGACCACTGACATTGATGGCTACAACTGATGGGAGTTGTAGGCCACAACATCTTGGAGGTACCACATTGCCTACACTCCACTAGAGACACCAGCAGCCCTGTAAACTATATATTGCAACAACAACGAAGGCTTGGAGTATGTTGTTTCCAAGGCACCTCACATCCATAAGGACTCACTGTTGACCTGTGTATACTGAGCTGAGTTTGCATTCCAAGTCACAGAAGGACTTCTGTTTGCCACCTTCTCCTTGCTGTTCCATCCCTAGTTTCTAAAAAATGACAATTTTCCTGTAACCCACATCATCACTAAGCATAACCTTGGCAACCTCAGTTGGCACACACCCAACGATTTCCCTGTCCTTTTGTCCTGCTTAATGGCTTTTATTCCAGGTGACTCCTTGTCCTGGAAAGGGAGTTTAGCCTGCACAGACCCCACTGGCCTGGCATCTTCCCTTCTATACTGAAAAAAATAATAATAGATAAACCCTACCCTTTTATAAATTTCTAAGATTCACTGACTCTAGTAGTAATGGATACCCTTGCACCCTCAAACTGTGTTGAAAAACCAGGAATAAAATCAATTGTGCCAATCAACAGACAGTATGTGGCTTCTTTTCTTTTTTTAAAAAAAATAATACTAATTGTATTTTTCTTTTAAGTACCATTTTCAACATAAGTGCATTCAGCTTTACTGAATTCAAAATCAAATTATCTGCTAGGATTTTTGTGCCACATTATATCTCAGAGCATTTAGTGAAACGAAACCTTCAAATAAGGCTTCTTTCCTTAGCCAGTCCAACAGCAGTTCTGGGGATTGCATATCTGTGGGAATATATTTCCTTCTAATAATAAGTGGTGTTTAAAATTGAGATCCCTTTCACCTACCACAATGACTTTTTAAAACAGTTGACTTGCGGTCTCATCTAAAGCCTTGATACCAGGACAGGAAGAAATTCTGTTGATTAAAAAACACTTACAATGTCTTCCAGGAAACTATAGGGTAGTATTCTCCAAGTTATTAGTTTTGCCAGGAAAGATTCAGTGACATTGTTGGAAAACAGATAAAAGCCTGTGATTTCAGGGGTTTTTTTTTAGGTTTCTTTTCTAAACTATCTTCTTTTCTTTGCCATTCTGAAGTTATTAACCAGTTATCCTTGGGGACCAGGAGACGGAATGATCCAATTTCCAAAAACGAGCTGTAATCACTAATGATTTCTTTTTTTAATATTCTTCCCGAAAGAGTCTGAGATCTTAGCAGAAAGAAAATGGGGGGGGGGGGTTTGCTGGGTCATCAGCCTCAAGGAGGAAGAACCTCAAACACATTACATGACAAAGACAAATGAGGTGCGGAGAAGGATGCATCATTTGGTTCTATTGAGCTGATACCTTCTAGGCAAAATGGCTTTTATCGCTAAAGGAAGGGTTTTGCACTCTCAGTTGCAGCCATTTGATGTATGTTGTACGGATTTCCGAAATGTAAAATGGGATTCAGGTCTCCTTCTATGTCTTAAAGGCCAGGAAGCAAGTTGAAAAGACTTCTTGTTCAGATTATGATAGAGAGAGTGCTTATTCCGGGAAGGGTTGCTAAAGGACTTTACTCCAACAAGTAAGTCCTGAATGATTATCTTGTCTGCGATCCCCAGCAATTGGTATTCAAAGGCACAGAGCCTCTGAAGCTGCAGGTAATATATAGCCATCATGACTAGCAGCCACTGATAGCTTTATTCTCCATGAAAAACTAAGTTGACTTAGACTAATTGACAAGATTAACAAAAATGCCTTTCCTATTTCCAGGAATTTATTTCCTCCCATCCAAAAGACAAAAAAAGTGCAACGGAAGAATACATTTCCCTGTCCTGAAGTATTTTTTAAAAATAAAACTAGCATTATACTGGCTGAGTGTATTATCTATGTTTTTCCATCTCAAGATGTTGTGCAGCTTCTTATTGCCACAATGCTAATTTAATTTAATTGGTAGTCGGGACGGACTGAATTGTTTTCTCCTACCAGAGAGACAACTTGTTTAGCAATGTGTAAAAGCTGCATTGTAGGTGATGCGGCTCTGCCTAACCTCCTGCTCCAAATGTAGAGTAAGGATTTCAATAACCTAGTGCTGCCTTTTGTTCACGGTATAGGGATCCTGTAAGTCCATGTGCCATGTGTCATCAGCGCATTAAGGTGCCCAAGCACAGGAATTGCTTTCTTCAAATAAGTCACTTAAATGTACTTCACATTTAGTAAGCTGTGCATTTGGAGAACTGCACCAGCAAATGGATTTAGGCAGGAATGACACAGCTGAACCACTATCTAGCAGTTCAGTGAAGTGTGGCTGCCCTCCAGGGGAGCATATGTCAACAATGCAGAGCAGCTCATGAACAGGGTGACATGAACTGCAATTACCCACACAATGGACATTACCATCAGGGACAATGACTTAATGTATGTGATTTCTGGAGTAAGCACTGGCTGAAGGAGTTTTCACTGAATGTTCATCCTTTATCTTACATACTAATGATACTGGGGACCAATCTCTCTCTCTCTCTCTTTCCAACACAATGGGAGGTTGAGGTTTGGTCTAGTGACTGGTCTCTTTGGCCTCCTACTGAAACCAAAATTTCTGCAGATTAACAGTCTGCTTATAGCTATATAAATGGGCAACTTTCCCCCAGCTGCTGTGATAACTATATTGCTGCGGTCCACAAGCATGTATTTGTAAACTGGGCTCTTTTCAAGCTTCATTGGAAGCTAGCATCCATTTTCTTTTTGTAGGCATTAGGGAGGCTCGCCTCCTACTCAAAGGCATGTAAGAACAGAAAGGGCAAGTCAAATGTCATGTATGTATGTTCAGTGCCATTTTTCTAGAATAAGAGGCACCAGAACTTACCATGAATACCTCCCTTGTTCTCTTAGAATGGCAATGGCACCCACCTGAGAGGGGCCAGAACTGAGTTCCTGTGAGTTCACCCTGGAAAAAAAGCCATGTGTATGTTTCAAGTCTGTGGTAAAATTAAAGGCGGGCATTTTAACTGGATTGTGGTAGTCATGTACATCTCTGGTGCTGCCTCCACCTTTCCTGGGTGTGTAGTATGAAGTGAACATTAAGGACATGAGAGGATCTACACTGGCTCCCAGTACGTTTCCGAGCATAATTCAAAGTGTTGGTGCTGACCTTTAAAGCCCTAAATGGCCTCAGCCCAGTATACCTGAAGGAGCGTCTCAACCCCCATCATTCAGCCATCATCCATTGAAGTCCAGCTCCAAGGGCCTTCTGGTGGTTCCCTCACTGAGAGAATTGAGGTTACAGGGAACCAGGCAGAGGGCCTTCTCGGTAGTGGCGCCCGCCCTGTGGAACACTCTCCTGCCAGATGTCAAAGAGATAAACAACTATCTGACTTTCAGAAGACATCTAAAGGCAGCCCAGTTTAGGGAAATTTTTTAATGTTTGATGTTTTATTTGTGTTTTTAATACAGTGGTACCTTGGGTTAAGAACTTAATTCATTCCAGAGGTCTGTTCTTAACCTGAAACTGTTCTTAACCTGAAGGACCACTTTAGCTAATGGGGTCTCCCGCTGCTGCCGCACCGCCAGAGCACAATTTCTGTTCTCATCCTGAAGCTAAGTTCATAACCCGAGGTACTATTTCTGGGTTAGTGGAGTCTGTAACCTGAAGTGTCTGTAACCTGAAGCGTATGTAACCCGAGGTACCACTGTATTCTGTTGGGAGCCACCCAGAGTGGCTGGGGAAACCCAGTCAGATGGGCAGGTATAAATAATATATTATTATTATTATTATTATTATTATTATTATTATTATTATTAGAGACCAGAAGCCCATCTTATCCAGCATCCTGTTTTGTACAGTGGCCCATCAAATACACGGAGGCCTACCAGCAGGTTGTCAGCAGTTTCTTTGGCTCATCTAGTCCAGCATTCTGTTCTCACAGTGACCAACCAGAGACCTGTGGGAAGTCCACAAGCAAGACCTGAGTGCAACACCACTCACTCTCCCCTCCTGCAATTTCCAGTGGCGGTTATTCACAAGCACACTGTCTCCAAGAGTGGAGGTATCAGGGTTAGTAGCCATCAAGAAATAGCACTCCAATTCCAAATGAAAACATTCTAATCTGATGTGAGCTTTACTCTACAGAGCAAAGGAAATTCAAATCAAACTTCCTGCACCTCCAGTTGAACCTTGAGCCCAGGCTGTTTGCAGCCTAATTATCCTAAAGGAATATTTCCTTTTAATTTTAAGCAGCTGCTCCTCTCCTATCTCATCCCCAATGAAACATGAGGGTTTTATGCAAAACCTCCACTGAGCATGTGCAAGTGTGCGTTTTCTTTATCCGAATATGAATTTCTTCTAATATCTGTAACTGGCCACAGTGGAATCCCTGCACATCTTTCTCCCGGACCTGTTTAATGAAAGCTGCAGTTCCCCACTCAGATTCATTTTGGATACCCCCTATGTTTCTTCTTTAAATACCAGTGATCTAGACACTAAATGTGCAGAAGTGGTCTCCCATAACGTTAATGCATATCTCTATTCCTTTAGTTATCACATGGGTGGCCTCATGAGTGGCATAATATGTTGGAGCACTCTCTCTCTCCTGCTGTCCTGATAAAAGTATTCGGCTCACAATGAAAATTGAGGCAATAGGCAACATTAGAGCAAGCTTGGCTCAGCTTGTTGGCAGTGGCGATGAAGCATTCATTGCCACTATGGAACAGATGAAATCAAAAGCACAGGCTATTAAACTATACACTACCATTGGGGGCTGTAAGTCTTTTCTGCAAATGACACCTTTGTTATTTTCCTAAACGAGTTCATCAACGTATAGCATTCGAATGCACTAAATCACAGAGGCATTTAGGAATGGATAAACAGATGGACAAATAACAGATTTATTTTATTTTCTTCCCCTTCTCCTTTAAATGTCTTCCTTCCTCCTACTCAACAAAAGGGACATGATCCAATTCAAGAGAAACATAGTATTTCTTGCTGGTGATCCTTCTCATCATATATATATATTTGTTTAGTTTTGTTTTCTGTTTTGCATCGCCCCAATTTATCACTATTGTTTGACAATCCAGCTAATCATTCTGTCGCTTGCATTTCACTTTCACCCATCCATCTGCAGATTTTAAAAGTACACATTTCCTCTGGTATTCTTCCCTCTGATTTTTAAAATACTGTTTTTCTACAAATTTCCCGACAATGCTTAAAAAAAAAGAACATCTGAATTTCTGTCACTCAGTATGATCTTTATTTTCTTGCTCTCCACTATTATTTGTTTCAAATGACTAACATTTAGGGTGAAATACTGAATTAATCACTATCTAAAAGCTGTAATAAACTCTCCAGTGGAAGTGCGTCCAGTTGTTGCCTGGTCAGCGGAAGGGTGCCTTTCTTACATCTGCTGCAGTTAGCCTTAAAACGGCAGCTTGCCATGTGCAGAACATCCTCTGTAGGTATTTTTTGCATTGCTCTTTGTTAATCAAGCCCAGTTCCATTGCTGTAGCTTACCAATGCTGCTGACCTGTTCTTTTTCCCCATAGTTAATTTTCCAGCATCAGTTACACCAATAAATCTTAACTAATGTACATTTAATAGAATATATTGCATGAAAGATGGGGAAGGAAAGAAGGCACTTTAGGGGATTCTTGGTGTAATTAAAGGCCTTTTAAAGAATTAATTGAGGAGCTAATTTAGGGAGGAATGTTCAGATGAAAAAGGTCTTGAATCTGTAATTTTGGATGCAGCATTATGCCTGAATTATGGTGGTATTAGCGGTGAACAGGGCACAGCACTGACTTTGCTATTCTCCCACCTAGTGTTTATTCCTGTACTTAAATCACCCTAGTGATGAGAATCAATGCACAAGCACCAAATGTAAGCCAGTAGTGTGTTTTAGCCATTGTGTGATACTTCCATAAGTGACCATTATGACAGATATTGCCATTACGCAATATCTCACGTGTATATAAGGGATAGATAGCCTTAGGCTGTGCATCAGACAGAGGAGCTGATAGTCATTCTATATTTGCCCCTTTTGGAAAAGCAAGCAACCAACAACATGGCTAGGCATGCAGGCATCTCCCATAGAGGGCTGAGACAGCAGAGAAGTACACAGCCTCCAAACAATCAAAGACAAAGCATCATGAAAGAAATCAAGACAAAAAAGTGTTTTGCTGCAAGTGTGTGTTCCCATGCAGGAGCTATACAGTAGGAGATCACACAGCCTGTAATAAAGCGTGTCCTCCTAAAAGAGGGCATGTGTTCTGATGAGACCTGGAGACTGACCTCCTGGTTGTGGGTGGGTATATTGGACAGCCACAACACCTGATTGGTAGGTCCCATGTTGCTGGGTTTAATCTGGCCAATGGGGAGCTGTCTAAATGAACTGAGGGACCTATATATACCTATGCATGTGACCCAGAGCTTCATCTTTTGGCTTGTGCATCGGAACACCCGCCCACCTCTCCCTATATTTAGGGCTTGTTGCGTTTGACCTTGCTATGCCGTCGTGTGTCGTCTCTCATTGGGACAGGGGCACGGCAGGAATTTTCCCCACTTGGCTGATTGGCTGTTGCCACTTGGGTTTCGCATACCGCATAGCAAATCGTCACAACTTGTAAGGTTGTGGATAGGTTCAGGTGATAGGGATGGGAGAACGGTCTCGCCATCCCTATGTGAAGGGTATTCCGTTAAAGGAATCCAGGGACTCAGCTTGGTTTGGTCAATTCCTGAGAGGAGGTTATGCCCGTGTCTGAGTCCAGGGGAGCATCTGGGGAGCGGACATAGTCTATTCCTGGGCTTTCCACCTTCCTCAGGTGTTCACCCTTGGCTGACCTATGATAGAGCTCTGGGTCAGCGCTACCTGAAAGAGTGCAGGGAGCTAGTCAAACCAGAGCCTATGCAACCACTCACTTTCGGTAATCAAAAAAGTTGAGGCCTAAATTCTGCCAAAAACCAAAACTAAAATTTGAGTCAAATGTGTGTTTATTTAGGGGGGAGGTCTCTGGGTCTGAACACGCAAATAAATGCCTTTTGAAAGGGGAAATCATTGCAAGAGGAGTTGTGTTGCTGACCCTGATTATGTCACAAACAATATCCAATCAGTGCTTTTGCCATTCAGTCTACCAGATTCCATTCAGCATTCACAAGAGCAACAAATGTGCTGCAGTGGATTCATGGGATACTTTATACAATAAGGGCAAAGTACCAAGCTTTGGATATTCAGAAAATGTGATGCCCCACCCTCAACAAAAAGGCAGGATGTGTGGAGTGCATGTGACATATGTGATGTGGATGTGCAGGTTGGGAGAGTGTCATGTCTGAGAGAGGTCTCTGCACAGCTCACTGGGTGGTCCAACCGGGCTCAGTGTTAGGAGGGGGCTGTGGAGTGACACAGCAATATCCCAACGCTTGCATCACCTCCTACAGCACTACAAAGAGCCAGGTTTGGGCATGCAGTCTGGGAGACACACAGCACAGTAGGGTAAATAATTCGTATCCCAAAGTTATTTGTCTTGACTCTTTTTAGGCATATTACTAGCTACTGTATCAGGTGCTCTGGAACTTTGGGAGCTGAGACTTTCATAAGGGATAAGTCCTGTAAGTACAAACATGACAACATTGGGATGACAGCAAGTACCCTTGCAAACAGCATCATAATGATCAACCACAGAGACTTTAGTGTGAAGATCTTGGTTGCTATGAATAGATGTTCTTCTGCATTTCTCCACAAATTATGAAGAGTTAAAATGGCAACTTCTCAGCAGTATATTCACCCTGGAAGTAGAATATTTATAAGGCAGCTGTGCTCTCCAGTTAACCAAGAACATTATGTCTGGAAACATCTGGTTCAAAGCTACACTTGAGGGATGACCTGGGAAGATTTCATTGTAGACCAACTTTTATATTTGCAATAAAATATATTTGAACAGCATAGCCCAAACACTGATAATCTATGATCTCACTCCACTGTTTTTTCCACCGATCAAGGGGTTTAGCTGGGTAGCTAATTATGAGTTTCTTGCAAAGTCTAATCCATCCTCAGAACAGATGCAGTTCATGTGCATTGCTTATCTGCTTTCCTGATTGCAACATATAATAATGCACAGCAACATGTAATAATTGGTAGCTGCCAGTGGATGCATACTCTATTATGTTCATTAGATTACAGCATTTGTTGCAGGCAATGTGTTAGGATGGTTGAACGATGGATGAAAACCACCATTTCCAGATAGGTATGTTAAAGTAAAGTCTTCTGTGAGCCATAGTGCTTTGTAAAATTGCATGACAAAAACACAGATGAAAAGTGAAATAACAGAATCTGACATATCCTGGCAGAGCCACTGGTTCCTGATAATGCACTCTTTCTTCCATTTAGATGCTGACAGTATCTCAACAGAAACTTATTTGACAATAATGCCCTACAGAAAATTTAACTATGTAAACACTATAAAAAATGCAACTATCCAAAACCGTCTGAGATGTCTTAACCTGCATTTATCTGGATCACAGCAAAAAATAAATAAAAAATGGATAAACCACCCTCCGTCTATGGGCTTTGACTAAGATTTATCTGAAATCATTGGCAACCACAGTGAAAGCCCACATGCTATTTTGTATCACTTTGGTTGACTTCATTATTTATACATACATACATACATACATACCCCGTCTATCTAGCTGGGTTTCCCCAGCCACTCTGGGCGGCTCTCAACAGAAAATTAAAAGCACAATAAACCGTCAAACATTAAAAACTTCCCTAAACAGGGCTTCCTTCAGATGTCTTCTAAAAGTCAGAGAGTTGTTTATTTCTTTGACATCTGATGGGAGAGTGTACCACAGGGCAACAATATTGTGCTAACACACAATTTGTATGATTTCTGTATGGCTTGGGAAATACAAGATTTTCTTTTTCCAAAACATGGAGAACAAACCATTGTATGTTTCTCCTTTCAAGCTGCCCTGGGTGCAACCTGAAACCTGCAAAGCATCTAACAGGCCCTGATCAGAATGCATACAACCTCCTTTGCCATTTTATCTGAAAACTTCGATAAAATGCAAATTCCAACCATAGCTTCCAAATTAGCCAATCCCCACTCCCTGTTTTTTTTTTAACCATCTATCCTAATTAAGAGTTCTGAATTCTTGCATTCTATTTTGTCAATATTGTGGTTGGCCTAAAAAAAGTATTGCCCTAATGTGAATTTTGGGGAAGGTCCCCCCCCCCCTTTAATGGGCTATCATGGGTACCTTTGCTTGTTGCTTCTTTTTTTAGTTAAAGGTCAGTGTCTCCTTTTCTAGAGATTTAAAGTACCTGCTACACTTCACTGAATGTTACTGAATGGAGTGGGTAAAAATAGAAAAAAAGAATCTTAGCTTGCATGATTTAAGAAAGGGGCCATTTAGGTATCCTGTTACTTCCAAGATGTTTGGCAATTAGCAATTCGATTCAGGATTTTGCAAAATTATTTTTATCTCGATAAGCTCAAGGAAATAGGACTATATCAGAATGCATTCATTGCAACAGCTGGACATGTTATCAACACTCCCCCCTTGTTATTCTGAATGAAAAATTGGAAAGAGTGCTTCCATTTATATCCCATAAGTAATGTTGCATATAGAAAGACACACAAACGCACACACCCCGCAATCTTTGCAACTCACCCACATCTAAGCTAAAAATACTCTGAAGTCATGCTGCTCTTTTAAATCATACTGCAAAACTGGATGACCTCCTATGGAGATTTCTCTTTAACACAAGTAATTATAGTCTTCCAGCTGCCCTTTGACTCTCAGTGGACCAAGGGCAGTCCTTCTTGGAAATGAGCTTAATTAATTCTCCGCAATTGGTATATATTCTTTCATCCATGAGGTGGCAGCTTGTTTCCACAGGAATTTACTCCTTAGCTTTGAGTTGATCTGCTTCTATTGCCCAGGTTGCTCCTGTTTCAGAAGCCTGAGCCCACTGAGCCACACGGGAGAAATGTGGCGAGAGGAAGGAGCTGCAACAAAATGTTGCAGTGGACAATATGTTCCTGTTTGGGATTCCAGCCATTCCATTCCATTTCCCTCTCCAAATTTTTCCATTTCCCCCACCACAACAGCCAATCAGCATTCCATACCCACTGAGCTTGCTCAGTACCCATGAGAATGTTTGGAGAGATGGCTGTATCCCCAAAGCCTAAGGATACACCCCCCTTGTATGTGGGTGATGCTCTTTTGGCTCTCCACATGGATCAGCCATCAGAGAACTGAGGGAGGGGGGAACAGTATTAGCATATATGAGTTTGACAACATGTGAGCCTTCTTATTGGAAACTTACACAAATGTCTAACCATATAAGAAGTGAAGTTTACAGAGGCATGGTCCGTATTGCTGAATATCCTGTATACGGGAGAAACCGATGCAGTTATATGGGGTGGGGGGTATAGAAGCAGCTAATCAGACTCCCACCAGCAGGAAATGAGAACCTTCATGGATGAGGAGCAGATGGCCCATTTGAAGGAAGCCCTCAATGATGAAGCAGTTCATACACAATCACAGCAGCATAGTTTCAAGCATCACACAGGCTTTGCTTTGTGTAGGCATCACTTCCATAATGTCTTTTCAAAGTCCACATGGAAATTTGTCAGCGTTTTGGTGCAAATATACATAACTTTGTATGCAATCTTGCCCAATATACACATTTTTGCAAAGCCGTTTTCCCTTATGTAAAGCACGTTGGTACGTTAGCTTCCCTAACATATGCATTTGTAGACACAGTTTATTTTACAATATGCATGTTTGTACGCATTACTTGGTGCAGATTAATTGCTGAATCTAAAGAAGAGTGCATTTCAAAGGATCTCTGTGTTTTGGTTCATGTATTGATTCAGGAAGTGCAAATTAACCTTTAATGTGAACTGCATCAAGTTTTGCTCCCATCCCTGGCTGTGTTGCTGGTGTTTTGGTGATTAAGGATCAACGACATGGTTTAGGCCAACAGTAATCCTGCCACGCTACCAAGATAGTGTACGAACCAGAACCCTCTTCAGGCATTCAAAAGAATTGGGTGGGGGAATGAAACTGACCTGGATGGGTGTGTATATGTTGGCCCCAATCCAAATGCTGTCCATGGCCCTTGCTCTTCCAACCTTTGTGAATATCTGAAGGGAGAGTCTAACTTCGTCCCATTGAATGTCATTGGAGTCCTCCCTTGAGGTATTCCAGCTATGTAGGACTTTCAACTGAGGAGTCAAACCATTGATATTAGAAACTGAAGTTCCATAAAATAAATGCACATACATAAATGCACTTATACATCCACCTTTAAATTTTAAAGGGACCATAATTTTCCTTTGCAACAGCGGCCCCTACTGGAGCTTCTCTAGTACTGCATGTTTGGAAACGCTGCTTGCAAACCCAGCTACAGGGTTTTGCAAAGACCTCATCCACACCTTACCCGTAAAACAGTAGGGGGGCAATTATTGCCACATTCTGGTGCGTGTCTAAAGGAAGTTCTTATTTAAACCCTCCACTTCTAGTTTTACACAATTTATCAGTGAAACAGCACTTCTTATCAATGAAGCAGTACAAAGGGCCTGAAAACAAAACAGTGGCCATGTTTAAACCCTGGCCAACCTCAAAGACCCTCTCCAGTCTTGTAGGCACAAACTCCTTGATGGTTTAAGTATCAGCAAAACTGGTCTGAAAGGTGTTTATTAAAAGCAGGGCAGACCTGCAAAAACAGGGCAATGGGATCTGTGAATAAACTCTGGTTCCAGAGTGTTTACCATTTGTAAAGAATGTAAAGGCAGGCCCCGAAGGGCCATTATCAGGTATACTGATGGACAGGCGTCAAGGCATGTATTCATATTATTTACCAGGCAACTTTTGGTGATGGCCTTGTGGGTGGTCTTTATGTCAAAGTGAGGGCAGTGAGGTTTCTGGGGTTTTAAAAGATGTTACATACTTTTCTTTGGGGCTCATCCTCACCTCCTTGCAAAGTAGGGAAGGAGAGACCCTGTTGCAGCAGACCAATAAAGATCAACAGCTTGTCTTGCTTTCATGGTATCCTCCATTTGTATCTCTAACAGATAGCGGACCTCAAGGGATCCTAAGGACTCAGCTACATTGGCAAAGAAAAAGCCCTTTATATGTGTTGTTTATGCATTCTAACACTGTGACACCAGGTGGCACTGTGGAGTTCTGTTTTTTGCTAACCCAATTTCTCATTCAAGGTTTGTGATGCATTAAGCTCAGGCTTCCTCAAACTCAGCCCTCCAGATGTTTTTTGAGACTACATTTCCCATCATCCCTGACCACTGATCCTGCTAGCTAGGGATCATGGGAGTTGTAGGCCAAAAACATCTGGAGGGCCGAGTTTGTGGAAGCCTGGTTTAACCAAAACACTTCTTTGATTTGTCTAGATCCAGCCTACGTCCACCAGCTTCAACTGAACACAGTGTAAATTCCCCTTTTAGAAATACACATGAAGATCGGAAGAGGAGTGGGTGGCATTCACCAGAAATGGGGAGGGGGACTAAGACCTGCGAGACCAAGGTTCAAATTCCCACTCAACCACAAAGTTCATTGGGTTACCTTAGGCCAGTCTACCTCACAGTGTTGTTGTGGGGAATAAAAGGTGGAGGGAGGGGACACCAGGTAAAGCGTGTTCTCTTTCATAGAGAGCATGTGTTGCGGTGGGGTCTGAAAGGCCACCCCTCTGTTGCTGGGTGGGTTAGTATGGATGACCATCCACAGTGATTCGGCGGTTGGGTTACTGGGCAAATTTTGGTGTTGCCATTTAGGGGGACGGACCAAAGGTTATAAAATCAAGTCACGCAGCACTGATTGGGCTCTTTCTCAGCATGCATTGGATCACCCGCCCACCCTCCCTAATCTAGGGCTATTGCGTTGACCTTGCTATGCCTGTCATGGGGTCGTCTGCCATTGGGGCAGGGGCTTGGTAGGAATTTTGTCCATATGGCTGATTGGCTGGTGCCATTTGGTTTTTGCCTACTGCGTAGCAAATTGTCACAACTTATACGGTTGTGGTTAGGCATTGGTTAAAAAATTGGTTGGTGGAGGGGTAAGGACTGGCGGTGCCTGCCCCTCCAATGCTGCTGCTGCAAGGGAATTCCGTTAAAGGAATCCAGGGGCTTGCCATTCTTTCGTCCGTACCCCTGAATGGGGTTTAGGGCCGCGCAAGCCCCCGGGAGAATGAGGGGAGGGAATGAGGGTCTGGTGCCTGGCTCCATGCTCTCATCAATATTGTTTTCCCTTACTGGCTTTTGCTGGAATCCGGAAGTCCGTTCTGTCCCTGGGCGTGGGGACAGATAGTCGGAACTAATGCCTAAGCAACCACTCACATTTATGTATTTTAATAAAGTTGTGGCCAAAGTTATGCCATAAACGTTAAACAAAAATTATGTGTGAATTATTTAGGGGTGGCTTGGGGGACCTCAACACGCAAACCACCTTGAGTTCTTTGGAGAAAAAGAAGGAATATAGATGCAATGAATAAATAAAAATACTGATCAGGATTTTAGTAGTAAATTTAGCCTAGGAAACTTCACTTAAAAACAACCAAACCAGGAGTTTTTATGATGGCTAAATAGCAGCTAAGCTTCCTGGAGTGGGTACTTGCCTGATCCTCAGTTTGGTGGTGGCTGTAATCATACTTCTGCTCCCATGCAGAATAATTAACGGAACAGAGAGCCAAAAAAAAAAAAAAAAAAAAAAGGAAAATGTCCCCAGCCCTATTAAATTTCCACTGAATTAGCCCCTCAGAAAGGAAGCTGTCTTGCAAAATGACTGCCTTTTACAGATTAAAAAAAGCAACTGGCTATGTCAAGGACAGTGGAAAGGAAGCAGGGTTCAGTAACAAGAATTCCAGCTCAAAAGGGGTTATCTTGTGCCAGTTCTCTGATGGAGAATTTATCCACGCAAAGGTCAGGCACTCATTAAACCTTATCTGATGCCAAAGTTATATATTATGGTTTATTGCCTCGAGTACCAATTAATAAAGAATTAAAGAAATGAAGAAACCAGTGATTCATACCTTTTGTAGGGGGGGGGAGCTCATGCTTCAGCATAATGCTAAAATATTAATAGTAATTTTAGTCGTGTAGTATTTTATTAGGCACTTAACTCTGTAGGTTTTATCGAAAGATATATGGGATTCATTTTTAACAAAATGCAGAGATTTGGGGGAAGGGAGGTACATTGACTCAAAATCTAATAAGAGGAGATTCCAGAGATGTTTTGAAAGGGGGGGGGAGCTTAAACATTATCATTGATTATTAATAAGGAATTGCTTAATAATAATAATGGGCTTAAGCAGGGACCGTTACAAAGAGCTGGAAAATTCCACAATGATTTTTAGGGCAACAGTGTTCTTAGAATGAAGCTCACAGCTCTAAGTTTCATATACATTGGTACTACAAAAAAATATATTGTATACCACATACCTGGTGTAAGGTTTACTGTACAACTTTCAAACATTTCTGCTTTCCTTTCAGGTGATTTCAAGTGATAGCAAAGTCCCGTCTGTGGTGACTGATCTGTAAAAGCTCATTTCCATGGGCAAGTAATAACTTGCCATTGCAGCCACAAAGTGATAAACCTGCGTGTGAGAGAGCTCACCTTTATAGGCACTCATATTCTTCTCGGATGTTCGCTGTCAATAGCATGTGCTGCAAGCCACAACCTTACAATCTGAACTACTGTCTGGTAAAATATATATATTGTAGTGCTAGCAGGTACTAGATGGTTTGCTTTATTTTAGTATTTGCTAAGCTTGCCCCCTGAGTCCAGTTGGTTTGTGGCTGTGGAAGGCTCTATGGTGGGGGGGAATTGGGGGTCAAGGAGGGTCATTTGGGGGGAAGTGAGAAATGTTCCTATTTTCATCTGAGGAATGTTAGAGGGTATATTACCATAATGCCACAGTTGGTGGTAGGAGAAGGTAGAAGAAACACCAGAGCAGGGAGCAGCCAATGTCTGATTTTGCCAGATAGAGAGACCAGCATTGGGAAGTCCAGAAAAATGCATATTTCAAAGGCTGGCTGTGTTTTGATTTGCATTGTTTTGGAAAATTTGAATTTGGTAGGCTCGCCTTTAAATGCAAAGTAAATTGAATCCCCCCCCCCCCCAATCGCTAGAAGTATATAAGTAAGGGCTTTCGACAACCAATTCTTTGAGAATTGTTTCCCGGTAGGTAGATTTGGCTAAATCCTCTTGCCACCTTCAGCACAGTGATAAGGAGGAATAAATAAGATTTAAATAATAAATATATACATCCAATTAAATGCAAACCTGGGGCACGGGTTAAGCACCTCTAAGTCCCATTGATTTAAGCATATTTGAATTGACCCTAATTCTCTCTGACGTCTCCAGAGCTAGAGTTCAAGTAGATGTGTTTAGAATCATGATGAAAGGAAGAGAGCACATTCTGGCTTTTACTCTAACAGAGTAGAGGCTGGGATACTGTCCTCAGAGCCACTAGAGATCTGACCCTGTGATTTCAGTCAATGATAATGTGTAGTAAACTCTGATCTCAAGCAAACTTTTGTTGTTTACAGATAGTGAGCTTATCATTACTTGAAAGAAATGGTTCTCTAAAGCACCATAACTGATGGGCTGACTTCAGGTTTCCGGGATCTACTTTGAACCCCAAGGTCCACCAACCAGAACCAGGTTCAAAATAGTCGTTCAGGGAGGCTGGATATTTATTAAGGAATTAAGTAACTGGGTGTCTCTGAGGCTGAACACCTACTCAGCCCAGGAATTTGTTTTAAGTACCAGTACTGAGTTCACATATAGAGACACGGGTGGCACTGTGGGTTAAACCACAGAGCCTAGGACTTGCTGATCAGAAGGTCAGTGGTTCAAATCCCCATGATGAGGTGAACTCCCATTGCTCGGTCCCTGCTCCTGCCAACCTAGCAGTTCGAAAGCACATCAAACTGCAAGTATATAAATAGGTACCGCTCTGGCAGGAAGGTAAACGGCGTTTCTGTGCACTGCTCTGGTTCATCAGAAGTGACTTAGTCATGCTGGCCACGTGACCCGGAAGCTGTACGCTGGCTCCCTTGGCCAATAAAGCAAGATGAGCACCGCAACCCCAGAGTCAGCCATGACTGGATCTAATGGTCAGGGGTCCCTTTACCTTTACCTTTACTGAGTTCACAATCCTCCCATTTTCTCCCTCCTGGTCCCCCCTCCAATGTTGTTCATTTCAGCAGCCTAATTTAGAGGAGGGAAATCTTTTTAGTTATTGCTATTTCCAGAAGGAGAGCTGACAGTGAGCTCTACACTTTCATGAATGCTTGGGCCACAACACATTTGTTTGTGTTTTAAGATGCCAGGGCACTTGATCATTTTATTATAATTTTTTTCAGGGGACAAATGCATTTTAAAGGGAAGAACTTGTTAAATGCTAGCCTCTGACAAAAGTGAAATCCACTGCTCGCTTTCCATTTCCACCATGAGTGTGCTATTTAATGAGGTCTAGCAGATTGTCGAACACTTCCTCCATCTGTAGGAGGAAAACACACAGAAGCATCTGCCAGGCTTTAAACTCCCTTCAAATGCTAGAGCCGAACCAATGTCAAATCAAATCTCTCACACAAACAGAAACATAGCTGGGGGTGTTGTGTTTGGCAGAGCCCTTCTGCTGCTGATCTTTTCGTTTCCTTTTAGTTTCTGTGTCCCTATGTTCACCTGGCATCCTTAGAAATAATTAGCAGGAAGATTCTTCCCAACAGATTGTGCGGGCATGTTTCTGTGTCTGTGTGCATCCTTGCATGTTTGTGTACACCTTTTAGGCATTGCACTTGAGCTTCTTTGTGTAGTGATCACTGCACCACTAGTTTCAGGAAGGAAAATAAGGAGTGAAACATGCAGCAATTTTTTGCAAACATGGTCCAATGAGGGTTTCAGAAGGAACTAGGCTGCAAGCTGGTCATCAAGGCAAGCTTCACCTCACATGCTTTTAAAAATTATTTCCAGAGTCTGGCCTCTTCTAGGGGACCGATTGGAATTTTCCTTCCATTGGCTGTTACAAAAAAAGGCTAGTTTTATCCCCACATTGTTTAAAGAAGCCAATCCAATAAATGTCACCACCATCACTGCTGTCCCCTTCTATAGCTTTGAGCTAATCTATAAAGTGATGTGCTTTATCTGCCTTACTAAACCAGAAACCTGTGGAGCTGAAAACAGCTAAGTCCAGATCAGTTTACTTTCTGGACTTCAGAGATTAAGACTCTGAATGGAGGGAGCTGGCAAATGCTGTGTTTGTGTGTTTTCCATGTACACCTCCCTCCCCACCTTCCAAGACAAAACAAGAGTCCTCCAGTAGCTCAGCCTAACCTAGGGTGTTGAGCCCCACGCGGTTGTGAAAGCAGCGACCGGATTTTTGTTCTTGTCCCTCGTTCGGATATAATTCCCTGCGCATTCAGAGGATTACATACTGTTTATGCATCCGGCAGTCTCACTGAGTCCTGTTTCTTTACAGTACTTACTCCTGCTGCTCAAAGGAAAATAGGCTCTAACAATCCTCTGTCGGTGCCAAAGCTGCTGCACTGAATGAACACATCCTGCCCGCAGTCCTCTGATTGATCCCTGTGATCCCTCTATCCAACTGCAGTTCAAAAGAATTCTACAGCTCAAAGGACTAAAAATTGGTATTCGTTTAAGATTTGCTGGCAAACCAAAGCTTCCTTATGTATCCGCAGATGCTATCCTGCTTTTCAAGGCTGACAGGGAATGAACTCAAACTTTGGGTCACTTTTTGAAAAGTGGCAGTAATAATGATTTTCTTTATTATTATTATTGAAGAAATGCCCATTTGTTTCTCTTTCTCCCTACAATTCTTTTGTTTCTTAAATCTGGCTCACCCAAAATAAACTAAAAACACAGGATAAAAAAAAATGGGGCATGAAAATATTCGATCGAGTAGTCTACATTCAAAGTGAGCAAAGGAATACTGGGTTGTATTTAACTAACTCCTACTGAAATTAATGAACCTAAAATAGTCATATCTAGTCTTATTGTTAAAGTATTATTGATTAAACTTATTAGTCACTAGGCATAAATAGGTCTATTCTGAGTAGGACTAGCATTGGATATCACCCAAGATGATATTTGGTGTTCAAAGCAAAAAATGGAGTTGGTATTTTTTTTAAGGGGGGGCAGGGAGATTGTGATTTGTTATAAACCAGCAGAAGGAGAAGCATGAAGGACTGAAAACATTGTATTAAAACGATTACAAAGTTCTTCAAGTTTGGGTTACTGCAATGCACTTTTCGCTTGTGCCTGATCTGGAAGCTGCTTATAACAGAGATCTCAACTGGTTGCCTATTTTCTTCTGGGCTGAGTTCAAGGTGTTTCTATTAGTTTACAAAGCCTGTAATGGCTTGGGATCCATTTTCTTGAGAGATCACCTTACTTGAGAGATCACCTCGCATATGCACACTCGATCACGTTGGTCTGTGGAACTCGTGCTGTTGCAGGTGCCACACAATATACATTCCACACATGTAGGAAGCAAGTCTTTTAGTGTTGCGTCATCCAGGCACTGTGGAACTCCCTGCCTATTGACATCAGGTAGGCTGTCTTTTTGGCACCTTCTTAAAACATGTTTCTTTAGGCAAGTCTACCCAGGCATGTAAAATTACATGTGGGTTGCCTTCTTTCGCTACTGTTGATTTTTGACCCTTGTTCAAATAAGCTCAATACCTTTTAATAACTTTTTTTTAATTTAGAATGTTAGTTTACAGTGTTGTAAACTGCTTAGAGTTGTGTGGTTTTTTAAAAGCAGTGTATAAAAGTCATTAAATATATAAATTAAATAAAGGATATTGCCTTGCTGGACAAATACACAAGCTGTCAAAGTCAAATCATTTAAATATTTATATTATTGTTAGTAAAGGCATCAGGTCTACTTCCTCTGGAAGTGAGTAGTATTTATTATTATTATTATTACTACTACTACTACTATTATTATTACTATTATTATTACTACTATTATTATTACTATTATATTTAAACTCCGTTCATCTGGGGAAAGCTTACAGTACATATGAAAAAATAGTAAAACTTCAAACATTAAAAGCCTCCTGATGCAGATAGTTATTCATTTCCTTAACATCTGATGGGAGGATGTTCCACAGAGAGGGTGCCACTGTTGATAAGGCCCTTAATTAATGTATACTTTTAAAATATGCTACTGAGTCACAGCCCTTCCCCATACTTGCATGGAAACAGGTATTGCACATATTCCTAGCTGGAAAGTAAAGCTAACATCTTAGTTGCACAAGTAATTGTGTTCAGCTTTGAACTCATGGGCTCAAAATATATTTCAATTCATTTCTCACTGAGGAATTTTGGAGGGGTGGGAGTTCCTTAAGACCTCAATGCTTGCGAATGATCCAGAAATTTGTACTTGTGTAAAATCTGGGTTTTTTATCTTTATCTTTTCTCTATTTCACTTGATAGCTGAAGACTAAAACCTGAAGTCTAGAACTGAAATGGTCTGCCTGATATACTAACAGTTGTAGCTTGTGCTTTACAATTTTAGGTTATTACATTTTATTCTTGTTCCTATTAAGGTCGCCATTGGTTTAAACAGAAATTAGAACATGTAAAGAAAAGAAATGACCTGCGTCAATACTGTGGTACCTCGGGTTAAGTACTTAATTCATTCCGGAGGTCCGTTCTTAACCTGAAACCGTTCTTAACCTGAGGTACCACTTTAGCTAATGGGGCCTCCCGCTGCAGCTGCGCCACCACCGCACGATTTCTGTTCTCATCCTGAAGCAAAGTTCTTAACCCGAGGTACTATTTCTGGGTTAGCGGAGTCTGTAACCTGAAGCGTATGTAACCCGAGGTACCACTGTAGTTCACAACCTTACAATCACCCTGATATTCTGGAAGTGTAACTTCCATCAGCTCCAACCAGCATGGCCGAGGGGTGATGTGAATTACATTCCAGAACATCTGGAAGGAACACGGTTGACTATCCCTGGCCTACAAAATCCACCCACACCTTTTTCCCATCTAACAAAGGAAAAGGAAGAATAAAGTTGCAGGCTGCTTGCAGCCAGATATAGTGGAAGAGATAAATGGGAAGGCTGCATGCAGAAGAAATAGAAGAAAGGGGTTAATGGTGTACAAAGGGTGTACAAAGGGGAAATGCAACCGTAGAATCTTCAAGGCACCTCAGAGCATCTCAAAAAGATAGAAAAAGGCATGTTGCAGAGTTGAAGTTGTAAAGTGTAGAGGTGTGAGAGGTGGAATGCCAATTATACGTGATTTTTGTATTAATACAAAAGAGCATCATTGCTAACCCAATGGTCCAATGAGAGAGAAACATCCGACTTCCGATACTTCAAGATGATCCTTTTGATCTCCAAAGCAACACTCAACATACAAAGGATCTTACGTTTGGGAAATACTCAAAGAACAGTTATATATGTCAGAAATATAATATTAAAATGAAGGTTCAGTGAAAATGAGAAGGTAAGATTAATCCTAGTTCCTGAAGCATACAAAAATTAGGTAAGGTAAATGTAAAGGACCCCTGGATGGTTCAGTCCAGTCAAAGGTGACTATGGGATGGCAGCGCTCATCTTGCTTTCAGGCCGAGGGAGGTGGTGTTTATCCACAGACAGCTTTCCAGGTCATGTGGCCAGCATGACTAAACAGCTTCTGATGCAATGGGACACTGTGACGGAAGCCAGAGCACATGGAAATGCCGTTTACCTTCCTGCCACAGCAGTACCTATTTATCTACTTGCACTTGCATGCTTTTGAACTGCTAGGTTGGCAGGAAGGAGCTGGGACAGAGCAACGGGAGCTCACTCCATTGCGGGTATTTGAATCGCCGACCTTCCACTTGGCTAGCCCAAGAGGCTCAGTGGTTAGATAGATGATAGATATAGATGATAGATAGATGATAGATAGATGATAGATAGATAGATAGATAGATAGATAGATAGATAGATAGATAGATGATAGATAGATAGATGATAGATAGATGATAGATGATAGATAGATAGATAGATAGATAGATAGATAGATAGATAGATAGATAGATGATAGATGATAGATAGATAGATAGATAGATAGATAGATAGATAGATAGATAGATGATAGATAGATATAGATAGATAGATAGATGATAGATAGATATAGATAGATAGATAGATAGATAGATAGATAGATAGATGATAGATAGATAGATAGATAGATAGATAGATAGATAGATAGATAGATGATAGATATAGATAGATGATAGATAGATAGATAGATAGATAGATAGATAGATGATAGATAGATAGATAGATAGATAGATAGATAGATAGATAGATAGATAGAGATAGATGATAGATAGATAGATAGATGATAGATAGATAGATAGATAGATAGATAGATAGATGATAGATATAGATAGATGATAGATAGATAGATAGATATAGATGATAGATGATAGATAGATGATAGATAGATAGATAGATAGATAGATAGATAGATAGATAGATGATAGATAGATAGATATAGATGATAGATGATAGATAGATGATAGATAGATAGATAGATAGATAGATAGATAGAGATAGATAGATGATAGATGATAGATGATAGATGATAGATAGATAGATAGATAGATAGATAGATGATAGATAGATGATAGATAGATAGATAGATAGATAGATAGATGATAGATAGATAGATAGATAGATAGATGATAGATAGATAGATGATAGATAGATAGATGATAGATAGATAGATAGACAAACCTGATACACTAGTTTAGAAAAAGAAGAAATGTTCCAATTAGTGAGGCAGAATGCCTTTGAATGCTAGTTGCTGGGAACTGCGGGGCTCAAATTCTGCTTCTCATAGCCATTTGCAATGCCACAATGAGAACAGAATGCTAGAGGGGCCATTGGCCTGACCCATCCAGGCTCTTCTTATGTTCCTAGTGCTATGCCAAGATCTATCCTCCAATTTCTTGAAAAAAGAAATCAGAATTCTGTTTCTCTTTATGACATGTGGAGTGCTTTAGAATTAATTTGGAAATATATATTTTTATTATTTGGGGAGGGGTGTAGCTTACATGGTTTCCGAAAGGTGACTGAGCAAGTTGTGTTTCTTTTCATTAAACAGTCCTCCAGTCCTCTGCCGTTTCCCCAGCTATGACACATCCTGATCTGAAAAAGCCACATGGGAGTAACTTATTGGCCCAAATCTAAGCTGTACCTGCAAATAAGTCACACCTTTAAAATTCAAGGTGGGGGGGGGAGAGAAAAGAAGACAATACCCGAATATAAGCTGCTCCCTTAAAATTACGCAGGCACTCACATCCTAAATTGCAAACGTAGAAGAAAATTGTACAGTGATATCGTAAAAGCCAATTTTTTTAAGGCCACAAATTTAAGCCGCACTTGAACTTTTCATGGTTGGAATTTGGGGGGAAAGTGCAGCTCATATTTGGGCTAATACGGTAGTTACCTCATACTGCCTTCCCTTGGGCTTTAATTGGAGTTTGGAGAGCCAGGAATAATGGCAAACAATAATAACAAGCCCAGTGTTTTTGTTTTTAATGGAAGCTTTTCCATTTGAATTTTAAAATACACACCAATTTATTTAAAAGTACAAAAGATTACATTTGTATTGGTTGGTTTATTTGTTTGTTCTCAACCCTTCACCCTAAGGTCCTAGGGCAGGTTACAACATTAAAACACAAACAACAATATTAATAACAATGGGAAGGTATCAGGTGCACAATAGACAGCCTTCTTGCCTTCTCCTGCTTACAGGGAAAGGCCCAGTCAAGAATGTCATAGGGTTTTAAGAAGGCTCAGACACCCAGGAAACATGCAAAATTCAGATCAAGAGAGAGCAGGGATGTCAGAGAATCCCAATGGAAATGGAAACAGAAATTGCCAATGTTTGTTTATTTGTCTCATGTCCAGAACAGAAATCAAGCCAGGGAGCATGATTGGTATTTACTATAATTACATGAATGACATAGTTTCAGCAAGATTAATAACAGCAGAACAGAAACAGCGCTGCATGTGATGAATGGAGGGCAGAACAAAAAATGATGCCTTCTTATATTCCTACCAGATATGACTTGTAGAAAGTACCCACAAGTACCCATTGTGGACACCCACAATGCCTCTCAGCAACCCCAAGAGTAAAATAAGCCCATCCCCCCCAAACCCCCACCACAATTTTTTCTCTCCACTTTTATTTTTCAAATGCGTTAACTCCCTCCACACACCTCATTAATTGATGGAGAATGGTCAGAGATAAAGAAACACAGAATAAATGTTTGTCAGAACACTACTTCAAATAGTGTTATGCTTCAGAGTTTTGAAAACCTGGTTGTAGAGCCATTTTAAAAACGCACTTTCCAGTCTCTAATATCAACCTCTCTTTATGTAAATTGTGGGATATTGGAGAATAGTGTCTTTGTTGTAAGGATTGATCAATCAAATGAGTTTGCTGTCAACGATCAAGTTCTTTGCCCAAAGCGCATATTCCTAGAGACCAGAACAATGAAACAACTTTGCTTCCTGCATTTACAATTTTATTATTTTTTCAATAATAGGCAAGGAAGCAGCATCTCATGTGCTCTTATGCTGGGTCTCTGGTGCACTTTTTTCTTGATGCTTAGTAATGCTAAGAAAGCATGCCTTTAGAATGCCTGGCAGTAACCATAATATTCTGAAATGCTACCACCTTGTGGTCAGTTGAATACAAGTGGAACAACTGGGGGAATTGTTTCCGTGTACAACTTTCCCATTTATTATAATTATCAAAATAGTGAGCTCATGTTCTGTAGATAGTCTATATGTCACAAATACATTGATTAGATTGTCCTCCAGTCTTAAATACTCCATACGGCAGTGAGGTTTACTGAGATATACAAGATGTTCTTCCACATCATACAAGTATGGTTGAGGGAAGGGAGGGGTGAGTTTTTCAGCTTTGGTTTCTCTCAGTTTCTTATTTTTCCAATCTTAAACTCGGCTCTCCACATTTCCAAAGCAGGTTGCTTTTTTTTTTTTTAAGCCATTGTGGAAATTCACCAGCATTTTTGTGAGAATTTCCCCTAACACAACATTTTATGTAGGCAATTTTGCCTAATCTACACATTTTTGAAATGCCATGTTATCTACTGGTTCTTGTATGCTGATGTCGACTCCACTGATATATGGATCTTTATGCACACTTTACTCTAATCTATACATTTTTGTACACATTATTCTGGTTGAGAAAAGCACAGCAAAAATTGGAGAGGTGTGAATTTCAAAAGATGGTTGTGTTTTGGTTCACGTATTGTTTTGGAAATTGCAAATTTGGCCAATTCTCCTTCAAACAGGAACTGAGTTGAAATTCTCCCCCTTCTCTAGTTGAGGTGCTAACAGTCTCCTGAAAGCCCTGTGACTGCCCTAGGTATGGGGCTTCTGACATGAGAATGCACCTGACAGTCAAACTAAGTTAGGAAGCTATGTATATTATGGTGATGATTCCTCATATGTCACACAGTGATTAAGTCAAAAAGAATCATCATGCCTGAAGACTTACTGTCTAAAGAACATAATAAGAAAAGGGGAAGGACAAAAAGGAGGCAGAGGAAGCAGAGAATCGGGGTCAAAAGAGGGATACATTTTCAGAAATGAGATTTGGGTACAGTCGGATCTGGACCAGGTGCAGTGAATGTATGGCCAAATTAGGCCTTTGGCTAATTAAGCAATCTATGGCTTCTTAAATTGGTGGAGGGTATCATTTTTGTTTGTTGCTGTGGTTTTTTTGTGGTTTTATATTGTGAACCACTCTATGATCCTTGGATGAAGGGCAGTATAGAAATTAACAACAACATATTGCCCTCCAGATCATGCTCATTGAAACTGATGGGAGTTGGAGTCCCAGAAGATCTAGGAAAGTCACTGTGGCTTACCAGGAAGGAAATGGGGAGATGTGAAATAGTAGGGAGGTCTGTATGGTGCGAACACATCAGCAAAGTCAATCCTTCACACTCCTGGTAAACCACCTTCCAGGAGGCGAGTTGAACAGCCCCACTCTGTGCAGCAAGCCACTTCTGTTTAGGAATATGACCCCCATTTACTATGGCACTACATCTTTAAAAGAACAGAAGTATTTATTTTTCACATCTGTAAAAGCTGGCAATAGATCTACTGGGTTTCCTTTTTAAAAATAAATTTTCTTCGACCACTTCTCTTCCTGAATCTGAAGAATTCGTTTCATTTCAAGAAATACAGAAGCTGCTCTTTTCCCCTAATCCTCTACTCTTCATTGTAGGAAAAGAGTAATTTGGAGACCTAAGAACTGATGGTGTATCAGTGTTTTTGGAACAATATCTCCTTTGCTACTGTTTCTTCACTCAGTCTAGCAGATCATTGATTTCTGTACAGGGACCATTGGAGGGGAAAAAATCCAATATTCTATTAGACAAAGAAGGGGAACAGTGAGTCTGCTTCCCAGCTGAATTTGTGAGACAGTGTGTTGAAGAAGGCATTGCATTCCCCTCCCCACCTATGCTGGGTTTGCTCTGGAAACAAGCACAAAAATGAGAGAGCCACAGCAAAGAGGAAACGCAGAGTAACACAAAGCAAAAGAACGTCCATGTGTGCACTGCTGTTCATGGGAGCATTCCTCACTAAGGCAGGAGACAGTATGTGCAGAAGGTTCCTCAAGGTATGTGTTGAGGAATAATCAGAAGTGTCTACTTGTATGAAGCTCTGTATAAAGATCAGTATGTGATCTGTTGCTGCTTGGTCTCAGATAAAAATGCTTCTTTCAGGAATATACCAGGAGCTACAAGACTGCAGTGCATCTTCATAGTTTAATTGCATATTACTTTTATTAATATTATTACTACTACTGTTAATAGGCTTCCATAGGCAGGGTTATATCAAAAGGCCCAGTGTCCACACCTATACTCCCTTTCTTCCTGTGCACAAAGTACAACTCCTGGATTGTTCAATTTACAGTTTTTTTTATTAGGAGAGTGTTGCTAGATCACACGCTATCTGCCCCCTCCGATATGCTCCAGCATTTTCTTTTGGGCCATCAGCTGGGTACAGTTTGAGGCCTCACACCTCCTCTCATGGCCTGCCAGCGCTTTCTGCTTGCCAAACTTTGGCTCAACTGAATTCTCATTCGGCATCTCTCTGCCTCACCCCTTCCCTTCCTCCTCAGTTATAACATACAAGGAACTGTCCCCAGCAGCACCTCTCCTCAGCTGTTCCTCATCTCTCAGGCTGCCTCACTTTGCATAACAGGTGGGCCAATCCTGCTCCTGCAACACTTTCCTCATTTAAATCATTTGTCCTTAGGGCAAAACACAGATACCTGTGTGCAGTGTTATTTTATTTTTTTTCTAGAAAAATAGGTGCCAGAACTCTTTTCTAGAAAAAGAGGTGCCTCCCTCTATCTCTTATAATGGCAATGGTGCCTACCTCAGAGGTGCCGGAACTGAGTTCTGGCTGAAAAAAGCCATGCCTGTGTGCTTTATCCCATGGACAGGAAACCTCTCTTCTTCTTTTTTAAGCCTGGGGGCCATGTTCCCTTCTAGACAAACTTTTGTGAGCCACATGCCAGTGCTGAGCAGGACCAGAGGCAAAATGATGCAGAGCCATTAATGCAAATGTTACCTTTGTATAATACGCTAGTTTCTACACATGTTCAAACACTTCTCTTTGTTCTCACACAAGAAGTATTATCAGAGTTCAAAGACACATTCCACACATTTGGAAAACTCTGGGTATGGAAAGCAGGACTAGTGAGGGGCCTAAGAAAGGGTGTGGTCCCAGGAAGAGTTCCAGTGCCAGATAGTGAGGCCTGAAGAACAATATTTAGGCCCTCGGCCTAAAAACCCTTGTTTTATTCCATAGTAAATAGCGGGGGGGGGGGCTAATTGGTTGAGGAAAACATTTTTAAAATTCCAGCTTGGAATTTTATTGAAGAGGGAATGACAAAATCCCCTCCCTTTGTGCTGTTGCCCCAATCGGTATCGTATATATTCCTGTTCATGGATCTCCCATTATGCATCATTGTTATCAAGAGATGTTTTGTGAAATGATTAGGCGATCAAATCTGAAAGAATTAGCCCCATTTCCCCCCATGACGCGATTTCTACTCGGTAGCCTTCTCCAACAGGTGTAAGCTCTTAGCACAAAAATGGACTCATTTGCTCCTGCCTAATCTTTGGAAAGCGGTGGGGTAGCTGTGTCACTTATCAAATTTACATTGAAAGTGGATAAATTGTTTTGAAAGTGCATCCCAGTGTGAAGCCATCCCTAGCTCCGCTTCGACTTTTGAAATGCCAAACATGGTTTATAAAAATGGTGTGTATTTTGGGTATGTTCGATAAGATTCATACACCCACAAGCATATTCACAAAAGGAGCAGTGTTAGGGGAAAATCCCCTTTACAACTTTCCGGCAAGAATTCTAAGCATATTCATGGTGTGCATGCTATTATACAAATGTATACCTACATTCTTTTAAAGGAAACAGTAATTTTTATAAATCTATGTTTGTTATTCAAGCAAGCAGCAATACTTACATGTTTTATATCTATTTACACACACACACACACGTGCTAAATTGCTGCACAATTTTACGCAACTCTGCTTGGAACCTGCCATTAGGAAGGTATAAAGTTAGATCTACCAGTGAGTTTCTATGCCCGATTCATGGTGCTAGAGCTATCATGCAAAGCTCCAAATTGTTTGGGAGCCAAGGATCTAAAAGACTGGCTCCCAAATATCAATTTTCTTGGGTTCTA
The DNA here is from genome assembly GCF_964106915.1 of Podarcis gaigeae. Classification (NCBI taxonomy): domain Eukaryota; kingdom Metazoa; phylum Chordata; class Lepidosauria; order Squamata; family Lacertidae; genus Podarcis; species Podarcis gaigeae. The sequence goes on from NC_139688.1 coordinate 30,645,023, forward strand.
CTATCCGGAGGACCTGTTGGTGGTGCCAACCACTGAGTGCTGTCTGGTTGGCACTGACCTATGACCTTCCTCTTGAGATGTGTCTGTCTCCCTCATTCTGAATATTCAGGACACATTTTAAAATATATCTCTTTGCCCAGGCATTTGATGTCTGAAAGATACTGATCCCGGAAGCCTTGAAATGATTTGCTAAGAGAATATGTGTCCGTATTGAAAGGTTTTTTTATAGATGTTCTTAATATTTTTATTTTATTATTGATTGCATTGTTTTGCTACTTTGCAACCCTGGGCTCCATTGGGAGGAATGGTGGGATAGAAATAATGGTAATAATACATTCTATACATGGCTGCTTTCAGGAGTGTCTAGTGCAGTGGTGGGGAAGCCCTGGAACCACCCTCCTGAGTATTTTGCCTTTCATGTTTAGAAGGCCAGTTTATTTCTTTCACCAATTATTTTTATTGACTTTCCAATATAAACCCAATTACACAAATTAGTTCCAAATTAATACAATTTTGTTAAGATGCTTCCCAGGCACTGTTCTTGATGGATCTTTATGATCTGATATTACTGCATTTCATATTCTTATTTATTTCGATTACATTCAATTTTCAAAAATTATCACATAATTAACAACTGTAGTCTTAATGTTTCCTATTTGTGTTATCGTTATATTATTTAACTTCCAAAAAAAGGCATCAAGTGAGGAACCATAGCTTTTTCCTTTTCATCCTTTGTGTGCCACATCCAAAAGTCAGTTGTTAGTCTCTTGGCCTTACATGTCTCTCTGATGATTTTCCTTTCTTCTTGTGGCATTTGGGGCTATCTCCTTACTCCCACTGTTTTTGGATTCCAGCTTGGTTGGGGCGGAGCTGCAGCTTCAAGTTTAAACCCTCTTCTTTCTCCGGCTCAGTTCCTTCCCATAATACTCAAGCAGTTCCAAAGCAACAACAGCAGACCCTCCCTTCCACTGGCATTGAGAATTGACAAATTCCAGAGAAGAAGAGGAGGAGGAGGAGGAGGAGGAGGAGGAGTTTGGATTTGATATCCTGCTTTATCACTCCCCTTCAGGAGTCTCAAAGCGGCCAACAATCTCCTTTCCCTTCCTCCCCCACAACAAACACTCTGTGTGGTGAGTGAGGCTGAGAGACTTCAGAGAAGTGTGACTAGCCCAAGGTCACCCAGCAGCTGCATGTGGAGGAGTGGAGACACGAACCCGGTTCACCAGATTACGAGTCTACCGCTCTTAATCACTACACCACACTGGCTCTCCAGAGATTCACCATTTCTTCCTCTGGCTGGGAAGGAAGGGTAAGGGCAGTGCCATTCCTCTTCTGACATCCAAAAAGTCCTCACGCCGCTTTCCTTTCGCTGCTACCATAGCATTTTACTCAAAAAAGAAAGAAAGAAAGATTATATCTCAACATCTCCATGCTCTCTTTCAATCTTTTAGTCCTTTTTAGGGGGGTAGGCTCTAACTCCCAGAGACATCCTTCCAACCAGGCTCCCCACCCCCTTTACTCCTTGCAAGCCATACACAGCTGTACATCTTCTTTAAAATCTCAACGTTACATCGTACATCAAACCATCTTCACTTGCATATCTTAAAATTCAAAATTAGGAGAGGGTTGTCAAATCCTAGATGGAAAAACTTCCATAAAATATAACAGAGAGCCCCCCTCTCTTGCAACCACCTCCAACACAAGATAGAATCTTCTTCCAATTTAAAACCTCAGTTCCATGCAGCTGATTGTTATCTATCTCTGGTGCATGCCTATTCTGAATACCAATTAAAACCCAACTATAAGGAGAGCAAAGACATCACCTTGCCAACAAAGGTCCATATAGTTAAAGTTATGGTTTTCCCAGTAGTGATGTATGGAAGTGAGAGATGGACCATAAAGAAGGCTGATCGCCGAAGAATTGATGCTTTTGAATTATTGTGCTGGAGGAGACTCTTGAGAGTCCCATGGAATGCAAGAAGATCAAACCTCTCCATTCTTAAGGAAATCAGCCCTGGCTGCTCACTGGAAGCACAGATCCTGAAGCTGAGGCTCCAATACTTTGGCCACCTCATGAGAAGAGAAGACTCCCTGGAAAAGACCCTGATGTTGGGAAAGATTGAGGGCACAAGGAGAAGGGGACGACAGAGAACAAGATGGTTGGACAGTGTTCTTGAAGCTACCAGCATGAGTTTGACCAAACTGCGGGAGGCAGTGCTCTGGTCCATGGAGTCATGAAGAGTCGGACACGACTAAACGACTAAACAACAACAATAAGGAGAGCCTCTACATCCAATGGCAATTTGGGGGGTTTCGCATCAGGCAAAGTGTGAGCACACAGTGCCTCTGCCTGCTGATCTGTGCAGGGGCGAGCCATCAAGGCATAGAAGGCCAGTTTCAAGATTATTGTACTAGTGTACAAGGCCCTGGACAACTTAGGCCCCAGAATACCCTAAGGACCACCTTACCCCAATATGTCTCAAGTCAATCACGGGGATTATCTGGGAAAGTACAAGTAAGGGTCCATCATGGACCAGAAGCACAACACATTTCCACAAAAAGTTGTGCTTCCCTGCTATGTTTCAGATGCCTGAACAAAACAGATTAATTTCAGGAGGCCTTTGTGCCATGAATGTTGTTCTAATGTTTTATACCTGATCTTTTCATCTATGTTTTAATTATTTTTTAATATTGTATGGGCGCTTTTTGTAAGCCATTTTGGGATGCACAGTGAAAGAAATGGGATATACATTTCTGCAATAAATAAATATCCACACATGGCGAGAGCAACATTTACTAGTAATTGGACACAACAATTTTCAGACACCATGCACATGCTTTCATTTTCCCAACTGTTTCTTATTTAAACTGTTCAAAGCCTGCCTCTTCTACTGCATCAATCAATATGCATCCCCTTCTCACCCTCACTTGCTCAAAGTCTATGTAACATTTAGAGCAATGCAGCATTGATGTTCATGGACTGTTAAACAGGTACTCCATGTTTAAAGTGGGGACACACTATTGTCTCATAATAGGTTCCTAAAAGCGAGAAGGGAGGAAATAATCCAGGCTCTCGCAGTATGTTAAATGCAATTTCAGGCAACATAAGCATACAGATCAAGCATGAACCGACACATTGTAAGGCTGTCTTTTTAAAATACCGATTCTCTGTCTCCAGTTGAATTCTTGCCATCTTCAGCGTCATTTTTAACCATTTGCCATCCATTTCTCCCTCTGTTATCAGCAATGCAAACACATTAAGCAACACTTCCAGAATGGGAGCTTTTGCACAGGAAGACAGGGTTGTTGTGGTGGTGGGAGGGAAGAACCCCCCTTTCTTCTCTGCCGGCCATTTCCATCTGAAGCTGAATTATTTTTGGAATACAAGAAAATTAATTTTCAAAGAGAAATTGAAAAGAAGTCTGTGATTTGTGTCTGTCTGTGTGTGTCTAAGCTCTCTTTACAAAATATGAATTTTGAATTATCACCATCATTTACAGGAAGCATGTAATTTTCCCCACTGTGATGGCCATTATGATGATTCACTTTAAAAGCTTGGGACAAGCCGTGCATCGTCTGCTGCTGATTCAACTCAGCTTATACCCAGTGAACTGTTTACCTTCCATGAATTGCCTTCGGTCCTATTCATTAGAGGTCCATATTTATCAGACGCCTCCCTGACCTTCTTTATTTCCCTCCTTGCCCCTTCCTTTAACAATGCCCTCTTGCCCAGTGAAGTCTCAGTTGGCCTGCTCCTCTGTCACTGTGTGACTTTCTCTGAGCCAGATCCATAGGATGGCGAGACCCCTGAACCTTTCACGCTTGTGTAAATGAGGATGTGACAGAAGAAGCTGCTTTTGTCACTGTTGGCAGAAGCACAGAATACTGTCTTGCACAGATCAGACTGCTTGTCAATCTTGCCCCAGCATTTGTCAATTCTGAGGTTTCCCATGCCTGTTCTATATCTGGCACTATGGGGAGCCTAAAAGGCAGAATCCTGATCAGACTTGCCTCATGTGAGCTAGCCAGTGGGGATGCAGGAACTATACATCTAAAGCTTGAAATCTCGCCTGCTTCTAATGGTCTCCAATATTTGGTACCACCCATCCACTTGGTAGCAGTGGGAAACAAGCAGATTATAGGCAGTGCTATTTTTCTAGAAAAAGAGATGCCAGAACTCACCATGACTTCTCCTTCTATACAGGAGGGAGGTGCACATCTGTAGCTTGCTTTGTGTGTGTAGGCTTCCACGTGATGTGGAACTTTGATTGCACAGCGCATCTACATCATAGGGGATGCACAGAGAGTACTCACCACTACAGATGTGCTCCCAATGACACATGGCTGTCAGGGGTCTGGGAATGTTAGGAGTGGTGACAGCAGGCTTGCCCATACTTTCTCTTTCCGCGATTGTATGGCGGATGGCACATGGAGGCAGCTTATGTCTTTACGAATACATGATATTGCATGGGTTGCATTTAACTGTGCCTACTCATAGTCAGAACAGTGTCCCACCTCTGCCTCCTGCATCTCCTCCATTCACCCCTCAATTATTCTCCAGAGCAGTTGAGCAGGGAGCCCTGAGAAAAGAAGAGGTTCCGCTGTACAAGCAGAAGTCCACTCATGCAATGTCTACATACATAGAGAAATAGTACACATGTTTACTTGGAAATAAGCCCCACTTGGTCCCAGAAAAGTGTGCACAAAATTGCAAGACTTATGCACTTGTTGTTTCAAAGCAGAGGCAGCAGCTTCACCCCACCTTGCCATGAGACCAGAATCTAGCTTCATTCTCATAGTTCCTAAATTATCTTCCAAACAATCACACGTGTTTCACAAAGCAGGTCCCTAGAATTTCCCCAAGTATATAGCAATTTGAAGTCTTTCCTGTACACCAGGTCATCTCCCCCCCCCAAAAAAAAATATATATATCAGAGAATTCCTGCACTCCCTGCCATTCATAATGTCTTTTTTTTAAAAAAATATTTTTTATTAAAATTTTTCATTATATCAATTCCAACATCAAACAAATTTTCACAAATTTCAGTTTTTGGACTTCCATCAGCTTCTCTGTCAAACATCCATATTTTCCCATTTTTACACATTTTCTAAGTTTAATATTGCATTTTAATATTACTTTTTCAATCCTCTTTCTGTTTAACAAATATTCCTCTACCTTTCACAAAGCCTCTTTAAATCCCACTAGCATTGCTTGTTCATCACATGACATGTACTTTTCAGATATTCAGTAATTTTTTCCTAGTCCTCGATGAACTTCTGTTCCCGTTGATATCTAATCTTCCCAGTTAGTTTGTCCAGTTCAGCATAGTTCATAAGTTTCATTCTCCATTCTTCAAGTGTCAGTATTTCTTCCTGTTTCCGTTTTTGGGCCATTAATATTCTTGCTGCTGTTACTGTGTATTGAAAGAGTTTATTGTCCCTTTTATTTATTTCACTTCCTATTATTCCTAACAGAAATGCTTCTGGTTTTTTTACAAATGTATATTTCAACATTTTCTTCAATTCATTATATATCATTTCCCAGAAACATTTCACTTTCTTACACTCCCACCACATATGAAAAAAGGTTCCTTCTTTTTCTTTACATTTCCAACACTTATTACATGTCTTATACATTTTTGCTAGTTTAACCGGTGTGATATACCATCTATATACCATTTTCATAATGTTCTCTTTTAACGCAGTACATGCTGTAAGTTTTATATTTACATTCCATACTTTTTCCCACTCATTCAATTGTATATTGAATCCAAAATCTTTGGCCCAATGTATCATCACCGACTTTACTTCTTCATCCATCGTTTGCCATTCTAACAACATTTTATACATTTTTGACAATATCTTATAATCACTGTTAATTATCTCTGTTTTAAATTTCGATTCTTTTTCTGCATATCCACTCTTTACAATCCTTTTTAAACATTTCATTTACCTAAAAATAATGCAACCAATCAAACACAAATTCTTTTACTTGTTCGTATGGCTTCATTTTCCACTTTCCTCCTTCTTTAATTATTAATTCTCCATATGTAATCCAGTTCCCTCTCATATTGATTTTCTTTACGCTCATAACCTCTAATAGGGACAACCAGTGTGGAACTTTAGGTTCTAATATATTTTTATACCTATGCAATATTTCTATTAAGGATCTCTGGAAAATATGATTCTCAAAACCCTTGTGGCTTTTCTTCTTCTCCAACCATAGATACACGTGCCATCCAAATCTGTTATCAAATCCTTGTAAATCTAAAAGTTTGTTATTTTTTAATTTTATCCACGCTTTTAACCAACAGAGACAGGACGCTTCGTAATATAATTTCAAGTCTGGCAAGGCAAAGCCTCCTCTTTCTTTCGCATCTGTTAATAACTTAAATTGTATTCTTGGCCTTTTACCCTGCCAAATATATCTTGAAATTACTCTTTGCCACTCTTTAAAAATCACAGTCCCTTTGATTATAGGAATCATTTGAAATAAAAATAACATCTTTGGAAGCACACTCATTTTAATCGTTGAGATTCTCCCCCAAAAAGAGAGTTTCATCCTTCACCATACCTCCAAGTCTTTTTTAATTCCGTTCCACACTGGTACGTAATTATTTTGAAATAAATCAATATTTTTGGAAGTTAACCATATTCCCAAGTATTTCACCTTCTTCACCACTTCAATCCCTATTTCTTGTTGCATTATTTCTGTTACATCATGGTCCATGTTTTTTACAATTACTTTCGTTTTTTTCTTATTTAGTATAAACCCAGCTACCGCCCTGCCATTCATAATGTCAAGTAGCTCATTTAGTACTTCACAGCTTGAAGCCCAAAGGACCATTTTGCCATTATAAATTAAAAATGATGTGATTTGAAATTAGGTAGGCTATAGATTCCTATGTGCAGTCATTCCTATAAATTGTTGAATTACTTTCTTCAGAAGAATGCCATTTGCTTCAGCAGGACAGAATGGGGGAAAGCATCAAATTTTTAAGGACTCTTGAGCTAGAGAACATACCACCTCCCCACACACCACATGTGATTAACCTCTGACCATGTTCAGCCCTCTTCAGGCATTATGAACATGTGAAGGATAGTCATGGGGGTGGGCATGCTAGTTCCACCCCATGTCACCATTCTTGTCACCACCCCAACTCATAAATGATGACTGTCTGGAGTTGGGAGCCTCATGTACTCACAAAGACTCTCTGCATGTTTAGAACACTGGAAAATGAAGACTAAAAAACAACAAGCATCCTCCAGAATACTGGTGAGTCCTGATGTTTAGAAGGATTCCCTCAAAGAGTTGAAGGACATATGGAATGGTGAGGGAGACAAGGCTAGCGCATAACCGCACAGTTCTGCACCTCCTAGCATTTGCTTAACACTTAATCTTAAGGCCTGAAGGTGTTGGTAAAAGAGGGGCAGTCTAGGTGTTATCAATCTAACATGGAAGCCATTCATAGCCACCATGTAACAGCTGTTCCATGGGGCGTTTGCAGTGTATCACTGCTCTGGGTGAACAGCCGAAGCTACTGTTAGCAGACCTTAGGTGAATTGGTTTGAAAAGATTACTTACAGTTTCTGGACTTCAAGGGCTTTACTAATGCAGGAACTATTTACAGGTCAGTAGAGTTGAATGTGAGAAATAGCAGACATATTGTCTCAACAAGTTGAGAGAGAACAAAAAACAAAATGACTTAGCTTTTGGGGGGTGGCATTAACTAAAACAGAGACTATAATCAGGGGACAACTAGATCATTAGACAAAAGTGTCCTTGTGTGGTGTAAAGTAAAACATGCATCAACTAACAGTTCAGGAGAAGGGAATGCATGTGCTTTTCTCCAAAGGCTACCACCTTTAGAGTTCTGGAAACTAAATGGACAATAATCCCAGTCCAAGAATTCATTTGAAAGCAGAGTGTTCACAATTTATTTATTTTTGTTTAGAATTTTAAAAAATCTTTCTAAAATATATTTTCATTATTACTTTTATTAATTATTCATTATCTCTGTGTCTCCTAATTATGGCTGAGATCAATTCAAATACTCCAAGAAGCTTCATGCTCATGGGAAAGTCTCAAACCCCATAGAGTTGCTGCCAGGGTAGAAAATATTGAACTGGGTAGACTGGTCTGACTCAGTATCAGACAGCTTCCTATTTGCCTTTAACCCACACCTAGATGTACCAGCTCAGTACAATGATGAGACTCTGTGCATTCCTGAGGTGCATGGAGGCTGTTGTTAAGTGCAAAACAGCCCTTTCAGCCTCAGTTTGCATTGCTGTTGGAACAAATAGAGTAAATGCCAAACTGAGACATAACTTTATAAATCAGTTTTGAGAATAACTGTGTGTGTGTGTGTGTGTGTGTGTGTGTGTGTGTGTTGTGTGTGTGTTGCAGAACCATGACAGAGAAGCACACAGACCAATGTAAAGTTTGAGAACCACAGGAAGAATTCATGACGCTAATTAGAGTTCTCATTAGATTCCCATAATGAGAAATGTGCGAAACAGTTCCCTTTATTTCTCCAGGGACAAATGGAGCTGATGAAGGAAAGTGGCGGACGGAAAGGAGGGTGAGGAGAGGGCTTGGTATCAGATCACTCACTGAAACAGAAATACAGGGGAGGAAAATAAGGCAGCGTCGTGTCCTGTGTCTAGGTTGTGACATTAAGCTGATGTTTATGCACTCTCTTATTCTTAACATGCACAGGTGTGCTTATGCGCAATGTCAGAAATAGAAATCGGTGAAGTGATCTGTAGCTATATTACTTCTCTCTGGACAACTTAGTGGTTTCTCCACCCCAGAGACTCAGACCGCAGGTGGGGGAAAGTGGAAGAGAGCTGACCCAAACCTGTGGAACTCCCTCCCCACAGAGGTTGAAGCTGGGGCCGTCTGCACATGAAGTAGAAAATCTGCCACTGAGCTACAGGCCTTCTGTTTTGCAGCAAACAGGTTGAGCATAGCAGCTAAAAAAAGTGCTGTCATCGTGTGATGTTCCTGAGGTCCTCTACAAGGACCTGGACCCAGGTGGTCACAAAGGTCAGTCACTCAGCTATACTGCTGGCTGTGTTTTCCAGAGACATCCCTTTAAATAAATGCTTCTACCATATATTGACTTATAGGGAACATTAGAACTCTCCTTTACTCAAGACACATTGGCCTACCCCACAAGTGTCCTGAAAAGACCGGGACATCCCATTTCTTATTATGAGAGAATGGCGGCCATTTTGATTGCTGTGATCTCATGTGATTTTATGGCATGATTTTTCTGTAGAAAAGGCTCTTTTGGGGGGCCGCGATCTTGTGTGGTGCCCCAAAATGTGTGTTTTGGGGCACCATGCCAAACAAGGAGCACTTTTTTGGGGGGGGACAGTGGTGCAAAATCACACACGATCATGGCAACCCAAATGGCCACCGTGCTCTCATAAAAACTGGGAAGATGGAATTTGTGAAGACAGCATCCCACATTTTGGCTTCAAAGTGTTGGAGGATATGCATTGGATGAGATATATTCTTAGAATTCAGTGACATCCAAACACAGGAAGCTCACATATAAAAGTAAAATTTATTTCAGGAACGAAACACCCAGAATAAGGAATCAATGTGTACAGAATATTCATGCTTCTAATGTACTACATTGACATAACTATTTTTCTTAACTGCTACAAATGTTTCCTTACCTTCTTTTCTTCAGAAGGGTCACATGATCTCTATTCTGTATTTGCAAGGAATTGATATTTCATTATGACAGCACCTAAGCTTTGGAACTCCCTGCCCATTGACCAACAGGGAGGGAGAGAACCGTGTACAGACCCTTTTGCTCCTTGGAGGAAAAGTGGAATATAAATGTAATAAATAAATAAATGTGTGTGGTGGGGGAGCACCTCATTCAGGCAAAACACACACACACATTTGTATAACAAAATTACCATAAACTCCTCTAGAGAGGAAGTTAAGGCTAAGCACTTCCCCGATATTCTGCGGAAGTCCCACTGCTTCTGGTCACTTTTGTTAACAAGCCCATATACTTCCTGCCAAGAGTCCTGTTGAGACTAAAGTAGAAGAACTTAGGAAGAAGTTTCTTAATTGATCTTTGTAAATTATCTAGATTAATGGCAGTAACTGGACTAATTGAACTTTTGGATTGTAAAATCATTTACTATGGCTGTTCAATAAATCCCCTGATAACCGGCCAGAATGAGAGGATATATAAAGCCCTGAAAGGAGCTTTTGAAATAGTTGAGTTGAAAGTGGGAGAGAGTCTTTTATAGGGAGCTGGGCAGATGATTAACAGAACAAAGGGACTATCTTCACCCAGAGAGCTATATTTTAGAACTGTGTGCAGGAAACAGGTACATCATATTTGTATGACAAAGGCAAAGGTTTATCAGTATTTAAAAATGAATTATATACAACTAATGCCAATGCGTGGTGAAACTAGGGTGATTGTGAAAAAGGGGGCACATAGAAAAAGAAAGAAAAGTGGGGGGACCAGAGAGTATAAAAAGTCTGAAGAATAAAAGCCTGAAGTTCAACCACTAGATTAAAACAAAAAGTAGAAGAAAGGGGTAAAATAGCAATCAAAATAATAAAGCAGCACTTAACTGTTTTCTTTGTGAAAAGTAACTGAAGGAAGAACCACAGATTTGGAGAAGTTCAAAATGTGTGTTTTAAAGGATTAGTATAGGAGCTGAATGGCTTATCCGACTGGTGGAATGTTTTCAATACTTAAATCCCACAGTGGATACATATGTAATATTCCATAGCCTGGCTTCCAAAGAAAGCTCTCATAAACACTATGAAGAAACAGAGGAAATGGCCTTACACTGAATCAGACCACTAACCATCTAGAAAAAAGAAAAAGGGGAGGAAGGTAAAGGACCCCTGGACGGTTAAGTCCAGTCAAAGGCGACTATGGGGTACAATGCTCATCTTGCTTCAGGCCAAGGGAGCCGGCATTTGTCCACAGACAGCTTTCCAGGTCATGTGGCCAGCATGACTAAACTACTTCTGGCGCAACCGAACACCATGATGGAAACCAGAGCGCATGGAAATGCCATTTACCTTCCCACCACAGTGGTACCTATATATCTAATTGCACTGGTATGCTTTTGAACTACTAGGTTGGCAGAAGCTGGGACAGAGCAATGGTTTAGACCTGCACCCCACTAGCCTATCTCACTCAGCATTGCCTACACTGACTGGTAGTGGTTCTGCAGGATTCCAGGCAGAGGTCTCTCCCAGCCTTGCCTGGAGATACCAGGGACTAATCTGTATGTAAGCTAAATGCTACAGCCCTCCCCTTTCTTTTCTGATGACTATACTTGCTCATCTAAAACACAGATATTGGCCAATGCAAGAGAGCCACATCCCTGCCATTGTTCATAGAGGAACAATGTGGAAACGGAAAGATCAGATGGGAAGAGCCACAAATAAAATTATGTCTGTCGGTATGTTAAATCTATTCCTCCCCCTTCCCTAACTGCAACTCCCCAAACTGGCCTTTGGTGCCCACTCTGTTATTTCCATGTGATGCAATCCACACCCACATTCTGCAGTGTCTTCCTCCATTCCTAGGATACCACCATAGGTGAGAGAGAGAGACAAAGAGAGAGAGAATGTAAGTGAAAGTAGTGCACAGTGTGGAGAAGCATTTGCTCACACTGGCACAGGGCTTCCTTGCAGTGTCTAGCTCAGTCTGCAATGGTCCTGTGATCATGTGATGCCATGTGGTCACATAGCCAGTCCAGGAAGACCTGCAAATTGCTCTGCAGTGCTGTGAGCATGTGTAGGGTTCCCCCTAAAGATTTTCACAGTCAAGGAGAGCCTCTTTTGCCGTCCCATTAAGCTTGAAAGGCAAATGCTATCTCAGAGACACCCTCAACAAGGCTCTGCAAGACTCTTGCTCCCCACAAAAGAGCAGAAACAAAATCCTAGTACCTTAGAGCATGAGTACCTATCTCTTCTACTCAATAAATAATCTGTTTTTTGGGGAGGAAATAGTCGAAAAGCAGTTTTCTCATCAACAGTTATGTGCTAGAAGCTCAAATACATTCATATCAAGTACCCAGAGAATGGAGCTGCACATCAGGTGTGGGGCCAGTGGAATGAATTCCCATGATTTGGGATGATTTGTTTCTCAGCTGAGTGGAAGTTTTTGCAGAAAGACCTTGGGGTGAAGAGCGCTTTATAGCTAATGTGACTGGTCCCAAAATGGCACTTTATCTCACAAAAAAGGGTTTCTTTGAGAACAAGGCTATTCACTTTCACAGAGCAAAGTTAATGTCTTTTGCCAGTGTTAGAAAGCAGCCAGAGTTGTGTGACTGATTGATTGCCATCATTTTATTGGGATAGGGTTTAAATCATTGGTAGTTTACTGATAAAGAAAGAAACAGGGAATGAGCTTTTCTTCTTAACTGAGCAAACTGTTCTGATCCTAGGAAGTTCGATTTACTTGTCAAAATCTGTGTGGCGTATATCGAGTCTATATAGGCAATACAGGTTTTGACAAGTAAATCGAACTTCCTAGGATCAGAATATTATATATTATAGAGCGTGCTATCTCTGATACTCTTGCAAAATGGTTAGTCATCATATATCATGCCCCACTGTTCATATTGAGTGTGGCATACAAATTCTTAACTTATTTTTTTACTTCCAACGCATCTTCTTTATATTAACTGACAGTCCCCCCAATATCTTACTCCAGAGAAAGAGAACCCTAATGCATGCCCTCTGCCGCTTCAAAAATAAACACGAGAGGGTGTATGTATAATCCTGTTATTCATCTTTAAAGCTTTGCTTTTATGCTGCCCGTGTCAGAATAAAGTGTATGGGGGAGCTGTATGTATTTTCTGATTAGTACAGTTTGGGCTTGGGAAAGGTTACTTAAGAAACATTAAACATTAGACGGACTGAAAAGCTGTTCCTAATTCCCTTCAGAACCTCTTGCTATAGCAACCAGGAGAGATAAAGATGAAAAGAATTACTTGTTCCTTGCTTTCCGCACTCCTGCCCTGTAGGCAGACTACTTTTAACCACTTTCAATTAAAGTACCTTGGCAGTTATTTGAAAACTTAGGCTTAAATGACATTTGACAGAGGCAGGCACATTTGCTTAACCTGGATCTACCCCAGTCATAAGGTGTGTGGTGGGGACTGATTTACAGAATAAAGGGGGCATGTGAACACTGTCTTCTCTCCTATGGATTCCCTTCTCACACATCCTATCTCCCCCAAACATTTTTGTCATTTGCAATATTGGGCCCCAATAGCCTCACATATTTCACCAGTGAAAATAGGGGCATGCTTGTAAAGGTCCTATTCTCGTGCCAAATTACTTTATAGAAACGGATGAAGAACCTTCAACATCTGACTAAATGCTACAGTCATTTGCTTTGCATTCAACAATCCTCCATAGACTTAAAACCCAATGAGACAGTGAATCTTTAGGGAAACTGTGCTAGAAAAAGAATGCTGTACACAAATCCCACCCCTCACCCCAGACAAAAAAGAAAATTTGGTCTTGTTTATAGGCACTGCATTGCTTGAGGCATTTCAGAGATTTCTTAACAAGTTCAAGGGAGCTAACTTTTTGTTGCTGCAACAGCCCAGGTATTTTGTTCCAGCTAGTTATTTGACATCACCTTGGGGACGGCAACAGAGCTCTCCTTGCTGGCTGGCTTCTGCCAATTTCCTCCCACAATGTTCTGGGAGTACACACATTCTGGGGCTTTCTGAGAATTAAAAAGGTAGGCCCCACTGGCAGCCCCCACCACCCATGAACAGACAGGAAAACACAAGTGGTGTCCAAACTTTTTTCAAAGAGCAAAGAGGGGCAGATTTGATGAAGTGAAGGGCCATGGAGGCCAACGAAAGAGCCAACCAAATTTTAGGATTGGAGTTGTTGAGATTTTTTTAGGATTTTACCCCAGGAAATAAACTGCCACAGGGGCTCAATTAAACCGACCAGCGGGCTGGATTAGGTCCCCAAAACAGACTTTGGACATGCCTGAACTACATCCAGTTCACTGTGGAGAAAAATGGCAGCTGACAGCTTCCAAAAAGAGCTCTGCTGTCACCATTGACACAGATGAAAAATGTGATAGCTGTCGCCACTAAGAATTGGGGCCCTAACCTCTGAAGATTTTTTGTTTCCACCGCAGAAGTGCCTCCTAGATTTGCCCCCTCTCATGTCTCTAGATCAGGCATGCATGGGGTACTTGTGGCCCTTCAGAATTGGTTTAATGGTCAAGGATGACAAGTGAAACTGAACGTTGTAAGATTCAGGACAGATAAAAGAAAGTACTTCTTCACACACAGCATAGATAAGCTCCGGATCTTTGCCAACTTGGATGGCTTTAAAAGAGGATTAGAGAAATTCATGTAGGATGAGGCTATCCATGACTGCTAGCCATTATGGCTGTTCTCTGCCACCATAGTTGGAAGCAGAAAAGGCTTCCGAATACCTGTTGCTGGAAGCTAGACAAGTGGAGAGTGCTCTTGTGGCCATGTTCTGCTTTAGGGTTTCCCATAGGCACCTGGTTGTTCCAGCTAGTTATTTGACATCACCTTGGGGGTGGCAACAGAGTTCTCCTTGCTGGCTGGCTTCTGCCAATTTCCTCCCACAATGCTCTGGGAGCTTTCTGAGAATTCTGGGGCTTCTGGGAACAGGATACTGGATTAGATGGGCCATTAGCCTGATCCAACAGGCACTTATTATGTTCTTATGTGTAAGAACCAGAAAAAAGGCTGGTAAATAGAGAGAGCTGGAGCATATGGGCATAGGATGGGGTTTGGGAGAAAGGAGGTGATCTGCAGGAGACCTCAGCTCATCTGCTCAAACCCTTTTGACTCTTAAAATATAGGATTCGAGAAGACCCTTTTGCTACTGTTATATGTAGTTTCAGCCTTAAAGGAATTGAAAGGAAAAGCACATAGTGTGGGGGGCACTATTTGGTATTACAAAAGGACAAACCAGAAACATTTTGCACCTTTTCTGCTGTCACCTTTCCTTATATTTTCTTTTGTATCCATTAGTATTTGGGTGTTTAGCAGGTTGGTTACAGTAGCTAAGTGTTAATTGGTTCCTTGGCATGCCGAGATGGAACCTGATTAATTAGGAGAGGAAGTACCAATCCCAAAGCAGCAAGACGTGCCCATCAGTGTTGATGCCTTCAGCTTTGGTATATAATGAGACTTCTCGCTGCAGGCAAAGGGGAGACCGCATGCTTCCTTGTCTCTGGCATGGAGCAGAATTAAGCCTGAACTCTGTAGCAGACCCCTGCTTATCAGTAACCTTGCTATTACTCTGTCAACCCTGATGTGCATAAGCAATATTTTCATCCACTTCCCAGGAGAATTATCTAGCTGTTGAAGTAGAAAATGAATATTTTACAGTTCACTTGTCTGATCAATTACCTACAAGCTGCTGCAGTATTTTATAGCCAGTGGGAGAGCTGTATAGGTGATGATAGGGAAATCTGGAGGGAATCTCAGCCAACTATTTTTTTTTTATTTCTATTTTTTATTTCTATTTTTTTAAAAAAAGAAATGAAATAAAACTGTGAATGAAGCTCCAGTTTTGTTCATGAGGGTCTACCCAGAAATTACAGTGTAACCAATTAAAGTGCGGAAATTGCAATCAGACAAATGTGAATTCCAGAGGTGAGCATGTTTGATTGCTTGATTGAGGGATAATGAAGTGCAGAATGGTTCAAACCTAACTTCTTCTCAATAAAACATCTCCCATGATGCTTTTATTTGCAGATTTTAGTTAATTTAGAAATCATCATATTGGTAGACACTTTGGAAGTCGAAGGGAAATGTAAATTAAATTGCTGACACTCACCCCCAGTGAAAGTGCTTCCTATAGACCCTTTTAGATATTGGTGGAAGACCCACTAAAGTTACATTATTGGGAATTGATTTGAACAAACCACATGGCACTTTTAAAATATTGCCTGGTTCATCGTGATAAATTAGTGAAATCTCACACAAACTGGTTTGAGATTGTTTGTAATTTCATGTGCAGGCTCAGCTAGGTATGTTCATTTGGAAGTAATGGCTTCATTCATTGGGGTTTACTTTCATGTAATTCTGCCCACCATTAAAACATTAGTACTTACAAAAGAAGAGGTTGTAGTATCAAATTGAAAGCCTACAAAAACCTGAAATAAAGTCTTCTTTTGAATAATACTGAGAATATACCAGAATGTTTAGAGGAATTTTTTAAAAAAAATCAGTCCATATTTTCTAGAATTCCTAGAATTCCAGAAAATTGAGTTGCTCCAACTCAGATTTTACTTATGGCTCAGTCCCTCTACAGCAGAGGTGGCTAATGTGGTACCTTCCAGAAGTTGTTGGATTCTAACTCCCATCAACCCCAGCCAGCATGGCCAATTGTCAGGGATATTGGGAGTTGTAATCTGTCAATATCTGGAGGGTGCCATGTCAGCTACCTCTGCTCTATAGCCTAGGCCTGGTCAGGCAGCCTTGAGAGATTCTGATAGGCCTCGTTCTAAATACCATTTTTGTGCTATCTCACTAAAGCTGGACTCTTGCCTTGAGCATTTCTCCTCCTTTCCCAAGGTTCATGAAGTGTCTTCTATACTCCACCAGTTTTGAAAACCTGGACAGTTGATGACAATGTAATAAACATCAAAAATGGGCATAGGGAACCTGTGCCCCTTCAGATCTTGTAGGACTTCAGCTCCCATCAGCCAAAGTGGTACCTCGGGTTATGAACTTAATTCGTTCTGGAGGTCCTTTCTTAACCTGAAACCATTCTTAACCTGAGGTTCCACTTTAGCTAATGGGGCCTCCTGCTGCCACTGCGCCACCGCCACGCAATTTCTGTTCTCATCCTGAGGTAAAGTTCTTAATCTGAGGTGCTACTTCTGGATTAGCAGAGTCTGTAACCCAAAGTGTTTGTAATCCAAGGTGTTTGTAACCTGAGGTGCCACTGTATTGGCTATGATGGCAGGGGCTGATAGGAGTTCAAACCAACAAATGGAAGCCTACAATTTCTCCATACCTGTTAGAGCCTTTATTACATTGTCATCGACTGCCCAGTTTTTCGGAAGCTATGAAAAAACTTAGATACTTCATGTATACTGAGGCAAAGGCAGATAAATGCTGTAGAACAACACAGCTTCAAGTAAAAAA
The DNA here is from genome assembly GCF_964106915.1 of Podarcis gaigeae. Classification (NCBI taxonomy): domain Eukaryota; kingdom Metazoa; phylum Chordata; class Lepidosauria; order Squamata; family Lacertidae; genus Podarcis; species Podarcis gaigeae. The sequence continues at coordinate 30,662,198 of NC_139688.1, forward strand.
TGAAAAACAATGCAACCAAAACCTTCCTTAACCCCCCATGGGTTAAAATCCTGACTAAAGACTCAACAGCTCCATTCTGAGTAGTTATGCTGTATAATGAGCAGTGCCACTTCTCATTCATTGCACCTACCCTGAACTCAGCATGAGACATAACACAAGTTTCCCAGGCAATTCAACTGGAGTGATAAACACTGCTCTAGCTAATCTAATTCTAGTTATGCTGTTTACCTCCTTGCCATTTACTTTCTTACCACTCCCCAGAGTCTCATCTCCACAGCAGAAAGCATTTCATGAAGACTGTAATAATTATCTTTAAGCTCCTGGCATCCAGACAATGGGAAATGGAGGAAAACAGTGAAGAAAACAAGTCCCCTTTATCTACTGCCTTAGGAGGGAAGAATGACAAGTGTACATCCTCATCCCTGCTTCTAGCAATGATAGTCTGTCGTAATTTGAGATCTCCTTCAGCAGCTACAGATATAAAATACTGAAGCATTGTTAGTTGCTAAAATATCTGATCTACAGTTTTTTAGGGGGAGGAGGGAAGAGTCCAATACTGGAATAAACCAGAGTTCACAGTCAATGTCTGCATTCACATGACATTGTTTTCCCACTATTTCCCAGTTATTTTTCACATTGTATTTGAGATTTCACACCATGTAAAAGGCACTTTCTGAAATACAGTATAGCAGAATATAGCACACGTTTATCACTCAGTTTTATATTATTTGCTTCTGGGGGGGGGGAGGGTTTGCAAATAGCGGGGCAATGAATGGATGCCACCTGTTCGGTTTCATTACTGTTGCGTGGCTCAGCTCAGCTCTGCATTTCACTCCACCTGTCTTCCCATTTAATTTCCAAAATTCATTTTGGAATTTCTGCATGTGCAATTGCATCAGGATTCCCTTTCTAAATGTGGTGTTTTGATCATTGTGCAACATGCATTTGTGCACAGTAGTAACCTCTAAGTAGGGGGGAGGAAATGCACAGACCCCAAAGTGCAGCAAACTGTACACACTTGGTGATCTGAACAAAAGCTGGAAATGGAAATCACTAATGTGCTGGTCCATGCAATTTGGAAGCCCCCCAAATCCATAGCAAAAGTCAAAGGGGAATAATTCTGTAAGCGCTTTTCATCTTTACTACTTCTGAATCTACTTTAAACTAATTAATTTTGGCATAGAAAGTCTCTGAGGAATCTGCAATTCTTGATCAATATTTGCTGGTGATTTGGGGGGGTGGGATGGGGTGGGGAGAAATAACATTAACTTAGTAACAGTAGAGACTTTATACCATACACTGTCCCTATTGAAAGTACTGTGCAAGAATGTTTGCCCGGGGAGTGGGGGATATTCAAAAGAATGTTGACTGTGGAAAATGAGCAAAGCAGAACTGATAATTCCAAGGTAGGCTCCATTCACAGTTGGAATGGCAAGACAGTCTTACTAATATGCTCAGTAATACCTCCTGTTTTTGCACTTTTCTCTTCTCTTCCCCAAGTTTGCCATGACTGGTTCTTCTGCGAGCTCTGTATCTCCATCAACCATGTGCTCATTTTGACTCCTGCCAGACTTAATGGGAATTACAGATTAGAGCGAAGCGTGGATGCAGCTTTTTCTTCTTTGACTTTTTAAGATCCTCTAATCCACCCTGAGCCTATGGCAAAGGACAGCGTGTACTCATAATTAACAGGAGGCTCTGTCATTGGATCTGCTGAGGCAGCAGACAAATGCACTGGAGTGTCATTATCCTGTAGACCCACAGTGACCAGGACACTGACTCAAAGGCTACCGTCACGTTGGATTCTTGACTCTGAGCCTGGTGTCCAAAAGACAACTGAATATTTGACTGGTGAGCAAGAATCCCCTGTTCCATATCCTACACCACCAGGGCATTTAAAACCAGGATCCTCATGGATACCTTCCCCCAGGACTGAGGAACCAAACTACGTCTTCAGTACAACAGCACAGAGAGCACACCAAGCAGGAGGCTATTGAGTACAAGAGAAGTGCCTGTTTTCAGGCCAGGGTGTGAGTAGGTGTGTGGGTGTGTTTAAGGGTACTAGTTCCCAGTAATAAGGTGGAGCCTTGGAGAGATGGGCTGGAAACAGAGTCTCAAAAGGCTTCAGTGCACTCCCAGCCCATGTCAGAGCAGGTTGCTCTACTGGGAGCTGTCCATGGTTCTTCAGCATTTGACCTGCCTTGCTTTCTGTGTCCTCTACTGGGAGCTGTCCATTTTATTGAAGCAACTGACCTGCATTGAAACTTTTGTCTTTTTTTTTTTGCAAGAAGGGTTAAAACCATACAGAAAAAAGAAAAGACATTCTGAGTACAGCAAGTCCTATGGTTCACACCAGATAATGAGAGATGGCAAAATGCTTTGCTGCTCTGTCATCAAAAGCAAGGAAACGGTACCAGATATCCTGTAGTGTCCATAGAGATGAGAAGTCTACTTAGGATTAAGCCCTCTCACCTCGGATCAGTTTGGTTATCTGTAGCCCTCTTCAGGTCCCCAAAAGAAAGCGTGAGGGTTCCAACTTAACTGCACATTTGATGGTTAGGAGAAAAGCTGGTGAGTGTGAGGACCCTGAGGTGGGGCTTGTATGCATGACTCCTCCCCCTCCCCACTTTAAGCCCCATATGTTCATTTGAAGCCATGAAGAGGACTTGCATCACACTGCTAAGGGATGTAGAATTTACTGCACACCAGTTGTATGGTGAAAAGTATGCTAAAATGGTTGCCTTTACCAGTAGAATATATCCATCACTAAAATGTCCACCTGGGTGAGTTTCCCTCTTGAGAAATATTTCTAACTTTGCAGAAATGCATATTTTAATCTGAATCCCATTTCAGATGAAATTCAGTTTGCAACCCCATTAAGGCCACTCTACGTGCTGTCACATTCACAGTTGGATGCAAGGCGTCCAGACTGCAGTCTTTAAAGCAGTTATTCTGAGTAAATAAAACTTCCTCTCTAGCCCAGTGAACAATATTACTCACACCTCCATATTATCATGTGAACCATTTTGTCTTCCTTATAATCAAGCTGCTGTTAATATATATGGAGACACGGATGCCAGTGTAAAGAATGAATAAGGTTATGAGCAGTTACCAAACACTTTTCAAAGCATCCTCTTTTTTCTTTTCTTTTCTTTTTTAAACCAACAACCAAATTAATTCTGCTGATGGATTTTTCTTATTTACGTCTTTCCTTGCCGCCTTGGGCTATAATTAGTCACTGAAAATGGTCTTTCTTTGCTTCGATGATACTGTACACTCCAGTCATAGTTCTTGTTCCTTATTAGAGAAAACTCCTCAGCAGATATAATCTCTGCAACCTAATGACCACAGACCCATTTAGAAGCATCTTGAATGCTATCCCTCTTAACAAGGCCATAACGAAGGCAGAGGTGCCAAATTATTAGTTGTCAGACACTTAACAGTACCTGTAAAACTAAGGCAAGGGGGAACATGTGTCTCTGGAATTTTTCTAACTACTTGCAATGCAATAAACAGAACATAATATTTTATTTTAATAAGCTCTTGCTTTTCCGAAGCAGTTATAAAACTAATAAGCTATGAAGCAAGATAAGCAATCAAAGCCAGACACTCCAACAGGCCTTAATTTAACACTGTGGGTTCCCTTTCCTCAGCAGTTGGCGGGGGTGTGGGAGGAGGCTGTGTCCATTACAATTATGTCATATTTCAGGCATAGCCAACAAGGTGCTCCAGAGATATCATCTTCCCCAGAATGGTCAGAAATGCTAGCAGTCACTGGAATAATGTAGCCAGAACCCAGAGAGAAAGGAAATCCTGATAACACTTTACTGAGGAAGCTGAACAAAAACAGTGTATAATTTGAGGGGAAATAAACAGAGATGTTTTGTCTTTCTTATCTCAGGCCTTACACGTAGCCGAGAGACATTCAACCAAACATACAGAGGAAATCTCCTTCAGAACTATGCACCCAATCAGGGCACCATGCTACCTCAGTGAACACTATGCTGGTTGCTAAGCAACACCTTCTCTTCTTCCACTATGGCTCTAGGTTAGAAGACTTATTGGTAACATAATTAACCCTTAAGTTACATACTGAGTGATCCCTGCTATTACACTTCCAACAAGGAACGAAGACAGTTGTCAGAAAACATGTGGTAGGAACCAAGTTGGTTACTCCTGCCAGCTTTACATTTTAATTTTAATTTTAAGAAACACCTACTTCTTTTTCATTTTTTGTAACATCGTCACAGTGTGGTAATGCTCTCCTAATCCATGTTTTTCTAAGGGTGCAGTTTGCATGGCCACTGACAGGTGGTGCTGCAAACTACAGTGTGATGACAAAGTGGGTTCTCAGAGCTGCTGGGCCATTGCAGAAGCGTCAGAGGACAAGGAAGAGGGAACCAGAGACAAAAGACAATTACTTAGGCTGGCATGTGAGAGGGTGGCCCATGCCACAAGTGAGCAACTGGGTAGCCCAGACAGGCAGGAGGCCTAGGCCAGTAAGTGGAGGTTTGGTGAGGACTAAAGGGATCCCCTTCATGGATCTCCTTCATGGATCACTGCCTTGCCGTGGCGAAGGGGCTTGAATAACTCAGAGAAGCTATGAGCTATGCCGTGCAGGGCCACCCAAGATGGACAGGTCATAGTGGAGAGTTTTGACCAAACGTGATCCACCTGGAACCGGCAAGCCACTCCAGTATCCCTGCCAAGAAAACTCCATGGACAAAGGCAACTCCATGGGGTCACGAAGAGTTCCAGTATCCCTGCCAAGAAAACTCCATGGACAAAGGCAACTCCATGGGGTCACGAAGAGTTGGGCACGACTAAACGACTAAACAACAACAAAGGGATGAAGGTAAGGTGGTTTGGGTGAGGTGCAGCTTTGGTGAGAGGTAAAGGGAGAAGGAAGGGGTAGCTTTGTGTTCTCCTTTCAAAGCTGCTTTTAGTTATATTTAAAGAAGACAGAAAACACTTAGCTGCATGTATCACTGAATTTGGTTCTCACCCATGCAAAGCAAATCTTAGGCCCCGTTTTTGAAAGCTCAGGTCCATAGGTTTACTTGCTAACACAGAGGATGGTTAATAGGTCACAGATTTATTGTCTTGCCAAGGATTTCTTTAAGAGATATTAATGTAATGGAAGGTGAGAGACAGAGGGCACCCAGGACTTCACATAGCATCTTTAGATGATCAGCCTGATGAAAAGACATAACATAGCTAACACAGGAAATGCCCTACAGTCTTCAATCTGTGGAAAACAGTACAATTTTTATTTTATATTTTAAAGGCAAGTGGGACATTGCTTGTGTTGTACTGCTAGAGGGAAAACATCATAAATCAAAGGAGTTGAAACAGTTACCATGTAAGCGATACATTGGACATTACATAGAGGGTTGCCTATAGTTCTGTCACTATATTTTAGGAATGGATCTAGCTGCATTGGAGAAGATGCAAAACTGTGAATCAGATATAGGGTTGAGTTTGATCCAAACTTAGCCATGCTTCCAGTAGACCCATTGAAATCAACAGGGTTTAAGTTAATTAAAGCTATAGTAGTTCTCCTGCAAGGATAGAGTTTACCATTTTAGTCTGAGTACAATACAAATCACTGTGGGGGGGGGAATACTGAGACAGGGGAAATGTAACTCCCCCCTTCAAGGACCTTGTTGTCCCAAGTGTTGGGGGTGAGCTTCTGCTTTCTCCACATGGATTTTGGGGTACACAATGGAAATCTATCCATGGCCTTGCATATGGAAAGGCATAGATCAAGCAGTTCGTAATTCCTCTCCCAAATACCTGTGATTGGAGTGGCCTGGGAGAATAATCAATTGTAATTAAAACCAGAGCTGTCCATCAAAATGACAGATTCCCCGGCCCAACTCTTAACTCCTTCCTTTCTTGAATTCTGGCTCTTTTCCCAGTCAGCTTGGTTTCATTTCTTTGGGGGGGGGGGGGGCGTTGTGCATTATTTTGGACATCCAAGGCCACAATGCCACCTGGAAGCTTATGGGATCCCTGGTCTGCCTTGAGACACAAGACTAAAAGCTCAATATCACTCGGAAAGGTGAGTTTCCCTAAACCAGCTCGATCCACCTTATAATTTGAGCTATAAACAAAGCCCATCCATGTCCCTAGTATTTTGTGAAAAGTCAAGTTGTTGCTGCATAGAGACAAACACGCAAGTCCTTGCCTTTTATTTGCACTGGGGACAGGGGCTTCTTATTCACTCCAGTGGGAAGTATCCACACACATTTCCAAAGCAAATAGCAAGGGCTTGGGCCCCAGTCTGAATTGGTTTTGATCCCTTGTCTTCACTGTTGCCCACGTCTGAATCAACACCTCACCTCCATAGCTGCAATTTGTATCACCAAAGAAGGATCTATTCACTTAAATGCTGGCAAATTGCATGAAGGATCCAGTTCAGATTGAAATGACAGTGGTGATCATCCCAATCCCATGTCATGGTATAGATTTGATTCAGGCCCTCAGCACCTGCAGTTTATCACATGTCCATGCTTTTCGGGGGAGGGAAGATAAGCCAGCATAGAGGAGGGGGTGGCCAAAGCTAATGGTGGAGAGATTTGTTTTATAGTTTTATCACCTTCCTGTCTTCATTGGCTTTCAGCATTGTAATCTGTACTGGATTTTTAATTTTTGTAAACGACTGATAGATCTTAGTAGGAAACAACACATGAAATGAGAGTTCTGATGCTAATGCTGAGGCTAATTTGTACCTACTATACTTTTTAGTAAATTAAAGGACTTATTGGCTGTAGACTGATTTCCCTCCCTCCCCATCCCCCCCAATACTATTCTTTTATTTGGTTATAGAAATATGTGTATGAAATTTAGTCTGACACTCAAACAACTTACCACAGTGCTCCAATGGACATTGATCTGAATTCATGTCAACTGTTCCGAACTGAGCATCTCCACAAGTACTGCACCATGATCTGATAATACAAGTATTTTTATATTAGCTCCTGAATATGTCAAATTGGTACTTCCACTACTTACTGTAGGTCCAGTTTCAAGCAAAGCAGCACCAAGCAGCCCTATGATATAGGACACTCCTTATTCTGCTCTTTATAAAAAATCAGTTGGAAATATGTAATGCCTCATGTGTGGAAACTCATGCATGAAGCTTCCTGTTGAAAATGCTAAATGTCCCAAAATAATGTGGTGAGGCTAGTAAATAGGGACAGATGTTCTCATCTTCGTGGCTATCCATTTATTGGCCCAGTTCAAAGCACTGTTACTAATCTTTAAAGACCTAAATGGCTTTGGACCATATATATGTCTACTTGAGCTTTAGGTCTTTATTGGAGGCTCTTATCCAATAAAGACCTCAAGGCTCAAGTAGACATATATATTGCCTCTCAAGAAGCCTAGAGCATTGGAGTGAGTGGTTATTAAGAAAGTCTTTTCAGTGCTGGCACCCCAGTTATGGAATCCCTTCCCTAACCACACTTGATTGGCACCTACACAAAGATTCTTTTGGCACCAGATTATTATTCTTTTAGAACTCTGTCCCTGCCACTCCCATGGAACAGACAATGTCTGTTAAGTATTAAATAGCACTGTGTTGATTTTTAGGGAGGAAACTGGATGGGTTGGGTCTCTCTGGTTGCAATTAATCTTTCTTTCTGTTTAAACTGAATATTGTTTCTCCTTGGTTAAAACCACTCGTCGTTGATTGGGCAGTCAAAAAAACAGAGACCCTAAATTAAATAAATAAATTAGGAAGCACCAGAGATTCAGCTTAGCAACAGAGAGAGCCAATGGGAGCTGCAAAATGCATCGTGGGCTAATTTGTTAGCCCTTGTCAGCTATTATTTCCAGACAAACTGGAGACTTTATTCCAAGGCAGAAACAAAATAGGGATGAGCAACTGAGATGGTTCTTTGTACGTTCTTCCAGGACGACAAAGTGGTTGGAAATTTCTGCTAGATCCCTAAGCTACACCTTACAGATTAGGGCTAGGCCACATGGTGCTGTCCAGAAGTTGATGGACTACAGCTCCCATGAGACACAGATAGCATGGCCAATGGTCAGGGATGATGGGAGTTGTAGTCCAACAATATATAGTGTACAGACTATCCCTTCTATAGGTAAAAGGATGTAGCAGTGGACAATCCTTATCTTTCTATCCTCCCCAAACTGTATAAATTGCCTCCAGTTACAACTCACGATGGATAGATCTGGGCTTATGTTCTGGCATAATTCGTAAGACACAGGGAGCCAGAACTTTTCCTTGAGAATTTTTTTTTCCTTCCTAATTTCCACTATGCATTTAAAGAGGCTTTATTTTTTTACTGCCTTGTCAATTATACATATGGACTTTCAGCCCTCATTGCCTCATTTATGGGATGGAATCCAATCCAAACAAACATTTAAGATTAAAAGGCAATTGGCAGGTTATTGCTCTATTTCTCCAATTTATTTAGTTCCTCCAATAAACATCGCTCAAAACATCAGAGCGTTTCTTGGATCCAGAATCTACCAAGCCGCTGCTACAACTTTAATAACACAATTGGGACAAAATAAGGCTGCTTTTCTTTTCAAAACAGAAGCACTTGAAATTTAGAAAATGCACAATTACACAAGGGACTGACATCTTTTTAAAAGCATGTGTACTGAAAACTATTGTCTTTTTTTTATAATTATCTATACACCGGCAGGCCTCACAAGTAATTGGGAAATCTGACCTGACAGGTACTTTAAAGTTTGTTTGGCACACACAGAAATTACCAGGAAGGAATGAGCATGGATGTGCTAGTATTCTTTCATCATCATTTTCCTGCAGAACATGATACAGAAACATAAAAACTAGAGATGAAAGGAGAGTTCTGAGTACAGATGCCTAAAAAAACTTCACCCTGATGCTCCTTCCTCTCCCCCTTCTCCCATCCCCATGTGGATAATGGGAATCCTTTCTAGCTAGCTCTTACGTCTTGTTAAATAATAGGTATTTGACATTTTCTGAAGATACCAGTGTTGACACAATAATATTATAGAGGGAAGGTACAGCTGATTAAATATCACAGAGAGCAGGGGAGGGAAGGAGAGACACACACACATGAGGGACGCTTCAAAAGTTCCATTTCTGTTAATTCTGGTGTGATCTGACCTGATCCACACCTTCTGGTTGGGTAATCTGTGAATCAGAATGCAATTATCTTTCAGATTTCTCACTTCTCCATATCTTAAAATACAGTTCTCAGCTCAAATATGTACCAAGATCGGTAAAGAAGAAATGGACTTTATGATAATCATATTTAGAAATGAGTTCATTGAGATCAAAATATATTTTAAGACATATTTTGGGGGAAAAATGAAATGAAAATACATATTTAAATATTAAGGAGAGTTTTTGTTCTGGGTATATTTTTAAAAACCTGCAAATGAATGCAGACAGATTGGACATATGCATGGAAACATATGGAACTGACAGAAATAGTTTGATCTACCTATCCCTAACCTTGAACCAATTTTTGCATTGCCTTAAAAGGTCTCTAAGTATTTAAGGCTGGTTTGACCTTCAGCAAGTTGCCTTAAACTCCCGACTCTCTGACATACTGCTTCTTATCCTGTTGAATATCCCTTGGAATTTGTATGTTGTCATGTTTGGCAAAATCACAAATAATTTCAACCGAGACATCGTCAAGAAACCGTAACGTCTGCCATTGCATCTCACATTGAGAGGCAATAGAGCCTTTACTGTGTCAAGTCTGTCAGTGTGGAAGTTGTTCCCTTTAGACAGCTATCTCTGTTCCAATCTTCTTTCAAAATACACTTCCTCCCCCTCTCTGGAACTTTTAGACAAGTCATTGCTGTTCCATGTTGGTATATCTCTTTACTTACTTACTTTCTTTTTTAAAAGGTATAACTGAGTGTTTAACATGGCGAGTGCCTTCATGAATAAAACCAGGAAAATGAACATGCAACAAATGGAAACTGCAATATATTATATTACAGTATAACCTATCCTCTTAACTGGAGCGTGTCTGATCAGGGCATGCATTCCCGACCTCACCATCTCTCTATTTTCATTTTTTATTGCTCAGCTAACACTCAGTATTTTGTAGTCATGTAGCAGGTTTAGTATATCCATTAGATAAGGGTTGCAATGAGGGGGAGTTTCCTCCTTAGACTTCATATATATATATATATATATATTTGCTTTCGTAGATTTTCACGGGTACAGGAATGCAGGTTTTGGTGTCCTCGGGTGTCTTCCCGTGTAAAAGTTGGGGTGTCTAGGCGACGTTTCGACGAGGTCTCACTCGTCATCTTCAGGCTGGTGCTTTCGGCTTCTTGTTACTGGAACAGAGCGGGATCTCAATGTTTGAGTTCCTATAAATACTGTAGAGGGGGTGTGGTGTCTAGCCTCCAATGTTCTGGGCAGAGAGGAAGTTCACAGGCTAGTGTGCCTTTTCTTCTTTTGTTCCTTAATTACTTGAGAGATACCTTGAGTGATTTCTTGAGTGATATCCTGAGTACCACTTAGGTGGGTCATTAGGTGTGGATTAGTTGCTAAAGTCTTTGTGTCTTGACCTCTTGAACTTTGTGAAGAGTTTTCCTGAGAAGATGGCTGTATTGCCTCCCCACAAAAACTGACACCAGATCCAGAGGCACACAGAACGCCAACACCAATCAACCACACCAGACCCAAACCCAGACCCTCTCCACAGATGAATTACTGACACCATCCAGTAGCCAATCCATGGTGGCACCTCCGGATGCTGCACCCCCCTGCAACCCCTACACAGATCTGGCTGACACAAGCCACAAAACCACAGCTCGCCCCTATACACGAAGCCAAGCCAAAGCACAACTAAGTGCAATACAGCCATCTTCTCAGGAAAACTCTTCACAAAGTTCAAGAGGTCAAGACACAAAGACTTTAGCAACTAATCCACACCTAATGACCCACCTAAGTGATACTCAGGATATCACTCAAGAAATCACTCAAGGTATCTCTCAAGTAATTAAGGAACAAAAGAAGAAAAGGCACACTAGCCTGGGAACTTCCTCTCTGCCCAGAACATTGGAGGCTAGACACCACACCCCCTCTACAGTATTTATAGGAACTCAAACATTGAGATCCCGCTCTGTTCCAGTAACAAGAAGCCGAAAGCACCAGCCTGAAGATGACGAGTGAGACCTCGTCGAAACGTCGCCTAGACACCCCAACTTTTACACGGGAAGACACCCGAGGACACCAAAACCTGCATATATATATATATATATATATATATATATATATATATATATGGTGGAGGTTGTCCCCTTAGGTATTTTTTTGTAAATGACATTTTTGCACTTCTGCAAATCATGGGCTTTCCCCAAGAACACTTATACCTTCCTCTTCTCTTCAGTGTATCTGTTCCAGTCCTACTGACACGCCCCACTTGAATTGGCTATTAGAGTGATGATGCAGGAGTCCAATTAGCTGTTTTGTATGTTGGGCTCCCGTGCATGCAAATGACGTTCAAGACCGAAGACTTAGGGAATAAAAATTGGTGCTTTGATTAAACAAGAATGCTTTATTCTTGCAGCCTCATCAGTGTGGTCATTACAGTTGGAGGAATTGTAAATCTTCTTTCAGTCCATCAGCATTAGCATTAGGTTATACTCATTTAAGATAGAGTTTAAGTAAATCTCCAATCTATGGAATCCACTTTTTAAGCATTTTTTCTACTCATACCATGTCAGCATAAGTTACAAATTCGAGTTAGCTAAAATAAGCAACTTTTGGAAGAAATGACTACTTAGTATGAATAGCTCATGAGACTGAATGACACCACCATCATAGTTTGGCAATGGCTACAGTTTTGAACAACTATTGGTGCCCTAGAAAAATGGTCCTAGCAGCAATAAAAGCCATGTACTGTATTCAAACACAGTAGCAATTTAAATTTTATATCATATAGAACCATAATTACTGATGGATAACTTGTCATAGTCACCTCATATATGGTTTAAGCTCTATGGCCTAAGAGGGTCGTCCCCCCCCCCCCCCGGTTTGGATTTCAACCTGAGCCAGAGAGGAAAACCCATCCACTTGCTTCCAGACCCCCTCTCCTCTCACCTCCCACTTACTGCCAGGGCTACTGCTTCTTCTTCTTCTTCTTCCAGCCCAAACTCAATGGAACTCGGAAAGTCTGCTTTGCAATGGTTCCAGTCCTACTTGGATGGTCGTTTACAGAGGGTGATGCTTAGAGAGTGCTCATCAGTCCAGTGGAGCCTTCAGTGTTGGGTTCCTCAGGATTCAGTTTTATTCCCTATGCTGTTTAACATGAAACCATTGAGTGGAGTCATCGAGTTTTGGAGTACATTGTCAGCAATATGCTGATGACACACAGCTCTACTTCTTTACATCTGCAGGTGTGGCAGTGCATGTGATGGACCAATGTCTTGCTAACTGGACAAGACAGTATGAGTATATAACTCTATTCCTGTCCCAACTGCACTGATTGCTAATTAATTTCTAGGCCCAATTCAAAGCCCTGGTTTTGACCTATTAAGCCTTAAATGGCTCAAGACTGCAATACCTCAAAGACCACCTGGAGCTTGCAATCATCATCTGAAGCTCTTCTTTATGTGCCTACTCAACATGAGGTCCAGAGTGCTGCAACACAAGAGCGGGCCTTTTCTGTGGTGACTCCCCACTTGTGGAATGCTCTCCTCTCAGAGTGCCTTCATTGCATATCTTTAGACACCAGGCAAAAATGCTCCTCTTCAACCAGGTCTTTGGCTGATTAACGTTCTATGACTTTTTAATGTGTTTGTGGAAGAGGGTTATTGATTTTGTTTGTTGCTATGTTATGTATTTCTGTGTTTTTATGCTGTAAACTGCCCTGTGATCCTCAGATAAAGGGTGATATAGAAAGCGAATAAAATAATAATAATAATAATAATAATAATAATATACATGTCACAAGAAAAACAAGAACAGGACATGACAATTGAACAAAATAAGGCAAACAGAGAGTAGTAAATCATGAAGGGGGAAATGATAAGTGCTGGACTACATAAAATGCATACTTCAAAAGACAATGTCCAGCTTCTCGAAACATAAAGTAATGCAAGATAAATATATAGCTCAACTCCAGAATTATCAACAGACACCACATACTGATATGACGGTCAACATTTCTTGTCTTGTTAAAAGAAAACATCTATGCTCCCTCAGTGAGAGGATAAGAAATGCACCAACTATTGAATTTACTGTAAACCAACCACTCAAACTATAATGAAAGATAAAAAGTCTGCAGGTACAAAGCTTGCATATTGCTGTGTAAAACAGAAAACAGACCTCCACAAACAAAAAACTGGGAGAAGAAAATGTAGAATGAGCAAGCACTTCTTCACAGTGCTGATGCTGAGTAAAAGAGGATTTGCAGTGGAAATTTTGAAAAAGCACTAGTGGCATTATTTTTAAGGCTGTAATACTATGTGTATTTACCCGGGAGTCAGCACCACTGAGCTCAATAGCTAGAAATTTTCCCTAATAGAATGTACTTTTGTATTGTATTTTCACTAATATATGCACTTCTAAGCTTATTTATGTGCATGCTTTACCCCTAACATATGTATTTTGGTACCTATTACTTGGCTGGAGGCCTAGATTGAAAGTTTAGAGTGCAAATTTGAACAAGAAAATGGCTGTGCCTTGGTTTGCATGTTGTTTTGAAAAATGTGAATTTGGTAAGTTTATCTTTAAATGAGAACCAAAATAAATTTCTCCCTCATCCCTAATGTCCGGGGTGGGTGCCAGGAGTAGGTCAGTAATAACTCACACGGTGTCAGTGAAGTTAACTCTTTTATTGAAAGAAGAAATAGCTCAGGAGGCCTAGTGAGCACAGCGACTCTTCGCAGTAGATCTTGCCCTAAGGAGGCAATCGTAAGGACTGGAGGTCCCTGCCTTCCCACAGTTGCCTAAGCCTCCTCCTCCACCCCAATGCCCACTTCCCAATACATGCCACCTGAGGCAGATGCCTCACACTGCCCAATGGCAGTGCCTGTCCCTCCTAGAGAAATGCAACACTGACAAGAGTGAAGAAGGAGATGCTTGGACTGTGATGGTCCTTTCTTCAAAATAAAGGGATGAGGAGAAGCTCACATAGTTCTCTGAAGGCCTAAGATAGCACAGCCTCTTGCATGTACAAAGGAAATTATTTCTGCATATAGAATACCCCTCACCAGACCGGGGCTCTGACCTTTGCTTGGCTTGGCATTTATATCTAAAAGCTGTTCTGGCTTATGTTTTGTTTTGTTTTTCAAAATGAGCTTATGTTCTTTTTTGAGGTAAGCACCTAGCAAAAGACATAAAGTATTGCATAGGAATGTGTTCAAGAGAAAATAATTTATCCTCAGTTATCACAGTGTGACACAAAGAGGATGATATATCGCTTGTATTATTTATAAAGTTATGTACATAGAATTTCTCACAAATGGGTAATTCCATGCTCTCCCCCCCCTTTACAGTGACTTCTATGTTTTACTTTCTTCAGTTATAGCTAAATTTTTATTCTAGCGGTAGATAAATCCCTTCTTCCAAAGTAGGAATTGTGTCACAGTCCCTTCTCCAATCTTTTCTTGAGAGAAGACAGATGTTACAATTACAATATATCCCTCGGTTACTTAGCATGTCATATTCACTAGGAAAGGTTTCTATATTTTACTATGAAGAGTCCTGGCACAATTTTGCCCCTTGTATATTGCCTCGGGCTTTTCAAAACTGCCTCCCAGCATGTTGACAGAATTGTGGTTTCCAGAAAGATTCACCAAAACGTTTCCACTTACTTGCGAACATAGTAATATGTAGAGGAATAATGGAGGTTCCCTACTAGTGGTCAACATTATTTACACAACAGAATTATTTCTTTCTTCACATGTGAGAGACTTTCCCAAGGTGAAGTACTGCACCAATAGTAGAGCAGCAATGTTTATTTTATAAAGCAGTTGGGGGGAAACGGCACAGTTATGTAATATCAAGGCATTGAGTCCCTACCATTAGACAGAGTGATGCAGCCACTTCAGGTTGCTAATTTTGCATGTCAAGAAAAAGCAGCAAATTATTAGATATTTGATTTGTTTTTCTTGAATTTTTTTTTTTACTCCCAAAAAGAGGCACTTCTGAGATTTTTCTGCCTCAGAGGCCAAACTGACTTCACAGCTTTGGGTATTAGGTGCCTTGACCTGGGTTAGATTTTGCTGCTTTGCCTCAGGCAGCTAAATGCCATGGGCCAGCCCTGTATGTGTACAATTCACACAAATGCAAACAAGGGACAAACAATGACTTCCTCTTCTTTGCCTTAAACACAAAATAAATAGATGTATGTAGTACACTAACAACAGCAGTGGGCAGGGCTGAGCATATTTGGATTCTCTCCTGTTTTCCTAACGTCACACCTCACTGTCAGTTCCTATGAGGGACAGAGCAGTGGGGAGTTTGGCACAGTGCAGGTGCAGCCAATAGGATGCTCCGAATGCTGTGCTGCTCACTGTCTAGCCTTTCCCCTTTGGTAACCAGCAGCGTCACACAGCATTGAGAAGTCAGGAGAGCAACACAGCCCCACCAACACAACCCCACTGGCCACTAACTGAAATTAAGAAGACACCAATAGAATGCCATTATTACTGTGTGACTGGTGGTTACTGACTAGTGACTCCTCCCTTTGTGGCTGGCATTGTGAGTATAGTGTATAATTGTGATGGCATTGGTTCCTCTGGCAAACTCGTAGGCAGGAGTTACAAATTTTAGGAACACATGAAGTTGCTTGTGTCGAGTCAGATAAGCGGTCCATCTAGCTCACTTTTGTCAACACCAGCCAACCTGGTGCCCTCCATATGTTTCGGACTACAGTTACACGTATTAATTAATTTATCCCCTCCCCACTTTTTAATGCACACAGATCCTATCCTGCAAAAAGCAGAATGATAAAATGTGGGAGTTCGTGTTCATGTCCAATGGGACTCTTGAGCGTGCTTAATGCTTCATCTTATTGCTTGCAATTTATTGTTTGTTTTTCGTGTAATTCTTTTATCGCTAGAAACCTGCTCCTTCTCCCCCGCACCTGCCCGCCACGTCAACACTTCTGCCAAAAGAACAGTTATTTTCCTTGACACTTCCTCTCTAAGAGCATGATTGCTGTTTTTTTTTGTAGCCTTTGTCTATACAGCTCATCACCAGCCAAGTTCTGTTCATCAGGGCAAACTCATCCTCCCAACCACAACCTTTAAGAAGAGCCTCCTACACTCTCTCTGATTATTTTCTTCCCGCTGCTCTTTAGAATCATTTTTAACCCCTTAAGGAGGCACTCCTATGCTCACATACTTCTGAGTAGACATAACTTCCTGGTAGCTACAGATACTCCTCATTGTATCCATTCCTTCTCGGGCACCGTGTTCTTTCAGAAACCACACCCTGCAGGGTCTAAAATGATATTCATTACCACTCAATCTTTCAGGTTAATTATAATGACAATAGATGCACCAAAAGCTGTTTTTCAAAGCATTCAGCCACCATATTTCCTTGAAGTGAATGGAGCATGCTTCTCTGTACTTTCAGCACTACATCATAACATACCTTCCAACATTTCTCCTATGAAAATAAAGATGTCCTATTATTATTATTATTATTATTATTATTATTATTATTATTATATCCCACCCATCTGACTGGGTTGCCCCAGCCACTCTGGGCAGCTTCCAACATATATAAAAACATAATAAAACATTAAACATTTAAAAACTTCCCTATACAGGGCTGCCTTCAGATGTCTTCTAAAGGTTGTTTCTCCTTGGCTTGGGGGTTGCATAACTCTATACCCTCCAACATTTCTACAATGAAAATAGGGACTTCCTAAGGAAAAGTGGGACATTCCAGGCTCAAATCAGAAACTGGGATGGCTTCTGTAAATCCAGAAGTGTACCTGGAAAACAGGGACATTTGGAAGGTCTGGCATAACTTTTGTTAGCATTTGTGGAAGTTATGTGCAGCCACACATCCCACTTAAGTCTTAAGATGCCTAAAAAATAGCTCAAAGCATTTCATCAGTAGCAGCAGCAGCAGCAGGGAAAGATAAATGAGTAAACTGCCCATAATCCTACACACAGTTCTTCTTTTTGCAAACATACAGTAACACAATGGCTTCACAAACTTTTCCAATATAACAACATTAGCAATTTATTGGTAGGCCAGCATACAGCTTGTCATCTCTTATGCATGCGACTTTTTATTATTTATAAATAGGAACATAGGAAGCTACCTTATACCAGGTCAAGCCACTGGTACATCTTGCCTGATACCACCGATGGTGAATGACAGCAGGCATCAAACCTTGGGGAAAAGGCAGTAGTTCAGTGGAAGAGCATCCCAGGATGGACTTGGAGGGACTCTGTGCCAATATCAAACATCTTTCTTACTGAGCCTTGCTTGCTAGTTTCATCCACCTAGGTCCTGGGTCTTCAGGGATACAAGCTGCACTCTTTTATTTGCTTCTCATGGCTAATAATAACAAAGAAGCCCCTAGGTCAATTATTAGAGGAATCCCACTAGGAGAAAGTTATCCTACGACAGTTAGAGGAACAGATCAACATGGGCTATGAATCCCAAACAAGTATGTTGGTTAAGCTGCATGGTTTGGCATACGTAAACCAAGAATAAACTTCTCCTTTGTGTGAGATCTGATGGCACTTCAGTACCCAAAGCATTTTATCTCAGGGTTAAAGGCTGGAATCAATTGGAGTATTTCTCTTGGCTGTATGTTATTTCGGTGTGACACACAGGCACAAATACAGGTCTCAACTGGAAAATAAACAAGATGGGTACATTAAAAAAAAAAGCTGAATAGGAAGGCACCCAACAATCACCAGGAGAAGAAAAATGATGCCACCTCTTCCTCCAGCAAAAAAAAAGAATGACTAATCAGAGTCCAGAAATGGCAAAGATGAAGAGATTGAGTATCAGTCACTGTGGAGTCAGGTAGCATGGGGAGGGAGTCAAGTTTCATTTTACAAGAAACTGCGGGGAGTGCTAACAGGGAGATGGATCAAATGGAAAGCAATGATAAGGAGGAATTACAAAAAAGAGGGCAGAGAGATCAACACAAGCCACTCTTCAGATACTGAACTCAACACACTGAGAGGCAAGTTAATTTTATGGAGCTTTTTCTTAACAGTTTTATTGACCTCAACTGAAAAATATCTCAGCAACAATGATGGAGCTCTTGGCATTTCCCAAAGCATTTTTTGAAATGTATCACAAAACAAGACTACAACAGACGATACTGCACTGGTACTTTACCTAGCAAAAGGTCAAAACTCTTTTTCAAGCTTCTAATCTATCTTGTGTCAATTTAGATTGGTACAGTGGACTGATTGCTTAAAGATATCCAATTCCTCAGCAGCCTTTCCAAAGCAGAACACTTTTTCACTCCAAAAAGGAATTCAAAGAAAACAGGAATATTGGCAGGACCCATAGCTCTGCAAGGTTAATGCAGAGAGCACATTATTTATCTTTGTATATCCATATACCAGTCCAGATCAGGAATGGGGAGACTGTATGCTGTTGGACTCCAACTCCTATCAGCCCCAACCAACATGGTCAAGGAACAGGGATGATGGGAGTTGTAGTTCAACACCTGGAAGCACACAGGCTCCTCATCCCTGATATATAACCCTCTAAATTATAGATCTCCCTGATCCCCCGTTATCATGCAACTTACATTGGCAATTGGTTGTACCTCTGAAGGTTGAGCAGGTTCATAAGGAAGCAGGCTACTACCAAAGAATGGGGGCAAGGGGGGGAATATACACATTTTAACAAAACTATCATAATTTACGGGGAAAGGAAACAGATATACCTCATCAGCATAAGTTTAATAATTTCTGAATGCAGCTACCTACTGGATTTTCTCTGAATGTAGCGATGCTGATCTTGGCACAGGCTGCATATCAGGCTGTGTGTATAAAATGTGTGTTTTTGGATAAAATATTTTAGAAATGTACATTTTAAGATAGAATGCATTTTTTAAAATATGCATTTAAATGTGAATTTTCAATACAATGGGATCTGCTTATGAGTAATCACATGTGAAAATGACACAGACTGGGGAAAGATTTGCCCATCTTTTGCTAACCTTATGCAGTGCTTTATTTTCCCTTGTTTTCTGTATGTGTGATTCTAAGAAGGAATTTTGGTAGTTATAGATAGCATGGTGGAGTGACAGTACATAACCTTGAGTTCCTAATAGGTGATTTGCAGCTGCTTACTGGAAGGAAGTGGGGGAGGAGCGAGGCAGGGAGGAGGTCAGCATGGTGCAAACTCTGTGGTGAAACCAATTTAGTACTCCTGCCAGTTTGCACTGCACCAATACCACCCCATATCATCTCCCAAAAGGCAAGTATCAGCAACTCAGGTGTCAGGAGGTTGGGTAAGTGCTGCTCTCCCACCACACCACCTGCTACTGGATTTTCCTACATATTCACTAGGAATAGACACCAGTCAGATTTTAATTCAGCAGAAATCCAAATCAGAATAGCCTGAAGACTTGTACGGTTAACTTTGGAAAGAAAAAGTGAGGAGCCCTTTTTCACTAGTTAAGTTCCCAGCAGCAGAAACAGTTAAAATACTGTCAGACAAGCAGTCTTGTAATATTTCTCATTAGGAAAGGTCATTGTTCTGCTAGTTCATCACCATTTCTGAAGCTCCGCTGTGGAAAGGCTTGGTGGGAAGAGTAAAAATATTACAATGGGCATAAGGAAAATTGCACAGCATGGGGAAAAGGGAAAGAATTGATTCAGTGCTGAAGACTTTTTGCTCTAGCTGACTGGCTATATTTTGAGAGTAGATTGCAACACACTGCAATACAAGGGTGGGTCCTATTTTCTTTGTTGTAAATCCAGAGTAACTCGAATCGATAATTGTGAAGTCAATAAAGATATTGCAGATTTACACCAGTGTAAGATAGGACACAATCTGGCCTAAAGAAATTCCTTCTGTCTTCCATGTAGTAAATCTCTTCTCAGTGCTCCTGTCCTTTTGCTTATCCTTTTGCTTATCCAGGAAATTCAGTGGGTTTGCATAAATGTAATTCAGGTTAAGACTGCCGCATTAGTTCTGGGTCTTACTTCTGAAGGCCCATGTTGAATATCTTTAGGGCAGACAAGAAAACCTGCTTTTACACACACACACACACACACACACACACACATACAAAACTTCCTTGTAACAGGATCACAAGGGAAAATGCTTGTGTGAACAAGGTGGTTAACATCTGCAGCCCCATCTGTTATTGTAATAAGCTGAACCAGTTCTAACATTGACCTCTTGTATATGTGTTCCTTGGCTCTTTTCTCTTGGAATAATATGTATTGTAAAACCAATCATTTCCAGGAGCAGCTGGTATGGCTGGGTGATTTGTGTGCTTGTCTCCCATAGTCTCCACCAGAGCTATTTTTGTAGGAAAAGAGATGCCAGAACTCACCATGAACCCTTGTTCTCTTCGTAATGGCAATGGCACCCAGCTGAGAGGTGCCGGAACTGACTTTCAGTGATTTCCAGCTGGGGAAAAAGCTCTGGTGTCCACGCTAGTCACTCACAGCCACAGTTTGGTGCCTGACCACCTCTACATTCTGGGGTTTATGTTCACAGACATGGTGGAGAAGACTGGCAGTTTCCCAATTCAAATCCAAGGAACCCAGAAGGGAAACCAGCTATGTAGCTTGCAAAAAAATTCCACTGAAGATTCTTTAAAACATGTTTATCCAAAGGCCATATATATTACTTTAAAAGAAGGAAGTACAGTCCTGTTGAAAAGAAAGCCTTTTGGGGAGAGAGGGGGAGGGAAAGGGGAGGAAGAGAGAGAACTGTTATAGCAGTAAGCTTTTGTCCTAGATATGTTCGCAGAAAAGGTCCCTGAATGCTATTCTGTTCCAATTGGATTCAATGGCAAAATGCCCACTGGCTTCAATAGAAACTGGAAGCATGGGCAGCCAACTGACTCGCATTACCTTTCCAAGAATACAATAATAATAATCAAATACAACCCAGAACAGCTGTGAAGAAGGAAGTGGCTAAATGCACCCAGTTTTATGAGTATGGGTGGATTAAGTGGCACTCAGAGCAGGTTGTTCCACTGTCTGTCCACTAGAAGAGACCAAAATAAGCCCCCCCACACACACACATGTTGACCAAACCCTCAGACACTCTTCACTTCCAGCTCTGTTGACTGTGGGCCTTCCAGACTTGGGTTTTATTTCAGGCGTATTCCACAACATGTCCTTGCTTGGCACAATAATAATGCATTGTTGGTGGACTTTTTTTTGCTTTAGTAGGTTCTGCAATGCTTCCCCCACATGATTGCTGTCCAGAGAGATTATAGCCCAACGAAAGCAGGACAACAACAACAACAACAGAGCATTTGTGGTATAAAAGGTTATGGGGCATCAGCAGTAAATTACATATATCCACTGACTGGAAATGAAGCGGTGTGACCACCCCAAAGCTTTGGCAGGCACAAACAGGACTGACAGCAGGATCATGTATGCTCACCCCAATAGCACTATGATCACAAATGATCGTGAAGAAGCGCATCTGGAGCGACCCTTTGTCTCTTTGGGGCAACCTAGCAAATGAGGAGGTGCGCAAAATAGTTAGCAGCTATATGATTACTAAAGTTAAATATCACTTATTTAACAGATGGCAAAAGGCGTTCAGGTAATTTTAGCCTCTGAATAGTCTTATTCATTTAGATGGTAATGAGTATTAGTTCAAGGAATATCTGTTCACTTACATCAGAACGGGGTAATCCAGCCTGACTGTGATTGTGGCCTCTCTTGCACGTTTATCTGAGTGGGACACATCTGAGTGGGACACAAATGCCTGCCTTGGCAGAAGAGCCAGAAGTATTGATGAAACAAACACCAAACACTGAGAAGAAATCAATGCTGACCACTAATAATTGACCCCATGCCAGCCCCACCTGCACAAGCTAAGTGGAATGTAAGTTAAGTGGTCAGTGTGCAAGATAACCAGTCATTGTACACATTAACCAAGCCAGTTATTCTTTATGGACAAGGCAGCCCGCATGGTCCCAATTCTGTTATTGTCTGTACTTCCACACTGCAATTGTCACTAGCTGTTGTTGCTGTTCCTCTTCCACATCCCTGTTACCATTGGCTTGCTTGCCAGGCACAGAATCAATAAGCAAGTGGGCAATGGCATACCCTCAACTGTCCTGATAAAGCTGGGACATCCTGGTTTTTTGTGTGTGAGAACACGACACTGTGATCTTGCCCTGAAAAAAACACTTTTGGGGGACCATGATCTTGTGTGGGTCATGTGATTCACGCAGAAGTGCAGCCCTGGAAGATGGTGTCCCAGTTATTCACTTCAGCGTGTTGGAGGGTACCCCATGACATTGACTGCTTTTCCTTACCAACATCACCATTGTCTGGACCCAAGTCAAAGGTGGGCTACCAAGAAGGTTAATGTGGTGAAATGGATTGTTTAGACCAGGTAGACTTGTCACTGGGTCACTTGCTGACATAGAAATCCTTAGCAGATGTCCCACCATGCTGAACTTTGATGCCACCCATCTCTGGGCTCCATATTTGCTAGCCTATATGGAAGACAGTTATTTCAATCAGTATGCTCTTTGATTTCTTAGATGGCAAAGCTCTTCTCTTGCCTTATTTGGAATTGTTATATCAATCAACTGGGCGACAGAGAGTTAACATCCTCAGTGCTACGCCTGTGTGATGGCCTTTGCTTTTCCATTTTAAAAAAGACTTCATTCTGACTGAATTGGTTCTCAGAATACTGACAGAACCATGTCTTGGTAGCTTTCTCTTAAAGTGAAGCTTCTGATTATTCACTTGTCAAATCTGTAACATCTAGTCAAACCTAGCACTCAAAAATGGCCTTTTAGTTGGATGTCAAAATGAAAAGTTTAAATGTTTGCCTCCATCCAAATAGCTTTATGTATATGCAGGTGTGTGTGTGTGTGTGTGTGTGTGTGTGTGTGTGTGTTTAGTTGAGATTTCTGCCAAACATTTCACTCTGGCTGCTATTCAGAAATTGCCAGGAACTGGAGAGAATCAAAACATCTCTCCCTTAAATCTTGGTACAACAGAGTTTGGCAACTAGTCTTGGATGGAAATTTGACCCAGGAGAGGAGAAGGACAAAGCTGGTGGGGGATCAGATTTGGTCTCCTTTTATTCAATTTGTTAACAAAAGTGACCTGATTGAGAGCTCCACCTACCCAATCTTTTCTCTCTCTTTTGGTAAGAGACTCTGCCCTCCCCTACTCCCTTGTCTGATGTCCCAGCCACACTAGAGGTACTCTGAATTTTTTGTTGTTGTTTTTCATTTCCTCTGCTTGTGAAGAATAACACCTTTGTTGCAAACTGTTCGGTTTATTGAAAATGACAATATATACATATATTAAAAAACGATGTAGGTAGTTTTATTTTCTTTGTGCGGGGTGTATGTATGAGATCCAAGTTTCAGATCTATATGTTAATGTCCTGTATAGCAGCAGATAGGGATGGGGAGAAATTTGTTCAGTCTAATACGTGCTTCCCAAACGTATAAGCAAAACAAAGCACAGCTCTGTTTCAAAATTTGCACTTTTCTGAATTTTGTGAAGCACAACAAATGAACACAAAAAAATACATATGTTGCTGAGAGATGTGTACAGAGTTGTTGTCTTATAACCCGCCCATCGGGTTGAGTTTCCCCAGCCAATCTGTTTTAAGTTCTACTTTGCTGGTTTACACTCACCCACTTCCCTGCCTTGATGCCTGGCAGTGGTGGCGAGGGGAGATCGGGAAAGAGGTCTCTTCACTGCCTTCTTGCATCTAGCATTCTGTTCCAGCTGCATGCCAGCCATCAGGAACATGGGGAAATGTAGTTTTCCTAACACTACTGCCAAACTATGTTTCAACTGAGTGCATGGAGGGCACAATGAAGGCAGGAATAGACATGTGCCTACTCAGTTTGCTAAAAATAATTTTTAAAAGTTGTATCAATGGCAAAACCAAATTAGACAGATGGTTCCCTCTGGTTTTGTCCCTTGAAGAATGCCGATTCCACTGTATGAGCTTTCCCTCCAAGCTATAATTTCATATATAAGAGCCAGCTATAAGGAGGCACATGTTTCAGCTCTGACTCCAATTCCTTAGACAAGGCCAGTGAATAGAAAGTGCTGTGCTGTGAAAACTATGCAGGCAGAGCTGAGCTTCACATTCATATGATGACAGTCGGGTTTATTTATAGAAGTTGGCTTTGGAGAAGGTGCACTGGAGGGGCTACATCATGTTCGGAAGACTTCTTTGAACCTGAGGTAATAATGAGCCTGAAAATGCCTTCTTCTCATCTCACTCTATGAGTAAGGAAGGAATTCATAGTGATTCAGTGTCCCATTTCTGTCCTGTCTGGCAAAGAAGTGATGAAAAGATTGCGGACGGACACTGGACTGAATTTTGGCTCAATGCATAGAGGGAAACAATGAACATGGAGGGTTATCTGTTTGGCTTTCTTTGATAGGAAACATACTAGAGCATTTGTAGAGAACCTTTGACCATCCAGATGTTACTGAACTACAGCTCCCATCATGCTTGGCCATGGGCCACACTATTGGGGATGATGGAACTTGTAGTCCAGCAACACCCAGAGGACCAAATATTCCCCACATTGGTTCTAGAACCATGGGGGGAGGAATTACATAAAAATAGAATATACAAGTGCACACATTTTCGCATACCACTCCTTCTAATAGTGAACTCAAGTACTGAGCAACTACTGTTTTGTAGCCAAATTGGGGCCACAGAGAATCAAGAGGAGAAGGCTGTCCTATCTGGGAGAAGCCCGAGGTTTGCAGAAATGCAAATAATATTAATAATAATAATTGGAAAAAAGAAAACTAAGGAGACAATCCCCACCAATAATAATAATAATAATAATAATAATAATAATAATAATAATAATTTATTTCTACCCCGCCCATCTGGGCAGCTTCCAACAGAATATTAAATACAATAGTCCATTAAACATTAAAAGCTTCCCTAAACAGGGCTGCCTTCAGATGTCTTCTAAATGTTAGATAGTTGTTTTCCTCTTTGACATCTGATGGGAGGGCGTTCCACAGGGCGGACGCCACTACCAAGAAGGCCCTCTGCCTGGTTCCCTGTAACTTCACTTCTCACAGTGAGGGAAGGCCCTCGGCGCTGGACCTCAGTGTCCGGGCTGAACAATGCCCCAAACAGCATTCTCAGCAGCTGCTTAAAGCAAAACAGCTGGAAAGGAAAAATGGAATCCAGGAAGAAGGAAAAGAAGAGAAAAATGCCCTGCTTGAAGGAGATGTCTGGCTGGAACCATGAAAAGGAGCACTTCTTTTTAGCGGCAGAATACACAATGCAACATATTGTTGTAATTCCCATGTGTTTATTTCTATGTGTGACTCTATTGTCAATGTTTTATTTAAGTATAAGCATTAATGTTCTTCAGTTGTTTAGTTAGCCTTCTCAAGCAGCCACAAGAGTAGAGGAATCTGGAAAATCCATACTTTTTGCTTACTCTCTTTCATTTTAATCTACTTTAAATAACTTTAGCCGGAATAAATATGTAAATATGTGGTTTTTAAAGATCATAGGGAGAGGATTCTTAAAAGAAAGAAAGAAAGAAAGAAAGAAAGAAAGAAAGAAAGAAAGAAAGAAAGAAAATATGAATTGCCTGATTATCAATGCAAAGCAGAAAGATTACCAATGCATTTAGTGAGCTTTAGTTTGGCATCAACAGACATTATAATGATTCTGACTGGTGTGCATACAATCCAGTAGATGTGTTTCTTGCTGCTATTTGAGAGGTCTTTTCTGAAAACTACCTGCACTTATTAAATACATCTATTGCAGCTGGCCCACAGCTCTGTAGCTAGGCAAAATGCCATGCTAGCAGATGGACATGAAAATGGGCAGGCAGGAGAACCAATGTTTGCATCAAATCCCAGTGTTATGGTCCAAATTCTATTCTGTCCAAGAATATTGACGTTGAAGGCTGCACTCTGAATTTTTGCCCTTGGTAACAAGGGCATGCCATTTGTAAACATGCCAGCTGAAAGTAGGAGATGAATATTCTCAATCACTGCAGCCATTACAAATGTACTTCTGTCCCTGAATGAGGGAAAAAATGCAAATAACAGTGAACAAATCTGGCTGATTTTCTTTTGTCAGAGTTCTAAGTGGCAAGACGTATCGGAGACAGTCTGGCCTCTATGCATTCAAGGGCCAGGTTTGGTTCTTAGTTATCTAGAGTATTGGTATTCCTTTGTAGGAAAAAAACCACAATTCTGACAGTAGGAAAATTTGGCCACCCTGCTGCCAAATTTTAAAACACTGTTTAAATGTGTTTGTGGAAGGGGTGGGGTGAGGGGTGAGGGGGAGTTAAGGACCGCCTTTCACCATATAAACCAACCAGGACTCTGTGTTCATCATTTGAGGCCCTTCTTTGTGAGCCTTTTCTGTGTGGCTCCCCATTTATACAATGCTCTCCCAAAGGTGGTCCGTCTGGCGCCTTCATTTTATGTCTTTAGGCACTAGGCAAAAGCGTTCCTCTACAACTAGGTCTTGGGCTGATTAATATTCTACAGTCTTTTAAATATGTTTGTGGAAGGGTGGGTTATTTTGTTGTTTTTATTTTAGCTGTTAACAGTATTTGTGCTTTTACCTTGTATTTTTATCTTGTGAACCGCCCTGAAATCTTGTGATGAAGAGTGTTATATAAATCTGAATGAATGAATGAATGAAGGAAAGTTTTTAAGGTTTAATGCTGTATTGTGTTTTTAATATTCAGTTGGGAGCCGCCCAGAGTGGCTGGGGAAACCCAGACAGATGGATGGGGTATAAATAAATTACTAATAATAATAATAATAATAATAATAATAATAATAATAATAATATCATCATCATCATCATCATTACGTGTGTTTTATCTAGTATTTTTATGCTGTGAACCACCCTGAAAACTGGTGGGTAATACATTAAAACCACAACAACAACTTTCTCTTAGGAAGCTCAGAAAACTGAACCAGTTACAAAACGAACTGTTGGAAGGAGCTCGTCCATCATTACAAACAGCCCAATCTCACTTTGCTTTTGAGATGTTAGCACTGTAAACTGATGGCTTGCTTTTTAAAACTGGAAGGAATGAATACATGCTTCCTATCTAAGCTTTGAGACTTGGGCTGCAATCTTACAAAGGCTTCTTTAGGGGTAAGTCACAATGAGACTTGCAACAGAGTATACATGGATAGCATCAGGCTGCATGTCTGCTTTTCAAAATAGGGATTTTTTAAAAGTCTTTTTTTAAAAAACTAACAGTCTCTTAATTTTTCTTTATATGAGTTATGGGTTCCCTTTCTAGAATGCTAGATTTGGATTGGATAAAAGATTACTCAGATGCCTTAATAAATCAAGAAATGCCTTTCCAGGGTTCCATATGTCTTTTGGCCTATGAATCTTTTAAAAGGTTATATATTACATCTCCATGGAGTCTTTCACCCTCCCCATACATCTCTTCCAAATGTCTTCTCAATGAGTTGATTCATTCTCAGCACCTGGTGTCAACACCCCTAAATAAAAACTGCAAAATATATTTGCAAATGGCACTAGCTTCTCTGTTTATGGGGGAGGGGAGGTGTGAATGCTACACAGCAGGCATCTCCAACCTTCGGCCTTCCAGATGTTTTGGACTACAATTCCCATCATCCCTGACCACTGGTCCTGTTAGCTAGGGATCATGGGAGTTGTAGGCCAATACATCTGGAGAGCCACAGGTTGGGGGTGCCTGCTACAGAGCATTAAGAACTACGTACTTCCTTACCAAAGGCTCCCATATCTCTTCTGTGCCTTAACTTAGAAACTCGTTTGCAGTGGAATGGCTGCAGTGCCATTGCTAGAAGCTTCATGGGTCGCCATCAGTGTGGATAGACAAATCTGTCACTTTTCTTTTCTTTCTCATCCCAGTCTTAAGTTCAGTTCTCTACTTTTCCACATCAGTTTTTGAACGTTTTCTTTTTAACATCCTCATGAAAATTGATCAGCATTTGAGTGCATTTTTCCCTAATACACACATTTTTGTATGCAGTTTCCCCAAATATATAATTTTCATTAACATATGCATTTTTATGCATGTTTAACTCTAGTGCATGCATTTTTGCACACATAGCTTGGCTGCAGAACTACACTGAAAAATTCAGAGAAGTGCAAAAATTGACAGATTGCTGTTGTCAGGGGTTCAGAAGGAGAGACACAGGAGGGGGAGCAAATGGAGAGTGAGGAGGAGGAGTATGAGGGGGGCGCAGGCAGTGACAGTGGCCAGAGTTATTCCACAAGCCTCTCTAGCGAATCGGAGGACTCACAGAAGGGAGCGCCGGTGGCCAGAACGAAGGGGGGTCCAGGGGGGAAGCCCCAGGAGGAAGGGGCCAGCGGGGAGTCCCTGAGCAGCAGCTGGAGATCAGGACCAGCGTCTCCACCAGAGCGCAGTGGGGAGGGGGAGTCCCAGGAGTCGGGACCAGTGTCCTCACCACCAGAGGGAGGAGAGGAGTTAGGTTTGGCAACACCCACATCAGGAAGCGGGGAAACGGTCAGAAGGAAAGTCACCGGCTGGGCGCGCGCGCCAAGTTCAAATGTACAGGAGCGCGGCACAGCGGGGAGCCCGGGAAGGGAGCCAGGTCCTAAAGCCCGCCGGAGGGAGGGGCAAGACTCAGGAGGCTCAGCGTCAGAGGAGTCCAGGAAGGAGGGAACCCCAGAGGGCAGAAGGACCCAGCGCAGGAAAGAGCAGCGCAAGAGGTGGAGCCGGGCTAGAATCTTAAACTGGTGTGGGTGGAGCAGTGAGTCAGAGGGGACTTAGCCGGTCTAGCGTTAAGACGTGGGTCTGCGCGCCCAGAGCTTGGAAATGGAAACTAAACTTTAATAAAGACTTTTGTATATAACATCCACTGGGCGTTGGTCCTCTGTGAGCTGGGACCTAGCGGCAGTCCTGACAGCTGTGATTTTGTTTGGGTATTGCTTTGGAAAGTGCAAATTGGGTAGGTGCACTTCTGCATGTGAACTGAACTGAATTTATTCCTGATCCCTACTTGTGAGAGGGCCTTCTCAGCACTAGCACCCCAGTTATGGGAAACCATTATCTCAGCTGACCTTTTTGAAATCAAAGGGTGACCTTCCTCAGTCTTGTCAGGCAGAGCTGTGGAGCCAGCCTCTTACCACCACCATCATTGCAGTTTACAATAAGTATCCACAACAATATGTTGCATTATTATATTTAGATATGTAGATATATATGCACACATATACACACAAGTGTGTGTATATATATATATACACACGCACGCACACAGAGAGAGAGAGAGCTTGAAAGTCAAAGCAGTTATGCTAGAGTACTTGAATTCCCAACTGCCAGATACTATTGATTTCAGAGGAGGCTGAACTTTACAACTTGATCTCAAAACTTGCTACGTCTGGCAATAAATGCCTACATATTCAGGTAGCCGTTTACGCATCACCAAAAAAGACAGCGCCCATTTTAAATAATATTTGTTCACTTCGTTTTCTACAACTGAAATTCTCTTAATAAAATATTAATAAAATAAAATATTAATATACTACTAACAACAACAATAACAACAACAGACTTTGGAGCATCACAGAAGTGTTCAACCTCTTTCCCGCCATCCATTTTTCTACTCCACTCAAGCTAATTCCCCCTACATACATAAACAACCCTAGATGCATGTTTACCTTCATTTCCATTGCGGGTGAGGAACAGTTTTCAGCTCCAGGGCTGCATTGCCGCATGGAGAATCTACACACACACCTCTCCATCCAGCAAGAAATAGAAATGATCACGGTTCAAGAATGCAATCTAGCCAGGCAAAAGCATTCACAGAGCAAAATCAGGGAAAAGGAGGGCTAAAAAGAGAGTTGCGGAGGGCTGCATTTGGCCCCTGGGCCTGAGGTTCTCCATCCCTTCGTTGCGTGCTTCTTGAACCTCACAGAGGGGAACAAACTTACAGCGGGCATCCCTTCCCTTCACTGCTCAGAATGTCCCCAACTCATCTGTTTTGGGGTTTGTTTTTTAAAGCTGTTGGGGCTTCCTTAGAATGTTTGCTTCTCCTCCAAGTTATAGCTTCATTCAGTGTTTGGGACAAGACAGTCTTCTTCCCAGCTGTGTTTTACTGTGAGGCCAAACAAGTTACAATAATGGAACGCCCTCTTCCCAGTCCCCTCTTCTTGGGGAAGAAGGCAAGCTCAATAAGCTACACACACCAAAAGCAGCACACAATGGCATTGGGTGAGGTACAGAGGAACTATTCCCCAGCAATTTCAGTGCCAGTCAGGCACAATGGATCTCTTAGACTCCTGCTGATGCTCAGATGTGAAAAAGCATCCCGTTGGCTGCTTTGGTGGTTCCAGTAATAAATAACACTTAAAAGACCGGGAAATAGTACAAACCATCTTCAAATGTGAGAACACCTTATAAAGAGTTCCCAGGAGATGTAGTGCGATTTTATTTGACATTTATTTAAAGATCAGCTCCTCCAAATGACCAATCATTTCCAGTCAGTAGGCTTGTTAGCTATACGAGATTTCTGGTTGCCATTTCCTGAGTTTTAAATAGCCTGCATGACTTGAAAATAAAAACCAGTTCTCTTCAGTAATGGGTATCTTTTTCCTGCATGGAAGGGTCCGTAAAACGATTCCCTTGACCAGATGTGCATTCAGACTCATTTGCTCCAATCCAGTGGCTCTGATGCACATGTACACACAGCACAGCACTTGCGGGCAAGGACTGTCCCATACACTTCATCGTCAGGGATTTGCATGCATTGACAGCAGAATAAATATGGGAGCTACAGCAAAACTTTGCATGAGCAGTGGAACACTTAATTGCTCCAAAGCTCAACAGGCATCAGGACTATTAACTCATCCCCCCTCATATGTTTAGTGAACTTGTGATGAAGGAAACTTCTAGCCACACTCGTGAAGTCAGCTTGGCCACTGGCCAACTCTCCAACATCCACACACTTGATGTTGATGGGCTATGAGCATATACATGCATAGGGCTCCTCCATTTGATTTGAGACCCTGGGGTAGGGGAGGATTCCTGATCACATAGAACAGTGTTTCCCAAACTTGGGTCTCCACCTGTTTTTTAAGACTACAATTCCCATCATCCCTGACCACTGTCATTGCTAGCTAAGGAAGATGGGTGTTGTAGTCCAAAAACAGCTGGAGCAAAGTTTGAGAAACACTGACATAGAGGAACTATCTGCACTTACAACCATATGTGTGTAGCGCCCTTAATGTTAATTGAGTGACAGTCAGGAGGCATGGGTAATGGGCATGCTCTCTTCCTCTCATGAAGTCACTGACTTCATGAGGGGAACTAGTGAACAGTCCTCTTTGCCATTTAGGGATGGGGAACCTCCTATGGCTACTCAGACGTTGCTAGATTACAGCTCCCATCAGACCAAGCCAGTATGGGCAATAAATAGGTGAAGTTACAGCTGCTTTGCTTTTTTGCCCTAAGAGATCACATCTTTGAGGGATGGGGAAAGTATGGCACATCAGAAGAATTCATAAGAATTGCAATTGTTCGATCTTCTTGGTCCTTTCTAGTCCTATGGCTGAGACAAGCAATGGCAACATGAAGACAGAAGACAGAGGATACTGAAAAGTCTAAGTCTGAGGACACAGTGACGGGTATTTATTGCTTGGATAGAATGTGGAAATCACAGAAGGTTATGGTCAGGTCTGGTCCATTAGCCAATGTGAACCATCCAAGGAAGGGCCCTTCTTCAGAGTGAGGCACCGAGTGATGACGCGGTTCTTGAGAGTTCCTGTGCCACCACAGTTTTGCAGCTTTGACAAAGAGCTGTTTAAATCTTAGACGCTATCTGCTGCCACCACAATATAGTCAGTGGTGCTTCAGTGAGGCCATTTCACTTCAGTCCCCCCAATGCCCCAGTCTGAGGAAGGACCCTGCGGAAACTCTAGGACAGGAAGGAGGAAGACAAGGAGGGGGAGCAGAGACAGTTTCTGGGCCAATGTGTTTTCAGCCACCATCAACAATGGCTTTTCCAAAAGTTTAGATTTGCCTCAAAAGGTTTGCTCACCTGCTTTAGGCAAATAAGGTATGTCCTCTAAGCAATTATGCCCCCATCCTGGAAAAAAAATATATGCAGGTATTGTAAAAGGGTGGGGGGAATTAAGGTTACTCTTGAGCTGATCTTATCGTTTCCAGCCTCCCTTTACTGATTTCCTAGCAGCTGTGATTCTTCCCCCCCTCTTTGTATCCAGTGCCAAGTGGGAGGGGGTACAGAATTCATTCCAATGTCAACAGCACCTCCTGGAGCACAAACCATAGATTTGACATGTTGCTATGTACTTCCCATGACAACCATGTTATGCATATTAGCGGGAGGTTTGGCAGCCGGCAAAATGGAAAGCAATAAAAGAGGAAAGCATTCCAAATCCAATTTGGAAAGAGGACAAGTCCAGGTTTACTCATGCTTAACACAGCCCCAGCCAGATAGCTTTATCTTTAAAAAGCAAAGCAAACAGGCAGGCAAATAACCTTATTTATTACAGAGGGCACTGTTTTTTGTTGTTGTTGTTTTTTTAAAAAAAATGTTTCAGTGCTATGTGGGGAGAAGATGGGGGGGGGGAGATGAAGAGATTGTGTTTGAACGCGGAACGGCTGTAACTGTTAATTAAAATTAAATAATATTGGGAGAGTTTCGCATTATTCTTCCCAATGTTATATATGGTCCAATCAGACCAGCAGATAGCCCTGAGCTGCCAAACACGAGGGGAAAGGACTCAGTTCTGGACAAAAAGAGAAAGACAGAATTGAAAACAAGGCACTGAAAGCATGCAGCGAGAGACAAGGCATTCCTCAATAGTCCATACTTTCTATGTGTGGCTATTTTGCACAGAGATGTATACAGGATGCAATAATTAGCCACCATAATGCACAAGGGCACTGAAAGGCAAATGGTACTGAAGAGAAACACAACAGAGGACATTTCTGTGGAAGGCATCCATTTTGCCTAAGTCCGCTCAGGGAAAAGAAGTGAATATGCAAAAAGAATTTATGTCCACTTTTTAAGAAAGGAAAACTTTCCTGACCTGAAACTTCTATATAATTTATGGTTCATTCAGTCCTCATGGGCATCACCCACAGAGAGAAGCAAATTTGACTGAAATTGATAGACCTATAAAAGATATGGGGGAGTGTAAGTACCTAAAATGTGAGAGAAGCATTTGTACTGCAACACACTTGTCAATGAAAACACTGGGGTGGGGGGGGTGGATTGAGTAATAAAAGAAGGCAAAGACAAACACCATGCAATTGTTTTAGTATACTAGCGCTGCAATCCTATACTTCAGAGGTGGGGAACATCACACCTCTCCAGCCTTTCTATCCAACCCTTAGGACACTCATCATGACATGTACCAGGCCACAAACCTCCTCAGCCCTGCTCTGTGTCCTCCTCATTTTATTTTCGCCTTTCTAAAATATGTCCTTGAGCAGTGATAATGCCTCTTGCTTGCCTGGATGGAGAGAGCAGAGAAGTGGATATTGAAACCTCTGGTTTTTGTGCAACTGGAACGTAGCCTTTCATACCACAATACAAGTTACCTCTGCTTCATCCAGGGACATGGGTGGCGCTGTGGGTTAAACCACAGAGCCTAGGGCTTGCCAATCAGAAGGTTGGCGGTTCGAATCCCCGCGATGGGGTGAGCTCCCGTTGCTCGGTCTCTGCTCCTGCCAACCTAGCAGTTCGAAAGCATGTCAAAGTGCAAGTAGATAAATAGGTACCACTCCAGCGGGAAAGTAAACAGCGTTTCCGTGCGCTGCTCTGGTTCGCCAGAAGCGGCTTAGTCATGCTGGCCACATGACCCGGAAGCTGTACGCCGGCTCCCTCAGCCAATAAAGCGAGATGAGCGCCGCAACCCCAGAGTCGGTCATGACTGGACCTAATGGTCAGGGGTCCCTTTACCTTTACCTGCTTCACCCACATTTGGGCCTCTGGTTCCACCCACCAGTGGGACTAGCAGATATGTCAGATTTGGTTTCTTTCAATGACTCATTTTTCCTGACTCCATTCTTCGCATTTCCACAGAGGTTGCAATTTTAAAAACTTCATGTATTGTTTCAGAAATGGCAGGGTGGGGTTTTTTGGTAGCTTCACTTTTAAGTGCAAACTGAATCAAATTTCTCCCCCTGTCTCTAACCACCACTGGCACATGCCCCCCCAAATGTTTTCCAGGAGGGAATGCAACCCTCAGGCTGAAAAAGTTTTCCCAGATGGTTCAGTCGGTAGAGCATCAGACTCATAATTTCAGGGTGGTGGTTTTGAGCCCCACAATGGGCAAAATAATCCTGCATTGTAGAGGGTTGGGCTCGATGACCCTCATGGCCCCTTCCTAACTGTACAATTATATGATTCTATGATTTCTGATAGGCACACCTATTAGGGAGTATGGCCCACTGAACTATTCAACTATTGAGTCCCACCAAAGCCCACACAATAGGGCTTTCCCACTTCTCTCACCATGTGCCTCTACACCCTAAAAAAATGCATTGGGGGGATTGGGAGGTTCTGAACTAGCACATGGGCCAGTGGAGAGGAGAGCAAAAGTGCCTGCATTGAAGGATCAATCTGCTTAGCACTTCATCAAATTGCTGCAAATGGCACTTACTTCTGAGTAGATACAAAGAGCATTGTACTGCCAATACCAAAAAGAGAAATATAAGTGCAAATATTTTTTTTATCTTCATTATGTTTTCAAGTGACAAAATAATCTGATGTCCTCATTGGCTGTTCAAAGGTATGTTAGTAAGTACCTTCGACATAATATGGTCCTAGTTATTCAATTAAACTATTCATAGCACTATAATACCCAACACAATAATCTTGAAAGTTTGCCACTGGATTAACAATAGTATTTAGAGAGGGAGGGAGGAAAGGATGAAGTATTAGAATCTGATACTCATACTAATTCATTGGCAACTATTAAAACAGAACTACAGCTGGAGTAGAATGTCTGTCTTATCAGTTTTGAATGACATAAGCATTCCTCTTTGCATAGGAGGTTAAGCTGTTGAATTCTGGCAGATTTGTAGGTGGAAAACGTCTTTAAACAGTAGATAAAGCAAATTAAACTAATCTATGTGCAAGAGAGAAAGATGTTCTTGGAACCCGCAGAGATAAAATTGGTCCAATAGCTGTCATTCAGTGATATGAGTCAATGGGAATTTCCTCCATCTTTTCTGCTCCTGTAACCTGGAGTCCAAAAACTATTTTTGTAACACTTCTAAGCATTTTTACAATGAATACTCAACACATTCACTGCACTACTTAATGTGTCAAAACCGTGCAAGCACTCTCAATGACAGACTTTTTGCCATACAGGATCTCTGAGTTTTCATTTGTCTACGAATTGAAAAAAGGGCGCATTGGGAGATACAGCTGAAAAAAGCACTCTGCCAGGAATTTGTGTGTGTGTGTGTGCGTGCATACGTGCTACATTCCGTGGAGGTTTTTCTACATCATTTTCAGCTATGTAGCTTGACTCTCTTCAATATATTGAGAAAGGGAATATTGTAGCTGTAGGCTAGGTACAAAGTTTATACTCAGCTCTGCAGGCCTCTTGAGAATGTACTCGGCCAAGTGCTAGCTTACATGCAGGGCACACAATCCAACAACTCACAGCTGAAAACAGGGACATTCTTCTGTACTTGTATCAATTCTGTCTGGTCTGGTCCATGGCATTTTGCTGCCTGCGGCAATGACAAGGTGGTGCCCTCCCATTTCCCTACGGCAGGACTGCAGCTCAGTGGCAGAGCATCTCCAGGTAGGTCTGGGAGAGGTCTGAAATCCTGGAGAGCTGCTGCTGGTCACTGAACTATATGGACCACTGGGTTTGGCTCTATATAACAAAATAGCTCAGTTGGTTAGAGCATGGTGCTGATAATGCCAAGGTCGCAGGTTCAATCCCTGTATGGGGCAGCTGCATATTCCTGCACTGTAGAGAGTTGGACTACATGCTCCTCAGGGTCCCTTCCAACTCTACAATTCTATAATTCTAAGGCAGCTCCCTAAATGTCGTGGGTTGTAGGTGGTTGCAGTCGAGACCTGACACGCCAGGACCAGGGTATGGATGCTAACAATGGTAGCAGTTCAATGGAAGATGGAAACTTGATGAGGCTGGAACACAGGAACAGGAGAAGGAACTGGAGGAAGGACAGGCACACTGGAGCAGGAACTGGCAACAGCAGAATATAAACCACGTTGCTGTGGCAAAGAACCAGGGCAAAATGCTGGCCCTATATACTCCTCTTGGGTTTGCCTCCAGGTGCTCCACATCTCCTGATCTGGCCACACCTGCCAGGCCACACCTGACTCCCCCAAGACAAACGCAGCAAGGGCCTGGTTCTCCTCACTGCACTCAAGGCCTGGCCCCTGCCAATACTCATGGTACTCCTTTCACTAAGTTCCTATACCAAAGCTTCCCAGGCTGAGAGTTGAAGGGCATGCTGTAGAACACACACAACTCTGTCCCTGCCAACACAACACTTAAATTGCCAACCCCACTGTATCAGCCACTTGAAGCAGCCACTTCATTCTGCCTAACGGTAGGGCTGGCTCTGGTTTCTATTTTCAAAACTAGAATAACTGCACAAGTTCATATACAGCCCACTGCACCTTCTCTATGTTTCACTAGCCTCTCTTATACTAGGCTTCCTATGCTATGCAGGATATGAGAGTAAACTAACCATAACTTTCATTTTAGGTTCCAACCCTATGCACACTTAGATGTCTCTACAGGTGCTTCTAGCATGTATTAGTTTTGCATATGTTCAGTCAGTCATACATCCATTCTGCTGCCCCATTTCTGTGATTAAAAAAAAAACCAACAGCATGGAAATTTGCATTTGTGCACATGCTTTAACCTAAAACATGCATGTTTCTATGGATTTTGTTATATTGTTTAATGGATAACTATAGTGAAAAATTCAGAGAACTGTGATTCGGGAGTTGTGGAGCAGGCTGCTGAACTTACAAATGTGAACCAAACAAAAGCTCCCAGCATTCCTCCTTGGAAGAAAGCCCCACTGATTACAGTGAGACTTGTGTACAGGATCACATCACCTACATGCTTAACAGAAGGCTTAAACTCACACGGGGCATGGTTGTGGTACTTACTACAGAATAGCTCAAAATTCAGACACAGACGGAAAAGAAGTTCACAAAAGTGTGTGCAAGGCATAATTTAAAAAAAGTCCTTAAAGCGGGAGGGCAGATCATGATTTACCAGGGACATAGATAAGAACATAGGATATGTCCTTAGTTAAAGGGGGTAGTTGAGACACATGTTGTATGATCTGTATGAAGAGGAAACATAGGGATGTCAATTGGCTCTCCAAAGAGAACTACAGAGCAGATCATGGAGAGAGCTATCGACCTACCCCTACTTAGGAGTGTAGCTCAGCCACTTCACTCTGGTTGTCATTATTCTGTTTATATGATCACCACAAGCATTATTACTGCAGGTACATTGTGCTCTTCTGCTGCAAAAGCAAGTCTCAGAATGACTTACAATATACAGTATGGCATGGGAAGAGGTGGTCTTTAAGTATCCTGACCACGGCCGGATTTAGGTTTGATGAGGCCCTAAGCTACTGAAGGTAATGGGGCCCTTTATATGTCCAGCTGTCCTTTGTCAGCAACAAATTGTCACTGTTTTTGTGCTGAATATATGCCATGCAACCAGTCCATGCAGAATGTAGGCACCCTATATATAGAAATGAGCAAACCAGTGATATTTTAGGGAGCAGGCTAGCAGGCGGGGCCCATTACTTACACCATAGGAGCCTACACAACACAAAACACTGTTGCTGTATGTAGGTTTTATTTTATTTGCTTTTTATCTTATATTTTGGAAATGTACATCCAGTTGTTGTTTTCTTTAATTTGGGGGGGGGGCCAAGAGAGTGGGGCTCTAAGCTATAGCTTGTTTAGCTTATACGTAAATCCGGCACTGATACTGACCTTAAGTCACTGAGTGTTTTAAATTTTTGACTTGTTTCAGGATAGGGTTGCCATATGTCCTGAATTTCCCAGACATAGCCAGGATTCGGCCATCAGAAATAGTGTCCGGGTGGGATCCTGAAGGGCTGATTAACCCCACAAGTGTCACACCCATTTCTTTCTCCTCCCTGCACTCCCCACTGCAAAATAGTTGTCATATTCCATAGATTAGGAATGCTGAACCTATTTATAAACCAGATTTATGCTTTTCCCAAATAGTATCTACCTTATTACACATGGGCCTTTTCACCAATGGATGTTAATTATCTTGTATTTGAGAGCCTTTTTCAAGCATGCTGTGGACCAATATCGAGAGTTCATGATTTCATAAATTTTCAAGGGCTGATGATATGATGCAGTAATTGTGCTGACCCACATGCACAATTTAAACCACTTAATGTATGTTTTTAGAGTGAGCGAAAGGCTATATGTTCATTAGTGTGGCATTATTGTCAATAACAGTGGAGAGTCATTATCAGCAAATGACACAAATATGGGAGGAACAGAGGGTGTCCCCCCCAAAAAAAAATCTAACCCTGAACCATTCTCTTACTGAGATGATACCAATGCTTATTGTTCAGCAACACTGCACTATAATCTGAGTTTAATTGATGGCATTTTTAGTCAATGTGGTTTGCAGGCTCTGATCAATAAAACTCCTTCTTGCAGTTTGCATTGGCCAGAAATATATTATCTAAAACACTGTAATTTGCAAGAAACCCTTATACTGAACACCACAAAACAAAATGCCAATAACAGCATATTAAAAGAGGAGGGCAGCATATAATGCCAATAGAAACATAACAAAACAATGTGCATTAAAAAAAGTAAAATTAAAACTAAGGGTGTGCATGTTTCCCAGATGAAAACAGATACAAAATTGAAAACCCCCAATTTTCATTCCAAGGATATCTTTGTGAATTCCCCCTCACATATTCTTATTCTCAGTGCTATTTTTCTAGAAAAAGAGGTGCCAGAACTCATCATGAATGCCTCCCTTGTTCTCTTATAATGGTAATGGAGCCCAACTAAGAGGTACCGAAACTGAGTTCCGTCAAGTTCCAGCTCAAAAAAAGCCCTGCTTATTCTTATTCGTGTTCTGCCACAACACTTCCCCAGTAAGGACCACTTTGTGTGGACTCTGCAAGGTCCCAGGCAGAGGAAGTCAGGTCTTGCAGGACTTCCCATTGGCCCACATGGACACATGAGACTTCGTGGGAGCTTGTGTGGTCCTGTGAGGTCTCTCAGAGATTGGTATGGCACTACCAATGTGGTGTAGTGGTTAAGAGCGGTAGTCTCGTAATCTGGGGAACCGGGTTCGTGTCTCCGCTCCTCCACATGCAGCTGCTGGGTGACCTTGGGCCAGTCACACTTCTCTGAAGTCTCTCAGCCCCACTCACCTCACAGAGTGTTTGTTGTGGGGGAGGAAGGGAAAGGAGAATGTTAGCCGCTTTGAGACTCCTGAAGGGGAGTGAAAGGCGGGATATCAAATCCAAACTCTTCTTCTTCTTCTTCATTGCTGATCACAAGACCCAGCCTTAATCCAAACCCCAACCGTCTCCATTAAAGGGTTATGCTGAGGACTTTGTTGATTGCCGGATTGCCAGGTCCAGAAAGGAACTTTACTCCCAAACACAATTAGCTACTGGTCACAAGGTGCCCACCTTTCTCTCAACAAGAACAATTTGCTATTGTTAGGGCTGTCACAACAGTGGAAGACGAATGGCATTGGGCAGGACTACCAACTTATGGTGCTCCAGCAGATGGGCTGGGCATGTCTTCAAACAGAAGGTGGAGCTGTTCAGATCAGGATCCTTGCCTTCTGCAATGCCAAACCCATCCATCTGCTGCAATCAATAAAGTTGTGACCTAACTTTAACCCATACAATGGTCTTGTCTGAATGCCTTCTCTTTTCCACAACGCATGTTGCAGGTCACACTCTGGACCTTGTTTTCTCAACAGGGAAAAAAGAGGGTGATCTGAACATAGGAGGATATTAACACCAGCCCCTTGTCATGGTTCTATCACTTTCTGTTGAGTTATAGGCTTTGAGAACATTTCCCCCTCTGCAGAGGTGGGGGATCTATTGAGATAGTCTGCCCTTGGAGGATGATGGATCCAATGGGTTTTCAGAAGGCTCTGGGTTTTCCCCCCAGATTATATGACTGGTTCTTCTGTTGAGGCCCTGGCCAACCATCCTACTTGCTCAGGCCCATGTATTATTTTTGCCAAGCAGGTGAAACCAGGGCTATACCTAAAAGATGAGGGATGGAATCCATCTGGGGAAATATTTAGGAGCATTTTCCAGTGTCAAATTCCAACCCCCCCCAAAAAAAAAAGTCTCTTGGGTACACATTGACAATGTATATATCCTCTCTAGAGTTCAAGCATCCGAAGAATAAAAGCAAGGTCCTAGTGATGCATTTTGTTACGATTGTACTGTACAAAATAAAGCTTAAAAAACACAAGGCATTAAATAAGACTATATTTCTAACACCCTATTATGTGAGCTGGAACGTTATAATTATCTGTCAGATCTGACAAAAGCTAGTAAATCTGCAGGTCATACTGTAATCAGCCAAACAGCAATGTCAGGATTTTGTAACGTCTCCCCTACCCAAGAGCAATATACCCATAGAAACTGAATGGGCAGCAAAACCAACCCAGATGTTCATTCTCATTTCAAAATTATTGCTTCTCCCTAATCATTTTAATAGATTCACTTGCATATGCATTATACATATTGAAAAGTTTCAGAGGTTTATTTCAGGGATGCCACAAAATTTTGCAGTGTTTGCTGTTTGGGACGAAACCAACAGCATCACCTCCCATGAAACCATTCCAGCATAAAATTCTGCACAATTAATATGACAACCCTGACTTATTACCACATACTTCCTATTTCCCTTTCATGATCTAAATATCCCCCACATACACACATACACATTGGTCCATAATACCAACCACTTTGCCTTCAGTGGGTGGAACATATTGTCTCCTGCACCATTAGCTCCACTATTCTGCATGGTGCCTATGTTTTGCCCCAACCCTAATTTTCTATAGGTATGAAAAAAATCATGGGTTTATTTTATGTGTTTTCTGCAAGGAGTCGAAAGTGGAATCAAAGGCTTTCGCCAGTTCCACCCTGCAAGGAGGCTAGGCTGAGAGAAAGTGACAAGCTTGAGGCTGCCCAGTATGTTTCATGGCTTCGTTGGGATTTGAACTTGAGTTTCCTTTGTCCTCGGCCACATTCACAATGACTACCCCAGGGATAGAGAAACTGTGCTCCCTTAGATGTTTGTACACTCCAACCTCCCATCAGTCCCAGCTAGCATGTGCAGTGGTCAGTGATGATGGGAATTTCAACCCAATGACATCTAGAAGGCCACAATCCCTGCCCTGTTCCATACCAGCCTTTGAATGGACCACACTGGTTCAGAAAATAAGTGATGAATTCTTTTCTCTGTTGCCTTTCTCCTTACTTCACTTGTACTTATGTGATTTTTTAATGTACCAGTATTTGTGTTCATATTTTCAGCTGTCCCCATCCCCAGTACTAGAAGTGTGTAACTTAAGGTTTAATGCTGTTATCAATAAGTGGAGATGTTGCTTTGCAACCAGGCAGAGTGGCATGATCTTCACTGAGGTAGCGTGTGCTCTGAGTAGCTGCATAGTTATGAGGGAGCTTTCCTCTGTATGCTTGGCTTAATGTCTCCCTGCTATAGCCAAGGCCTAGGTTAGACAAAACCTCACTATTTCTCCTCAAATTATACACTCGTTTGTTCAGCTTCCTCATTAAAATGTTATCAAGACTGTTCTCTTTGGACTCCACCTGTGTTATTTAAGTGACTTTACTAACACAGAAGTAATTTAGAGAAAAGCATATGGACTAAATCAGCAAATTGGCTTCCTTTGCATGAGCTAAGGATTTGGCCCATCTGGTCCATGGCCAGACACATAATTGTATCATTTTCTCAACCCAGACTCTGGTTTGCCCATGAAAAAATTAATAATAATAACAAAAACAACAATCAGCAATGGACTCAAGATTTTTGTGACTCAGCCCTGAAATGCTGATTTATCTGAACAGCCATATTGGGTGACATTAGCCTTGGCATGCTAATGTGTTTGTGATGCTCTGCCAGTGTTGTTGAGGATTCTTCTCTTAATTTCTAAGTGGGAGGGGGAAAATAATGGCCAAAGTGCTCTCGTTAAGCTGCCAAGAGAGCGCTGAGGCTGTTCAAAATGTCACCGTCCTGCTGTCTACTTACCTTGGAGGCTATTTAACGCGACAAGAAGGGAGAGTAATAGGATGTTGCATTAATCATCCTTGCCCTTACTCAACCATGAGAAGATCTGAAACACCTGAAAAGAAATGAGTCGTCCCAACTGAGCAGTACCGCTGCTCAACCAGCATCAGTAAGGCAAGAATCCAAAGCAGGCCGATCTGAAAATAAGAAGGGAAAGGCTGGCAATTAAACATTGACTTAGCATGGCAGGAAAAAGAAAACCTGGTGCAATCGAATCAGGATTTTGCAATGCACATGTCTTGTTCAAAACCAGAGAGCTCTTTGCCTCTCAGTATGCAAACAGGCCTGCAGGAGAACTTAATTAAGTTGAAATATCACGAAATCTTGTATCCTTCTGTCTCCAGGCCCCTACAATCTCCTCAGTAGCAGTGAATATGTTCTACTATTTGCCTGACGCACACAAGTATCAAGCCGTGAGAGGTTTTGCTACATGATAAAGCCATTGGGAGGTATTTTTGCAGAAAAGAGGTAGCAGCGATTCTACTTTCTTACAAGTATATGGCTGACAGGGAAGGGAAGAAACGAAAAGGAAGCTAATGGCTATTTTAATCTAAACTCGACAACAACCAAATCAAAATATATATTAAATTGCATTTATTTAAGCGTATATATTATGTTACTGTTTGTTTTTCAGCCACTGCAAAAGCTTAAAAATCCTCTTTGATGCACTGGCCTAAAAAATTTTGACCACACTTACAACCAGAGTATAAAATCAATTTTCTGTACTCTCATTTATCTCACTACTGATGCTTGCTTGCTCTCTAATGGAATGGCACTTCAGGAGAGGTAGTTATTTTACTTCTGAGTGGCATTACAGAAGCCTTAAATGGTCTGAAGTGATGGCATGTGGCCTTCAGGAATATTTAAATTCTGCTTTTCTCTGAGGTCGGGCTCCTGCTCTCTGTCTCCATTGGGAGGGAGCAGTTGCTGGGGTCAAAAACAGAGAAGTAGGTCTAGGCCAAAGCCTAATGCTTAAGGATAAGGGTGGCCATGGGTCCTACTTTACAGAGGGCGGTACTCTGAAAGCCTGTCAGAGGACAGTTCTGTTCTTGAAATGCTCTTCTGTTTGAAGCCATTCGGGACTAAATCCACTTTAAAGGTAAAAGAACCATAAGAAGGAAGAGCTGAGGCTCAAAATCACCCAATAAGTGGGCATCAGACTGAGTAGGAACACAATTGCATACCCTTCAACATCTTGGGAGGGCAAATCAGGACACAACCTCCCCAACCCCACACCATCACACCACCGGCCACCTTTCCCCACACACATGCACACAAGCCACACACACACACACACACTTCTTGAAGCAGCGCCGGAGGAATAGGAGAGTGCAGCACCAAAAAAACTCAGTCTTTTGGTTCCACCCTCTTTTGGTTTCTGGGCAAGTGTGGCATCAGCTTCCAGAAGTACATTGGTGGCCATGGTGTTGGCAGTGGCAGCGGAGGTGGAAGAAGAACTGGAGGCAGCGGAGATGGAAGCAGAGGAATCCAAAATGGGACATCCAGGATTGGCACCATAATCTGGGGTGGCTTCTGTAAATCCAAGGTGTCCCACTCAAAATGGTGCAGTTTCACCATGTGCAATGGTCAGATGTTTCATAATTCTGTTTGAATTATAGCACCTGTACATATAACTTACTCAGTGCCAGATTTACGTGTAAGCTAAACAGGCTATAGCTTAGGGCCCCACTCTCTTGGGGGTCCCAAAAAATTCAAAGAAAATAAAACTGGATGTACATTTCCAAAATAAAAGATTAAAAAACAAAATGAAACCTGTATACAGCAGCACTGTTTTGTTTTGTGTAGGCTCCTATGATGTAAGTAATGGGCCCCGCCTGCTATCCTGCACCCTAAAATATCACTGGTTTGCTCATTTCTATATATAGGGTGCCTACATTCTGCATGGACAGGTTGCATGGCAACATGGGCAAATGGCTTTAGAGACCTATTAGGTCCATACGTTACCATATAGCATATATTCAACACAAAAAACAGTGGCAATTTGTTGTTGACAAAGGACAGCTGAACATATAAAGGGCCTCTTCAGGAGCTTAGGGCCTCCTCAAACCTAATCTGGCCCTGAACTTACTACATAAGATTCTTATGTAAATGTCTTTCTTCTTCTGCCTAGCTTTTTTTTTGGGGGGGGGAGTGATGGATTTCCTCTCTTTTTTAGTGATATGTAAGTGGTCACTCTCCTTGCAGAAGACTTCAGGCCTTGATTACATAAACTCTCAAGGGGCTTGAGCCTGGGTCTCGGGAGACGTCTTCTGTCAAGAGACAGGGCCATGTCATGGTAGGCAAAGGCAAATTCTCCTGCTCCTAGCCGAAGCACTTTTCCTGCTTGCAAGCTCACCTCAAACATCAGATTGGGCATTGTGATAACAAGATCCTGTACTAGATAGCCTTTGGTCAGATCCAGCAAGGCTCGCCTTAGGTTCTTACACATGGAGCATAGTGCAGC
The DNA here is from genome assembly GCF_964106915.1 of Podarcis gaigeae. Classification (NCBI taxonomy): domain Eukaryota; kingdom Metazoa; phylum Chordata; class Lepidosauria; order Squamata; family Lacertidae; genus Podarcis; species Podarcis gaigeae. Next base: position 30,707,148 of record NC_139688.1, read on the forward strand.
AAATTGTGAGCCCCTTCAAATAAATATCTGCACTGTTGTGGTGCAATCCCTCTCCTTTGGCAAGCACTTTGTCAAGAGTGCAGCAGGATGGATGCACAGAAAGGTTTGTTTATCTAGGTGAATACTGCTCTTTCAGACTAAAGAAATGCACCCCCTGAAATGCACCTGGTGCCATGAAAAATAAACCCTGTGAAAATTCAGCACTTGCCAATATGTTTTGTCCCAGTGTGATCTAAAAGTTGCCTTCCAGCTTTTTCCAGTGAAAAAAAAAATCCAGATGAGCCTCACTTTTGGAGAGTAATCTTATTTTTTTGACAAAGCATTCCCAGTGTGATGTTCTATTGCATGGTCAGCCTTTCAGTGTTTTGCACCACACCCTCTATTTTTGTTAATTATGCTTCTATGCAAACATAGAAGTGACATTTAAGGGCATACCTTAAAGCCCTGTAAGGTTTTACGAACTTGTTTAAGAAAATGAAATCCAGATAAATTTCCTATTGAGAATGTTGGGTCCACTTAAAGCCAACTGAACCCAATAAATGGCACATAACTGACTGATGACTGGAAGCCATGGCAAGATTCTTGAGACCATATTTGGATTATGCCTGTTATTGTGTTTTACATAGGTTTGGTTTCTGCATCCCATAACACTGCCACACACAAAATGAGCTCATGAATCACAAAGTTGTCTGATCTGGTATAGACAATGGAAGCAGCCATGGTTTTACTGTTCAATTCCCCCTGAGAGCAAAATAAGCTCCATCACTCCAAGGAGGATTTTCTTCATGTAGTCATGAGATTGCAGTTATGGGATTGTTGTCTGTCACATGATGGTGTATGTTTTGACTCCACAGAGTGGGAAGTGACGGAGACAGGGTGTTTGTGTTAGTGTGTTCCTTGAAGTGGTACTATTGTCCTTTGTTCATTCTCTTTGCTGTCTGATGCTAGAGAGAGAGGGAGCCATGCTGCAGTGCTCTGTGTGTGTTTATATGTAAATAAAGTAGATTAGCCAAAATGCTGAGTTGCTGAGGTCTGTTACACAAACTGCGAACACACTGCGGATCCCTAAGTATGCCTATGTCTGTTGGCATCGGTCGCTGTGATGTTCGGGCTGAAGAAAGCTTTTGAAGCTCCTGAATGATTGACCAGGAGGGAGAGAACATGCCAGTCTGGCATGTGTCTCTGCCAGGGTCCTACTCAAGTGTAGGATGAGCTCCTGGCATACTTATGGCGCCTAGCAGCAAAGTGTCCTATGTGCTAGTCACTCAGGCTGTGAGTGGCTGGATATGATATTGCAGAAGTTTTAAGGAACAAAATTGAGGTGGGAGGATGGAGGTAGCACACAACTCTCACTATGATACCATTTTAAACAGTTAAGACCTTCCCCAGAATTATTTGGGAGAAGCTGTGGCAGATTAAAGTAGTACCATAGGGCTTTAAATGTATGGTGTGAACGTGATCAACCTTGCAATGGAATCGGCTGGACTGCGGATTATAAAGTGGACCATTGATGTGAGCCAGGTCGTGATCTACCCAAAACACATCAAGTGAATAGGACAAATTTCTCCTCTATCACTAGCTGCATTTGATAGAAACACCAGTTTATTTAAGGGGACAAGAACATGCATATTTCACACAGACACTTGTATAAGCACCCTGTATGTGTGTTCAGCGTAATGTGTGAACAGCCCTTTTTTGAATGGTGTGAGAAACTGAAGCAAAAATGGTCAGTGGTGACAGTACACCCTGTATTCAGAAGTGCAAATTCTCCCACTCTTTATCAGTCTGATTACGCTCACTTCTTCAGCAGAAAAGCTAAAAAAGAATAAAGTATGGCCATGAACGTTATTTAGACAATGAAAAATGTCTTAATGAAAAGCAACTGAGACTCTACAGATTTAGATCTAAGCCTTTTAGAACGTAGAAATACATCAGGAGAAGAATTGGCTGCCTTAGTGTACATGACAGTAAGAAGATCAATAAAGACTTATTTTCCAACAAAATCCTACTGAGATCTAAGCTAATGCCAGAATTACAACCCATCTAAATAATGCAAAGGGAGCAAAATGTTCTAATGATGTATCATACAATATCTATGCTAGGAATTAAAAAGTAATGGAACCAAGTCATTCCAGTCCTTAAAGTTTTCTGGTGGAGAGCAGAATGATCCAATCTGATCCATTATGGTTCATAGAAACCAGAATGTATCGTGGTGCCCTTACTCCCAAAGCCCTCCTGACTGGACAACCACTACAGCTAATGCACCATCCCAAATCCTCTCACCTTCAAAAAATATTTTCTGCACTGCTCTCCATTCCCAAAGGATTACCAGTTCAGGGAGATGTGGCCAGACCGTCCAACAATATGAAGAGTTTGAAGGGAACCAGTTGCAGAGCCCACAGCAGCACAGAAGGAGTGGGACTTCTTAGGGGAGGGAGAAATGCAGAGCATATAAACCCCATTTGTCTTCCCCACAGGTCTGAAAATACCAGTGCATATAACCAACTCAGGCACTTATGGGAGGAACATACACAAGTAGAAAAAACCAGGGGATCAGGCCAACATACAAAGACACAATATACGGCAAGAAAGTACACCGAATGTATTTGTCACAATGTACCCACTATACCCACTAGGGACGCAGGTGGCGCTGTGGGTTAAAGCCTCAGCGCCTAGGGCTTGCCGATCAAAAGGTCGGCGGTTCGAATCCCCGCGGCGGGGTGCGCTCCCGTTGTTCGGTCCCAGCGCCTGCCAACCTAGCAGTTCGAAAGCACCTCCGGGGGCAAGTAGATAAATAGGGACCGCTTACCAGTGGGAAGGTAAACGGCGTTTCCGTGTGCGGCTCTGGCTCGCCAGAGCAGCGATGTCACGCTGGCCACGTGACCCGGAAGTGTCTCCGGACAGCGCTGCCCCCTGGCCTCTTAAGTGAGATGGGCGCACAACCCCAGAGTCTGTCAAGACTGGCCCGTACGGGCAGGGGTACCTTTACCTTTACCTTTACCCACTATACAATACACACAGTGCATACAAGCGGTACTCCAGAATCATCATACTAAGTACAATATTACAATAAATGATATGTATTCATTATCTCCAACACAAGGAACTCTGCTAGCCACTACACAGCAGTTGCCTCAACTTGTACCCAATGTGGGACCTTGTTGACTTAACAGGCTGAAGAAGGAGTTTCTCTTCGAAACTGGGATCACTGGGCTCCAGTCCTGTTTACTACACTGCTCTGTCGCTTCCAATAATTCCTTGTGTCAGGGTGGGGTGGGGGAGAGAAAGAAGCTATGGTACTACAACTTACAATGGCTGGCTCCCCCTCACCAATGAAAGTGTTGGAGAATTTCTCTTCTCACCCTGGGGTGAGGAAGTTCCCACAATTTCTTTGCCTACAGAATTTTGAAATATTGTTTACATGCAGGTCTAGAAGAAAGTGTGCAAGACAGAGGCACCTCCAAAGCACCCCAGGTTCCCTTCAAAAACAAAGGGCAGCCCCAGAAGGACAGGCCTCTAGGACTCCAGTCAGAACACACTGAGGCTCCTTTCTATGTGCATAGTGGGCCCTTTGTTCTGGTTCCCTGTGAATAGGGTTTGATTGTTAGCTGTCTCTGCCACTGTAGCTCTGTGAGGTAAAATAGGGGTCTCGTAGCAGCTCTCAGCATCCTTAACAAGCTATAGCTCCCAGGATTTTTGGGAGGAAGGTGTGATTGTGGCCTTAGCAATGGTTCTTCTGTCTTTCTCCAGAACTACACAGGACCCAATGATTATTTATTTTACTCTCAAATTGGGGCATGAGCAGAGAAGAGTTTGCCCTACACATTATGACTAGGGATGGGCTGAGCAGTGAATTCCATCCCACTTCACACTCACTGACAATCATAGAGGTGTGCCACCTCCTGGTGTCCCGTCCCATCCCATTGTACACACTTTGTATGCATGTTGTGCTCCTCTTTTTTGTTTTACATAAAATACACACTTTTAATCTTTTCCAACACATTCCTCAATAAAATATCATTTTTGTGTCCCCTTTCCAGCACCAGCACATTTTGGCATCTGAGGCGAACCACAAAATGGTGCCAGCCGGGGAAGAAGGGGTGAGTAAAGATTTACACTGGCAACAAGGAGGCAACGAAAATCTATATCAGGATCTGCAACCCCCGTGTGGATCCCACCGCTTGAGGCAGTCGACTCACCTTACCTCATAAGTTGGTTGGCCCTTCTGTGCACCAAAAATGCATTGCAAAACCCAGAGGAGTGTTGATTCAACTGGAAGTTGCATGCTGACCCCACCAGCAATCTTAGCAACATCCAAATGGGTTGGTCTGCTGTGAAAAGAATGAATTCTTCTCCCATCCCTAGTTATGCCCATATGACGTAGAGCTATGGAAATTTCTGCAACGGCATTCGTTTCAAACTGATTCTACAAGCTAGGGAATGGCACCTTGATCATTTCTAGGGCTTTGAACTGGGAAGCTCCTTTGCAAATAATCATCATAGCTGCAAGTGTTATGACCATTATTGTCTTCTTCAAATACTAACTATATCCTTAAGAACAGTCCATCTGTGTTCTTAAATGCCTCCTAAGGAGAATCGTTCTTGCATAAATCCTGTAAAATGTCTTTCACAGAGCCTTGTAGTTATCTGCTGTAACAATTTGTGTCACTCACATTCTCATATTTGCGCTAATTCATTTCAAATACAAAGGCATCAACACACTGGCTTGTCAAGGATTTTTTTCCCTCCCCTTCAGCATCACCCTAAATGATGTCAAAATGTCACTTAGCCAAAGTTTCCCTTTTTTAATTTCTTGCTTCTTATCCACATAGAACGGCCCCTGCGAAGCAGACAGGCATAGTTCACTAAATTGGAAAATGCTTATCAATTTAAGCAAAGTCTTGAGTCTTTATCTATTAGCGTGGGAGTCATATTTCTGTTTATTGGAGGAACAGAAGAGTGTGAAGCTTCACATAATCTGGCAGTCCAGTCTCGGCTGGCAAAGTCACTAACCCTTCTCTGAAAACCTGGTGTCAATGTCGCTCTTCCAAATATGTTGAATTTTGGATCATTACTGTGAACATGTTTACTGTATCAAAACCCTTTGTTTCTTATCCCTTCTCTTGCTCTTCTGCACCCCTCTAACAGAGAACGAAGCAAAAATCAGAAGTAGAGCAATGTGTCAGTCAAGTCCTCAGCTTTTAGGAAGCCAGAAAAGTGTGCTCTCTGCCCTAAAAAATAATGCTTTTGAGCTGACAACCTGGCAAGACTGAGGTTGCCAGTGTCAGGCAGTTTAGGCCAACAGTATAAATCACTCCCCCCCCCCTTTTTTTAAAATTCTTCACTGGAAAAAGAGAGTGTAAGAAATGTTGTTTGTGGCAAAACAAGATTCTAGGAAATAATTGCTGTAATGTTGATGCCATCTAATCTCTGCTGAGATTAGAGTTTGTAAACCGTAATACAAGTGAAACTAAATGTCTGTTTTTCAATGTTTGTTATAGGGAGGTTACCTACAGTAGCTAGACTGTATTTACCTCTATTTTCCCCCTCTCCAGTGTAACTCAGGGGTCCTGCAAGCAGGAATGCCTGAGGAATTTGATCTTTGTGGATTCGGAGCCAAACTGACCTGATCTGACCCTTCCAGCCTAATGTACAGGTGGGAATTAAGGCTACAATTCAATGCAGGTTTACCTGCAAGGTACCCTAGTCAATGGGGGTTTTTTTCTTAGTCAACAGGGGTAGGATTGAATTGTGTTCAGATTTCACATATGTTCCAACATGAAAGAAAGAAAGAAAGAAAGAAAGAAAGAAAGAAAGAAAGAAAGAAAGAAAGAAATTTTAAAATTAGTATTTTGAGAGGAAAACATGTTTAAAACGGCATATTGTTTCAATTTGATTATGTACTTTTTGATGCTTTGTTCATGACTACTTTTGTTATTGTGTAATTATGTAACTTTTTACACACTGTAAGTCACTTTAAGCATGGTTTGAACTAGGGAAAGACAACATGCAAATAAAATGGTGTATGTATGTATCTGTATTTGAAGAGAAAGAAAATTGAAATATATATTGTAATGCAATTTCCATCCACATTTTTATTGGATAAAGTCAAATAAAAAAATGAATACAGAAACAGGAGAGGACCGGCTTCTGCATGAACACAAGTGAGGGTAACACAGAGCAGAAACAAACTGAGGCCACATGCACGCCATACATCTAAAACGCTATGATACCACTTTAAACATTTCAAGAATGCTAAGAGTTGTTGGACGACTCCAATCTCCTCCGAGTTACAGTTTCCAAAACGGTTTAGCAATCCCCTTTCACAGAGAATTCTGGAAACTGTAGCTTTGTGAGGGGAAAAGGGGTCTCCTAAAAACTCTCAACAAACTACAGCTCCCATAATTGTTTGGGGTAAACCGTGGCCATTTAGCGTAGTATCAGAGAACTTTAAATGTATGCTGTGATTTGTCCATCCCTAGCTGTGAGGCATTTCTAGGCACTTTCAGGGTGCAGCCAAATTTTGCATTCATTTTCACAAACAACTGTGGGGCATTGGTTCCTGATTGTCTACAAATGTCCTCTGAGATTCTCAGTTCTACCAGTTTGCCATAGAACAGCCTGCCTAAAGCATGGGAGGAAGGTCAACAACAACAAGTCAAGTCAGCTTTTGAATTGCCGATAAGTGCATCTGTCCCCAATCCTGAGAAAAGGTGAGAGGTGGGTGGAGGCAAAGGAGAGATCTCCATCTAACACTCAGGTTTCATTTTTAGCCAGACCTCTGATGCACCCCCTTATTGGCGCCGGCTCCTGGGGGCCAAGGCTCAAAAAAATGTGGAACTGGGTGGGGAACCAGGTGCAGACCGATGTCAGGATGTTGTGTGTGTGGCATCAGGCCCCCACAATGTTCTTCGGAAGATGGGGCCTCTGGACTTGCTGTTTTACCCTTCCCTGAAGGAGGTGTGGGATGGTTAAGTTTTGGGTGTTTCAGCCCCACTCTGCTGTCTGTGCCCCTCTGAGTATTGGGCACACAGAACTAGCTGGGTTGTTCTTTGGCCAAAATATAACTGGAGGGAAATGGTGATTATTTATTTTTTAACAAAATGGAAGTAAGTAAGTAAATAAGTAAGTAAGTAAATAAGTAAGTAAGTAAGTAAGTAAATAAATAAATAACATATTTCCTACATACTGAAACATGTCATAGGAACAGATAACAATCCAAGGATGGAAACTGGCATATGGTAAAGTTGTGAAAACAATCTAGCTTGATAACTTACATCATAACCAAAAATTAGAAAAGGAACACGATGAAGAACAAAAAGCTTTTTTAAAAAAGAAAGAAAGAAAATAGAAAAAAGAAATTGCACATGTGATCCAGGTCATCTTGGCTTTCCCTCCTTCCTTCTAACTGTATGGGAAAATAGGCTAGGATTATATGCACCTTATAGTAAGAAGAAAGTGACTGTGCTAGTTAATTGCCGTTTTAAAAATCAGTTCCATAATGAACTTCATCTTCCAGGAATAACCTTAAAAGAACCACAGTTCACAGAGAGAAATACTTGCAGACAACAACAAAGGGAGGCTCCAGGGACTGCTGCCATCTGCCGGTCATTTGGCAGAAATGTTGATTTAGGTGGAAGTGGATAAATACAAAGCACTGGTTTTAAGGATGTTTAGGAATGGGTCCAGATTTTGCTTTGGCTTCAGTCATTTGAGCTAGATGGATGAGTATCCCGACTCATTATAAGGCTGCTTCTATGTTCTTACATTGCTCCTTGGACTCTGGCAGCCTCCTAGCACCTAAGGGTGGCAGGGGCCATTTTTGTGCATCTTTGTGAGCAGGAAAAGGCAAACCCAGAATGGTTAGCTGACTGGCTTGGCACTTGGTGCCAGAGTGGAACCATCCATGCCAGGCTCAGAATGGGGCCAGGACTATCCTAGCTCACATCTGAAGTGCGTTGGGACCACACTGAAGGGTTGCTAGCTTGAAGCTAACCTTACATTACAAATCTTATATGAATTAAAATTGTTGCTCATTCTCTCCAGCATATATAACACATGTTTCCATTATGGGGTGGAGGGCAGACTCAGAATTGGATCCAGATTCCCAATCTCACCATTTGCTCCTTCACTATTTGTCCACACCTCTACCCGTGCTTTTTTATTATTAAAAAAAATGTTTAGGAGTACTCTCATTTTCCTACTCATATTGAAATACTGCCCCGCAATGAGGCCAAACTTCGATTCACAAAATGTTTAGGGGTATGCGTACCCCTGTGTTGTTGTCCCCCCCAGAAAAAAGCACTGCCTCTACACAGAAGGAAAGGTCCATTGAGGCCGAAACCCAGGTCCTGCCTAGGATATTTTGGTGCCTGAGGCAGAGCAGAAGATGACATCCTTTCTCCCCAACCAGGTCAAGGTGAATAACGCCCAAGTTATTCTGGTACCCACAGCAGAAAATCCAAGATGCACCTCTGCTCTTCCATGGCAGTAAACAATAATAACTAACTAAAGAACACCCATGGGATGCGGGTGGTGCTGTGGGTTAAACCACAGAGCCTAGGGCTTGCTGATCAGAAGGTCACAGTTCGAATCCCCATGATGGGGTGAGCTCCCGTTGCTCGGTCCCTGCTCCTGCCAACCTAGCAGTTCGAAAGCACATCAAAGTGCAAGTAGATAAATAGGTACCACTCCGGCAGGAAGATCAACGGTGTTTCCGTGCACTGCTCTGGTTCACCAGAAACGGCTTAGTCATGCTGGCCACGTGACCCAGAAGCTGTACGCCGGCTCCCTCTGCCACTAAAGCGAGATGAGCGCGGCAACCCCAGAGTCGTCCATGACTGGACCTAATGGTCAGGGGTCCCTTTACCTTTACCTTTAAAGAACACCCAGATCTATTGCCTGAGGCAGCTGTATCACTCTACCTAACAGTACAGCCAGCCTAGCCAAAAGTGCTGCTCCTTTTCATTGTTGTTGTCACTGCTTACACGCCCAGAGAGGGCAGGCAAGCAGGCCATAACCGCAAGGAAGAGAGGGGCAGGGATAGGGGTTTCGGGTCTCAGCAGCTGAAACCCATCTCTGAATTCAGCACGGGCTTTAACATTCATGCATACTTCGATCGAGTGGAGGAGTGGGTGAAATCTCTCCAACTTAAGAAGGTCTAGACTTCTGAAGCTATACTTCTCTTTTCATCAACAACAAGAAGCTTCAGAGCCGTTGGTGGCAAGAAGGTTACACTGTGAATATTTACCCGGAAACTCTGTGGTGAATTGTCGTTATTATCTTTTGCTGCCCTGCTAGATTGCTGCTAATTAGTGTGTGGTGACATTCACGCCAACCAGAATCTATAAGTCATTGCATTGATAATAAACTATTTAAGATAAATTAATTAATCCATTAAAAATCTATTCAGGAGTTAGTTTCTCACTTGTGGCTGCAATTGTGTTATTGAGAGAGGAATAAGTGCACCAGCTCCATCCCCACTACTGCTTTCCTATAGGGAAGGGTCATGGCTCAGTGGTGAACCATCTGCTTTGCATATGGGAGGTCTCGAGGTCAACCCCCAGACCTCCTGGTAGGGCTTGGGGAGACCCCCATCTGAAATCCTGGAGAGTTGCTGCCAGTTCCTCTTCACAGAGAATGCTGGGAGTCATAGCTCTGGGAGAGGAATGGGAAGAGAAAGCCATAACTTTAAAAATGATGTCATAGTGATTTGCATGTGGCCTATGTGCAGGGCCAGATTTAGGTTTGATGAGGCCCTAAGCTACTGAAGGTAATGGGGCCCTTTATATGTCCAGCTGTCCTTTGTCAACAACACATTGTCACTGTTTTTTTGTGTTGAATATATGCTATATGGTAATTTATAGACATAATAGGTCTCTAAAGCTATTTGCCCCTGTTGCTGTATGTAGGTTTTATTTTATTTGTTTTTTATCATATATTTTGGAAATGTACATCCAGTTTTCTTTTCCTTTAAAAAATTGGGGGGGGGGCACAAGAGAGTTGGGCCCTAAACTATAGCTTGTTTAGCTTATACATAAATCCGGCACTGCCTATGTATGTTCAGCTGAATGTGCAAGTCCTTCCTCTGAGAACCTCCACTGAATTTGCAAAGATCCAGGTTGTGGAGCCAGCAGAGATGGTAGCATTGGAGGTTGGGCCGGGGTCTACAACCCTTCTCTCTCTCACCTTCTTGAATGTCTGGAAGTACAAATGAAACACAGATGAAATTTATACAGTGCACCTTTTTATTTTTTTATTTTTTTGTCTTTCCGATATTTCAGTTCCATCCTCAATGTTCTCTGCATGGTGTATTCTTTTACAATAATTATATTTAAGGTGATTACTTAACAATACTTTAAATGTTCCTACTCTTTCACATTTTGATATACCAAGGCCAGATATTTTAACTTTTCTGAGATTCCTTTGCATTAATTATCAGTTCTCTTTGGTGTTTGCAACACCTCCAAATTTAATATCATCTGTGAACTTAATTAATGTGCTGTTTATGTCTTCTTCCAGATCATTAAGGGAGATTTATTATAATTAAGATTTTATGAAAGTAAAGTCTGAGGAAAAATCTCTCTACTTTGTCAATGAATATAAATGCCTTAAGTGCCTCCAATTAATCTATGATAAATAATAATGGAGAGGAATTTATTCCTTAGCTCATAAAATACATATTCAATGGCTAATCTAGAAGACTGGATTCCTGTTGCCTGAGGGAACCTTTTTTCATTCGAAGAGTTACATGCCCCTTATGGACAACCCTCTGGAGACAAGTGCCGGGTGCAGCCTGAGGCAAAATGAGAAATATATATGACTCTTAGGCTAAATTCCAATCACACACGTCAGACACACACACACACGTCAGGCGAAAGCACTCAGGGATGGTGTGAAGGAGGACCTAGAAGAAATGTGACCTGGGAGAGTCACAAGGGCCAGCAAAAGGGGACTTGAAGGCCTCATTCAGGCCTGAGGTAGGGATGGAATTTTCTGCGTTTTCTGAGCTTATCCACCTTTTCTAATTCCTACCTGGCTCATTGATCTTGACAAAAATCATGTGTGTGTTGGTATTCTTCCATTAAAAAAATGCAAACATTTCTCGCATATTATATGTATTATTATTATTATTATTATTATTATTATTATTATTATTTGCATTTTATATCTATATGAACTTCAGGTTTCTTAAAGTAGCCAGCACATAAGCCAGAGGTGGGAACCTCCAGCCCACGGGCATAATTAGGCCTGTGAGGCCTCTCCATTTGGCTCCACAAGGGCATTTCATCCAAGGCACACCTACCTGTCCTACCTTTGGGGCAGGTAAAGTGGGGACTTTGATGAAAGGGGTTTTGACTCTGCAAAGCCCCTTGCACAGCACTTCCCAAATGCTGACAATCAGCTGATTTCTGGCACTTGAGAAACAGTATGGTATATACTTTTTGATCCACATGGTTTCAAATATGACACCACTGTCAAACCACTCACCTGTCAAACTTGTACCAGCAAGTATTGTTTGTGTGATAATTGTAACAGTTTCAAAGGAGCCTATATTAATTCTTAGAGAAATGTTTTTTTTAAAAAAAAAATGCCAAGAATATAAATGAAAATCATTAACCAAATGGAAGAAACTTCCATCCTTTTTATTATCTCCGGAGGAGGAGGAGCAGGAGGAGGAGGAGGAAGAGGAGAAGAAGAAGAAGGAGAAGGAGAAGGAGAAGGAGAAGGAGAAGAAGAAGAAGAAGAAGAAGAAGAAGAAGAAGAAGAAGAAGAAGAAAAGGGTTAGCCTTGGTATAGTTATTTACTGATTTCTTTTTCAGTTCCTCAATTGGTCTCATATATTAGAAGCGCAAATACTTTGGAAAATATTGGCTAGCTGAAATGAGCTGAATAATGATGTTATCAATACTGTAAATTGAATAATTCCTCAGTTTAACACATGCTTCTAATTATTCTCTTCAATCAATACATTTTCTTCTCCAGAATGTAAATACTTGCTTCTGAAAGAAACAAAAGGATGAGCTGAAACAGGGGTGCCTCTTTTGATCAATATTTTGCACCCATGCTCAGATGAAGAATTCATTTCTGCCTTCATCTTTCAGAGGGCCCAAGAAAGATATTTGCCCCTCTAAAGTGACAACATTACAGTGCAAAGGCATATCCCTGGGGACAGGAAGTGCTTTGCTAGCAGGAGGCAGAACAGGGTCCATTTTGGATATCTCTCCCTCTGTCCTTTGGATGTCCCTTGTTGTTGAGGTGGAGATTTCTTCTGTCCACCTGCTTAGCCCCTCCCCAGCATCCAAATCAGTATCTCTCAAGCCACTGGGCCCCTCCCCAGGATCAGTGGCCAGACTCTCACCTCAGTCCTCCCTCCCCTTCTGACCAGCCCTGCCAGGAAGTATCATCAGAACGCAAGACATGTTCTCAATCATGCAGGGGGAACCATGCGCATCTACTGCTTTGTGCAGGTCTTGAGTCGAGGCAGCATCAACCGTCTTCCCTACTCGCCCTACTATGTATTCAAAGTCATGTCTAAATGGTCCTTAGCCCTCAACCCTGTGAGACCTTAATTGTGAAACGCCTGCTGAGCTTATGGCTGTGCGGCAGTTAGCTTGGCCCTGGGAAAACTGCATTGTGAAATGTTTTTTGTGTGTGCACATATGTCTGTTTTGAACAAAAACACAGGGTCAAGGCAGGCAGCTCCAGAAGTGTCTACAACACAATAAACAGAGCAGTTGAGGCGAGTGCTTCACCTGATCAAGGGAGATTAACTCTTTTCGATTTACTTTCTGCATCTTCAGAAGAGTGCTACTGTGCCTAACTGTCATTCATCCCCTATGGTAGCTGGCTTTTAAAATCCCCTGCAAAGGTATTATCTGTTGATAAACCTGTGCCAAACATCTATGAAATATTACAGAGCTACCTAAGACTCAATTAGCTTGACTTAAAATAGTAGACACCGTATCTGGATTTTATTCAAATCCATTTTTGATTCATTTGCCAGCGTGATATTTTTAAAGGGGCTTGGTTATTTCTTCTCTCACTATTATGCTTACTTTAGATTTGAATTTGTGCACTAAATACATGGCATGCATTTATATAATAAATCCCCAAGCTTTCAAACCATTATGCTTTTTATCCAGATCTATCGATATTATGCAATCCTCACAGGACGCAATTGTCCCTATTCACCAGGAACATTCCCCTTTTCCCCCTTTCCATTTCCTTGTAAACCACTTCTTCCATTTTCCTCTTGTTCAAAGTTTGGGGGTGCCCTAAAAATATGGTCAATGTGTGATGTTGCACAAATGTGCACTAGACAAATTATCACAGTGAGGCTGCATTCAGACAGCACTTTATTCCCTTTTCCCAATGTTTCCTTGCCTGGTAATTTATGTGTTCTATGTGATCTTTCACACAGCATGAAAGATTTAGTGAAAACGGCACAGAGCAAGCTAAATACGGCTTTCAACAATGTGTCGTGGATGGAGAAGAGAGAAGGTGCTCAGACACTAGTCCTTCGTCTGATAACAAGGTCTTCTAAGTACACAAAAACACCCTTAATTTCACCTGTGAAATCTTGAAGGGTCTGCTGCGCTCTCTGCAGCGTTCTCAAAATATTTTGATCTATTTTTTAAAAAGAAAGAAAAAACGCATGCAGAACACTCAAGCTGGAATCTGGAGTCAATCAAAAGAATATAAACAAAGTTGTTCCAGCTGACACACACTTATCTGCCATTCCAGTGTGACTTTCTCCACCTATGTCATTACCAGATAATGATTACTCAGAGTCCAGGGGCTACTTACTTTCTGGGCTCCAATCCAGACCTCAGTCAACTGGGTGGTATCCTAGGCAATGAAGTCTATACCAAGCTGCTTTCAAGTCCCTGAAAAAGGATGTACACCGTCTTAATCTACTGTGCTGACTTGGATGATGCACTCATCAGTGCAGGGTGGCTTTGAGGCCTTGGTTTGCCAAATGAGTGCGTATGAGTTCCATGGAGAGGGAAACATAAAAGATGTAAAAAGAACACCGACCTGATCGCTCTGAGGTTTACAGCATGTTCTTCTTTGAAGGAGAACTACTTGAAAATGATTTACAGGTGGTATTTAACTCCGAGTAGGCTTGCTAAGGTTTATAAGACTGAAAATGCTGGAGATGCAAGGAAGTTGAGGGAACGTTCTTTCATATGTGGTGGACCTGTAAAAGGGTAAAAGTATTGGGGAATAAGCCAGAATGAATTGGGGGGGGGGGGAATAATGTTTAAAAGTACCTTTTCCAATAAAAAACAGAAACCTTTTCGTTGGGGATAATTCAGGCTGAAATTCCCAGGTGTCAAAAAATGGTTATTTATGTATGCCACTACTGCAGCCCATGTTTTGTTGGCCCAAAAATGGAAAACGAGTGAGGTCCCAACTAAAGAAGAATGGCAACTTAAACTGATGGAATATGTGCAGCTTGCGGATTTAACATATAGAATAAGAGAACAAGAAGAACATACATTTAGAGAAGATTGGAAAATGTTTATTGAATGTATGGAGGAAAATTGTATACACTTCAAAACATTGACAGCATTAAGATAAATTCAACAGCGTAAACAAGTTTTGAAAGATGTAATAATGGATTACTGAATGGTTTAGTTTATGTAAAATATGCAGGGATTTGTGATATACAAAAAGAACCATGGAAAGAGAAGAGAACTGACATTTTAAGGTTATTTAAATGAATATTCTAAATTGTAAAACGGAAAATTAATTAAAAAATGAGAGAGAGAGAGAGGGGGGGGAGGGAGGGAGGGAGGGAGGGAGGGAGAATGCACCTACTGGAGGAAAATGGAAATAATAAATGTGATCTTCTATTTGCAAGCTGCATTCAGAACATTTAGTCACAGTTACAGGTGAGTTGGGGTTGTTCTATCAAGTGGGGAGAGTCTTCTATTCATGGAGGCTTCCTTGCATAATCAGGGTTCTGAATCACAAGTGCAGCCTCCATGTGTACTAGAAGCTCCCTGCTTTGGAGGGTTGCCCTTAACACACCAAGGGATAGAAAGATGGGGAAGGTGGCTGCTGGAGAGGGTGGGGTTTGCCTGCATGCCCCCACTTTCCCCCCCTGTGATTAGGAGCATAGGAAACTGCCTTATATTGAATCAGAGTGTTGGCCCATTTGGTTTAATCCAGCAACAACTTTCAGACAATTGTCCTACCAGCTCTTCCCAGAAGTGCCAGCGATCGAAACTGGGACTACCAGTAGATGCTCTTCACTGAGGTCCAGCACCAAGGGCCTTCTGGCAATTCCCCCCTTGTGAGAAGCGAAGTTACAGGGAACCAGACAGAGGGCCTTCTCGGTAGTGGCGCCCGCCCTGTGGAATGCCCTCTCATCAATGTCAAGGAGATGAAGAGCTACACAACTTTTAGAAGACATCTGAAGGCAGCCCTGTTTAGGGATGTTTTTAATATTTGATTAATTATTGTATTTCAATCTTTTGTTGGAAGCTGCCCAGAGTGGCTGGGGAAACCCAGCCAGGTGGGCGGGTATAAATTTGTTGTTGTTGTTGTTGCTCCCATGATTGTCATCATGCAAATGAACTGAATGCTTGGAACTGAATACTATGTACATGTGATTGTGTGCACAGTTGCAATTATTGTAAATATGGTGAAGAACCCCATTCTTCTAATAGGACACTTCAAATTGAAGGGGCGTTGGGGGGCATCCAACTAAACAGATCCACCAGCACAGGGATTTCCAATTGCGGAACAGAACTTTCACTTGCTCTCTTCTCCCCATGCTCTCCTTCACCCTCCCTCAATCTGCTCCAGGAAACCTCAGAACAGATTTAGGGAGAGGAGACGGAAGGGAAGTTCATTTACAGAGTCAAAAGCTCTTGCGCTAGAGTAGTCATTTCATTGGGAACCACCCATAGCCTTTGCCTTTTTGAAATCCACATTTTTGTTAGAGGGCAAAGACAAAAAGCTATCTATTGCCAGGAATAAAGTAAGATAGCCAGGGTAAAGTAAGCTTTTCCACAAACAAATCCTAGATGCATTAGTGGCTCAACATGGCAATACTAATTATGGACTCTCGAAAGAACCAAAAGCTGTGCATATAAATTTGGTTGGAGCAACTACCCCCCCACCAGAATGTCATTATCCACGTCTTGTTTTTTGGTGTCCCAGAGCTTACATAATCATCCTAGTAGTTCATATAGTAACTGCATAGCAAAGTAGGGCCAGGAGGAGATTCTCTTCTTTTCCTGAGCTCCTGGGTAGGTCAACTTCTCAATGAGCCAGCATCTTCTCACCCTGAAGCTTGTATTATCTAGTGGTCCTTGAATATTTTTAATAGATTGGACCTACAGAGACTGAGAGCTTCCCTTGTCTGACCGTAAAGGTAAATGTATATGTGTGTGTTTTAAAAAAATAATTATTTGAGATCCCCATGAAATGTTTTCTGAATGTCAAAGAGAAGGAGAGAAATCAAGGGTTTAATTCACAGTCCACAGATCTGTTGTCATGAAAACGCTAGAAGCAGACTTTACTAACCTAAGGAGACATTTCCATGGCGAGCCTGCAATTTTCCCATACAGATAAACTATCCATCTCTTAACTCATTTGTATGCAGCAGAATTCTTGTCTGAACCCTTCAGGTTATGACCATGACACTGGGATACTTTTTATTTTTTTTCACCTTCCCTTAATTGAAAATCACAAGGTAACAATAGCTAAGTTCTGTGCTGTATAATCTCTTCATCTCTCTGGAAAATCAATGATTCCAAGGCAGACCCCTACTAACAGAACCATAAAGTACAGTAATTCAAATATCACTGTTTTTGTCTTTGCTGTTGATTCCATTCACTCCCCCCCCCCCAAAAAAAAAACCCTGGTTCAGTTCTTTCCCCTGCTACAAAAATTCTAAGGCTGTAATCAAACCCTACTTGTCTGAGAGTAAGACCAATTTAGAATCATAGAATTGTAGAGTTGGAAGGGACCCTGAGGGTCATCTAGTCTAACTCCCTGCAATGCAGGAATCCCAAGTAAAGCATCCCTGACAGATGGCCATCCAACCTCTGTTTAAAAATCTCCAACGAAGGATAGTCCACCACCTTCCAAGGGAGTCCATTCCACTGTTGAACAGCTCTTACCATCAGAAAGTTCTTCCTGATGTTTAGTCAGAATCTCCTTTCTTATAACTTGAAGTCATTGTTCTGGGTCCTACCCTCCAGACCAGGAGAAAACAAGCTTGCTCCAACTTCCATGTGACAGCCCTTTAGATATCTGAAGACGGCTATAATATCTCCTCTTGGTCTCATTTTTCCCCAGGCTAAACTTAACCAAATCCCTCAACTGATCCTCATAAGACTTACTTTCCAGATGCTTTATTGACCTGGTTGCCCACCTCTGCACACGTTTCAGCTTGTCAAAATTCTTCTTAAATCATGGTACCGTCAATTGGACACAGTACTCCAGGTGTGGTCTGAACGAGGCAGAATAGAGTGGTATTATGAGTTCCCTTGATCGAGACACTATACTTCTGTTGATGCATCCTTTTCACATGTATTACTGAAAAACCAGGTGTCCCCCATCTTATATTTGTGCAGCTGGTACTTCCTGCCTAAGTGTGGAACCTGACATTTGTCCCTATTGAAATTCATTTTGTTGGTTTGGACCCAGTTCTCCAAGCTGTTAAGGTCATTGTGAATCCCAATTCTGTCTTCCACAGCATTAGCTACCCCTCCCCAACTTGGTGTCAATAGGACTTACTTCTGAGTAGACATGTTTAGGATTGCACTGTAAGCTACTAAATAGCTATGTGGCTTTACACATTCGTAGCCCTCTAGATGTTCCTGGACTACAATTCCCATCATCTCTTACCCTTGGCCATCCTAGTTGGGGCTGATGGGAGTTGGAGCCCAACATCTGGTGTGCCAGAGGCTCTTGACTCCTACTTTTTTGGAACAGCTTCTTCTGGAATGGGCATATCTAAATGAGCAGAAAATATTGATTCTGAGATACACAGTCTACTGAAAGATGCCTCTTCACTCATTAGAAATTTGCTTTTTAAAATGAAGGGCACATAATAATTTTATGCCCAGTTCCACGTTCTTTGCAGAATCCATACAGCCCTGTGCATTTATATACAGCTCACATACTGATATTTAATTATGAAACAATGATTCAGTGTATGGCAAATTCCTGTGTTCTAGGGGCTGCTTGAAAACCTATACCCTAGCCTTATGAAAACCTATAGTCTTTCTCTCTTTTTTGGAAGGGAGTTTAAAACTTATTAACACATATTCAAAATGAGACCTCAGCCAGCCACTTCTGTGTGCCCAGATGTCAAGTGCATATATCATCATTCTTCCCTCTCTCAAAAAAGTGTTGTGAGACTTAATTAATTAATGTCTGTAAAGCATGGCGAGATCCTTGTATTATTAAGTGCACTCCTCGTCCAGTTCCCCAAGTGACTCCTCTTTGCCAGAAGCAGTATCTCCTGTCTATTATCAACAGGCAAGCAGCCAACAGAAGAAAGGCAGGAGAGGAATTGGTACTAGGAGAATCGGTTTTTTAAAAGACACTTAAATGTAAGAAGAGCAAAGGAAACAAAAAAATAGAGCATCACAGAAAGGGGGGCAAACTCTGGAATAAATCAGAGCCTTCTTATCTCTTATTTTTCTCCACCCTGTGGGCTGATTTCTATGGCTTTAGGCTATAGTGCTATGCAGTTATGTATGGGAGTAAGTGAACACAACAGCTTTTTATCCTTAGGATGAGGCCAACGTCATCCTAATTCATCCTAAGAAAAGCCCTGCTGGATCAGGCCCATCTCAACCAGCAGCTTATTCTCACAGTAATAATAATATGAATAATAATAATTTATTATTTGTACCCCGCCCATCTGGCTGGGTTTCCCCAGCCACTCTGGGCAGCTTCCACAAAGACCAAAAATACACTAAGATGTCACACATTAAAAACACATTAAAAACAGGGCTGCCTTAAGATGTCTTCTGAATGTCAGGTAGTTGTTTATCACTTTGACATCTGCTGGAAGGGCGTTCCACAGGGCGGATGCCACTACCGAGAAGGCCCTCTGCCTGGTTCCCTGTAGCTTTGCTTCTCGCAATGAGGGAACCGCCAGAAGGCCCTTGGCGCTGGACCTCAGCACCCAGGCAGAACAATGGGGGTGGAGATGCTCCTTCAGGTATACTGGGCCGAGGCCGTTTAGCCAAACACAAATCCAAACACACGAGGCCAAGTAGCCAAACACAAATCCGTGCGAAGTCTACAAGCAGAACCTGGGTGCAGCCCTACTCTCCTCTCTAATAGTTTCCAGAAAGTGAAATTCAGAGGCATGCTTCCTCAGACAGCAGAGAGAGAGCATAGTCATTTGTCCTGGTAGCCATTGACAGCCATATCTTCTGGGAATTCAACTAATTCTCATTTAAAGCCATTGCTACATCTTGTGGGAGCAGGCTCCATACTTTAACTATGCACTGTCAGTCCCTGGATGGCCCCAGGTACTAATATTATAAGAGATGGAGAAAAACATATACCTAGTCACTTTTTTCACACCATGCATCATTTTAAAAACCCATGTCAACAACAACAACAACATATAGTGGGGTTTGTATCATTTTGTCTTTATATTACCAAACATTAAAACTCAATGAAAGAAGAGATAAAAGACTTACTCTTTGCAGGCAACAACCCTTATTCTCCATGGTCTTAAGAAAAGGGTCTTTCACATCATTTCCTACCTTCCCCTTTTAACCGGTGAAGTCAGGGATTGAACTCAAGGCTCTCTGCACACAAAGCGGTGAGATGTTCTGTTTTCCGATTGGCCATAGCCAAATGTTCTGGCGGAATTCTGCGTGTAGACTGCAATCAAACATGCAGATTAGATTCTTATAGACTTTGGGCAGTGCTCAAACTATGAGAGGGCCCCATTGCTTTTCTGGATGTTCCCTCCTTAACTACTTGTTAATTGTATTCACCTTTATTTAGATGCCACAAAGCCCTGCCGGGTCAGATTCTGCTTGTCCCTCCAAGCAGGGCAAGATTTGGAGTTGCTCCCTTCCTTTCCTCCCTTTTTGCTCTCTCCTTTCTCTGCAAAGGCAGTTTTTATTTTTAATACAGCTGCTTTATACAAGCTCTCTTATGCATTTGAGAGAGAGAGAGAGAGAGAGAGAGAGAGAGAGAGAGAGAATATATATATACTGTGTGTATGTATATATATATATATATATATATACGCACACACACACACACAAAAATATACATACATATATACTCTCTCTCTCTCCATATATATATATATATATATATATATGCTTTCGTAGATTTTCACGGGTACAGGAATGCAGGTTTTGGTGTCCTCGGGTGTCTTCCCGTGTAAAAGTTGGGGTGTCTAGGCGACGTTTCGACGAGGTCTCACTCGTCATCTTCAGGCTGGTGCTTTCGGCTTCTTGTTACTGGAACAGAGCGGGATCTCAATGTTTGAGTTCCTATAAATACTGTAGAGGGGGTGTGGTGTCTAGCCTCCAATGTTCTGGGCAGAGAGGAAGTTCCCAGGCTAGTGTGCCTTTTCTTCTTTTGTTCCTTAATTACTTGAGAGATACCTTGAGTGATTTCTTGAGTGATATCCTGAGTACCACTTAGGTGGGTCATTAGGTGTGGATTAGTTGCTAAAGTCTTTGTGTCTTGACCTCTTGAACTTTGTGAAGAGTTTTCCTGAGAAGATGGCTGTATTGCACTTAGTTGTGCTTTGGCTTGGCTTCGTGTATAGGGGCGAGCTGTGGTTTTGTGGCTTGTGTCAGCCAGATCTGTGTAGGGATTGCAGGTGGCACCTCCGGATGCTGCACCCCCCTGCAATCCCTACACAGATCTGGCTGACACAAGCCACAAAACCACAGCTCGCCCCTATACACGAAGCCAAGCCAAAGCACAACTAAGTGCAATACAGCCATCTTCTCAGGAAAACTCTTCACAAAGTTCAAGAGGTCAAGACACAAAGACTTTAGCAACTAATCCACACCTAATGACCCACCTAAGTGGTACTCAGGATATCACTCAAGAAATCACTCAAGGTATCTCTCAAGTAATTAAGGAACAAAAGAAGAAAAGGCACACTAGCCTGGGAACTTCCTCTCTGCCCAGAACATTGGAGGCTAGACACCACACCCCCTCTACAGTATTTATAGGAACTCAAACATTGAGATCCCGCTCTGTTCCAGTAACAAGAAGCCGAAAGCACCAGCCTGAAGATGACGAGTGAGACCTCGTCGAAACGTCGCCTAGACACCCCAACTTTTACACGGGAAGACACCCGAGGACACCAAAACCTGCATATATATATATATATATATATATATATATATATATATATATATACACACATACATACACACACACACACACACACAAACAAAACAAAACCAAAGTAGAGGGTTTGGTGATAGATGGCACAGCAGAAAAATCACCAGTCCACACAATGTGTTCCAGCACATCTACAGTCAGGTAACAAGCAATTTTTTCTGGTTTTCCCCTTGATTGGTTCAAAACCAGGTTAACTGTGGAAAAATTTCAGACTGCCACTTGAATGGGGAGAACATCATGTAGATGATGCCCTCCCCGAAAATCAAGGCACATTCAGCATAAAGCCACATTAAACTCCTGTGGGGATGAGCCAGTCTTTTAATTGTGTGGGTTCTTTGGCACATTAAACTACTGATGTTTGCAGTAAGGAGGTGAAGAGGCTATACTGATTGATTTTACATTGTTCTATATTTTATATTGGCATAGATTTTATTCATTTTAATATTTTAAGTACAACTTTTCAATTTGCATGGTGTGAAATGAGTTTTCCATATGCACAGTAGGAACCATCCTGATCATAGCATAGATATACATATACATATACATGTACTTATACTTGTGTGTGTGTGTGTGTGCGCGCGCGCTGCAGGCAGGCTGAAGATGGAGCAAGCAGCGCTGCTGCTTTTAAAAGCCGTCCTTTTCCCATTTCACGTGCCAAGCCATGTTGCTGTTTTGTAATGATCTGCTTCCATCAGAGTGCACAATTCCTCCTCCCGTCTGACTCTGCTGATCATTCTGGTAATTAAGTCTCTTTTGATTCTCTTTGGCAGCACACCATCTGCACAAGAAGGCACACCTGGAAAACTGGCTTGCCTCTGGTTTGGCTGTCCTTGATTAAACTCTGTTTAAAATGGAAAACCTTAATCAAAAGACCTGCCTTGCAGGAGAGAGCTGGGCTTGTACTCTTTCTCTCTCAACACCGTTCCTCCCTCCAAGATGCCTTCAAAAGCCAGAAGCTCTGAGATTCGGCTTTTGAAAGGTCCCCAAAATGCCCACGGTGCACAGGCTCTACACACGAAATAATTTACCATTAAAAAGCAGCAAAGAAACTCACAAATTCTAACAAAGACTAAACCCAAAGACAGCTCTCAGATATAATACCATATAATTGGCTTCCTCTGAAATAAGTAAGTACACTTTCCACAGATTTTTAAAATAAACATAAGCCATAAGTTTCTTCCATGTGCTCAGTGCAGGCCATATCTGCTGCCCACCCCACCAATGTGAACACTCCAGTGACTCCATTCTGACCTCCATGCATTTGGTGGGAGGCCTTGGAGACCTGGATGCCTTTGTGCATACAGCTATTTTCACATTGGTTCCTCCATGCAGTCAAGAGCACTGCACAATCACCTACAGTAGAATGAGAAAGAGCGTTATATATCCAGTTACAGATAGGTAGCCGTGTTGGTCTGCCATAGTCAAAACAAAAAAAATTCCTTCCAGTAGCACCTTAAAGACCAACTAAGTCAGTTCTTGGTATGAGCTTTTGTGTGTATGCACACTTCTTCAGATACACTGAAACAGAAGTTAACTTCTGTTTCAGTGTATCTGAAGAAGTGTGCATGCACACGAAAGCTCATACCAAGAACTGACATAGTTGGTCTTTAAAGTCCTACTGGAAGGAATTTTTTTTTGTTTTCGTTATATATCCAGTTACATTATGGAATTTTAAAACTCACTGGTTTTTTAGTTACCATACGTCTCTGAAAAGCAGACCCTCCAAGTGTCCCTATTTTCCAGGGAAAGTCCCAACTTTACAGAAGCCATCCCAGTTTATGATTTGAACCCAGAATGTCCCTCTTTTCCTTAGGATGTCCCTATTTTCATCTGCAAAATATGGGAGGGTATGTGTAATGGTTCTAGGGGTTGCTCATGCGTAAGTTGCCGCCACTCCTGGCTAGGTTGCCTGGTTGAACCCTTTCTGTCTGGACAGCCTTTTACCCGTGGCTGTCTCAATCGCTGGCAGAATCCGTCAGTGGGCGTTTCTTGAAATTCTTCCAGCAAAGAAGTTCTTTGACGCCAAGTCTCCTCCTACTCTCCCTGCGCGGAAGTCTTCTGCGCAGGTAGGGTGTGGGCAGCGGAGTACCCGTGCTCTCCTCGCTGGTCTCCGGCGATGAGTCCTGGAGCCTCCTCTCCAATTCCCCCATCTGCCCTCCTTCTCCACTGGTGCTACGCTGATTTCCTTCCCCAGCAGATGGGCTGCCTCTCTCCCTACTGGGACCCTCTCCCGCATCCCTCCGGAGCCTTCCCTCCGCCTCTGGCTCCGATGGCAGTTCCCTGACAGTATGGTAGGACATCCTTATTTTCATTGGAGGGTGTGCAGTTATGTGACCCCCCTTTCCCCCGAGCCAAGGAGATAAGTAACCATACAACCTTTAGAAGACATCTGAAGGTATTCTGTTTTTATATATGTTAGAAGCAGGCTAGAGTGGCTGGGGCAGCCTAGTCACATGGGCGGTGTATAAATAATAAAATTATTGTTTTTATTACTATGGAACTGGATGTCCCTATTTTCATCTGAGAAGTGTTGGAGGGTATGGAAAAGAACGTAAGGTAAATAAACATGCTCATGGAATGGAACTTATACATATGGTGTGTGCAATGTCTGTCACGCTGGAACTACACTGGGAAGAAAATCACCCTCCTCTTTTAGACTTCAACAGGGGAGTAAACATCTCCCAAGCAAGGCAGAATCTCAGTCCCTAAGCTTGGGTTAGCTGCTGTCCTGAGAAGCATTCAAAGAATACTGCTGCCCCTAGAGGCCAGCTCTAAAGAAGTCTTTCTCCCCATTGCTACTTACCTTAGGTGATGGGGGAAATACCAGTGATAGAGACAGTGTCAGGAGGTCCTACACACGAGTAGGAGTCTGGTAGAGACACATGCCTGACTGGCATGATCTCTCCCTCCTGGTCGTTTGTTCGGGAGATTCAAAATCTTTCTCCAGCCTGAACATCACAGTGACTGATACCTCAGAGGCATCAGCACACTTCAGGATCAGCAGAGTATAGGCAGTCAGTGTACAGACTCATTAGCGCAGCTTTTTGGGCTAAACTACGTTTATTTACATATCTACACTCGGAGCTTCGTAACTCAGCTCCTTCCTCTCCAGCATCAGACAGCAAAGAGAAAGAATAGAGGACAAATGTTCTACATCACAGAAACACCGTAATATAAACACCCTGTCTCCGTCACTTCCCACAATGTGGAATGAAAACATACAGTCATGTGATAAAAACAATCCCATGACTGCAACACGGGGAATGAATCCAACAGACAGTTGTGTCATCACACTACTTCAACAAGCACATCTTAGCAGTGGAGGCTTGTATGTTAGGGCAAACGAGACACAGTCATACCAACCTCAGTCTGCCCTCAGACAACCTCCACCTTCCTGGCATCTTATTTATGGGCACTCCAGGGATGGAGGGAGATGCCTGTCAGCTTTCTGTTTCTTTGTCTCAGTGTTGCCCTTGTGGGACTCATCAGGCAGGAGAAGAAAAACAAAACTTGAATTTGTAGGCCCTACCTGTCATTGTCTCTGGCTCCACCTCCTCTCAGCCTCCTTACTTTCTGCCCTACCGTTTTCCAGTAGTCACCAGCTGCACATTAGCTGAATATATTACATCAACAGGATGTCATGAGTGGATGTTTCCAGCCCCTTCGTTTTCTAAACCAGTTGCTGTCACGTGGTTTTACTTCCCAAACAAAACACCAAAGGGCAAGTGAAAGTGACAGATCCTCAAAATACCTTTTAAGGGGTGGGGTGGAAAGATACAGGAAAAAAACACAAGGAGATTTTATGCTGTGCTTCTCTGAGAGGCCTGCTATAGATGGAGAAAGGTGACTTTTGTCTGCCTTTGTGCCATATAGATTTTGGAACTACTCCAAGGGCTGAAACAATCCATTGTATAAATTAGAAGAACTCTTGTTGGCTCTTTTACAGGCAGCTTCCATCTCTGTGTTTGTGAAAATTACAGTTAAAATACAGGGCTGCCTTAAGTCTCTCAAGCCACATAGTCTTCTGCCTTCTATAATGCTCCATTTCTGTCCATGTAGTAGCCCGCTTCTGAGATGTGAGATAATGTTGGGTAGGGGGAGACAGAATGTACTCTGCATATGTTCAAGAATATGTGTTTCTTGAAACATAAAAAGCTACTAAGCTATTCCAAACAGAATTTGAGTATTCACTTGAATCCCTCCCACAAAATCCCTGCATTAGCAATCTGGGTACCCATCAGAAAGAAAGAGGAACTCATTCTTTTCCCACCCCACTTACCATAATAGCATCTTGACCAGGGGCTCCCTCAAACCAAGCAGTGCCATTGGCTAAATCTCAAAATGCATTTAACATGGGAAGTGTTCAAATTACCGAGGAAGAAAGAATCACTTGAAAGCCGACAATGGCCTCCTCTAATGGGTTGCTTAACAGCAAGAATGCAATTACAAACAACAACAAAATGTGCTTCATTTACCAAGCAATATATTCTTTATCCTTGAGGAAAGACTTTCTCAGGTAGCAAGGTGGCCCGCCTAATTATGCTAATTTCAAATCTGCTGCAATGAAATGCAGGTCATGGGGGACAAATTGTCACAGAGGATGGAAGCAATGTGCACTGTGTGGCAGCATTAAAAGGGAACAATTTAAATCCCCCCAAAAGTCGTCATGTGTTGGAGGACTATGGATGGAATCATAGATCTGGAAGGCCCTTTGCAGTCCAGCCTCCTGTTGAGTGTAGGAGATCCAGAGCTGCAGTGTCCACAAATAACAGTTGCTCAGTCTCCGCTTAAAGACCTCCAGCATGGGAGAGCCCACTACATTTTAATTGGCTCCATTGTCAAACTGCTCTTACCATTAAGAAGCTTTTCCTAATGTTAGACCGAAGCTTACTCTCCTGTAACATATTAACATACTTAATAGCTAATGCAGATACTTGCCGTGGACAAACCTTAGGGTGCCCCATTCCTTCTGTGCCTTTTGCTCTCACATATTAATTTGTTCAGTATATGCCAGGGACCCAGGAGAGGGGGTCAGCGATTTATGGGGTTTGGTGCTGCCTGCAAGGCAGCAGCCAGGGCAGCAGGATGTCCGGGACTGGCTGAAAGAGAAGAGATTGAAGAGGAATGGTGGAAATTGCCCCCCCCCCTTCTCCTGAAGCTTCCAGAGAAGAGGAAGGCAGTACAGTGGTACCTGGGTTTACAAACTTAATCCGTTCCAGAAGTCTGTTCTTAAACCAAAGCTTTCTTAAACCAAGGCATGCTTTCCCATAGCAGCGGGGGACTCAATTTACAAATGGAACACACTCAACAGGAAGCGAAGCATGTTCTTATTCCAAGGTAAAGTTCACAAACCAAAACACCTACTTCTGGGTTTGCAGCATTCTTAATCCAAGTTGTTCATAAACTAAGCTGTTCTTAAACCAAAGTACCACTGTATTGAATTACAGCAGTGGTTTGAGGAAGGTCACAGCTCAGGGACAGGCGAACAAAAGAGTTGGGAGGTTCTGGGAGAAGGGAGGGCAGAGCCAGAGCCAGGGGAGACAAAGCAGCCAGCTGTCACGTAATCACTGGAGAGTATTTCTGACCCCCCTTCTCCCAGAACTCGGCGTTCATTGAGAGTGCAAGAGCAAAGGACTCAGCGACAACTAGCCCCTGGTGGCCACCATAAGGGGAAGTGCTGTTGCTAGCAAAGGAGTGGGGAGGAGCTCAGTTTGAGCAACGCCACTGATGGGATATAGACTGCATTCCTTGTCTCTCGCTGTGATGATTGAATAAACTCATTAGTAAGAACTCTTCTTTGTTTTTCTCTGCTTCTTGCTGCCACTGGGGGAGGGAGAGAATTCCCTGACACCTGACACAGGAGGAGGAAGCGGCAGGGCAGTCCGAGATGGAGGGAGGTGCTCAGGATGTGGTGGAGAAGAAAGAGACAGTTCATGCAAGGGATGGGCTGGTAGACTCCCCACCATCCACCATCCCACTGTCTCCTAGAACCAGGAGAGGCATGCAGAGGGAAGAGCAGGGACAGCTTCTGTGTAGGCAGAGCCTCAGGTTGCACATGCGCACCCCATCAGATGAGGGTGCATAAACTGGGGAGGAATGGTCGCCCTGTTGCTGCAACTGCTCCGCAGGACACAAATCAATTGACATACAGTAAGTTCCTTTGGGGGGGGGGTGGCAAAAAGGGGAGAAAATTAAGGTAACCCTATGGTGTGCCAAACCCAGCATCCTGATGTTGATGCAAATCTACCACTCCCTGTTCATCTGATCAATCATTAGATGAGTGGAATGGAGCCAGCAATCCCTGATCCTCAGGTGATTTGCACAAGTTAGATAAGGAGTGAAGTTGTCTGCCTGTTTGTGTTTCTGTCTGTGTCTCTGTGTGCATGAGAAAGCATGGGGTGGCCACAGTCACCAGCAGCATGTGGCCTCCAGAGGGTTAGCCCAGGATAAAAGCAGTCCTGGCCCAAGTCAGGTTAGCTTACGCCTGCTTTAAGGTAATAGCAAGAGTCCCAAGTGATGCTGGCTTTCTGTAAACAGCTAAGCTGCAGGCACAGTAATCTTGTCTTCAACCCTAGAAGAGGACACAGGCTTGTTATTTCCCCTGAGTTTCCTCCACATACACAGAATGTCAATGAACTTGATTTTGTGGCTGCAGATCTGTCTGGCCCTGAGACATACAGGCAGACGTGAAGGTAGAGAAATCCTCTGATCACCTTTCCACGAGTGATCAATTGCAGCTTTTACCTTTAACCTTAGCATCTTCTCGCTGGTTTCAAACTCCTTGGGTTTGATTTTGAGAAAGCTTTACGCCATGTTCCTCACCTAATTTCCAGTGCTCTGTTTCGTTTGGATGCATTCTTAGAATCCTCCCCCATCTGTGGCACTCCCATTGTTACTGCCTTCAACTGAAGTTGGATCCCACCTCTCACAACATGTTCTGAGTTATATGGCTGGAATGCTTACAAAAAAATCAGAACCACTTCCATGCTTGAGAAGGTCTACCATTAGGTGAACATCAGTGGAATGTCTTGGCACACGTGTTTCTGGTGAGCTAACTGTAATTATCCCATAATTACTCAATGTAGCATCACTTATTTTTAAAAATCAGACATTGAGGTTAGAAAAAAGCAGGGAAATGCCCAGAGAAGTGTGGGATCAACAAATCATTAATGGGAAAATGTATAAACACTACACAAGCAGTGAGGATGAATGCTCATTGCTGTTCTACCATATTTTTCGCCGTATAGGAAGCACTTTTTCCCCTCCAAAAATGAAGGGGAAATGTGTGTGCGTCCTATGAGGCGAATGCAGGCTTTCGCTGAAGCCTGGAGAGCGAGAGGCGTCAGTGCGCACTGACCCCTCTCGCTCTCCAGGCTTCAGGAAGCTATCCACAAGCCTCGCGTGCCCGGCGGGAGGTCCCGCCGGGCGCGCAAGGCTTGCGGGCAGCAGCCTGCAGCCCGAAGCACGGGGCCGCTGCGTAGCACGCCCCATGCTTCGGACAGATGTCCGCAAGCCTCGCGCGCCTGGCGGGAGGTCCCGCCGGGTGCGCAAGGCTTGGTGCGGCAGCCTGCAGTCCGAAGCAGGGAGCCAGCTGCGGAGCCCGCCCCCTGCTTCGGGCAGATGTCGGCAAGCCTCGTGCGCCCGGCGGGAGGTCCCGCCGGGTGCGCAAGGCTTGGTGCGGCAGCCTGCAGCCCGAAGCGGGGGGCCAGCTGCGGAGCCCGCCCCCTGCTTCAGGCAGATGTCGGCAAACCTCGCGCACCCTGCAGGAGGTCCCGCCGGGCGCGCAAGGCTTGGGGTGGCAGCCTGTTCTGGGGGCTGGGGTCGGGGGAAGCTCAGGCTTCCCCCGCGCCAGCCCCCGCGCCTGGGGGGGAAATAAAATTCTTTCCCTTTATTTCCCCCAAAAAAACTGGGTGCGTCCTATGAGGCGGTGCGTCCTATGGGGCAAAAAATATGGTACTTCCCTGCCAAATAAAAAATAAAATATCAGAATGAATGTTCAATGAACCAGTTGTCTGGAGAACCCCACAGTGACTTCGCATCCACTGACTCAGCCCTTTCAAAGTCCAGAGGTAGGAACAGGACTTGAGAGATATAAAGGTTGTTCCATTGCAGATCATTTGAAGAAGCTAGTAGTAAAGTTTAGAGTTGCCATATTTCAAAAAGTAAAATTCCCACAAAGTTGTGTTTCCGATGCTTTTTCCATCACGTTCCCATACATCCTTGTGTTCCCTGACATTTTGGTGGCTCGGCAAAATTTCCCTCTGACACCCGAAAACCAGGACATGTCAGGAATTTTCCTTCTTGGAACCCTTCTCACCTCTATGCTCCTGTCTGGTGACAGACAGTCACTTCTGCTGGGGAACTCAAGGAAGATTACAATATTTTGGTTTCTGTTTTAACCCTGCTGCAGAAGTACATTTCATGGGGCCCTGGCGGGGGAGGTCAAGTCAAAAGGCAAAGTCATTTCAGCAAAAATCATGGAACTGCCAGTGATGGCTAATTATATTTTTTTTTCTCCCAGATTTTTTAGTATTGCTAGTATTTAGCGGGAGGCTTTGCTTTATTCCATAGCTTTGCTGCTTCCATTCTTGAGGCTACCTATACAAATAAAATTAAAAGACCTGCTGTCTTCTGCATTAACTTGAAAAAAGAAAAACCAATCTGTATTTGCAGTTAATCAAGTGATTTCCCCCCCCCCTTCCACCCATCTTTACGATAGTAGCCTAGCAACTTCCTGGAGGAAAAGGGGAGTCCCTGGTGATGTTGCAAATGATTTGATTGTTATCGCCTTTGCTTGATCTGACTTTTGCAAGTGTTTCAAAGTGTCCTTCTGCATAACTGGAAAAGTTTGATGGGAAGTTGAAAGGAAAAGGATTAGTAGGCTTGGCAGAACTCCCCCAGCGGCTCAAAAATTGTTTAAAAAAACAACTTCCCAAGAAGTAGTATAGGCATCTCACACAACACTGAAGGAAAAAACTCCACTCATATACTATGTAAAGAATGAAACTTTAACATCTCTCTCACCCACTTTCCCCACTTCTATTTTTCTTTCTCCATTTTCTCCTCTCTCCCCCACAACCCCACATTACCTACAACAAAAATGTCTCGAACTATTATTATTATTATTATTATTATTATTATTATTATTATTATTATTGGAGGACTCTATGATTTGAAACAGGCACACTGAATGTAGGGCTGCCTTACTTCTGGAATTTCCCGGACATAGCCGGGATTCGTCCATGGGAAATTGTGTCCTGGCAGAATGTTTGAAAACTGGTTAAAATGCCTGTGCAAACCCCAGTTATATGGCAGCGCATACTGGAACTCTTGATATATATATTTTTTGTGAATTTCCTTTTTTAAAAAAGAGCTTAGAAAGCTCAAAAACTTTGGGGAACAAGCAGCAACTTGTCCTTTGCCTCAGGCAGCAAAATATGTTGCGCTCACCCTGGCCTAGACTTAGAGAGAAGAGCATTCACAGTGACTGTTCTTGTTCTTGACTGTTGCCCTTGCCTTCTTCTCTAAGCTGAGCACTCTCTCTGTGGAGCTACACATGGAATCCTCCTCAGCTGCTTCAAATACGGCATGACGGAGCACAATGCACTTCTGGGGGTATCAACCTTAGCAGGAAACACCCTGCTCAAACATCGGTCCCCTCTAGAAGCAGTGCCCAAAGTGATGCAGACATAAAAGCAAGGCTATGGTTTGATTCGACATTGGAATGCAGGCAAACTCATCTCTGCAAGAATGTGGCTAATTAAAAGGCTTTTTGGCACTGGTAAAATTTCCAAGGCCTGATTTGGTCACACTCACAC
The DNA here is from genome assembly GCF_964106915.1 of Podarcis gaigeae. Classification (NCBI taxonomy): domain Eukaryota; kingdom Metazoa; phylum Chordata; class Lepidosauria; order Squamata; family Lacertidae; genus Podarcis; species Podarcis gaigeae. The sequence continues at coordinate 30,738,338 of NC_139688.1, forward strand.
TTGAATCAATTGCACTGGTTTATCTGCCTTCACTGTCAGGGTTTGATCCACATCGACGGACGCACCCACCCTTGGATTTCAATTTATAACAAGCATTTAAAGGCTGCCAGTTCATCTGCTAATGGCTGCCAACTGGGACAGGGAACAATTCTGCTTTCCTTTCATCCACCTTTAGAAACCTTTCCGGGTCAGATTTTGTAGGGCAACATGGAAAAGCTTGTGCATCACTCTCCTTCTTCTGCAGGTAATTAGAAGGTGTTTTGTCTCCACTACTGTCATTTCAGCACTTTTAAAGAACACTGCATTCCCCAGGCATTCTTTTTAAAAAGGTGAGTTACATACTTAGTTCAGTGGAGGGTGGCAGGAAAAGAAATCCCTCAAGATTCTCAGAGCAAAACAGTCTTCTTGAGGCATGACTGGCTGATCCAGTGACATTAGCTATGGTACTACGAGTAGTAATGCACAAAACCATGACATGCTGATCACAATAAATATATACTTTGCTGCATCCAGCTTAGCAAGGAAGGAAGGGGCAGGCCTTGTTGGAATGGGCTTGGTATTTGCATTGATTGATTAATCAGATCTGCAGGTGCCTTGCTCATTATTAATGTTGCGAAGGAGGATTAAAGATTAAGGATGGGAGGAGAGAAGGGTTTGCTTTGCTAGATAAATAAAAAATGAAGCTGTTTGTGGCTGGTAAATGTGCTAAAGATAGCAAGGTACCACACACCTCTGGAGGAGCCTTATGCAAAACAGACACTCTTAAATACACAAAATGCATTCTCCTGAAGACAGCTGGTTAGGAGGAATCTCCCACTTTTTCTGAGTAGCTGTTCTTTTAACCTCCATTCTAAATTGGACCTATTTATACTGCATCTGATGTGTTATATTCAATGCAGGAAAGGCAATCGTTTGCAGCTGATGATGCTTCTTTAGGGTAAATGTGGGGTGCCTCTTTCGAGCAACCCTGGAGTGACACGTTTCACAGCCATCTGCTGTTGGATCCCCAATGCCCACTTCTGGCAGGTTGGGAACTGATGCAGATCTACACTCATGGTTTTTAATGTTAAGGAAGGGTTAAGGAATGGTTTTGATAATGTATATTGACACATGACATCCTACATTTAACGTTCATAATGCACTATTAAAATGTGACACCCGAAGGCACTGCAGAGCAACCAGTAGTAAGGAGACAGTGTTTGATGGGGGGACGCTTTGATTTAAAAGTATGCCCTGTGACGTTTTAGAACGACATATCTAATATCGTTCTAATAATGTTAAACAGGTCAGTGTAGATCCAGCCCAGGTGTCAGAAGTTGCTGCGAATCTGTGTGTGGCTGCCCCATGTGGTGAACCCCTGAACTGCAGTTACCCCTTCTTAGTGGGTAACCTTCCACATTGACTCCGCCCACCCAGACTGACCATTGGATTTTTTGGAGCAAGAAGGAGAATAAAGGGTTCTATATTATGCCAATGTAACGTGGGAAATTCAAACAGTACCCTCAGCTGGGGCTGACATTTATTTTCCCATAATGCCGTATAATGATACTATGTCAGAGGCATTATGGGGAATATAAATGGAGGGTGCTAGATGCTAAATGTTAGGGGAGAATAAAGGGAAACCCAAAGCAAGTATTAACTGCAAGAGGGTGAACAGTTTGACTCCACAACAAAGATGTAGTCTTCAACTATAATCATTCAAAAAATCCTTCTAATAAACCATAACAATACATGGGAATCCCTCCCCCCCTGAAATCTACCAGCAGTGGAGAACAAAATAATAGGGAGTTGGCATGTAATCTGGACTTTCCTAGATAATGAACTGGAATTCCATTTCCCTTCCCCCTTCTCTCTATTTTAAACATTCATGGTGTCACAAAACTTCCACCATAAAATACCTTTTCCAGACTCTACAATCCGTGGAGCTGTAAATATTTTACAAGCATACTTCCAATTAGAGATATCCTTGTGTCGTTAGTTTGAATGACACAAAATGTAAAACCATTTGGGTTGTAATCCTCAGAAGGGAAGGTCAAATTGGAGAAGTTTGGATGCTGTGTTTCCTCCTAAGAAGACAATGGTAGAGAGTTAAAGAAAGCTGTTATGATGGGGCAATTTTCCTGACTGCAGAAAGATCACATCTATGTAGCAGGGCTTGAGCTTCTGCTTGCTCCATGGGGAAGAGATTAAGACCACATTCACTCCACACATTTAAAGTACTATGATGCCAGTTTAAACAACAATGGCTCCCTCCAATTAATTATGGGAGCCATTGTTTGTTAAGGGTAAAGAGAGTTGTTAGGAGATCCCTGTTCCCCTCCCAGGGCTACAGTTTCCAGAGTTGTCTAATGATCCCTCCTTCTTCACAAAGAACTCTGAGGATTGTAGTTCTGGGTACTTTAAAGGTATGGTATGAATGTGGCCTAAGTAAACATGATTGTGATGGATTTGTCACTGGCATTTTATGAAGCCAGCATGAGAAATTATACCTGCAAAGATCTAAAACCCTGACAACCAAAAAGGATGGAGCAACTCCCTATGAGGAAAGGTTATCACATTTGGAGGTGTTTTTTTTACTTACAGAGAAGGCAAGTAAGAGGAAGCATGACAGAGGTGTATAAAAGTTTGGATATTGTGGAGAAAGGGGAGAAAGAAGGGTTGTTTTCCATCTCTCATAACCCTGGGACTGAGGGACATCCAACAAAGGTGATGGTTGGGAGATTTGGGATAGATAAAAGAAAATACTTCTTCACACAGCACAGGGTTAAACTAGGGAGTTCACTTCCACAGGAAGTAGTGTTGGTGACCACCATGGATGGCTTTAAAAGAGGAATGGGCAAATTAATAGAAGATAACCATGTATTACCCATGATGTTTTTCCTCCACTGTCAGAGGCAGCATGCCTCAGAAACCCATTTGCTGGAAATCACAAGTGAGGAAAGAATTCTTGCATTAGGTCCTGTTTTGGGGCATCCTACAGACATCAGGTTGGCCACTGTCAGAACAGGAAGTTGGACTAGATGGGCTATTGGCGTGATCCAGCAGGCTCTTCTTATGTTAATCATTTCCACCTCTGTATAGAAAGGTGGACAGGAATATGCTAAATAAATAAATACTTAGAATCCTAGAATTGGAAGGGACCCAAGGTTCAAGCTTGGGTCTCAGCTAAAGCATCCATGACAGATGGCCGTCCAACCTCTGCTTAAAAACATCAAAGGAAAGAGAGCCCACCACCTCTCGTGGGAGTCTGTCCCACTGCCAAACAGTTCTTACTGTCAGAATGCTTTTCCAAAAGTTTAGTCGGAAACTCCTTTCTTGTAATTTGAAGCCATTGCCTTGAGTCCGACCCTCGAGAGCAGGATAAAACAAGCACGTTCCCTCTGCCATGTGACAGCCCTTAAGATATTTGTAGATGGATGTCGTATCTCCTCTCATCTCCACTTTTCAAGGCTAAATATACCCAGCTCCTTCAAGCGCTCCTCATAAGGCTTAGTTTCCAGACCCTTGATCATCTTGGTTGCCCTCCTCTACACACATTCCAGTTTGTCAACATCCTTCTTAAATTGTGCTGCCCAGAATTGGACACAGTATTGCAGGTGTGATCAGACCAAGGAGTGCTGATGTGGCAAAAACACAGGTTTGTGGCCACCTATGTTCTACTCAGTGTAGACCCACTGAAATTAAGTGATTCATGTCCATTTATTTCAACGGGGCTACTGTGAATATGACTAGCACTGGATACAACCTATACGTACTGATTATAGAACTCCCTCATCGTGTTTAGTTTGGCCTTGAAAGCACATCTACAAGATAACGCTATACAAAACCAAGAGTTGATTTAACCAATATAGCTGTATAGGAACATAGGAAGACAGAAAGATGCCTTACACCATTGGTCTAGCCCAATATTGTCTACAGTGACTGGCAGTTGAGGAAATCCATTTTAATTGTTATTTAGGCACTCTGATTTAAAGTATGGTTTGCTCCTGATATAACTATTTCAGTCCAATAAACTATGATGCACTGGACAGAGAATTATTCTACCCACAAACTTCTTCTTTCTGCAGATATAAAACCAGATTTTGCCAGTTTGGACATAGGAAACTATAGTGTAACAAATCCTGGAAGTCTTCCATTATGACAAGCAACCGAAGGGAGGAGGAAGGGAAGAAGGGGGTGCAGGCACATTTCTACTTCTTGGATGATTGAATCATAGTTTATAAAATGGATATTGTTATACAAGAGCCAGACCTATATCAGAATACCTTAAGGGTGTTGATCTACATTATGGGAATCTTTATACATGCTCCCCAATGTACTTTTCCAAATCAAAATCTCAGAAAAAGCTTGCCACATTGTATGATTCTATGCTTTGTGTGTAGCAAAGGGAAATCTTGATTCTTTAGCAATTAGATTGCTTGTTGAGAAGGAAAAACAAGCACTGCAGAACCATGGACCGATTAAAAAGTTCAGAAAACAATATTCAACTTCCCCACATCCTCTTGTCTCTCCTGTCCTTTGGCGAGTTATTTAATGCTTGCTATAAAGAGCAACACTTACTTTAAAAAAAGAAAAGAACACCCATACCAGATAAAGTCAAATGTTCCCATGCATTGTTCTCGTTTCATTTATTTATTTTATTTATTAATTCACAGCACAGCCTCTGTTCTCCAGCTGGTTCAAGGATATGATCAACGGAGGCATATACTGGGGGACTCTAACTGTCCTTTTTGCCAAACTGATTTATGGAGCAGCTTTCCACTTTCCTTCCACTGCCTGTAATGTAATATAAAAGGAAATATAAAATGGAGCCATAAAATAATTGATTCACTGGCATATACTATCAAATGAACCAGCAGTTCAAAAAGGCAAGGGAGCACGATAGATGATTGTCACTTCTAACAGTGACAAATGCCAAGAAAGGGTTTAGAAAATGAAGCTAATGCTAAACTTATTTGCGCAGCAGATAGGAAATATGACAGTGCCAACAAGAAGTTGCCTTCTTTCAAATATATCAATTTATTGTAGCTCCTCTTGGGTTTTATTGTCCTTGAGTCTAATAGATTCAAGTGTGGGTGGGCGCTAAGCATTTTTAGGTTGTGGCTTAAATGGATGAATGGATGGTTCATGGTTTATTAAAAGATTAGGGGGTCTTTCTAGATTGATGGTGCTTTTTGTCCCACGAACCCAAACAAGGTAAGTAGAACTTCTTTGTATTGCTGACAACCAAGACCTTTAAGGCATTGCTGTGTGTAGTCATGAGAACCTAAGAGCCCATCTAGTCCAGCATCCTGTTCTCCCAATGGCCAACCAGATGCTTCTAGGAAGACCACAAGGAAGACCTATAAGCAATAGCACACTCTCCACTTCCCAGCAACTGGTATTTCGGCAGCATACAACCTCTTGACAGTGGAGGTAGTACATAAGTCATGATGGCTAGCAGCAACTGATAACCAGGTATTTGTCTAAACCAGTTTTGAAGCCATCCAAGTTGGTCGCCATCACTACTTCTTGCAGGATCAAATTCTATGGATTTTCTATGCACTGTATGAAGAAGTACTTCCTTTTGCCTGTCCTGAATCTTCCAAAATTCAACATAGTTGGATGGCCGTGAGTTCTAGTATTATGATATTGAATGGCATTCTCAGACAAGGTATTTTGGAAGCTGCCTCATATTGAGTCAGACTTGGACCATTGAGCTAACTTACTTAGTTAATTTATTAAACCCAACCTCGATCCAGAGGAACTCCAGGGTAGTGTACAATCACAAGTACATAAAAACATAATCCAACATAACAGAAATTAAAAACAACACCAGACTACTGGCTAACAAAACCCCATCAAATCTTGACCCAGTGCCAAAAGGATGGTGACATAGAGAGGGTTTTTCCAGAGCTGGGATTCTGCCACAGAAAAGTTCCCCTCTGTTTTGCAAGCATAACACATTTCAGCAAATAAAGACCTCAGAGAAGGACCTCGGTTGAAGATTAGTGTGCACCTGGAATGGGCAGCAGGTGTAGTAAAGTAGGAATATTTAGAAAATTATTCTTTGGCCAAGCAAAGGAGAGTGAGGCCTTGTGGGAGTTTCGTCAGCCACAAGGACCCTGGGAACGGAATTGTGTATCTTTAAAATTCTAGACAACTGACTCCTCAGCTGAAAGGTTTATTAGAACCCAGGATGTCTTGATTAATGAAGGATCTAACACCTGAGTTCAATGATGTAAACATCCCCCCTCCCAGTGTTGTTATCTGCCCTTGAATTGCCTGGGAATGTGTCTCTGGCGGAAGGGAGGAACCCCTTTGATTTAAAAGTTTGAATTCCAAATTGGCCCAGCTGTCAAGAGGTAAATTGATAGACTAGCAAGCCGATCATTGGTGCATTCAAAAAATAATTTGAGTTTATGATTGGCTTGAAAGTTACGACGCAGGTTGCGAATTGGAAATAAAAGATCAGAGAATCCTCTGCTCTTGGCCTCTCTGCCTCTCTGCCTTTGCCCTGCAAATCGCAAAGATGCCCGGCTCTATGGTTCCAGCTTAATAGGCCGCTATTCATCTTTTGAAATGGAGATCTTCGATCGTCTTCTACTTGCAGAGGCTCAAAGAACAACAACTATCCTATCTTTGTGTTAGAGTTGTAAGTATGTAATCTTAGTTAGTCTATGTAGCTTTGTTGTTTTCTTACCTGTAACGTTCTAAAAGATGTGCCTGCTATTTTAGCATGTTTCTTATGTTATTTTAAAATAAACATTTTAAAGATGAAACTGTTTTAGTTGTGTGCCTTTCCAAAAGGGAATAGCTAAGTCCTAGCCTTACGCTTGGTTACGCTATACCGTAGAATTTCTGCCTGCAAGTCTGTGGATACAGCTTGTAGAGAAGGGGACAGCCAGGCTAACGGGTCACAGCCTTCTCCCTGGGTTGTGATTCTGGGTCCCCTGGACAAGAGGGAGTGGTGGCAGCCCTACCGGGTTTTGTTTGTTCTGTTTTGCAAAAACGTAGTGTTCGTCCGCCAACCCTGTCCTGGGCGTCCTGGTCTGGCCGGAGAGCAGAGACAGGAGAAGGGAGGGGCAAGAGGTTGGGGACGAGCATTACTACATGTTGGCAGCGTGGTGGGATTGGACTTCCCGTGGAAAGGCACTTTGATTTTTTAAACTTGGCACGAATCTTTTGTGGGTTACAGGTGGTTTGTTTTTTTGGATAGTGATAGTTAGGAGCATGGAGGACAGTTCCGCAACTTCGCAGCAGCAATCGTTGCAAACTTTAGATCAATGGGGAGGAGAGGGAGAAGACAGCTCTCTCCCGGTGGAAACCGAACCCCCTAAAGCTGTGAGTCCTGGAGTGAAATCCGCTTCCTGGTTTTCAAATGACTCGGAAACAGGGTCAGAGGAAGAACTGGTGGATGCCAGCGTGATCCGGAAGGGTCAGAGAGAGTCCTGCATTGTGGACGGAGGGAGGGGCACTCCCGGTAAACAAAAGTTATCTCCTCGTGAGGAGGTGGAAGCGGTGAGGGCCTCCACCCGTCCTAGGAAGAACTATTCTGTTTATGCAGAACCCAGAGAGATGGATGTCTCGCAGAGTTATGATGTTGAGTGGGTTCGTGATCCGGTGAACGGTGGATTCCGCTGCCGGGAGAAGTTTCCCCAGATGGGCTACTTCATGAGACCAAGAGTTAGCCGGATGGCACCTGACTATCAAGAATCGCCACAGCAGTCCCAGGATGTGACTGTGGGAGACTGCCGTCGGGAACAGCTTGCGCCTGACGCCCGTCGGAAGGTGAGACAGCGCTCATTCAGCCCAGGCAGAGTCTACTCGCCGGTTGCGGCTCGAGAGGTGCGCGTGCCGGCGCGAAAGTACGTGGCAGAGGAGGAGGAGGAGGAGTACTTCCAGAGACCCCTGCGTGGATACGCAACAACGGCAGCGGAGCAGCTACGTGCCGAGGGGCAACCGCCTCCTGTGCCTGCGCCGAGGTATGGACTAGTCCCGAGGAGGGGGGGAGATCAAAATCAACAGTCCCCTCCAGGACTGACTTTAAGTAATCTCAACTGGAAGGTGTTCCAGAAATACCACCCCCCCACTGATGTCCTTAGTTACCTAAATTTGTTTGAGGTGACGTGCCGGGACATGGGCGTAGCCCCAGAACTTTACATGGCTGTGCTTCGGCCCCTAGTTTGTGGTGATTTGTCAGAACTTATGGGACATCTCCCTTTGGAAGAAATAAATGACTATGAAAGCTTCAAGAGGCTAGTCATGCAGCGGCATGGCTTGCACCCTGAACATTATCGTAAAGCTTTCAGGAAAGTGGAAAAGGGTGGGCTTACTGACAACATTGCGGTTTTTTCTGCAAAAATGGCCCAAAATTTCGAACTGTGGCTGGCGGCTGAAGGGGTGGAGGATGTGAAAGAAATTAAACAGCTGATGCTGATTGAACAACTAATGCGCTCCCTGCCCCCTGAAATTGTTAGCCTGGTGGCTGATAAAAAACCAAAGACACTAGCAGAAGCTACTGCTCTTGCCGAATCTTTTTGGCTGAACCGCACCCATCTTGTTAATAAAGGACAGAGTAATATGTATAAAGCTACAGCGTCATCGGGGAGGACCGCCCCCCCCATTAAAGAATCCAGCAAGGGATTGTCTACACCTGCTAAAGACTCTGTTGCAGCTGGGGGAGAGCGTGCTAAAGTGCCCCCGAGTTCTGGACTGTGTTTCTTTTGCAAAAAACCGGGGCACATGAAAGCAGCATGTCCCCAGTTGGCTGGGAAAAAGTCCACCGTCCTTACCTCCACGCCTGCTGTTCGCATGATACAGCAGCAGGAAGAAGATTGGGAGGAGGGGCCGGCCAAATCTGGAGCGGTGGAGAGCTTGGCTCCGGAGGAGGAGGGAGAGGTGACCCCTGTTGGGAACAAACTTGAAAAAACTAGTATCACCGTGGGTCCTGTTTGCACCCGGGGAACTCGAAAATCACCCCATGTGAATTGGGCGAACTTGGAGTTTTCTGCTCCTATTGAAATCAATAAAACTGTTGTGAACTCGTACCGGGACACTGGGTCTGACATCACTAGCGTCTCAAAAGATTTGGTTTTGCCTAATCAGATGCAGGAAAGACCCTTAAAAATCAGTCCTTATGGGGTAGAAGAAATTTTGCAGCCCACAGCAATAGTCCCCCTTAAATACAAAGGTTACAGCGGGGACCATCTGGTAATTGTTCATGATCCAGAAGTTTGCAAAAGCCCAGTTTTGGTTGGGAATGATCTTGGGTTTCAAGTTTACTTGCAACAACAGCTAAATGGGGAATCGGTAACTGTAGCAACCTCCCTCACCCCCTCCCCGGCAGGGAAGGATGTGGTGGAGTCTGAGACTGGGTTGAATGAAAAACCCGGAGGGGAGGGAGAGTTACCTGCCTTGGATGAGGATGCCAAGAAGGACCTTGGTGGTTCTATTGAACTGGGAGATCTGGGAGAGTTTGCTGCTGAACAAAGGGCTGACCCCTCCTTGCAGGGATGTCGGGAGGCGGTTGGAGCCCCTCTTCGAGGATCAAAGAAGGCCCAATTTGTGTATAAAAAGGGACTTTTGTATCGGCAATTTGTACCAAAAAAGGTGAAAGACAAGGATTTTGTTTTGCAGCTAGTGGTTCCAGAGAAGAAGCGATCTACTGTTCTTAGCTTAGCCCATGAAGACGGCTTAGCAGGTCATATGGGACTGCAAAAGACTTTAGAAAGACTTACTCGTTATTTTTACTGGCCTGAGGTGTATCAAACAACTAAAGCATTTGTACGTTCTTGTGTGATTTGCCAGAAGGTGGGGAATGACCGTGATAACTTGCCCAATGAGTTACAGAGTGTCCCCTTAGAAGCAAATGTTTTGGAAAAATGGGGAATTGATCTAGTGGGCCCCTTACCAAAAACCCGCTCAGGAAAGCAGTATCTATGCGTGATCATTGATTATGCCTCTCGTTATGTTTATGCCACAAGTTTGACCAATACCTCTGCTAATAGTCTGGTTAAGGCTTTAATTTCTGCCTTTTGTTCCCTAGGAATTCCTAAGGTTTTGGTGAGCGATTTGGGAACTAATTTTATGGCTAAGGTCACCCAAGAGGTTTTGCGTTTGTCTGAGGTGCGCCATCATACCTCTATTGCTTATCAACATCAAGGAAATGGGTTGGTGGAAAGAGTGCAAAAGACCTTGGTTCAAATGCTGCGCAAGTATGCCCTGGCCCATGGTTCCAGTTGGGACCAAGATTTGCCTTTGGTGGTGGCTGCTTACAATGATGCCCATCAAAGAAGCCTTGGGTTTGCACCTAACCAGCTAATTTTTGGAAGGCTTCTGAATACCCCCCTCTCAATGCTTCGAAGAGAGTGGGAAGGTTCAGAAGAAGAGATAAAACTGCCTTCTGTCAGTGAGTACTTTGCTCAACTAAAAGGAACTCTAGCCGACGCTTGGCAATTGGCCAAAGAGAATTTAGAGAATGCCCGATTAGAACAAAAAAGAGTACATGATGCCAGAGCGGTGTGCAAACAGTTTGAGGTGGGAGATCAAGTATGGATTTTAAGACCGTCTCGCCCCCACAAGTTAGATGTGAAATGGCAAGGTCCTGGTGTTGTGGAAGCAAGGCTGAGTCCTGTGCGTTACCTTGTAAGTTGCAAGGAATTGCACCCTACTGCTCGCGAGTATCATGTTAATTCCTTGAAAGAATGTGTTGAACAAAAGATCTCTGTACTGGCCATTACGCGTAGTCAGGAAGAGGTGCCTGCTTCGCCTGTGGATCTTTTAACTGAGTACAAACAGGCTGGAAGCATTTCTGATGTATTGCAGTTGCCGAATTTAAGTGAGACTCAGGCTAAAGAGCTTTATGAGGCACTGCAACCCTATAGCAACACTTTCAGCACCAAACCTGGTAAGACTCATCTGGCTCAGCATCATTTTGTCACGGGGGACGCCCCCCCTATTTCCTCACGTCCTTATCGGGTCGGTGAGGCACATGCGCAGAATATTGAAACTGAGCTGAAAGAAATGCTGGAGTTGGGAGTTATAGAACCTAGTAAAAGTGCTTGGGCTTCGCCCATAGTGCTGGTTCCAAAACCCGACGGATCTATTCGTTTTTGCGTGGACTATCGAAAAATTAATTTAGTCACTGTTCCTGATGTGTTTCCTTTGCCTAGAATTGACACATTGATTGAGAAGCTGGGACGGGCGAAATTCATCACAGTCATGGATTTGACGAAAGGTTATTGGCAAATCCCGCTGTCCCCAGAAGCTTCTGAGAAGTCTGCCTTTGTCACTCATGTAGGCTTGTACCAGTTCAAGGTGTTGCCGTTTGGATTGCGAAATGCTCCCGCAGCCTTCCAAAGGCTAATTAATTCCTTGATTCATGACCTAAATGAGTTTTGCTGTGCTTATTTGGATGACCTGGCAATATTTTCTGAGACATGGCCAGAACATCTTAAACATGTGCAGAGAGTTTTGGCCCGGCTGCAGGAGGCAAACCTGACTGTTAAAATATCTAAATGTCAGTTTGCCCAAGGAGAAGTGGTGTATTTAGGATTCAGAGTGGGGTCGGGAAACATCAAGACCTTAGAGGCCAAAGTGCAGTGCATTCAAGAATGGCCTCGCCCCATCGTGAAAAAGGATGTACAGTCTTTTATAGGGTTGGTGAATTATTACAGGCGCTTCGTTAATCACTTCTCAACTCTAGCTGTACCTCTTACTGACCTTTGTAAGAAATCCCTGCCGGTCAAAGTAAATTGGACTAAGGAGTGTCAGAGGGCTTTTGATTTGTTAAAGCACGCCCTTATGAGCTCCCAAGTCATGCTGGCTCCTGATCAGAGACGTCCGTTTGTAGTGCAAACTGATGCCAGTCAAACAGGGCTAGGAGCAGTTTTGCTTCAAGAAGATGAAGAAGGGAATTGGCGTCCTGTGGTTTACTTAAGTAAAAAGTTGTCCACTACTGAACAAAATTATTCAACCATAGAGAAAGAGTGTTTTGCTTTGGTCTGGGCCCTAACCAAACTGCGGCCTTATCTGTGGGGTAACACCTTTGAGGTTCAAACGGACCATTCTCCCCTGTGTTGGTTGGAAAGGGTAAAATCATCCAATCAGAAACTGCTTAGGTGGAGTATGGCCCTTCAAGATTTTCAGTTTAATGTCACTCACATTGCAGGAAAGAACAACGTTGTTGCTGATACTTTGTCTAGAATGTACCAATCTGTGCCATGAAACTGTGTAAATATCGGATTAAGGGGGTGCTGCTAGTGATGTATGGTTTTAAAAGCTGCTAAAGCCCCCTGGACCGGATGATCTACCTCAGTGTGTAAATAATTTTCTTTGATGAAATTAGGGGACTTTACCCTTAATTTCATTCTAGAGGGGAGGGTGTAGTAAAGTAGGAATATTTAGAAAATTATTCTTTGGCCAAGCAAAGGAGAGTGAGGCCTTGTGGGAGTTTCGTCAGCCACAAGGACCCTGGGAACGGAATTGTGTATCTTTAAAATTCTAGACAACTGACTCCTCAGCTGAAAGGTTTATTAGAACCCAGGATGTCTTGATTAATGAAGGATCTAACACCTGAGTTCAATGATGTAAACATCCCCCCTCCCAGTGTTGTTATCTGCCCTTGAATTGCCTGGGAATGTGTCTCTGGCGGAAGGGAGGAACCCCTTTGATTTAAAAGTTTGAATTCCAAATTGGCCCAGCTGTCAAGAGGTAAATTGATAGACTAGCAAGCCGATCATTGGTGCATTCAAAAAATAATTTGAGTTTATGATTGGCTTGAAAGTTACGACGCAGGTTGCGAATTGGAAATAAAAGATCAGAGAATCCTCTGCTCTTGGCCTCTCTGCCTCTCTGCCTCTCTGCCTTTGCCCTGCAAATCGCAAAGATGCCCGGCTCTATGGTTCCAGCTTAATAGGCCGCTATTCATCTTTTGAAATGGAGATCTTCGATCGTCTTCTACTTGCAGAGGCTCAAAGAACAACAACTATCCTATCTTTGTGTTAGAGTTGTAAGTATGTAATCTTAGTTAGTCTATGTAGCTTTGTTGTTTTCTTACCTGTAACGTTCTAAAAGATGTGCCTGCTATTTTAGCATGTTTCTTATGTTATTTTAAAATAAACATTTTAAAGATGAAACTGTTTTAGTTGTGTGCCTTTCCAAAAGGGAATAGCTAAGTCCTAGCCTTACGCTTGGTTACGCTATACCGTAGAATTTCTGCCTGCAAGTCTGTGGATACAGCTTGTAGAGAAGGGGACAGCCAGGCTAACGGGTCACAGCCTTCTCCCTGGGTTGTGATTCTGGGTCCCCTGGACAAGAGGGAGTGGTGGCAGCCCTACCGGGTTTTGTTTGTTCTGTTTTGCAAAAACGTAGTGTTCGTCCGCCAACCCTGTCCTGGGCGTCCTGGTCTGGCCGGAGAGCAGAGACAGGAGAAGGGAGGGGCAAGAGGTTGGGGACGAGCATTACTACAGCAGGTCTCACAAATCTCAGAGATCTTTCCCAGCCCTACCACTTGAAATCAATGAATATGACTTAGGACCATTAATTTCAATGGGTCTACTCCAAGTTACACATCTTTGAACACCACCCATTAAATGGAAAGCCTAAACCATGCAGTGAATAATCAATGAACCTTTGACCAAACTATGACCGCAATAACATGAGAAACTAAGACATGCTAAATTTCTATGCTTACATGCTGGATTAAAACAATATCTCTTTCTATTACAATCCGTGAAGCAACACTGTTTTAAGCAAGCTGCAGAGTTTTTCTGCTCCTTAAAACACGAGACATCAATAACTAAAGATAAGAGCTGAAACAGCATGCATCACAGATAGCACAGTTAAGATGCTAATCAATCTTTCAATAGCTGTATCCTTGCATTACTCCGAAGCCTATAAATAATAGCCTGTGCAAGTCTTCCCCAACCTTCTAGATGTTGTTGAACTGCAACTCCAATCAACCCCAGCCAGCATTGTCAATGGTCAGGGATGATGGGAGCTGCAGTCTAGCAATATCTGGAGAGCGGATAAAGGCTAGTGTATGCAATACAATAGGTGCACACAAACAAATATCAGTTTTGTTAGCCTACCTGAAAGAATAGGCTCTGAAATACTGTTTTTATTCCTGTATCCTGCCTGTCACAATACTCAGCACAAAACATGTACTTAAGAATCTGTGTTGCTTTGTTACAGCAATATTCCTCAGGCTTTATTCACCAGTAAATATGTGACAGTTTTTGCCTCTTGATCTCATTCTGTGCATTAAAAAACGCATTAGTACTTTTTTCATTCTCAGTCTGATTGCTGAGCCCTCATCAAAGTTCTAAAACCAATTTTTAAATGTATAGTATCAGCCGAGCGAGGACAATCTAGCTGATTGTTGTTTTCTAGCCATCACTGTCACCTCTGGATACTGGATATGAGCTGATATGAACGTTCTGCATTACATTGGTAATGTGGTCCACTGTGGCATGGAAATCATCAATGGACTTTACAGTTAACAAGGGCCACACATGAAACTGTGAACCTACCCTGAGATCCTGCCATAGAAGCAGATTGGTATACTAGTATACTGAAGTAAACCAACCAAGACCGTTTTGCGCAGGACTTACGTTCCTGAGCATGTTTTGGGAATGTAACTCCCACGTAAATTGGGAGTTGCCTGTACCTCTATTATCGCTAGCGCCAACTAGTGGTGCAACTGTAACTACATGAACTTTAAAACTCAGATTCCGTATACAGTGGTACCTCGGGTTAAGAACTTAATTCATTCTGGAGGTCCGTTCTTAATCTGAAACTGTTCTTAACCTGAGGTACCACTTTAGCTAATGGGGCCTCCTGCTGCTGCCTCGCCACTGCCACCGCACGATTTCTGTTCTCATCCTGAAGCAAAGTTCTTAACCCAAGGTACTATTTATGGGTTAGCAGAGTCTGTAACCTGAAGCATCAGTAACCTGAAGCGTCTGTAACCCAAGGTACCACTGTACTGCAACACTGATGCACATAGATGGCATTTTATAAATCTTCTGCTCTTCATCTCTTAACATGTTTGGTCCAACTCACAGGACTATGAAAAGACCACAGGCAACTTTTTGCGAGGAGAGGAGCAACCTACAATAAGTCACATTCAATTTCCTTTTCTACACACACACACACATACACACACACAGTGCTTTTTTCTGGGGGGACACAGGGGTACACATACCCCTAAACATTTTTTAGGGGGAAAAGCAGTGTGTGTGTGTGAAATATACTCAGAGTCGCAAAGTGATTTCATGCTCTTTATTCAGCTCATAGTGGTGTGGAGGAATGAATGAATGTCCCCTCAAAGTATCTGCTTTATATACATTATTTACACAATGGGCTGCACATGATTGGCTAATTCTGGAATTCTACTGTAAGCCAATCAGGTTGTGGATTCACTTATATCTGGAGCATGATTGGGTGGTTCCTGCCAACCAATCATATTGCTGCATTGTTCTAGGACCAATCAGACTGCTGCATTCTGAATCCTATTGTTCTAGGACCAATCAGACTGCTGCAATTTGGATCCTATTGTTCTAGGACCAATCAGACTGCTGCAGTTTGGATCCTATTCAACTCAGTACATAACACCCCTCCCCTCTAAGTTCCAGTCCTGCCCGGGAGGTCGCATTCATAGTCCTCGAGGTACGCCGGCGGCCTACGTGTGCGTTGTGGCTGGAGTGTTCCCTGGTCCGGGGTTCAGGTTCTGGCTCGTGTTCCAAGGATGCTGGCTGTGATGGGCCTGTTTGGTCTGGCGCAACCGGCTCGCTCAGTCGTGGTTCTGGCTCCGGTGTCCTTTCGGCCTCGCAGGTCCTCTCTGTATTTACTGATTCAGCCTCTCCTGCTGCCCCCTCCTGCTCTATGGGCCTCACTGCCCCGCTGTTCCCTTGGGACTCCTCTGACCTTTCCTCCTCCTGGTTTTCTCCCGGGAATCGTCGCCGTATCTGGTCGCAGTGGCGGCGCCAGCATTGCCCCCCATCCGTTAGCACCTCGTACGACACGGGGCCAGTGACCCTGGTGACTGTGGCAGGACCCATGCTGGGCCTGCCCCAAAATTCTTTGCGTACACCAGGTCCTGGGCCTTGAAGGTCCAGGGGTTCCTGCCTTCCCCCACCACTACCTCATCCTGAGCTCTATCGGGGTGAAGGCGGTCCAATCTGATTGCAAGGCGGCGACCCATTAGTAGTTCAGCGGGGCTCCGGCCAGTTGTTGAGCTGGGGGTGCTGTGCTGTGCTAGGAGGAATGTGGCAAGGCGGTACTCCCAATCCCCTTGCGTCATGTGGCGAAGGGTGTCCTTGGTGGTCCGCACCATGCGTTCTTCTTGGCCATTGGTGGCAGGGTGGAATGGCGCCAAACGGATGTGGCGGATGGCGTTCTGCGCTGTGAAGGTTTGGAATTCTCCTGACGTAAATGCAGTCCCATTGTCTGAGACGAGAGTGTCAGGGAGCCCGTGGGTTGCAAAGAGCCTGCGTAGTACCTGGATGGCTGCGGATGTAGAAGTGGACGGTACCAGTGCAACTTCCAGCCATTTGGTGTAGGAGTCCACCACTATGAAGAATGTTTTCCCCTGAAAGGGGCCAGCGAAGTCCACATGCAGGCGTGACCATGGTGCTCGGGCGGACTCCCAGGACTGGACTGGGGCCCTTGGGGGATCTGGGCGGGATTCTTGGCAGGCCTGGCAGTGTTTGACCCAGGCCTCTATCTCTCCGTCGATCCCTGGCCACCACACATAACTCCTGGCCAGGGCCTTCATTCTTACTACCCCTGGGTGTGTCTCATGTAGGGCTGTGAGGACCCTTTTGCGGAGGGGCTGGGGAACAACAACCCTGCTTCCCCATAACAGGCACCCCTTGTGGGCCGACAGTTCATGTTTGCGGGTTGTGTAGCCAGCGAATTCTGGCCCAGGACTGCTGCTGGGCCATCCCCTCCACACCCAGTCCAGGACCCGGGAGATGACCCTATCTTTCTTGGAATGGTGTGCAACTTCTTGTGCCTGAATGGGGTGGTCAGGAAGCAGCTCCAGGCTCATAACCTCTTGTGCAGGTGCTGGGTCGGGGCCTGTTTCTGGTAGTGGTAGCCTGCTGAGGGCGTCCGCATGGCCCATCGCCTTCCCCGGGCGGTGAATCAGTGCATACTGGAAGCTGGCAAGGAAAATTGACCACCTGAGGACACGAGGAGACAGCACTTGGGGGGTCTGCTTTTCAGGAGCAAACACGCCAAGCAACGGCTTGTGGTCAGTCACCACGGTGAAGGGCCGCCCGTACAAGAAATCATGGATTTTTTTTACTCCCTTCACGATTGTGAGCCCCTCCTTGTCTATTTGCAAGTAGTTCCGCTCGGTTGCGTTGAGTGTCTGGGAAAAGTATGCTACCGGTACCTCTCTCCCATCCGGGAGCTGGTGTCCCAGGACAGCGCCAATGCCATAGGGCGAGGCGTCGCATGCTAGCACCACCGGCAGCCTCTCGTCGAAGTGTGCCAAGACCGAGTTTGAGACAAGCAGGTCCTTGACTGCCTGGAATGCAGCCTCCTGGCGCTGGCCCCACACCCAAGGGGCCCGCTTGTCCAGGAGTCTGTGTAGGGGCTCCGCTACCGCCGCCTTGTGGGGAAGGAAGGAATGGTAAAAGTTCAATAGTCCCAAGAAGGCCTGAAGTTCAGTCTTGTTCTTGGGCGCTGGGGCATCACAAATGGCCCGTAACTTGTCCCCAGTTGGGTGGACCCCTTCTGCGTCCACCATAAATCCCAGAAAGTCCACCTGAGGCACTCCTAGTAGACATTTTTCCCGCTTCACCTTGAGACCCGCCATCTGGAAACGGTGCAGAACGGTGCGGAGGTGGTCCTCAAACTCCTCTGGTGTGGGCCCGGCAATCAACACATCATCGAAGAAGGGGGTGACGCCAGGAATCCCTTTAAGGAGCGAGTCCATTAGATTCTGGAATATGCCTGGTGCCACACTGACACCGAATTACAGCCGCTTTACCCTGAACGCTCCTCTGTGCGTCACAATTGTCTGTGCCTCTGCTGTGGCCTCATCTACTGGAAGCTGTTGATATGCTTGGGCCAAGTCCAGCTTGCCGAAAATTTTCGACCCAGCCAGGGTGGCAAGGACATGGCTGACCACTGGCACTGGGTATGCATGGGCCGTGAGGGCCTTGTTTATGGTACATTTGTAGTCTGCGCAGATGCGGACTGAACCATTAGGCTTGACGGGTGTGACGATTGGGGTTTCCCAGGGGGCATTAGGCACCGGCTCCAGCACTCCTTGCTCCACAAGCCGGTCCAATTCCTCGTCTATACGGGGTTTCAGGGCGAACGGGACCCGGCGGGCCTTTAGCCTGACCGGTCGTACTGCGGGGTCAAGCTGTAGAGCAATGGGGGGGCCCGTATACTGTCCCAATTTCCCATCGAAACCTCTGGAAATTCCTTGCATATGGCATCCACGTCCACTTGTAAGGTAGTGTGGTTCACCCCGGTGATGGCTAGCCCCAGTGGTCCAAACCATGCCAATCCCAGTAAGCTAATGTAGGGGCCCTTGACCACAAGCAAGTCCAGTTGCCGCGTCCGCCCTCGGTATTGCACCCTGAAGGTCCCCACCCCCATTGTGGGGACCTTACGTTTCTGGAAGTCCCGGAGGGTGAATGGGGCCGGCCTGAGTTTGGGACCCCCAGTAGGACACAGTTTCCTTAAGGTCCTTGCTGAGATTATGGATAGATTTGAACCCGTGTCAAGCTCCATGCGGCATGGGGCCCCCTCTATCCGTACCTCTACATAAATTTTCTCTATGTTGGGGTAGGGCAACTGGTATACCTGGACGTCCGTGAGCTCCATCAAGTTGCCTTGGTGCGTTGGGCCCCGGGACCTGGGGCTCTTGGATTGGTCATCTGATGCCTGGCGTCGGGTGGGCCGAGCCCGACACACCCGGGCGATGTGTCCCAATTTTCTGCACTGCCTGCACTCTACGTTGCGGAAACGGCAGGTCCTCCTCTCGTGACTTTCCCCGCAGCTTGCGCAGTTCCCTCCTTCTCGTCGAGGCAGCTGTGGTACGTGGGCTGCTTGAGTGTGCTGCTGTACTCGGTGCACTTCCTCCCTGTCAGATCCTGAGTCGTCGGTGAGGTCTTCGTGGTGAACCCTCAGTTGGGATGGCAGGCTCGGCTGTGCCTCTTGTGTCGACCTCTTGGCAGCTTCCGTTGCCAGGGCCTCCTCCAGAGTGACCTGGAACGTTAGGTCCTTCTTAGCGTAGAGGCGTCGTTGCAGCTTCTCATCCTTCAGGCCACCGACGAGGCGGTCCCGAAGCATGTTCTCCAGCTCTGAGAAGTTGCAGAACTGGGCGGCTTGGCGGAGAGAGGTCACAAACCCAGTTATGGTTTCCCCAGGGGCTTGCCGCTTTGCGTAGAAGGCATTTCGACGAGCCACCACTGAGGGCTGTGGCGAAAAGTGCCCCTTAAGCTGTTCCATTATTGTTTTGTATGGAACAGTAGCGACGTCTTCAGGCGCAAGGAGAGCCCGGGCGATTTCAAATGTCTCCTCTCCGCAGACGCTGAAGAATATCGCCCTCTTCTTGGCGTCTTCTTCATCGGTGACCCCTTTGGCTTCTAGGAGGAAGGTAAAACGGGAGGCGTACGCTTCCCAGTCTCCCGTTGCTGGGTTGAACGGCGAGAAGCTGCTGTCGGTTGCCATTCTGAGTTCCTTGTGTCCCGGAGCTGAAGCCTGGATACACGGTGCGAGGCAGCAGTGCGGCAAGTGGCGGTGCTGCGGTGCTGTGTGTGGCAGTCAGCTCAGCGGGATCCCACCTTCGTCGCCAGTAAAATATACTCAGAGTCGCAAAGTGATTTCATGCTCTTTATTCAGCTCATAGTGGTGTGGAGGAATGAATGAATGTCCCCTCAAAGTATCTGCTTTATATACATTATTTACACAATGGGCTGCACATGATTGGCTCATTCTGGAATTCTACTGTAAGCCAATCAGGTTGTGGATTCACTTATATCTGGAGCATGATTGGGTGGTTCCTGCCAACCAATCATATTGCTGCATTGTTCTAGGACCAATCAGACTGCTGCATTCTGAATCCTATTGTTCTAGGACCAATCAGACTGCTGCAATTTGGATCCTATTGTTCTAGGACCAATCAGACTGCTGCAGTTTGGATCCTATTCAACTCAGTACATAACACCCCTCCCCTCTAAGTTCCAGTCCTGCCCGGGACCAATCAGACTGCTGCATTCTGAATCCTATTGTTCTAGGACCAATCAGACTGCTGCATTCTGAATCCTATTGTTCTAGGACCAATCAGACTGCTGCAATTTGGATCCTATTGTTCTAGGACCAATCAGACTGCTGCAGTTTGGATCCTATTCAACTCAGTACATAACACCGTGTGTGTGTGTGTGTGTGTGTGTGTGTGTGTGTACGAGAACACATTATACAGGATATAAACTGAAATGATTTTGTAAAACTTACTGCAGGGTGCAAGACGGCAGCAACAGTGACCCTGAGAATAAAATGTCCAAAGGAACATTTCACACAATGTTTTGATTAAAAGAAACTGCTTGAGTGGCATGGGAAGGCAACAGAGAATAAACATCCTTTTAACCTCAATCACTCCCAAATCAGAAGCGTATGTGCAAAAAAAAGGGGGGGGAGAGAAGAATGCCATTTGCCAGTTTATTTCTGTATTTTATGACTGTGCCCACTGTATTACTTTCCCAAACCCTTTGCATTTGCTAAAGCACTTCAGAGATTATGGGGAAAGTCAAGCATGGTGCCTGTTTTATAGTTAAGTAAATGGTAGCTGATGTGGTGGAGCAATAAAATCATGACCTGCCTTTGTGAGTTAACTTTTTACCTTTTACAAGTGCTTTCAAAACCAGCCCCAAATTCCGTAACTCAAAATATTTATACTCCGGGTGTGTGTGAAGGGTCACTGCGTGTGCATCTTCAAGGCATCAGTTACGTCCTTTGCTTCATGAACTCTCAGACTAATTTGTCTGGATCTGAAGGAAAGGATGGAAAATATAGCAGCAGAGATTGGGGTGGGGTGGGAGAAGGTTAGATTATACAAATGTGGCAGTAAAAACTGTATTTATGTAGTTGGTTATAAGATTTCTTACCCTGCCTTCACCATAAGAGAGCCTGTGGGGTGTAATGGTTAGTTTTTCGGACTGGCGCCTGGAAGACTAGGTTCAAATCCTGACTTGGCCATAAAGCTCACTGGGTGACCTTGAGCCAGTCTCTTAGTCTAACACACACAGAGAGCTTTATTTCAGTCCATAGACCCAAAATACACAGTACAACAGTATAAATCAACAGCCATTAAGGTGGAAGGTTGGCCTTGCTAGCGATCAGAGGAGCTTTAGCCTGTACATACTGATTTCTGGTTTTTATTGCCTCTGAGAGGAATTTTGCTTCTAAGCCTAACCTACCCCACAGGGGATTAAATGAGGAGCAAGAGAAACTAAGGTGGGTCACCTTGAGATTCTTGGAGGAAAGGGTGGGTTATAAATGCAAAAAATAAATAAAATAAGTTCCCTGAGATGCAATTGTAAAAGCAGATTCAACGGTTACAAGGATAAAATAATTCCAAATGCAATAGAACAGCATAAACCTGAGTGGTGCTTGGTAGCAGTCTGTGCAAGCAAGTGGGGTGGGTGGGATCAGGGACTCACCCAGAAATGATAGGGGAAATGGTCATGCCAGTCAGTACTAGAGGGAAAAATGGCACTATTGAGGAGGGTGAATTAGCAACTGAGGAACACAAAATACAAAGCTGTTTTGAAAAGACCTACTCCTGAGCATCTGTCCCCCTACCAGCTACCCCTGGACAAAATATTTATTTCAGACCAAGAATAGATCTGTAGTCCAGGTGTTCTTGGACTATAACTCTCATCTGTCACAACCAGCATTGTGAGTGGCCATGTATGGAGAGGGTTGTAGCCCTGGTTTAGAGAAAGGGAGGGGATAACTGGCATTTGGGATGGCAGGCCTGCTAGTTGCAAACTGGAAATGCTGGAATGACATTTCCTGATGAGGAATAGAGCGTTTGTAGTTGTCCTTACCTTCCAGGCTAAAAGGGGAGGCAAAGGAAATTACAGATCCCATGTTCCCTGGCACAAAATGATAGGCATCATTTCCAGTTCTTAAGAGACTAGACCAACCTCTCCTGTCTCTTGTGAACTCACTGTTGCTCCACAGCACCTCTGCTGCCTAAGGCAACTGCCTCATTTTGCCTAACGTTAGGGACAGCTATGGAGATGCATTTAATTTTTTTATTTTAAAGGAGCCACAGAGCTGTTTAGCTCATCCCCTGGATTATATACAAATTCCAGTAAGCTGCTTTAGAAAAATATATTTAGAAGGAAAAGTACAATTCACTTGAATGAATAAATTGGTAATATCCACTTATATTTTCTCTCTGACATAGTACAGCTTTCTTTCTTTCTTTTTTGCAGTCTGCTTTGCAATGACCCTTTCTTTATGCCACATACTCATAAAATTGTGAGTCCATAAAATTGTGAATGTGTTTTTAAATCCTGCCATCGAGTCAATATTCTTTCTTTGTTTCTGCAAATATAATATAAAAGGTTCCCACATGTCAGGGAACTGCTATCAGCTCAGAGGCGAGAGGTGGAAGGGCAGTTGTCTTACAGGGAGCCTTCGAATATCTTGCGAAGCAGTTCTTCCTCTGGCGAGGAGGGAAGCCCCACCTCCAGTGGGGAAGGGGTGCAGGGATCAGAAGATGCTAGGGAGAACCTCAACACCAAGCCTGAGCAAAGTGGAGGGGAGGAAAGTCCCCCTTTGCCAAGGCCCACTTTGTGCAGTAGATTTGCGCGCAGAGAGGGGAGGAGAAGGATGGGGGTCACACGACTGTTATTCTGGGGAAGGTGTTATGTAGTGAAGTTTCACCCTGGGCCAGCAGGGGGATACTGTATATAGTTTTCACTCAGGTCTGTAGATAGTTTTCCCTCAGGTCCGCGTCAGTTATTTTAGGCGGGAACTCTGGGCTGTTGTTGTTACAATGTTGACAGCCGGCTGCCTATAAAAGCAGGCCGGCTGAGCTGTTTGCAGTCAGTTCTATTCCAGCTTACGAAATAAAGAGCTATTTGGAGAAATCGCTGGTCGTCGGCTATGTCAACCCACAACTTAACACTGGCGACGAAGGTGGGATCGATGGACATCAGAGCACAGCCAGATGCAGCCAGCCTCTGAACTGAGCTGAATCACTGAGCTGAATCACAGAGCGAAATCACTGAGCGAAATCACTGGACAGAACCAATTCAGAGCTGACTGTTCTGGCTAGAGCACTGTGTTCCATCCATCGCCCTTCACGCCGGCATCGGAATCATGGCTTCACTTGTGCCTCTACCGCCGTTTGCGCCAGCCTCTGAATCATGGGATTCCTACCTCGCTCGGTTCGACTGCTACCTCCAAGCCAACGAGCTGACAGCAGTATCAAAGGATCATAAGCGGGGCCTATTCCTCAGCCTCTGTGGGCCTGAGGTGTTTGAGACGGCCCGAGCATTGGTTGCGCCCGAAGCAGTCCAGGCAACACCATGGGACACGATCCAAGAGAAGCTCCGCAACCACTACGCACCAAAGCCGTCCAAGATTGCTGCCCGCCATGCGTTCTACCACCGGAACCAGGCAGAGGGGGAGTCAATCAACAACTACACCACCGCCCTGCGACAGGCTGCAATGCACTGTGAGTTCCGAGACTTAGACGATGCCCTGATGGATCGAATCGTCTGCGGGGTCCGGGACATCCATCTGCAATGGCGTCTCCTCGCCAAGCCAGACCTCACGCTGCAGAAAGCCATTGAGGAGGCTGTGGCCTCAGAAGCTGCTGAACGCTCCGCCCAGGAGATCCGCAAGTCCAGCAGCCCGCGTCTTGCTAGGGAGCCAGTTCTGGTGCATCATGAAGAGGCCAGCAGTGATGAGGCATCCTCCAGTGAAGGCGATGACGTGCACCAGATAAAGCGGGAGCACAGGAAGTTCCAACAGAAGTCCAAGGGCCAACCGGAATGTGCCGGCTGCGGAGGCAACCATTCCCGTGCCAAGTGTCGATTCAGAGATGCCATCTGTAGGAAGTGTTCCAGAAGGGGCCACATCGCTAAGGTCTGCCAATCGGCTCCGTCTGACACCCCCCCCTTCATCGACTCGCAAGTCCAAGCCTTCACTCCAGTCTGCCAAGGAAAGTTGTTTCGCTCTCACCAACTGCAGCTGCCCGTCTGGAACCACGATTGGCCAAACCGACTCGCCTACGCGACGCAAGCTGAACGTCACGGTGCTCATTGAAGGAGCTCCATGTGACATGGAGATCGACACCGGGTCTGCCCTGTTCATTGTGTCGTGGAGCACCATCAAAAGACTGGTACCCAGAGTGTCCAAAAGGCAACTCGACTCTCACCGCGTACACCTGAGAGACTACCAGGGAAACGACATTCCCGTGGTAGGCGTTGGCCGGTTCCGGATTGCCTTCAAGGATTTTTCGGGCCTGCTCCGGTTGGTGGTGGTCGAAGGTCAGCGGCCAAGCCTCCTAGGGCTAGACTGGTTTGATGCCCTCGGCCTGGAAGTCACCGGCATCAACTGCATCTCTAACGCAGAGACTGAGGGTCTGGTCAAAGACTTTGCCGAGGTTTTTGACGGCACCTTGGGGCAATATACAGGTATGCCCATCTCCTTTAGCCTTGATCCACAAGTCGCCCCCATCAAGCTAAAGCCATGCCGGGTTCCCTTTGCTCTCAAGGCTAAGGTGGACGAACAACTGGACAAACTGATCGCCCAAGGAGTTTTGGAGCCGGTTGACCACGCCAAGTGGGAAACCCCCATCGTCATGCCTGTCAAGCCAGATGGGTCGGTGAGAATCTGCGCTGACTACAAGTGCACGATCAACAAGGCACTTCAGCAGCACGCTTATCCGGTTCCTGTTGTCCAACACCTGCTGCATTCCCTGGGTGAGGGTAAGGTCTTCGCTAAGCTGGACCTTGCCCAAGCCTATCAACAACTGCCAGTCGATGATGCCACTGCTGAAGCCCAGACGATCGTCACCCACCGGGGGGCATTCCGTTGCCGCCGGTTGCAGTTCAGGGTGAGTGTGGCTCCTGGCATCTTCCAAAGCCTTACGGAGCGTCTCCTGCAAGGGCTTCCGGGCGTGGTACCATATTTTGATGACGTCTTGGTGTCTGCAGACTCACACCAGCAGCTGTTCGAGCGCCTCCGTGCCGTGCTGACCAGGTTCCAAGAGGCCGGGCTCAAGGTAAAGAGGGAGAAGTGCCAGATCGCCGTTCCACAGGTAGAGTTCCTGGGCTATCTTATCGATGCCTCCGGCCTTCACCCGACCACATCCAAGATCCGCGCTATCCAGCAGGCCTCCACCCCAAAGAACAAGACGGAGTTGGACTGTTTTCCTGGCTGCCTACCACTACCGGCTCATCCATCGCCCGGGGAAATCGATGGGCCATGCCGACGCCCTCAGCCGTTGCCCTCTTCCAGCATTTGTGGAAGACCCGGCTCCAGCTTCATCGCTCCTTCTGATTGAGGATCTTCCGGCAGCGCCTGTATCAGCTGCCACTGTGGCCTCCACGTCTGCCCAGGATCGCACCATCAGCCGGGTGCTCAACTGGGTGTGGAGGGGGTGGCCACAAGGGCCTTTTGCATCGGAGTTCCAGCCCTTCGCAACCAGACAACATGAACTCTCAGCTCATCGCGGCTGTCTGCTGTGGGGAGACCGCATCGTGATTCCCCAGGGACTCCGTCAGCGCGTCCTGGAGGCTCTGCACGTTGGCCACCCGGGAATTGTCAAAATGAAGGCGTTGGCTCGGTGTTACGTCTGGTGGCCTAATATGGACGATGCCATCACTGCCTGGGTGTCCGCCTGTCAAGCGTGCCAAGAGTCGAGGCCTGCACCACCGGCAGCTAAGGGACACACCTGGGAGACGCCAAAGACACCCTGGTCGAGGGTGCACATTGATCTGGCTGGCCCCTTTCACGGCCGGACCTTTATGGTAGTGGTGGACGCCTATTCCAAATGGCTGGAGGTCGCCCTGATGCCCTCCACCACTACCGAAGCTGTCATCCGGGTGCTGCGAGGCCTGTTTGCAACGCATGGGTGTCCTGATGTCCTTGTCTCTGACAATGGACCACAGTTCACGTCAGGCACGTTTGAGCGGTATCTTTTGGGACTGGGCATCCGCCATGCCCTAACGGCACCCTTTCATCCATCCAGCAACGGGCAAGCGGAAAGAATGGTGCGCTCGGCAAAAGAGGCACTGGCGCGCCTGGACCGGGGAGACTGGCATGAGCGGGTCGCCGAATACTTGTTCGTGCAACACATCACCCCTCATGCGGCCACAGGGAGGAGTCCTGCTGAACTGCTTATGGGCCGCTGCCTCAGGTCACCGCTCGACCGGCTACACCCGGACTTTGCCGTGGCTGAACCCCCAGGCTGTGCCAACGCGCCATGGTCATTTGTCCCAGGAAACCAGGTCTTTGCCCAGAACTATGTGGGGGACATTCCTTGGGTGCCAGCCACAGTAGTGGGAGTCACTGGACCTCGCTCGTACCAGGTGGCACTCGAAGACGGACGCTTGTGGCGACGGCACATAGACCAGCTTAGGCGCAGGGTTGGGGACTTGGACACTACCGAGGTGCCCCCAACTGCGCTTGCGGCTCCAGAAGAGACACGTACAGATGGTGAGGCCCCACCTACACCTCCCTCGCAAACTGCCAGCGTGGAGCCGAACCAAGCCGTTTCAGAGGGTCTGCCAGACTTACCACAGACTCAGACCACTCCACTTGCGGAGGCTCCACCCACAGCAGCGGATCCAGGGGATTTGGTTCCAACGCCATCTAGGGTCGCACCACAGCCTCAACAAGAACTGTGTGGCTCTCCGGACTTGGCTACCAGTCCCCGGCGGTCTGGCAGAGTTTCCAAGCTCCCAACTTATTTAAAGGACTATGTTGTTGGACATGTATCACTGTTGGTCTAAGTATGGGAAATGTAACCAATATGCTTTTGTGCCTAATTGAACCATTACGCGTAGTGCTGTATGTAAGGAAACCATTACGATTGTAACTAACGCCTTATCTCAGTGGGGAGGGGTGTTATGTAGTGAAGTTTCACCCTGGGCCAGCAGGGGGATACTGTATATAGTTTTCACTCAGGTCTGTAGATAGTTTTCCCTCAGGTCCGCGTCAGTTATTTTAGGCGGGAACTCTGGGCTGTTGTTGTTACAATGTTGACAGCCGGCTGCCTATAAAAGCAGGCTGGCTGAGCTGTTTGCAGTCAGTTCTATTCCAGCTTACGAAATAAAGAGCTATTTGGAGAAATCACTGGTCGTCGGCTATGTCAACCCACAACTTAACAGAAGGTATAAGGACCACCCACTCCCAGATTCTGCTAGCGACTGAGCAGACATGGACTTGCGACTCTCTGCACTGTAAAATAGTTTGTACAGATAATAAAGCCTGGAAAAGACAGGTTGGAGTCGTGCCTGTTTGCTCTCAAGCAACCACACCAGCACTTGACACCACTCTTTTTCAAAATCACTACAGTGGTACCTCTGGTTACGTACTTAATTCGTTCCGGAGGTCCATTCTTAACCTGAAACTGTTCTTAACCTGAAGCACCACTTTAGCTAACGGGGCCTCCCGCTGCTGCTGCGCCACCGTCATGCGATTTCTGTTTTCATCCTGAAGCAAAGTTCTTAACCCGAGGTACTATTTCTGGGTTAGCGGAGTCTGTAACCTGAAGCGTCTGTAACCTGAAGCATATGTAACCCGAGGTACCACTGTATTGTCCTTTTCCCGTAGTCTGTCTGTCAGCTTCGCCAACTCCACATAGTTCATCAGTTTTTCTTGCCATTGTTCTTTAGTTGGAATTTCTCCAGTCTTCCAATTCTGTGCTATCAGTATTCTTGCTGCCGTCATGGCATACATGAATAATTTCCTTTTCTCTTTCGGCAAGTCTTGCCCCAAAATACCCAACAGGAAGGCTTCTGGCTGCTTAAAAAATGTTATTTTAAACATTTTCCCCAATTCATTATATATAATTTCCCAATATATTTTAACACTTTTACAATCCCCGCCCTCGCCCCACCCCTATGCTTGCCACGCCCCTGGCTTCCTCTGCCACTGACCTGACGGCTCCCCCAGGATTTCAGCACTGGTTGCAATCCAAAGGATTCCTCATATAAACTGAGATTTCTGCATCAGCTTACAGGAAAATGTTGCAGCATGAAGTACTACTGACTAGAATTCCAGCCACTCCATTCCCTCTTCCCGCTACCAAGGTTTCCCATTTCCCTCTGACAGTCACTCAGCTTTCTATGGCTACTCTAAGCATACGCAGTCCTCACTGGACTGTTTTTGTCCCCATTTGGGCTCTGGAGATCTTTTGAACTTCTGCAAACCTTGAGTTCCCCCCAAGCCTGTTCATATCTCCTTCTCGTACATACACATTGCCATTTCGTCTACATGAAGGAATAACACTCAGCAGTCTCCATGCTGGAAATGATTGCAAAGATAGCCAGGCCCTTCACCCCTCCCTCTCCCACCCATCTTTGGAAACCCATCTCCATTTCAAAAGTGCTTTGCTATGCAGCACAGGTTAGTGCTTTTCAAACCAAAGGTCAAAAACATCATACATATGCAGAGTGAATCATGCAGTCCTTTAGACTGCAGCCAGTATCTATTAGGTTGGATATGCATGGCTCAAATGGAATAGTACAATACCTGATAACGACCATATATCATGCAGGGATCTGAACGTCTTTGTATTTTATCGTTATTAGTTTATAATCCAACTTGCAAGAACACACTGTGGACAATATCTGCCCACTGTGACATGATGTGTTATAGGAAATTAAAAGGTGTGTGTGTGTAGAAAAGATCTCTGCCATTCGGAGATGTTACCTTTCATGTTCCAGTACCAACGGTCATATATCAAATCTAACCTGGGAAGCCTTTTAAATTAAGTCCCCATGTCAGGATCAGACATGTGGATTGGAGAAAGCAATTCAGAGGCTCAGTAGCCCACATTTTTAATCATAATATAACACTCCTTCAACTGTCTAACTAATGCCTTTTAAATGTCAGTTTATTCATAGTCATAATTCTTCTTCTAATTCTCCCTAATATTTGAAAGACGTCCTCATGAGATTGCATAAAACTGCAAAACTGGTATGTAGCTTAAATTATCACAGCAGTTATTAGTTTCTTTTTGTGTATTTGGAGCATGCATTACAAAAACTTTACTTTTGGAGGTGATGCTTTTTTATCATAAAGGAATGCAACATGTTTGGACCATTAATGTTAAACTGGAAAAAACCTCTTGCTGTCCATATTCTACTATTCATCTCAAATATGGAAGACCATTGGGTATTTTATACCACTTGGTATTAAATGCTGGAAGTTTCAGGACAGGGGGGAAAGAATGTACTTCTCCAAGCAATGCATAGTTAAAACATGGAACACACTTCCACAGGAAGCAGGAATCCTGGGACGTCCCATTTTTTAACGCAAGAATGTGGCGGCCATTTTGGGTGTTGCGATCTTGTGCTGCGATCTTGTCCCGAAAAAGTGATTTTGGGGGGTGGGCTGCAATCTTGTGCAGTGCCCCAAAGCCCTTTTTCAGTGCAAGATCACAGCACGAGTCACATGATTTGCCCGATAGCATGTCCAGGAAGATGCACGTCCCAGGTTTTGACAGGAATATGTTGGCCAATATGTACTAGCAGAATGGCTATGGTCTTCCTCCATGGTTGGAGGCAGTATGCTTCTGAATACAGTGGTACCTTGGAAGTCGATCGGAATCCATTCCAGAAGTCCGTTTAACTTCCAAAACGTTTGGAAACCAAGGTGCGGCTTCCGATTGACTGCAGGAAGCTTCTGAAGGCAATCAGAAGCTGTGGAAGCCACATCAGACATTCGGGTTCCAAAGAACATTCGCAAACCAGAACACTCACTTCCAGGTTTGTGGCGTTTGAGAGCCAAAATGTTCGACTCGCAAGGCATTCAGGATCCAAGAAACGACTGTACTGGTTTTTGGAGACCGCAGGAGGGGAAAGTGCTCTTGTGTTCAGGCCATGCTTGTGGGTTTCCTACAGGCATCTGACTGGCGACTGTGAGAACAGGATGCTAAACTATATTGGCCATTGGCCTGATCCAGCAGACTCTTCTTAATGTCTTATGTTACTTTGTTATTCAAAAATTATTTGATTTTTTAAAAACAATGTATACCTACCTTCTACATATTGAAGCAAAGGAATCCCCACAATTTGATTGGTTAAGGTGACACACACACAAGCACAAACTCCCAGAAGCCTACATTTAATTCAAATTAAACCTTAAATGAATACCAGATACATGTATAAAACTAATGAATAAAAATCCTGTTTACCAATTAGTTCAATCCAATTAAAACTTAAGCTGATAATTATAAAAACCTCTGAAATTAAAAAGAAAGGGGAAAGAAGACTACAATATGTATTGGGAGATACATTTATTGGAGAAACAAGCTATTGTAAAGTGTGAAGGTGATTAGAGACTTGGAGGCAAGTTCAGCCCCCATGTTACTCTTCCTTGGTGGTACGTATTGTGATGGGTTGCCAACGTAGAAAACACCCAAACAAAAGGAGAATCTCCGTTCAGAACATTTACACAGCTGTGCCCCTGGATGAGCAGATCTTTTCAAGGAAAACAAAAAAAAAAACCTCATTAGCTTGCTATGCTTCATGTTCAGTTTGTAAATACAGATTTCCAGTGGATAAAATAAATCTGGGTCTTGGAATCTAAGAGGTTCAAACACTGGCCAAAGCAGAACTGTATGTGATGTTTAACATGGATGGAGCCAAAAATGGCAGCCCTGTATCAGATTTTTCTTTCTCCCAATAATGTTTACACACATGTTGTGATGTTGTCCTGTTGTGCATTTCCATACTCACACTCTGTGTCGAGATGGGGAAGCTGTGGCTCTTCTGATGTTTCTGGAACACTTCCCTGAACATGGACTGTGCTCACTGGTCCAACAACGTATATTCTTTAGTGATCGCTCATAGCTGAGTAAGATTGCTTGGATGGGTTTTTGGAAGATGCCTGTGTGTGAATTTATGTGTGTAGATCAGTGCACAATGACCAACACACAGTCTTTGCAGTAAGGCTCTATTCTGATGGCATGAGTATCACAATGACTGGTAGATTCTTATTTGCTGCAGCCTTCATCTGCCTTCACAGCCATTGTAACATACCACTTGTTATCTTCCACCTGTTCTGCCCTTGAGGACTTCTTGGATCATTCTTTGTCTAGCTCCTTCCCTTTGACCTTAACACCTTGGGTGACCCTGCTGGGAGTACAAGACTCCCGACAGCTTTGATCACAAGCAGAGCCAGATTTAGGTTTGATGAGACCCTAAGCTACTGAAGGTAATGGGGCCCTTTATATCTCCAGCTGTCCTTTGTCAACAACAAATTGTCGCTGTCTTTTGTGTTGAATATATGCGATATGCTATATGGTAATTTATGCACCTAATAGATATCTAAAGCCATTTGCACATAAAAAATAGCAACCTACACAACACTAAACACTGTTGCTGTATGTAGGTTTTATTTTATTTGTTTTTTATCTTATATTTTGGAAATGTACATCCAGTTTTGTTCCTTTATTTTTTGCGGGGCTCCCAAGAGAGTGGGGCCCTAAGCTATAGTTTAGCTTATACGTAAATCCAGCACTGATCACAAGGGTAACAGGAACATGCAAGCCCACTCACCACAACAAGGTGATGATCCAGCGAGTGAGCCAACAACGCATACCTAGAGGGCTGCAGGTTCTTTGCATCATTGAATGGCAGAGGTGGACAATCACAGAACAGAACAATGTCCCACCTAGATTGAACATAAGCTTACGTGTCACATTTAAATAAGCTGGGCTCCTTATAAATAATTTTAATATAAATGTAATAAACAAATAACTAATACATACATAAAGTCTATGATTGTATTGCAGTAACATCCCATTGGATTTTATGAGGAAGGGCCTTAGATTTGCAGGCCTTACACTTTGTTCCCAAGCTGGACCCCCTAGCTGCACACTCGCTCTTGAGGCAGACATCCTAACCAAAACAGATTGCCTAGTTTGCTGTTCTGTGCCGAACACATTTAGAATATATGCTTTCATGGATCTCCTCAAGCATGTCAGTTCCTACCGTGGGATGCAATGTTTTCCCTGCTTTCTGACTTGAATAGGGAGGCAAAGAAAACTGCACATCCCATGCTCCCCGGCAGAAAATTGTATACAGTGGTACCTCAGGTTAAGAACTTAATTCATTCTGGAGGTCCATTCTTAACCTGAAACTGTTTTTAACCTGAGGTACCACTTTAGCTAGGGATGCGGGTGGCGCTGTGGGTAAAACCTCAGTGCCTAGGACTTGCCGATCGCATGGTCGGCGGTTCGAATCCCCGTGGCGGGGTGAGCTCCCGTCTTTTGGTCCCAGCTCCTGCCCACCTAGCAGTTCGAAAGCACCCCTAAGTGCAAGTAGATAAATAGGTACCGCTTTATAGCGGGAAGGTAAACGGCATTTCCGTGTGCTGCGCTGGTGCTGGCTCGCCAGAGCAGCTTCGTCACGCTGGCCACGTGACCCGGAAGTGTCTCCGGACAGCGCTGGCCCCCGGCCTCTTAAGTGAGATGGGCGCACAACCCTAGAGTCAGACACGACTGGCCCGTACGGGCAGGGGTACCTTTACCTTTACCTTTTTACCACTTTAGCTAATGGGGCCTCCTGCCGCCGCCACACCGCCACCGCGCAATTTCTGTTCTCATCCTGAAGCAAAGTTCTTAACCCAAGGTACTATTTCTGGGTTAGTGGAGTCTGTAACCTGAAGCATCTGTAACCTGAAGCGTCTGTAATCCAAGGTACCACTGTATGTCCTTTCCACTTTACAAGGAGACATCCTGACTCTAGTGGATCTTTTCTGCTATTACCAGTCACCCCACCCTGCACACCCTTCTTCTCA
Source organism: Podarcis gaigeae (assembly GCF_964106915.1). Classification (NCBI taxonomy): domain Eukaryota; kingdom Metazoa; phylum Chordata; class Lepidosauria; order Squamata; family Lacertidae; genus Podarcis; species Podarcis gaigeae. Next base: position 30,771,344 of record NC_139688.1, read on the forward strand.
GTCTTAGAAACTGGCAGAGAGGTGGCATGAAATCAGCAGTGACTGGGTTTTTTTCTTTTTCTTTAATCGGCTCTTAGCCATTATAGCTGACATGAGTTGTGGGGTGTGTCAGAAGCAACATTGTTGAAGGGAAATGTACTTTTGTGGCATTTCAGAACTTTGTGAGTAGAGCAAGGATACGAATCAAATCCAGTGAATGTTGAATGCAGGGCCCTTTCTGCCTTTCCATTTTAAATTTCTCTATAGCTAATTGTTTCTAATCCTAGACTACACAGAAATTAATTCCTTTTCTTTTCTGATGGGCTTTTAGGCAAAAGATCCAGTAATCCCTGTTAAATTATTTTGAATGATTAGATTCCTATTCTCCAGTTTCTCAGGCATATTTCTAAGGCATGTCTGGACAGCAACGTGCCGGGTGGCACTCGGCCCACAGCAATTCCCCACAGGCCACACGGAAACGTAGCTCTGTCCTGCTGTGCTCCTCTACCCCTGACTGACCATCTGCAATGCAAGCAGCAGTAAAGCAAGAGTCCAGTATGTGATCTGTAGTCTATGTGTAGTGTGGCCCTGTGTCCTACTTTACACAGGACAATCCTCTATTTGACAAGTCCTCTCTATGAAGGTCTGTGTTGACCAAGTTCTGGTTTAAAGATCAATAACCACAAGAAGGGAGGGAAGGGGCTTGGAAGTCACCCACAAAAGTTAGCACATTGGTACTGAACCTTGTTTTCAGACTGAGGGCAACCTTCCAGTGGTGCGGTGACCGACACATACCAGTTGTGGATGGGCCCAAGAAGCATGGAGCAACAAATGTTGATTTTTACCTTTGTATAGTAGGCAAATTTCCACATACACAAAATCCATTTCTGTCCTCCACCTAGACAAGCATCCAATTCAGCCAAGCAAAAAAACAAAAAAAACAAAACAAAACTGAAGGAGGGTGCAAAGCAGGAGAGGAGGGGACCTGGGAAAGAGGTATGGCTTGTGGAGAGTCCCAAGAGTCAGTCAGAGAGACCTGAAGGGCTGCATTTTCATACACTCCAAGTGTCCCTATTTTCAAGGGACAGTCCAGGAATTATGAAAGTCATCCCGGCTTCTGATTTGATCCTGGAATGTCCCTGTTTCCACCGCCAGTGCCACCACTTGGGGAGGTGGATCAGCCAGCATTTGCCCTGAGCGGTTGCAGCAGCAGTAATAGCTGTGAGGGAGCATCCTGGTGCCTCTCCATGGCTGCTGCTGCTGTTGGCCTCTTCCCTGGCTTAGTTAATAGTGGCTACTGGCAAGCAGGCGAAGAGGAAGAGAGGCCACCACCACTGAGGCCGCATCCAAGGTGGTGTGCTGGCTCTGAAGGGCAGGCAGAGGGCAGGGTTGCCGTGGGAAGGAAAAAAGGGTAGTGGAGCAGAGCAGAGCACAATGAGTTTGGGTATGTTTATTTTTAAAAATGCTTTGTGTGTCCATGTCTAATCTTGCCCCTTTCTAAAAATAAAATTCAGTCGGGATTAAGGGTTTTCTCAGGATGGTGGAGGGTGTGTGGCATCCGCCCTTCTTCTGATAGGAAATGCTTTGCAGGGCAGAGGGAAACAAAAACTGGGTGGTTGCAGAGCGTCAGTTGGGAGTCTATGAGAAATGCTCCTATTTTCATCTGAGGAATGTTGGAGGGTTTGCATTTTGCCTCCAGGCCTGAGGTGCGGCAGATCAAACAGATCCCCAGGCCAACTGCTCACCATCAACACTGAGAAGTATTGTACCACTGGTTGAATTCTAGTGATAATGTCTACATTTGCACCCATACATGAAAATTGTATGCAAATCTGTGTCCTCCCTTTCATCCTCCCTTTTGGTGAAACATATCCTCTCTGTTTTGGGGGGGGGATACGTAAATGACTGCTGTATCTACGTGATGGGGGGAGGAGGAGTCACACTGGATAACTGGGCGTTCAGGAAAGAATGGAGCAAAGGAAGAAAAATGCCTGCATTTTAAAGATTACCCACATTCCCAGCTTTCTCTCTGGCACATAAGTGCTGAGCCAAGACTACAGGAAGTTTCTGCCTGGACAAGTGCCAACTTAATACAGGTGTAGGCCTGTGGGCAGATTATCTGGGCGATTTGCTCAGCAAGAAAAACCGACTCTGCGGCCTCCAGCAAGGTATTAGCTCTCGGAGTTGCTGCGAGGACTTACCAAATAAGAATTGTAAAGCATATTTGTAAACGGCACATGAAGGGGTGTTGTTTGTTTGTTTCCGCACTTCAGTGTTCTTGGCAGCACAGTAGTACTGACATTTTCAATTAGCATGATATTTTAGAGCTGCCAGGAGGACTGAGGTGGGAAAGAAGGGGAAATTGACAGCGCACAATGTCGCTTTGAGATGTAACAAATAAACACAGCTTCCTTGTTTTGTATCTACAAGCCCATTGACAACCATTTTGCTGCCCTCAAATGTCAGGCCTTAAGTTGACTTTTAGAATTTTAATTTAAAAGAAAAGAGGGAGAAATTCTGTTCGGCTGTTAGCAAGCCATGTAAATCCAAGAAGGTCCCGCCATAGTCACGGCCGTTGCTCTGGATTTAATCCACAGGGTTTGACCCAAAGATCCCAGCTGCCTTGATGCAGTAATTGGGAGATTTACTATGTGGGCCATGCCCTGTATACATAACACAGTGTGTCATACTTGTTGATCTCCTTACAGATTGAGTAAGCGCTTTATGTTTGACAGAGCTGAAAACTCTAGAGGAGGGGGAAAAAAGATTGTAGGAAATTCCTCAGTGAGCAGCATTTATCAAATTTCAGCAAGAGAAAAATAGAGGAGTAATTCCTCTACCCCTGCTAAGCTGGATTGGTGAGACGGGGGGAATATATTGGAATTATTCTGCTGCAAAGCTTCCAAAACAGATAACCAATATAAAGAGGATGGTTTGATCAAGGATCTTTAATATTTTCCTGGTTAGAAGCAGCAGCAGCAGCAGCATTAAAGGTACAGAAGCACTGAAAAGTCAGCTTCTTTTAAAATGGTGATGCCAGTGGCGAGGTGGGGTGGGGGCAAAAAAACATGCTCACTGACACCCACAAAACATTATTGAGAGAATCTTTGTGATGTACTGAATACTGGTAAGAGAGAGAGAAAGGGCAAATAGTTCAAGAATCCCTTCCATGGAACAAGCTAGCTGAGAAATGCAAGAATAGTAGGTTATATCCAATGCTGGTCTTTCTCAGAGCAGATCCATTAAAAATTATGGGTTTAACCAGTGCTATTTTTCTAGAAAAAGAGGTGCTGGAATTCACCATGAACGCCTCCCTGGTTCTCTTATAATAGCCATGGCACCCACCTGAGAGGTGCTGGAACTGAGTTCTGGTGAGTTGCAGCTGAAAAAAGCCCTGGGTGTAACTAACATAGGTCCATTGATTTTGGTGGGTCTGCTTTAACACAGCTGGATAAAAGCCAATATTTCAGAAGCTTTATAAGTTGTGCAGATAAGTAGTAAAATGTTAAATAAGTTAAATGTTCTAGTTGAGGGTTTTCACTTGCTGTTAGGTGTATTGCCAACGCCACAATGTGTTAAATGAAATATTAAACAAACTCTCCAGAAGGGGAGTTTGCTTGGCTTAACCATCTTCACTTTTATAGCTAATCCAGTCCTTTGATATGTGCACCAATAAGAGGAAATGTTGGTTTTGTGTTTATGTATTTGAATGTAAACTTCAACACATTGGCTGGGGTAGAAAAAAATATTTAATAAACCAACATAGTGTTGTAAGTTCTACATAGAGTAGACCCGATGAAATTAGACCCATGGATCTAAGTTAGGTAAGGTAAAGGGACCCCTGACCATTAGGGCCAGTCATGACCGACTGTGGGGTTGCGGCGCTCATCTCGCTTTACTGGCTGAGGGATCCGGCATACAGCTTCCGAGTCATGTGGCTGGCATGACTAAGCCACTTCTGGCGAACCAGAGCAGCGCACGGAAACGGCGTTTACCTTCCCGCTGGAGCGGTACCTATTTATCTACTTGCACTTTGACGTACTTTCGAACTGCTAGGTAGGCAGGAGCAGGGACCAAGCAACGGGTGCTCACCCCGTCGTGGGGATTCAAACCGCCGACCTTCTGATCGGCAAGTCCTAGGCTCTACGGTTTAACCCACAGTGCCAGTCATGCCATTAATTTAAATGGTTTGCCCTGAGTGTGATTAAAATTTATATAGTCCATAAGAACTAATGAGATTTTCTAAGAACCAGCCTGGAGAGTAGGAGAGAGTGACAGAGGCCTGAGCATGCCAGTGAGAGGAGGAATCTTATTCTCATAGCAAACTGCATGATTTCAGAAATGTACCAATATTATTGGTTAGACAGCATGGTGCTGATATTGCCAGGGTTGCAGGTTCAATCCATATATGGGACAGCTGCATATTCCTGCATTGCAGAGGGTTGGACTAGATGATCCTCAGGGTCCCTTCCAATGCTACAATTATATGATTCTATGTTTCTATTTACTCCCACGGACAGCAGCTCTCCAAAATCTCAAGCACAAATCGTTCCCACCTCCTTTTACACAATTCTTCTAATTTCAGATTGGAAAACCTTTCAAGCCCACAGGCTACATCATCTCCTAAGCAGTTTTTGGGGTGGGGAACACATAACAGTGGGGGGGGGGCATAGGCAAAAGTGAGGAGAGGAGTGAGTGTAAATTTTATCTTTTCTACCTGAGGATACATTCCTCACCCTTCTCTACCCACCAACCAGGCAAGCATGAGGCCTTCTGGCAGTTCCCTCACTATGAGAAGCCAAGTTACAGGGAACCAGGCAGAGGGCCTTCTCGGTAGTGGCACCCGCCCTGTGGAACGCCCTCCCACCAGATGTCAAAGAGAAAAATAACTACCAAACTTTTAGGAGACATCTGAAGGCAGCCCTGTTTAGGGAAGCTTTTAATGTTTAAAAGGTTATTGTATTTTAGTGTTCTGTTGGAAGCCACCCAGAGTGACTGGGGAAACCCAGCCAGATGGGTGGGGTATAAATAATAAATTATTATTATTAAAGGATGCATCCCAGCCAGGCAAAAATGCTCAAGAAATGTGTAAGGGAGAAATGGTAGAGGATGTTGAGACAGTCTGGAGGGGCATAAAGAGAGGCTGGGGGGGGCCACATTTGGCTCCTGAGCCTGAGGTTTCCCTCCTGTGATTTAAGTGGACATTCAAGGGATTGAATTGGGATGCTTGACCACTGAGCAATGGTGCCACCCTCAGTAGACCAGGACCTTCTTGTTGGTGCCTAGGACCTTAGGCTCCCTGAGCTCTTCAGCAGTCCTGATACCAGTCACTAGGCCCATTTCCTCCTCCACCACCATACCTTCCAACATTTCCCCGACAATAATAGGGACATCCTAAATAATAATAATAATAATAATAATAATAATAATAATAATAATAACCACATCCACCTGACTGGGTTGCCCTAGCCACTCTGGGTGGCTTCCAACATATATAAAAACATAACAAAACTTCCCTATACAGAGCTGCCTTCAGATGTCTTCTAAAAGTCTTATAGCTACTTATCTCCTTGGCTCGAGGGGTCGCATAATTGCGGCTCCATGAGGGGACTAAGAGTCTCCTCATAACTCTCCACACATCCTTATCCAACTACAGCTGCAATAATTCGGGGGGGGGGGAGAGATATAGCTATTTAAATGGCATCAATGTGCTTTAAATGTAAATGCGGCCAGAATCTAAACTGAAAACTGAAACCCCAAGATTCTTCACACTCTGAGGCATTGATATCACCTAGCAGGATAATAATCAGTGTGACTTTTTTGGGGGGGCCCTCACAGGTGGACCGAGAAATTTTGCGACCAGGAGTCAGAGTAGCAAATGCCTCTCCCCACCCCCAAACAGTGTTGCATCGCATACCCCCCCCCCCAACATTTATCTGATGAAAATAGGGACGTCCTAAATAAGAGGACATTCCAGGATCAAATCAGAAACCGAGATGGCTTCTGTAAGTCCAGGACTGTCCCAAGAAAATAGGGAGACTTGGAGGGTCTGCCCACTACCTTATTTTTAGGCATTGGTGTCTTCCGGAGGACTATAGTTTTGCATCTCATTGTCTCGGTATTGTGTCACGAGAGGTATAATTGGGGCAAAAAGAACAAAGACGGCTTTCCAGACAGCACTATGAGGACAAACACCAAAAAGAGGTGGGTGAGAGAAAGATAAAGTAACAGTCTCTTATGTGTCCCCCATTCATTTCAATGGGATTTGCAAAGGAAACATCCAACTGGATTGTGCTCCCATGTTCCTAGCAAACATTGCTATTTCGGGAGCAAAATAAAAACACTTGATTTTCTCCTTTTTTAAAAAAAAAATCCACCAAATTATCTCCCACTTCCTTCAGCTGCTTCTTTAAAACTCAAATGCTGCTCTAAAGCTGTTTTATGTTTGGTTTCAAAGGCAACTGGTAAAATATTGGAGGACCCTTTTAACAATATATATAAGGGGGGGGGGGGAATAAAATAAGAAAAGTACCTTTTCCATTTGGGTTAGAACTGAGATGAAATGAGGAATGCCTGCCACCAAGCAGAAAATTTGTTCACTTTATGTGTGCCAGTTAATTACGACACTTCAGAGGCGCTTCTGAAAGGATAAGGCAAGCTGCATAAATTTAGCTGTAATCCAGGCAGGCAAAACTAATTTGCAGGGGATGGCCTTATCTAGCTGCTGCAGCTTTCTCAGAAAATTAACCTTGGATATTTGGGCCCAATTCAGAAAGTGTTTGATTTTCCCCCTCCCCCTCTCTGCTCAGCACAGGGAAAATTTTAAATTCAACACAATACCTGATTTTTAAGAGACACCGTGAATGCTGTAGGCAATTCAGAGTTATTACTGACAAGCAAAATTATATATATATATATATATATATATATATCTCAGGTTTTGGTGTCCTCGGGTGTCTTCCCGTGTAAAAGTTGGGGTGTCTAGGCGACGTTTCGACGAGGTCTCACTCGTCATCTTCAGGCTGGTGCTTTCGGCTTCTTGTTACTGGAACAGAGCGGGATCTCAATGTTTGAGTTCCTATAAATACTGTAGAGGGGGTGTGGTGTCTAGCCTCCAATGTTCTGGGCAGAGAGGAAGTTCCCAGGCTAGTGTGCCTTTTCTTCTTTTGTTCCTTAATTACTTGAGAGATACCTTGAGTGATTTCTTGAGTGATATCCTGAGTACCACTTAGGTGGGTCATTAGGTGTGGATTAGTTGCTAAAGTCTTTGTGTCTTGACCTCTTGAACTTTGTGAAGAGTTTTCCTGAGAAGATGGCTGTATTGCACTTAGTTGTGCTTTGGCTTGGCTTCGTGTATAGGGGCGAGCTGTGGTTTTGTGGCTTGTGTCAGCCAGATCTGTGTAGGGATTGCAGGGGGGTGCAGCATCCGGAGGTGCCACCATGGATTGGCTACTGGATGGTGTCAGTAATTCATCTGTGGAGAGGGTCTGGGTTTGGGTCTGGTGTGGTTGATTGGTGTTGGCGTTCTGTGTGCCTCTGGATCTGGTGTCAGTTTTTGTGGGGAGGGCTAATTTCCAGATGTCTGGCAAGCGGGATGTGTCGTCACGCTTGTTCATGTTGTGAGGGTGTTTCTCTATCTCGATGGCTTCCATGATTATTCTCTTGTGGTGATGTTCCGTGTTAAAGAGCAATTTGGAATCTGCAAAATTAATTTCGTGTCCTGTTTCTTTCATGTGTTGGAAAAGAGAGGAAGTTTTTTCTTCTTTTTTGACGGCATTCTTGTGTTCTGCGATACGTGCATTTATTCGTCTGTTTGTTTGTCCAATGTACGTGGCTGGGCAGACTTTGCAGGGTATTTCATAGATCCCTTGGTTTTCCAACTGGATTTTATCCTTGGGGTTTCTGAGGATATTGGCTATTTTTTGGTTGGTGCAAAAGGCTGTTTTGATATTGTGTTTATGGAGGATTTTGCTAATTTTATCTGTAGTGCCCTAAAATTAGCAAAATCCTCCATAAACACAATATCAAAACAGCCTTTTGCACCAACCAAAAAATAGCCAATATCCTCAGAAACCCCAAGGATAAAATCCAGTTGGAAAACCAAGGGATCTATGAAATACCCTGCAAAGTCTGCCCAGCCACGTACATTGGACAAACAAACAGACGAATAAATGCACGTATCGCAGAACACAAGAATGCCGTCAAAAAAGAAGAAAAAACTTCCTCTCTTTTCCAACACATGAAAGAAACAGGACACGAAATTAATTTTGCAGATTCCAAATTGCTCTTTAACACGGAACATCACCACAAGAGAATAATCATGGAAGCCATCGAGATAGAGAAACACCCTCACAACATGAACAAGCGTGACGACACATCCCGCTTGCCAGACATCTGGAAATTAGCCCTCCCCACAAAAACTGACACCAGATCCAGAGGCACACAGAACGCCAACACCAATCAACCACACCAGACCCAAACCCAGACCCTCTCCACAGATGAATTACTGACACCATCCAGTAGCCAATCCATGGTGGCACCTCCGGATGCTGCACCCCCCTGCAATCCCTACACAGATCTGGCTGACACAAGCCACAAAACCACAGCTCGCCCCTATACACGAAGCCAAGCCAAAGCACAACTAAGTGCAATACAGCCATCTTCTCAGGAAAACTCTTCACAAAGTTCAAGAGGTCAAGACACAAAGACTTTAGCAACTAATCCACACCTAATGACCCACCTAAGTGGTACTCAGGATATCACTCAAGAAATCACTCAAGGTATCTCTCAAGTAATTAAGGAACAAAAGAAGAAAAGGCACACTAGCCTGGGAACTTCCTCTCTGCCCAGAACATTGGAGGCTAGACACCACACCCCCTCTACAGTATTTATAGGAACTCAAACATTGAGATCCCGCTCTGTTCCAGTAACAAGAAGCCGAAAGCACCAGCCTGAAGATGACGAGTGAGACCTCGTCGAAACGTCGCCTAGACACCCCAACTTTTACACGGGAAGACACCCGAGGACACCAAAACCTGCATTCCTGTACCCGTGAAAATCTACGAAAGCATATATATCTCACTATATATATAGATATCTCCTTCATTCCGGTTACCCTGCTTTCTTACATGTGCATCAGTGGGTTTATTGCCATATGTACAGGGGATTCTTCCGATTTGCCAGAGGATGCAACTCATTTTAATGTACTTAGAAAAATTCATCAAAGTTCATTGCAGAATAAGTCATGCATACTGACTTGTTCATTCCAGCAGAAATGAAGAAATCCCCATAAAAATAGAAGTTTAATGAAGTGTTGGACCAGAGTCCTGCCTGTCATTCCAATTACCACTGATTTAGAATCTTCCCTGATATGCCACAATTAATTGCTCTTACTCAGCACAATTAAAAAGTTTACCTTTGGTTTCACCAGCTTTTGCCAGTTTCTAGGTAAAAGGTTTAATTAAAAACACGGCCAAATCCATCAGAAAAGCTTCAGGCACAATAATGAGCATCATAAGCGCTACTGGCTCCTGAATATTTTACACAGGGTATATAACTGGAGACTGAGATTTTATCTTTATGTGCAGGAGTTAATCAGCCTACTGTTAAAGTCAGTGCATTCTGTAGGTAAGTATTCCATATAGCTCTTCTCTTGTCATGTAGGGACATATTTTGTCTGTGGTAGTTATCCTATGTCACTATAATAATATTCATATGTATTTAGGGATTTAAACCCACACACACACACACACACCTCATTACTAGGACCATACTTGAACCCCAAAATATCACAGTAGCATAATGCAAAGTCACTTAGACCCATTGGAAAAAATCTATCTCAAAAAGACCAAGACAGATTTGGTCTTCCCACTCATCCATCGATTCTGACTTTGGGCTCACTACAGCAGATCCTGCTGACCTTCCATAGGGTGCTGTACATGCCTGGAACTTCTTACTGCTGAGGTGAGCATAACAATAAGTACTTCTGGTTAGATGCATTTGCACAGAGGAAGTAGCAGTTTCAAAAGCAGAAGAGCAGGGTGGATACCGTTTTAAACAGGAACTGTAAGATTTATTCCAATGTGTGAATATTGTGTTGTTGTTGTTTAGTCGTTTAGTCGTGTCCGACTCTTCATGACCCCATGGACCAGAGCACGCCAGGCACTCCTGTCTTCCACTGCCTCCCGCAGTTTGGTCAAACTCATGCTGGTAGCTTTGAGAACACTATCCGACCATCTCGTCCTCTGTCGTCCCCTTCTCCTTGTGCCCTCAATCTTTCCCAACATCAGGGTCTTTTCCACGGAGTCTTCTCCTGAGGTGGCCAAAGTATTGGAGCCTCAGCTTCAGGATCTGTCTTTCCAGTGGGCACTCAGGGCTGATTTCCCTAAGAATGAATAGGTTTGATCTTCTTGCAGTCCATGGGATATTGTGTAGCTAGCTGTAATTGATTCTATGGTTATGCAAATTATTGCAGCTATTATTGCATCTATGTTTAATCTTACTGTAAACAAGTGGTACAATGACAATAAAGTATTTCTATATTTCTATATTCTATAGGGGGAAATATGCATGGACACGTCCTTACTAAAGTTGTAGTCAAAAGCAATATATCCCACAGAAACCTCATGCGAAGACACTCTGGATTACATGGGTTTTGCCTTGCAATCCATGTATTGAAGACTGGGGTGAAATCTAGACACATACAAAAAACGCTGTGAAAATGCTTTTTTGAAAAATATATTGAATTTGCCATAAGCTGACCATTACCACTAGTGTCACATTTGTATTATTCACTTAAAACGCACTTAAAACGTTATATTTGCAGCTGTATAGCTGAGTCCTGGTTCTACTGAACTATGGGTTGCAACCAACTACGTCATACTGAGTGGAGACGCATTTAAATAAACAGACCTAAGTTAGTCTTCAAGAGCTCTACATTGTGGCACTTGCTTCCACATAAATATGTTTAGGCTTAGTTGGAAGTATCCCAACTAAGAGGAAAGATATGTAGAAACAAATCTATATTTTGGGATTGAAGGTATGAGCAATCTCATAATGATGGCCACAGAACCCTTCATATTAACTGATGTACATGCCCTGCCACCGCTGCTGCTGCTGCTGCTACTGCTGTCCAATGATCAGAAAGGATCGGCAGAAAGGCCTGGCAGTTTGGAAAAAGAAAAAGTGGCACAAAGGTGAACTGGTAGACTAACCAATTAGTAACCACAGATATAATGTGAAAAATAGCACAGAGGTCAGTACAACCAATTTGTTGCAGAGAAAACATACTGAGACTTGGTCATGACAAATGCTCTGACAACAGTTTCAGTTGGGTAGAGAAGAAAGAAGATGCATTAATAATAAAATACGTGTAAAAACAGGCAGGACAAATGAAATTAAAGCAAGTAGTGACAGAGGCAACTGTAGCACAACTGGGTGTGATATCTCTGTTTTCTGCTGAGAGAATATTGCAAAATTTTATATTTGCATTTCAGTTTTAACACTTGTAGTTCTCATTTCCACTTAAATTTGTTTTGGCTTTACTTCTCCCTGTGTCATGTGGATAAGCCATTAGGTAAAGGTAAAGGTACCCCTGCCCATTCGGGCCAGTCTTGCCAGACTCTAGGGTTGTGCGCTCATCTCACTCTAGAGGCCGGGAGCCAGCGCTGTCCGCAGACACTTCCGGGTCACGTGGCCAGCGTGACGAAGCTGCATCTGGTGAGCCGTTTACCTTCCCGCTAGTAAGCGGTCCCTATGTATCTACTTGCACCCGGGGTGCTTTTGAACTGCTAGGTTGGCAGGCGCTGGGACCAAGCGATGGGAGCGCACCCCGCCGCGGGGATTCGAACCGCCGACCTTTCGATCAGCAAGTCCTAGACGCTGAGGCTTTTACCCACAGCGCCACCCGCGTCCCAGGATAAGCCATTACTTTGGGTAAAATGAAGTCAACACAATATTAGTTGTCTATTAATTGTGGTAGAAAATAACAAGCAATGAAAATAGCTCAAGTTTCCAGCTCTCCATCTTTGTGAAAAGGAAAAGGAAAAGAAAAGAAAATGGCCAATCTCATCTTTAACTATTGGAGGAATGTTCCAGAAAAATGTGCACCATGGAAAAGTGAATTTGGTTCCAATCCAGTCTACAAATCAGTTAAGCTGCAAACCAGTTAAGCCATATTTGTCCTGTGGGGTGCGGTGCAGGATTTGGACATGCTCATTATTGTTCTTGTTGTTGTTGTTGTTAGGTTAGGCTGAACAGGATAGTTAAGAACTTAGAAATCAGTCCTATGGAATAAGGCGAGACATAGGACTTATTCACACTTAGCTTTTCTTGCACTTTTTCCAGGCACAGGTCTGCATTTTAAAGTTCCATGACTGAGCACTCTCTCTCTTTTGCTCCAGAGAAAGCCTGCTCTTTAAAGCTTAATCACAACAAACAGCAATTCAGGTTTTGCCATTTGCTCTGATTCAGCTTTAAAGAACAGATTTTCACATTTATGGAATGCAGTCCCCAGGAAGGCCCACCTGTCACCAACCTTGTCATCATTTCACTTTGGGTCTCTTCCAATAGGAAGCGATGTCTAAATTTAATAAACTAAACATAAATCAACCCAGCTCAAACACAAACTACTTCACAACCCAATCCTACCTTGGCTACACATAGACCGTGTACATACCATAAATTAGCACATCCCCCCCCCCACCCAAAGACACCTCGGAACTGTACTTTGTTAAGGGTATTGGGAATTGTAGCTCTGTGGGTGGTAAACTGCAATTCCCAGGAGGAGGGAAATGTGCTTTCAATGTATATGCTGCACTCTCAAGTTCCAGGTGGAATCTCAGAACCAATGGAAAAGAAGCGAATCAGACTCTGCTGCTTTGTAATTGGGGGGGGGGGGAATCCCTATATATGTTACAGGGGGTATATAGGGGATGAAAAGAACGGTCACTGTGTGTATGGGCAGGTTTATATTACTGGGTTGCTAAAGGATGCTAGTTACTCAAAGCTACATTGCTGGACCCAACCAAGCTTGCGCAAAAAGGCATCAACTCAATAACTGCAGCAATGCTAGATGCTGCTATAGGGAAGACAATCCTACACATCCTGGACCCAAATGGTATGACTTGGTCATTCTGTGGATCAGACTTTTTAAAAAAACATCCTTTCCTCCAAGCATTCAGTGACAGAAACAGGCAGTAAAAGGAATCTTACTAACAAGATATCAACACACCAAAGAGTTACTTTTTCTTTAAAAAAAAAAATAGCCCAAGGTAGAAGACTGCAGTTTAGAACTAGTGATCCTTTGATAAATTCAATTTCCCAAATGTTTAATTAACTACTATGTGCAGTTTAGTGGTGTTTAATTTGGTATGCACATTCAAGATATACTGTGCTTATTCTTTCTTTTTCTTTTTTTCAAATAAAATCCTGATAGGCTACCAAAAGAATTACTACATATATTTCTCTCTTTCTCTGAAAGTGTCCTTCAGCCTTTCCTCTCATCGAGTTTGTTTCAGCCATTAGGAAGTGGGTGCACTTACTACAGTGGTCATATGAGAAACTGCTCGTGTGCACAGACTTACCATTTGAATAAGGCCATTTCCCTCCAAATCCTTCAGATGCAGGTTGTTACGTTGTGGGCGAACATATCAGACGACACAGCGATTCTTCCAAAGCAGCTCTTTATTTGTAAGCTGGAACAGAACTAACTGAGGAGCTCAGTCAGCCTTCTTATATAGAGCTCCAGAACAATGTAACTGTTGCCATTTTCTAAAACTATCCAATCACTGAATGTCACTTTCGATCCTTCATTTGCATACAAACTATCCAATCACTGAACGTCACTTTCGATCCTTCATTTGCATAACTATCTACAGTATCCCCCTGCTGGCCCAGGGTGAGAACTTCAGTACATAACACAGGTGATCAATAGGAATGGGGGATATAATTCAGGTTTCATCTAAAGGCAAACCTATATAATATTAACTTTGTGAAACAGTACGAGAACCAAAACACACCTGTCCTTTGGAATTCTCACTTCTCCAGATCTTGCAATGCAGATCTACAGCCAAGAAATGCATATGTCCATGACACATCTATTTGTGAAAATAACGTACACAAATTCACTAGGTGAAATTGCTTTCCAGAAATGTGTATTTTAGTATTAAAAAAAAAAAAAAAGCATTGAACCATTAAATTTGCATTAAATGCTGATGAATTTTCAGGAGGTCATTTAAAAAAAATCACAAAGTGATTTAGAAATATGGAGAACTGGAAAAATGGGAAATGGAGAGAAACCAAAAACGACAAGTTTGCCCATCCCCAGTGATGGGCTGGTGCATGATGTGAGCAGTTCACCATTTAAAGACAACAGTAATATGTGTTCAGCTCCTCACTCACACTGATAAAACAGCTTAATACTTGAAATCCTCCTGGTGGGATTTTAATTTGGTCCCATACTAAGGCAAGGGTAGTTCAACTTTTGCAGGCCAAGGGCTGCAATGACCCATAGTCAATACTCCAAGGTCCACTTGTTAAATTTGACACCTTGGAGGAGCCTCATAGAATCACAGTGGGTGCAGACAATTAAAAAAAATTAAAATGGAAAAATTGGAGAGGGAGAGAAGCCACACACAAAAACTACCTTAGCACCATTGCATCACAGCAGGGGCCCCGAGGCAGAAGTCAATAAGGTTTTTTAGGAAGGGATTGATGGTCTTAGAGGCACCTGGCGAAATAGGATAGCCATGCTTTCTTATGACGCAACAGTGATACTGTGGTTTTAGGAGCAATGTGACGATTGAAGATAACAACCACAACAGACTGATTTCCCTGTTGTGCATGGAGTAGGTACAGAGAAACTTACACCTTTAACTCCTGCCCTTTACAGAGTTGCCTTTTGTAAGATTCTGAGCTATATCCATATTTCTCATTTAGTTCATGCAATTATTTGAAACTTCTTCTGCATAGCTTGAATATTGCAGGAAAGTTATTTTAAAAAATGGCTCTGTGTTGGACCTGACCTTAGCTACAATGGACAGATAATTATTAGCTGTCAAATTAGTATGTTTAATCAAGCTGCTGTACTTAAGTGTGCTTTAAAGAGAGAGTGAGGAATCTGAGGATGTCTGAAAGGCTTACTTTATGATGCTTTGTAATGGAAATCTATTAATGGTTTTCTCTATTCAGTCATTGGTTTAATAGGATTCATTAATTGTTCCAAATTTTATCAATGTGAATTAAGACCTTATTAGTCAATGCTAAACATTCAAATACTCCATGGGTTGAAGAATATATGCTTGAATGAAATGTATGTACTGACATCACTTGCTAATTCTTCTTTCACACACACTGGCTTCTCAGTTGAGTAAAACTACTACTGCTTATAATATTTAGTTACTCCATTATCCTGTCCCTCCTCCATGGAGTTGAGGCCAGCAAAACTGGTGAGTGTCCCAAGTTCACCCAGAGACCTTCGCAGCTGAATAGGGATCAGTTGTACAAGCCATTATGTTGTACAAATCATTATGCCAAACGAGCTTTCAATCAGATTTCTTAATAGTCAGCCATATAGTATTTTTTCCTGAAATGCTCAAACCATTTCACATATTTAATCCGAAAAATAATTTCAAACAATAGCCATGTGGGGCAGATCCCATATGATATAAATGGAGGAGGAACATGGAGGGGTGGTTATTATTTTTACTACTACTACTACTACTATTATTATTATTATACCCCGCCCTTCCGGCTGGGTTGCCCCAGCCACTCTGGGCAGCCCCCAGCAAAATGTAAAAACATGTCTTCTAAAAGTTGCATAGTTCACGATCTCTTTGACATCTGATTGGAGGGCATTTCACAGGGAGGGTGGCACTGCCGAGAAGGCCCTCTGCCTCGTTCCCTGTAACTTCACTTCTCACAGTGTGGGAACCCCCAGAAGACCCTCGGAAATGGAGCTCAGTGTCCGGACTGATTGATGTGGGTGGTGACGCTCCTTCAGGTAAACCGGGCCAAGGTCGCTTAGAGCGTTAAAGGTCAGCACTAACACTTCGAATTGGTGTTCGTTGGTTTATGGTCATTTGCTGTGCTTATGACTACGGCTGCAATCCTAATCCCACTTATCTGGGATTAAGCCCCACTGAATTCAATAGGGTTTACTTCTGAGTAGACATGGTTAAGATTGCACAGGGCTGGAAGTGTATTTGGTAACTTTTAGGACTAGTTTTGGTGCTAACTTTCCTTTCTTTGAAAAGAGAAGTGTCTCCCCACCAGCACTGTGTGAGAAATAGAAAGAAAAACTCAAAGTAACTTATGGCTCCAAGGTGCCATTTCTTATATATTTAGCAGTTTAAATTAAGGGAGAAAGTAAGGAGAGGAAAATAATGCACCGCATGGAACTGAATATTCACTGCGAACGAGTCATAGATAGCAGCTGTTCATTTGCTTTTGAGGGAAGCAGGGTATGTTTTTAAAAAGGCCACAGGTAACCAAGGATTGTGGGAGAAGCATTGCTGAATAGCTCTCTTTCTTTGAATATATCATTTACTTTCTGACACATCTTCTTTCAGTTACACCTTTCAAAACAGTGATGATCCATGTAGCAAACTGTATTCTGTTACCTGAATACCCTGGAGTACTGCATAGCCAGATGTCAGCGAGAGTGCCAAAACGAAATGTCTCTCTTGCATTTTATTTTCAACCCCTTCACATGGCTATCAGGGAGGCTTGCATACGATTCAGATGACTGGATAGCAAACAGGATTTCTGTACAATGAGCAGTTGCCAAGTAAAATGAAAGCCGGTGCTTTCAAAACAGCACTGTTCAGTTCACCATAATAAAGACTCTCTGTGGTTTCATCTAATGTTGGAGCTTTGCAGCCAGGTAAGATCATTTTGATATTGGTGCCTTCTTTCAGTTTCTCTTAGTTTCTCATTTTTTTCCAAATCTTAAGATCAGTTTGCCAAATTTATATATGTAAAAAAAAAAGCCTCACCAGCATTTTTATGTGCATTTATCCTAATATACACACATTGGCAAGCAATTTTCCTTAATAAAATGCATTTTGGGGCATATTATTTTCACTAGCACATACTTTTTTATACCCATCTTCCTCTAACAGATGCATTTTGTACGGAATTATGTTGTTGTGTTGTTTTGTACGGAATTGTGTTGGTGTGTTGGAGAAAGCGTGTTCTCACTAAAAGGAGAGCACGGGTTGCGGATGGGGCTATACAAGGCACCCCATGATTGCTAGGCAAGTTAAAGCCAGGGCTTGTTTAGATGGGAGGATCTGGTTATCTGGGGAAAGTTGATGTTGCAAACTTAGGGGTGGGGTCAGTGGCTATTTAAGCAAGGTCCACAGCTTTCTCTTTCTCTTTTGCTGTGGACATCGGATCTCATCGGATCTCTGAGTGACTACGGCAGAAGTTTGGGTCGTATACCTTTTCCCTTTGTTTTTCTTCCTCCATTTTCTCCTCTTTCTTTAATTTGTTGCTGAAAGATCCTTCCCCACTTTATTTAATTTTCCTGTTTGTTTTAATTCCCTTTAATTTAGTCGGGGGGGGGGGTGCTCGGCCTGGGCCCAGGGGCCGTGTGGGGAGGGCTTCCCTCAATTCCCCTGCCCTCTTGCAGGGTCGATCCCCAGTCAAGGGAACATTTCTTCTCAGTTTGTCCTTGCTTCTCCCTTCCCCACAGGCTTCTGTTGGCTGCCTGGCTAGGGGTGGCTTACCTTGCCCTGTAGCAGGCCCTGGGAGGCCGGCCTGGTGTTGCTGGGGGGCTGGGTGCCGCTGGTTGTCCCCAGAGGTGCATTGATTTGAGCGGAGAGCTGTGAGGCCTCCATTTTGCAGCCTCATTAGGCGGGAGCGCCATTTTGATTCCTCTCGGCCACGTGGCGGCCTCTAGCGTTCAGGCCTAGTAATTGCAGGGCCTGGTGGTTGCTTTATCCTAGGCTGAGTATAATTGGTACTACTGCGACCTCTTGTGGCAGTTGATATGTTTGCAGGCAATTAATTTCTTCAATTGCACGCAGCCTGGACGGCTAGTGTAGGTGTGTGTGCTGGTAAAGAGCACAAGGTTGTGGTTTGTTTCCGTATTGGACAGCTTCTGATTTGGTGGCTGGTGCTCTTCCCAGCTGCTCCTGGGTTACCGATCTGTTGCATAATCTGTAAGCAAGTGGTTGCCTCCTGTCTACTGGTGCATCATTTTATAGTCTAGGTCTTAGTTTTAATTAACTATTTAATTCATTCTGCTTCATTTTCTTGCAGATTCTAGCGTCTTAAAGAACTTAGTTGGTTTTTGGTTTTTTTTTTTGTTTTTTTTGTTTTTTGTTTTTTTTCTCTACTTAATTTTATTTTCTTTTCTTTTCTCACCAGTAGTAGGAATGGCTCCTAAGAAGGCAGCAGGAAGGCCTGTTCCAGCCCGCTCCTCGAAGCGGCCTATAAAAGGCCCATCCCAGGCCTTGCGATCTCCGCAGCCTGGTCAGTCCTTGAAACGCATCCAGGCTATGGTTTCAAGTTTGTCTGGCGACCCGGTGACACTGGCAAGGGTAGAGGCGGAGATGGATGGCCTGCTACACCGTTGCTCGACCCCGTCAACGTCATCAGCATTCCCGCCTCCCCCGGTGGATGTTTCCTCTCCTGCATCATCATCTAGTGAAGAAGGGGAGCCACTGTTAGCCGGAGTTGGCTTACCTGATGCTCCGCAGGTCCAACCTCCGGTGCTGCCTGTATCGCAGGATGCAGTGCCTAGGGGCCGTGGTCGTGCCAGGGTCGGCGCCAGAAGAAGCGCATCGACCCGGGGCCGCGCTGTACGGGGCTCACCTGTACGGCCCCCAGCGCTGGGGCATTCTAATCCAGTTCATTCACAAGTTGTCTCTGTTCAGTCAGCCCCAGGTGCAGTGCAACAGGGTGAAGCGTCAGATTCTTCGATTGAAGACAGTCTTCCTCTTCCTCCAAGGTCCTCTTCCGGTGGGCATCGTCGCCGAAAAAGGGGCTCCAGGAGGCACTCTAAGAAGAGACGGAGGGACACATCGTCCTCCACTTCAGGTACTTCCTCCATCAGCTCTAGCAGTGATGAGGGGGCCCCCCTTAAGCTTTACTGGGGCTACGGGGAGTCTCGGGGCTGCCAAAGTGGGTTTGGGAGCGTAGGGCAAATTCTCATAGGGCCAGGTATGGCGCCGTACAGGAGTGTCGAGAAGGGGTCCTGGTGCCTGACGTAAGAGTCTCCACCAATTCTGCTAGGGATATTATTCCTGGTGCCCACTTGTCTTCCAAATTGCGGTCTAGGATTCTGGATGGCCGCTACGTGGATATTTTCAGCTTGGCTCCTCCGCTTGATGGTCAGGAGCCGCTGGACAAGGGCCTTTCCGTTCCCAAAAGACGGACAATTGTAGCAAAGGCTGACAGGACTTTTGAACGTTGGATGGATAGTTTCCAGGTTTTTGCTGGTGTGATTTCTGCAGCGTATCCCAAGAGGTCTCTGCACCTCTGGGTTTATCTGTCTATTGTCCGTTCAGCTTTTACGATGGCTGGCGAGACTGCTGCATTATCATATGACCAGAACTTTAGGCGTAGGGCGGCCAAGATACCGACGGCCCGCTGGGACAGGAAGGACTTGGATGTGTGGACCACTTATGTGGCACCACGTATTGAGAAGAAGGCTTCTGAGTTGCAAAAATTCAAGCCTGCCACCCAAAAAGTTGGGCGCAAGTGGTTCTGCTGGGACTTTAATAAGGGCATTTGCCAATGTCAAGCCTGTAAATTCGCACACCTTTGTGACAAATGCTCTGGGAGCCACTCGGCTTCTGCTTGCTCCGCGGCCAGGCGGCCCTTTTGCAGGGGAGGGGGCTCCCAGCAGCCCCCCAAGGTCCCTGCCCAGCCTCCTGTTCCCGGAGCAGGAAAGTGATATCTTTTCTTTGGCCTATACTCCGGTTCGGCTACAGCCGTTACTGGCGTTACTGGAATCTTACCCAGACAGAGAGTCAGCGTCGTATTTGAGTAATGGTTTTTCGCTGGGATTTAGGATCCCAGTGGTCGTGGCCCCTGTAGCCCAGAATCCTAGGAACCAGAAATCCGTTAAGGACATGCCTGGTGTGGCGCGTAAGAAAATTGAAAAGGAGCTGGCTTTACGTCGTATGGCTGGTCCTTTCGCCGCCACCCCCTTTCCTAATTTGCACATTTCACCCTTGGGAATAGTTCCCAAGAAGGCCCCGGGGGAGTTTCGCCTAATTCATAACCTCTCTCATCCTAATGGTACGTCGGTTAACGACGTAATTCCCCCGGAGCTCTGTTCGGTGAAGTATGCCTCTCTTGATCATGCGATCAAGATGATAAGGAAGTTTGGGCCTGGTGCCCTATTGGCCAAGTGCGACATTGAGTCGGCTTTTCGTTTGTTGCCAATTCATCCTGAGGATTTCTGGCTGCTGGGTTTTCAGTTTGACGGGGGATTCTATTTTGATAAGGCTATGCCCATGGGCTGCTCGGTAGCTTGTGCGGCTTTTGAGTGTTTCAGCTCATTCCTGGAATGGGCCTTGCGCGACAGAACCGGTTTGGGCGGGGTTACGCATTATTTGGATGATTTTTTACTGGCCTCCGCGAGGGACACGGGGAATTGCGTGGTTCTGCTGCGTGCCTTTGCGTCCCTGGCTGAAGACCTGGGGGTTCCATTAGCGGCAGAGAAAACTGAGGGTCCCACTACGCAACTTACCTATTTGGGTATCTTGTTGGATACCGTGGCCCAAACCTCTAGTTTGCCGCCAGATAAGTTAGTTGCTTTAAGGAAGGTCATTGAAGAACTGCTCCCATTGAGGAAGGTTACCTTGCGACAGCTTCAGTCGTTGCTAGGTCATTTAAACTTTGCTTGCAGGGTGGTGGCGCCGGGGCGCCCGTTCTGCTCTCGCCTGGCCAAACTTACCTCGGGGCTGCAGGCACCGCATCATAGGGTTCGTTTGTCCGCCCAAGTGCAAGCCGACCTCCGTGTGTGGCTGGAATTCCTGGAAGAATTTAATGGCGTATCACTGTGGCAGGACACTTTGAACCTCCACAATGATTTTCAAGTGCATTCGGACGCGGCAGGGTCACTGGGGTTTGGTTTGTTTTGGGACGGCAGGTGGTGTGCTGAACCTTGGCCCCAGGCTTGGTGTGGGGAAGCGATAACTCGAGACCTGACATTTCTTGAGTTTTTCCCCATAGTTGTTGCGGTACACTTGTGGGTCGAGCATTTTAAGGACCATCGGGTTTGTTTTTGGTCCGATAACCAGGCAGTAGTGACTGTTTTAGCTAAGCAGTCATCCCGGTCGTATAGGGTTTCGGCCTTGCTTCGGGTGTTTGTTTTGCACTGTCTGCGTTTTAATATTGTATTTTCTGCTCGCTTCGTTCCGGGTATTTCTAACGAGATTGCTGATGCTCTGTCCCGTTTTCAGATGGAACGATTCAGGTCATTGGCGCCAGAGGCTCGAGACCGTCCGGAGATTTTCCCGGATCATCTCTGGAACCTTGGCAACACTTAGTTTCACAGGGAGTAGCAGCATCAGTCGCCCCTTCCACGCTAAGGTCCTATAAGAAGGCCTGGGCTGATTTTCTGTCCTTTAATGGCCAATCGGCGGGGGCGGTCATCACCCCTCATTCTACTGCCCAGGTGCTTAAGTATCTGGCACATTTGTTCCAGATGCGCCGGGCGGCTAGGACCCTGCGACTTCACTCGGCAGCAATTTCTTTCTTTAGCAGGGCCACTTTTGACAAGGACCCATGTAGGAAGTTTGTGGTGCGCCGGGCATTGGAGGGATGGGGACGGCTCACCCCATCGAGGACTGTTCCCGGAAGTCCCATCACTTTTGAGTTGCTGATACAGATGCGCAGTAAACTGCGGAGCATCTGTTGGTCCAAGTTTGAGGCCCGTCTATTTTCAGCAGCCTTTTCCTTGGCATTCTTTGGGGCACTGAGGGTAGGCGAGGTGGTCCTGGAGCAAAAACGGGATGGAGGTTCCAGGGGTTTGCTGTTGCAGGACGTGAGCATGTCACAGTCGGACCTGAGGGTGCATATCAGGAATTCGAAGACCGACCAGGTGGGTAGGGGAGCCGTCATTCGGCTCTCGGCAACGGGAGAGAAGGGTCCTTGCCCCGTAAAGGATCTTAAGAGATACTTGTCCTTGCGGCCGGCAGGCGAGGGGCCTTTGTTTATTCATGAAAATGGGCACCCTTTAGTCCGGCATCAGTTCACTAAGGTGATGCGCAAGGTGGTAGTGGCCTGCGGCCGCAAAGCATCAGAATTTGCTCCTCACTCCTTCCGTATTGGTGCCGCAACGACAGCTGCCCATTGGGGTTTGTCTGCAAGGAGGATAAAGGACCTGGGTCGCTGGAGATCGGATGCATTCAAAGTATATGTGAGGAAATAATGGTGGTGTGTGTACTGACATTTTTGTGTTTTAACCCTAGGTCTGGCCGCTATCCGTATTTGGATAGTGGGACACAGCATTGTGCACTGGGCCGCTGTCAGAGCTCGTCAATCTGGTCTGGGAGCTGGCTTGGGCCTTCCGCAGCACGTGCAGGTGTCCTGGATTTCCAGACGAGGGATGCAGTGGAGAGAATTATTGCCTCTCATGCACAGACGGGTCCTCCACGCTGGCCCCCCTACAGCGATAGTGGTGCAGCTGGGGGAGAATGATATGGTTTCCTCTTCCTGCTTTGGGCTGCGTGCTGCCATATTACTGGACTTGAGGGATTTGGCGGCCTTGGTGCCTTCAACCACACTAATTTGGTCGCAGCTGCTGAAACGCCGCATTTGGAGGGGTAGCCCTTGCCCGGCGGCCACCGAAAGAGTTAGGAAGCGGATTAATTCCGCGGCAAGCAAATTGGTGGTTGGTTTGGGCGGATTTGTGATTCCTCACCCTCTGATTTCGTTCAAGGCCTCTGAATTATTCAGGGATGATGGGGTGCATCTTTCCCCGTTGGGGAATGATGTCTGGTTGGATGCAGTGGTGTCCAAGTTGAGGGTGTGGTTTAGTCTGTGAGTGGTTGGCGGCGAGCGTAAAGGGCTCGGGTGGCGGTTAGGCATTGGTTAAAATTGGTTGGTGGAGGGGTATGGATAGGCTGGGCCTGCCCCTCCAATGCTGCACGGGTATTCCGTTAAAGGAATTCTGGAACTTACCATCCCCTTCGTCCAAACCCTTGGTGCAGGGTGCGGGCCGTGTAAGTTCCAAGGAGCATGCGGGGATTAGCTGAGGGTCTGTTTCGCAGCTCCAGTTGACCCTGATCTTGCTCTTCCGCACTGACTACGGAGTCAGGGCTGTCCCCAAGGCGGGGAGGACAGATAGTCTAACCAATGCCTAAGCAACCACTCACAATTTGTATTGATAATAAAGTTGTGGCCAAAATTATGCCAAAAACCTTAAACAAAAATAATGTGTGAAGTTTGAGTTATTGGGTTTGGGGTGTCTTGGGGACCTCAGCACGCAAAGCGTGTTCTCACTAAAAGGAGAGCACGGGTTGCGGATGGGGCTATACAAGGCACCCCATGATTGCTAGGCAAGTTAAAGCCAGGGCTTGTTTAGATGGGAGGATCTGGTTATCTGGGGAAAGTTGATGTTGCAAACTTAGGGGTGGGGTCAGTGGCTATTTAAGCAAGGTCCACAGCTTTCTCTTTCTCTTTTGCTGTGGACATCGGATCTCCCGCCCGCCCTCCCTTGTTGGGCTTCGCTTGACCTTGCTATGCCTGTCATGGGGTCGTTCGCCTTGGTGCGGGGGCCCAGTAGGAATTTACCTCTTGGCTGATTAGTGTGTGCCAATTGGGTTTTGCCTACTGCGTAGCAAATCGTCACAACTTGTAAGGTTGGCGGTTAGGCATTGGTTAAAATTGGTTGGTGGAGGGGTATGGATAGGCTGGGCCTGCCCCTCCAATGCTGCACGGGTATTCCGTTAAAGGAATTCTGGAACTTACCATCCCCTTCGTCCAAACCCTTGGTGCAGGGTGCGGGCCGTGTAAGTTCCAAGGAGCATGCGGGGATTAGCTGAGGGTCTGTTTCGCAGCTCCAGTTGACCCTGATCTTGCTCTTCCGCACTGACTACGGAGTCAGGGCTGTCCCCAAGGCGGGGAGGACAGATAGTCTAACCAATGCCTAAGCAACCACTCACAATTTGTATTGATAATAAAGTTGTGGCCAAAATTATGCCAAAAACCTTAAACAAAAATAATGTGTGAAGTTTGAGTTATTGGGTTTGGGGTGTCTTGGGGACCTCAGCACGCAAGTGCGTTGCAAAATTTGCAAACACATGAACTTAAAAGGATAGCCGCATATCAGTTTGCATATTTTTGTGGGGGGAGTGCATATTAGGTAGGTTTACCATGAAATATGATTTGAGCTGAATCTGTCCCCTCTCCCTGTCCCTCCTTCCCTCTTTCTTCTTCTAAGATGCTTCCAGCTGCAACTCATCTAAAAGTGACATCAAGGTGGCCTTTTTAGGAGTGTTAATCAATGTGAGCATTCACATTTATAATGTAGAGTGAGGAAGGAAGAAGCAAATGAACTGAAGAAATTGACATCTGAAGCAGTTCTGGCAAACTGCACACCCTCCAGTTCCTGAATTGATTCAACAAATTCCATTGTACATCTGGCATTTGGGAAAAGAAACAAAGAGCAGAGTGAAGCAGAGGAATATAGTAACTTTGTCTTATACCAGGCATAGGCAAACTCGGTTCTCCAGATGTTTTGAAACTACAATTCCCATCAACCCTGACCACTAGTCCTGTTAGCTAGGGATGATTGGAGTTATAGTCCAAAAACATCTGGAGGGCCGAGTTTGCCTATGCCTTTTATACTGACTCAGAGCTTGGCATGCTCAAGAAACAAGAGCAGAAATTACCAGTGTTCACTTATTCATCCCATCTCCATAATGGAAATCAATCTAGAAAATATGATTGGTTTTCAATGTTGGTATTTTCAGTCTGCAAACATTACGGAATTGATCATTTCCCCACATAGCACTTGCATTCTGTTTCCTTTGCACTTAAAAGAATGGCCTCTGTATTGTAATGAATGGTGAGGAATAATATGATAAATGTAATTACATGAAATTCCACCAAGGCAGACAGTGAGATGAAGAATGTTGTTTTTGTCAGAAGCCAAACTGCAGCAGAATGAAAGCAGCGCTGCATGCAATGAACACAGCTCCGAATGGAAACTGATGTTGGACAAGGACCTGGGAGACAGGGTTTAAATGCCCACTCAGCCATGAAGTTCACTAGGTGATCTTGGACTAATCACAGTCCCTCAGCCTAACCTACCAGTCTAACCTAGTTGTGGGGAACAGATGGGAAGGAAGAGAATTTCCGTATGCCTTGAGTAATTTGGGAGGAAAGGTGGGATAGAAATGAAATGAAAAATGAAGTTAATTGCTCTAACTCAGTTTTGACTGCACCAACCTCCCCTCAACTTCCAGATGTTTTGATTAAAACTCCCATTGTCCTTGTCTGATGGCTATGCTTGATAGGGCTGGTGGCAGTTGTACTGCAGAAACACCTGGAGATCACCAGGTTGGGGAACACAGGTCCAAGCTGGCTGGCAATGGCCCCCCAGATTTTCAGACAGTGTTGTTGTTGTTGTTGTTGCTTTGTTGTTGTTGTTGTAATTTATATACCACCCTATACCCGGGGGTCTCAGGGCTGTTCACCAAATAAAATCAAGATATAAAACCACAAAATACATAATAAAAATAAAAACAACCACCCAATAGCCCCCACTAAAAAAATAATAATTAAGGACATAGGATGTAAATCAGATCAACCAAAGGCCTGGTTAAAAAGGAACTTTATTGCCTGGCGCCTAAAGGTGTATAATGAAGGCACCAGGTGAACTTCCCTGAGGAGAGCATTCCACAAACGGGGAGCCACTGCAGAGACGGCCTGTTCTTGTGTTGCCACTCTCCAGACCTCTCGAGGAGGAGGCACACGAAGAAGGGCATCAAAAGATGATCTCAGGGTCTGGGTGGGTGCATATGGAAAGAGGCGGTCCTTGAGGTTCTTCCCATCTCATGCTGAGGATAGGACCTGGGCCCTTAAGTAAACAGTACAGGTGCTGTACCACTTAGCTTTGGGCTTTGGTAAAGGAATGGAAGGATAGGAATCCTCTTGCCCATAATGGCAGTGGTGTTGTGGTGCGGGGTCATGGGCAGTTGAAAACCTGTTACTATTTCTGCAGCAGGGTCCCTGTCTCCAGCATCCTAGAACCATCCAATCAGCACAAAAGGGGAGCCTTTTAGCCCCTGTACGCTCCAAAGCAAGCATTTAAGTGCACTGAAATAACACGGTGCTTCAGTTTCAAGAGACTGGTGTCCAAGTGCTGCTATGTACAATGGAGTGCCACCAAAAAACGCAACCAAAGTCACACTGGAATAAGACATTGGAGCACTCCAAATCATTTGCCCAGCTGATCATGTTGGAAAACAACACATGTAGACCTGCAGTGCATCCCTAAGTACTATTATGGTATAACCATAAAATTGTTGTATAATCGTAGAAAGGGCGTGGCTATGAGGGGGCATGGCCAGCAGGTGAAGACTGGTTTATTCTGGCAGGTTTTGGGGACCTGGCTGTTTCTGAGGAAAGAGTTTTTAATAGTGATGTGCTGTCCGTCTCCCATCCCCCGTCCCCCCCACACACTGGATTTGTTTACTAGATTTTGTTTCTATATAATTTAATTTAATTTTAGTTTAATTGCTTTTTAACTATGTTATTTTGTATGTTTTTAGCTTTCTGTGTTTTATCTTTGTTTAATTTTTATGAGGCACCTTGAATCCCAGTTCTAGGGATAGGCAGAATTCTAGTTTTAAAAATAACAATAATAATAACAATTCATAATTAAAAAATGAAGGAACCTGAACTTCTGAATTTGCCCCTACACTGCCTACACCCACTTTTTTTTACCATTTTTGAGTAACGTGATGCAGCTCAGTCAAAGTGGTGATATATGGTATTAGTGTTATATTGAATTGTGAGGCCAACTTGGGTGTGTTAAGTGCATAAAATGTATCCCTGAATAGAACAATATTGTTTTAGCACATATTTAGATAACAGTGAATAACAATATCTGTTTTTTTCGCTTGAAGGGAAAGATACAGGTTATGCTTCATAGCACCTGCTGTGGTACCAAAGGTGATTTAAATAGGATCACCCCATAGCTGATAACCTCCTGAGTAAGATTAGTGGATGTTAAATCTGCAACTGATACCCAACCAGTGCTTTCTTTTGATGCCTCTAGAATGAAAAGGCTTCATTTGCATATGGGCCTTCAATTTAAAATGATGAAGGGAGCATACGTTTGCATCCCCCTCCCCAACTTCACAGCAATGGAACTAGAAGTAGACCAAAATGTTTATGCAAATGCTAATGAAAATGTAATTATTGCATCACTCACCTGAGAAACAGCATATGGCACAGAGCTAGCTGCTCACACAAAGCTTGTTAAAATGCATTTTAAAAATTAATTTAAATGCATTTGCCAACATTCATTTAAAAAGCCAGCATGTGGATGTTCTTTTCACTTTTTTTTACATAAGAAATAAATGGCAAATTAATGCACATTAGAAAATTAGATGAAAGAAAATAGCTTCAGTCAGAAATAATGGCCACCATGAGAAATGACAACATTTCTTCCAAGTCACAACTATCGCCCAGTGCTAGGTGTAAATATCTTGTTGGATCAGAGGCCTAATCCTGTGTCTTTGGCTTATACCAAAGTTGGTACACAACAAGATGAAGCAAAAGTCCAAGTACTAAACAACTCAGCTGTACAGCTGCCAAGAGTTCATCCAGAGTGGAATGTCCCTTTCTTCTGGTGAACAGTGCAATCCTATATAGGAATACAACAAATAGTTTTTTGGCACCTTAAAGACTTACAAATTTATTATGGCATATGTTTCTGTGGACACTTGATCAGATGCATGAAGCATTACCCTGAGTTGTGGTTGCATGGATGGATGGAGGGTAATTGTAAACAGTGAGGTCAAAGGGAAATGTTGAAAAGTACAGATGGTGGTAATTAAGCTATTAACAGAAGCCATTCAACAACAACAAATGTCCTTGATGGAACAGACATCCCAGCATTGGTAAGCCAATAAACACATGTAATGTGGTTATTTTTTTAAAAAAAATCCTTTGTTTCAGTCAGTACACAACTGATAATATTTAACCTCTTGCAGAATTATAATTCTGTGGTTTCACATTGCAGTATGCACCTGAAATTAATTTGTCACAGTATGGCCACCTTAAGAGTATCCTGGGAGGTTGAGATCATACCCAGTGGATATTGTCATTTTTAAGATCCTATCTGTGTCCATTTATTAATTTATTTTGCATTGAGACCAACCTGTTTGTCCCATGCAGACTGCGGAAGGACACCGCTTGCAGGCAATGGCATATGTCACATTGGAAGACGAGCAGCTGGTGCTATAGATGACATTATTAGGTCCTGTAACAGTGTGGTCATGAGGACACAATTGGCATCTGCTTCATGATCTGGTCCTTGGGTCTCTATCATCACTGTGTGGCCTGTTGTTGCTGGTCTGTATGATGAAGTGATGTTATAATAAATGTTGCTCGTCTTCAAGGTGCCATAAAACTCTTTGTTGCTTTTGCTGCAACAGCCCCCCCCCCTCAGGCACAATAAACATGTCTACTCGCAAGTAAGCCTCATTGAGTTAAATGGGGCTGACGGCCAAGTAAGCAAGGCAGTCTGTTGTTTTTCGTGTGTTCAAGATGTGTGCGACCATGTATACATGCATTGCACTGAACCCGGAAGTGACCCAGAAATGTCATAATGTTGTCACTGAAATGTCACTAAAAGGGTGAAACAGGGTGTTTGCAGGCCTTTTCTTTTCTTTTCTTTTCTTTTCTTTTTTTAAAGAATGGCAAACTGCCACATGCAGCGCCTTACTTGGATGTGTCTGGAGTCTTGGAAGCTTGACTACCCTACGTTCTCCTACAAATGGACCTTGAGCTTGTTTGGAGGTTCTAGCAGGGGAGCGCAGCTATCGTAAACCCTTGACCGAAGAACGGTACACTCCTTCTATCTGGGATGGTCGTCCTCTTCCACCGAGCGCGCAGCTTCGGGAGGGATGCACATGGAGCGGTGAGGGAGGAAGGGGACACCCGCCTAGCCAGCCAGATCAGCCGAATCAACCCTGGCGATCAATGGGGTGACAGATGTCGCAGCCAGATCGCCCTCACATCCATTTGCAGGCCTTTTCAATGGGTTTCAATTATACACAATTTCACTGATGCACACAGTACCTCAGAACATAACCCCCCAGTAAACAGGGGGCTGACTGTATAGGACCATAGTCTTGGTGCTGCAAAGTATAACAGGAAGAACAGTTGTCCCTAAAAGGGGTTTTAGCTTCTCACCCAAGATATGTCTTAGAATGAGCAGGAATGGAAAAAGCAGGCATATGAATTCCATAGCTCAAGCCAGTCCTTTCCTGGTCCTGTTAGCTGTTACTGCCATGGAAGGAGGCCAAGGCAATTGGAAGCACTGATTCAGGACTCTTGTTCCCCAAAGTGAAAGCCATCTTGATGAGTTCCAAGAAATAACTTAGGAATACTATATCAAGGGGACTTAATTCATAGTCACTCTTGGCCAATACCTGTCCACCCATTACTCAAAACTTCCCTCCCCCTACAAAAGACGTTTTATTTTTTTTTCCCTGTCTCTTTCTCTTAGAATTTGTTTATCATTTTGGCAGGTTATGTACTTCAGCTTACCTAATTGTTGTGAGGTGCCTGTGAAGTTTTCCCCCTTTACTTTAAACATTTTTCCAGTACTTGGCAGCCTCTCCAGCTGCCTGTTTTATTCCGATCTGAAAAAGCCACAGAGGAGAAGCTTTTGTTTTAATTTAAGCACAGGAAGTCAGGGGGGCTGGCTATGGAATGCCTGAGATTGGCATGCCTATATTTCTGTTTTGTTTTTGAGAGAGAGAGAAGTCCTTCTTCTAATTTCTTTTTCTAGAAAAATAGCACTGAAAAAAGAAACAAACCATTGACAGGTGCACAGTAGGCAGCCTTTGCATCTTCCCGAGCTTAAAAGAAGGCCAGGCTTAGCAGATCATTGGGTTTGGGGAAAATATAGACACCTAGGGAGGCTGCAGATCACTGGAGATATGATTTGTAGATTGAAAGAAAGAATATTCATATTGTTAGCCCCTTCAAAAGTTAGATAAGCACACACAAAAACTTGCACCATAACAATTTGACTGAATCACACACCCCTTTGATGAATTTAGAATGCAATTCTTTTCTCATTAACTGCTGGAAAATGCTTGTCGGGGAGAAGGAAACATCATAACGGGAACCTCAGAAAACCAAATATCTCAACTGGGAGTGGGGGGGGGAGACACACCTAGATGCAACACACACACACCCCTTACAGTCCTTCTTCAAGGTCATTTTAGCACAGCAAGGTCACAGAACCTTTCTTCAAAAAAGAGCAGAGTTGTAGCAGATCAGTTGGGACTGTGCTGCTTTTCTGAGCAAAGCATCTGCAGTATCTTCCAATTTCTCACACCGTTGCTTTCATGGCTGAGGAAAGCAAAGCAAAGTGTGGGCAGGGAGCAGCAGCAACCATCATATTTAAGATCAACGCTTAAGGGTTCTTTATTGTGCCCTTAGGAAGCCAGACCAACATTTCACCTCCCTCTGTATCTCTCTGTTAATGTCCCACACAGACAACTGTTGAACAAAAAAACAGTGCTGTGCATTACGTGAGACTAAATACCTGTCTGCTATGCTGATGTACCTGTATATTTGTGCTCACATTTCTTTAGTTTGTTTATTCCATTTGTCAGTCACAATGGCAATCTGATTGGCGTGCAAAATATTCCATTGTATTTTTCATGCATTGCTTTTCCCATGAACACATTAAAGCAGGTTAAGTATACCCATAACAATACAATGTGCTGCTAGCCATAAATTACCCGAAACTTTGTTTACAATCAAATTCAACCTAAAGTATTTAGTAATAGTAGTAGTAGTAGTAGTAGTAGTAGTAGTAGTAGTATTAATGCTAAAACTTCCAAAGCTACCCTCCTTCCAACAGATTCCCTGTTGATACGCAACAATAAAAAGGCAATGTCATGGCGAAACAATAGAATATCATTCAAATAATAATACCTAAACTAAGAGGCAACAAAAATACGTTCACATTTAAGCAGAACATAGACCATGCAAACAATTTTAAAGACTTTGGTGATTAAAACATGTCTTAGGCTGAAATCCTATACATGAGTAAGCCACACTGAAGACAGCATCTTAGGCACCTCTTGAGCTTCCCTGGGGAGTTCAAGGTATTCCAAAGTCAGGCTGCCCCCAAAGAAGGCCAACTCCCTTGCACCTACGTCTTGTTTTTCACCAGTTGTTCTTGTAGAAGGACCTCTGTGATGCTTTTTCATGCTACAGCCACTTTGTGATGTAAGCCAGTTGTGCATATAGTATTGTCTAGAGTTGGAGATTTTTTGGTTGGGGGGGATCTCTGTTTTTGGGGTGCTGCTGTTGCTCTTTTTGCCTGTGTGGTTTTGGACCATATTCAATATTAATGGGATCTGGACCTAGTTGGGCTGTGAATTAAAGGGGTTTTGGGTGCAATTGCTGGAGCTAAGCTGCACATATTCAGTAAGATGAGGGTAGCACCTTTGGTGAACCAGAGGGTGAAATGACTGAGGTGTTAACTACCAAAGAAAATGCTGAGCCTTTTCCTGCAGAACAGAATATCTCTACATGGTGGTCAGGTTATGTACTCCATACTCTGCAAGTGCCCTGGAAAAACTGGGACATGCTTTTTTATTGTGAGTGCCATGCCCCAAAAAAGCACGGGGGTGTGGTGGGACTGTGGTGCAAAGTCACATGAGATCACAGCAACCCAAATGTTCACCGTGCAGTCACGATAAAAAAAAATGGGAAGATATCATCCGGGAAGATGGCGCCCCAGATTTTAGCTTCAAAGTGTTGGAGGGTCAAGTATTCCAAGGGGCAAGATGCAAGTAACTTGCTCATTTAGACCGAATGGGAGACTGGAGACAAGAGAGTAATCCTGACAGGTGGATCTGCCTCACACCTCATTTGAAGTTCTTAATACAGAAGGGGGCTTATTATATGACACCTACTTTGTGAAAGGGACAGGAAGAAAAAAATGGAATAATTTGCTGACGGGAGTAGCTTCTGTACTTATGCGGAAAGCTATTCAGGGGAGTTCTTCTTTTCTGAAGTAAACAAAGATGCATTTAGATTCTGGTGAAGCTGATTGGCACCTTTGTGCTGACATATGTGGATTCAGGTGGAATTACATTGGCATAAAATTGGAAAAGCATGCTGGCAAATCATGCCTTCAGGTCACCTCTTAAAGCTGTGTTATGTATATGTATGAAGAAGTGCTGGATTCTTAGATATGTTATAGGTTAGGATGAAAGTACATAGCTCCATTTATTTCAAGGCAGCTATGATGCTTCTAACAAGGTGAGGAAATAGCAATGTGGAGGGTGGGCAGTTGCGTGTACAACCATGCACACTTACGGCTAGCCACTAGTTCTTATCAGATAATTGCTAAAGAGTAAACTATTTCCCATATCTTAGTTTAGCAGCTTGCCAAGGATATTTAACATGCTCTAGGACTGCTTACTTTGAGTTCAATGTTGGGTGTTGGCATTGCAGCCCCTGTTTTCGAGTGAACGCTTTGTATTACGTGTTGCAAATAAGTATTTAATTTGCACTTCAGTTGAAAAGCATTTATTGTACATTGAGAATCAATTGACTGCTACAAGAGCCCTTTTTATGATTTAATCCATCAGAAGAAAGCCTGCTTGCTATCGCGCCATTCTCAAAATGGCATAAACAATCAATGTAAAAATTAATATATTATTAGCTGTGCTCTGTGGGTACCTAATTGACATGGGACATGATATATAGAGGAAATTAGCTCCCAATTTGCATTTTCCTAAAATGTCAATACATGTTTTAATTAATTTATTCTTTCATGAATTAATTCCAATCAGATGCCCTGATGCTGCATTGTTAAACGACAATTAAAAGACGAAAAGAATTACTTAAGCTTTCATGCGGGGTGGATGCAGTTGAACGTTCACAAAATATGGAAGCTCTGTTGAAAGGAGTTGGACTTGTGCAAGAGCAGGCGCATGGAAATCTACGCACGGCTTTCTATTTTCTTTCAAGAATATTGAGATGCAGTATCAGCATTGTATGGCACTTACAAATTTGGACTTGGACCCCAAAGCCCTAGCCTGATATAGTTGTCCAAGGACAACTCTCCTGATACAGTTTCCTATCTCGAAAATAAAAGTAATTATGCCATAAGTTCATTTTAAAAACAGATGTGCCAGCTATTTAAGTGTGATGTAGCCTCAAGTTGTCAGGCTTCAGGGAATCTGATCCCTCCCCCTCACGGCAGGCTGCCAGTAATAGATAGACAAGAAGCTCTTACCAATGTCTTTTATTCAAATTTCACAGAGAGAGGCTTGGAAATGCTGCCTCTTTGGGTAATGGCGTTGCTCTGAGTAATCTTCTCCTCCCCCCTTCCCTTCTCAGTCATCAGCAGCACCACCACCCTTACAGTGGTTCCTTAAGGCCATTTGTCTCTTCGATTTCTGCTCTCCCACTTTCACTGCCCACCGGGTTCTGGGAGAAGGGGGGTCTGGAATGCTTTCTAATGATAATGATAGCTCTGGCTCTGCTCCCCGCCTCCTCTTCTTCCATTAATTCCTAGCTTTCTCCCTCTTCTATCTCTGAGCCGTGACCTTCTGCAAACCACTGTTGTAAATCTAAACTGTCTTCCTCTTCTCTGGAAGGTTCAGGAGGAGGGGGAGGCAGTCTCTACCATTCCTCCACACTCCAGTCCCTGACACTAGGGAAAGTTCAGCAGTGAAGGATCACCCATTCCAATTGCTGTTCTTTTGCATTCTTGCCTGGAGGGTGAGGAACAGTGCTCAAAGTGAAGATAGGTCTGGTGGGTTGTAGTGAGATGGCATCCCACTCTTTTCAGGTAGACCCATAACACACCCTATTTTTCTTCCCTTTCTTTGAAACCACCCTACTTCCTTTAGTTTCCGCTTGTTTCTCTGGCAGGAATCACTGGGAGGCAATTAAGAGAAGAATCATTTACCAGAATGGTTCTTGCCAGAACCATTTGGGAACCATTTGGGAGGAAGAAGATGAAACAGGAGGTACAGTGGTACCTTGGTTCTCAAACTTAACCCGTTCTGGAATTCCCTTCCAAAACCAAAGCGTTCCAAAACCAAGGTGTGCTTTCCCAAAGAAAGTAATGCAAAATGGATTAATCCGTTCCAGACTTTTAAAAACAACCCCTAAAACTTTCTAACGAGACCATTGATCCATAAAATGAAAGCAGTAAACCATGTACTGCAGTCACACAATCAATCAATCAATCAATCAATCAGTAGCTGAACTGAGTTCCACACAGTCACAAAAACAAAACAAAGAAGTGCCGCAAAAACAAAACTGCAAAATAAATAGCAAAAACAGACCTCAGCATAACACTCAAAACAGAAGCATAACAGTCAAAATGGAGCACGTCCGGCTTCTGAAACATTTCACAAACTGGAACACTTACTTCCAGGTTTGCAGTGTTTGAATTCCATGTTGTTTGTGTACCAAGGTGTTTGAGAACCAAGGTACCACTGTATCTCAGGCAGCCCTGTGCAAGTGTGTGGTTGCTGCCTGGGGAGCAGCCCCTGCTAATGTCAGAAGCGAGAGCACGCATGCCAGCCAGCAACTTCACACTTGCTTCCAAGTCTAACCCTCTCATAAGACATGCTTTTCTCTCCACCCCACTCAGTTATCCCACAGTGATTCCTGCTGGGATAATTACTAGCCAGTTACCACCTACGGTTGAGTAAAGACCAAACAATCTTGATCCAGCAATGGCAGGACAAATCCATATCATTTCACCAACAGTTTTTTCCCCCTGTGTTCCCTGTTGACGCACCAAGTTGTACAATGGATAACCTAACTTCTACATTCCAGTTTCCAGGCTTCCCCTTCTTGGACAGAAAAGGTACTTATGGGGAAGAGCAGAAGTGCTGGGGTGGAGCCACAACACTAACAGAAAAGAAATGGAGGCAGTGAGAGATTTTACTTTCTTGGGCTCCATGATCACTGCGGATGTTGACAGCAGCCAACATCTCTTGGGAGAAAAGCAATGACAAACCTAGACAGCATCTTAAAAAGCATCAGCTTGCCAACAAAGGTCCGTATAGTAAAAGTTATGGTTTTCCCAGTAGTGATGTATGGAAGTGAAAGCTGGACCATAAAGAAGGCTGATCGCCGAAGAATTGATGCTTTTCAATTATGGTGCTGGAGGAGACTCTTGAGAGTCAACTGGACTGCAAGAAGATCAAACCTATCCATTCTTAAGGAAATCAGCCCTGAGTGCTCACTGGAAGGACAGATCCTGAAGCTGATGCTCTAATACTTTGGCTACCTCATGAGAAGAGAAGACTCCCTGGAAAAGACCCTGATGTTGGGAAAGATGGAGGGCACAAGGAGAAGGGGACGACAGAGGATGAGATAGTTGGATAGTGTTCTCGAAGCTACCAGCATGAGTTTGACCAAACTGTGGGAGGCAGTGGAAGACAGGGGTGCCTGGCGTGCTCTGGTCCATGGGGTCATGAAGAGTCGGACACGACTAAACGACTAAACAACAACAACAACATGGTAAACACAAACATCCCATTGCAGCAAGCCACTTTTGGGGGAAAGCTTGTTGGGATCAGTCCGGGCCTATACAACTTATGATCCACGAAGTCCAATGCAACCCACCAAACAAATACAGAAAGATGTAAGCAAAGAAGAGCAAAAACGGAAGGAGAGGAAGTGAAGGATTTGGGGAGGTTACCAAACATGGCTGGTCTTAAGCTTAGTGAACCACAAGTTGTAATGGACTAGGAAAGTATCAGTATTTTTAAAAATGTTTCTTCAAAGGAATTAATACAAAGATTCCATGCTATGAGTTAACCATCTTCAGTACTGAAAATAAGCTTGAGCTATGAGTTTAGGTGCAAGGAAATATTATAATTTGAAGAAAATTCTCTCCCTCCCCCCCATGGTTATCCTCTGCAGACTGGAAACATTTAGGAACAAAGTATCAGAATTGGCTCATTGAAGTCTGCGTCCTGTTTTTCAATGTGAAAGCACACTTTGGTCCAAAGAGAAAAATATTAAATGTCAAGCTGTACATCAGTATCCAAATCCTGATTATCACTGTGTTAAATGCCTAGACGGTGCCACCCTAACTATGATTACACAAAAGTAAATTCTTTGAACTTATGGAGCTTACTCCCAGGTAAGTGGAACTAAAATTGCATCCTAACTCAAGGAAATGTCAGCATGAGTTAAATATAATGATTACTAATATTGCTCATCTAGACTTAATTCTCTTTTGAACAGATTTTGAAGGGTCTTAAATTGCTTAGATTTTTTTTTTTTACTGCAGATTGTAAAACAGGATGTGGCAAATAAATACTAGATTAATTAAACTCCATATTTAGAAAATGGCACAAACCAGTAACCTGCTCTTTCTTTACCTAAAACTTTGTCTTTAGAAAGATCCAAAGGGCCTTTGAGGTTTTCCTGTCCCATCTTAGGAATGCTCTCCCCAACTCTTACTCAGACAACTTCTTGGTAACAGGCAGAGTCCAGGTTTCTAAAACATCATTGTTTCATTTTATGCTGCTTAAAATAAAAATTAAAAAAACTTTTTAAAATTGTTTTTGTGCCACTGATGTTTTGCTATTTTGGTTTACTGTATTACTTGTTATTGCTTTAGTAAAATCACATATCCTACCCTGGAAATATTGAGCGCAATATAAGTGATAAATATAAAGTTTAAAATGTCTCTAGTACTTGCATCCAGCAAGTCCTCTTCTTCCTGAAAGAAGCAAAAACTTCCCCTAAAGACAAAGCTTGTATTTTGGGTCAACACATTCCATTTATTGCAAGACACAATGGAGAAAATTATAAAGGAAGCAGAGCAGAAATTGCTTTCTTAGAAGGTGTTTTTACAGGGCAACCTCCTAAACAGAAGGTCATTTTCAGGTGGAGCTGGCTGTGGCCTGGTGGTACAGAAAGTTAAGCCGTTGTCAGTTATGGGAGATTATGATAAATTAATAGTCTGATTAGAATCCCAGACTCATCATGGTCATCATTCCCTCTATTACTGATCTTCAGGCATGAGTGCTAATCCTTAAGTGCTAATCCTTAAGGTAAAATGGCACCACACACAAGAGGGATGTATCAGCAGGCTCAATGGAGTCCTTAAAGTATGAAGAATTACAAACATGCGGGGACTAAAGAGAAGTGGAAATTCTCAAATAGCCCAATGAGAACTGCTTGTGCCCTGTGCCCATGGAATGCTGACTGACTGTTGAAGGGGCAAATGGGAAATCAGATCAGAAATGGAATGGGGTATTTGTGTAGCATAGCATGGGGAAACACGCCACACAGCAACATCTTGTTACGAATCCCACTTGTAATGGAAAAAAAAATTGCCTCTTACATAGTTGAGGCATCCCATGATAATTCCAGAGCAACAGGGTGATGCAAGCGCCAGTTTTTGCATTCTTGGGAACTGTGGTCTTCCATGCATAGCAGGAAGAAATGAGGCTATAGTTCAAGGGTGCTGAGAGAGGAGCCCTCTATTCTCCTTCTGGAGCTACAATATTCCCAGAATAGTTTAACAATCAATCTCTCTTCATGGGGAATTGTAGCTCTGGGAGGAGAGAGGGTGCTCCTCTCTCAATACCCTTAACAAACTACAGTTCCCAGAATTCTTTGAGGAAGCCATGAAGGTTTAAATTGGTGCCATGTAATGTGTGAATGTGGCCATAAACAGAGAAAACGGTAAAGGTAAAGGGACCCCTGACCATTAGGTCCAGTCGTGGCCGACTCTGGGGTTGCGGCGCTCATCTCGCCTTACTGGCTGAGGGAGCCAGCGTACAGCTTCCGGGTTATGTGGCCAGCATGACTAAGGCACTTCTGGCGAACCAGAGCAGCGCACGGAAATGCCGTTTACCTTCCCGCCGGAGCGGTACCTATCTATCTACTTGCACTCTGAGGTGCTTTCGAACTGCTAGGTTGGCAGGAGCAGGGACCGAGCAACGGGAGCTCACCCCGTCATGGGGATTCGAATCACCGACCTTCTTATCAGCAAGTCCTAGGCTCTGTGGTTTAACCCACAGCACCACCCACGTCCCTAGAGAAAACTGTAGGTGGCAAAAGCTCGGGGCAAAATTTCCACAACAGAAAACTCTTTTTTGAATTGATTCCATCCACTTTGTATTCCCCAACTTTTGTCAGTCAGGCTGCGTACACACCATACATTTAAAACACACACACACATACTAAGAATCCTGGGAACTACAGTTTAAGGGTGCTGAGAATTGTAGCTATGTGAAGGGGTAAACTACAGCACCCATGATTCTTTAGTGGTAGGGAATGTGCATTAAAATGTCTCAGCCTTTGTGACAGGGACTGTATGCCGGGGTAGCTGACCTGTGGGCTTCTAGATGTTGTTGGCTGCCAGCCAGCATGCCCAATGGTCAGGGACACAGGGGAGTTGTAATCCAACAACATCTGGGGGCCAAATTTGTCAAAAGTTCTTCCAAGCTTCCTGTAAGAGTTGTGGGAGGGTGAGTTCTGTTAAAATGGCAGGTGGTAAAATTATCTGTTTTATCGAGGCTTTATTTTAATGGAATCTTTTAAAGTTGGCTTTTCTTATTTCCCAATAAGAAAGAAACCTGTTTTTAATAAACACATCTTTTCTGTTGCCGTGATTCTGTTTCATCCATCCTCTCCCCCCCCCTTCAGTTTCTATCGACATTATCGACATTAACTTATCTCAAAAGTCTTCATTAACTGGGGTTGTTGATTATTTCTTATGCCAGCCGTTCATCTGCGTTTAGAATTTTTAATCACCTATTCCATTGAGGATGGCTTTGAGGATTTTTCTCTCCCCCCCACCACCACCTCCGATTTTGGGTCACACCGGGGCTATTTCTGTGAAATTCAATTAGAACCTTATAACAGTTCTCTGTAAATTTCATCACATCAAACACAAACGGTAAGATCTTGAAAGGAACACTCAGTAACTGCCAGAGAGGGTTTATTAACACTTTGTCAGAAAAGTGTATTTGTTTTAGGCAGATCAATCAAATCTACTTGAAATGACGTCCTTGAGCTCTTAATGGTGTGGGCCAAGCATTCATATTATAGAAGGGGGAGAAGGCGAGTGTTCCATTTTAGCTTAAAAGAACAAGGAGCAAGCCAGCAAAATCATTAGCTAGAAGCATTTTTCTTTCTCCTTCAACTCCAGGTAAATGAGAGGACATTCAGCTCCCCCACTATTTGCGTTTTCACCTTGTTTCCAAGCCATCAAAGCTTTGCAATGTGACAGCTTGCCATCTTTCAAACATTCATTTTGCACAGAGAGAATCTCCTCTTGCAGGCTTGGCTAATTCTTGTTGTAAATTATCTGCCAGAAATGAGAACTACACTGGAGGGGGGGGGAGGAGATGGCTAGAAATGGAACCTTGAAGCAAAAAAAAAAAAAAAAAAAAGGTTCAGGAGCAGCTCTGGTTGAGGTATGGGGAACACATGACACCCTCACCTCAAGTTTGATAGATTGCAACTCCCATCAACCTTCCTCATTGCCCATACTGGTTGGCCTTTACATGAGCTGGAGTTAGGTGCCAACTTGAATAAAATATGGGGGGGGGCAGGTAAGCCCACCACGCATAATTGATCACATGACGTGGTACATGCACACCATTTGAATGGCAATGCCCATCAACTTTGCCCCGGCTCCCTCAGATATTTTATTGGGGAACCAAAGCCCCCTTGGCCCCTCGGAGTTGGCTCCTATGGCTGGAGTCCAGTAACTTCTGAAGGGTCTCAGGGTCTACACCCCCATTTTAAGTAGATGTGATATCCACATTTGGAGCAAGCATTAGTATCACTTCCATAATAGCCCAGTGCATACCATTATGAGACTGTTGTCTGATCACTGCAACCAAGGGTAAAGGAGAGCCACTGGCTAACAGGATTCGGTGGAAGCCATGCTATGCTGGCAAAATGTGACCTAGCCCACCAGAACACCTTAGATACACTGACAAAACATGGCACTGGCTGTCATTCTGCTGATGCTCAAATGGCCCACTTTATTTCCTTAAGTAGTAGACTTAAGAAGAACAGCTCTTACATGGATAAAGAGTTGACCAAGTACAGGTGCTTTGTTGTCATATGAAAGCAGTAGCATCAGTGTAATGTTTAAAAAAACAAAAACTTTTTTTCTTTTCTTTTTTTTTGAGAAGCCAAAAAGCACTCCTTAAATTGCTGTGAAAACTGAGGTGAGTAATTCAAGGATGGGCTTTGGAGTGCAAGGACAGCCAAAATTCATGAACAACAGAAATCTGAACTTGCAGAATTTCTCAGACACGTCATGGACCCAATTATATATGTAAACATCCCTAGTTCTTACCTTCTTCCTTCTTTTCACTTTGCTATTTAGTTCTCTGTCTTTCTCAAGGCTAAGGGACGTGGGTGGTGCTGTGGGTTAAACCACAGAGCCTAGGACTTGCCAACCAGAAGGTCGGTGGTTCAAATCCCCGCGACGGGGTGAGCTCCCGTTGCTCAGTCCCTGCTCCTGCCAACCTAGCAGTTCAAAAGCACATCAAAGTGCAAGTAAATAAATAGGTACCACTCCGGCGGGAAGGTAAACGGCGTCTCCATGTGCTGCTCTGGTTCGCCAGAAGCGGCTTAGTCATGCTGGCCACATGACCAGGAAGCTGTACGCCGGCTCCCTCGGCCAATAAAGAGAGATGAGCGCCACAAGCCCAGAGTTGGTCACGACTGGACCTCATGGTCAGGGGTCCCTTTACCTTTACCTTTCTGAGGGCATATCTACATTGCTGATTTACTGATTTAACAGTCATTCCTTCTTGCTGTGGCCATAGGGTTGGTAGTTCTCTGGTGGTGGTAAATTAAAAGATTTAACAGAATTTTGAGCACCTGAACTCAACTACATTTCCCCAAATTGAGAGAGTAGGGGGGTCCATGGTGATTAAATTAAGCACAGAACCAGTTTGTATTGATAGCATAAACATACCATTACTCTCCCACTTTCTCCTCCTCGCCCCCCCCTCTATCTTTTTACTTCTATTTTATTTTTAAAGTTGAAGGCCAACACAACAGATAACCAAAGGATTTGTAGTTATGGCTACTGCTTAAAATGAAAGGTTGAGTGGAGAACTGGGAATGTGAGGAGTTGATTTTTATTGGATTAGACAGTCTAAATTTCCAATACAAATTCCTTTCCATCTACATTCATTTTACACACCTTTTCCTCAGTTCATACTTGCATGCATTTTTTATAACTGCGACTTTAAAATTGGCCGCTGTTTGCTGAATACATAATGCTGGCGAATGTGTTTGTGTACACAGTTTCAATGATTTCCATGTTGTACATGGAAATGTTGTGCCTGTTTTTTTTTTACACCTTAAGGTCAGCACCAACATCCCATTTTCAGTACTGACACGATGTGCATTTAATGATGCCTTGCTTGGTCCAGTAATACCCCTTATCTGTCAAGATTCTTAATGCATTTGCTGCCAGAGTAATGAAATCACAAATGGCACTGTTGAGAAAGTTTGCTTGTGGAAGATGTCGTGCAGTTCTGAAGGTAAACTTTGTGCTTTTATATTGTGCTTTTATATTGCTCTACAGCAGCCATCGCCAACCTGGTGCCCTCCAGATTGTTTTGGACTGCAACCTTCATCAGATCCAGCCTGTGTGTGTGATTTCAGCAGGTAGTCCGATCTCACCTGCAACACCTCACCCAAGTAGCAGCTTGAGGATATATTTGCCCATAGACCACATGACACACAGAGAGATAAATGAACCCACTCAAGCACTGGTAAGTGAATCAACTAACAAATCAACAATCTAGTGCAGGCATAGGCAAATTCAGCCCTCCAGATGTTTTGGGACTATGATTTCCATCATCTCTGACCACTGGTCCTGTTAGCTAGGGATCATGGGAGTTGTAGTCCCAAAACATCTGGAGGGTCGAGCTTGCCTATGCCTGATCTAGTGATCACTTGAAGTGTGAAGGGTTTAGGAAACAAATTGAGAATGTATAGCACAAATACAACCTGTAGTAAAATGTTGCAGTGTGGACTGTCCTTATTCCACACCCCAGAGCTTTTTTCAGGGAGAACTCACTGGAACTCAGTTCCAGCACCTCTCAGGTGGGTGCCATTGCCATTCAAAGGGAACAAAGGAGGCGTTCATGGTGAGTTCCAGCACCTCTTTTTCTAGAATAATAGCACTGCAACTACCCAACACAATCCATTTCTCTCCTCTTCTTAGTTTTCTATCCCAACCCATGCAGAAGTCCCTCAGCATTCCAGATTCAATAAGCATGTTCAGTTCTCGCTGGAGTTCACTGTGTAAGGGGTGGGTGGGTGAGTGGGTGTCTGTGGGTTTGTTTGGTTTTTTTGTACTCCTGCAAACCTTGGCCTTAAGCCTACTGATCTATCCCTCTTCTGTATGGATGGTACCTTTTGGGTACCCAGAGAACATGTGTTTTCTGTTTGTAGACTTCCTGTGATCCAAAGGTCTGTTCTGAAGCAGATTGATACAAAAATAAATGGAGCTATAAAACAAATTAAAGCACAGACAATCCCAATGTGTTTGTCCCTCAGAATTGCTTCTCATTTATTCAAACACTATTTAGATGTTGTAGCCGTTGGTTTTCTAGATGTGACATCTTAGACATTGTTTTGCTCTCATTGTACAGAAGCACCCCGCAGAAAACGCTTACCCTTTCCTGATTGCATTGTCATAACATATCCTGCTTAGTTATTAAGAGTACTACATATTGTCAACCATGGTACATTTGCAACAACAGCAGCAGCGAATCCTAACTTCATAAGGCTATGGGATGGGCTGATCTTTCCTGTTCCTGTATTTTGGGTTGCATCATGAGGAGGACTGAAGGAATGTCCTGGAGGTTCCTGACTTCCCCTGTTCTTGGTCCCAAGTCTTACTTCTACTCAGGGGTGGCTAATTTGCACCAGTCCCACGTGCAGCCCCATTAGGCAATGTGAGCCTGGCAGCTTTCTCAGGGTATGAACAGCTGCCAGTCCTGTGTTGTTTAATGAGGCTGCTTAAGAAGATGAATCAGCTTTGGGACAGCCTCATTAGGCAAGAAAAGCCTCAGCATCGCCTGTGCCTGCAGCTCTGACTATCAGGGGCTTGCAGCAGCTTGCCCCAAGAGATCGATCTGTCGCAGGCCTGGCCCTAACATTAGGCAGAGTAAAAGGGCTGCCCAAGACAGATGAGCTGGGGTATCATGAAAGGGCAGCAAAATGTTAGCTATATTATTTCGTTATTGTTGTATTTTTACTGCGGAGAAGTGCCTGCTGGGTTTTCAGCCAAAATAATTCGGCCAGCATTGGGTGTGTTGCCAGACTCTCCTTGTGCCCCTATTTTCCAGGGACAGTCCTGGATTTACAGAAGCCATCCCGGTTTCTGATCTGATCCCAGAACGTCCCGTTTTTCCTCAGGACGTCCCTATTTTCATCAGAAAAATGTGGGAGGGTATGGAGTTATGCGAACCCTGAACCAAGGAGATAGGTAAGTATACAACCTGTAGAAGATACCTGAAGGCAGCTCTACGTAGGGAAGTTTTTTATGTTTAATGTTTTATTATGATTTTATATATGTTTGAAGCTGCCCTGAGTGTGTGGGGCAACCCAGTCAGATGGGCGGGGTATTATGATTATTATTAGTAGTAGTAGTATTATTATGGAATGGGATGTCCCAATTTTCATTGGAAAAATGTTGGAGGGAATGCAATGTAACATTGTTTAGGGGTGGGGAGAGGCATTTGCTACTCTGAACTCCTGGTCGCAAAATTTCTCGGTCCATCTTTGAGTGCCCCCAAAGAAAGATTATTATCCTGCCACGTGATATCAGTGCCCCAGAGTGTGAAGAATCTTGGGTTTTCTATTTAGATTTTGGCCACATTTACATTTAAAGCACAATGATGCCATTTAAATAGCTATGGCTTCCCCCCAAAGAATTATTGGAGCTGTA
The DNA here is from genome assembly GCF_964106915.1 of Podarcis gaigeae. NCBI lineage: Eukaryota > Metazoa > Chordata > Lepidosauria > Squamata > Lacertidae > Podarcis > Podarcis gaigeae. Next base: position 30,815,484 of record NC_139688.1, read on the forward strand.
GTTGGATAAGGATGTGTGGAGAGTTATGAGGAGACTCTTATTCCCCTCATGGAGTTGCAATTCCCAGAATTCCCTGTGAAGAGGGATGGATTGTTAAACCTCTCTGCAAATTATCTAAGATCTCAGGATCGTTTATTTCAGAGCATCCAAGATGGACTTCAATTTGGCTGAGGCAGTAGCATATGGGGAACGGACTAACACTTCCCACCTCATGATGGTGTTCCAGTACAGTTTACAAATTTAATCCGTTCCAGAAGTCCGTTCTTAAACTGAACCCATTCTTAAACCAAGGTGTGCTTTCCCTAATGAGGCCTCCCGTCGCCAGTGCCATTCCACCGTTCGGATTCCATTCTTAAACTGAGGTAAAGTTCTCAAACCGTGACACTATTTCCAGTTTTGCGGAGTTTGTAAATCGAATCATTCTTAAACTGAGGTACCACTGTATAAACAGTCCTCTCAGCGCTGTTATTAGCACAGTGGGGACACGGGCGGGAAAAATAGGTAGATAGCCATGTTGTTGCCTGCCTTTCCCCCCTGCAGGGCTAATGGAACCTGAGGGGAAGGATATTGATACCGAAACAGTTATGTGGAAAATAATGTAAGCCTCCCTCCACCAAAGCCAATTACCCACACCCGCCCCTTAAATTAACAGCGGCTTCTTTTTACAGTAAAGAAAAGTACATCAGGGAGATCTGGTCAAAAATCTATTGCACAGGGCCAGCCCTACTATTAGGGCAGGTAAAGCAACCACCTCAGGCACGAAGTGCTGATGTGTTGGAGGGCAGTAGTACTAACATTAATGTAACAGCAATAATGGTGTTGATGTACAGCTAAAGGCAAATTAAGGAGATGCCATTGAAGAGATGCAGGTTCCAGTGGCCCTTCCTTAAATATATATTTCTCAGCATATCCACTGATCTCATCCTTAAGGATTTTTTAGTTGAAGATTACACCTGTGTCTCCATCTGGAAGTTGCTGTTCCCTCACAGCCACGTGATACCAAACAGTGAGTGAAATACAGCAATTTTCTGAATCAGTTTCAGCTCCAGAAACAGGTTTCGGCATAATAGAATATATTTTTAGTCACTAATTGCTCCTGATTGCTATTAATGCTGCTTTTCTCTCATCTTTAGAATGTCAGTTCCTCATTTCAATATGCTTTCTCTCCACCCCCCACCCGCTTTCCTCTTTCTCCTCCCCTCTTTTCCTCATCCTTTAAAGAAACGAATTGCTAAGGCAAGCCATTTATGCTAAAATAGCCATATATCGTTTCTGCACTATCATAACTGATAATCTCATATTGGGCAAGAAAAGCAAAACTAAAATCCTCTTAAGCTAACCTCAGACAGAGGCATTCCACTTGAAAGGGATATTTAGGCTGAGGATCTGTTTTTGTTTTCTTACAGAAATCGCTGAAAGGTCCAGGAAAATCTGGACGTATAGCAGCCTATTTCAGAAGTGACAAATTTCATTAAAAATAGCTCAAAGTTCGACAAATTTTTTGTCAGGATTTTCGCTTTTTGAAATATGGCGACCCTATATTTGGTCACATATTGATACTTATATGGCACCACTAATCTTAATGGATAGTGCATAAAAACATATTGACAAGTTGGTACTTAAATCCTGTTAGATTATTTCAGACCTATACAAGTTATAAATGAACAGGGCTGACTTATTGCATTTCCGGTGGACTTGTTCCATGGCAAGAGACTACTTCTAGGTGATCTTAGGGAAAATCCAGATGGTTTGAGCATGTATCTTTAGATCCTAAATGATTTATCAAATTATTTGAAAGCTGTATCTCCAAAGGAAAGAGAAACATTATTATTTTATACAGTTGGAGCAGCAAGGATACTTTATGCACAGTATGAGAAGAAGAAAGAGCCTCCTCGTTCTGTGAGAACGGTACATTAAATTGTGAGACTTTGCAACATTAAGCAAGATCTCTTGGCTCTTATAGGTAAAGCAAGGCAAAAAGAAAAGGAAATATGTAATGGTTTTAAACAAGAATGGGCTCCCTTTTAAATATTTTGAAATAGGAATCAAAGAGAGGCAATCTCTAATGTTAACCCTTTCTTTGTGAGAATTACAATTAAACAGATTAACAGAAAGTCAATTATTACTTACAGCAACAGCTCTTGCTTTGTGAGGAATCTTTAGGCCCCATCTGCACTACACATTTAATTATTTTGTTTGTTTGTTTGTTTGTTTGTTTTAGTTCTATACCATCCTTCACCCAAAGTTCACAGGGTGGTTTACAATATAAAAACACAAAAATACCTACCATAATAACAAAGAAAAGCAGTATAAAAAAAAATTCACACAGTTTAAAAGGTCATAGATTGTTTAGTTTACCAAAGGCCTGGGAGAAGAGGTATGGTTTTGCCTGGTGCCTAAATATATGTAATGAAGGAGCCAGGTGAGCTTTCCTGGGGAGAGCATTCCACAAGCAGGGAGCCACCACAAAAAAGGCCCATTCGCATGTTGCCACCCTCTGAACCACATGTGGAAAAGGCACACAAAGATTTGAAGCAGTATAATACCATTTTATACTGTACCTACATATTTAAGTCTAGATTATTTATTTCAAATTGGCTGCTGAAATGTCGCTTTTGTCTTGTTTGAATTTAACAATATGTTTTGTAAACTGGTTGTTCACTGGTGGAGGAAGAGGGGTGCCGGGGAGCACACAGCCCCCGGCAGCACAATCTCAGTGAGGTCCCATTGTGGCTCCACCCTGCATGCTGGGTGTCACGCCCCTGCAGGCAGCACGCCTTGCCCCCGGGATGCGTACCAGCCATGTCCCTGCTTGCTCTCTGCCCCCAGTGCCAGAGCATGAAGCTCCGCTACTGTGGTTTCTCACCCCATCCCTACCCCACAGTTCTATATTTTGATGATAGGTTGGTGTTTGTTATGAGTTTCTTTGGGTCCAGCTCACTGTGGAAAGGTGACATATAACTACATTCAAGTAAGAAAGCAGACAGGACCTATAAACACAATACAAAGAATATAAAAACCTACATGAATAACCCTGGGTATTAATTTAAATTACACTGACAAGAGTGGACTTGAACTTGCAATGGAGAGAATTTCTCACTGTTTTCTCCACTAGATCACTAGGAAATGAGGTGCATAATGTTTCGATGACAGCTGAACCCTCTGAACATTTTAATTAAGACTTTATTAAATATTGCAGCAAAGCAACCACGTATTTCTTTTATATGTGGCATTAAGACGAGAGGACCAATAAAATGAGAGACATTCAAATAAAACTTAAAGTGTTGCTGAAATTAGCTTGAAGTTTAAAATCTGTGCATAGAAGAACTTCATGCAGTCTGCTCTTGAGGAAACAGAAATTCAGCTCCCACCCAGAGGAGTGGACCCAAACGATGTTGACTGTGCTTAGTTCCACTCAAAGCTATGGGGCTTTCCTTAATCATGACTCCCTTTCACATTAATTTTCATGGGACCTAAATAGGGATGGAAGAGAAATTCAATTCACAGTTTAAAACCAAAGCTGCAAAATTCATAATACATGAACCAAAACACAACCATCCTTTGGAACTCAGCATTCTCCAGATTTTGCAATGCAGTTCTCCAGACACGTAATGTCTATAAAAATCCATATACATGGATAAAGTGTGTGTTAAAAGGCATATATTTGTGAAAACAACCTAGTGCATTATATTACGGGAAACAATTTTGCAAAAGTTTATACATTAGGCAAAAATGTATGTACTAAGATAATTTATCACTAAAATGCTGCCGGATCTAACTGCAATTAACTTAGGATGACATCCAAGGATGTCCTACTGCTTTGTGCACAAGAAATGGGACTTCCTGATTTTTTCTCTCCTTGTGTACATCCCTAAAATCTTCTCAGAGGGTCCTGCAACACTCCAGAACAGATATTGAGGGAGCCGAGGGGGCTGTAGGGGGCACAAGAGGACAAACACTCCCACCCTCACTGTGTTGGATCTCACCCTCTGTCTGGAGCTATCCGAATGTATTTATTTATTTAATGACACAGGCTGTGTTTATTTAAAAGATACATAGCTGTATGTAACACATAACATGTAGCTGGGTCCTAAATCATCTTAATTCAAGCCCAAGTGGGCTACAGGAGAGTTTTCTGTGCTTTTTTCCAATTTCATTTTGAATTAACTTACTCCGCTAGAAGGCATATCATATGCTTGGGGCCAAAAGTGCACTTAAATTATTTCTAACAGACCAGGAGAAGAGCATGTGTATCAGCAATATAACAGGGAAGAAATGTTGCATTTGATGAAAGCTCTCCAACTGTCACAGACCCCACACAGGGAGCATTTGGACTGGCTTGTAAGAAGCAAGACTTGACAGAGCAATGTGCTCCAGTGAGCTTTTCTACATCATCCATCCCTGGGGGAAAAGAAATACTCTTGTCTAACATTAAAATCACAGACATTTCTTTGGTATCACAACAAGAATGGCAGAGATCCTTATCCACAAGTCGTCCCCCCACACACTGCTTTCCAAGAGAATATGCTCTGCTGAATTACTCTTTATTCTAAATGTGTCCATAACAGACTACAAAAAGATCAAATTCACTGTCTAAGCTATTTTTCCATGGAGGTGCATTAATGCAAATTAGACAGAATGACTTTCCCAAGTTATAATTGGGCTGAAATGAGGTGGAAGGAACAGAAAGACAATTAACTTTAGGGTTTTTTTCCCCCTTCTATTTTTTCCCCTAATCTGCAGCGGTTCAGAGTAGGTTTTAGCGCCTGATGGTGGTAGGCTTGTCAATGCTGCCAGGCAAAATTATTCGAAGACCTTCAAGGGCTTTGTTTATCTCATTTTTCAATTAACCTCTGTGTTTTAACTTCATCATAATGCCTGCACCAATTCACACCAAAGAACGAATAAAAATTCTCTTTTTCTGTCATTATTTCTTTTCCTTCCCAAAATCAAGGTTCCCCCGCCCCATAAGGGGGAAAGTGTGGGGTGTGTGGAGAGAGAGAACCTGCATGAAATAAGAGGATGTAAATTTCCAATTACAAGAGACCACTACCGGTCACAAACAATTTAATATAAATTATGTTTCTGTATTAGCCTCTCACTCCCCCCTCCCTTCTCGTTTTTTATACGCTTTGCCAAGCATGGATTGTTAGAATACAGTTCTATTGTATTACAATTATTTCACATCAATGTTCAGTGCTCTCGGCAGGGAACATGTTACAGATGTTACAGATGGAATTTTAGGGCGGGTTCAGCAGAAAATGTTGCCTTCTCAAGGCAACCAATCCTAGCTTTCCCTGGATACACATTTATGTAGATAAGAAGAAGAAGAAGAAGAAGAAGAAGAAGAAGAAGAAGAAGAGGAGGAGGAGGAGGAGGAGGAGGAGGAGGAGGAGTAGTTTGGATTTGACTCCTTTAAGGAGTCTCAAAGCGGCTAACATTCTCCTTTCCCTTCCTCCCCCACAACAAACACTCTGTGAGGTGAGTGGGGCTGAGAGACTTCAGAGAAGTGTGACTGGCCCAAGGTCACCCAGCAGCTGCATGTGGAGGAGCGGAGACAAGAACCCGGTTCCCCAGATTAGGTAGTGTCACTTCTTGCAGTGAGGGAACCGCCAGAAGGCCCTTGGAGCTGGATCTCAGTATCTGGGCCAAATGAAGGGAGTGGAGACACTCCTTTAGGCGTAAAGAGCCAAAGCCTTTTAGGGCTTTAAAGTTCAGCACCCATGCTTTGCATTGTACTCGGAAATGTACTGGGAGCCAATGTAGATCCTTTAGGACCAGAGTTGTATGGTCCCGGCGGCCGCTCCCAGTCACCCAGTCTGGCTGTGTTTTGATTTGCCTTTTTAAAAAATGATTTCATCAGGATGATAACATGTCAAGTTTGTGGCATGGCCAGTTTTTAAAATTATGCAAAAACTTAGTTGGCATGGTTAGTAAACAAAAATTAAACTCTCTGGCTCATAAGGCAAAGGCTCTTCCAAGTCAGCAGAAAGACAGAAGTGCAATATCCTTTGAAACGCCTTTTTGAAAAAATATCCTTGATAAAGGGCTTCATTTGCTTCTGAACTGGGGGTGCATCTAAACATATCAATTTCTTCGCTGAAAACAAGTGGTAGGAGTACAAGAAATTTGCTCTTGGCTTTGTGAGCACTTCTGTCACTTGGCCAGGGCTGGTGGTGGCGGAGCGTGTGTGTTCAGCATACAGAAAGGAGTTTGCTGGATCAGTGAATCTTGTATCTTTTCTGACAGGCGGCTTCTGTAAAAGTTACACTAGAACACACCACTGGTCACGGGTTCAGGGGTGTGCTGAGCAGTCATATGTCTTGGCATGTAGTGTGAACAGCTCTCTGAAAAGAGAGGTGGGTTATAAACAGAAAGGACTTTATTCTGCGTGTTGCAGTTGAGAAAGTTGGTTTGAAAGTGCAGTGGGAAAGCAGCTATGAATGTTTGTTAATAAACTATGACTAGCAATGACAATGTAAGGTTATTTTACTTGAAGATATAGTCATACATATATAAACCCCAGGGGGCACATACCATATATGGGATGTCACAGGCTATAGCCTACATCATGAAAAGTAAGGGAGGTCAAAAAAGCAATCTATTTTTCTTCCTATTCTCACTGCTACCCCCTTGTAGTTATCTTGCCCTCAGAATGTCTCCGCTAAACAGCCCTTTAACCTTTTGATATTTAACTGGCCTAGCATATTTCCTACACTAGGTAGAGTAGGGTGGCATGGGGTGAATAACAGGGCCTCAGACCAGATTTCCCCCTAAACAAGGTATGCTTTCACTTAAAGTGTTAGTAAGGCAACAAGTTAAAACAGTTTTTTTTGGGGGGACCAGTTTTACAGTTTGAGTAGTTAACCATAAGTGTGGGTCAGTCAGTGTTAGGGGAAATATCAGTTGAATTGTTAATGTGCATCATTACTGGCCACAATGTACATTCATTAGGCTTTGTGGAGAATGTGTGCATAATCTGTACTTGAAGAAAGAAATGGAAACAGTCCCCAGTCACTATATATAATTTCCAACAGGCCTTGGGGAATGTGCATATCTCAAATGAATTTTGGACCTTCCTTTCTTACTTACAAACAAACAAACAGTATTTTCACTCCCTCTTCCAACCTTTTACCCAGTCAGAAGGAGAGTAGAATGTGTTTCAGTTTCTATTTCTCCTTAATTGCCAGATAACCAGGTCAAACTATCCTGTATACCTTTTAACCTTATTTAGCAAAAGCATGTCCCGTATCCTTTCCCATCTGCTACCTCCTCTGGATTGGTCTATTAAATGCACAAGATGATGGAGTGCTGAGTGTCACCAAGAGGCTAAACTCAAATTCCTGTTCTGCCATGGATAGAAAACTCTGTAGCCTTGGGCAAACTTGCCTTTCTGTGCCTCAGTTTTCAATCTGTAAAATGGAAATACGAGTGACCTGCCACAAAGGTGTGGTGGTGGTGGTGAATAAGTTAAAGCACTTTGCACTTTAAGGGTGTAACACAATGCAAATTTATTAGGGAGCAAAACAGAACTTTCTTCTGAGTAAACATGGGCTACACGGGTAGTAATGCTATCAAATAATATTTGAATGGTGCTTTCAAGTGATCAAAATGCTTCACATGCATTATCTACTGATAGCTTTACAACAACCCTATAATGCAGTGTTATTGTCTTCCAGACTGCAGATGAAGGGACTGAGACAGAATAGCTTGCTTAAAGACAGCAAGTGATATCATTGGAGGAGTGAAATTTGAACCTGGGACTTCCAGATTCATAGTTCACTCACCTAGCCACTAGCCCAAACCAGCTCTGACTTTGTTAATAATATTAACTCAGTTTTGTTTTCATGACAAGCCACTGATATAATTCATTTCTGCAGATCCGATGGAGTTAATACTGTTCCTTGAAGTGAAAGAGTCACCATAAGGGGGTGAAAAAACCATTCTGATTAGAGGAACTTAATCCTAATCCCTTTTCTCTGATCTTGGCAGAGAATTTTTAGCAAGAAACTATATTTAAATAACTACCCAGAATTAATCCTTTTGGTTGCTCAAGGCATGAAGGGAAAACAGGCAAAAACAAAGAATTCAGAAAAGTGTTGCAGCTGTTTCATAGAATTCCCTACTTATAATTGAAAAGATCTTTTCGTTTCTTTTTGATGGCACAAAATGTAACCTTCAACTTCTTTACTTCGTCCTTTCTTTTAACAACAGCAAATTTCAAGTGAGACCGTATATATTTAATAATTTGGGTGAGTGAATTTATGTGCTTTACAGTATGTAGTATAATACTGTATGTAGGGAGAAAAGAATATTTTTCTCTATACAGCTAGAAGCTAATTTAATCACATAAGAATACACACATACCCCTTTAAAAAAAAACTTATTTGGTAATTGGTTGAATGTTCTGGAGTCATTCCCAGATAGCAAAATCTTCTACTGAATACTTCTTATTAAAAAAGAGATTTATATGAACTACTTGCACCGTTTGATTTTATTATAATTTCATAAAACAGAGCATTTTTCCACCCTCGGGTCCTTTTTATCTTTATCCATTTAATCCTCTCAGTAACCTTTTTTTTGGGGGGGGGGGCAGGAATGGTTGGCCAGTTTCAAATACGCAAATACTGGGCATGTTTACCACAAGCTACGATCCTCACCACTTCGCAGTATAGTATAGACCAGAGCTTTTCCACAGCACCAATTACTACAGGGAAACAGATTTCCATGTGGCCCAGTCTATATGTTGTCTCATTTAAATCAAGCATAACACTAGCCTCTTCCAGAACATTAAACTTATTAGTTGCTTGCTTCCTAAAAACACTAGAACAAATACAATATAAAAAAGAAATACATCTAAAGCACTGACATGTCCATACAACAATAACAACAACAAAAACCAGCCCGCCCACCCCCAAATCAGCCATAGGAAACTTTGGCACCACACTAATCTGTAGCAACCCCTGGGTTGTCTCCAACACTGCATCCACCCTCTCCCTTGCTCCTCACCCCTCTCCATCTCAGGAACCGGCAGTGATGTCCGAACCACCAACAACTACTGGCACTAACAGTATAACAAAATCAGCTCAGTGCATTAAAGGCTTTGGGGGAAATGGTACATCTTTGCTTGGCACCAAAAAAATGTCAGTGAAGGCACCAGGTGGAACTCACTGGGGAGAGCATTCCACAGATGGAAGCCAGATGGAAGGTCCTCTCTTGTTATCGCCCTCTGACACACCCTGAGAAGAGGTACCTGGAAAACAGCCCTAAATATAAGCTCGCACATGAGTTACATGCCCCAACAGGTAGTGGGATCATGCCACCTAGCCTTACCTCTAAAGTTGTGTTCCTTCAGCTGGTCCCATCCACCACCTTTGTACAGCTGAACACAAAGAGGCTTTGCATGTGTAGTTGTATGGATAGATCCATTGCCCACACACCCAAAGTAAAGACCCAAGGGACATTATAGCAGTATATAGGGGTGGGGACAGGAAGACTGTTCAGACATCCAACAAATGTTTGTATAACGTGCTACGTGATTTCATCCCTTACCACAGTTGCTCATTGAATGTGTAAAAGCTAACATAGGCCACATTCGCACATCGATTTAAAGAACTATGATACCACTTTAAACCCCCCAAAAAAATTTTTGTGTGGGGGAATGTAGTTTCTTAATAGTGCTGAGAGTTGCTAAGAGTCCCATATGCCCCTCTCCCAGAACCAGAGTTTCCAGGGTGGTTAAACAATTGATGCCTCTTCACAGCGAACTCTGGTACTTTAAATGTATGGTGTCAGGGGTGCCAACATGAATAAAATAATGGTGGCCCCAGATAAGCTCTGCCTACATGACGTGGTGCACGCATGCCATTTGAATGGCAATGCCCATCAACTTTGGGTGTGGCCTCCTCAAATATTTTATGGGGGGGTCAAAGTCCTGTCAGCCCCTAGGAGTTGGCGCCTATGTATGGCGTGAATGTGGTCATATTAAAAAGGCTACATGACTCCTTAATACATGAAACCTTATAGGATATGTTCTGTCCACTAGACCACGCTTTGTGTCAGTATAACAGCAAACTTTGTGTGTCTCTCTCTTGTTGGGCACCCTGCAAGTATTTTTAAAAGTCCTCAGACTTGGGGGATATATGCCATGACAAAGCATTCAGGGCTGCAGGAAATTCCATAGGAACTTAGAGCCAAAAAACAGAATGGGCAAACCTTCCACAGTCTCAGACGATAACATGATAGCAAATGCCCCCAGTTTGGTCAGGGGGCCATTCTATAGCATGCTTAGCATAACTGTTAATCAAGCTTGGCGGATTGGTGAATAAAATGAAGCGGACAGGACATAGTTATTAACTGCACCAAAGATATTGCACCAGTCAAGGGAAAGACAGGGTTCTCCCTGGACTTAGCAATTACCCAAGATCTTGCAGTGTTAAGTGCCAACACACTGCCCGATCGATATCTACTGCAGAGAAATGGTTTGATTTGTGTCACACGTGGCCGAGGCTGTGGCTGCCACAACATACATCAGAGAAGAGGGCCCAATTTAGTCTGCAGCAGACTTGTAAACTAATAGCTACCGAGTGGGATATGGAGAGCAAAAACCTGAGCAATTGCCAACGCAAAGCTGTTTTGACTGTCTGTGTTATTTAAGCACCAGGCATAGGCCCTAATTCATTAGAGTTACAATAAAGCATGGCGTCCACAGTTAAAAATGACACTCAGAAATATTTTCTCCTTTTCCTGGCTGACGCCATCACATGACACACTTAATGCAAGAGGAAAATAAATTCCACTAACTAGCCTCCTGTTTTGTAGTCTATTAAAGCCCAGCTGTCGGCCAGAGTTAAGGAAATGATTGTGCAGTTTGTCCTCAATTCTAATTAATAATAACCAAGGATTAATAAAGCAATTTGGGAAAAGAATGTACCAGGTAAGGATTTATGGACAAATGAAAGTTGCTTTATTGTAAATAACCCTGAATGGAATTAAACAAGAGCAAAAAAAAAAAAAAAAGGCATTTTACTGTGCAGCAGAAAATGTTCCATACATTTCTCAAGCTTCGCTTTGTTCAGAAAGACATTAATGGAGCTGGATTGGAAACTTGCAATTTTACCTAAGACAAATAGATGCACCATCTTCAGTATTTTCTTGTGCTTTCCATTATAATCTGTCAACCTGCAAACATTTTTATATTGGTAATCTAATGGTATGTGACCAGTAGCCTTAAATTAAGTTTGCTGAATGCTAAATAGACTCAGGCTATGCAAGGGGGAACACAAAGTGCGTTGTTCCTGTGTTGGGGTGTTTTGCTAATTTAGTATAATAGCCTGTTTGTAACGGTGACCAGTTAAGTATATTAGAAAGAGAACAGGAAGGAACAATAGGCTGTACTTGCGGAGAGGACTAGAAACTTTGGTGCATAAGGTAGAGCTGGAAATGGCCCCTGCCCAAAATCCTAGAGAGCCACTGCCAGTAAGTTTAGACAATGGACCAATGCTCTGACTTGGCATGAAGGCAGCTTCCTAAGTTCCTAGAGCTTACATTATTATGAAGATAAGACTTGAAAACCTGCCTGGGTTTCCAGTTATTAACACTTTGCTGACGGACGTGGAAGAAATTTTATTTTGCTTTGTGTTGGGCATTAGAGGATGCAGAATCAGTCGGTGTAGCTCTAACCAAGATCCTTTATGTCAGGAGTAACAAAAGTGGGACCTCCTCCTGATGTTGTAGGATTCCACCTCTCACCAGCCCCAGCCAGCATGGCCTGTGGTCAGGAATTATGAAGGTTGTAATCCATAAACATCAGGCTGACTACCACAGCTCTGGGGGATGCTGGATCAACTCCCCAAGTATGGGAGGATGGAAGGAATCACCTCATCATTGTCCCCTGGTGAAAAAACCCCCTTACACATACTGCTATGGTACTTCTGAGTCACTTCAGGGAAAACCCTGTAGGTCAGGGTTAGGAAACAGGTGACCCTCCAGATGTGGCTTCAACTCCAAGCATCCCTGATTATTTCCTGGGAGCTGAAGTCCAACGACATCCAGGAGGCCACAAGTTCTCCAGCCCTGCTGTATGCTGCTCCTCTTGTTTCCCCACCTGTTCTCTAACCTCCTGGAGCTGATGGGGAGGCCACCTCCTAACCTCTTGAGGTACAGCCTAAGTGTCTTCTGACTCTGGTCTCTTTTGCCTAGGCCCATAGCATCTGCTTGCATGCTGATGTCCCATGTTCAATGTTTGGCATCTTCAAGCAAAGCCATGAACGACTGCTGTCCAGAACCCTGAAGAGCCACTGTTAGCCTTGTAAACAGTACTAAGCTATTACTAAGCTATATGGACTAACAGTCCGGCTCAGTGTAAGGTGGCTTCCTACATTCTAAACTCTTGGTCTGGCTTTGCTTGCATGCATCCAGTCAGACCAGTTGGTTCCTTGAATGACTGAAAGCTTCTGGACCAGAAGGTTCTGAACATACACCATAAAACCAATCCATTCAAAGATAGCATGTGGTGGCACACAACTGTGAGAACCCAGTTGGTCACTTGACTATTAGTAGCTAGCTGGAAAACCAAAATACTATGCAGAGTGTAGACCAGGGGTGACCAACCTTTGGGGACCAGAGGGCACATTTGGAATTTTGAGAAAGTACTGTGAATTTCAGTTGCAAAATGCTTGCTTTGGGGGCATGGTTGCCACATCTAAAGGTCTGGGGGACAGAGAGACAGGACCACAAAATGGTATGGGCATGCCACTCTGCCACTGTAGGGGGAAGGCATCTCCATAAGCCATGGGCATGCTGACTCACAGAAAGAAGCTCTTTGCAACTCTCCTTTGTTCAGAAGAGATGCGGCGGTGGGCATCAAAACCTGGCATGCAATGAAATGTGGCGTGTTTAAGGGGGTGTTGATTGCAGAAGAAGCTGATGCAGGGCATACAGGAACTGAGCAGGAAGAGCCAGCGGCCTGTGGATTTTGGGGGAGTTATTCGCCGAGACCTTTCACTGGCGCCATACAAGTTACTGGCGGGCAAGATGGTGACCCTGTGTCATGCTTTGAATCTCAGAGATCATTACTCACTTTTCAGAATTCTCTCTGACTTCATTAACATGATTTGTTCTGACCTAGATCCATCTCCACGTATATAATACTTGATCTTTCTCTTGTTTGGTGTAAGAGTAGCAGCTATGCTATAAACCTGAAAAGAGCCTCTAGGTGAACAAAGGCTATGTGGGCGATCAGGATATCGTGCATATGCATATTCATTATCAATAATATTTCATATTACAATGGGAGATTAGGAGCCATTATCATAAATGCTGCACAGGAGCTGAGGACAGCTGCAGACTTGGGGATTGGGGTGACACCTCCAATTGTACGTTCACAGATGCAGGGCACAGCGCTGTGGGATTCTGCTTGCTAATAATGGGATCCTAGACTTGTCTGCCGGCGCCATATGATATTATTCTTCCGACAGTCACTCCCTTTCCTGCATTTCCCATTTATTTCACACTCCTGCTTCTAGGCAGTGGGGCTTGGCCCTTCTCTTATCTCTCTTTCCCACAATGTCTGATCTCTGGCTTTGCATTCGGAGGGAAGCTATCATTCTCTGGCAGTGCAAAGGAACTGCACCACAGGGAGAGCCATTGAAGGCACTAATTCAGCTTCAGGGGCCCGGCAACACTCAAGTCTCACATGACCAGATCTTGTTGCTCCATGATACATCCTGAATTTTCCCTGATTTATTGAGTCATCCCATTGTCCTCTTGTACCATGGGCACAAACAGCAGCTGCGACCATTGGCCACAGTTTGACATCCTCACCAACCCCACGACCTTACTTTGCTACTATACGTTGTAGCTAAATCTACATTTTTGGTCAAGCATCATTCCCTTTTCTTCCGTACGACATCTTGATCTCACTGTGAAGTAGCAAGAGGGAAGCAGCACCTAATGCTTGAAATGCAAGCGGCGGGAGAGCTGGAGGAGGCAAAGAAACATAAAAGAAAAATAACATACCCATTAGCAAGAGTAAGTGAGTACAGCTCCATCAGCCCCCTAATAAGCACTCAACGCAGCACCTCGTCGGAATTTAGTGTTTACATAGCCATAACAATAGATTGGCATAGGAACACTGAGCCTTCAATCTCATCATTCAATATTTACTTGGGACTAAGAAAGTATAATGCTTCAGAGGAAATTTGCACAAGTGTTTCAGTTCCTGGCTGTGTCAGTTGTAGGGTTTTCTGCAGCCTACCACAGTCTAGGGCCATCTGGGTATGTGGGCTACAGCTCCCATCAGTCCTAGCGAGCATGATGGAAGCTGTAGTCCAGAACATATGCAATGCATTGGATTTGGGAAGGTTGAGCTACTGTGTCCCATCATTTCACCCTTTCCTGGACAGAAAATGCTTGGCCACCATGACTCATGTGCTGGCAACCTCACACTTGTCTTTCTGTAATGCTATCTATGTGGGGTTTCCTTTGGGATTGGAATGGAACCTGCAGCTGGTGCAGAACACTGTGGCCGGTTGTTGGATGATGCAGCTGGGCAGGCATGTGTTATATTTGTGCTGAGGGAACTGCACCAGCTACCAATCAGCTGCCGGTCCATGCTCAAGGTCTTCTTTGACACATAAAGCCCTGGACAATTGGGGACCACTTTCCCTGAAAGGCCAGCTTCATTGCAAGAACTCAGTAGCTTTAAAAAGTCCCTGAGTTTTCTTTTTTGTCTCCTTCATCCCAGTCCAGAAGGGCCTGATTTACTTTTGACATTTGTAATCTGCTCTGGGAACTGTTCACTTGGGGAAGGCTCACTTGCCTGTATGCCTGTATAAAAAGGGATGTGCCTTAACAAATGAAACCAACCCTGGGGCCCTTGATGGTGTTGGACTACAGTTCCCATCATTCCCAGCCATCTTATCAAATGGTCAGAGATTATGGCACTTGTAGTCAAACAACATCCGGGAAGCCAAGGTTGAAGAACACTGACCTACGGTTTGGAGCAGTTGTAAAAGTAGGGCCAGATGCCCTCTCGTTACTTTTCAGGTAGAGCTATAATCTTCCTACTTTTTTTCAGGTGGAGCAAACTTGAGTGTCCGGCCTAACCATCTCTCCCACCTGGGGTGCTGCTTGGGACTAATAAACACACTGGAAGTTATGCACAAAACAATCGTTTCTGTAATTAGGCTGTAGGAATAAACCTATTTTTCTAAATTATAACAATGACATCAAGATTCAGTTCTGAAAATTGCTTAATTAAAAGAGCTGGCACTACACTGTGCCCAACTCCATAACAGCACAGTGCAAAATTTAGGGAAAGAATTACCAGGGTTGTTTCACTGAAATAACAAAAAGGAGAAAGAATATCGAGAACAATGATAGCAGTAGTAAAGAAATGCCCTTAACCTTCTTGCTTCTGCTATCATTCATGGCAGTAAACCGAACAACTGTGTTGACCTCAAAGATATCGTTACCACTTTATGGTTCTGAACTGACAGAAGAATGGAGGAAGCCAGGGCTTAATGGGGACTGGAAGAGGACACTCTGAGGAGATGCAAAAGACTCTCATCTACCTTCTGGTGACAAAATGGGGCACAGCAAAGGTTGCCAAACTATGTACATTCTGTCAGACACTTAGAAGGGGTTCCTTCCATCTTCTGTGAAGACTTCTGTTCTTTCTGTTCTTGAAAACGGATTTCCATGTTTTGACTGTTATGATGGGAAAGCATTATATTTGAAGTTTATGGGGATGGCAAAAGGGAACATTTCAAATAGTGTAATTTTTCTTTTTTATTCCATTCTCATACTTCTGGAGTTTCATGGAGTTAAAGAACAGAGTAAATAAATAAATAAGCTACTGCATAAATGCTACATTAATTCAATAACGTGTTATCTGAATCTCAGACAAAAGCAGTGCAGGTAAATTGTCTTAACAACACAGGAGAATAGCCCTTTTGACATAAAAAGGGAAGACTCAATTTTGGGATGTATATATGTGTATCTATCTATATTTTATCACTGAAGTGAATAGCTAATAATCAGTGAGAGATTTTAAGAAGGCATAACAAGCTATTTTAATTTAAGAATTTTTACAAGTGGCTTACCATTTATTAATTTTATTATGCAGCATTGTACTAATTAGGTAGGCATTAATGTTGGCTCCATTTTGGCGACAACTGAAAATCAGGCCTGCCACCTGGCGCCTGATGAAGGAAATCTTAGTTTATTCATTTGAGCTCTCTTGTATTGGGTAGTAAGGGAACAAGAAAGGCTCAAGCAAGCCTCTCAAACATAATACTTTACTACATCCATACTAGATATGGAGGGAGCAGGATTGTAGCCGTAGAAACCTTAGGGTTGTATTTTGAGGTTTTGTAGGCAACAGACTACTTCATTGGCTACATTATGAGAACTGGAAGGACTATGCAGAAGCACTTTCCGATGGAAATTATGCAGCATGGCTTTAAATAAAATTGCATATTACTGATTATTCAAAGTGTGGTGGGGCATGCTCCATTACTTCACCATCCCTGAGCCCACCGAGGTTCTTAGTTTGCTGACTTACAGATCCATTGATAAGGTACATGAAACAAAGGCACACATTTGATTTGGTAAAATGGACCATTAACAATTTATTAGAGGAAGCACAATATATTTTACTGTTGTTCAGTTGCATCTAGCCCAGGGTTCAATTGAGGATTAAATTGTGTGATGCCCCACACATTAATAATTGCTGAGACTGACATTTATGAGGCTCTTATGAAGGATGAGGCAAGCTTTCAGGGGAATGTCATTTAAAAGACTGGATTAGATGCTGACATGCCCAGGTGGCTGCTAATAATGAATTAAATTGAACTCCAATTAATTGCCACTTAGATATGAACCTTTTATGGCAAATATTAATAAGGTAATCAATAGGCCACCCTTCCATGCATTTCCTGAGTCCCGAGTGCAAATTTAAATTATGCACAACATTCTCTGACATTTTGTGGAAGATTTGCATTTGCAAAAAAAGAAAAGAAAAAGTAATCAAAACTATCTAACTTAGGTAGAGGGGATCTTTTTCTGATGCCTTCCTAATGGACTGTGTGTGTGTGTGTGTGTGTGTGTGTGTGTAGTCGTACCTCAGAAGTCAAATGGAATCCATTCCAGAAGTCCATTTGACTTCCAAAACATTAGGAAACCAAGGCATGGCTTCTGATTGGCTGCAGGAGCTTCCAATCAGAAGCCACAGAACCAGTGTCGGACGTTTGGCTTCCAAATAACATTCACAAACCAATACACTTACTTCCAAGTTTGCGGCATTCGGGAGCCAAAACGTTCGACTTGCAAGGTGTTCAACTTCCGAGGTACGATTGTATAATGGTGCATTCCAACAAAGGGATATTTCTTGTCTTTGATATTAATGATCAGCTTCCATAAATGCACAATCATCATTTCATATGTGGATGATGGGACTGATCATGAGTGGGGGGAGCTCAGACAAGAACATGTTTTCTTTGTCTGAATACAGTGGTTGACTTGGGTACTTGCAAGGCAAAAATTCCTCCCCCAGTCCTTGTGCTGAGTAAGGAGGTACCCAGCTTTGGAAAGGAGGTGCAAGGGCTCTGGCAGGGTCCTAGAGCCACCTCCTTCCCAAAGCTTGGAAAACACTAACTAGACTTTGGGAAGGAGGCAAGAGGACTCTAGGGCCCTGCCAGAGCATCCACGTCTCCTTCACAAAGCCCTATGCCTCACTTACCAAACTTTGAGACAGCAGCCCCTCAGCTCAGTTCCAAGTACATCGGCACCACTTGCAAAGTCCTAATCCTGCCCTGGCATTTTAAAAATATGCAAAATGAAATACAGTCATCCTTCAAAATCCACACCTCCAGATTTTGTGATATAGGCCTCCAACCAAAGAAGCTATGCAAAAATGTGTGGTTTAGGGGAAGTGTACTTAAAAGTGCATTTACCCTGTGACCTAGGTTAGGCTGCGAGACGATGATGATGATGATGATGATATTTGTACCCCACACATCTTACTGGATTGCCCCCAGGCACTCTGGGCAGCTTCCAACATATATAAAAACATAACAGAACATTGCAGGTTGAAAGGCTTCCCTATAAGGAACACCTAGTGAGCTCCTTGGCTAAGCGGGGATATGAACCATGGTCGCCCAGTTCCCAGTCCAGCACTAGCCCCTACACCACTCTGACTCCACCCCAACACCAAGCAGGGTAGGGCAGAGGCTAAGGGGCTAAGTACACAGCCATTCAGATCCCTAGGATTACAAAGAGGATTGCAATCATTACAGCCAAAGGAAATGGGTTTTGTGTTTTCGTCATCCCAAATATGTATACAGCCGTACCTTGGTTCTCGAATGGAATCCGTTCTGGAAGTCCGTTCGACTTCCGAAAATGTTTGAAAATCAAGCACAGCTTCCAATTGGCTGCAAGAGCTTCCTGCACTCAATCGGAAGCCCGGTCAGATGTTCGACTTCCAAAAAACATTTTCACACCGGAACACTTACTTCCCAGGTTTGCAGCGTTTGGGAGCCAAAACGGACGAGTACCAAGGCATTCGAGAACCAAGGTATGACTGTATTGGATTTAAATAAAAAATAAAAACAACAATAACAAAAGCAATTGTGATGCAACACTTTGCCAGCTAGTGCTGCAGCAGAACAATTTTGTAAATATAAATATATATATATCCATCCTCTGGATTGAACAGCAGGCACGTAGGAAAAACCTACAGGGAAAGCAAAAAAACATATCAACAGTCCTTCTATTAATGAATGTTTGCTCAGCCTAAGCCCTATTTTATCATCTCTATTAGTTTCTTTACAGGCCCTGTCTCTGTTGAATACTGTGGCAAAGTTGGCAAAGAATGTATTACATAAAGTAATTATTGAAAGGTCTACAGACACTAATCAGGTTGGGGTTTTACAATCGGGGCACCTACCTAAGGATTTAGAGATAACAATGGTATTTTAGAGAAAGGAGCACTTTGCAGTCAAGTAGCCATATAATATATGCCGACAAGGGGAGGAGTCCATGAAAAGTGCCTGCATTCAATGTTAGGAAGAAGTCCAAAACTCCACACCATAGCTGATGTGCATGTCATGTTCCCATTTACTCATTGCCCCCTTCTCTTCTAGACTGGACTAGACTTTTCTACATCCAAGTTATACATGCCACAACCTTCTCTATAGACGTTCCCGAGATTTACGTACATATTACAGAATTGTAGAGTTAGGAGGCACCACAAGGAACATCTAGTTACATCTGCCCTGCAATGCAGGAATCTTTTTGCCCGACATGGGACTTGAACCCACAACCCTGAGATTAAGAGTTTCATGCTCTGCCAACTGAGCATGTAACAATCCTTAAGAAAATAAGAACATAAGATGAGGCTGCTGGATCAGACCTATCTGGTCCAGCATCCTGTCCCCAGTGGGGCTGGCCACATTCCTGTGGGATGTCTGCAAGCTGGACATGAGTAGCACAGCAGCATTGCCATATGTCCTCTTTTTTCCAGGACACGTCCTCTTTTTCATGGGTAGAGTCGTCATAGCGATCCATAGTTAGAAGTCAGCAAATGTGTCCTCTTTTTTGCTCTTCAAAATATGCCAGCCCTAACATGTCACTTCCTTCTACAGGGCGGTTCACTCCAATCTGCTTTTCTTCCATGGGATCTCAGAGGACATAGCCCCAAACTTTGGCATTAGCCATCCCAGCAACTCTGGGTTTTCTTCGGCACAGCAGCTGGTCTATAGAGAGGGGAACTCACTTAATTGTTTGCTGTATGAATCTGAGACTGTCATTCTACAGGTAGGTGCCTCGCAAATGTTTTCTACCTATGTGATTGTCTTCCTGTACCCAGACCATCCTCCTCACCTCTTCCCCTGGCTCTCTCTTATTTTCCATCACTGAAAGGTCAGAGCAGTCATCCAGGGATCTCTATGCCTTAACTATAGCGAGCATCATATGGCTAGTTCCACCTACGGAGCAATCTTCAATGGTCCTTGGAATAACTGAACAACACAAAAGTGCCAGGGACCCTAGATGAGACATCAGTATTTGAAGGAAGGAACCAAGAGAGTGGAGATAGTTGGTTGGACACTCCTGGAACAACCGTTATTGACCACAGTTCCTCGGTGCATGTCCACTGCATGCTTATGGACATGGCAAAGGATCATGGCTTAGCAGCAGAGCATCTCCTTTGCATGTAGAAGGTCACAAGTTCATACACAAATATCTCCATTTAGGACCAGGAGAGAACCCTGGAGAGCTGCTACCAGTCATGGTAGACAATACAACATTTTTATGTTCTTGTGAGCCTTCCTGCTGCATCGTATCGCTTTTGTCACAGAAAACAGTGGGGAATGGGTGGCAAACACAGCTTGGTAATATATGAACTGGTCCTTAGTCGTCCTTGATAATTAAAACATAAGAAATATTATGCCAGTGTGTCATGGAATTCTATTCAATATTGATCAAGAGTAGATTCCAATGTATAGTTAGCAGAGTAACAACGTAAACATGTTGCAGGATTCCCCACAAAAAGACCAGAGGCAATTGTATTTCACCCAGCAGAGCTTTACTGCTACTGAAGGCAAATGAGCATAATGGTCACAAATCCAATACATTCAGGATTGGCACTGTCCATAAGAAATCCAGTTGTAGCAGACTTAACGTAAACTTACACTAACTTATAATAAGACTAAACCTTAATACTTCATACAGAACACCACACCAGAAGGAAAGAGAGATAGAAAGAGAAAGTGAAACCCAGGCTCCTTCTGGCCTCTTATTATAGTCAGTATGACCTTGACAGAAGAGATAACAGAACTAGTTTAAGCCAGCTGTACTCAGCTTCTCTGAAGGAATAACCCAAACATCAGGAACCTTCTGCTTGCTTCTTTCACACAGAGAAGCTTCCAGAACCCTCTTGAATTAAGTAGAATAGGAAAGACCTCTACACATCAGATCAATACTTTCTGCACAAAGAAATGCAAATGGACACAGTGGGCAGAGAGTTAAAAGAAAGAAGATGACAAAATAAAAACAACAATATTGTAATTGGTGAAGGAGGGAGAATTCAAGTGGGGGGGGGGTGAGAATATAGGCTTTCTTACGCTTTGCCTTTCTGCAAAGGAGAAATGTATCCCACTCCACCAAGAACTGAGTTAGGTTTTGATGCTTGCCTGTTTGCAAACTGAATTACCAGACTGAAACTATCACTTTTGGGTTCTTCACTCTTTGATACGATTTTAAATTTAAGTTTCTACACAGTAACTCTACTCAGGAGGAACATTCAAAGGCAGCATTAAAATGGATTCCCACCCACCCATCTAAGTGTTGTGTGAAATGGATGGGACAATGAAAGCATATATAGAATGGAGTGCTGCCATCTTTTAGTTATACAATTTCCTAGTGTTGTTGTAAGGCAGGTCCAGCAGTGACAGACTTAGGAGAATTTGAAAGCACAACAGAAGCACAGAGTACTAATGCTATTGCAAGTATAAGATCATTTACACGACTCGCTTGGATATAATTTGCAATATTTTCTCCGGCATAAAGTGTCATTTTCTTCAGACCACTGTGAATTCATCTAATGCAGAATAATATATATATCAATATTAGGTAATATAGAGTGGCTTTCACCAGGTGCAGCCATAGGACTGATGAGAGTTGTACTCCACAATATCGGAAGGGCAGCAATTTGGCAAAGGCTGATATGGGGAAGATACTGGCCAGTCAAGATGCAGGAATTTGCAATAGTATATCAAATAAATATATCAAAAGAGGCAGTGTGGTGTATGCTACCTTGAGTGCCTTGGAGAAAAATGTAGAATATAAATGCATTAAAATACCGAAAAGATAATAAACTTCCATTTTTAAAAAATCATTAATTGTTGCTGTTGTCTTATGGTATCCTAAGCCTTCCTGCTGCTGTTGCCTTCTAAACTACACTCAGGGTAGATTGAATCAGTAACTAAAGACCATAGAGTCAAATGGGTCTACTTGGAGTAGGACTGAATTAGAGAGCCCATGATGACCATTACTGCCATTATTATTATTATTATTATTATTATTATTATTATTACAAAAGCTGGCATTTTTCTTATTTTTAACTAATATGGAATGTGTGGGAAGCTCTTTATACTGCATCTGAATATATATGGATGTGTAGAAACCTGCTGATCTTGCACAGTCATTACATATTTTTAGAGCTAATTGGAAATCAAACTGCCATCTTTTAGCCATCTTTACTGCAACGGCCAACAGTCTGCTGAAAGTACATCAGTATAAAGGCTAGGTGAAAATTACCCTTAACTCAGTTTTTAAAGACTACGTTTTCATCTAAGATTTAAGGTTGAAATCCATTGATAGTCTTAAGCACATACACTAGCCATGATGATTTGTTTTTTTCTTCATTCTACCTGACATCTAGAGAGCTTCCCTAGACACCTCATTTTAAAAGCCTTTCAGTGGACTTTAACTGATCTTCACAGGAAGATAGTCAGTTGCCTTCTGCTGAGTTAGGTCCACCTGCCTCAACATTATAAGAAAAGAAAGAAAGAATTTCAAATGGATTGATGGTTCTTGTATGGCCCCTTGGTTTCCAAACATTCTTGCACCAGGGCTACCATGACTGCAAAAATGCCACTGAGCATGTGCATTGTCCATTTCCTTCACTGCTAATTACAGCTTATTCAGTTTCCTCACTCATGTAGAATTAAAGATGCAGTGCACATGGTTGGAATTCTTCACAGGTGAGAGACCCTCTTTTATTTTACAATTAAGCACTTCCCACTACCTCATTTGCCAGCATCATATGCAATCTGATAACCTAGACGTTCTCCCCACAAGAATCTACTCCTAGTTCCACCACTACCATTCCATCTCCTTTCTAGCCACTCATCTCAAAAGTACACTATTTCCTCCCACAGCTCTCTGCCTCCTGTACTATAGACATTCTCTGCTCCCAGTGTAGGATTTGGAATGGGCAAATCTGTCACTTCCAGTTTCCCCCGGTTTCTCATTTTTTCCAATCTTAAATGCAGTTTCTTAAATTTCCACATCAGTTTGCGATTAAAAAGAAAGCATTTTAGAATGATTTTCTCCTAATGTGCACTTTTTATATGCCATTTTGCCTAATATAAATAATCTTGCAATGCAGTTTCCCGCTTTGTATGTTATTTTCAGTAATGTTGGTACCCTAGTGCATGCATTTTTATACACAATATATGGCTGGAGAACAGCATTGCAAAATTCAGAGATGTGCGAATTTCCAAGGATGGCTGTGTTTTGGTTCTTGTATTGTGCTAATTTGTTATGCTCACCTGTAAATGGAAATGGAATCAATTTTCTCCCCCATCCCTTCTCAGGAATATACTTATGTCAGTGCTCAGTCCAGGAATCTTCCCTCCACACCCCTCTTTCCTTTTGTGTCATGTCTTTTTATGACACGAGGCCAGCTATCTGTTGATTTGTAAGCTGCTCTGGGAGCTTTTGTGGCTAAATGGCAGGGTAAAAATGCTAATAATAATAATTATTATTATTATTATTATTATTATTACTATTATTTATTATTTATTCCCCGCTCATCTGGCTGAGTTTCCCCAGCCACTCTGGGCGGTTTCCAATCAAGTGTTAAAAACAATGCAACATTAAATATTAAAAACTTCCCTAAATAATAAATCAATACATTTTTCTAGGGGTGGGATCTGTTTCCAGGACCAAAACTAGACCCAGAGGATGAAGGAAACACTCAGCCTTTCCTCCCCACAAAAGAAACTCCATCCCTCTCTCTCTCTTTCACCATTTTCCCACCTCCGCCTGCTGAAACAAATCAAACATTCTTGCTTCATGAATATTTTAATTCCTTGAGACTTCTATGTCTTCTTTGTCTTTTTGGAACCCCTTCAGTGATCATTCAGGTTCCTCGCAGATCTGGATTTATTTATTGCATGAATTCTGCTTCCTTGCTGCTGTTGCCTCCGCATGCCATTAGAGATGCTTGGCAGCCTCTCCTCCACATGATGGTTGTGTTTTGTCACTTTCTGCTTCTGCTGATGCAGTGATATGTCTTCTGTCAGTGGAGGTTTGAAGGCACATTACCCTGCTTGACAGGAATAGTGAGCTACAAGGATTTCCTGAGGAGAAACTTCCCAGATGCAGGATTGCAGGATGCAAGGCTTCTCATTTCTCAACTGCAGCATTATTATTATTATTATTATTATTATTATTATTATTATTATTATTATACCACTGGAGGTATAGTTAATGAAACAAACATCCTGTAGCACCATTCTAAATGAAATTGCCGGCTAAACTTCTTCCCAGATGCCTGGACTTTTGTGAAGGCTTTGTCACCGAGAAATAATCCATGACAAAACCAAGGGAGTTTACACCAAGGGGGCATACAGAGATATTTGAACATCTGCCAGTCATGAGAATGGAAAGCTTGTTCTTCTTAGCAAATGTTACTCAATGATGTTTAAACTAAAGAAACTGATTGGGCCAGCTAGAAAAGGATAGGAAGTTTGTTTCTGTCATCCTCACTTGTGTGACGACGACAACAACAACAATAATAAGTTATATAAACAGCCATGTGTTTGACACAGCAGAGCATGTGCTGCATGAAACATGAATTATGTAATGCAGCCAAAGTCACATAGTACATGAATTCAACTCTATGGTGAGAGGCATTTTGGCAAATGACACCAAAGCATCTTTTTACAAGCATTATTTTGGCCCATGGTTGAATACTGATATTGCAAGGAAAAGGCTGTGTTCAACTGCCACATTTGCAGTCCAAGCTATAAGCGCTTCCTTCTCCTACCTCTCCTTCTGTCCATCCATCCTTCCTTCCACAGTTGGGGACAGTAATGCTTCTGAATACCAGCTGCTGGAAGCCACAGGAGCATCTTGCTTGTGGGTCTCCCATAGGCATCTGGTTGGCCACTGTGTGAACAGGATGCTGGACTAAGTGGGCCATTGGCCTGACCCAACAGGCTCTTCTTAGGTTCTTCTGCCCAATGCTTACTTTTGAGAGAAACTCAACTTTCCAAAACACATCAAACTTTAGTTCTAGGGAATCAGGAGTGCCAACTTGGCTCTGCGACCGTGGCTGCCCAGGGCCATGGATGCCATGCACCATGCATGGCCCTGGCACATAAATTTGTGGGTGCCCAGCCGCTTCATGAGGAATTTTGTGGGTTCTCAGGCACCCATGGCCCCAGGGAGTTGGCACCTGTGTAGGGAATGGTTTCAAAGAATATAATACTACAAAGTTTCTGAAGCTAAGCAGGTCTGGGTCTGGTTACTGCCTGAATGGTCTGAGAACCTCAAAAGAAAGAGGGATATGAATGGTAAGAAATGGGCACAGCTTTCCAAAGCAAGATTTATGAAAGTGTACCCAAGCTCAGATAAGTGTGGAGGGTGGGGTGGCAAGAGGTTAGTAGTAGTAGTAGTAGTAGTAGTATTTATTTAATTTTTGTACTGTCCTTCATCTGAAGATCTCAGGGCAGTTCAAAGCATAAATATACAAGACAAAAACACAAAATCCATAGAAACAAAAACAGAACAATAACCCCCAACTGTTCCCCCAAACACATTTAAAAAGATATAGGGTGCTAATCAGCCTATCCCTGCCTGGTGCCTTCAGATATTGTTTGACTACAACTTCCATCATTCCTGACCATTATCGTCCATGCATTGGTAACCTCCAAGCTGGATTGGTGCATTCTCTGCAAGGCTGCCCTTGAGGTTGGCCGAGAAGCTGCAGTGGCTCAGCTGTTCACTGGGGCTGGATATCACTCATATGTTGCTCTCTTGTTGAAAGAATTGTAGTGGCTGCCAATTAGCTACTAGGCTAATGTTATGTACTGAGTTGAATAGGATCCAAAATGCAGCAGTCTGATTGGTCCTAGAACAATAGGATCCAAAATGCAGCAGTCTGATTGGTCCTAGAACAATGCAGCAGTATGATTGGTTTGCAGGAGCCACCCAATCCAGCTCCAGGTGGAAGTGAATGCACAACCTGATTGGCCTACAGGAGAATTCTGGAATTAGCCAATCACGTGCAGCCCATTGTGTAAATAATGTATATAAAGCAGATACTTTGGGGGAACTTCCATTCCTCCTCACCACTATGAGCTGAATAAAGAGCATGAAATCCACTCTCGACTCTGAATATATTTCAGCTAAGTTAGGGTTGCCATATTTTGAAGAGCCAAAAGGAGGACAATATGAAAGCAAATAAATGCAGTTACAGATAGGTAGCCGTGTTGGTCTGCCATAGTCAAAACAAAATAAAAAAATTCCTTCCAGTAGCACCTTAAAGACCAACTAAGTTAGTTCTTGGTATGAGGTTTCATGCGCATGCACACTTCTTCAGATACCTAGCACCTTAAAGACCAACTAAGTTAGTTCTTGGTATGAGCTTTCGTGTGCATGCACACTTCTTCAGATACCTATGAAGAAGAGTGCATGCACACGAAAGCTCATACCAAGAACTAACATAGTTGGTCTTTAAGGTGCTCCCAAATAAATGCAATTTGTCTCAAATTTTACCCCTGAAAAAGAGGACATGTTCTGGAAAAAGAGGACATCTGGCAACCCTACTAAGTTCAATGTGCTTGGGAACAGGATACATGAAAGATTGCCTTGCACATTATATACCCAATCAATCACTGTACTCAGCAGGAGAAGGCCTCCTGCAGATATCATCTCCTCAGGAGGTCCACTCTCCACAATTTAGGAAGTGGGATTTGTGTTGTGGCAACCACCCTTTGGAATTCCCTCCCCTAGAATATTAGACAGGAGGCATCTCTGTTGTCTTTTCAGTATCTACTGAAGACTTTCCTCTTCCAGCAAGCCTTTTAAGTTGCCCGGTATGCATCTGTACTGGAATGGTTTGGAAGATGTTTTTAGGGTGCTTTCTTTGTTTTGTGGCTTGTTGTTTGCCACCCCAGGCTCCTTTGGGAGAAAGGGTGGGATATAAATTTAGTAACAAATAAAATATACATGCTGACTGGGGCTGATGGGAATCGAAGTTCCAAAGCCTGGAGGTCACCAGGTTGGGGAAGGCTACAATAGCCCATCTAATGAAAAGAGTCAATCCTGTGTTATCCCTTCTGCCAAGTAGGCAACATGTCAGTCAACTCATGAATTACCCAGCTTTGCACCAGATAATCCATTTCTCAGCACTGCAATTTCAAGTGTCTGAGTTCCATACAAGAGAAACGTTTGCTTGCCCAGATCCTTGAGGAGCCAAGGCACCACTATAAATACTATCCCTCATACTCCAGAAAATAAAGTGGGCAGTTTCAGCCCTTTTCTTATTTGGTATTCAGAATTGTCTGCATGTCACAACAGTTTCTGAATAGGGAAAGAAAAGCCTCAAAATGTTTGAGGGCAAAAAAAGCTGGGGTTGACTGGGAGATGTCTCTCCAACTCTGATTTCTTCATTCTTGGGTTTGTTTGTTTGTTTGTTTTTTACTTTCTTCAAGCATGGATGAGGAGAAATTAATTGGAGTTGCATTTTAATGGAGACCTACCTCATTCGCACTTCCTGAACTAATACGCAATCTGGAATCTTTCAGAAATTGAACTTTCCCACTTTTTGTGATGGATAAATAAATTGGGGGAAAGTGTGTACACAAATGCTTGCATTAGGCAATGCTGTGTATACAGTGGTACCTCGGGTTAAGAGCTTAATTCGTTCTGGATGTCTGTTTTTAACCTGAAACTGTTCTTAACCTGAGGTACCACTTTAGCTACTGGGGCCTCCTGCTGCCGCCGCGCTGCCGGAGCACAATTTCTGTTCTCATCCTGAAGCAAAGTTCTTAACCCAAGGTACTATTTCTGGGTTAGCGGAGTCTGTAACCTAAAGCGTCTGTAACCTGAAGCGTATGTAACCCGAGGTACCACTGTATTAGAAGCAATGTGTACCAGAATGCTTACAATCTTAAATACTTAAAGGAAAACTGCAAATTGATGTGGAAATGGGATGAATTAATTGGAAAAATGAGATACCAAAAATGACATGCTCTTCCATTCATGTGGTCTGAACTTCCAAATTCAGCTGGTTGTCTCTGACTAGTTTCATGGAAAGCTCCGTATAGCAGATGGATGTGTTTCTATGAAATGAGCAGCAATAAAGTGGAACATGCCACAAGTTCATAGGAAAGCTATTCACAAGCAGAGTCAGGTTCAATCATACAATCCTTATCCAAATCTGTGAAAACATCTCTGTTTCCAAAATAAATGATTGAACTATGATTAAACTGTTACAAATCCTATCAATAGCTTAGTTTATAGGGGATGCGAGTGTTGGGCTGAGGGAGAAAATAAAGATTTTTCTGCTAGCACGGATAAATTAATGCTTGATTTTGTGCCATTGAAGATCAATTTCCAGCCTTGTTCTTTCAGATGCTGGAGCATATGGATGTGCCCTGTGTATCCTTGTTTCATTTGAAACTGTCAAGGCACATAATCATTTCCAAAGAGGTGTTTAGTAAAAGCAGTAGCTTCCAATTCAGAGTCCGTGAAGCAAAAATAGATTTTTCTTGTAGATAATTGAGTCTCAAAAGCCACACAAATCTCAATGACCTCCAAGAAGTTCACATAGTGGAGAAGTGAAGGGCTGTGATGTCAGGCACAGGATCAAGGGATTTGGTGGCTGCATTGGGCATGGAAATGATCAAGTCTAATACTGCGCCATTAGAACAATACCAAAATTAAAAACTAGAGACTTGGGACAACAAATTGAAGGAACATCTTATATATTGGTGTGTCTTCAAAAGCCAGCAGAATGCTAGTACAGATGGGGTGTTTTATGCTTCAGCAAGGATTGCATTCTGTAACACTAACACCACCAGAAGAAAAAGCCTGCCTCTGTATTACAAGTCGCGAATCACTAGCAAAGGCTAACTAAGCTTTATTTGTTAATGTAGGGACACGGGTGGTACTGTGGTCTAAAGCACCGAGCCTCTTGGGCTTGCTGATCAGAAGGTGGGCGGTTCGAATCCATGTGACGGGGTGAGCTCCCATTGCTCTGTCCCAGCTCCTGCCAACCTAGCAGTTTGAAAGCACGCCATTGCAAGTAGATAAATAGGTACCACTGTGGCAGGAAGGTAAACGGTGTTTCCATGCACTCTGGTTTCCATCACAGTGTGCCGTTGCACCAGAAGCAGTTTAGTCATGCTGGCCACATAACCCGGAAAGCTGTCTGTGGACAAATGCCAGCTCCCTCGGCCTGAAAACGAGATGCGCTCCGCATCCCATAGTCGCCTTTGACTGGACTTAACCATTCAGAGTCCTTTACCTTTACCGATTTGTTAATGTTAATGCCCTGATTAGGGAGTGCAGGAGTGTGTGTGTGTGTGTGTGTGTGTGTGTGTGTGTGTGTGTGTGTTGGCTTGCTTGCGATATTTCTTACCAGCTCTTCATCAAATTCAAACTAGTTAAAACAAATTTTAAAGATTAAAGAGAACAGCCAGAAAGTGAGCAACCCTGCTTCTGAACCATGTTCTTTGTCAGGTTTTTGCCGTTTGGTGACACTTGATGCTAAGACCTTCTACTCCAACTTCCCACCAATTTGACATCAATCCTTTCCAAAAACTACTTGTGTCTTGGTGCATACAATAACTGTCCACATTAACTGAGCTCCAGATGAGTCAGCATCTTAAAAGGTGTTTTGCTATTAGCTTTTTACATATTTGTTGATTTTCTTATTTTTAATTTCTTCCCTTCCTGGCTGCCAGGATCGAACTACCTCTTTTCTGTCGACATCCGGGAGTCGAACAGCCAGCTGGCTAGCCCCCCAGCTGGATCGTCTCCTTCCAGCCATCACGCTGCAAAGATCCCTCGACCTCTGGTTCCTACATATATCAGTGATCCAGGTCTGCTGACATGGGCACACTTTACTTAGCAAAGCAAACTGCACAAACAGAAGAGGCTTGAGGCTGTGGATACATACTATGACTATAAGTTTATTAAACATAAATCAGGACAAGGAAACATGTCGTCTCTCCTTGCCGTCTCCTTGGAGAGAGAGTCTAAAGAAAAGCAATAGAGCGCAAGTTCCATTTACGCCAGCAAACCGTGCTGGAATGTAAACAGACATGTGACATGTAACAATCCCATGTCTGCAACTAAAGATGGAATGGGAAATCCCAACATTTTCTTCTTCAGTTCTGCCTTTTGATGCAATGGCTGATTCCTTGATTTCCTTTCTTGTTTCAAAACCAATCCTTCTTTGTTTTCACACCACCACCAAAAGACAGCCACAAGGACACGGAAGCTGCCATGCGCTGCTTTCTCTTTCGCCGCTCCTTTCATTCTCACAACAAATCACTGCAGACTTCTGGCTCACAAGGCACACGTGGAGTTCTCCAGATGGTCTCTTCAGAAAAGGAGGTTGATACCTCTATGAGTGATAAATCATGCAAATAAATGTGATCGTACTGGGAAAGAGAGTAATAACATGCACTTAACAAAATCACAAACCTGGCTGATCATCACATTACACTCCCAAGGCACCAAGGTGATACACTACATATGTATTTACATTTCTCTTATCTTCATCTGTCATATTTATGTTTGTTGCTCCATGCAACAAGTCCAGTGGTGGTGCTATTACAATTATTTTTCTTTTGTGTTTGTTTTTTTTACCTCCTTCCATGCTCATCATTGTCACCTTATGCTTAGGTTGTTATATTTCCCTTTAATTCAAGGGTGAGGGACCTGCTTCAGGCCAAGGACACACTCCATTAAAGTGGTGGACAGGACCAGAGGCAAAAGTTGGTGGAACAGTGGCATACTGTGGCAGGGGATAGAGGTGTATTTTTTTCGAGGGGGCATGAACACCAAGCACCCCCATGACAGGCTCACTCATCAGAGCGTGGCTCCGAAGCGAAAAGGAGCTACAGAGACAGCTCCCTCACATGACGGTCCAATGCCTCCAGCCACAATTTCGCTCCTGGGTCAAGCCTGACCCAGGGGCAGAGAGAGGAGAGTCGGCAGCAACACTGCCACCCACTCTCCTGGGCTGCAGCGCACGAGGAAGCTGGCGGAGAGAGGAGAGTAGGTGGCAGCTTCCCCCTCCCTCTCTTTGCCTGGGCTGCGGCATGTGAGGGAGTTGCCGAGGTGGCATCTCTGGCATCTCTGACAGAGAGAAGGAGAATCAGCGGCAGTTTGCCTGCCTCTCTCCCCATTTGGACTGTGGCACATGAATGCACCCCCCATATCGCTTTGTGATGCCAGCCAGTGTGGGCTCCCTCCGTGTCCCATTACCCTTGGTGGCATGCTCTGTGTGCCCGCTCTTGTCAGCATTAGCATACATTCAGGGGCGTCTTACCCATAGAGGCTAGTGGTGCAGGATGCCAGGGCGCCAAGTTCTGGAGGGTGCCAGGGAAGAGGCGGAGGCTGGACGCGGTGGCTCCCAGCATCAGCTCACCGCCCTCGCCCACCTCCACCATGCCGCTCCGAAGCAGCACCGCGCCTGGAGCCTCCTTCTGCCATGGCCACCGTGGCACGAAGCTGAGCAGGGAGCCACCGCGTGCAGCCTCTGCCTCTTCCCTGCCGAAGCAGCTGCCCTCCAGTCGCTGCCCGCCTCCTCCAGCCCCGCAAAGCTGGACGCATCGCTCCCTAAAAAAGGTTGGCAACTCTGGGAAATGGGGGGGGGGCGCCAGAGGGATCTTTGCACCATGGAGCCTTATATGCTTAAGATGGCCCTGCATACATTCCACGAATGTGATGAAATCTCATATGTGATGCTTCCCCATGTGTATTACATTACATTCCTGCTGCGTAAACTTCAGAGACTTCTACACACACACATCCTGACAAGCAAGCAAGAGGCAATTAGGGAAGTTCACAGATGCCTCCAACAAGGCAAACACATCCAGCAGCCAGACCAGAAGGGGTGGGGCCTGAGGAGGGGGCACTGCCTGGGAAGAGACAGAGGCTGAAAGCCCATCCTGCGCCAGAAGCTCCCTACCCCGTTTCAAGGCATTCCTTACTTTGCCTCCTGTGCTTTACAAGCTAGCACTTTTTGTCACAGGTCTGCAGCAACTCAGCGTAGCACACACATTATTTGGCACTGTTTTTATTGTGCTTAGTGTGTGAGTATCTATCTGTTGTAAATGGAAATAATAATTTGCCCTCCCCTTACTTCCCCTGTGGGACATAGTGAAAGGTTCCCAGCCATTGCTCTAGGCCACAGCTTTCCAAACTGTGTGTCGTGACATGATAGTGTGCCGGCTGCAGTGTGTGGGTGTGTTGTTCGAACACTCCCTGCACTCCTCATGGGGCTGGAAAGGGGTCAGTTTAACCTCCGGGTTGCTAGTAAAACTGAATTACTGTGTCGTGAAATGGTGCATGTCTAAAAAGTGTGTCACCAACACAAGAAGTTTGGAAAGCTTTGCTCTAGGAGGATAGTAAACACCACTATCATTTAGGAACCCACAAAACACACCTGCTATTGTAATCCATTTTACATGTTCAAGGCTGCAATCCTAATCCCAGTTACCTGGGAATAAATCCCATTTAATTCAATAGGATTTACTTCTGAGTAGACATGGTTAGGATAGCACTGTTCATTATGCAAGCCTTAGAGCACAATCCAGGTGCATGTCTATTCAGAAGCAAGTGTCACTGAGTTCAGTCAGGTTTGGATTGCAGCCACAGTCTGTCTCATAGTTTTATCAGCTGTCTTGCTTTTGTATTTGTTTTATGCCCTGAAATCTGGCATGATGAAGGGCAGCATATAAAAAGATGTTTCAAATAAATAAATGTTACACTCCCTTGCAAGGGGCACCTCACATGCAGCACTTAAAAGTTTGATTTCTACCAATGCAAGCGATTTTTTAAAAAAAAAGAAAAGGAAAGAAAGAAAAGGGAGCAACATTTAGTCAGTAAAACACCCATGTTCTCTCATAATGTCATGCATCTCACTCACAATAATTCTTTCTTATTAACTGCTTGGGTACAATTTATTTTCCTCTAGGGCTATGAAGACGAGAGCAAGTGTGGCCGGCTCTGGTTGGAGCTGATAAGCCACCCTATAGTAGCGGCGCTTCTGGCACAGTGAGATTTGTGAGGAAGACAATATGCCACTGGCTCCAACAAACCAAGCTGTATATCAAAGCTATCGACAATAATATCTACAAAACAATGCCTTTGTGTGTCTGCCAACACCCACAGAAAGCTCTCTGGTGTTCATCTAGAAATGCTACCCTCCCCACCCCTCGAGCTCTCTTGCTCTCCCCAACCACTGCTCCCTTTCCTTGCTGTTGTTCTGCTTGTATAAATGGTTGAAAGCATACCTGGCCTAATTTACTTTCAGTATCTAACAAACCTGGAAGATTATTCTTGAAACCCAGCATCTGGATATGCAAAAAATAATAATACACAGACAATTGTGGTGGGTGGGGATTGTCATAATAGCCATTGTATTTGGAAAGTAAAAAGGAATTAGGAGCGCTCGCTCCCTTTCTTAAAAACTAACACCACAATCCGGTGAGCTCTGATATGCACCTAAATAGGTACAGATATTCTTCAGCTTGGGTCCCCTTTGGACCACAACTCCCATTACCCCCAGCCACCTTAGATAATGGCAGGCT
This sequence comes from Podarcis gaigeae, assembly GCF_964106915.1. NCBI lineage: Eukaryota > Metazoa > Chordata > Lepidosauria > Squamata > Lacertidae > Podarcis > Podarcis gaigeae. The sequence goes on from NC_139688.1 coordinate 30,849,110, forward strand.
CTGTCACAGGGGAAGGAAGAAATAGGGACACTGAATTGCAGGAACCTGGGTTGGAGGAGGGGGGTGGTCTCCCCAAGGAGGAGCAGGGCTGTTGGCTCTCTCCTCCAGCCTTTCTGTGAAGCAGAGAGACTTGGTGGGAACTGAGCTGGGGTTTGAGCAGTGGAATGGATGAGACTGAACAGGAGGTGGCAGCCTTGTCTCCAGCAACCAAGAACTGCCTTCACAGATGGAAGCAGACCTACCAAACAGAGAGAGTGTTTACAATCTCAAGAGTCTTGCAAGTGAGAGCACCACTCCTCCTCTTTAAAAGTTTGTGGAGGAAAACTTGTTGGAACGACTCCCATGCTTCCATCCAGTGCTGGCTTTATTGTCCTGCTTTCGAACTGCAAATCCTGAACCCTGTGTTTGCTACTCAGCCTGTACCATTACTTCCCTGGATCAAGATCTATTTCTTATTTAAAAGTAGGAAACTCTGCCTGCATGTTTTGGGCTGGATTTGGGGCCTCTTTCTCTCTCTCTCTCCCGCACTGAATAGGGGTTGGACTTCTTCGTTTGCTCTGTCTCATTGCTCAGATTTATTTCCTTGGGGCAATTTAGCATCACCCCAGATCAATCCTGCAAAACTATATCTCTTTAGCAAAAAGCAAGATGTTCTGCAAGAAACCATACGGTGTCAGGTCGTTGATGCCGCAGCCAGCCAGCAAAATTTATGGTGGAAGATGGATTGAAAGTAGATCCTAACTCTGTGCATTGCAGTGTGCTGCCAAGGTACCATAATAACATCACCCAGTCACATTTTAACTTTTTTGGGGCGGGGGGGTTGTCTGGCTGCAGTTAGGTCTGCCATTCCCTTTGTTTAATGTCCTCGACATTTTTTTTCTGAGAGGTTTCCAAAACAGAAAGAACTATGTGTCTGGGTTTGGACTATTTTAATCAAAGCTCTTTGATGAATGTGAACTTTGCTGTGTTTAAGAGATCTATATGAGCCCCTTCGCCATTCACAGATGGATTAACCAAATGGCTTGCTCATACATCATTTGCTGTAACATCCTCTTGTTATATTTAAAGGTGGCATATTACAACCCAGAATTACGCTGCTTATTTGGATTGCCTTCTTGACATTCTGAAAAGTTCCATTCTTCTGAGTAATTGTTTCCTTCTTCCTCCCCCCACCCCGCCCCCATTCATCTTCTTTCAGTGGGCAAGGGGCAGAAGTTAGAATTCTTTTGAAAAGAAAAGTAGCAAAGTCTGCTGGAACAGTCAGAGATTCCTGTAACCTGCTTCTGTTCCCAGACTTTTAACCCTCTGTTTCTCTCTCTCCCCCCCCCCCTTCTTTTGAAATGAGATGAAAAGCATTAAACCATACCAAGTTTCTGACCTTTGAAGTACTGAGAGTGAAAACTGTAAAACTATAGATACGGTTCTGTAAGATACTCCAAGAAATTCCTCTCTTTCTTGAGTATCAAAAAGATTCAGAAAAGTAAGAAGGTAATGAGAGCCTGGTGAATCAGGCCAGTGGCCCATCAAGTCCAGCATCCTTGGGAAAGCTGTGGGTTTTAAGTGAAAAGCTTGGATGTCTAAAATTATGTTGCAGTTTGTTTGAGGGATCCTTGCGGGGGGAGGGGTTGCAATCAACAGTGCTTTCTTCCAACTAAACCTGCTGACTTCCAAGTCTGCAGGAGAATGGCTATGGTTCGGCGTAGCAAGTCACCCAAACTAAAGGTTTAGTTCTCCAGGATAAACGGTAAGCTTTAAACCATAAAACAAACCTTGGTTACAGCTTGTGGTTAGCTAAACCACAAGCCTAGGTTCAGACTCAGTGCAGCAGCAAAATAATCAAGGAGAAGCAAAGTTGCTGTGATCCCTTTCCTCCAGAAACCAACATGCTCATCTGTCCATGCTAAGCCATGGTTTGGCTCCCAGGTTGGTGTATGGTCTGTCCAAATATTTTGGCTCAAAGGCCATCCTTTCCAATGAAGGTCAGACCTGTAGCTTCAAGGAAAGTGATGAAAAGCCAAGTGATATAGATGCTCCTATAAACTATCACTAGAAATGTGTTTGTGTGAGTGAACCACTAATGTCAGGATGAAAAAAAGCTGGGAAAGACCAGCACAAAGTAGCCTAACAATATTGAGGAAAACAACAACACATTGAGATATATATATATATATATATATATATATATATATATATATATATAGTGTGTGTGTGTGTGTGTGTGTTGTATTTATCCATCGCTCTGAGCGGAGGAAGTTATGTTTCAACCTCACTGACACTGTATCCAAAGAGAGTTTGTCTGTACTATGAATTGCAAGACTTAAAAAAAATATGTCTCCCAATGTCAAGTAACATTTTTAAAGAGGATCTCTCTTAGATTAGTTTTAGACTTAATTTGTGTGTCTGTGCTGTTATAGGAGGTTGTGAAACCACACTCAATACACAGACAGGACAATGTGATACCCACTTCCTTGTTTACTTAATACATTTTGCTACATTCAATGGGTGGAGGCACCAGACTATTTTTAAGAGAATGCTGGAAAATAAGAGGCTTGTTCCCTTTACATTTTATCACTTGTTTGCTCTTTGGTGTTTGGCAAGACAAATAGAATTGCACACTGTGAGTGGCTCAAAATGAAACCTCCATATCAATCATCCACCTGGCTCTGCATAAATTCTGTAGGGCATTCAGGACATTTTGCTGTCTATGAATATTTAAGAACAGAAGAATCCCTGAGAGCTTCCTGAAGGATTAAGGCAGGAAAGTGGGACTTCTTTTGTAGCTGCTTGCCAAGATGCCTCTGCTATTACGGCTCCTCAGTGTAGACCTGCCTCTTAAAGCAACGCGAGGAAGAAGCTCCATGGAATATTGCCAGCTCCTTTGATCACACACTCCTTGGGAAGTAATGAGATTAGCAGTCTACTCCTTGTGTATGTCTCCTGAAAAAGTGGCCCTATTGAGTTCAATGGGACTGACTCTCAAGTAAGTATGTCTATAAGACTGCAGCCTTCCTATATCAATGTTGTATGAGCTACACGGAGAACAGGGAATCCATAAGTTAACTTGGAGGCAATTAGGCTGTGTACACATTATACCTTTAAAGTACATTCAAAGCAGTTTGCTACCTTATTTTGGGTCGGGATTAAAACCATGCCTTCAAAAAAAAATTTTTCATACCCTCCATTTGTCCGATGAAAATAGGGACGTCCAATTCCATAATGATAATTTAACTATTTATACCCCACGCATCTTACTGGGTTGCCTCAGCCACTCTGGGCATCTTCCAACATACAGTGGTACCTCAGGTTACATACACTTCAGGTTACAGACTCCGCTAACCCAGAAATAGTGCTTCAGGTTAAGAACTTTGCTTCAGGATGAGAACAGAAATCAGGCTCCGGCAGTGCAACGGCAGCAGGAGGCCCCTTTAGCTAAAGTGGTGCTTCAGGTTAAGAACATTTTCAGGTTAAGTACGGACCTCTGGAACGAATTAAGTACTTAACCTGAGGTACTACTGTATATTAAAAAATGATAAAACATTAAGCATTTTTTAAAAAAACTTCCCTATACAGGATTGCCTTCTGATGGCTTGAAGGTCAGATAATTCCATACCCTCCAACATTTCTCCAATGAAAATAGGTACATCCTAAGAAAAAGTTGGACATTCCAGGATCAAGTCAGAAACTGGGATAGCTTCTCTAAATCAGCGATGTCCTGGAAAATGGGGACACTTGGAGGGCCTGTGTTTTCATAGGGTGTGTTTTTTTTCTTTGTAACTTGAAAGCTCATACAATGTGCTGTGAACAAGAGTGAAGGAATTATTTTACAATCATTGCAAATGTTTGCTGTAATGCACCAATACGGCTGTCTACTTTGGATGCAAAATTTGTGATACGCACTAATAGGGAATTATATGGAACAAAATGTTTACCATGTTTATCAATGTCTCCCTGGCTCCTCACACGACTCGTTGAAGATAGGCCTGAAATAATTGGTTTGAGAGTTGTAGGCATTTGTGTTCAAACTTCATAATTTGTTAAGTGACAAAATATTTTTCTTTATTAGCAAATCTATTAAATGGGCCTCGGCTAGTATCCGTGCAGTACATCTGTTGTTGTAATGGATATGAATTTCCTGAGCTATTCTCTCATTCCGTGAAGTACGAATAAAACAAGCCCAGCCCATTAACAAGGACTAAGCAAATGATCGTACTCTATCATTTTCAAAGGAACTGATGGAATGTGAAATGAGTTTCCTGGCAGTAAAACTGTATAGAACTATAGAAACGGAAGACAGACAGATAGAAAGACAGACAGACAATTAGCACAAATACACCGAGTTAAAGCTGAGCCAAAATTTCTCAATTCATTTTTCCGAGAAAATTTCTGAGATTTCTTTTAATTTTTCCCATCCCTCCGAAAGCAGCACTACTTGGTTGAATTTCCTCAGAATATATTGTAGTTGCTACACATCCATTCCTGCTCTTCCACCACCATTCCTTCCAGCCACCCTTCAGTCATGGAGTTGCCTCGGTTTTTCAGTATAGGATTGCTTGTCTCTCCCATCCTTTCTTGCCTTCAGGAACTCAAGGCAGCTCACTGCAGTTTTCAAAGAAGAAAGAAGCAAATGGATTGACTAAGCAGTGAAAGGAGAGATGGATAAAGACCCTGTGTGTGTGTGTGTGTGTGTGTGTGTGTGTGTACACAGCACAATCCTTTCTTCAGAATGTATTCATGTGTCTAGCTACCTATTCAAATGTATAGCCCACGTAAGAAAAGTCCTACTGGATCAGGCCAAAGGTCCATCTATTCCAGCATCCAGGATCTTCAGATGCCATGGTATTTAACTCCAAGTAGGTCTGCAATGATGTACAAGACTGAATCAGATAAGTGCTAGAGATGCAAAGAAGTGGAAGGAACGTTCTTTTATATGTGGTGGACTTGCAAAAGGGTAAAAGAATATTGGGAAATGATCCATAATGAATGGGGGGGGGAATGTTTAAAAGTACATTCCCCCCCCCCCAAAACCCAGAGTCCTTTCTGCTGGGGATAACTCAGACTAAAATTTCCAGGTGTCAAAAAAGGGTTATTTATGTATGCTATTACTGTGGCCCATGTTTTGTTAGCCCAAAAATGGAAAACACAGCAGAACTCCCCATTTTATCCTCAGAACAACCCTGTGAGGTAGGTTAGGCTGAGAGGCAGTGACTGGCCCAAGGTCACCCATTGGGATTCAAACCCTGGTCTCCCAAGTCCCAACAATATAGCTATGACACCACACAGTAGGGCTCAGCTGAGGCCTGAAACAAATTAAGAGGAATCCAGGCATGGGTTGAGTTGAATTGTGACAGTTGTAGATTGCCATGGGTTGGACTGAATGGCCCTGAGTAGTTCAGGACATTAGGGGAAAGAGACAGGTGGAAAAACCCACAAAAATGCCAGCACCTACCTGACTGCTGTCTGCATCTTCCTGAACAAAGATGAGAGCTCAGCACCATCCTACTCTCCTGACTCCCCAACCCTGAAACACCATTCCACTCAACAGACACATTGATCATGCAGGATGAACCTTCACAAGCACCCCCACCTCTGAAGTAATTTCAGAATGGGTGTGAGGTGGGTGATCCAAGAATCAGTCAGAAGGTGAATTAATTCAGGAGTTGTACTTGGGCCTTTAATACTGGAATGAATAAGCTAATGAGATATTTGTGGAGAACTGTAATCAAAATTTAATAAAGGGGGGAGGAACATAAAACATTCTAGCACATAGTAGGACATGGCTTCTGAGTGATGGGGAAATTATTTATTTTCACAACGTCATATTCAATGTTCAAGGTCCAAAATGTCATCTGCCAGGTGTAAATATGAGATGATTCTGTAAATCCCAGCTATTCTCTGTTCCAAATTTCAAGCCTCGCAATGCCTTTTACTTTTTGGTAATGCTATGTAAAATAAATGTATGAAAAAGCTTTCTGAGTTTTCATGTTGAAGGTGTGAAATTAGTTTTTGTATATCAGAGCATGTTTCTGATTGTTGGGGATTTGGAATATCAAGCAGCTTAACCATTGATGGCATAATTACTTCTGTTCTATTGTAGTGATGATAAAGAAATCCATATAGTAAAAAGCAGGGGGAAATAGATTGGTTATAGAATCTGCCATGTAAAATTCAACAGTGTTCTTTTTTAAGAACAAAAAACAAAAACCAGAGTGTTTGGTACTAAGAGCATTTGACGGAAATCCTTCTCGAAGGCACTGAATAGGTTTGTCATTCCATTCGTTCCTACTAATTTCCCCTCTGAGGCTCCTTTACGTCGCAGTTATCACAAATTCTCTATAATAACAAGATCATTTTGTTTACAAAAGCATAATCTTGCCAAACATTTGCATCACTAATGTAATTAAGTACTTGTGAATATGATTATGAGCACTACCTAATCTGAGGTTTAAGATTTTGCATTTCTGTGCAAGGGATAATTTTTTTCTGTCCCCCAATTTTAAGCAAATGCTTCAGGGTTCTATGACAGAGAGAGAGAAATAGAGAGAGAAGCTTGGCTGACATTGCTGCATTCAGAGTGGTTGAGCATTCTAAACTGAAGGGAATTATTTCACTAGAAGCCGACAGACAAACAAATAAATAATAAACTTGCCATCAATTTACATTTCAAAAAAAGGGGGAAATGCAAAACATAGGCAGAACCCAAGTTGCACTATGGAGCAATCTCTTATTGCTTATAGTATAGTCTGTATGAAATAGAAAAGCAACTATTTGGAATGGATTAGAAGCTTGACTTTGCTGCTGCTGCCTGTCTACCCACTATCTGCTGCTTGAGGCTATTGCCTCAGTTTGTCAAATGATAAGGCCCTACTTACAACGATCTTCTGAATTAGGTTCGGTTGATGGACTGGGCCAAAAACCATACAGTGAACAACATGGCTGAACAGGGGTTTGAACTTGGGTTTCCAAGTGGATTGTGGGGTGGAGGGGGTTCTTGTTGGCTGCCTTTGCTTTTTGCATCTTATAAAACTTCCTTAAACTCTAAACTCCTATCTTATTTGGAGACTGCAGAGTTGAGCGCCTTTTTTCAGTATATATTAAGAGTACTCCAGAAAGGGAAGACCAGAATTCTTGACCTATATACTTCACCAGACACTTAGCATACTTGACAGAAACTAAAGCCACCCTGAGTGCTATATAGTACTAAGTAGTCATCGTAATTGTGTTATTAAGGACTTCCCACTTCCTCCAATATTGAGGTTAAATGTTTTCCCCCCCACTGTGTGAACTGCCAGCCCCCAAGGACCACAAATCCTACTTCCATCAGGGACTCAGGAGTTCTTGACTGTGAACTTTCAATTGCAGTTGATTCCAGCAGGGCTGCAGTCAACACTCGCTTCAAATCCTGGCTTCAAATTAGGGCAGGGTTCAGCTCCACTAGGGAGCTCTGGCTTAGCACTACAGTGGTACCTCGGGTTACAGACACTTCAAGTTACAGACACTTCAGGTTACAGACTCCGCTAACCCAGAAATAGTACCTCAGGTTAAGAACTTTGCTTCAGGATGAGAAGAGAAATCACGTGGCAGCGGTGCAGCGGCAGCAGGAGGCCCCGTTAGCTAAAGTGGTGTCTTAGGTTAAGAACAGTTTCAGGTTAAGAATGGACCTCCAGAACGAATTAAGTTCTTAACCCAAGGTACCACTGTAATGCCATTTGGTGCGAGAAGACGTGGAAGAAGAAGAAGAAGAGTTTGGATTTGATATCCCGCTTTATCACTACCCTAAAAAGTCTCAAAGTGGCTAACATTCTCCTTTCCCTTCCTACCCCACAACAAACACTCTGTGAGGTCAGTGGGGTTGAGAGACTTAAGAGAAGTGTGACTAGCCAAAGGTCACCCGGCCAAAGGCCACCTGACACCAGGTGTGGGGAAAATTTGCCTCTTTTTTTGAAATAATATGGTACGGATTTATTTTCTGCATTTATTGACATTGTGGTTTTTTAATTGTTCTCCCCATGTTTTCCAAACTCTTACATTTATTGTTCATTCCAGAAATGCAATGAGCCATTCGGGGCACAATTTTGTGGGGAACTGGTATACAATAAACAGGCAATGTTGCTGAGGTGGATGTGACTTTGGGAAAATGGCCTCCTGGAATAAATGAGGACCTCCTGGTGGGGCTGAAGTTTCCCCGTATTGGGATCTGAATGTAAGCAAAGGTGCTCCTAATACTGACTGCCTTCCCTAAAGAAGCTCACCTGATGCCAACTTTCATATCTTTCTGACGCTGGGCTAAAGCTTTCTTATTTGCACTGACATGTTTTATAGATGCTTGTAGCTGTGATTTGATGGCCTTTTCTGAACTTTACTGACTCTTCTGATTATATGGCTGTTGCAGTTTTGTATTGCTCTTTTATTGAGTTTTATTGCACTTGGGGTTTTTATATTATTATTTTGAATTGTATGCTGACCCAGAACTCTTGTACCAAAAGGCCATAAATAAGTATATTAGTAAGTAAAAAAGGAATGGCTTCAAGACCTATCGTTGGCGTTTGTAGAAACAAAGGTAGTGGACATCTTGCTTATTGAAGCGCTATCTGTGAAACCTAGCTTCCTGGGTTTAAAAAAATAAAATAAAATAAACCTTTAGGCTTAAATCATATTAATGTAAAAGCATGCTTCTTGGTCCATTAAAGCTTAAATGGTGCAGATTGATATATTTTTCTCCTTCCACTAGTCTTCTTTAGTAGGTAATAATTTCTTAAGAAGATAATATTTTTTAAAAAACAAAACCAGTGCACTTTGAGATATGTTTTTAAAAATACGTCCGCAACAAATGTGCCTTGGGGTGCAGGCACATTTGGTTCCTTCTGTTTCAAATATTAAATTCATTTCTCCACATGAAAATCCATCAGCATTTCAGTGTGAATTTCATAATACATAACAGTTTTATGCATTTTTATGCATTTTATGCATTTTTGCCTAAAATACATTTTGGCAAAGCGCATTTCCCAAATACAATGCATTTTGTATGTTCATTTCACCCATGTGGATATCTTTATATGCATATTACCCTAAGATCATATAAGCATATGTAGTATATATTTGCATACATTACTTGAAATATGGACAAGTGTGGATTTTGAAGGACAGATGAATTTCAGTTTGTGTATTGGTTCGGAAAGTGTGGATTTGGTAAGTTCACCTTTAGATGTGAATGGAAACAATTTTCTCCCCCATATCTACCTGTGGCTACTCTGTCGAATGACAGGGCCAGTCCTGGAAAAACAACACACACAGATGTTCCCATAAAATCACATGCAGTCTTTGTTGGGTAGCAGTTAGAGTGTTGGACTAAGACACAACAGACTGAGATTCTAGTGGCCATGAAGCTTGCTGGGTGACCTTGAGCCAGTCACTGTCTTTCAGCCTTAACCTACCTCACAGGTTGTTAGGATGAAATGGGAAGAGGGGAGAACCACAGGTGCCACCTTGAGCTCATTGAAAGGAAAGGTGGGCTATCAAGTCCAGATGAAACGAAACATCACTTTGAAATGCAGCTGTAATTGTAAAAGCTTGTTCCTCTGATATGCGCTGGGTCTGTATGTATTTTGAAAACCAGAGGATTGTCTCTCTTTTCCCTCTTTCGCCCCTCTTTCCCCATCACTTCTGTTTGGGGGAGATTCCTCTGTCTGTGCCACTAGATAACCATGCTATATTTTAAAAGAGCTCATCATTTATATAGAAAGGCAAGAGTTGAAATGAAAAGGTGCAGAAGAAAACAGCACTCATAAAATTGTGGGGTGGGGGGGGGAGCAAAGTGCTAGATAGCAGCAAGATGACATAACATCTATCAGTAAAATGAAACAGCTGTCTTGGGCAACAAAGATAAAGAGCAAATGCCTTCAGAATGGAAGAAACTCTGAGCCACCAGATAATGATTGAAACTTAAAACACCCTCTTTGTAAAGAGAGCAAATTGAATGTTGAGCATTAAGCTGCTACTGTGTGTGTCCAGACCAACAAGATTGTTCCTCTTTCTACTATTAACTATAGTACAAGGACAGCATGCCAGTTTATGTGCCCCATGCTGGGATTTGTCACTGGTTGTACCCTATTGTATTTTACACACACACACACACACACACTTTAAAGTCATTATAGAGGTCTGATTGGCTGGGATAGATGCTTCTGTCATCTTGGTAATGCAGGACTGAATTTAGGGGTGAGTAATATAGGAGATCACTCAACAGCTGGAATAAATATTGCAAGCAACTCATATTTACCCGTAACACAACAGTTCTATGCATGACTGCTGAGAAGTTTGTCCCAATGAGCTCACAGAAAGGGCATAGAAGATTGCAACCAGAATCTGGCCATTATTGTGTTGTCCTTAAAAAATAAATAAATACAAAAAAAAAACAAGCAACCTGTATCTGTAGTGCTAGAAAAATCAGTCAATGTTGTTATTTGATTCTTTTTCACTTTTTTATTATTATAATAAAGCAATAAGGTGTAAAAAAAATGGGTTTTTTAAATGAATTTTATTTTTCCAAATGTAATATAAAAAGGAGAGAAATATTGTCCGCTGATATTAACAAAGAGAGTAGAGCTGTGTGTCATCAACATATTGCTCATAACATACTACACAGCTCCAGATGAACCCATCCAGCTGTTCCATGTAGATCTTAAACAGCATGGGGGATAGAACTGAACCCTGAGGAACCCTACATTGAAGGCTCCACAGGGCCAAACAGAAATGGCCCTAGAAATGGCCATCCAAGTAGGACAGAAACCTACTTAATAATGCTACAATAGTGTAACATTTCATAACATGTAAATATACATATTGGTTTAGTGTTTAAGCATAAAACTCTATGGCTGTGTGCATAGGTGGCTCTTGGGTAATTCACAAAATACAGAGTCCATTCATAAAACACAGTGTTCATTCATAAAGTAGTAACATAAATATCCATTGCTACATATTGGGTGTATATTTCAGCGGTTCAATGTTCAAATTTATGACCATGCTGTAGTGTAGTGCTTATGTGACTGTGAATAAAAGGTGGTTGAGCTGATTGTCTCAGGGTTTGGGAGGGAAGAGGTGACAAAACTGATTTCTAATAAGTGCTCCCCTTTATTTCCATAACAAGTCCTTGAGTCTGTACTCTGAATGGTGACACCAGGGACCTAGAAGGTGCAGGGCTTGTCAGTCCAACCCCTGCACAGTCTCATCAGGGCTGACCTTAAGGCAATTGGAGCAATTTGGCCAAATTGGGCCCTGCAGGCTGCTCCTAAGGGGCCCCCTGCACCAAGGCAGTCTAGATGGATTTTATTTACAGTATATCTATAAGATTTTGCAGACTTTGGCTGTGAACTGGGGCCCTACCAAAAAAAAAAAAATTCAAGTTGCACCTCACTGCTTCAAATTGGGCCCCACTGGCTAGCCCTGAGTCTAGTAGTTGCTGGGCCTGAGTTGCCCTGCCCTTGCATGAAGTCTTGGGTTTGCTATTTTGGGAGAGGGGAGACGGCGGCACTGGGGAGCGGGAGGTCTGGTGAGCCCCCCTAAACTTAGAGACCCAAGTTGCCCTGCCCTCACATGAAGTCTTGGGTTTGCAATTTTGGGAGAGGGGAGACTGCCCACTGGGGAGTGGGAGGGCTGGTGAGGCCCCCTAGATTTAGTGGCCCTAGGCTTTAGCCGGCACTGATCACAGAGTAAGAGAATGCAGGGGTGCCTCGCAAGACGAAATTAATCCATTCCGCGAGTCTCTTCGTCTTGTGGTTTTTTCGTCTTGCAAAGCACGGCTATTAGCGGCTTAGCGGCTATCAGCAGCTTAGCGGCTTAGCAGCTATTAACGGCTTAGCGGCTTAGCGGCTATTAACGGCTTAGCAGCTTTAAGAAAAAGGAAACAAACTCGCAAAAACTCGCAAGACGTTTCGTCTTGCGAAGAAAGCCCATAGGGAAAATCGTCTAGTGAAGCGACGCAAAAACCGAAAAACCCTTTCGTCTTGCGTGTTATTCGTTTTGCGAGGCATTCGTCTTGCGGGGCACCACTGTGGTATCATAGCTCAGAGAAAGTATAGGCCCCAGGTTAAATCCCCAGCATCTCCAGGTAGGGCTGGGAAAGACTCTTAACTAAAATCCTTGAAAGCCACTGCCACTCAGTGCTTCTTCTTCTTCTTTGGCAATCACTCGTAGCCAAGTAAGATTGTCTTCCATGAACACAGTTTTAACAGTGAGTCCGTAAGTGACTGTGGAGGCTGCTTCTGGATCCACATGTCCTTCCACAGTGGGGACATAGGTTTCCGGGTGGGAGTTGATCACGATGAAGGTTTGCCAAGCGTGCATTCCTCTTAGCATGTTTCTCCCTTTCGTCCTGAGTTCGAGCGTCTTCAAAGCCCATGACACCTTTGGTAAAGGCTGTTCTCCAATTGACATACTCACGGGCCACAGTGTTTCCCAGTTGTTGGTGTTTATAATACATTTTTTTAAAGATTTGCTTTGAGAGAGTCTTTAAACATCTTTTGTTGACCACCAGCATTAGACTTTCCATTTTTAAGTTTGGAATAGAGTAGTTGCTTTGGAAGATGATAATCAGGCACAACATGACCAGTCCAACGAAGTTGATGTTCAAGAATCATTGCTTCAACACTGGTGATCTTTGCTTCTTCCAGTACACTGGCATAGGTTTGCCTGTCTTCCCAAGTGATGTGTAAAATTTTTCAGAGACACCGTTGATGGAATCTTTCGAGGAGTTGGAGATGGTGTTTATAAGTGGCCCATGTTTCACAAGCATACAGTAAGGTTGGTAGTACAGTGCTGAGCTAGGTGGACCAATCATCTTAGTCAGTATATAGCAGCTTATTGTGTTCCTTGTTCTTGGGATGCTTGTATTCTTTCCTTCCCACATCAGTAGATCAATGATGCCAGACATGACAAGATCAATTGATCCTAGTGGTGCATTGGTGGTGTAGGAATATATTGCATGAAGTCCAAGTCCTGGTCTGGATACAAGATCTGTGTCTTCCACAACCCTTCCCCAAGTTAAACAGAGAAAACCGCTGCATGCATGGCAGAGATATCTCTTCATTGTTATCTGGTTTTTGGGTAGATTACCCATGCAGGACTGGGCACATATATTTAGGGACTTGAAATGCTTTAGAGATGGAATTACTAAAATTCCAATTAAGTCAAAATTAGTGTCAGCTCCCTGAAAGATCCCCTTTAAATTAAGTAAGCGAACAAGAATTAATGTATTGTAGCCAGGATGAAAATATAATTTTAAATGCGCTGCAGCAGATGAAGCAAAATAATCATATTTCAAACATTATGTCATTAAAGTTGATCAGCATGATTAGCTTTGATTGGGTAAGAAATGGCCAAACATGGCAAGTAATATATCTGTCCAAATAAATAGCTAAGAAATCTTTATATTTCTTAAATGGATGCTATGTACACACAAACGAGATTCACAAAAATGCCCTGCTGTCATGATGACAGGTCCCTACTGCACATCACTCCTAAAGTCAAAGCAAAATCAGTTTAAATGCCACAAGCTTTGATATGATAGCACTGGCTCAATGCATTTTCCATGTCAGTTCTGATAGGGTTCTTTTTACAAACTGAACCATTTCTGCACAGGGATGAAAGAAGGCATCCAATTTCATTCTGCCCTGTGCTCTCCACATTTAGCACTGTTTCTGTTCCACTGCAGTTCAGCTTCTGATACAAACTACGTTATTTGTCTCATTGTCTGGAATTTACATAATTAATTACGTAAAGAATAACATTTTCATTACGTTATTCCACACCATTTCAATGCAAATGAATCCTAATGCAAATTTAGACTAAGAGATTGAGGCCTTTAATATTATTCTTTCAAATAAAGCTGTCACTCATCTGTTGTGCGAGATCCATTTATTTATTTATTGGGTTTACATACTGCCTTTCTGGCAAGGCAGCCGTGGCAGTTTACAGTTGCCTAGTCTCTGTGTCCCTCACAGCCTCAATCCTGCTATTTGAATTCTCTTGAAAAGGTAAAGAGGTAAAGGGACCCCTGACCATTAGGTCCAGTCGTGACCAACTCTGGGGTTGCGGCGCTCATCTCGCTTTGCTGGCCGAGGGAGCCGGCGTACAGCTTCCGGGTCATGTGGCCAGCATGACTAAGCCGCTTCTGGCGAACCAGAGCAGTGCACGGAAACGCTGTTTACCTTCCCGCCGGAGCAGTACCTGTTTATCTACTTGCACTTTGACGTGCTTTTGAACTGCTAGGTTTGCAAGAGCAGGGACCGAGCAATGGGAGCTCACCCCGTCGCAGGGATTCGAACTGCCAACCTTCTGATCTGCAAGTCCTAGTCTCTGTGGTTTAACCCACAGTGTCACCCACGTCCATGAATTCTCTTGCACTTGATTTGAATAAATGGCACAGCTTAGAGTTTGGGGCATTTTATCTGTCATATCATATCATATCCCTGGAGTGCATAACTAAAACAAGTAAAACAAGGGAAGGAACATGTATAGCATAAATATACCACAAGGATAAAAAGACTAAAAAGTCCACATTTACACCTGACTCGAAAGCTCTTTGAAAACCAGTAGCGTGTGTCATTCCTCCCCGCTACCATAATGGTGGCACTACCACAAAGAAGGAGCTACTGTAGATCACAGCTGGTGCAGCTGTGGCACCCCAGTTGTCAGGCTAGAGATCCCATCATCCCTGACCACTGGACATGCTGGTTGGGGGGTGGCCAACATCTGGAAAGCCTCTGAAACCTCATTACTAGATTTTATGGTTGCTTGTCATACTTCTGACATTGGGTCCCTTGCACCATCCTCTCAATTCACAGGGTGGGGTTGGGGAAGTATGCAAGGACATCATATATCTTTGTGGTATGCAATTCTGGCTTGTTTCCGGAGAAAGAAAACTATTGAGCACAAGCCATTGCTTGTAATTTTGGGGCAGAGTTTAACCGGAACCCTAGAGTAGATCAGATAAAGTAAAATATTATATTACATAAAGGTAATATTTTGTATAGCATGAATCTCCCTCATTATGAATTACCACAGGCCGTTACTACTGTTCTGCATAAAATGAAGTGGAGGCCCTACAAAACGGTGCATAAAGAATAAAATTAACAATATAAGCTGCAGGAGACAAAGTCATGTAGCCACTTGCTACCTGACTACATGACTTAGTACAAGACTGAAACTGAAAGTGCTGGAGGGCTAATACAGCGGTACCTCGAGTTAAGAACTTAATTCGTTCTGGAGGTCCATTCTTAACCTGAAACTGTTCTTAACCTGAGGTACCACTTTAGCTAATGGGGCCTCCCGCTGCTGCCGTGCTGCCGCCACGCGATTTCTGTTCTCATCCTGAAGCAAAGCTCTTCCCCCCCCCCCCCAGTTTCCACATTTATTCAAAACTCATCATTTTTAAAAAGCAGCATTAAAATCCAATAAATGGTGATGAAGAGGCAGAGGTAGAAAACAAAGACCACAAAGCATCTGTATGCTGGTCTTCCCATGTGTCTTTCATTAAATTTGAATTTTTGTTCTCTTGTATGCTTCAGAAACCCCCAAAATCAGAATTTGCTTCGCTGGTCTGAAATAACTGCAACAGTGCTTGTGTTGATGAGCTTTGTACATTTTTTGTTTCTTCTGGAATAGGTAGTTCAT
Source organism: Podarcis gaigeae (assembly GCF_964106915.1). NCBI lineage: Eukaryota > Metazoa > Chordata > Lepidosauria > Squamata > Lacertidae > Podarcis > Podarcis gaigeae. Next base: position 30,864,776 of record NC_139688.1, read on the forward strand.
CAGCCTGATGTAAACTGAAGCAATGTTCTTAACCCAAGGTACTATTTCTGGGTTAGTGGAGTCTGTAACCTGAAGTGTCTGTAACCCGAGGTACCACTGTACACTTCATTTGGATTAATGCAATACATTAAGTGCAGGAAGGAGTGTTGAGCCACCCACCGCTAGGGGCTAAAACAAAAAAACAACAAAAACCACACTTGGAGAATATTCTGGAAACTGCTACAGGTTTCCAAACTTTGTCCTCCATTATATCAGACAAAAGTATATTTGACATCATTCGGTTTGCTAAAGTCTTTCATATCCTGAAGGACAATCCATTGTATTAATGTGTGATGTCGTGCAATTTATCATGCCGCAGGAACAATACTAATCACCCCTCTTGCTTGCATCAGCCATCACTCTTAATGTATCTGAATCAATCTAAGCTCATTTATATTAATCGTGACTTGTTTGTATAGAAAAATGTCAAACAAGAGTAATATGCATAGGTGCCATGCTACAAGGCAGCGCATTATAAAAGGGAGAGGTGGCTCTATGCAACTTTAAAAGATGGGGATCTTTCAGAGCCATTTAAAAATATGTGTGCCTAACACTTGCGCTATCGAGCCTACAGGGGCATCCAGTGTGAGCCATACACATGCCTAGTCTGATTCCAGGGGGTGGGGCTTAAGGTGGAGCCTGTTGAGGACCACCCACCCTCCCTCTGGCCTCTTTACAATTCCAGCATCCATCCATCCTTCATGGCATCCATTAGCCAGATGCCTCAGAGCCAAATTTTTCAGCTGCCTCAGAGACGTATTTTTCGCTCTATAGGACACACCTGACCATAGGACACACCTTGTTTTAGAGGGGGAGAACAAGAAGAAAAAAAATCTCCCCCTCTCTACTCAGTGCCCCTTCAGCAAAGTGGCAGGAGAAACAGAGCCCCTTCCATTTCTCTTCCCATTTCGCTGAAGGGGCGCTGCACAGTTTTCCCTCTCTGCTGAAGCCAAGAGAGTCTTGCTCTCCTGGCTTTTGCAAATGGAACCTGAAGCCTCCGGAGCGCAGCGGGAGCTCCTGCAGCACTCCGGAGGCTTCAGGTGGCTATCCCTGAAACCTGGAGAGCAAGAGGGGTCGGTGCGCACTGACGCCTTGCACTCTCCAGGCTTCATCGAAAGCAACGCAAAGCCTCCAGAGCACGGAGGGAACACTCCCTCTGCGCTTCGGAGGCTTCGCATTGCTATCGCTGAAGTCAAGGAGCCTGCATTCATTCCATAAGAGGCACACACATTTCCCCTTAATTTTTGGAGGGGGAAAAGTGCATCTTATAGAGCATTATGGGCCAGGAAGCAAATTGACATCTTTTCCTTCTATTTCCCCACTGCCTACTCTGGATTGTTTCCATTGTGGTTGTTGGTTTTCTGTAGTGTTGATATAGGACATTAGTTAGGTCAGTTTGGCCACATTTGGGCAGGTAGGTGTGTGTGTGAATATGACAGGCAGAGTGAGGTAAGCATTCTTACTTACGCTTCATTGGTGAAAAGTGAGTTATAGGACCCCTTGGCTGGGTAGGGATTGTCACTGAGATCAAACACAGTTGCCATTCAGAATCTTCTCCATGAGATTTGATGTTCTTTCTGTGGCATTACCCTCTCCTTCTTACAAGCGTTTCAGGAAACTCCACCAGGCTAACAGTTTCTTTTCTGAGAATACTTCCAGAATTATGAAAGAGGTGGGAAAGAGCTGCGCAGGACCAAATGCCAAGGGTTACAACTTTCAAGGAGAATGAAAGAAGTCAAAAGTTATTCAGTATGTGAAACTGAAGACTACAATAGACAGAAAGACATTTTTAAAATATCAAAAAGAGATCTTTGTATAAAAATGAACAAAGGTAACACAATGCTTGGAATCAAATGGTCTGTTGCCGGTAATTGTATAGTCTGAAACTTTCAGATATCTAATCACGACAAGTTAAAGGCCTTCCTTCCTCAAATATAGAGTTTTCAATGTCAGTGTAGCTACTTCTGTTTGGATTCTGTGTTTATTCCAAATTGGCACCGCTGATATGATGCTGATGTGACTTCTGATTTTTCACAAAGACTTTATGATTAGATCTTCTTGTATCAAACAGCCATTTCCATTACTGCATGAGGTCTATTTAAGAAGACGTAGGGGGAAATAAAGAAACCATCTAGGCCATTGCTTAACAACCACCTACAGCTCCCCTATCACTTCAAGGCCATACCATGAAGAAACAGGGGGTCCATATGGATGTTTTCCTAGAATAGTCCCCACAACCATTATCTGCTTGGTGAGTGGTCAGTAGGGAATCTACAGTGCCACAAATAACAAATTTAATCAATGTAGTCAGCTATGAGGAGGCTGCAAGCAGAGGCAATCAGTTCCTGTCTGGCATAGAAGCAGATAGCAAAATATGGAGGAAAAGAAGGAGGTGGGGGGGATACATCACTATAACATTGCATTAAATTGTATCTTGAGTCTTCTTCTGGGTGCGATGGCAAAATTGCATTTCATTTAAAACCATCTACATTATTTACTTCTCCAAACAGAATTTGTAACAGAAATGCTGATATAATGCTAAGCAAAGATATGTAAACATGATGTTCAGTTGACAAAGAATTGCTACAGAGATGTCATATCCGCTCACCTCAAGTCAGTGAAACAAAGATCTTTCACCATGCAGAGGTTTTTTTCCCTGCTGAAACCTGTTTTCCATAGTCTGACATTTCATTTTTGTTTGCACACAATTTGTGTCTCACTGATTAAATAATTCCCCAGATCGCCTCAATTCTGTCATCTGCATTTGTAGCTAGGCATAACAACCAACTTGTTGTTGTTTTCTATCAATTTACATATTAAAAGCAAATGAAATAGGCTTATTCCAAAGAAAGCAACAAGTATGGTTGTGATGTTTTTAAAAAAAATAAAATCAGAGGAACTAAGCACTAATGAAAACTGTGTATTTCTGTGTTTCTCTAGGGCAAGTAAGACTTTGCTTCAAGTGTCATTTAAATTTGTGGGAGTCTTTTATGCATCTAAATGCATAGCAAGATGTTATTGAGACAGTTCCAGATTTTGTGTAGTATGTGGAAACACGCACATCTCTACCTTATGCTATTAAACTGTTTTCGAACATCAAGCTCAGAATTATCTACTCCAAGAATAATGAACGTGATGTCCTCAGGACATTGCTGAAATCCACCTTTCATCAGCCTCACCCTCCATGGCAAATCCAGGGTTCACGTGAACAGTAGTCCAACAACATTCCGGCTACCTGTGGTCTACTCTAACTGCCAACAGGCTGTCAGGCAGAAGTCTTCTAGTCCCCGATTCTTTCTTAATTAGAGATGCCAGGAATGGAACCTGGAAACTTCTGCATACAAATCATGTGTCCTTTCTGGGAAATGATATATAATGAATTGGGGAAAAAATGTTTAAAATAACGTTTATTTAAAAAAACAACCAGAGGCTTTTCTATTAGGAATTGTAGGTGCTGATATTCCAAGGGAGCAGAAAAGACTTTTAATGTATGCGGCGACAGCAGCACGGATGCTACTAGCCCAGAGATGGAAAGAAGATATCGTCCCTACCAGAGAAGAATGGCAAATTAAACTGTTGGTCTATCCAGAAATGGCAAAATTGACTGGGAAGTTCAGGAACCAAGAAGACCAAAACTTCAACAAGGAATGAGAAAAATGTATAATTTATCTTGGAGACCGCTGTAAGCAGATGGAAACATTAACAGGATTGCAGTAACACTTGTAATGTAACGAGTACTATGGAGATAATGGAGTTGTAAAAAATAATAATGGATGACTGAAAAAGATGCAGTAGAAACAGTTTAACAACAGAACCCACGAAGCGGAAGGTGGGAAGTCCAGAGGAATCTTTTAATTATGGATGTGTGTTCTGGTATTATTATAATTTTATATTTGTAAAACAAAAAGGGAAACTATTAAAAAACAAAAACAAATCACGTGTCCTACCACTGAACTATGGTCCCTACGTGCCTATAAAAGGTGTTCCTGTGCTCTGTATGGAGTTCTCTCTCCCCCCTTGCTCCAGCATCAGTATCAGCTTCTCTTAGTGCTGGGGTGGGGAGAGCCTCCCTTCTCAGCCTGCCAACCCAGTGCTGTGCTTTACTTGGCTCTTAGCTCATTTAGCCTACCTAAAGATTTACAGTTATTTCCCCATAAAGTACCTGGTGCATTAGGGATCTTTTTATGAACTTGGAGGTCACAGAATACATACAGTAAAGGTAACACTGATTTTAAAAATCCCAGACAAAAGAATGGGAGGGAGACATTTTAAGTAATGGTTAATCTCTAAGTCAAAAGAAGAAGCTACAGAAATGTGTATTCTGAGAATAATAATAATAATAATAATAATAATAATAATAATAATAATAATAATATATTTATAACCCACCCATTTGGCTGGGCTTCCCCATCCACTCTGAACAGCTTCCAACAAAATATTAAAATACAGGAATCCGTCAAACATTAAAAGTTTCCCTAAAAACATAAGAAGAACCTGCTGGATGAAGCCAATGGCCCATCTAGTCCAGCATCCTCTTCTCTCAGGGGTGGACCAGATGAAGAATTCAAGCACAAGAGTCCTCTCCCCTCTTGTGGTTTCCAGCAACTGGTATTGAAAAGTATTCCTGCTTCCAGCTTGTAGCCATCAACAGCTCTCTGCTCCATGAATTTCTCTAATCCTCTTTTAAAGTCATCCAAGTTGGTGGCCATCACAGTCTCCTATGGGAGTGAGTTCCATAGTGTTAACTAAAGGAGGTAAAGGACCCCTGGACGGTTACGTTCAGTCAAAGGCGACTATGGGGTTGTGGCGCTCATCTCTCTTTTCAGGCCAAGGGAGCCGACATTTGTCCACAGACAGCTTTCCAGGTCATGTGGCCAGCATGACTAAACTGTTTCTGGTGCAACAGAATACCCTGACAGAAACCAGAATGCACAGAAACGCCATTTACCTTCCTACTTGCTTTTGAACTGCTAGGTTGGCAGGAACTGGGACAGAACAGTGGGAACTCACCCCGTCGCAGGGATTCGAACCGCCGACCTTCCGACTGGCAAGTCCAAGTGTGGTTTAGACCACCCGCATAGTTTTAACTTGGGTATTCTCTGTGTTTTGCGTTATTATACTCTTGGGTATTCCCTGTCTTTGCGTTATTATGATCTCACCTTTGAAAACAGATTCAAAATGTGTAAGGAGAAGGTGCTGAATAATATCAAAAGTTCTGTCCAGGGACTCTTTTCATCAGCTTCCAGAGATATGCAAGAGAGCACCACTATCATCATGAAACTAGGACAACATTTCCGCATAAGGTTACCAAATATTACCTGAAGAGTATATTATAGCCCTGTTATTAAGACGAAAAGGCATGTTTCACCGTGAGCACCTCCATCTACCCTGAAAACAGCAGTCACCCTCCCTTTAGCTTCTAAATGAGATAAGACAAAGATTCTCATACTCTCATTCTGCCCTAGAGCAAAACGACTACTGAGATGGGAAAAACTATAAATCTCTTGAAAGCCTGTAACTTTTATTTTTGCTGCAGCTGCAGATCTTTGCAGTGAAAAGCAGCTGGAACATTTCCTCCCCTCTTCCAAAGATCCTGTGCACCTGAAGGCAGAAGTTAGATCATAGTTTTAAGGGGCTTTTTATTTATTCATTTATTTACAAGAATATTTATAAAGTGTCAACTCGTTAAACAAAATCATGGCCATTAAGACGTTAGAAAAATTTAAATTTGTTACTAGTCAGAGCCGTGCACATGTTGTGGTCAGTACCCCCCACCACCACAAGATTCTCCAAGCTTTTTGTGCTCTAAATGTACTATATTTATTGCTTGGGACAAGATCTCAGGGACCTCCTGTGTTCCCACCCTTCATACATTGAGCTCAAGATAGCATACATACATAATCCTCCTCCTTATCTTCACAGTAGCTATTGCTACTATGATGGCCAAGTTGCACTGAGCCCAATGGAAGAAAGAGTGTGTGGGGTGGCCTAAATGCAGCTCAAAACCAGGTGAGCAATATAGTTTCACATACATAGGATTAATGTAAATATATATTACATATACCCTCAGATTTCCAATATCACTAATTTAAGGGAGAACACTATAACTGAAATAATAGGCCAGTGATGTAAGATTTTAAAGTATAGGAAAGGTATGCAAATACTACAAATAATTGTTGGGGGTGTCTGATTTCCAGAGCTGTTTACAAACCTATCTAGTAGCATTATTTGAAAATATGTGCTTATTAGGGAAAGGGGTGTATCCAAGAAATAATGTGTGCACACGATACTACTAAGCCCATTCCCATTTCTTGCTGGGTACTGCTTTAAGGAGATTTGAAATTAACACTGACATAACATTAATTGTGGTAAAGATGATAGAATGTCAGCCAATGTATACTGATGGTTCTATTTGGAGGGTATGGAAGTTAATAGACATGGTAAAGTTAGGAGATATAGTTTGTTTATAATAAGGAAGACAACTGGTAAACCACCCTGTAGAGCAGACATGGGGGACCTGTTCCTTTCCAGATGTTGCTGGACTCCAGTTCCCATCATCCCTGACCATTGGCCATGTGGCTTGGGCTGATAGGAGCTGGAGTCCAGCAATTTCTATATGGCCACAGGGGCTGGACTCCAACAATGTTTGGAGGGCCACAGGTTCCCCTATCCCTGCTGTAGAGCAATGGGCTCCATTTACACCGTGTGTAAGCAAAAATATGGCCCCAAAAACCTTATCTATAATTTTGTTTTCTAGAATGGGGAAAAAAATAAATATAATTTGAAAGGTACAAGTAAGCATTGATTGGGCAAACATTTATATTAATAATTAAAGATGTCAATGAGGAACAAATAGCATTATTTCCTGAGGAACGCATGCTGCCCTGTGCTTAGCAGGACCAGGTTGAGGAAAGCAGAAATAATAGAAAAGTTAATGTATCTTACACGCAAAAAGAGCCACCGGGCCTACTTTGGTAGGAAATCAGGAAACAGCATGGGACAACCCTAAGAGTCCTGCTGACAAGTTGAAGATGGATGAGGTACGACGATTTCCCAAACTAATCAGCCGAAAGCCTAGAAATTTAGCTGAGGAAAGGATGTGGAAATAAGATCTGAAGGCTTGGGATGAGACTTTGGGCTATGTTCCTGTTTACCGCTAGACACAGATCCACAAGGAAAAAAAAATCTGTTAATTTGCTTCCCTACCCCCTCATCCCCAAGTGTTACAGTATTTCAAGCTGCAGCTTCACTATACTTCTAAGAGTCCATTTTCAACTTTGATGTGCAACATAATATACATTATTTCAACTGCCAAATCATCAGTCATTCTCCAGACATGTTTTGTTTCATTTATCTATCCCAACCCCCGGCTAATGGGCAAACTAGAATCCGTTGTGGAAGCATGACACAATTTGGGTTGTGCCAGCTTTGGCTATGGGTCCAGTTCACATGTCATGTTAAATGAGAGATAGGAGCCTCAAGTCTGGAGGCCAAGCAAACCCCCCCCCCCCAGAACTCCCCCTTTGGCCCTTCTTCCAAGGCTACATCCCCTCTCCAGCCACACATCCCTCTGCAGGACACAACGCTCAGCTGCCTAGCTTGGCATCCTCCTTGAGGTCGGAAAGTGCAACTTCCAACATATATGAAAACATAATAAAGCATTAAACATTTGAAAGCTTCCCTATACAGGACTACCTTCAAACGTCTTCTGAAGGTTGTACAGTTACTTATCTCCTTGGCTCATGGGGTCACATAACTCCATACCCTCCAACATTTCTCTGATGAAAATTGGGATAGCCTAAGGAGAAGTGGGACATTCTGGGATCAAATCAGAAACCGGGGTGGCTTCTGTAAATCCAGTACTGGGTAATAGGGACACTTGGAGGGTTTGTGAGTGTGTGCGGAAACTAGCCTACTGAGCAAAGGTAAAATGCACATTCATTGCTCTGACTACTTTTGCCTCTGGGTCAATTACGAGTATAAGAAGATTGCCCGGGGGGGGGGAGTATTATTATGATTATTTGAATTTTTATACTGCCCTACACTCGGGGGTCTCAGGGCAGTTCACAGAATAAAATCAAGATGTAAAACCATAAAATAACTAATAAAAACAAAAACAACCCTCCCAACACAAAAAAAACACATTTTAAAAGGGCATAGGATATAAATCAGATCAACCAAAGGCCTCATTAAAAAGGAATGTTTTTGCCTAGCGCCTAAATGTGTATAATGAAGGCACCAGGTGAAATTCCCTGGGGAGAGCATTCCACAGATGGGGAGCCACTGCAGAGAAGGCCCGTTCTTGTGTTGCCACCCTTCGGACCTCTTGAGGAGGAGGCACATGAAGAAGGGCCTCAGAAGATAATCTCAGGGTCTGGGTAGGTTCATATGGAAAGAGGCGGTCCTTGAGGTATTGTGGTTCCGAGCCTTTTAATGTGAATGAGCATGCCGCTCAAAACTCCTCAGTTCACTCCTACCCTTCTCCTTCTGTTGCCATTGTAAAGAGGAAACAAGAGGCTGGCTTTGTGTTATATGAGGACCAGAGCTTGTGGTGTGTTTCTCCCCAAACAAGCAGAAGCCATGGTTTCCACTTGGCACACTGCTTGTGGTTTGTTTAGGGGAACTAAACCATGACTGCTGGTTTACCAGGATACAAAGCCAGCCTCTGGTTCGCTTCCTCCTTGGAAGCAAGAGCAAGGGAGGAACAAAGCTGGGTAGGGCTGAGCAGCTTGTATCAGCAGGCTGCTCCTTCACATTAATCCAGTACTCGCTGCTTCATAAGGTGTCGTGTGGACCAGACTACAGCGAGGCAGAGAGTGCAACTCTGGTAGGAACGAGAAAGGAACTGAATTAAGGGTGCCAACTTGAATAGAATATTTGGTGGCACCAGGTAAGCCCTGTCTTGCATCACTGATCAAAAGAAATCACACACACACACACACACACACACAGTATTTGAATGGCAATGCACATCAACTGAGGGAGCAGCCCCCTAAAATATTTTATGGGTGGTTGAAGGGACCTCAGTCCCTAGAAGCTGGCTTCTATGAACTGAATCCCCTCTACCCAAACTCACTCCTCAAAAAAGTTCACCTCCCTCTCAAAAAAGGGCAAAGCCATAGATCAGAGGAAGAGCATGTGTCTTGCATGCAAAGGGTTCAATCTCTTGACATCTCCAGGGAGTCCCTGTCTAGAACCCTGGAATGCCACTGCCAGTCAGTGTAGACTCTATTGAGCTAGGCCAACAGTTTTCTGGCTTGGTTTAAGGCAGCTTCCTATGTAATTCTATGTAATCCCCAGCTACCTTTTTCCCCAGTGGGTCTCAGGCCCCCACTGTAGAAAAACAACTGAGCTGAAGCAGCTGGGGGGTGATGGGGCAGAGTATCATTTCCACCTGTGCTTTCCATGCTGCCCTTTGAATAGCCCCCACTGCACCCCCTGTTTTATATGAATTTGGTGGCAACCTGACTCAACCTGACTCCCAGCTCCGCCACTGCGACATTAACCTTAGCCCTAAATTGGCCTCTCAAACGACACTCGGTTTTCTCTTCCTTTTCTTTGTCCCCCGCCCCTCACAAAAAAGTAATTTAAAACTGTTGGCAGATTCATTCTTCCTTTCTTCGTGACCTAATTCACGCTGCATCCTAATGGTACAAAAGTAAATGAATCACATTTCTATCTAATTATTGTACGCGGAGTGAGCCAGCATTTGCATTTCCCATCTAGGAGTGCGCAAGGACACGCTTCAGGAAACTCTCTTCACCTCATCCTCGGTATAGGCATACATTCCCCTCTCTTTTTCTTTTCTAATTTTTAAAGCAAATAGAAGACAATCAAGTGGCAAGTCTTCTGCTGCTATTATCTCAATTTCTTCGTTTGGACACCGTTTTCAGGTATCTCTGGGCACAATCTTGCAAATGGTAGCTGGGCTTTAGATCCTATTGTAAGCAGTGTCTGATTGGTTTCAATTCGTACATAAGAACATAGGAAGCTTCCTTGCATTGAGTTAGACCGTTGGCCCATCCTGCTCACTAGCAGTGACTCTCCAGAGTTTCAAACAAGGGTCTCTCCCAACCGTACTCAGAGATGCTTGGGACTGAAGCATACAAATACTACCACCGAGCTATGGCCCCTGGCTATGGCATATGTGTTTCTTAACTACTGTATTTTTCACTCCATAAGACACACCTGACAATAAGACACAACTAGTTTTTAGAGGAGGAAAACAAGAAAAAAAAATATTCTGAACGAAACAGTGGGTGCATGATTTCTGCGGTTCATGCTGTGGCCACAGACATGATATGTGATTTGACGGTGAGTTTGACATAGCCCAATGCAAAAATCCTGAGGATCCATGTGGATCCGTGCTTTGTAACCATGATTTTGCGCCATTGCGGCCCCACGAAACAGTGGATGCGTTATTTTTTTGGTGCAGGCTGTAGCCATGGACATGCTATGTGATCTGATAGTGAATTTGGGGTGACCCAATGCAAAAATCCTGAGGATCCATAGGCTTTTACCTGCCCCTCCCAGGCAGCCTCCTTTATCGCTAGCCTCCCTTATCTCCCTCCCGATAGCTTGCCAATCAGCTGTTTCCTTTCAACACCCCCGTCCCCCTAGTTTGCCTTAGTGTCTTTTCCTTAACTGGAGCAGTTTTTTGCTCCTCCTTTTCTTCTAATTTCTTTCCTCATTGCTTGTTTAAGTATTCCTGTCTCATCTCCTTGCAAGTTCAATGTCTTTACTCCCCCCCCCCTTGGCAACCTCCTTTATCTCTAGCCTCCCTTATCTCCCTCCCGATTGCTTGCTGATCAGCAGCTTTGTTTCAACACCCACTTCCCTCTTTCTAAAAAAAAAAAAAAAAGCATGATCTGCTTTTTGCCCCCGGGCAATTCAGCTCTAGGGACCATGCATTCACTCCATAAGACGCACAGACATTTCCCCTTACTTTTTGGGAGGAAAAAAGTGCGTCTTATGGAGCGAAAAATACGGTAAATATTAAATGCTTTAAAAATGCATCAGTAGCAATCTACGTTGTGATCCTTTTGGCATGGTTGGGAATACCAGTCAATAGAGTTAAGAATATGGTTTAACTTCCTCATTGAAATCAATAGGCGTTTAAATGCTTCAAGTGCAAACCAATGAAGCTTAAGATGTTCCATTTCCATAGCTTTTGTTCAGCATGAAAAACGCTCCATTATATTTGTCTCCAAATTGCAATCCTGATTTTAAAGTTTTCTACTCGACCGTGATTACCTGTAAACAGCAGTGTTTTATGCTGCTAGGAAAAATTTGTGCTAACGAATCTTGAAACTCTGGGTGAGGTGGAAAAATGGTCAGGTTATGGCCAGTAGTTATGAATACTTCCCAAAGAATCACATTATTACTCTTTGGCTTTATAACTTGTAATTCCTTAGGCCTTCTGAGAAGGGCAGGCTGAGCTTCAGGATTGTACAGTCAATGCCGTTGATTTCTGCCATGTTGAATGCATGATAAGTGACCAATACCTCATTATAGTAGCTGTGGAGGTTGGTCCATTAGGGTAAAGTCAGGCCCTGTGCCTCCAAGCTTAGTCTGGCCTCAGCTAGTCCTCACCTGCCTAACTCCTTCCTTAGGGGTAGCATTGGCTGTCAGCTGTCTCAGTGTTGCCTTTGTAGAGCATCCTTGTGGGAAGATAGGGACAAACCACATTTGTTGGCTCTACCCCTTATCAGCTCTGGCTTCACTTGCTACTGGCCTTCCTGCCTTTCTCCCTGCTGGTTCCAATGGGCACCAGCCTCCACTGTACAGTGTGTTACTACTAGCAACCAGAAATTGCTTTGATTTCAATATATATAGCGGAGGAGGAGAATAAAGACATTTTAAAATAAAAGGGGAGAAAGCGGGTGGGGGTGATCAACCCCTGACTTACTGCATTGTGGGGGGAAAATTAATGGCCTCTTTTTTTCAAATTATCCTTCAAGTAATGTCCATTAGTTCTCATTGTCTCAGAGGAAGTGCCTCTGTCTCAATCAGATGAATTCAAAGTAATGGTTAGAATATTGAGGAGGATAAACTGCTTTGACTTCGCAGCCCATTTGAAATTATTCATAACTTGTTAAAGTGTGCTGCCTGCCTTCAGAACCCCTCACCTTTGACTTTTGAGAAATATGATAGTTCAATCCTGCTTCGATAGGGCAATCATTCAGTTTTATAGGTCATTATATAGCCATTCTTCCAAGTCACCTTTTGAGACAAGACAAAGTTAGGAAACATATCTTTGATATAATTTCTCAGATAATATTTGACAAAAGAACCTACGCAAAATTAAACGTAATTTCTTTCCCTACCAGGCACAGATTAATTCCGTTTAAACTTCCTCCTGCCTGGCAGTCTTTTGTGCTCTCCCAGAAATACAGGGGATGTAACATGCCATTTGTTTCATTGTTTCAGATGTGATGGCTTGGAAAGGATGTACTGGCTCAATCCTAAATCAACAGAATTAAGTTTACACCTTATCACTTCCTTCTATTAAGATCAGTGAGACAGGAGGCAAAGAATTGTTCTTTTAATTAACTCCCAATGGGTGATTTTTGCTTGAAGAATAATGCAGATAGATTGTCTCTGCAGCTTGTTATCTAGGCCTAAAGCCAGTGTGGTGTAGTGGTTAAGGGTGGTAGTCTCCTAATCTGGGGAACCGGGTTCGCGTCTCCGCTCCTCCACATGCAGCTGCTGGGTGACCTTGGGCCAGTCACACTTCTCTGAAGTCTCTCAGCCCCACTCACCTCACAGAGTGTTTGTTGTGGGGGAGGAAGGGAAAGGAGAATGTTAGCCCCTTTGAGACTCCTTAAAGGGAGTGAAAGGCGGGATATCAAATCCAATCAAATCCAAGTTTACAACCAGCAATTCTAAAGAGATCATTCGATTTAAACTTAAGTATGGTTACATATAACAGAAGTACTCTGAGCACTTTCCCCTTTAAAAGAAAGAAAGAAAGAAAGAAAGAAAGAAAGTCAGTCAATAATACAACAATAATAAAATCTACAATGAAAAATCCAAAAATAAATAAGGCAAGGGCCAAGGCAGCAATTTTAGAGTTTAAAGTCAAGATGTCTGAAAAAAATGGTGTTAACATCTTTACAAAGTCAAAAAAAGAGACTGTTATGTCAACCAGCCTGGGCAAGGAATAGCATAACTGGGATTCCAGTACCAAGAGATCCCTAGCTTTCATTCATTCATTCATTCATTCATTCATTCATTCAATTTATTTTATTTGTATGCCACTTTCCCACAAAATACTCAAAGCTGCTTACAAAAAAAAGAGAGAGGGGTTGCATTTCAAACAAACACTACAAAAGCAATTTCATATAACACAGGAAAACAATAACATAGCAAAAAAAATTATAACATAGGAAAACAAAAATTTAATAACATACAAAAAAACAGCATTCCAATAGGCAATACAGTCATACCTTGGTTGACGAACGGCTTAGTTGCCAAACGTTTCGGCTTCTGAACAATTGAAAACTGGAAGTGAGTGTTCCGATTTCTGAACGATTTTCAGAAGCCAAATGTCTGACGCGGCTTCCAATTGGCTACAGGAAGCTCCTGCAGCCAATTGGAAGCCACACCTTGGTTTTCGAATGGTTCTGGGAGTCGAATGGACTCCCGAAACACATTCTGTACTATAAACATAACAAGATTTCTTAAACAACATGCAGCATCCAATAACAAAAGTAACAAGTAACAGTTTCACCTTAGTCCTAGAAACAGGACTAGGCCTAGTCAACAGTTGTGCTTCAGACAGCAGAGGAACTAGGAAAACACTCTCTTCAGAAAGTCTCATAGCAAAGGGTATGTGAAATATATGGGAGGAGGCATTCCTTCAGAAAGGCAGGGCCTTAAATTATAGCTACTGCATTGTGGACCAACTGAAGCATCCAAAATGGTCTTCCAAGGCTGCCCCACTTCCGATACATTGCCGTAATGCAATTTAGAGGTTGCCAAGGGAAAGATTATGGAGGCTGGATCTTAATAATCAAGGAGAGGGCACAGTCACACAAAACTAGAAAAAAAGGCATTGTTGGTCATATCACTACCTGAAAATCTAGGAGAAACATCAGATCTTAGAGAAACCCCAAGCTCACCTCATCTAGAGCAGACCATTCACCTATTCTTAATTATAGAGTCCCACAGTTGATATTATCTGAGCTTTATGAGGATTTGATTTTATATCACAGGGTTTACTGACTACTCATCTGCATTGGTTTCAGTGCTGCATATAGACAAATACCTGGTAATAAGATTACCGTTTGTAGTAACAAGACTTATGGCAGTACAACACCAGTGATAATTAGTCCTACTGTATTTGGTGAATTGAAGAAATCTTTTCATAAAGAAGATATTAGCATATGTTCTATAACACCAGTAGTATTAAGCCTTGTATTCATTCAGTTCAGAGGAGAGAGGAAAATTTTGAGTCAAAATTTCAAAGTCAAAGGCACTTTCTGGAATTGTGCTTGGAAATGTACTGGGAGCCAATGCAGATCTCTCAGGACCGGTGTTATATCAGCCACTCCCAGTCACCAGGCTAGCTGCCACATTCTGGATTAATTGTAGTTTCCAAGTTACCTTCAAAGGTAGCCCCATGTAGAGCGCATTGCAGTAGTCCAAGCGGGAGATAACTAGAGCATGCACCACTCTGGCAAGACAGTCTGTGGGCAGGTAGGGTCTCAGCCGCATACCAGATGGAGCTGGTAGACAGCTGAACTGGACACAGAATTGACTTGCGCCTCCATGGACAGCTGTGAGTCCAAAATGACTCCCAGGCTGCGCACCTGGTCCTTCAGGGGCATAATTACCCCATTCAAGACCAGGGAGTCCTCCACACCAGCTCGCCCCCTGTCCCCCCAAAACAGTATTTCTGTCTTGTCAGGATTCAACCTCAATCTGTCAGCCACCATCCATCCTCCAACCACCTCCAGACACTCACACAGGACCTTCACTGCCTTCACTGGTTCTGATTTAAAAGAGAGGTAGAGCTGGGTATCATCTGCATATTGATGAACACCCAGCCCAAACCCCCTGACGATCTCTCCCAGCAGCTTCATGTAGATATTGAAAAGCATGGGGGAGAGGACATAACCCTGAGGCACCCCATAGGTGAGAGCCCAGGGGTTTGAACACTCATCCCCCCATCACCACTTTCTGGACACAGCCCAGGAGAAAGGAGTGGAACCACTGTATAACAGTGCCCCCAGCTCCCACCTCCTCAAAACGGTCCAGAAGGATGTTATGGTCAATGGTATCAAAAGCCGTTGAGAGATCCAACAGAACTAGGAAACAGCTCTCACCTTTGTCCCTAGCCCACCGGGGTTCATCAACCAGCGTGACCAAGGCAGTTTCAGTCCCATGGTGAGGCCTGAATCCCGATTGGAAGGGATCCAAATGATCCACATCCTCTAGGCATGTTTGGAGTTGTTCAGCAACCACCCGCTCAGTCACCTTGCCCGAGAATGGAAGATTTGAGACTGGGCGATAGTTGGCCATATTGGCCGGGTCTAAAGATGTTTTTTTAAGAAGCGGTTTAATGTCCGCCTCTTTCAGTGGGCCTGGGAAGGCTCTCTCACAGAGGGAAGCATTCACCACCCCACAGAGCCCATCGCCCAGCCCTTCCCGGCTTGCTTTTATCAGCCAGAATGGGCAAGGATCAAGGAGACAGGTGACTGGTTTCACTTGTCCAAGCAGCCTGTCCACATCCTTAGAGGTAACAGATTGAAATTGATCCCATATAACATGACTAGGCAGGACTCCAGCACTCTCCCGCCCCAGCCCTGCTCCCATGGTGGAGTCTACCTCCTGAATCCGAGCGACTTTATCTGCAAAAAAACTTTGCAGAAGCATTGCAGGACATCTTGGGGTTCCTACCAAGCCCTGATGATGAAGGTGGTTCCGATAGATTGTGAACCACCTGAGTCTCCTGCTGCTGTTTTCTGCAGATGCAACAGAGGCAGCGAAGAAGGTCCTCTTCACCATTGCCCCTTGATAGGCTCAACGTTGAGCATACAAAACTGTATATATTAAATTCATACTAGAATGCTGATGAATTTTCATGAGAACGTTTTTTTAAAATATATATATATGCATAAAGTGATGTGGAAATGTGGAGAACTCAACTTAAGATTGAGGGGGTGGGGAAGAGACAAACTGAGAAAAACCAAAACTGACAGTTTGGCACATCCTCTCCTTTGCTACTGCTGCTATAACTGTCCTCCCATGAACTGGAGTAGTTACAACATCAACAACTAACAACTACTGTAGTGTTTGATTGCATCTGCACTTCCAAAGTCACTGAGCACTACCGGTAATATTTCACTGGTGTCATAACTAGTAAGAGGTAAACTGCCCCAGCTCATTCTTACTGGGCTTGTCTAGAAAACTTCCACGCAAGCTCTGAATTTTTCTGAGAAATCTCCCAGAGATTTATCTTTCTTTATTTTTCTCCCCCTCTTTCTGCATATTTCCTCTGAACTATGAACTGTCAGTTTCTTCTAGTGTCCTATTTTATTTTTAACTGGTTATTAATTTATTCTTTACCAAGAAGGGATGAAAGCAGTCAAGGTGCTCAGTGCCACTGATTTTACAATATGACTCTCTAGCCTCTCCTGCTGAGCAAACAGGTTCATTCTTCTTTGCTGATGGTCCTCCTCTGATCTCACCACAGTGATGCTTCCTGGATCACAGAACAAAGCATGTAAAGCTCTTTGTGTACTATGGAAAGAGACACATTTCCATTATTGTATTAGCAAGAGCCTAGCAGCCACAAACCTAAAGGGTTAGGAGTATATTTTCCGGGCTTCACATCTGACAGCTGTCTTTGAAATTCGCAAAATGCACAAGCCACTGATACCGTGTGAGGCTCTGCTTGC
Source organism: Podarcis gaigeae (assembly GCF_964106915.1). Taxonomy (NCBI): domain Eukaryota; kingdom Metazoa; phylum Chordata; class Lepidosauria; order Squamata; family Lacertidae; genus Podarcis; species Podarcis gaigeae. The sequence continues at coordinate 30,881,719 of NC_139688.1, forward strand.
ATTTTGACAATGATTACACTGTTTTGATTTGTACAGAAAGGTTTTCTTCAGCTCTTTCGGGCTCTTGGCAGTTGAGCGGAGCAGAATGAACTAGGTCTTAATCATATTTTGCTTTCATCTTTAGAATAGCGTGAGTGTGTGTGTGTGTGTGTGTGTGTGTATGGCAAGGGAACGTCTGAGAAAAGAGACAAGGAAACAACCAGTTTTCAGGTGCATAAATGGTGCAAACAAAAGCAAAACATACTTCCCCACAAAAAACAACAACCCATGATTGAAGTTGTACCTTAATGGGCCAGCAGGGGGGAAAGAATGTTGCTAGAAGCAATTCCTGTGAATATTTTCCTTCCTCTTCATGGTAAAAACTCAATGATTTCACAGGAAGACAATCCAGGGTAATAGAATCATAGAATTGTAGAGTTGCAAGGTTCCCCAAGAGCTATTGAGTACAACCCCCTACAATGCAGGAATCAGAGTTGAAGAATCCCTGGCAGACGGTCATCCAACCTCTGTTTAAAAACCTCTAGTGATGGAGAGCCCGGCATATTCAGATGTAGTCTACTCCACACCACTCAACAGCTCTTAACATCAGAAAGCTCCTTGTAATGTTTAGTCGGAATTTCCTTTCTTGTAATTTGAATCCACTGATTCAGGTCCTATTCTCCAGAGCAGCGGAAAACAAGCTTGCTCCCCCTTGCATGTGACAGCCCTTCAGAAATTTGAAGATGGCTATCTTATCATGCGGGACGCAGGTGGCGCTGTGGGTTAAAGCCTCAGCGCCTAGGACTTGCCGATCGAAAGGTCGGCGGTTCGAATCCCTGCGGCGGGGTGCGCTCCCGCTGCTCGGTCCCAGCGCCTGCCAACCTAGCAGTTCGAAAGCACCTCCGGGTGCAAGTAGATAAATAGGGACCGCTTACTAGCGGGAAGGTAAACGGCGTTTCCGTGTGCGGCTCTGGCTCGCCAGAGCAGCGATGTCACGCTGGCCACGTGACCCGGAAGTGTCTCCGGACAGCGCTGGCCCCTGGCCTCTTAAGTGAGATGGGCGCACAACCCCAGAGTCTGTCAAGACTGGCCCGTACGGGCAGGGGTACCTTTACCTTTACCTTTACCTTATCTTATCACCTCTTGGTCTTCTCTTCCCCAGGCTCCAACTCCCTCAACCATTCCTCATAATGTTTGGTTTCCAAACCCTTTATCACTTTGGTCACCCTCCTCTGCACACATTCCAAGATAGAGCAGGGATAGGGTGGCAATTTGACACCAAAGAAGAGGAAATACCTCACCAAAAATGAAGACAGAACACAAATTTACATAATATGTGCCCGTGCTAATTTAGAAAGAATTGCTGTAATTGAAGCAGAAATACAGTGCATCTTACCGCAGTGGGAAAGATTGCGACCAAGTGACCCATCATATGCTACAACTCTTGTAAATAGATTCAGTATCTCTGGAACCCAAAGTCTTGGACTAGAAAAAGTGAAACACAATAAAATATTTTCAGAGATGGGTTGTGGAGATTGTTAAGTTCCTAGAAGCTCTAAATAGGTCGTCAATTTTACAATTCTTCTGCAAAACATACCACTGGAATTCGACAAAATTGCTCCAATATTAAGTGCAAAGAAAGGCTCTCTGATCCTTCAGCTTTACAAGATTTCAAAGCAATTTTGCAGGAAGAGCCTGGAGTCAGTAGGCGTAACTAGGGTTCAGTTGTGTTTACCCAATCACAGAGAAGCTTTAGAAGAGTTAATGGGATAGTAGACTGAAGAAAAATATATAAATATATTCTGATTTGAAATCCAATGCAATATTTTTGTGGTGTTCGCACATACCCCACTCCACTTTTGCACATGTATATAATTTTAAAAGAACCAGTGCTTAGAATAATACAGACTGGAATTTTCTCCCACAATGGATGCGTTTTCAGTAGGCAGTCATCTTTTTCAAAGAAGTCACATGGTCCAAACCAATTTAACCTACAAACAAGACTCCCACACTATGCAATATTGTATACTGTATATAATCCACCGTAACTGCCCTTCACTAGCCCTAATTGTGTCGAAAATATTTTGAACCTAATGTGCCATCAGAGAAACCACCTTTGTGGACATGAAGGCTACATTTTGCTGTCTGAATACTCTTCCTTTCAGTACTTCTGCAAAACCAGATGGCACCTAAGACAGATACAGTAGGTCATTTATATTCCTAAGCATGGCATATATGCTATTTACTACTTTGTATCTGAAGTGCTTTCCGTAATTCAAATCCTGAGTGGTTAACTGAGACTCCCCACTTTCCATAGTCTAACGTAAATAAACACCTGGAAGTGCAGTAGCAAAGGGAGATAGGGTTAATAGGCTGAAGCTAAATTCAGATAAGAAGTTATTACAGTGGGGAAATCAAGCACGCTCAGATTGATGAAAGGCCATTGTGCCCTGCCTTCTGCCTTTCTGCTTCCCCATCACATAATTCCTCCCCAAGCTTCTAACTCACATCTCTGTATCTGTGGAATGAAAGGCTCCACTCATTTTTCTGTCTCGCACAGATTTCCTTTAAATGCTTTGTGTCCTCCTAATGGCCCATCCCCAGGCTATCACCTCACACAGGAGGCCAGCCTGGCTTAGTTAGCCCTTTACACATGCCAAATCCAGAGGATTAGCATTGTCTAGCACACAGCTTAATACACATGGGTCTGACCTAATGCACGTGAGTCTAATACACAGGGGACTCAGTAAACAGCTGCAAATAAAATATTTCAAGTGTGTTTTAAGTGCAATATACAATGTGACACTAGATGGTGATGGTGAGCCTAATAGAAAATTCAATGTGCTTTTTTAAAACGCTTTTTTAAAAAGCATTTTAAGAGTGGTTTTTATATGTGTCTAGATTTCACCAGGGTCAGCTACTTACTGGTTTTAACACTCCGAGCACTGATTAAATTATAACTCCTACTAGACCCAGGAATTTAGCACCCACCAACTCATAACTCCTGAGAGTCCCATGGACTGCAAGAAGATCAAACCTATCCATTCTTAAGGAAATCAGCCCTGAGTGCTCACTGGAAGGAGAGATCCTGAAGCTGAGACTCCAATACTTTGGCCACCTCATGAGAAGAGAAGACTCCCTGGAAAAGACCCTGATGTTGGGAAAGATGGAGGGCACAAGGAGAAGGGGACGACAGAGGATGAGATGGTTGGACAGTGTTCTCGAAGCTACCAGCATGAGTTTGACTCAACTGCGGGAGGCAGTGGAGGACAGAAGTGCCTGGCGTGCTCTGGTCCATGGGGTCACAAAGACTAAACAACAACAACTCATAACAATACTTTTGTAAGCTGTAGTCTGACTATTGCAGTGAATTCTGCTTTTTAGTTCCATGCAGGAGAGGCTACTGCCCTTGTATATGTTAGATAGAGGTATCCACCTAACATAAAAGATCTTATGTGTTCTATGTGCATAAATATCTGGGCTCACAGAGAAGTGCCTGTTTCTTTAGGGGGACTTCTAAAGCTGGTCTGACATGTTTTGCAGTTCCATTGCATGATGCAAGGATAGTGCACTGCATGATGCAATGATTGTGGCAACTAGTTCTGAGGCAGACGTCTTCAGCTGCGCGATGCTTTGTTGACAACCCTAAAATAGTGCTGCCCCAAGCTGCCACTGAGATCTTCATGTTGGTGCAACATTCCCATTCCCATGGAAGTGGCTGTGCAGTGAAGACAACCCGTGCCTCTCACCCTTTACTTTGATAGCTGTTCAAGTATTGAGTAGCATGCCTCATGAGGACACTCTTTAACGAAACACACAGATGGCCCTCCACATTTTTTCAGACACAGCGACTCTTGTGAATAACAGTGCCTCTCAGCAGTTTATGAGTGAGTTCCATGAAAATTAAAGGAATTTACATATGAATAAATGTGTGTGTGAGGACCACAGCTTTGGTGTGCCAAAGCGATTCAGCCGTACGGCTAGATTTAATAATGTGTACAAAAGCAGGTGGCACGTTTGTATGATCTGATAGCTTTATGGTTTAGCTGATAAGGAACCTGTGGTGGGACACGGGCAGGCAGAAGTCTGAAAGGGATTGCCAGGGTTACAATCTTCATTTTGGATTGCAGCTTTAGGAACCTTCTCTATTTTGTGCGCTCTGCCAATTACTGTGGGGAAATATTTCCTTTTTCTTAGCATAATATCTTTGTTCTTAAAGACATTTCCATTTAAATGTGGAAGGCCGCATTAGTACATTTCTGAGGGGTGGATAATGAGATGTTTTGATGTGAGCACTGAGGCCTGTCTCCCTCCTTTGAAGCATACATACAATATGCCTGTAAAAATCACATTGTATGATTGTGTGTAATATAGCTGTGATAAGACTTCAGAGATAGAAATTCTTATCTTCCTTTATTTGATCAGCAGAGCCTAGATTGAGGTGAAAATTATGTGATAAGGAAAATACAGCATATTTTGATTCTTCGTTTTCCGGCATGCAGCAAAAGACATCAAAAAGTCCCTTTGAGCATGGGCTCATCACTGACGCCAGCACACTGAAAGAAAAATGGGGTTAATAAAGGACTTAGGTGTTACTTTGTAAAAAAAGAGAAGTAGATTTTGTTTTGCAGAAAAAGTGGGTGGGGGTGGAATCAAGTCGACAGGAGAGGGGGAAAAACACCCTCAGACTATTTACTTGTTTGAGAGGGTTGTTGTTTTTCCAGCCTTGAAGTTGATGGCAAAAGGCTTCTTATTTTTCACAAAACTTTATTGTCTCAACAAGTCACCAGTCTGCACTGGTGCTTACCTATGCCAGTTTACCAACAATGGCTTGTGAAGAACTGCCTACCCAGGGTATCAGGGCAGGGTTTGACATTGGTTAGCAAACCACAGTTTATGCTACTAAATGTGTAGAACTGTTTATACACCGTTTTGGTCATTGTTGTGTTTCAATAGGCTGCCACACCATTGACAACGGAGCTTCTCTGTGTTGCTGCATTGTGAGAATAGGGGTAGGCTCATGAGGCTGAGCAGATGGGAGATGAAAGTGCACAAGTAGCTTTAAACCATGGTTTGCCTATTGTGGATCTAGATCTAAGCTAAGGCTGGGCCTAAATCCCTTTCCTCCCACTTTAAGTACCCAGCTCACAAGCCATTAAAGTCTCGCTGTGTATTTTACATCCATTCTATGAGTGGGTGGGCAGCAGTGCTATTAGTGACCACCATTTTTATTTCCCAGATCTCACTCGGAGTGCTGTTCTATCAAGATTAAGTACACTCCTATTTCCATCAGCCCCAGCCAACATTGGATTCTATGACTTATTGTTCAACAACATCTGGAGGACCACAGGTTCTCCATCCTTGACATAAGTGTTAGGGTGGAATTATGGATTTGTTTTAGGTTGAGGACCATACATGTGGGTGATAAACTTCCACCCAACAGGCATGATCTGGCCTATCAAGTATTTTTTCCATGTCCCACCACCAGTGACCCAACATACTACAACCACAATGCTGAACAACTCACCTCTGCTTTACCCACTGCCATTGTGGACCAGAGCTCTTCAGAAACAGGAAGGAATGCTCTGGTATATTCTTATGTTTCCTGATCAAAGAAGACTGGAGAACTCTTTCCTGCTTCTGGAACATTTTGATGCACAGTGCAGGAGACGCGCTTTCTTCAGTGCTGCCACCAATGGTGAGCCAATGGGTCACAGTGCCAGGCTAAACAATTTAAATCATTCCATGTCATCTTGAGGAACCGGAAAGGGGCTCTATGTATATATGCACATGTGTGAGTGTGCAGTGTGTGCATGTTTGTACACTCTGGTATATATGGATCTTCAAGAGATTGTGGAGTAGTCCAGCTCCCTTTCTGGCCACACCCACTTTTTCACCACTCAGATGCAGGTCATTAGAAGGCACTGTGGCATTTGGAATGGGGGGGGGGGGAGTTATCCCTGCAGTATGTACCGTATTTCCATGTCCTATACAAAATGCTTTGAATGAACATTAGCTTTGTATATTATTGAAATGGTAAAATACAGTGGTACCTCAGTTTTTGAATGCAGTCCGTTTCGGAAGACTGCCCTGCTTCCGCAACATTTGAAAACTGAGGCACAAAGGGCGGCCTGCATTTATCCAAAGAGAAAATTGAAAAGAAACTCAGCGGAAGCCATCCAACTTCTGAGGCACGTTTGAAAACGGAAGCATTTACTTCCAGGTTTTAGTCGTTTGAAAACCGAAATGTTTGACTTCCAATATGTTCAAAAACCGAGGTACCTCTTTACTTGCAAGGGTGAGCGGGCTCCAGGCTTGTGAGATCTATTTCATCCTCCCCCATTATTTTTTTTACAACAGCAATATCCATCAATTGAACTCTTGGTACTTGGTGAATACCTTTTTATCTTCAATGTTTCTGATTCTATGATAAATTTTAACAAAGTTTATCTCTGTTCTATCTTTGTAACTGTATTGAACACCAATCAGATGCTACAGTGATAAACATGTATAAACTGTTGAAATAAACAAATATGCAGGCCAAATTGCTTCCAAGTGATCACACACACCATATACAGTATTTAAAGCACATCAAACAACCCTCAAAGAATTCTGGGAACTTTAGTTTGTCAAGAGTGATGGGAGCTTTAGCTCTGAGTGGTACAGTTCCCAGGATTCTTTGGGGTTATGTGTGATTTAAATGCATGGTGTGTGCAGGTCTGGATTAAAGCCATAGGAGGCCCTGTGCTAGGCGACCTTGGGAGGACCAAACTTATAACACCTGATCATGAGAAACATTGAAAGTAGAATGTTGCTGAAATTTTAGCATTGATAAAAAATATTGTTTATAATCTTATAACCTTTAATAAGTTTACAAAAATATGGAATTAATGAAGACATACACACAAAACAATCATAGGGGAATCTCATATATCAGTTTCGAGCTCTTTTGGATGCAAACTTATCAATTATATCATTAAAATCAGCAAGTCCCAGTTTATCGTTTTCTATGCTTAGATAGTAAGCTCTGCTTTTTTTTCTTTAATGGCAAGAGGCTAAGGACCCACTAGATTACAAGGCTCTGGGATGCAACCTGATTAGTCCATATGTAAATCCAGCACTGCGACACGTGAGCAATGTGTGTATTACATTTCCATTGATAAGAAACAGAAGTGCATTCAGATGCGCAGAATCTCCACCTCGCGGGTGCAAATCTGGAGTGATGCCTTTTCAACGGATGTAATATTGTAAGCCGAGGGCCGTGTGTTCCTCCAAAATGTAAACGTCACATCCAAGTGATGACACCCATATGCCGTTTATAGCATTGTCCCCGTTACGCCTGAAAAAAGAAAACTGCAAATACACTTTTGCCGTTTAAAAAAGAGAGGACTGCATGATCCTCGGAGTCCCTTCTATAAGATTCACAGGCAAGATTGAACATGGAATGCGATAGACTAGAGAAAGAGGGCAGGGAGAGCTAGAGGGCCGGGCCGCCTCCACAATAACCACGCCAACCCTCGCCGTGCGATCCCCTCCGGCTTCCGCCGCGCTGAATAGGAAAACCACGTCCCTGTGCCAGGAACCATAGCGCGGGCAAGCCCTTCGTTCCTTCCAACGCGCCTGCGCGGCTCTTTCTGCACATGCGCGGCGGAAGCTCTCTGCTCCTTTGCGGCGGATCGGTTCCTGCTTTTGGTTTCGGCAGGAGGGGAACTGCATCCGGGGCGAGGCTTCGCCTATTGTCTGGGTTACGGAGGCGGCCTGTGGGACGCCGCGCAGCCTCTCCCTCTCCAGCGCGGGGTTGCCGCCTAGAGGGGAGCCTGCCGGGCTCGGGGCTGAGGGCTGCCTCCTCATGTGCCCGCGAGCGGCTGCTCGGCTCCAGTGAGTAAGTCAAGGCGCCGGCGCCCGCGAGGGCTTCCTCCCTGCCCGCTTCCCTGCGCTGGGAACCCGCGGCCGCCGGCAGCGGGGCTTTTCCCTCAGCCGCTGGCGCCCTGTGCCCGGCGGCGGGCTTCGTCCAGGGGCTGCTGCGGGGCGCCCCACCCTCCCGTGGCTTCAGTTTGACCTGGGGGTGGGCATAGACCATCCCGCCTTCAAGGGAGCCTCCCCCGACCCAGCCCTGCTTTGCATTCCCACGACCCAGCTTTCTCTGCAAATTTAAACCCGCGTCGTGCAAGAGTTCTGAAGGCCCACATGGTTTTCCTTACTCTTCTTTTCTCCCCCACCAACAGCTGGTCACAAAAGAAACATGCATGCCTCTCTCCTTTTGTTTTTCTCCCCACAGTGGATCGCAGCTCGAAGAGGCGGCAGGTGAAGCCCTTGGCAGCTTCCCTGCTGGAAGTTTTAGATTATGACAGTTCAGATGACAGTGACTTTAAGGTTGGAGATGCTTCAGGTAAACGCCTTTTTTCTGCTTTTCCCGTTTTGACCTAGTTTTGTGTTGTAGGGTTCTTCCATTAGTTATGCTTTATTGAATTGCTCGTAAAAGTAAACTACCATTACGTTTTAACTTCTGATCTGCTGAAAGGATGAGAACACCGGTTATGTATATATAGCACAAGTTGTTTTTGTTTTGTTTTTTGCTTTAGAAGTCAAAATTCTAATGTAGTTGAGCTTAGCAAGTGCTGAGGGGATACTGGGTGAATTGATGAGGGTGGCGCTGTGTTGCCGGGAAGGTCTGCAGTTCTAATCCATGCAACGGGGTGAGCTGCCGTTGCTTTGTCCCAGCTCCTGCCAACCTAGCAGTTTGAAAAGCATGCCAGTACAAGTAGATAAATAAGTACTGCTGCGGCGGGAAGGTAAACAGCGTTTCAGTGTGCTGTGGTTTCCGTCACGCTGTCCCATTGCGCCAGAAGCGGTTTAATCATGCTGGCCACCTGACCCAGAAAGCTGTCTGTGGACAAATGCTGGCTCCCTCGGCCTGAAAGCAAGATGAGAGCCACACCCCATAGTCACCTTTGACTGGACTTAACCGTCCAGGGGTCCTTTGCCTTTTTTTTTACTGGGTGAATGACTAGTAGTGTAGCATGAGGGAGCAAGGTCTTGAGGGCTGGAAAGTTGGGAGATGTTTGGGATTTATAAATAAAGAGATCTAGGCCCCTCCCCTCTTCCCTGCTGCAAGGTGGACAGCCTGAGATCTTGAGCTCTTTGGCATGTTCTTTCAGGTAGTCTTTCCTCCACATAACTGCAGTATCCCATGTGTCATTTTCTACCTTGATCCCCGCTCCCTTATTTGGGGTAGTGAAACTGGCTATCCAGATGTTTTTGGACTCCCATAATCTCATCATTAGCCATGTGGATTGGAGTCCAACAACATCTGCATATTCCCCACCACTGCTGTGAACACAGTAGTTTCCTGCCCTGTTCCTCCCCCGCCCACCGCCCTGTATCTGTAAGCCAAGATGATTCTGACCCAGATCCGTTTCAGCCAGCTTTCCAACAGTACAGTCATGCAAGAGACTTTCCACTCTCTCTTCTAGTCTTCCAATTATATGATTCCCAAAATCTTTAGTTTTTTCTTGCCCAAAACCTACCCATATACTTATTGACACATTGCTAACCTTCAGGAAGTCCTGTGATCAGTGCAATGACTGACTACTGCTGGGGATAAGAAACAGTGATTCTTCCATGATGGGGATGGGGCCTAGAGCTGTATATTTGGTCATTCTGAATTCAGCAAAGAGTTGGATGCGACACATCAACCTCTGGTTGAATAGTTACAGTTAAACAATTGGAGAGTTTTTGCATGTACATTTTGGAATATCTAGGAGGATTCCTTCTGTCTTGCAGACTAGCTTAGCTTTATGCAGTCTTGGTGGCGCTTTCATTGTCTCAGAACTATGCACTGAAAGTAAGGGCAGCTTTGGCTATGCATGTACTATGTCAGATTTCGCTTTTTCACCCATGCTTCACCCATTCTTCTACACACACAAAGGTACACACACTAATTACAATAGAGGAAGGGCATTTTTTTTTTTAAAAAAAAAAACCCTTCTGGTGGTTCAAATAGAGGACTTATTTAAAGCTTAATTACTTTACAAGTGGTTCCAGTGCTTAATTGCTTTCTCAGAGAAAGGCATTACCTCACAACCTATTGGTTGATGAGGGGAGCTAGCATGCCTTGCTCCAGCAAAAAAGCAATCAGGAACTCACTGTAAGCTCCTGGTTGTTCCTTTGAAGCCACATCAGTATGACATTGCATAAGACATCAGCTGCAGTATGGGTGAAATGGGTAAAATGGCTTCATGGGCCAGATTGAGATCCATGGCAGGCCAACTTTGGCCTGCAGGCTGGACATTCACCATCTTTGCTCTGAAAGCCATTGCAGCAATTCATCTGAGGTTGTTATAAGTGAACAGTCAGATTAGCACTTACTTAAATAGCTCCGTGTTGTTACCAGCTTTGCCTGTGCAACCAGGTGTTGGCTTGGGGCAATGTCTTATGAAGAGAAGTCTGTTTCAGCCACACTGCCACTTCAAAACCATGTGAATATGCATTTAGAAGCAGGTTTGTGGTGATGAGGTGGACCACTTCAAAGTTCATACCATGGGAGATGCAGTCCTTATTTCTTCCTCACCCACTGGAGAGTTTTTAAGTATTCACATTGTGATAGATATACATCTACATTCACTGTTTCAGAGCATCAAGCAAAACCTCTTTGAAGATGTGCACATGCCTAAATTATTATATAAACGCCATATTATCACATTTACATGTGGATTTGAATTTTGAATTTCAGTATGGAATGTGGTCTTGCAAGTCGCTATCAATTTGATCTACTTTTCTGAAGCAGATAATACTGTATAATATTTTATAATATACAGTTGTACCATGGAAGTTGAACGGAATCTGTTCCGGGAATCTGTTTGACTTCCAAAATGTTCAAAAACCAAATCACTGCTTCTGATTGGCTGCAGGAAGCTCCTGCAGCCAATCAGAAGCCGCGGAAGCCCCATCGGACGTTTGAGTTCCAAAAGAACGTTCGTAAACCAGAACAATCACTTCCAGGTTTGCGGCGTTCGGGAGCCAAAACATCCAAGTTCAAGGGAGTTCGGGATCCAAGGTACGACTGTAATACAATACCTTATATAATATGTATAGAAATAATTCAAGTTTGATGTCTCTTATCTCTTAAACTTTGCAAGCTTGCATACTGTGTTGGTTAAATGCAGTTCCTTGAGTACCTCTTTTATATATTTTTATTTGCAATATTTTAACTAAAGTGGAATATAGCTTTGCTTTTTGTCTCCATAGTTGTCTGAGAATAATTGAATTGTCATGTTAGTGTATAGAGATGATGGATGTTAAAGTTTGCAGCTTTTGTTGCATAAGAATGTTGAAGTTCAGTCACATTTTAATTCTTCAAAACTTTGAATGAAAAATGCTGAATCTTACAGCTTTGTGACAATTTTGCTTATAATTGATGACACAAAGCCTTGTATTTTACTGGAGTCTTGAAATGAGACTGATAACAATAAATAGCAGTATTTGTATCACAAATAATAATAATAATAGCAGCTGGTTTACTTTGCAATACAGGTTTACCTGAGTTTATTTTAGAGGTTGTCCCTAAATTAGATTTCCTGGCTCTTTCAGAATCACTCTTTGTTTACTGTCCTCAAGTCATCTCCATATGACTATTGTGAGGAAACTGTACATTATGGCCCTTTGAATATTAGAGATAACCAAGATGTAAGTGTGATAAATGAAAAGCCCAAGATTTTACAAGCCCTTTTTGTTCTCTCCTTTTGCCATCTTCCATTGAAACTCTGATTTATCCCTTACAGTGCTAAGCCATGGTTTGTTTTAACCATGTTTTTTCAGCAATCTATGGCTTTCTCACAGCCATGGTCTGTTCCTCCAAAGCTTGGGTTGTTTTCCTGCTGCTCTTGACTATGTACCATCCAAGACACTCACCAAACCAACTGTTGTTAAGCAATATTGTTGGACTCATACATATGCCAAACCATAGTAAGCCAGCAACAAACCATGACTTCATATCATGGCTTGCTGCCAGAATGTTTAGTCTGCTGAGCTCAGTTCAAACAAAACACACTTTTTCCAGCTCAGTGGTTCCCAAACTTTAGGGTTAGCACCCTGGTTTCATAAACACATCCCCAGTACCCCATAACCTACCCTATAAAAGGCATCATTCAGAATTGTGATTTGCACATACCACTAAGGAAGATAATACTGTAGCACAATAAAATTCAAAATAATAATAGTTAACTCCGCTGTTATTCAAAATGCAATTAAAATTATTTAGTGTAATTATTTCAACAAAATTGATGAACTTAATCCAGTGATTCCTGCTTTTCAAAGTCTCATAGTCATTTACACCTCCAGCCCCCCATGAAGACCCCTATGTAATCCCACTGTCTCCTGGGGGCAGTAAACCAGCTGCTCTAGCTGAAGTGTTTTGTTTTGTTTTGCTTTGCTTTTTGCTTTGCTTTGCTTTTAATGCTAGCATAGCACAAATAGGCCATGAACCTCTTTTTTCTTTTCAGTATCTTGAAATAGGCTTTCTACAACCAGGGGTATACAAATTCTAAAATTACTGGTAACTGATATCTGTAAGGATTTTTGCTGCATACTGTACAGACAGCTGGTCTCTAATCCAGTCATTCTCATATGTGCACTTCTACATGTGCACATATTCCTACAGGCACAGCATTTAGTATTTTGAAGAGAGGATAACTTTGTTTAAAATCTGTTATTTGTAAGTCTTGCCCAGTGACAGGCAAATTAGGTTGGTAAATTTGTTGACAGAGTTCACATCATGGGTTCTGATCCTCAGTTGCTTGGCAGGTTAGAAATGTCTTGTACATATCATCCAGTTTAGTTTGCATACCCAGTTTAGTTTTTTCTTCCCCACAGTTTACACGAAAATATAGTAGTTGCAGTTTATAAAACCCAATAAAAAGTAATTCAAGGGGGGGTTAGGTTTTTTTAACAAGGATCATAGGAATAATAATTGATACAAATAAATATACAAAGTCATCTCATGTCATTTGTGTATCACAAAAAGCATAATAAATTTGCAGCAATATCTGCAACATATGAAAACCCTAAAATGTTTTAATAGCACAAATATGTACAGACATTTATTTAAGCAATAAAATATTTGTCAGTGTCAATAAGCAAGTAAAGCCAAGATGTAATAGATGACTTGTTTGTCAAGTTATATATTCATTATTATATGAATGAAATATATTTCTGTATTTTTTGTCATTGAAATATTCAAGACACTTTTTACCATCACACTTTATTTTTGTGTTGACATTTTTGGTTAAACAAAATGTCTCTTTCTACTTGTTAATACAGTAATAAGATAAATTACACAATACTGTGGCTGCTTGAACAGGTGGTGTTTGGTCAGATTGAATTGACTGCATAAATGGTAGTTGTCTTACTAGCTAGATATTTTTTATCAACATTGAGTTATGTGTCTGGGCAAGACGCGCGGGGGGTGGGGTGGGGGTGAGGGATCTTCATATTGTGCTGAGCTTTGGGCCATGCAGGAACAGTGCAATATTACCATGCTGCTTCTGTCTGCTCCAAAGTGATGCGAGAACTTTTCCCATTCCTGCAGGATATATTCAAATGGACAACTTAGTATGTGACCCAGACACTGGAAGTGATACTCATGACTTCTCAACTACTACGGTCACAAAATTTGCTTCTATGAACCTGCAGCTCTATTTTTGGAGGTATCAGGTCACATGTTAGGTTCTTCACACAAATTAAGATTACTGTGATTAGGTTCTGCCACATGGGAAAAGTTCTAAACACCTGCAGCTGACCTAACCAAAGAAGTGCTGAAACTAAATCTATTCATTTATGCTGCTGGTAATTTGTCAAAGATAATTTGCATATGCTGCTGGTGATTCTGAGCAAACTTGGGCAAATAGGGCACAGCAAGATTGTTAAAAGTAGTTATTTCAATGTTTATTTTTATTCTGGCTTTTGTTCCAAAAGGGCCCCCAAGGCATTGTTATTTATGAAATATAGTTGAATGTGTGCTTTCCTATGAGTTTTACACTTAAACACACTAATGTCATATTTCTGCTGTTGGCTAAAACATGGCAGTGTGGAAGAAAATCTTGATTGGACCATTTTAGTATTTCCAAAAGTCTTAATTGAGTTAAGAGGAACTGGTGCTTTTTGCATTGATGTGTAGCTGCCTATGATGATAGGATTGCATTTCATGGGGACACAATAGATTCTTATTTGTGAGTAGGATGGCATGTAAAGTAAAATGGTGAGCAATGAATAATTATATCAGTACTCTCTATAGAATAATTTTTCATATACTGGTAGATTTGGAGTTATAAATACCTGTAGTGTTTTCCCCCCACAAAGGTAAAGTATTGACTGATCATAAAAGTATTCTACTTGCACCAGGTATCAAAAGTTGCAAGGTTAAGGTTGCAGGCGAGTAATAGTTTTCATTGATATGATTTCATATTTGTGAAGTGCTGGTTGTTTCTTTTAACTTTAGGTTTCCTTTAATTATTGTGTTATTATCACACAACTGTATTGTTATAATCAAAGAGTATTATAAAATGACAGCTAGTATTTAGTATTGTACTGAATTATGATGTTTAACCAAAAAAACCAACCAAAAAAACAAAAACAAAACCATTCTACATTTCAAAATCAAGCACCCCCAACAACATTTCGATGCCCCAGTGCTAGAACTGGAAAACATTTCAAATCCCTTGGTGCAGACACTGAATTTTAGTCATGCAAGGCTATAAAAAATAGTCATTTTTTTAAAACCACAAATTGTGAAATAACTACATTGTGGGCACAATTCTGTGTGAAACTGTGTACTCACTTTCTTTAAATCAGCTACTCAGTTTAGTGTAGCATGCTTTCATGGAGCAGTTTGGGTGCTGGGCTGAATATCTAAAAAAGCTTTCCTTCCTATTCATATTATGCAGGGTAATAGAGACAGAGCTTCTTGCTGTTCTACAAAATACAAATCATTCTTCATCAGTAGGTTTGCAATACTAAAAAAGCTAATTCAGTTGGAGAGAAAAAATTGAGCCAGATGAAGAATAGGCTATTAAGGGAAGAATATTTAAGTTAAGTTGGTTGCCTCAAGCCTTTTCTAAAAAACAAACAAACTTCTTTTTTGGTTCATTTTGCTTTGGAACTCTTTTTTTAAATTTTCATATGCTCAACAGATTCTGAAGGCAGTGGACATGGCAGTGAAGATGGATCAAAGGATAGCGGCGAAGGCTCCTGTAGTGATTCAGAAGAACATATCTTGGAGGAAGAGCTGGCAGAAGAAGAAAAAGTAGAGGAAGAACAACCTAAAAGCTCAGCTGGAGAAGAGCTGCCCATAACGGAGAAAGAGGTGATTAAAACTGAGAAAGAGGAAGAGGAGGAGGAGGAGGTGGTGGATGGAGAAGAGAAGCCTAGAAAGAAAAAAGAGAAAGAGAAACCCTCAGAAGCGGATGCTGGCATTGATGAGCAGACAAACGAACCCAAAAAATGGAATCTGCGAAGAAACCGCCCTCTGCTAGATTTTGTTTCCATGGAGGAGCTGAATGACATAGATGACTATGACAGTGAAGATGACAATGACTGGCGTCCAACTGCTGGGAAGAGGAAGGGGAAAAACACGCTACGTAAAGAGGGAAGTGATGCAGATAACGAGGATGATGAAGATGATGGGAGCGGGAGTGAGGAGGATGACAATGAAGAGGAAGGCAATGAGGAAGAGGAGGAGGAGGAGGAGGAGGATAACAGCAGTGCTGCTAGTGATGGCGGATCCAAGAAGAAAAAAGCGAAAGCTCTTAGCAGAAATAGTGCTGATGAGGAGGAGCTGACAAATGATAGCCTGGCCCTTTCACAAAGCAAGAGCAATGAGGTAGAACAGCCAACTTTCTATGATACCTCTGATGAAAAATGGAAATACTCTGCAGTGTGATTGTTTTGACATTGCTCCCTAAAGCTAGGTGATGTTACCAGACAGTGATTGCATTAATGAGCTGCAGAGTTGTCCTTAATGCTCATTAAGATAAATGTACATCAGCCTTATGCCTGAATCCAACACCCTTTGAAGACCAGTGGGAATCTTCCATTGGCTTCAATGAAATTTGGATTTTAGGCCGTATTAAAGAAACTCTTACAATAAATTAATGTTAGGTAAGAGTCTGCACCACCTCACACACATTTGGTATGTATTGCAGTAAATAATGCATACCAGTGTTAATTAAAGATTAAGGGAGTATGATTTTGTAGGCTAAGCATGTGACTATTGCTGGAGACAGTGCCTTCAGGTTTAGTTAGGGGTTTTTTATGCATATTGAAATGATGTGTTCTGGTATGTACTCTTAAAAGCTGTGAAAGAACACAGGTAAAATTAAGAGGGGAATAAGTGCAATCCCATGCAGGGCCGCACAGAAGTAAGTAGCACTGGAAACACCGGTTGCAATTCTATACACATATTCAGGAGTAATCTCCTTTGAACACAGTAGGTATTGCTTCTGAAAGAACCTACATGCGTAGGATTGCACTATAAAGGCATTATAGAGATGTTCTTTGATTTTTGGCTGGAATGAAGTCTATGTATCCCATTTCACTTGGACATAGGAATAGATTAAGGTGTTTGTGGAGTGGGTATTTTGATTTATTGGCATTCTTAAAAAAATATTATTGTTTGGACATGCACTATGTAAGTTAGATATAAATGTTTAAGTACAGGCTTTTATCTTTTGGCTACTGACATGCTTGAAGAGAAGAACTCTTTAATATGAGTGCCTCTGAGTATGTACAGGGTCTTTCTTTCAGCAACACATAATATCAGTCCAGTACCACATATCTGTCATATCATTGTCTGTCACTGGATCAGTCAACTTTCCTAACCTATGTTCATACTTAATAGTTGCTCATTTTATTATTTTTACATTAAAAATATAGCCTCCGTTTCACCAACAAAATGGTTCTTATTCTCAGGCAAGTGTGTATAGCATCAGGGCAGCAGAAGTAAACTCCATTTAGTTCTTCTAAGTAATGATGGCATCATGGTTTAAGGGAGTTTTAAATGAGAAATTGTGCTCAGAGTTTTTTTTTTATATCTTTATTTTTGTTTTGAGTTCTTTGTTCTAGTATATTAGGAATGTAGCAGCAGCAGCAGATCAAGCAGGGAATAGTAACTGAGATAATCTGGGGGCATGCTATTAGTGGTCCCTCATGCACCAGAGGCATGGCTTACGTTAGTGATGAGTCACGCCTTCAATTTAGTGGTCCAACTCTATGGAATGTCCAGTTGGCATCAGGCAGGTACCATCCCTGCTAAGTTTCAAACACCATGTTAAAAACGGTTTTATTTCAGGAGGACATTGCACCATAAATGCTATTCTAATGTTTCATTCTATGATATTTTAATCTATGTTTTAAATTATTGTTTGTTTTAATTTTTGTAAGTCGCTTTGAGACCCAGATGTGGTGAAAAGTGGAGTGTGTGTGTGTGTGTGTGTATATATATATATTGGTGAAAAGTGGAGTGTGTGTGTGTGTGTATATATATATATATATGGCAATACACATGCCCTTCTGAAACAGGGTGGGGAACCTATGAATCTCCAGATGTTAGACTACAAATTCCATCATTTCTAACCATTCACCATGTTGGGTTATGGGAGTTGGAGTTGGGCTGATGGGAGCTTACCAAGCTATTTAATGGCTGAAAAGCATTGTTTCTGGCAATCCCGTGATCACTGATTGAGAATGTTTTCAACTGTTTGTTTTTTTAGAATATTTTTAGTTGTTTCCTGCCACCCTAGCTCCTTTGAGAGGAAGGACAGAATATAAATCTAATAACAACAACAACATATGGGGGGTCTTAGGTAACCCAGCTCTGCTCTAAAGCCCACCTCTTTGTGAGACCATTGAGTCTAGCTTCAAAAATTACCTAGCAAAGTGATAGTCTGTACGTAGTAGTAAATTATTTTTTAGGACTGAGCCTATGAACAGCAAAGTCATCTGCATGTTTACTTTAAACTAAGTCCTGCTCTGTTTAATGGTGCTAATTTGCTAGTAAAAATGTACTTTGGCTTGCTGTCTAAAAGAGTGCAGAGAAATGGTCAAAGAGAGCAACCAAAATAGTCAAAAAATAGAGTGTAGTGTGGCAGGGAGGGATTAGTTTAGGAAAAAGGCTGGGGTGGGAGTGTGCCAGATGATAGAAGTATATAAAATTATGCATGGTGAAGAAAGTGGATAGAAGTAAGTTTTTCACTTTCTCTCATAATACTAGAAACTAGGGTCATTCAGCAAAACTAATGGGGGTGGGGGTGGGGCTTGGAGATGCAAAAAAAACTATGAAATTCACTGTCACCAGATATACTGATGACTTTGCAAGGGGAATTAGACCAATACTATCCAGGATCAGAGGCACCATGTCCCTGAATACTGAAAAATGTGAATGGGAGAGTGCTATTGTCCTGCATGAGGGCTTCACATAGGCATCTGGTTGGCCACTGTGGAAACATTATGCTGAACCAGATGGCCTTTGGTCTAATTCAGCAGGACAGCACTTATGTTCCTGTGTATTTTAGTACAGCATCAAACTTTTAGTACCTGATGGTGGTGTTTCCAGTACAATGGTACCTCCGGTTGCAGACGGGATCCATTCTGGAGGTCCAGTCATATCCTGAGGTTCTCACAACCGGAGGACCGCTTCTGTGCATGCACGCATGGCAAAACCCGGTAAAATACTTCCGGGTTTGCCGCTTTCACAACCTGAAGTTTACGTTACCCGAGGGTAATGTAAGCCGAGATGCTACTGTATCCATGTCTATGCAAGCATTCAGGAGCAGAGGCCAGTGGTCTAAATACTATAGCGATCTTGAGCTACAGTGGACAGAGTTATGAAAATAGTACATCCAGGTACACAGAAGTGATGAAGTCTTGGAGTCAGTGGGACTCTCTGCAGAGAGATACATTAATTGCTGAATATCCTGGCATGCAAAGTGCATAGATATTGCGCTTTATAATCTCATCATGCGTGCTGTCAAGGAAGCTCACTCTATTACAACTGAATCCTTTGATCTTGCATCAGCAAAAAAATTATCGTGGTTCTTTGCCTTTAGGACATCTTCCCAGCCAAGTCTCGCAACACATTTTACAGGTATTAATAGGTTGAATCTTTCAAAGTTTGTGCCCAAGTTGGACTGCAGTCCAAGGAAGCTATTTGCATGCATATATGCAGGTGCGAATTATGCGTGCAGCCAAAGTTGACTTTGAAGTTTTCAGTGCAACATCCATGGCCACTGACCTCACAAACTGGTTCTAATAATGAAACTGCAACCATCATCATCTACGTTTGTGATGATGAAACCTTTGAAGACAGCTCTGGCATGAAGGATCTTGCATATTAGTGCTTCGGATTGTAAACCGCATCTGTGTTCTATTTAAGGAATGAGGAAAACGAAGGCCAGGGAGATTAATTGCACTGAATCACATTGCTAAGTGTGATGTGCTGTTCTAAGTGCTATTCTGCTAATGGCAATCAGTGCTGCATCTTTAAAGTTCAGTCCTTAGTGGAGACCTGTGTGGGGTAGAGCCAGCATTGCAGTCTAGTCTTTCAAATTCTCAAATCTGTCATCTATCACAGATCATCTATCCCTCTAGAATAGAATACTTCAGCCAATCTGTATTTCACAAACTACACTTTAAGAGTTTTTAAATTATTGAAAGTTGAATGAAAACTTATTTAGGTTAAAGCAATTAAACTGTTGAGACTAGGGATTTATTTTAGTATGGTCCTTGGCCACACATGTCTCCTGTAGTAAGGTAGTCACAGGCCTAGCCAGAGGCACACACCTATGTATCCATCTTGCTGAAGCTAAGCTGGTCTGGATCAGATTAGTGCCTAAATGGAAGGCCAGCTGGGAAACCCATGTACAACTACCTTGAGTTTCGTAGTTCTGTTGTTTGGTTTATATTGTATTATATTCCATCCCGTGGTCCTCAGGTGAAGAGCAACCTAGAAATAATAATACATAATACATTTGGCCATTCCCTGTGGAATCATTTTCTGTTGAATATCTGAATCTATAGCATAGCCGTGACTAAACTGTCCCAATGAGTTCCATGGGACTAAGGATCAATGGCTGTATCTTCATATAAAATATACTTTGTAGTATTTCAGCACCTGTCATTATGAAGAGTTCCATAGTATTTCACTAAAGTTGTGAAGGTTTAAATGTGTCAGAAGTTGAATGATGAATTTCTACTTGGTTTCAAGCAGAATCCAAAGTACTCGGGTGGTAATTTAAATGTCTGTTTTTCATAATTAGGGCTGTTGCACTGTTTTAAAAAAATCTTAGCCAATTAATCATATGAATTTTAATTGATTAAATATGCATATATGTGTGTAAGAGGAAAAACACTTGTTTTTAAGGAAAAAGGCATGCTGCACACATCTGTCACATCAAACATAATCTTAGAATGGGCATATTTTATCTCAGGAGGAAATGCCTCTGCTAAGATGGTGCCTTCATAGTAATTTATATCTTATTAAGAAGGCACATGAGACACCTTATTGAAGCTAAGTGGGTTGGGATCTTTTCAGTACCTGGAATGGGAGGCCAGCTGGGAATCTCAGGTCCACCACCTTTGAGCTCCATGATGGAAGAAAGGTGATGATGGCAAAAAGTTAGGACATGAAAGAAGAGTTTGGATTTGATATCCCGCCTTTCACTCCCTTTAAGGAGTCTCAAAGCGGCTAACATTCTCCTTTCCCTTCCTCCCCCACAACAAACACTCTGTGAGGTGAGTGGGGTTGAGAACTGTGACTGGCCCAAGGTCACCCAGCAGCTGCATGTGGAGGAGCAGAGACGCGAACCCGGTTCACCAGATTACAAGACTACCGCTCTTAACCACTACACCACACTGGCTCTCAACAATAAACAATAAAATTAAATGTTTTAAAAGCAGTTAAAAAACCAAAATGTGCCTGATTAATTGAGACAACTTTTTAGTCAACCAAAATGTTTTTTTAGCCTACAAACTATCCAATTAATTGATCAAGTGATGATTTAGTTGTAATGGCCAATTACTACGCATTGGGATTTGTAGCCACCTACCCGGGTGTTCTTGCCTTTGTGCAGATGTATATAGAGTTTGGGGAGTTGCTCTAAAAACCATAAATTGTAAGTGTTACAGCTGGAATTATTACATGTTCTTGCAGCTCGAAGAATGGGAGATTTCCCCCCACCATGTTGTTCCTTATTGTGTCTACACTCTAATGGCAGTGATATTCTTGGGAAGGAGTATACAGTAGCATTGGTAATAATAATGCAGCAGTGGCTGAAACCTAGGGAAACCTAAATGGTTTCTTTAAGGAGCCAAACTTGAAAAAGGCACAGGAACATTATAGTCACAAATCAGGAAACCCTGAATTAAATTCATGCATCATATAACATAGGCTGGGATCCATAGAACTACTTTAGGCAATGACTTCTTCATGTCCAGTGGAATTTCTTACTTGCACCTGTTGTAATAGTATCACAGTCTGGATTTGAAATTTCCCTCAGCTTCAAAAGTACCTTGCTATGAGGCACGAGGCTGCTGCTTGGGGAAAATAAGATTTGTACAAGACAATCCTGGCTTTGTATTTATTCAGAAGCAATTATTGGTTCTTCCTCTATAACAAATATGCTTGCTTATTGAAAGCCAAGCCTAGCCCTTCAGCATTGTAGCTTCAAATTTTGTGTGTTTCAGTACTTAATAGCAAGTTTGTGGGATATTAATACATTGTTTGTTATGTTTGCATCCTCTAGTCTCCCAAGGAGCTCACAGTGGTATTTTGACATCATAGCAGTTCCATGAGTTGGTTTGGGCTGACCTCAGGGTGGATTTAATTTAAATCAAACCAATTTAAATCATGATTTAAACCATGATTGAAATCACTAGTCAGTAAGACTTGATTTAAATCATTTTTATTTATTTTTTACAGAAAGACATTCCTGCTGGTATAATCTTAATATTTACAACGAGAGGAAGGTTTCATTTTGGGAATAATAAATTTTCAGAGTAGTTTTTACAGTTATATCAAAAACTACTGATTTGGTTATACTATTAGAAAAACATAGATAATTATGAAATTATTGTGAGGTTTAATAAGTTAACTGTTTATATTTGGACAGCTTTTCTGCTGCACTTTATTTGAAGGAGAAAAATAATAATTTCCTTAATAACATTTGAAACTAACTAAAACAATAACATTATAGCATATGTATCCATGTTTGTTAACTGATGTGGTTAAACTTTTTTTTAAAAAACTCCCAAATTAGACTGAGTTTCAGCACACAGGAAAAACTTAAAACAAATCCTTATTTCCTGATGAATGCTAGCCTTTGGACTATAATGTATCTTAAATAGAACACTATCTTTAGAAAGATTTTTTCCCCTCCAAAAGCATTTTATTTTAAAAATCCAATTTAAATCAAAATAATCTGATTTTTTTTGAAAAATAATTTATTTTTATCCACCCTGGCTGACCTATATGAATAACTTACTGCATGATTGCAAAGGAAGGAGATTGGAGTCATTTGTTGCACCTTAGTTTGGTACTGTTGTGTAAGGTATTTGGCAGGTCCGGGGAATCTCTGGTGCCGTAGAAGTTGTTGGACTACAAGTTCCAACATCTCTGACTGTTGACTGTGTTCCTTGATCTGATAAAAGCTGGAGTTCAACAACATCTAGAGGTCAAAAGTTTCCCCACCACTGGTATATGGCTTCTATGATTTGTAGGCTTAAAACCAGCAATTAGAAGCAAGAGATTGCAAAGTATAAGGAAAAGAGCACGAGGTGAAACAAGGCTAAGAATGCCAGGCCTTTGTGAGAGTACTTAGCGCCATTGTAGATGTGATGTGTGATGGACACATATAGTATAACATATAGTATAACATAAAAATACCAATAGATAAGAAGTAAAGGGCTTAAGGAATCATGTTCAGAAATACACTTAGAGTTCTAACATAGGTTGCAGGCTCAAAACAATGGTAAATCATGGTAATGCCTCTTCTAATATAACAAGTGTATTTTTACTTTTCAATGATAGGACTCGCTGATTCTTGAGAAATCTCAGAATTGGAGCTCTCAGAAAATGGACCATATTATGATTTGCTGTGTTTGTCTTGGGGATAATAGTGAAGATGCTGATGAAATAATCCAGTGCGACAATTGTGGAATAACAGTGCATGAAGGTAATTCTATCATGACTTCAATTTGCAACAAATAATAAAGCTTTGTTTTTCTCTTAGCAAATTGAGGTAAATTTGTTTTCACGCAGCGGCAATGGATACAATACTTTCTACAACTGTTTGGTATTCCTTGACTTTCAGATATGGGAGATTAAATCTGCAACCATGAATTTGCATGCAGCCAAACCTGCTTCATGTTTATGAAAACTCAACTGTTAATTTGTATTTTTCCTTAGTGGAAAACAAATTAAAGCTATAATCCTTATGCCCTTCAGTTCCAGTATATAAAAGCTTCCTATATTAAATGGTTTTGCCAATAAGATCTAACCCTGATCTTTTGAATAGAAACAAAGGATTTGCCCAGTGAATCTTTTAAATTCACAAAGGCAGTTGCTCCTCTTAATATAGTGCCATCCATTTAAGAAGTAAATGCTGATAGAAGGCATGCTAATGTATACAGTTTACAATTGAGTGTGACTGATTTGTTGTAGTATATTATCATTCAGACTAGTTAAAAGGGAACATAAAAATATCTTAAAATAAACACACTGTTAGAGGTTAGATCCTCTCCCAAATACTTTGCATAGTGATTCATACTGCATCCATGTGAAGTTAAGGTTCAATTGCTTATCATTCCCAGCCTTAACAGTTTGCCTCAAATCAGAAGTATAGACTCTTATTAAATCACAAAGGCATGTTTGGTTGGGACCACAGATACGGCTTTCTCTGTGGTCATACTCTGGCTCTCGAACTTCCAACTAGGTAACCCAACATTGCTGTTTTAATTTTCTGTCACAGTGTGAAATTCTTTATTTACTCAGAAGTAATCTCTATTGAGCATATTAGGGCTTACATCTGAGTAAACATGCACCGGATTGCACTGTTAGTGTCTCCTTGGAGGTATTTTGGTTTTACTGTATATATTTCATCATTACATTTTCAACACAGATAAATTTTACTTGGAGGGCTCTGTGTAATATTTCCATGTTTTAATGGGTTCGGCATTGCTGTTCTCTTTTGCACTTGTGTTACTGTTTTTTTGTGTTGGTTTAAAGTGTAGCTGCCTTTAACATTTTGGGGTTGGGGTAGAAAGAGTGTATAAATGTTTTAAATTAATAAATAATTTGGCTGTCTCTCCCCTGGATAATGTGCAAAGAAGCTGCTTTCTTTGGTGTATCACAAAATACAGATGAGCAACTCAAGAAGATAAGCAGATGGGTGTAAATATAAATCAACTCAGTGTTAGTACATGCAGATTGCTCATTTTAACTCACAGCCCAAGATACAGTCTTAACATGTATCTTTTCACATGGTGAAACTTCATAATCAGGGTTTTGGGACAAAGTCTAGATGTCTGACAGTGTCTGTTGCAGCTTAAAGGATAATATCGATTGGGGTCAAATTGGCCTTGACAATGGAGTCTGAATCCAACTCCTTAGATCCCACACTGTAGAGAAACAAGCATCAAGCTATGTGCTTCCATTTAGCTTACCTCTTAAGCTCCAGATAGCTGAGAACTGGTGCTTTCACTTTGTTCTCTGCTGCCTGGGTTGGAGGCAGCCTGTTACGTTTTGAGCTCAGTCTAGACTTTCCTTTCTAGAAAATACTTTCAATCACAATGGCCAGTGATTGTTTCGTTGGTTTAAAACAATGGTTTCCAGCATCAGGAGGTCACTATATTTTCTTAATTCAAGACTGAGTGGTGTGCCAGGTTCAGGATTCTGAACCCAACCTTTCTGGGCTGGCAGGAGCCCCTTCTGAGAGCCCTCAATAGATGCCTGATGGTACTGACCCCTGAGACTGACACGGTTTTCCAATCTAAATGAATGTTCACTCTTGGTGGAAAAGAAAAATGTTTGATGTTGAAATACACTTGGTGTGGGTGGTAAAATCTGCCACCTGCTCCTGATATTCAAAGGCCATACCTTTCTGCACTTTACGGTCCCTCATAATAACAGAGATTTTGCTAGATACATGTCTGGAACATTTTTTTTTCCTTTTAAGATCTGGGTGACAAATTTCTATCAGTGCTTCAGGAAGATGTTACTTGTTTTAATTGGGGGGGGGGAGTATATTTTATAAAGTGTTCCTTGGATAGATTTGCCCTTCTGTGGATAAATTTAAAAATAAAATCTTAAGCTCTGGCCTGTCACTTTAGATAACTGCTTTTGTGCTAAAATCTCCTTACTGGTTTGTAATAGCACAGCACCCCCAGCTGGGGTGTCAGTTCTCCTGATGTACTGATTGCAGCATGTCTAAAGAAAACTGTCTGGTACATATCATTGCAGGCAATGTGGTTGTGGGTAATTCACTTTCTGAGAATTGTCCTTGCATTGGTGCTATAAATTAAAGACGTACTGCAGTTTTCCTAAAATATTTTTATATCCCTTTGTTTACTCCAATATTGGAATTGTACAGAGTAAAGAATTCATGTTCTTAAGAGTTACATGAACTGGTGATTTTATAATAAAATAGGTGCACAGTGCAACTATTTTTCCATAGTTGAGCTTTCAGATCTCTTTGCAATCAATCAATCTCACTCTTTCTTTGAGTTTTCTATTCACCTGAAGTAAATCTAATTGTTTGCAGGAGGTGTTCAATATGTTATCTAGAAATCACCCATATGGTTAAAGGTAAGGTAAAGGACCCCTGGGCAATTACGTCCAGTCAAAGGCAACTATGGGGTGCGGTGCTCATCTCACCTCAGGGCAAGGGATCTGGCGTTTGTCCACAGACAGCCTTCCTGATCATGTGGTCAGCATGACTAAACTGCTTCTGGTGTGATGATGAGTGCCAGAACGCACAGAAATGCTGTTCACCTTCCCTCCGTGGCTGTACCAGTTATCTGCTTGCACCCTGCTGCGCGGATTCAAACCACCAACCTTTGGATCGGCAAGCCCAAGAGGCACAGTGGTTTAGCCCACAGCGCCACCCACGTCCCAAATCACCCATATAATAAGTTGTTAAAGCAGAGAATAATCATTGCTTTAAAATACTGCAGTATTTTCTGATGTCTTTTGAATTAATCCCAAATCCTCCTCCAGTAAAGCACAGTCAGTTGTACAAATTAACAGAATATGACTTCCTGTCAGAGAGTATATGTAATGCTCCAAAATCAATCAAACAACCTTGCAAAATGTGACCTAATTAGCCATTTGGTAGTACCTGCAAATTTGTAAAAAATAAATAAATGTAGCTTCCATTTGCCGTGGGAACAATCTGCACAGTTACAGAGAGACAAATCAAAATGCATGGGTGTTTTCTACTTACTGCTTACTAATTAGAAGGCAGATGCTTTTGGTTTTTTGAGTAGCTACTTCATCCAGAATAGTTATCTCCCTTATTCTCTCCTTATAAATAAAGCTGCATAGAGACAGCAGTTTTCCAGAAAGCTCACGGTAGTGTAATAGAGCTCTTGTGGCTAGAGAAAGTGAAGATCAGGTGTTGCTTCCAAAAAACCTGTAATTGAGACCGTGAACACACATATGTCTATTTGGCCACCTACTTCAAAGAGCTCTGTAAGTTCTGCCTTACCTACTGTATAGCTCTGTGTGCCCTTGCTTTCCACGTCTTATATTAATTCTTAATTACATCCCTTGATAAAACATTTCTTTGATTTAATTCATTCATTTGTATTTTCTATCTTCCTAGGTTGTTATGGTGTTGACGGCGAAAGTGATTCTATTATGAGCTCCGCTTCAGAAAACTCCACTGAACCATGGTTCTGTGATGCCTGCAAATGTGGTGTTTCTCCGAGCTGTGAACTCTGCCCCAACCAAGATGGAATCTTCAAGGAAACGGATGCTGGCAGGTTAGTTAAGGGAGCTGTCATCAGAGGGATAGGTTCCTGAAAGTTATCCTTCAATTTATTCCAGTCATGTGTTTTCTTCACCAAGCCCATTCTGGAAAGTCAGGCATAACTTACTTCCTTCTTTCCAACGGTAGATTAGACTATAGCCAGATTCCTATCGGAGAAACATAGCATTGCTGTTGCTTCTGCAATAGAGGTTTACTAGGATAATTCTGTGAATAAATTCACAGGTTCTGCTGCACCTTAAAGGTTTACGAACTACTCAGGAGGACGACTAAACAAACAACTTAAATGTTTGGTCAGAACTGTGTACTGTGTTCTAAAACACACAGTTTAAGGGATTATAAAATTTTCACTTTGTGACACTGGGTAGTCTTCTCATAGGTTTCTGTCTACTCAGGTATTCCCCCCCCCCCCTTTATTATTTCAATTAGTATACATACTCTTCCTCTCATGGGAGCCCACTGCAGCTAACAACAAAAACTCATAATTAAATCAAAATCAATACAAAATATAATATGTGATTCAACATAAAAGTCAGCATTAAATTATATGTATGAAGCCACTCCTCTTACGTTCCAAAGGCTTGCCAGGAAAAAAAGGTCTTAAGATGTTGCCTGAATTAAAATAATGTGGGGGACAGATAGATGTTAATAGGAGGTAGTTCCATAACTGGGAAGTTTCATGTTGGGAAGTTGCTTGTTTCAAAATGCTTGTGTGGAAATATGCCCCATATCAAAACTTTGCAGTCTGTCATCCCATAACTGCTAAGGAATTTTTAGACTGCCTTCGAGCTGTTTAAGACACTGGAATATATTTCTTGGTGAGGCATTAACAAGCTTGCCAAACATGACCTGGTGCTTTCAAGCTTAATCGATTTCATTGCTCCTGTTATTAACACAATACCTCTGAAACTCAGCAGGACATTCCACACAGTCAAACTGAGCATGGTTCCATTTGCCCTTTTGTGCTTAGAATATCCTGAATATATTGAATCAGAAGTCCCAGCAATTTTAAACCATTCATAAATTTCTTGTATTCACGGGTTTGTATTTGTCATTTTGAATTTGGCTCTATGCTAAACACTTTCTATTGAAATGGATGTTGGCATTTGAAACCACACACAGTAGGCTGTAATTTGAGTGTTTGGATTTAAAAGAATTGTACTCCAAGCTTAAAAATCTTGGCATTTACGTCTTGTTCAATTGTCAAGTGTAAGAAAACAACCTATTTTGTAAGCTGCCCTGAGGACTTGTTGGAGCCATATTGGCAGACTATACATTAATAAACAAATAAATAAATTGAACCCAGATTATAATGAAGCTAGACTTTCAAAAACTTAGTGCTTTTATCCAGCTGTGTAGAAGTGCCTTGTAGCAACAACTCTTGTAGCAACAACTCTCAAAAACAGGATTTCCCCCCTTCATAATCATTGTCCCTGCTCTCCCTTAACAGTGAACTCAGGGTGGTGTGTACCAGTATAAAGCGAAGCAAGAGGAATATATTGACCTCTTGGTAGTGCACTGAGGTTTACCAAAATAAATAGGTTAAAATCAGATACTTTAAAGACACTGTGGAAGTTAAAAACAAATATGGTAAACTTCCAGGACTGCACATGCTCAACAGCCATAGCAATGGAAGTATAGGTGTGGGAAGTGCATGGCTGGTTGGACTCCTAAACAGGAAAGATGGAGGATGCACTGCAAAGTTTTGTTTTGAGTCCCGCTTGTTCTCTTTATTACTGGACCTGGGAGGTTCCATGCCTATCAATCTGAAGCTCAAACAGGACCACCAGAAATAAGGTAGCAGTTTCTGCATATGCATACTTGACATACTTCCTAGGTATACAGAAGTATATTAGTTGTAAATTAGAAGATATTAAGAAATGACCATTCAAGAACCTATCGTTCTTCCTGGGCCTATGAAATGTTGAGGACAGTTGATCCATGGAGTATTGAGGATATCGGTTGAGAAAAAGAATAGAAAAGCAGGGAGAGAGTTGGTCTGCTTGAGCTCTAAAAGCTTATGCTGTTCTGGAAGGGGGCTGGAGTTGGAGGGATGTGTGTCATGTGGTTTTTTTAAAAAATAAAACTTATATGCCATACAGGAACATTTCAGGAGTTCTAAAAGGACACCTTCCTCTTTTCTCAGTCTTCAAACTCCTCATCACACTGTTATATAACATTAAAGTGCGTAGGTTCAGGACTGGCACAATGGGGAAAGATTTGAGGAAGGTGGGAAAGGGGAAAAAAGCTGTTCACTCTCCCTGCCCCCCTGAAACTCCCTTCCTTGGATAAGGTCTAAGCAATGTTTGTGATTCTGTTCCAAACTGGCTGAACATTTGAACATTCATTCTAAGGGCTAGGAATGTAATACATTTTCCTGTGGTTGCCACTTGTGTGTACATGATGTCAATGTGGAGTTTTGCAAATGGCTGTCAAACCTCCTGTGATCCCAGGACACCAAATTACATGCTACAAACAAATAACATAGGTTTCCTTTCTAACTAAAAAATTGTCAGAATGTTAAACTAAACCTGTTAATATTCTCTCTCTAATGAGGGATGGTTTTCTCTGCTCTTCCCATCGAAGAGGTTGACTAGATAGTGGAATGGTTAATTTGAAACAAATCTACTTTTTGCATGTACTCTTTAGTTTCCCGAGCACCAATGTGGATATAATGTTTTGCTCTGTATATATGATATGATACTAACTGGGCTAAGACTATTGTCTTTATTTTGCTTCAGCTTTTTCCCTTCCCTTCACCAACATCTGTCATCTTAGCTTGGAGCAAAATGGATGGGGAAGTAACAAGAAAGATTATTCTTCTTTGATTACCCAATTTGTCTTAATTACAAGGTTCTCAAACATGTGCGGCTAAACAAATGAGCAGGAAAACATTTAGGCACTGGTATTAAATGCAGCTGAAGCTGCCTCAGCTGTGAACTTGACTGACTTCTGTGCTTTTAATAAAGATTCAGGATGGAGTTCATACATAGGTGGTTAAGGAAATGAGACACTTGTGTGCCAATCATACTGAAATGGCAGTTTAAATCTGTAATACTACAGTACTTGTGTGACATGTACTAAAACATTTTGAGAAGGTCAGTATGAAGCAAGCAGCCAGCTGTTGGGTTTATCATAGATAAACTCCTACAGAGTGCAGCAGCATTTAATACACCAGTGGAGCATGAAAAAACTGTGCAAATTAAATTGAGAAGCAGCTGCTTGTTGAAGATGTGTATCTTTATATTGAACTCTGCAGGGTGCAATGGGGAGGTTGCATTAAAACGTACTATCAAAAATCACCAGCCAAAACCTTGGCCTTTTTTTAAAAAAATAAATAGAAGATAATGTGAATAAGAGCAACTATTTCCCTGGTAAAATTGTTACCAGTGCAACACATCAGTGGCATTTCATAAAGAGGGAAACTCTCCTAGAATTTCAAAAAACAGAATATCTTAAATTTGGGGGCTTCAGTATTTGGATCTTTTGGGGCAAATTGCTAGATATTTTAGTGTTGCCTAAAACTCAAAACATGGATAAAAAAAGAGTCAGAAGTGACTTCAAATGAGTAAGATCTAAGACGGGGGTAGTCAAAATAATGACTTCCAAATATTTTGGACTACAACTCCCATCAACCCCAGCCAGTATAGCCAGTGGCCAGGGATTATGGGAATTGTAGTTCAAGGCATTGGAGGGTATCACATTGGCTGCCCCTGGTGTAAGGCCTTCACACTGGAAGTGCAGGACATGTACATAGATCAGAATTGCCTTTCTGCTTAAGAACAAACTAACAACAATTTTATAATATAAGCAAAGATGTTCAAGCAGCTTCTGCATATGAATGGATTGCTTTCAGATTCCTATTAAATAATACAGAATATAAAACATTCATATTATGAATGTTCCCCCAGGATATCCACCCCAATCCCAATGGACAGATCCTGGTAAAATTTTATTGATCAGCTGTTGTAAGGGAAGTGGAATAAATTCTCTGCTGAGCTGTGCAGTTGTAAATTTCCTGAAAGTGCTAAGCTAGCACAGGGTTAACAAAAACCTATTTTGCATAGATTTCTCCAACCAGGTGCAGATATGTGTATGAAAGGCAGTTGTATAGGATGGCACCATATAGGGTTTTTCCACCATTGATTGTATTCCAGATTGGCTAAAACAGTAGGGAGACTATCACAGGTTCTAAATTCGGTCTAATCAATTCAAAGGGGAGTTGTGAAATATTGTTGAAGTACATATTAATTAATTGTTATTACAAAATAGTTACATTCCTGTCCCATCATTTAGTTGTTTCAAAACCATGGTGACTTAATGTTTGTAGTATTTGTAGAAGCTCCCATTAACATCTGGGTCACCTAAACTGTTCTTTCCTTGTCTGTAATTTTCTTAGTGCTCAGATATGAACAGTAAATGCTTTCCTCTTTTGTTATAGATGGGTCCACATTGTTTGTGCACTCTATGTTCCAGGAGTAGCATTTGGAGATATTGACAAACTGCGGCCAGTTACTCTTACAGAAATGAATTATTCCAAATATGGTGCTAAGGTAACATTCAAATAGATATATTTTGGGGATAATTTATATGATTGTAGCTTGTTTTTGTTTCTTTCCTTTTCAGTTCATTACAGCTAAACGCTCAAAATGTAGCTGGGTCGGGTAGAGCATGGTGCTGATAATGTCAAGGTTGCAGGTTTAATCCCCATAAGGGACAGCTGCATAGAGCTGCATTGGGGGGGGGGGGGTAGACTAGATGATCCTCAGGGCCCCTTCCATCTGGTTATAATGAATATTATTATATATAGTCTCATTTTTCTTATGAAACCCTCATTGGATAGGAACTATTCAACTAATTCCACAGGATTAAGGCTTGTAATTTTACACTGGGCTTTAGTTATAAAAGTACTAATAACAGGGCAGTCAAGTAAATGCAGGGCAGCTCAATTAATCCTCTCCAGTACTATAAAGATTTAGCCATCAGACCACAATAATATTGATCTGAGAATATATGAGATTTCAAACAGATAATCCTCGAGTGAATTCTTGAGAGGCCTTCCCTCATCCCCAACCGGAATGTTCAAATGTGGCTCACTGAAGATCACACTTTTAACTCTAGTCTTGATGTTAAACTTTTAAATGGTATATCAGATGTAATAAAGGGGTTTGTTTGTTTTTAGGACATCTTTTTCAGTATGTACGTTGTTGCTGTCTGTGGACTGGTACGCATTACTTGGCTTTAAGTGTGTATCACTTATTGCAACCTGCCTTGGCATTTCAAAAGATGGGATAGAATGTCCTAAGTATGCAAATACCCCACTCTAATAAGCCTATATAGATATGGATATGGTAATTTACATGAAAACTATTGCTGACAGTAGGGAAAAGTTGTAGTTAGGGTTGAATGTACCATCTTATATATACTTCTGGTTCCGTTTTATCCGTTTTCTCATTCCCTTTTGTTTGTTTCATGTCTTCTTCTGTAAAATATATAGTCCATTTTAAGGTACTGTATAAAGTTACTACTTTATTCTGTATAAAGTTACTGTATAAAGGTAATACTTTTGTAATGTTCTCTCTCTCATTTATTTGCTACAGGAATGCAGTTTTTGTGAAGATCCCCGTTTTGCCAGAACTGGCGTTTGCATTAGTTGTGATGCTGGGATGTGCCGAGCATATTTCCATGTGACTTGCGCTCAGAAGGAAGGCCTGTTGTCAGAAGCAGCAGCTGAAGAGGTATGATAATATTCTGCATTAGTGAAAATAACCCAGGTGACTTTTGTTATGACTAAAACTTCAAATTGATATGTTAAAATAACTAAGAAATATTTGAGTTGATTGCCTTACTTAATATTGATTGCTTCAGCTTTCCTGTGTTGGGATGCAGAAGGTGTATTTTGTACCTTCCCTTTTTCTTTTAACCTTTCCCCCTGAAACATGTAGACATTTTTGGCAGGAATCATCTCTCTTGGATCCATTCCATACTAGAAAGATGAATATGTATGGGGAGAGTGATTATGATCTTCAATTCCCTTCCATCTCAATGACTTTCTAATCATACATGGTTCTGATCCACCAGCAATCCACCATTTTGGTTGGATTATTTTTTCCAAGATTATCTGTCAAGCATTTCTCCTGTGCTACCTTTGTTGATGTATACTGCAGCATTTGGAAACAAAAGAAAGTTGTGTGGCAGTGCAGAACTTGCTTAGTTGTTTGAATGAGCAGAGGGAAACAAATATGCTCTTCAAAATATGTATGAAAATAATTTCCCCGTTCTATACAGTATTCATGTATGTAATTGCTTTCTACATTAACGCCTTTGGAAAATGGCGCACAGAAATAGCTGCTTGATACTCAGTCTTTTAGCCCCTTTGGAAATGAGATTAAACTTGAAAGTTTACCTCTAACATTTACATAGATTGTAGTGATACCGCTTATGAGTAGCTAAAGAATTAAAACTAATGTATCTGTTACATGTAGATAAACATGTGGCTATTTAATTTGTAAACTCTGCACTGAGTTTGAAAAGCTGAATCAAAACAAGAGTTTCATATTCTTTGTAGTGATGTTACGTTAATCTGGCTTTGGTTGGTTAAAATACCTTAAAAGCCATCAGAATCATTTTTTTCAGACCCTACCTAACAAAATTGTGGAAAATGTGTGTGTGTGTGTGTACCATCCTATTTATTTATCCTATTCATTTACTTTAGAATACTTTTAGGTTGTCTTTGGGGGGGGGAACCTCTCAAGGTGGCTTACATAATGGCAATTTAAAATTACATGATAAAATATAATTAAAATACTGCTTTTCCTGGCTGACAAACTATTTTCTTTCATGAGCTTTTGCCTTCTTCATTTTTATTTTAATTGGAACAGGATATTGCAGATCCCTTTTTTGCTTACTGCAAGCAACATGCAGACAGGATGGATAGAAAGTGGAAGCGCAAGAACTATTTGGCTTTGCAATCCTATTGCAAAATGTCTTTGCAGGAGAGAGAGAAACAACTGTCACCAGAAGCTCAGGTAGTATACCCAAGCCATACTAAATGAGAAAGATCAGGGCAGAGGAAAAAGGATGGAATTGTTGTGACTGCCAGTGAAAACGCATATAGTTGTAAATAGTATGAAATGTTTGAGAATCACTATTCACCTGCTTGCAAATAATCTAAACTCAGGTGTATAAGCATGTGTACCTCTCCCAGTTGCATGATGTCTCTGTGACCCCACTTTTCCTCCAGCTCAATAAATCTAACCCCACCCCAAGCCTGCTAGTGCTCCCCCCAGTTTGAGTCTTTGTACTTACCTCTGCCACAGTCTGTTGTCAGCCTGAACAACTTCTAACTTGAGTTACCCATTTCTAGCTTGAGTTACCCAGATATTTGGGAAATTTTGCCTGCTGATGTACTCATTCATTATTGAGTTTTAGGAGAATTCTGAATTTCAGTTGTGAAGGATCAGCATGATGGAGAACAGAAACCAATACTGGATTTTTCTTGAGGAAGCTCGTAAATACATCTGTTTCAAACTCTACCTCTTCTAGTCCAGAGAGTATTTTAGGATCAGTTCTTTTGCGCTATTAAAAGCAATCTTCTCTCACCATAGATTTGTGTGTGCAGTGTTAGAAATGGAGATTACATTTTCTAGCAAAAGTGTTTATGTGCTTCTTAGCTTTATTTTGATTTGCTTTTTTAAAATTTGTAGGCCCGAATTAATGCCAGACTACAGCAGTATCGTGCTAAGTCAGAAATAGCACGTACCACGAGGCCGCAGGCGTGGGTACCAAGGGAGAAACTGCCACGGCCACTCACTAGCAGCGCTTCAGCAATACGTAAGCTGATGCGCAAAGCAGAATTAATGGGAATTAGCACAGACATCTTTCCAGTGGATACTTCAGATACCAGTTCCAGTGTGGATGGAAGAAGAAAACACAAACAGCCAGCCCTGACCGCTGATTTTGTCAATTATTATTTTGGTAAGGGTGAAAAGATATGTGCTTTGCATTGTTGCCAGGAATGGCTAACCTTTCATTTTCCAGTTGTTGCAGGACTATAGCTCCCACCATCCCTGAACATTGGCTTGCTGGGCAGGTGGGAGTTGGAATCCAGCAACAATCGGAGGCTGCAGGTTAGCCACCCCAGTCTAGATTTTGAAGGGATGGTTTACAGATGAAAGAGTGGAGTTGCTTTAAACTTCAAGCCACCCATATACTACTGTATGTGAGCACTATAGTTCCCTCGTTACAATTTTAAAGCAACAAAGCTGCCTCCAAGTAGCCAAGTAAATATTCATATATGTCGCGTTAAAATAATGTGTGGGATAGTTAAAAATGTTTTTGTTGAAATCTTTCCTATTTAAAGTTTGGAGTGCATTCTAACACAATATTAATTGGCATTAATGCTGCTTCTTTCCTCCCTCAGCCCTTGCTATTGAGATCAGGTGCAAGCCTAGCTCTGTAAAAACCCTCCAGTAATGCAATCGGGTTTCTTGCCCTGGTCACCCTTCCTTTTCTGCTTTGCAAGGGATGAATTACTTACTAGTATTTGTTTTTTTATGTGCCTTTGATCTTAATATCCATAGCTTGGATGTTTTAGAAATATTGTAAGCGTTGTTCAGCTGCAGAGAGTGTTTTCTGCATGTGACATTGAATGCGAAGAAATGTTGTTGTATGATGTATTGTTACCTACATTCATTCTGTTGCTTTGCATGCTCAAAAAAAAAAAAAAAAGGGAAATACAGAAAGTGT
Organism: Podarcis gaigeae; assembly: GCF_964106915.1. Classification (NCBI taxonomy): domain Eukaryota; kingdom Metazoa; phylum Chordata; class Lepidosauria; order Squamata; family Lacertidae; genus Podarcis; species Podarcis gaigeae. The sequence continues at coordinate 30,917,478 of NC_139688.1, forward strand.
TGGCTTTTATTTTAGAGAGAAACATGCGCATGATCCAGATCCAAGAAAATATGGCAGAACAGAAGAAAATTAAGGATAAGCTGGAGAACGAACAGGAAAAACTTCATGTAGAATATAACAAGGTAAATGATGTGTTTCAAACAATGCAAATCATATGCTGTATATAAAATAAAACTATAGTTAGAAAACCATTGACTTCCACTAAAACCCATCTTAAATCAAATGGTCTTTCAGTAACCGTCACCTGCTGTTCACTAAAAGATTAAGATGTTTCTCAGAGGTTCTCATCTATACAGATTTTCTCAGTCTGGTATCAAGAGTCTGACTCTTTCTTGTTGTGCACATCTGCTCGTGATCATGAGCATAAAAATTTGCTTGCGTTGAGGTGTTCCCTTAGAGCTTTAGGGTAACTGTGAGGAGGAAATCCAAGTCCTAGCTTTAATCATGGGGATGGCAGAGTCCGGGATTGCCAAATTATTATTATTTGCTTTACTCACAGAAAATATTCAAGCAGCTTACAGACATAATAGAAATACTAAAATGACAATAAAAAACGAAGTAAAAAGATGGGAACAGTAACATAGGTCTTGACTGGGCAATTGCCTCTGCTCACGTGGGCTCCTTATTCCTATCCATTCAGTAACCATGACTTTGGTCCATCTAGTCCAGTATTTTTTATTTGGATTCACAGTAGCTCTCCAGGATCTTATGAAGAGGTCTTTCACACCACCTGTTTATCCGCTTCTTTGGCAATGTCAGTAATTGAACTTAGGATCTTTTGTATTCAAAGCATGTGTAGTTTTATCACCAACTGTGGTTCTTCCCATACGGTCACCAGGCAGCAGCTGTCAGTAATTTTACCTAGTGAACCACTTTGTTGATCACCACATGCAACTTTAGATATCTGGGATGTTGGCGACGTGTTTTTCCTGTTAGGTTGATGTAAACAGAAGTTTTGATTTGAAATACCGTCAGTGGATACTTTGGGGATATTTGAGGAAAGCCTTCAATGTTGCAGCGACTGCTGTGTGAATACACACATGTATGCCACACTGATCACAAGGAATGGAAGACATGACTAGAGAATTCAATGCTACCTATTGTATTGCCGTTCTTATTTGTTCTCAAAAAGACATGGCCGTGCATTCACGCACACCCCATGAAAGTAATGATAGTTGTTGGAATTGTCAAAAAATAAATAGTAGTCGGGAGGAGAGAACATCATTCCCAGTTACACTTAAAAAATGTGACAAGGCTTCATATTTTCTTATTTCAAGTGTGCAGATGTATAGCTTTGAAATCTTGATTCCCTGTGTAGAAAAACCTGGCACATCTTTACAGATGGAAATAACAGAGTGGAACTGTTTTGATGTTTCTTGACTGCCATTATAGTCTTATTGTCAGACAAAATTACTTTAGGTTCTCCCTTACTAACCAGATGGATGCCCATGTTTTCTTTCTGGTGTTATTGAATGGCTGATTAACTTTACTGATTTCAGTTGCATTGACATGAGTGAACAATTTTATTATTTAATTACCTCTCATAGAAAAGGGTTTCATAAGTAAAGAATGCCTCCTCCTGGATACGAGGTACGAAATAACTTCCACAGTATTTTTCACTGCTTTGTTTTTTAGTTGTGTGAGTCTTTAGAAGAACTTCAGAACGTGAATGCAAAGCTACGAAATGAAGGACAAGGAATATGGGCTGTGCTTGGTAGAATAATTGGGCAGGTTGGTTTTTCCCATTGTTTTTCTCCTCCCCTCTTTCCTTATATCTTATTTATTTATGGGTCATATGAGTCCTAAAAATAGGGTTTTCTCTTTGTTACTGTCACTTTTTTTAGGCTGAAAAGATACATTTGATAAAGTCCTGGCCTTATTCTGCAGATAATGATTTCTGATTGAAATGTATATAGGGCTCTGCGCCTACCTACTGGGAAACTGCAGCCTAATTTTGTTTTTGGATTAGCTATCTTGTTTGCAAAATTCTTTCATTTGGTGTAACTGATTGACCTGTCATTTGTGATGAAGCTAAACCTGAAGCATGAGTTAATCTAACCACATTCTTTACTACCCCCCCCCACTGTAGCTTTCAAAGAGCAGGTTTTCTTAGGGTGTATTGTTTTCTTCCCCCCGTTTCCTGAATATGCAACTGAAAGCATATGTAATTTGCTATAGTTTTAAATGAATTATGCATGTGGGAATGTCCTTAATAGGAAGTGAAGAATATTAGGGTACAGCTGGTTATTTTTTTTATAGGATTACTGATCATTTTGTCAGTTGTAAAAAAGTGAATGCTGTCGCTTCCCAATTATTAAATTCATTAGCTTCTAAAGAGTACAGTATTGCACCTGTAAACCAGCAGAATCAAATATCTTGATATGGTTATGTTTTCAGCTACATTAAAAGAGCTCAATGAACACTTTACACAGTTTGGTGCCTGTTATACAGCTGCTTCTCTTGTTCTACAAACAGTGGAAGTTATATGGCACTTTGTATCTGAAAGATTGATGAATTTCGCTGGCTTTTTCTTTTAGTGCTTCCCAATTCATCCTTCACTGAGGCTTATATCTGGTATTCAGTGCAGTTAGCAGATTCCTCAAGAAAGTGGGAGCCTTTTATGTGTCATTCCAATATATAATCAGATCTTAGCTTTTGTTTTTGTCTGACTCCTTAGTTGGCTTTTTAAGATTATAAAATGTTAAAATGATCTTTTAAGAAACTGGACCATTGGCCAGCTCTGTTTTTTGTAATTATCCTTAGTTTTGTGCTAAGTGTTAATTCAACACAAGAATTAGCAAGGTTTTACAAAGTGCTTGATGCTTCTGTGAAACTGGCCCAGATGATTTATATAACCTGGTTTTTTATGGGCCTTTCATACCTATGGGAGTCGGAATTTAAGTTTGTTAATAAGAAGTTCATCCCTTTTAAAAAGAAAAGGGGGGGGGAATCAAATTTTCACAAATATGTTTCCTGGTGCAATCATTTAATAATAATAAAAACTAGTAGTTTCATTTGCACAGCTTGCATGACACTTTTTTCCAGTTGGTTGAACAGATGCAGGCCCACAGGGCCACTGAGAAATGACTTTGATAGATGGTTGCTGTCTGTGAAGCTAGCATACTGCAGATTAGTAGAAACCCGAAGAGAATCTCTCCTGCTTTGTGCAGAGTTTGGTCCAATAAGATAATTTTTCTAATTAACCTATGGAGCACCACTGTAGCAGGGATGGTGAGGAAAATAAACTGCCTCAATATTCTTTCGTGAAGTGTAGTGGATTTTTCTTTTTTTCTTTTTCTTTTTAACCTTCTAAACCAGCTTGTCCTTGTCTGTCTCTGTTAAAGCTCCCTCTGTTAAAGGGGGGAAAGTTAAAAAGCCAGGGCTTTAATGTCTTTGGTTTCTCTCTCTCTCTTTTGCATTGGAAAATATGTGAATGCAATTTCATTTCTCATATGGCTCACTTGGGGACAGAATATATAGTGTAGTCATTTTTGCAGCCTAAGCAGTTTTCTCTCCTAACTTTTAGTATATTGGGCACAGCCAAATTTTGATTGCTGAGCAGTAAATGAGGGGGAATGTTACGTTATATACGTCTCTCACAAATTATCCTGTATTTCTTCAAACCCAATAGAAATTGAACATACCAGCAATTTTGCGAGCACCCAAGGAAAGAAAACCGAGCAAAAAGGAGGGTGGAACCCAGAAGACCACAACCCTCCCTGCAGTTCTCTATAGGCAAGTAGTAGAAACACAGCACAATAGACATAGATTATGGATAGAGTAAGAGACCTTTATAAGTATTTTTTTTATTCCAAACAACTGAATAAAATGTCTTTACTCCTGGACACCACTGTTGTAAGGCAGCTAACTTGATTCATTTTAAATCATTTTTAAAAAAAACGTTATAACTGTCTTCAGAGTCCCAGACATTACTGAGATTTTCTCTATCCATTGGCAGCACTTCAGAAGGAAATTCCTTTTATACCTGAGATTTTAATCTGTTTTGTGATACATGGTTGAGAATCTTCAAACATTAAAAGTTTTGCATTTAAAATCGACCAGCAGGGTCTGAATGAAATTATTATGAACTTATACGGTTTATTAAGCCCTAATATAACAAAGCATATTTGATCCTCAAGTCTAGTATTTTTCATAATTCAGGTTAATATATTGTTGAGTAATTGATGTATTTACTCATTGTTATATGTTTAGTTCTTTTTACCATTTACCATTATGGTTGGTTTTTTTAAAAAATAAATATTTGATACAAGTACTGAAACATATATTCCATATAAAAGCTACCTTTCTGCAAGATAAAATACAATTATATAACAGAATATTTACTCACTGTATGGGGTTTCACCATTCAGATTGGTCATAACCCAGTGACAAAGAGTTCTTTGTAAGTGCAAGAACTGGGTCCATATTTGGTTAACCAGTTCAAATGCATCTGAAGATTCATGGAATGTCCTCAATTTGGCTAATAAAAAGTATCTCCTTAAATTTTCAGTGACTAGCAAAAATCAGTCTAGCAATCTCTAGAAGTATATAATACCACCTTGTGTTTCTTTGTGGGGAGCATTTGACTGCATTATGTCCTATTACAACCACAAATGCTTTTAGGAACATGAAAACATCCTTGCTTGATCTGTCTCCATCAGTGACTTGCCAGATATTTTTGAAGAGCTCTCAGTGGATAATGATAGTGGTAGCCATCTCTTGTTTGTTTCCTGTATCCAGTAGTCAGAAGTATGCACTTTTTAGATTTGAATATACCCAGTTATCTATTGTGGCTAATAGCCATTGATGCCACAGCCCTCCATGAATTTGCCTAAAGCTTTTAAAAAGCCATGTAAACTAGTGGTCATCACCATGTCTTGTGGCAATGACTTCTACCTGTTAATTTTGCGTGGTGAGACGAAATACTTCCCTGAATCTTATGCTAGTTAACTTCAGTATATTTAAAATTATCCACTCTTGTCACATGGTTCACATTTTTATGAATTGCTGAATTTTCTCTGTTGAATGTTAATTTGTTCTGGGATGATGTTTACCAAACGGGGGTACCTCTGCTGGATGACCTTATGGACTTGATGTACAAGTGATTTAAAAATGTTGCTGCTGAACTTTTTTTTACATGACTAGCATGTCCAAGGATGAGGGTGTTTTCCATCACAATGGTTATTTTTATTTTACTGCATATTTGCTTCGTCTTGATTCTGACATAAAATGTTTTATTTGCAACCCTTCATTAATTTACAATAATAATACATCCTTTGTAAAATACAAATATCATTACAATTAAATTGCATTCATTCTCCCAGCAACTATTCAAAGTAAGTGAATAGTTTAAAGTAAGTGAATTCAAAGGATATTATTTTTACCGATGAGGATTTAAGTTTGAACTATTTTATTTGCAGACCCCTGTGGTTTTCTAATAGCTGGTGAGGGATTTAAATTCAGGCCAACCTTCTGCCTTCAGGACCAAACCTGCCTCAATTTGAATAAAAATCAATATATCAGAAGTCACAAATATCTAGCAAACATTAGGGAAATATTAACGATGGCTTGGATCCAGAGAAGTGCTTAGTTTCACTTGCACAACAGGGCTTTGTCATCTCCTTCTTTCTGGTGCAGTGACTTAATGCCCGCCCGCTCTGCACCCCCTGGCTGCTCATGAGGGACCGGAGACCCTTCAAAACATTGTGGGATGTGATGTGAAGGGCCACTGGAGTGGGGAATTAGCTGAAATTGAGGACCACCCTTTGCACAAGCGGAAATGCCTTCTGCTCATGCATGGGGTTCTCTGGATCTTACCCCATGTAAACATTGAGATGATTCAGTAAAGTATATGCATTATCTCAAATGAAACTTTTTTCCTGCATTTCCAAGTTGTGGGATTTGCAAGAAGAACCATGATCAACACCTCCTTTTGCTGTGTGATACTTGTAAACTCCATTATCATCTTGGATGTCTGGACCCTCCACTTTCAAGGATGCCAAGGAAGACTAAAAACAGTTACTGGTAAGAATATTGTAAATGCATTGTACTACAAATATGAGGGCCTCAGTCTATCAGGGGTTTTTCTATTCCCAAGGTTTTTGTTCTGTGTCTTTATCATCAAGGATTTTTTTAAATGAAAGTTTGAGTTCCATATTGATTGTTGACTATATTTGCAAAACAAATATCAACCCTTTCATCACTTATTTGTACCTTGGGTTTATTTTGTTTCCTTTAAAAGAAACTGACTGGGGACTAATGAAGGAGGGAAGACCCCTTTTCAACCCAAGGGCCTCATTCCTGCATAGGCAACTTTCCAGAGGCCACATGCCAGAGGCAAACATGGGCAGAGCAACCATTGTGAATTGTACTCTTGTATGCAGAATGGTAAAGCTGGAAGGGACCACGAGGGTCATCTGGTGCAACCCCATGCAATGCAGGGTTCTTTTGCCCAGCATGGGGCTTGAATCTACAACCCACAACCCTGGGATTAACCGTCTCATGCATTACCAGCTAAGCTGTAGACTAGGATAGTTTTTCTTTTCCCTGTTCAGGATAGTAAGGTGCATCACTGGAGTTCAAGGGTTCATTATAGCTAGATAGGAACACTAAAGCAGGACTGGCAAGTGGGGCATGGCTGTGGAGGGTGTATTTGCTGGGGAAACGCCAAAAGCCAAATGAGACGCCAAACGGCCACATTTGTCTCCTGGGTCTGAGCTTTCACATCAAGAAAGGGAATTTTCCACTGTTGTTTTACTTTAACACTGTTAGGGGAAATTGTACTAACCCTAAATATAGGTAATGCTATCTAAGATTCTTGTTTTACCTAGAGTCTTAAATGAGCATTACATTGTGGTTTGAATCCCTGGCTATATGAGACCTCTGGTTAGTGTTAAAGTCATCAGTTCTTTTATTGCTAATTAAGGTGAGAAGGAATTTGTTTCTAATGCTGTAATTGTGTGGTACCAATGTTGTGTCTACACTTTTCCCGGGATTTTTGCAGAATTTTAAAGATGATTGGATCATCCACATTATTTCATACACTATTTGATCTATATTATAGTGATCCAAACAGCATTCTCCCTTATTTCCATTAGGTGTTTCCATTTGGTAATTCTGAATTGACCAGAAGCATATTGCAAAATGTTGCTGTAAGTCCCAGACTCAAGACTTGGTTTAGCAATCATTTTGTGAATTCCATGTAACTAGAAACTGGTGATGTACAGATGCCAAAAACGAGTTGGTAATAGTAGCCAAACATTAACAGTTCAGTTTGCTCATATGAACTGGTATGAGTACTAGGATAAAATTCTATTACAGCAGTATTTCAAGCCTCTATATAGCTTATATGTCTTAAAGAATTTTTTGAATTTCAACAACTACTAACACTTGGGAAAGTTAGTAGTCATATTCTTGTACTATTCAGGTCTTGGGTTTTGTTCTGGTTTTGTCATATTGTAACGTAAGTGAGAAATAAGTTGAGGCTATGCGATGGTAAGTAGCTCAATTTTCAGTGGCTTCCATTACAATGTACGGAACACAATAAAGGAGTCGCAGTCTTTGACACTGCTACAGGACATCAGTTGCTTACATAGAGTGGACTGAATGTTGCAGCACTTGAGAAACCTGATGTGGGCAATATCTTCGTTCCACTTCTGACAGTGGATGTCATTTTTCTTGCACTGAGTTGCAGTATGTAGTTCTGCAATAAACACACCTCCTTGCTTTACATGGTCCTACTATATGCTTTACATGGTCCTACTATAATCAAGACTATTTAGTTCCACAAACCATTTATATTTATGTTTAAACATAAATCATAGAATTGTGGAGTTGCAAGGGACCCCCTGTTAGGCTGGTGCAGGAGGACTTATTTCCTCTTCTTTCCTTTCCTCTCCCCAGACCCTTGGTACAGCCCCCAGAAATTTACTCTCTCTAGAACTAATTTAGAGGGAGTGGAGCAGGTTGGATGGAATGAGAGAGAAAGACTAAATTCCATTCTCCTTATGGGCATCAGGTGCCAGCAGAGTTGCAGTGTTGGATGTGATCCCTATTTCTCAATCAGTGCACCCTCTGTCATTGCCCTTGAAGATGACTTGGAAATTTCAACTTGTCCAAAGTGCAGCTGTTTGTGTTTCCCTTTAGAACCCATATAACTTTGCTTTAAAACAATACTGCCTTGATTGTGCATTTGTTTCTGGGCCAAATTCAATGGGCTCATGTAGTCCTAAATGACTAAGGCCCCAAATATCAGAAGGATGTTATCCTTCCCTCTCTTACAGACCCCCTCTGGTTTTATGATCAGCAGAGGGGGCCCTCTTGATAGTTCCACCATCCTCAAGAGTTCAGGAGGTGGTGACCTGGGAGAGGGCATTCTGTGTAGCAGCTCCTAGGTTGTGCATTTCCCTTCCCACAGAGATACATCTGGCACCTTCGTTATACAGCTTTCATCTTAAACTGAAGGCACATCTGTTTGCCCTAGTCTTTGACACTTGGGATATATGCTTTTGGAACCCACCCTGTTCTTTTGACTGTGAAACCATCAAGTAAAATATGTACTTTTCGGGTTAGGTCTATATATTCTGAATGAGATTCAGCTGATTAACTATCCTGAGATTCTTCACATTTATTATTTTAGTGTGCAGTTGTAAATAACTTTAACTGGGAACAAGCCCTGAGTAACAGTTTGTATTAAATTATGTTTTGGACCATATATTTATCAGAGAAGACCTTGAAAACGTAACTGCATAAAATACTTGTATTTCCCTGGTTACACACACCCTTCCTCATTGTATGGTGTACCCTCTTTTATTCTCTGAATACTCTTCTTCTTTTGAGATTAGAATTGAGAGGAGAAGGGTCCCCCCCCCCCAAGATAACTTTAATTTAGGGATAGCTCCCTTAACTTCATTGCTTTCTAAGTGCCCGGACTTTTCTTAAATTTTCTGGTTGTCCCATTTACAAATTCACTGTCACTGCATTACATCTAAGCAAGGATGACTTCCAGTACCCAGATTATTTTGCTGTTTAATCATATTGAAAAGGTTCATTTGGATCAAGAGGACATAAAGCTATCAGATCAAGAGGACATAAACTGAACGTCTCAGTGGTAATAGGTCAGGGGGAGGTAGCAAGACTTTTCTTTCAAAAAGCTGGCATGTGTTTGCTATGAATTTCATGCTTCAGCTAGACTTCTGATCACAAACTTGTCTTTCCTTTTTAATTTAGCTAGGGTATATTCAGTGAGATAGGATTCTAAAAGAGAAACGGAGCCTTATTGATTGCATCCTTTTCATCTTTAGATATGTCTTTGTAAATTCTCTTCAAGATCAGTAGAAAGAATGTATAACTATATGTGTTAAGTTCAACAGAACATTGTCCCTGCTGTTTGTAGTGCACCTGGTGTTTCAAATGTTACTCCCATTAACTCCTGGAACATCAGCTTTGTTCATTATATCTAGTATGTATGTAGTACCATTATTTTTGAATTTAATGTTTAATATATATTTTTTTTACTATTGATAGAATATGGGTTGGTGATAGTGGTTGTTGGTGGCAGTTTGCAAACTGACACATGTCCTAATTGGATTTCTGGGCTGGGAGGCCAGTAAGCTTCTATGTTATTGCCCTAGCATGGTACATATATGATTGTAACAGCTTTGTATTGAGGAAGAATGAAAATTCTGAAATTTATAGCTGAATGTAATATGTGTAGGAAGCTCTATAAATCGTAGGATTTGTCGTCACATGTAAAAGGATTCAATGGTTTGTGTTCTCCCTTTCCTTGTTCACAGCTTCTTCTTTATTTTATTCATTTCATGCTTGCATTATGTAGCTGTAACAATCCTTGGAAACGTGGGTTTTAATATACGTTTTTTTAAAAGTCAATTTAGGAAGATTGACTTCTTTTCACAGGTTCCATAGACAGCATAACTTTTCCAGGTCTCATGAATGAAAGCATGAGAAAAAGGAATTGTGTATTACATATGTGTGCATGAGAAGGCACCAGCAATGCAAGTCAAATGCTCTGTTAGCAATGGAAACTATATAAGTGGATAATACAAGAGAGCAATTCTGAGTGCAGACACAGTCGGATTGGGCCATTTTCCACTGTATTCTGTCTTTGTCATTTTAAAGAGGCCATTTCAACTATATTAGGAAATAGGTTCTTTATGCCACAGGTTAATACCAGCATAGGCCTTAATTTACTTTGTGGCAGAGAGGGCCTCAGGTTTTGCTTTTATGTTAAACTTTGATTTCCAGTTACCCCAATTCTAAATATGTTTACTCAGAATGATTATGCACTGAATCCAGTGGGGCCTACTCTCTAGGGGAAGCTTTAGGATTGCAAACTGAAGGGGTTTGTAGCGGATTAATAGTGTCTCCTAACCCCTACAAAAAAACAAAAAAGGGTGTGATAGTTAAGGTACAGCAGAATTTCTGCTTTATTCACCTGCAGAGTAAAATGTGGACTCTAGTTGATAGGCATTATTGACATAGGCTTGTAGTCTCAATGTTTTCCATCAGTGCAATTGTTCAGAAACAATAATTGATTAACATTTGCAAATCACAGCTAGAATGCTTAAAATATTCGTTCTAAGAGCATATTTGTCTGAATTAATTTTCTTAAGTATTCTAGGAGAATTTTATGTGTGACTAAAGTGTTGCTGATAGGGACCGCCCCCAAACTTCTTTGCAGCAAGTTCTGGATTTATGCTAAATGGTATCTCATCATTAGTCCGTTTGCATAGGATTGCTTATTTGAAGTAATTAATTGATTCCCCCTTCTGCGAAGCAATTCTGTGTCCAATGAATGTTGGCTACTGGATCCTTTAATGGTGGAAGATGGAGAAGAGTCTCTTATATATATATATCTCTATACGTGTACCGTGGCTTGGAACCCCAGAGCACAGGACAGAGTTAAGCTATTTTCCCCCAAACAGCCCTCTTCTCCCCTCTGTCTTTGGCTCTTGCTTTTCAGCCTGCATGCTCTTATTTTGCTTTAGCAGCTGCTGTCTTGAGTTTGATTTTTTTTTGTCCTCCCAGGCAGTGTTCAGAGTGCGACCAAGCAGGTAGCAGTGACATGGAAGCCGATATTGCCATGGAAACTTTACCAGATGGAACTAAGCGATCAAGGAGACAGATTAAGGAGCCAGTGAAATTTGTTCCACAGGATGTACCCCCAGAACCAAAGAAGATTCCTGTCAGAAACACGGTAAATGACAGCTCGGTCAGAGCGGCACAAATCTGTCTCCTGTTTTTTAATTTGCTTTTTTTTTAAGTGCCAAGAACCTCTATGTGTAAGATGAATGTAATTTATTATGTTCTAGCTTTTTTCCCAAAGACATGTGAAACATGTTAGACATCAGATACTTGCTTCAGCTATGAAACCTAAAATACCCTGAAGATTTTATTTTTAGGTTTATTTTATATATCTTTGACTATTAAAGTTTGCAGAGGGTGGCAGCAAATAAGCATATTTAAAAACATTAAAACTCACAAAGTGGTTCCTTATGAATTTCTAGTGGTAAGGAATAAATGCCCTTATTTTCATGTTGCATGTCCAGACTTTCGTTCTGCACATTCTGATAAATATTAACTCAACACCACTTTCATACAAGGGTCACTGCTCTGTGTTCTGAGATGGTCATGTGTCAAAAGTAGGCCATGCAAATGTCTATACATATGAATATGTGTGCTCAAAATTTACAGTGGTACCTCTGGTTACGAACTTAATTTGTTCCGGAGGTCCATTCTTAAGCTGTTCTTATCCTGAGGCGCGCTTTCACTAATGGGGCCTCCCGCTGCACGCGTGCCTCTGATGCGCAATTTCCTTTCCCATCCTGGGGCAAAGTTCGCAACCAGGAGCAGCTATTTCCTGGTTAGTGGAGCTCATAACCTGAAGTGTGCATAACCAGAAGCATTCATAACCAGAGGTACCACTGTATTCTGCCACACCTATGAATGTGGAGGAATTGCAAGACACTTTCTTCTTGACGAAATGCTTCTGGGTGGGATCCAGTGCCATACCTAGTGGATACAATGGGATTCCCCTTCCTTTGTCCACTGGCCCTCTGAAAAATACTTTGGGGCTGCTTGGGAGGCGGCGAAGTTCCGCTTGCACAAACAGGACACCACAGTTGGATATCTCCCTCTGTGCTTACATTTACTTGGCTGGGTAAGTCATGCCTGTGCTTCTTTGAAGAAGCAAATTATTTCAGAGTAGTGGGTGGATGCATTTTCAATAGAATGGTGGCTGTTTGTTCCTACCGCCTCCCAAACGCTGACATGCTTGCCTGGGACATAGAACGTTGGGAGGGTTTGCTTCCCTCTCTAATGGCAAAACAAAGTTACTTGATGCTTTTGCAAACTTTGTTCTGATCCTCTCAGGCAAAGGTGTATGAGAGAATTTTTATATTTATCCAGTAAATTTGTCTTGTGGCAAACATGTTATGTATGCTGTAACTAATCTATTTTTAATGAGGTCTTACCGCAGCAGCTTGTCAAAGTTAGACAATAAACTTGAGTCACTTAAATCCCTCGTTCTGGGATGCTTGTGTGGTTTGCTTGCCTTGACAAGATTAACCTTCTCTGTGTAGACTGTGGCCTGCTGTGGGTGATTAAGTGCTATTTTATAGAAAACGTTCTCCGTCTAGTACTGTTTATATTGCCTTTATTAATGCATGACAGCATTCTGTGTTTCCATTTAAGAAGAGGGAGTACTGTTCTGGATAAAAAAAAGCAATTTGTGTTCTACCTCTTTAAAAAACAAAACAAAGAGCAAGCCCTCATGATTAAGGAGTGCATTTTGTCAAAACAATATTATTAATATGTGTGTGTGTGTGTGTGTGAGAGAGAGAGAAATATACATAGATAATTGCAAACACTTGCCATTTGTTCTTGCCCTAGCCAGATGAGTTAGATGAATTTAAGTAGCAAAATGCCAACTCCAGACATTGAAGTATGAACAAACTTTTCACTACAGCATATTTGTTGAAATTTCAAAAATTGTGCTTCCTTTGCTTACATGGTATGACAACTGCCAATCTTGCCTGTACTTGAATATCTCTTCTATTTATTTCATTATATTGCAATTAATTACACAAACTGCATTTCAGTCAATTCCTCATCCCATAGTTATTTTTTGTTTCATTTGTATCATTTATTTTATTATTGCTACTTAATTTTAAGTTTGAGGTAGAAACTTTTGGTTGTAGTCAATAACAGGTTTATTAATTTTGATGTGTTTACATTGAACATAGTGTACATTAGGCATGTACATTGTTTTCAATGAGTTTGTTCAGAGTAGGAGCAACATTGACCTCTCTAATCTTACCAGTTGTAACATTCTTTGTTAGCACTGACTTGCCCAGCCCATAGTTATCTATTTTTTTCTTCCCAAAATGGAAATAAAGTTCCAAAATTTTGATTGGTCCTGATATTGGTAAGCTGCTCAAGAACTGTTCAAGTGTGCCACCTACTGTCTATCTTTTTGATCCTCTTTGACCTGACATTTTTGCTCTTTATCATTGAATATCCTCCTTTTCATTCATAAATCAAATTTTAAAAACAATTTTTATGTTTTATTCGCTTTTATTTCACACTTAAAACAATAAAATCACCAGATAATAAATAAATATAATAGTGAAGAAAGAACAGAATGAAAGCAGCAGTTAAAACAATTCTTCCACAGATATAAATAAGTGTCTGGGAAAATCAAAAAGTCATTGTGCGGTGCCAAAAGGACATCAAGAGTCTGCACTAGGTTGAGTCTCTTAGAGAGAACCTTCATAAACGGGGATCACAGTCAAGAAATCCCTCCATGTAAACTCAGGTTTGCATTTCTTACTCCCACTTTAAAATTATCCTTTTAGAAACAGTCTTGGTTATAACTGGGGAACAAGTCATCAGTAAGATGCTACAAGACATAGTAATATATCTTTAGGATGTCAACCCAAGGGCAGTGGTAGATGAAAACCCTTCCACAGATGGTCAAAGTTTTCATGACGCAAGTCTGAATTAATTACATTTGATTTTAATTAAAGAAATATAAAACTACCAGGTGCTAAAACTATGACCCTAAAGCTAAAATCTAAATTGGGGCGGGGTGGAGGGTGGCAGATCAGGCTGATGAGCTTTAGCAGGTGTGAATGAATATTTTCAGTATTTTTAGGCTGTAAAAAAAGCTGATTTTACAGCTTGCATTGCATCTTCTTGTAGCTGACTAGCAGAGTTATTTTAGATGGTCCTTCAGTTACTGATTCCCACTGGGGAAGGGATTGCTGGAACACACAAAGATATTTTGTGACCAACTGGCTACTCACTTTGAAGATAAAGTCGCTCAACTTCAGAGTGATGTTGACCCTGCTCTTCTTACGACTCTAGTTGAAGTATCCAGTGCCATTATTGAGGATGAGTTGTAGGATCAGTTTCAGCTTATGCGATCAACTGATGTAGGCAAGGTGCTGGAGGCAGTATGTCCAACTCCCAACTATCCTTCACTTTTGCATTCTAAAACATGAATGTCCTCCACTTTTCTATTCATTAAATTTCTAGCTCACCATGTAAATGCTAAAGTGGCTAAAAAGTCGATCAAACACAGCCAATAAAACAGTAAAAGGGGGGAATTCAAATCTCACCATCATATTTAAAACAGCTTTAAAATGTGATTAAAGTTTAGCTAGCCATTCAAAGACCAAGCTTTAAATAAATACTTTTCACTGCATTGTAATTTTGCCAGATTGATAACTGACATGATTTCTTGGCAAGGGGATTTCTTAAAATAATAAAGAAAACTCCCACTATCTTCCCAAGGAAAGGAAACCCTAACAGCATCTTTCTCGACAGTGGATAGGCTTTGGAGCTGTCTGAAACCAATTACCTAATTTCCTTACATATATTGGGGTTAACAGCTTGTCTCTGGCTGATTTTAGGCTTGACCGACCATTAAAAAAATTCACACCATTTTAGCAGCAGAAAGACTGTTTTATAGAGCTGATCTATGTTAGAAGGTTTACATTATAAGCAATGTTCAGTTGTCCATAATGACTTTCCAAAAAGAAGCAAAGGAGCGCTCTCTCTAATTGGCAGAAATACTGCCAGTTTGACAGACACAGAGAGTTGTGCTTGTCTGTTTGCTAATAGGACCATTAAGTTGCCACCAGCCCCTCTGTACTTGCATTGTATGGTCCTTGGAGGATGCTCCTTGATCTGCTAAAACACTATGGATCAATGTGAAATGGTATGAGAAATGGAAGAATTAGTTTTGAAGAAATCTATACAGCATTGTAAACCAGTGCTTTTTCAATGAAGAAACAACAGGCAGCACCCATTGGTATGTGGTTTTCTAAGGTTGGGCCAGGGCACTCATTGCTCACCTGCGGCTCCTAGAAGCTGTCCTCATGCAACAGTGGCCTAACCCTTGGAACACCTTTGACTGGGCAGCTAAACCAAGTGAAGGTTCTCAAACCCTCAGTGAGGTAGGGACTTCCACTACAGTGGTACCTCGGGTTACATACGCTTCAGGTTACAGACTCCGCTAACCCAGAAATATTACCTCGGGTTAAGAACTTTGCTTCAGGATGAGAACAGAAATTGTGCGCCGGCGGTGCAGCGGTGGCAGGAGGCCCCATTAGCTAAAGCGGTGCTTTAGGTTAAGAACAGTTTCAGGTTAAGAGCAGACTTCCAGAACGAATTAAGTTCTTAACCTGAGGTACCACTGTACATGCGAAGACAGGCTCTGGTAGATTGAGCGGATAAGACCAATTGTGAATCCAACAGTCAAGAAAGCAGCTTCTGTACATACCGTAGAGGGAAGTGAGGGGCAGATGGGGCTCGTCAACCTGGGAAGGTCGCCCATCTAGGAGAAGGAAAACATCCTAAACCCCTGCTGCCTTGGGGGAAGAAAAGGCTAAAGAGTAAACCCTATACAAATCCAGAGTGGAGTTCCTAAGATGGTTGGGTGGTGCCTTGTATGCCTTCTTCTGGCAACTCCTGCAGCCAAGCTGCGGCCAAACACACTTCTCTGCTGTCCTTTGGACCACATCAGTGAGACTGAGAGTTTGCTTGTTCTAGATGGGGTTCTACTCCCTCTGAAGGCACAAGTATACATCGTAGGAGTGATCTTGGAACCATCTTTGTCCACGGAGACCCAAGTGGCCTCTGGTGAAGAATGCCTCTCACCAGCTTGGGCTGATGTGTCAGCCGCATCCTTTACTGGACAGGCATAATCTGGCCACTGTGATATATACTTTGGACTGTTGTAATGCACTTTACATGAGTCTTTCCTTGCAACTGACCTGGAGGCTGCAACTAGCAGCGTCCAGATGGTGGGTGGTGCTCTTTATTGGGGACCTATCACACCAGTGCTGAGGGAATTGCGCTGGCTGCCTACTTTAAAACTGAGCCAGTTTTAAGGTTCTGCTACTTACATAGAAAGACCTAAATAACTGCACACCAAGTTACCTGAAAAACCATGTTTTCCTCCATTGCTTACTGATGGCATTAAGATTAGTAAATAGAATTCTGTTTTGCTAGGGCCCTGCTGATTACAGGCTTTTGGATGGATTTTTTCCACTGGTGAAACCAGTTTTGTGGAATATCCTCCCTGCTGGAATTCCATCAGTATTGGCGTTCTGTCGGCTCTTGAAAACACACCTCTTTAGGCAAGCATTCTCCTAAATTTGACCTTCTGATCTCATTCTTTAAATTGTTTTTTAATTGTTTTAATTTAACTGACTTGTTTTATTACAGGTTTTAATTAAGAATGTTTTAATGCTTTGATTGAACTGTTTTATTGTGTATTTTAATTATGTATGGATTTTATAATTGTTTTTATAGTTGTAAACCACTTAGAAGCCATTTGGACATGTAAACAATCATCATCATAATTTGTCTTGCTTAGTCCTCTCTACTGTGACTGGTGGCAACTCTCCAGAGTTCCCAATAGAGGTATTTTGCTTCACCTGCTACCCTGATTATTGTAACTAGTATGCCAGAGATAGACCCTGGAACCTTCTACATGTAAAGCACTTCTGTATTCATTCATAAGTCTGTTCTTAGAATCATTGAATTGTAGAGTTGGAAAGGACCCTGAGGATTATCTAGTCCAAGCCCCTGGAATCTTCTGCTCTGTTTCTGCATCAATCTGCAAATGGTGTCTTTTAAAAAACTGATTAAAAATCATAATCTTGCCCAATGTGTTTTACCCTAAAATACGCATTTTGACATATTTTAGAACTGAGCAGTATGTCTCAAAATTTGGAAAAGTGTGAAAATCAAAATTTAAATAAGTTATAGTCCAGGAGATGTGAAGCAGGTCTGTTTACTTTAAAAAATATGTACCAAACAAAATTCTCAAGCATCCCTGGGAGAAGTTCTAGTGTGTGAAAGTAATAAATTATTTGAAATACACATTAGAATCATAGAGTTGGAAGAGACCACAAGGGCCATTGAGTCCAACCCCCTGCCAAGCAGGAAACACCATTAGGTGGGTCATTATTTTATATAATGCTAATTTTAGAGGACCCCTCATTTTATATGCCACTGGTTTAAAACTTCTTAGATAGTTCCTTTTACAGCAATCAGGTTCTGATATTGGCAAGTAAATAGGTTCTAGAAACGACCAGCAGACCTAATTGGAAGGAGTGTCAACTGAGAGAAGGGCATAGCACTTCTAGTGAAGAACATTTTTGAACATAAATTGCCATAGTCTGGAAGTGATGGATAAAGATTGAAGTTTCATAATAATGCATAATAGTTTTCCTTCAGTGTCCAGAAATGATCTCTGTCAGACAAGATACCAGAGTACATGCACTCCTGACCAGGGTTGATCAAGCTTTTTATAATGTTGTGAAATAGATTTATTGTTCCCTGAATGGTGCTATTAATATTGCCATGTAAAAAGATTGCTCATTTATCTCAATCTGGACTTCTGGATGTGACTTGTTTGCTTGATCTGCAAACTTAAGGAATGTTGTTTTGGTTCGCTGAGCCCTTTCATGCTTTTTAGTTGGTTTCCTTTCCTTGACATTGTAAGTGTAAACTAAATTAAATTATGTTGCACCACCAATTGGCAGTGTTGAAATAGTTGCCTCTTCTGGTGTGATAACCGTTCCATCTGCTGTATGCTAGTGGCCAATGAAAGCAGATGGTGTTGGACTTTGCTGAAATATGTTGCAGATTTCCATTTTTATGAATGGAGTGCTTGAATCAACAATTTGTTTTCCATGCTTGCTTGTTTTATATATATATTTTTAAAAAGTTTTGGTTTTTCCATATGTCTTTTAATGCTGATGTATAATTAGTATGCTTCAGGACTGTCTGCCAATAGCTGTTGGCATCAGTCTTTTTATGCATTTCAGTCTGAATCAATTTAAAGCTGTATAATTTGACAATAGGGCTTGCTTTAATTGCCCTAGTTAACATTGAACAATTGGAATTACCTAGTTCAGAGGCACTTTTTGCACTTAATGTCTCACTGAATTTTCAAGAGGTGCGTGTGCAACTGGTGGCGTAAATTTTCAAGGCATGCCTGTGCAACCAACTATATGTGCCCTTTATGAGTTTCATTGTTAATTGTTTCATGTATAAGGAATACATTTAATCAACGTAGACATAATAATGCAGTCTCCACTAATGTTTTGTAAGCATTTTATATGTGAACCCCATGAGACAAGAGCCCACCAATCCACCTCTTTTATTTTGGGGGTGGGAAAATCATTTTATGTTGGTGCGAAGTTTTTTAAAAGCCATAAATTTAGCATGTGTTTGTACTATATATACATAAGAGACATCTTAGGCATTGGAGATATTTATAAACTATTGGTTCTTTTCTCTTCCATACAAGAAGATAAGAACAGGCAATATCTACCAGCTATCAGACCCTTAGTATCTTAAAACAGTTAGTGTGTCTTCAGCACACACTATGTGGGTTTAACGGGGGGGGGGGGGCTAATTCTTGTTGCTTAAAATGTTTTTAATGGTATTTAAGTACCTTAAGCTGAGCAGGTACTTAAAGATTGATTTGGAAAGCATAGCTTACTATTTCTGAAATAAATAGAGTATTAAGCTTTTGCAGTATAGAGGTGGTTCTATTGCACAGTATTTTTTATCCAGATTATGGGAAGGCTACCAAGCAAATGAAATACCTTGTTGATTTTTTGATTGGAGACATGAATGTATGCATGTTGCCATCAACTGGTTGCACATCTTTTAGGAAGCATACCAAAGCTGGAATGGAGTGATAATGGCATGGAGGGATCAATGTTCTTACATCACAGTTTGACCCTCT
Source organism: Podarcis gaigeae (assembly GCF_964106915.1). Taxonomy (NCBI): domain Eukaryota; kingdom Metazoa; phylum Chordata; class Lepidosauria; order Squamata; family Lacertidae; genus Podarcis; species Podarcis gaigeae. The sequence continues at coordinate 30,936,769 of NC_139688.1, forward strand.
TCTCTGTTTAGGCATATGAACTGTTTTTGCCAGAATCTCAAGGGGCAAAGAACTCTATTAGCAGAAAGATAATTTAAAGTGTTAATGGTTACAAAATATAGGCTGCCAGCACATCTTAGTTTTCAGATTCAGAATTCACTGCCAGATTCATCTCCTGTATCTTCCCAGTCTTACTCTAACCTAGTTGTTGCAAAACCGGATTTCTGCTACAGGCAACCCCCATTTTAGGCACGACTAATATGTATGCAATTGCTCACACGTGCACAATACTGAACCCGGAAGTAACCCAGAAACGTAACATAAGATGTCACTAAAAGGGTGGAATGGGAGCTGGGGCAGAACAGGGTGTTTCAATTTCAGGCAAGTGCGCAGTGACCTGGAATGCAACTCCCGTGGAAATCAGAGGTTGCCTGTACTATACATGTAACCTTTCCCCCTCTTCTTGGTTCTTTTGTTTTCCCCAAAGCAAAGCTGGATCTTTAAGACTCTGCCTCATGAATCCCTGTTAGGCAGCTCTCCGCCTTTAGTCTCTTCCCAGTACAGTGGTACCTCGGGTTAAGAACTTAATTCATTCTGGAGGTTCGTACTTAACCTGAAACTGTTCTTAACCTGAGGTACCACTTTAGCTAATGGGACCTCCCGCTGCCGTTGCGGCGCGATTTCTTTTCTCATCCTGAAGCAAAGTTCTTAACCTGAGGTACTATTTCTGAGTTAGCGGAGTCTGTAACCCGAAGTGTCTGTAACCCGAGGTACCACTGTATCTTTCAAGTAACATTTAAGTATATGGCTCAGGCAATATGTATTAATCAGTGTATCTTTTATCTTTGTTGGAAGCCGCCCAGAGTGGCTAGGGAAACCCAACCAGATGGGCGGGGTACAAATAATAAATTATTATTATTATTATTATTATTATTATTATTATTATATTTTATTATCCATTCTTTTCTGTGTGGTTTCTGTTGTGGTATGTTAAATCTGCAAGGCTGCTTTTGTAACTTCTAAATTGTTTTATATTGGCAAGTTACCACCTTTAAACCTTTATTCATTTACAAAAAAATGTTAGAATTGCAGCAATTATTTCTGGCTTTCTTGAGCAAGCATGCTTAGGTTGGTCTGTTCTAAATCCCCCAAATTAAGCAAGGTTATCAAAACCAATACAGTTCTTTTCATGTGCATGCAGTCATCTCCAAAAAAAGTTTCAGTGAGGAGTAATACTGCTAATTCCCCAAAATTAGCCTGTAGTGAATACACATGTAAGATACATGTTTGTGTGAATGTCTCTCTCAATGCATTAGAAGATCTGGTAATATTCTAGGATGAAGCAGCCACATCTTGCTCTTCGCTAGCCATTCACAGCCAACTGATTCCACTTCCCCATCTTTTTTTTCATTTCCAACTTTTTCAGTGTTCTGTGGTTGCTGAGCAAACCCAGTCTTCATTGGACTGTTTTCCTCCTTCCTTAAATTTCACCCCATAATATTTTTGATATGTCTACAATTTTGGGGTTTCACTCAAGCCTGCTGATACCTCATCTGTGCCATTGTGTCTATGTAAGGATTGGTACTCACCCCTAAATTCCACAAATAGATGAAACAATGAGAAGGTCATGCATGCTTGGTGTCTAGGTTTGTTCTGTTCCCCTTGAATGCCATTAATTTTTAAATATATTTACTTTTAGAGAACTCGAGGACGAAAACGAAGCTACATTCCTGAAGAAGAAAAACCTGAGGTTGGAATTTTGAAAAAAATAATTTATTTTCAGTTAAATTGGCGAAAATGTTGACATTTGAATGAATAATGTTGCTGAAATAAGACTTGTGCTCTTCTTCCACCTTTTTCTGTTTCCATCTATTGATAGGAACGTATTCCTAGAGAAAGAAGACAGCGACAGTCTGTAGTACAAAAGAAGCCTAAGTCTGAAGATTTAAGAACCGAATGTGCCACATGTAAGGGAACGGGGGATAATGAAAATCTAGTCAGGTAGGTTTGATGCTGTGACCTTTTCCAGAGTGGATTAAAGTTCCATCTTCATCACTTTCACATTGTGGCTGTAATGAATGACCTCTTAATACAGAACTTTTTTTAAAAAAAAAAAATAAATCTAAATTGAAGGAAGCATTGCTTCAGAAACAGTGGTTTGTTCCATTTATTGACTTGCCACATAACTTTATCCTGTGGATTTAAATGTAAGTAACTAGAGTAATGTTTTCCTAACAAAAGGGAATTAATTTTCTTTTGTCAGGGTGAGTTTCCAGGATTCTATAATGGGTTACAAAGGTAAACAAGGCACCCATTTTGACAGCTATCAATCTTCACCTTCTGATCCTCTACCATGAAAGTTTTTTGAAGTTCACTTTGCTTCATTCATAAGATACAAAGATCATTGTGCCCTTTTCTTAAATATTTCCAAATGTTTTATCTTAGCGCAATCTGGAAAATGCCTCATGTTGTGTGTTCTTCTGATGAGCTCTTAAAATGTTACAGGGTATACTTTGTGATTCTGAATTCAAATCAAGAAGGTGTTGTGATTCTTTAATGAATTGTAGGTGCTAAAGAATACTCAGATGGTTTCTTCTTAACTTCATTAGATGACCATTTGGCCTGAGAAAAAGGAATGATTTATGAAATTCTGACTTAGCTTTTGTTATGCAATAAAAATGCAGCAGCTACCAATTTTCAATTTCTCTTTAAAAGAGAGAACTTGTAAATGGGCTCTTGTAAAATATAAATTGAGCAGGGAACTACTTTTTACCGTTTCTGTAAGGAAACACAAAAAGATTGCTTAGTTTTTCCCATGAACTTTTTGTTAAACCATCTATGAAGGCCAGGATCTTGCAGGAGCACAAATAAGAAGCTACTGGGACTTGGAAGGTAAACGTTAAAGACGAAGGAATACAAACGGGGAACAGACAAAGGGACAACTTAGCTGCAAGTGAGCTTAACTGAAAGCCAAAAGATATCTGTGATCCAGTTCATACCCAACACTAAGCCAAACTATTATCTACCATTAACATGCAAATGTGAAAGTTCCTGGAGAAGAGTTCACAGCTCCTTTGCTCCTGCTGTTACACTGAGCCTTGGTTTGGTGTATCATCTAAACCCAGACTTGTGGTTTTATCTCACTTCAGACAGACCACAAGCTCTAGCCCAAGTTTCCACTTGGTTTACAGCTTAGGGTCTGAAGGACACAAACGGGCCCAGTTCAAGAGGACACACTAAGCCAGGCATAGGCAAACCTAACCCTCCAGATGTTTTGGCACTACACTTCCCATCATCCCTGACTACTAGTCCTGTTAGCTAGGGATGATGGGAGTTGTATTCCTAAAACAGCTGGAGGGCCAAGTTTGCCTATGCCTGCAGTTCACAGCAATGCAGCAGTAGCAGGACTGGGGGAGGGATAATGTAGTTGCTGTCCATGTTAAGTCATGATTTGGTGTCACGTGCACACTGAGCTGTAGTGTTTCACTTTTCTACTGAACTATCTCAAATAAGAAACTTGGAACAATATACAAGTACTATGCGTAGTTTGCTTTTGTTTGGGTGCAAGGTTTGGAGGGTTCTAAGAAGAATGAAGAACTATTATGAATCCCATTGTAGTTTGCTTCTCTCAAGGATTTTAGATGCTGCAGTGAGGTCAGGCTAAATCCTCTTTTTTATTTCTTTCGTGATATCCTATACCTTCACATATTAACTGCCACAACATGTCTGCCCTTCTGAACATTTTATTAAAAGTAGGTAAAGGTAAAGGTACCCCTGCCCGTACGGGCCAGTCTTGACAGACTCTGGGGTTGTGCGCCCATCTCACTCAAGAGGCCAGGGGCCAGCGCTGTCCGGAGACACTTCCGGGTCACGTGGCCAGTGTGACAAAGCTGCATCTGGCGAGCCAGAGCCGCACACGGAAACGCCGTTTACCTTCCCGCTGGTAAGCGGTCCCTATTTATCTACTTGCACCCGGAGGTGCTTTCGAACTGCTAGGTTGGCAGGCGCTGGGACCGAGCAGCGGGAGCGCACCACGCTGCAGGGATTCGAACTGCCGACCTTTTGATCGGCAAGTCCTAGGCGCTGAGGCTTTAACCCACAGCGCCACCTGCGTCCCCAATTTATTAAAAGTACCTTGATAATATACTGTGGTTCTAAAAGTTGGCATTTGTGTTACTTTTGCTGCCTACATGTTTCTCATCATAGTTTAACCAAAAGGGGAAGATTGTTAGAAGTCTTCAAACTTCTAAGAGAATCAAGTGATTCTTTTCTGCATTATTCTCAATCCCAGTGTTTTAATAAACTCCAGAAGTTTGCTCTGGTGATTTATGAGTTTATGTATAAACATTACAACTTAAACCTTTTGTGTTTCAGACAGTATGCTTTTTGAACACCACAGCCTTAAAATACATGTCAGTATTAGTGCGTGCAGCAGTGATTTAGTCCATGTAATTGTCTGTAACACCTTGACTTATAGAGATAGATTTATGCAGCGTGACTGTCTAATTTAGCCAACTCAGATTTTTAATTGACTTGTCCACTTTTTAGTTGAGACATAGGCCTCCTTTATTACCTATAAAAATCACCTCTAAATTTTCCTTTCTCTTTTTTTTTTTTTTAATAAATTTTTATTAGGGGTTTTTACAAAATAAAGTACAAAGATAAACAACCTTTCTTTTATCTCAACAGAGTTTCATAACTTCTTTGGACTTCCTCACATCTCCCGCTGCCATTTTCATCATCATAAATTTTTCCCAGCAATTTATCATCTAATTTGCAAATTTTATAACCACTTATTTAAATATAATCCTCTGTAAATTAATTTCTCTTAATCTCACTTTACATCCCATTTCGATCCGATTTTGTGGTGGCCAATTATTTATGATCAAACATCCTACTTAACTTTCCACCAAATCACAATATTTTTGTAAATAAGTCTTAAATTTCCTCCAATCTTCTTCAACCCTCTCTTCTCCCAGGTCTCGAATTCTGCCAGTCATCTCAGCCAGTTGCATATAGTCCATCAGCTGCATCTGCCATTCTTCCAGAGTGGGTAGATCTTGAGTTTTCCACTTCTTGGCGATCAGTATCCTTGCTGCTGCTGTTGCGTACAAAAAGAATGTTCGGTCCTTCTTTGACACCATCTGGCCGACAATGCCCAGGAGGAAGGCCTCTGGTTTCTTAAGGAAGGTATACTTAAATACCTTTTTCAGCTCATTATATATCATTTCCCAGAAGACCTTCACCCTGGGACAAGTCCACCAGAGGTGAAAGAATGTTCCTTCATTTTCCTTACATTTCCAACATTTATTGTCTGGCACATGGCATATTTTGGCTAGTTTAACTGGGGTCATGTACCACCTATATATCATTTTCATTACATTTTCCTTCAGAGCATTACATGCCGTGAAGTTCATCCCCGTGGTCCACAACCTTTCCCAATCCTCAAACATAATATTATGCCCAATATCCTGTGCCCACTTTATCATGGCCGACTTAACCATTTCATCTTGTGTATTCCATTTCAACAGCAAGTTATACATTCTTGAGAGTACTTTAGTCTTAGGTTCTAACAATTCCGTTTCCAACTTCGATTTCTCCACCTGGAATCCTAACTTTTTATCCTTTTTAAAAATTTCTTGAATCTGAGCGTAATGTAACCAGTCTCGCACTTTGTCTTTCATTTTTTCCAAACTCTGCAATTTCCAATTGTTGCCCTCTTTCTCTATTATTTCCCAATATTTCGGCCATTTGGCCTCCATATTGGGTCTTTTTCGGGCCTTAGCCTCCAGAGGTGATAGCCATCTTGGAGTTTTATTTTCCAATAGGTCTTTGTATTTTGTCCAGACATTAAACACTGCTTTCCTGACAATATGGTTCTTAAAGGCCTTATTGATCTTAACTTTGTCATACCATAAGTATGCATGCCAGCCAAATGCATTGTTAAAACCTTCTAAATCTAACACATCAGTGTCCTCTAGAAGTAGCCAGTCTTTTAGCCAGCAGAAAGCTGCTGCTTCGTAGTACAACCTTAAGTCTGGCAGGGCAAAGCCCCCTCTTTCTTTCGCATCAGTTAATATCTTAAACTTAATTCTGGGCTTTTTGCCCTGCCAGACAAATTTAGAAATATCTCTCTGCCACTTCCTGAAGCACTCCGTCTTATCCACAATTTGCAATGTTTGAAACAAAAACAACATCTTAGGCAATACATTCATCTTAATAGCAGCAATTCGGCCTAACAAAGAAAGCTTCAATTTTGACCAACTGTCCAAGTCTCTCTTAATTTCAGACCAACATTTTTCATAATTATCCTTAAATAGACTCAGATTTTTTGCTGTTATGTTTACCCCTAGGTACTTTACTTTTTTAACCACAGTTAGTTCTGTTTCTCTCTGAAACCGTTCTGACTCTGCATCTGTCAAGTTTTTTCCCAACACCTTAGTTTTCTGTTTGTTTAGTTTAAAGCCCGCTACCCGACCAAAGTCCTGAATCAATTGTAACACTCTTTTTGTACTAGATTCTGGCTCTTGCAATGTCAAAACAAGGTCATCTGCAAAAGCTTTAAGTTTATATTGTTTCGCTCCGATCTGAATCCCTTGCACCAACCGGTCCCCTCTAATCAAGTTCAAGAGCACCTCCAGGACAGAAATAAACAGCAAGGGGGAAATCGGGCAGCCTTGTCGTGTCCCTTTTTCAATCTTAAACTCTTCTGTAACCACATTGTTGACTATCAGTTTTGCCTTTTGTTCTGAATAGATCGCGTCAATCCCATTTTCAAAACCCCGCCCCACTCCCATTTCTTTTAAATTCCCCTTCATAAATTTCCAAGAAATGTTATCGAAGGCCTTCTCCGCGTCTATAAAAATTAGAACTGCTTTAGTGTTAATATTTGTTTGCAAAAGTTCCAAAATGTCAATAATGTTCCTTGTATTAGCAAATAAATGTCTTCCTGGGAGAAAGCCTGCCTGGTCTTTATGAATTATCTCATTTAAAACTCTTTTGAATCTTCCTGCCAAAACATCAGCAAATATTTTGTAATCCACATTTAAAAGGGAAATGGGACGGTAGTTCTTAAGTTGTGTCTTTTCAGTTTCTGATTTTGGTATCAATGTGATGAAAGCTTCCTTCCACGATTCAGGCGCCTTCTTTCCCTCCATAATTTCATTGCTGACCTCCATCAGTGGTTGAATCAAATAGTCACTTAATGTCTTATAGTACTTGGAGGTCAAGCCATCTGGCCCTGGAGACTTGCCCAGCTTCATATTCTGAATGGCCTGTTCTATCTCTAATCGTGTTATTTTACTATTCAGGAGTGATCTATTTTCTTGTGATAGTTTTTTAAGTCCATTTTTCTCCAAAAATTTTGCAATCTCTTCCTCCTTTTGTGGCCCTTGAGTGTATAATTTCTTAAAATATTTCTGGAAACATTTTCTAATTTCCACCGGGTTCTGAATATTCCTTCCTTCTATTTCCAAATTTGTTACTATGTTCAGCTTTTGTCTCTTCTTCAACTGCCAAGCCAGCAGTTTCCCACATTTATTAGCCGATTCAAATGTTTTTTGTTTCATTGATTTAATCTTCCATTCTATTTCCTGGTTTATCAGTTTAGAATATTGTGCCTGATGAAGTTTAATTTCTCTCAAAATCGGCTGTGACTTCGGGTTTACTCTTAGTTTCTTCTCTAACTCTTTAATTTTCCCCAAAATCTTGTCCTTTTTCTCATTTTGTAGTCTTTTCTTTATGGCGTTCTGTTGTATCAAGAACCCTCTCATCACAGCTTTGCTTGCGTCCCAGATTGTTCTTTTTTCCACAGCAGTGTTCAAATTTATCTCAAAATAGTCCTTTATTGTTTTTTTGGCCTTCTTGATAATCTCCTGATCTCTAAACAAGTTGTCATTCATCTTCCATCTAAAGGAGCCGGTTGGTAATAATGTCATGTCCATTTTCAACGCGTTATGATCGGAGCAGGTCTTTGGGCAGATTTCCACTTTCTTCACCTTAGGAGCCAGACCTCTAGAAATCCATATTTGGTCAATTCTTGTCCAAGTCAGTTGGGCTTCAGAGAAAAATGTTCCTTCTTTCCCTAAGGGGTTCTTTGTCCTCCATATATCAATCCAGTCCATGTTGTCTGTCATTTCAAAAAAGGTCTTTGGTAGTCTGCCTTCTTTAGTAACCTTTTGGCTTTGTGACCTATCCATGTTCGTTGAAACGATCCCATTCATATCTCCCATCATGATGATGTTATCATAGTCCAGATAATCCAGCATAATCTCATGCAACTTCTTGTAAAATTCTGATTTCCCTTCATTTGGAGCGTAAATTCCTAATATCAAAATTTTCTCTCCTTGGTGTTGTATTTCAATTGCCAAAATTCTTCCATGTTCATCTTTAAATAGAAATTTTGGTGAGAGGCTCTCCTTTGCATATATCACCACTCCTCTCTTCTTAACTGAGTCCGAAGATATAAATTCTTGGCCTAACCTTTTATTTACCAATATTTTTCTGTGGAGCCTAGTCACATGTGTTTCTTGTAAACAAGTAATGTCTAGTTGCTCCTTTTTTAATATGTGAAAGATTTTCTTCCTTTTTTCCGGACTGTTGCAGCCATTTATATTCCAACTTAAAAGTTGCAGAGACATCCTGGATAGATCTGTTTAGTTTCCTTGGGATGGTATTTTGTTCTGTGAGTCTTCAGGGTTCTGAGGTACAGGCACCTGTGGTGGTTCAGGCCCTGAGGGTAGTTCAAGTCCTTTATGAAGGTCCTCTCCGTAGGCAGTCAAAAACTTATCCCTATCTTCCAAAGTTCTAATTTTAATCTTCTTCCCTCTAAAGGTAAAAGATAATCCTTGGGGAAAGTCCCACCTAAAGATGATTGAGTTGCTTCTCAGCAGTTTTACTAAGTCCAAATATTCAGATCTAAGATCCAACAGCTGTTTAGGAATGTCCTTAAAAATCTCAATTCTTTTGTCCGAAATGTTCAGGGAGCTTCCGTAGTGCAGGCCCAAAATCTTGTCCCTTTCCTCCTTCGATCTCAACGTAATCAAACAGTCTCTGGGCTTTTCTCTCTTTGTGAGTCTTCCAAGTCTGAAGGCTGACACAATTTTAAAGTCTTCCTCCTTTAGACCCCAGAACTTGGAGAATTCTTTGGTCAGAAACTCAGCTAGATTACCTTCTTCCACTTCTGGTATCGATCTTATCCTTAAATTAATCTCCCTGTTCCGAAGTTCCAACATGGAGAGGTAGATCTGGTGTTCCCCAACCTGCTTACTGAGCGGCCTTACTTCTTTTTCCAACTCTCCCACTCTTTGGCTGGTCTCTTCGGCCAGTTTCTGATTTTCACCTGCAGCCTCCTTCAGTTGTCCGATTGCTTGTGCATTCTGTGCAACTTGCCCAGATAATTTGTTTAAAGTTTCTGTATTAAGGTCAATTTTCGCAGTTTGTTGGTCAACTTTCCTGTCCAAAGACTCCAATTTCTCAAGAATTCTCTCTAATACAGAACCAGATCCTCCTGAGGCCATCTCTTCTAGTTGTAAATCCTCAGTTTCTTCCTCCCCTGCCTGTGACAGGGAGGTAGCTTTTTCCTCCGAGGGCAAAGTGGGCACAGATGATCTGCGTGCTTGTGAGGCTGCAGTTACGGTTGTCAGAGTTGTTTGTCTGGTTCTTAATCCCTTTCTTTTTGCGCCACTCATTCCAAAGTTATCTAGCAGTCAAGGTCAAGCTGAGTTGTTCCCATGGGAAAGCTACGGCCCAGGTGGTAGCAATCAAACAGAGGGCCGGGAAATAGAAAGTAAAACAATGTTTTTGTTGTAAATCCTCAATCCTCTAGGGGGAGCATAAAATGTCCTAGGAAGAAGAGTCCATTCCACATACGAAATCTGAACCAATGCTTAGGGATCTTCACAAAAGTAGTTTTAGCAGAGTTGGTTTTAGGTTTGCCACAATATATCAAGTTGTGCTTACTGGAGTTCCAAAATGCAAGAACGTAACCATTCTGAACTCCCTCAGACTGTCTCAAAGTTTAAATAGAATGTATCCAAATTTGCAGTCTGACAGTTCTACTGCTCAGGCAGTTCTGACACCTGGGCTTCTTAAACAGAATTGTAATCCACAAAGAAGAGAGTATATAAGTCCTAATAAAAGTCCAAAAATCAATTGCTTACAGTCTTTAAAGGGAAAAGTAATTTCTGCGGGTGCTCAATCTGAGCTGTCAAAAGTTCTCTCTATGCCTCCACTCCTCCTGCTCTTTGCTTTAAAAGTCAATGGCTGCGGAGGACGGACTTCCTTTTCCTCGTCTCTCCGCTTTCAACTTATTTTCAATGTTTTTAGTCCCGAAATTTAATAAAGTCCTCAATTACTCACGGGTTGTTGCGTTTTAGAATCTTGTGTTGAAGGAAGAAAGGTCGGCGCTCACCGGCAACGGCAGCGCGGCTTCGCTCCGCTGAATGCGCATAGACCCACAGCGCCGCTACCCCCTCTGCGATCCGGAGCCCCTTACGGGGTTCCCTCAGCGTTTCGGGGGTAGCTCCTGGCGCCCGCCGGGTCCCGAGACCGCAGGCTTCCGCTGCCTGCGGTTTTCCAGAATGGGTCTCCGCTTCGCCGTAGCGGACGACCCTTTTCCAGCGTAGCTTCCCTCTCCCAGTTAGGAAAGGGCAGCCATTACCGTTCGCGCCGCCTCCGGAAGTTCTAAATTTTCCTTTCTCGCACCTTTTCATCAGGAGGATAGTGTTTGGGACTGCAGGAATACAAGTTTGGAACAGTTGTCTGAGTAGCCCTATTATTTCATCAAGGCTTGTTATTAAATATATATCTTTTGGGCAGAAGTAAAATTCCACCATCTGTCAGTAGGGTGCCTTTGTTTTAAGAATGCACTGTTTTTTTAAAAAATGGGTCACAAGAATATCTTCTATCTCTCAGCAGTGGCTAAAACTATTATCGATTGAATTGATCTTGCTTCTCAGAAACAGACTGTATTTAAGAGGATGTATATAATCAATTCAGCTCCTTTGTCCTAAGAAGCCTCCTTGACTCATGTGAAAACTTCACCATATTGCTGAAGCTCACCTGCTAAAAATAGTTTCTTCCCAAGAAACTTTGGAGGTTGCTCTTATAAACCTAAATGCTGGTGGTTCCCAGTGTGAGACTTCTGAACTTATGAGACAATGAGAAGATGATTCTATGTTCATCTAAAATACTAAGTGATGGTTGTTCCCTGTGTTACGTTGTGATATTTTCATTTGTGTCTTTGTCAATATAGTTGTTGGAAATGTTATTTGTATAAGAAGGCAAATACATTCATGGTGCTTTATGTATTATTGGAGACATTATATGGGTGAGGATGCTGAAGCTGAATCTACACAAGGCTTAAAATTATTTCAACCGGCAGTTCTCATGACCTGGAGTGAATGGGAAGCAGGCATCTTTTATGGGGATCAGCCTCTACTGGTTGTTCAAGTATGCAGACTTGCAGTGCTTCTAGGCCCATAACTTGACAGCTAGAATATACTACAGTGGTCTCTTGGAAACAGTGCAATTATGCACCAGGTCTATGATGTCTTTCTTTAGCCCACAGAATGCAATTTAAGGTGCTAGTTATGGCATTTATATCTTAATACCAGTAAGGCTGCTCTTCTCCCTTGTGTCTTGTTGCAGTCTCTATTATCAATCCAAACACCTTTCAAATGTTAGATCCATATGCCAAGATTATATAAAGTGAACTCGCAGGGTCTCATTATAGGTGACTTACCCACCGTAACAGATTTTCATTTCTTCTGAAGGTTTGTCAGACTAACAAGTTTGAGCATTTCCCCTATTTCATAATTTATTTCTTTTTATTATTTATTTAAAACATTTACCACAACAACTGATTCTCATCACATTTTACATGATAGAATTGTGCAACAATGAGAACATCTCTGCAGTTTTAGCGACATTCTTTCTTGTAACAGGACATTCTTTGAGTAACTCAGAATTTTCCTGTTTGGGTTGAACTTCAGTCACTGAAACATGAATTGGGGTGTTGCTTATGCATACATTGAAATTTTAAGTTAGGAAAGAGTTGCTTTTTAAATCTATACTGTTTATATGTAGCAGTCTGAGAGTTTGTTTTGCTTCCTTAAAAAAAAAGTGCCGTGCTGTTCTCCTTTTTTATAGCTAATTCTATCTGTCATGGGTGATATGGGTTACAAGTTAATTTAATTCAATACTATTCAAGCTGCATTAATATTATCTGTAGGAATGAGTAGTAGATAGTCCAGGGATTTTGACCATCATTGCTTAAACAGGAGCGTTATAGATTTTGATTATGGGGGGAAAATTATGTTGAGGCTACTACTTCAACCATCTGATACTTTATCAAAGAGACCTGAAAGGTATTCAGCTGCTTTAGACAATCCCAGGGGCTCGCCTAAAATTTTGCAGAATTTGAAACCTTCTCCCTCTAAAGAGCAGACTCCCAACCAGCACTACCCAAGCCATTTCACAAACTGCTTTCAAAAGTCTCCTCCCTTTCTAAAGTTATTTGCCCTGAGGCAAAGTAAGGATGTATGGGTTGCATTTTCAGAAACACAAATCTAAAGTCCCATTTTAGGTGCGCCTGATTATATGGATCCTTGCCACTGATTTTTCATAGAAATATGGTTGCCATTGCAGTAGTGAATACTGCCGTGTGTGATTCTTTGTAACGTTTTGACAGTACAACTTTAGGTAGGGATGGGGAACCTTTGGCTGGCCTGTAAGTCACTGCAGTCCTTGGAGCCTCTGTTCCTCGCCACCCTCCTCCTCTTTGCATTCTGCTCTGGTTGCAGAGAGGACGAATAGCAGAAAATCTCAGGTGATAGGGGCTTGATCTGGAATGGGATCCTGGTATGGACGGGTAATAATAATAATAATAATAATATTATAATAATAATAATAATAATAATAATAATAATAATAATAATAATAATAATAAATTTATTTATACCCCGCCCTCCCCAACCAAGGCCGGGCTCAGGGCGGCTAACAAGCAATAATAAAAACAAGTTGAATGAATACAACTTAAAAACATGATTAAAATACAACATTAAAACATTAACATTAGAGGAGCTTAAAACTTTTTACTACCACTGTGACCCTGGCACAGATCTGGCTTCTGCACCTGCAAATTACATTGCCCCCAAAGAATCCATTGCAGTGATTGCATTCTTTCTTCCAATGGAAATTGCAAGTGCAGTAGGTCCAATCCAGAAGACTGCCTCAGGGAACAAAGGTTTAACGCTCTTCTACCTCCACACCAGGGTTCCAATCCAGATTGGGCCTCTAGAGCTTTCTAATTCCATTGTGGAAGAAACTTCCACAATGGAAGGTTTTCTCCAAAGCAGATTGGATGAGGTAGAGAGAGAAAATGAATGAATGCAAAGGATGTGTTTGTGTGTTACTGTGGATGAAAGAAGACGGTGTGTGTGTGTGTGTGTGTGTGTGTGTGAGAGAGAGAGAGAGAGAGAGAGAGAGAATGAGAATGAGGGTGGGGTGGCGATGCACACCACTTGCATGCAGTTCCTGACATTACCTTTAAAGGACTGCAACCCCTCTCATGGTGGGTTGGGGAGGTTCTCCACCTCTTCTATATCTGATTCCCCCCGCCCCCAGCTATCTGAAAGGGTGTGACTCTTTCAAATATACACATTAACTATTTCTTTGTTCTCTGATCTGAGAGTACTACATAAAAGGTAAAGGTACCCCTGCCCGTACGGGCCAGTCTTGACAGACTCTGGGGTTGTGCGCCCATCTCACTTAAGAGGCCAGGGGCCAGCGCTGTCCGGAGACAATTCCGGGTCACGTGGCCAGCGTGACAAAGCTGCATCTGGCGAGCCAGAGCCGCACACAGAAACGCCGTTTACCTTCCCGCTGGTAAGCGGTCCCTATTTATCTACTTGCACCCGGAGGTGCTTTCGAACTGCTAGGTTGGCAGGCGCTGGGACAGAGCAGCGGGAGCGCACCCCGCCGCAGGGATTCGAACCGCCGACCTTTCAATCGGCAAGTCCTAGGTGCTGAGGCTTTAACCCACAGCGCCACCTGCGTCCCTTCGAGAGTACTACATAGATGCAAAGAATTGCAGTATAAAGTGCTACAGGGAAACTCGTGACAAAGAAATGACTAAAGAATATCTGAGGAAATAAACTTAGAGCAATGTCAAAACACCATGGAGTTATTTTAAACGAATACTGTAGCCTTGCTTAAGATAACATTTTTTAAGCAAGTGTATCCATTTTAATGGCTGTGAATGAGCATTGCTATGAATGTGTACAGCACTCCAAGGCCTTGTTTATTACTGCTGTCAACATTTATAGATGAATCATTTTGTGGAGCATTCTATTATCATTGAGAAGTCCCTGTCCTACTGCTCGTACCCTACTCTGTTTTGATGTAGCATCTACCTATGTGCTTCTTTGGTTGATTTATTTCGTTGCTGCATATCACTTTGCCAACAAAACTTGTGGAAGAACGGAGAGAGTTTTCAACCGCAGAAGGAAAACTCCGTTCTAAGCAGGCATCTCTGAACATCAGGAAACTAGATAATATAGATGTCTCTTGTTCTTTGGAATAAATACTTCTGAACAACAAATAACATCTGAAATAGCATTAATTGGATATCTGAGCAATAGGCGTTCATGTAACAGGCTTCTGCTAGCTCCTGGGATGTGGGAGGGGGAAAGTGGGATTTGGATTTGGACCGTACCAACAGGTGGCATAAACAGTTCCATTATTGCTTTGGATCTAGGTCTTGCAGTATAATTAATAGAAAGACTGTGAATTTGCACAAATGCTGGTTGTTATAAGTTTGACTAATGCAAACCCCCCCCCCAAGACTTTAGTTCATTTAGTAGAGTGCTTCCAGAGTAAAATGGTTAAGTTTGAATCAAGTGTGTTGAGTGTTGCCCCATAGAAATCAATGGGACTGAATTTAGCCATGACTAAGCCTGGATCCAATCCATATTTTTAAAATTACATCTGTAATAAACATAAGTAATTGAGTGAAACCTTATTGTGGCATAAGCATATGTTATGCTCGTTTTCACAGTGAAGTATAAATTTAGATACTGCCTCAAAATAGTAGGGTTAAAATCAATAATGTTAAATATAAAATCAATAATGTTAAATATATATATCTGCTGCACTTTGCTTTCTTTCTTTGTGGTTCTTTGGAGCATAATAATAAAGAATGTGTGTTATTATTACAAAATATAATTGGAGGGGGGATATTTATTGTATAATGAAAGTCCAATCCGCAGCATATCTAAAGGTAGGGAGTGACCATTGTCTGAAACTCTGGAGGGTAGTCAGTCTAGACATTACCGAGCTACATGGGTCAATGTTTTTGAATTAGTATAAAGTCTTCGTGTGTTTCTATGTAATGTCAGGAGGCACATTCTTTGTAGTGTTAACAATGATGGTGTTTGATATTACCAAAAGCCTGTGCGCAGGATGTAGTGCTAAAAGAACTGCAAATGGGCATGTTTTGTGAATTGTTTTTAGTTCTTTTGAGGGATACAAATAGCTAAAATGTTATGCAAAATATATGGGAGCTGCCTTTTAAGTGCTAATAGTAGTATTTGAAAGTCCAGTGCAACGAGCGATTACAGTGTATCTGGGCTTGACAGTCTTGTGTGTGAGGCATTAATGTTTTGCATCTTTTCATGGCATACTTTCCTTCTGGAGCTGCAAAAGTAGCAGGCAGTTTCTTTTAATTCCCGCTGACTTTCATATCTGCGATGAAACTATTCTAAGAGAATATATAATGGAAGCAATGAGTTGACATTGCAGGATTGTGTAGTAAGTGACTTTTACCACTGCACATAAACAGAGCAGTTATTCTAAATCATAGCATCGGTTTCAGTCAGATAACCACTAAAATCACTGCACTGTGGTCTGCTGAAAATGCCATCATCCTTCATCTGCCACATTAAGCCCGGGGAGAGCAGGCAGCAGTAGTGCCTGCACTGCTGTGGAGAGGGATGAGCCCTGAACCAAGCGAAAAGATGTTCTGGAAGAACAGTAACCTTTCCTATGATGTGTGCCTTTTCCATTACATTTTTGACACAAAATGCTGCCAAATGATTTAACGGTGACATTTTGTTTTGCTGACTTTCCCTTTTTCTCATTAAAGAGAAACAAAAGTTGGCTTTGGGAAGGAATGAGTAGTCATGCGTTTTGAATTCTGTTACAGGAAGCCTAATTTGTAAAATTATTAAATGTAGGATTTTCCTGCAGCCGAGCTTACGAAGGATTTTGTTTCATTCTTTTTATTGTGTTTTTCAAAAAAGTACTTATCTCCTGTGATAAGGTTAATTTCTATTGTCTTCTTTTCCTGTTGCAGAAATTGCACATTATTTCTAATTACTGAAACCTCCCATATTGGCCTGTGACACTCAGCTCAACACTCTCCCATATTTGCTCTTCATAATCCTGTGTGTGTGTGTGTGTGTGTGTGTGTGTGTATTCAGAAACTAGTTTAGAAAGGTGCATTGCAGTAGCAGGCATAGTACTTCCTGCCATAAAATATGGACATTTTTTAATTGGGAGCAACCCCCTCCCCCTAATAAATTATTGTAAAGCACAGAAGCTTATACACATCTCAAATTATATATAGTTTGTAAAGTAGGGAAACAGAAAAAGGTATCTTCCCCTAATGTGATGCACACATGTATTGGCAGAATTGGATTTTCTTCACTGCAAGCTAGTGGCACTACAGTCAGTGCTGGACCTTGGGGTCTCAGATTTCAGCGGCGCCCTGTGCAGTGCCAAGATTTTGTGCCCCTTGCCTCTCATGTTCTATTCTAAATCATAGTAGCAGTGCCCCTGTAGCTCTGCGCCCCGCGTGACCGAACCAGTCGTGCCCCCCTAAATCTGCCTCTGCTACAGTTCCCTTTGCGTGTCAAGGCCTCCAAGCCACCCCCCAGGAGACTAAAGACATAAGGACGCTGAATTTAGCTTAATGTTAATGGGCAAAATTTAGGCCACAACTTTATTGGTTACAGAATGTGAGCAGTATTGGCTTAGGTGTTGGCAACAACAGACTATATCTGTCTCCTGCCCCCCTTGCAGGAAGTCTGGTAAGAGTAAACCACCAGTTGGAGGAGCCCTGCAGATGTGGATCGACTTGAGCACTGCGGCGCAAGGCTGAAAAGGGAAGCCTTGGAGTTGCGCCGTGGCTTAAATCGGCCCCGGTCTTGCCCCCAAGCAACCTCATTGGCCGCCTGGCAACCTGATGAGGCCAGGGTCTTCCCCAGCGGGACATTGTCCCGCCCCCACGCTGAGGTGGGAGTCTAGGCAGCCTGACCGCACCCTGTCCCCACCCAGAGGTGGAGCCGATTTGTAATTCTTTTGCTGGTGTTGTGAGGGTCATTTTTTTGGAAGACATAACAGACTCTTGAATAATTAACTTTGTTCTCCTTATTTCTACCCTGATAGATTTTGGTTTTGCAAAATTAATTAAAAATATTTTGAGGTGGGAAAACAGATTAAGCAATATATTAAGGCATGCTATGGGGAAAATGGCCAGCCAAAATTTGTGACATTGCACTAGAATACTTATTCAATACCATGTCTTCTGAGGACTAAAAGGCATATCATCCTCACACTGTGTGTCATGCACAGAAGGATGACTGAAGTGTGTGTGTGTGTAATCAATTATCTGTCTCCTGTTTAATAACTTTACGTCTTTAGTATAGTTGTTTAAATGTTTATGAAATGATTAAAACACTTATCCTTCCTTTCCACTATATTGCAACACTCAAGGTGGCTTATGATCAACATGATGAAAATGTAATAAACTAAAGCCATGAACTAATATAGTATAGAAACACAGCTGGGAGTATCATATCCAAGAAAGGGAGCAGGGAGGCTATTCCAAAAGAAATTTGACACAGTAATCACAAATACATGCACTGAAATTTTAAATACTATGGCTGTGTTAGCGACAAATAATACTGTGCAGGTTCGTAGAAATCACATTCATGGTTTTCTGTTTAGTTCTCTATAGTTTTATAATTTGATATTTAATATTATGTGCCTCCACATAAGGAAATACAAATAATGTAAATATGGTGCCTTTATGAGAAGTATGCAATTATTTTGAGTCATATCATAAAACAATTGGCTGTGTTTGTGCATACAAGTGCAAACCTACATGCCTCAGTATCTGTAAATGATCACCATGTTTTAGTCCACAACTGTTGAAATTCTCAAGCTTTCCTGACAAATGTGCAATTATTTAAAAGTACACGACTACTACTGAAGACATTTGTGTTTGGGAAGGCTTTACCTGAGGTGTAACCTAGTCATTTACGGAAGATCAATTTTTATATTTGATGAAATGTTTGTGTCGTTTTTGAGTTTGTCTGGATGGTTTTATTGTTTGAGTTTGTTGAATTGGTTTTAATGTTCTTACACTTTGTGTTTGTTTCTGCGATTAGATTTTCCTTCACAGGAACTTACTGTTTGACAGGATGTGTTACATTACTTTAAAAGTTTGTGTTAATAGTTTGAGATAGGGGACAAATGCTCACACACTATCCTTCATTTGGCTACACTTCATCCTTTTCAGTTCTGAGTTAAAAGTTTATGTGTCATTCATCTTTTAACTATGCATGCTTATACCAAAGAATAAACTAGCACAACTATCTTCATTGTAGAGGTAGTTACAGTAAACTGTTTTCTAACTGAGGAAAGGGGAGAAACAAAAACACAAGAATTTCATGTCTAGTGCAATAAAAATATGTCAGGAGTCATAGGAAATCATGATGAGAAGGTTATAAAGATAGCATGGAGGTAGCTATCATGTGCAGTGGGAGCAGTGAAGCAGCCATAGCAATTTGAAAAAGCTTCAGTCTTTTTAAAAAAATGAAAATCTCCTGGAAAGATAGTTACATGGCTGCTGGTCACCATATGTGACAGATGACAATTCAGAAGAGAAGTTACAGACTACCAAAAGTCACAGAATCCATGTGGGAGCTGTCAAAAATTGATCAGAACAATTCTAAGAAAGGAGAAAAAGACATTTCCATGACAAAGCTATAGAGTGAAAGGAAGAGAACCCGACACTTGTCAGGATAAATTTCCACCTTCCCCACCGCTACATCTTATTTATGAAGATAAGGGTTTTCCCCTCCTTTTTGCAAGAGGCCAGTACTGGATTAACCATTGAACCTAAAATACTAGAACTTAAGTATACAAACTTTGATGCTAGTCACAGAAGATGCATTACATTCAGGATGTGTCTGAAATGGAGGAAAGAAATGACTCCCGTTCCTCAGTCTAGCAGCCAGCATAGCTATCAGCATTGGGAAAACGATAAAAAATGAATTGTAAAACAGTGTAGGAAAGAGAAACAACTTGTTCAGAAAAGCATCCATGGTCCTATCTGAGCTAGACAGTACAGTATATCTCTAAAGGCAAACAAAATATGTAGTCAGAGGCATAGACATACACCTTATTGCAGATTGATTGCTTTACTGTGAAGGATTTTTTACAACAAAAATAAGTTTGTATGTTTAATTTAAATCCCTTTGAACTAGAGATGTGGAATAATGTGTATCTCCACAATTGCTTGTTGTTTAGTAGTTTAGTCGTGTCCGACTCTTCGTGACCCCATGGACCAGAGCACGCCAGGCACTCCACAATTGCTATGAGGATCATATTAGCACATGGAGGGTTTTGCGAGTTTTAGGCAATGATCTGATTCTAGGCTAAATATGGCTTTAATTATCTTGGACCCCAAAATGTAATGATACATATTTTTTACAGCAAATGTCCAAATTCCATTTGATTTAGCCCTCTCAGGCTGATGGGGTTGCTGTGGATACCAGCAGCTGTATGTTTAATTTACTAAGCTACCAGAAGTCTGGTGGAGCCCTACAGAACTGAATGGGGGTGGAATTACCAAACACGTCAGCTAATTAGAGTTCATTCTATTCCCAGCAACTTCTCAAAATCCTTTTTGGATTTCAGTTTCCTTTTTGCTTATGGCACTTCAAGTGATTGAGTTTTTGGCATAGCCTAGGTTGGCCACACACAGACATACCCATACAGAGATGGTTTCATGGTGGCGTGATTTGTCAGACAATTCGTTAAAAATGCGGGTAATGGCAGCATTTTAGAGTAATGAGCAGAGCTTGCATTGCAACCACATGGCTCACATGGCTGGGGAGAGCGCTTGAACCTGTTTGTCACATCTAAACAGCCATATATGACTCAGAAGGTAGAGGATCTTATTACATAAATGGTACTCTCAAGAAGGAACCAAATCTAAAACTACAGGAGGTGTGAAGTTAAAATGTAACTGTACAAAATAGTATACAAGTCTTCCAGCTCAACAGTTTTCTACCAATCGGTAATATGTGCATCTTGCTCACAAAATCTGATATTGTACAAACAGGGCCAACAAGTTTATATATCCAGATGGCCTCACATTTGTAATCTGAGACCTTGATTAGGTAGTATTAAAATATATTGCTTGGTTGTTTTCTGTTTTAACAAAGATGCAATCCGTTGCCATCAGTTCCTTAATTTGACCAGAGTCTGAGGTAGGCAATCATTTGATTGGCTGGGGAAGCCCAGCCAGATGGGCGGGGTATAAATAATAAATTATTATTACTATTATTATTAAACCTAACTGCATTGAGTAAAGGAAGTTAGCATAACATTTTCATCTCACTCTAATGAAAGGAAACACAACAGGGGGTTGTGTTCAGTGGTAATGTTGTCCACACATTTTGTTAGATAAGTAAATGAAGAATGAAGACACACATATCAATATGTAAAGGAACTAATCATGAAATCAACCAGTACTCTTCCATTTAGGTGGTGAATGACTTGTTGGCACAATTTTCTGACTTCAGATTTCTCAGGGTTGTCAGTGACAAAGGACATGTGGCAAGGTGTGCAAAATCGGTTTCCTAAAAGCAAATCATTTTTGTACTCATTATGTCTACTTGGTTTGATTTTATTCTATGTTTCTGGTATTGGTTTTTTGCTTTTCAATTCAAACAGTCTCGATCAAGGGCTGAATATAGCAAACAAATATATATATATACAGGTTATGTGCATACATTATCAGCATTGTTATCAGTAGATAAAGACAAAACACTTGGGCAGTTTCTCACCATTGCAATTTTTAATACGGAAAAGGTCTCATCACGTGCTGACATGTTTGTCAGAATTCATAAATTGCTTTGTATTATTGTGAGCCGAAGCAGTTATTTTCTTTTTTCTTTTTTGCTTATGTTTGCATTAAAACAATTTAAAAAACATTTTTTGACTTTTTTACATTGGATGTGGAATTTTAGTCCACACCCTCCTTTACCTGTCTTTTCTTTTGCAATGTTCATATTTAGCTCCTCATTTTTTAATATAATGGAAACCCCATTATTTGGTGTGCATGATTTAGGAGTTCTCCTCATGTCGTCTTTCTGAAGTGGAGATTGGAGAAGAATTCAGCTGATTTGCCTATTGAAATTATTTCTTGCTATTATCCATTGAAACCTGTGGCATCTTTCATGTTTCCTTTTTTACTCTGAAGTCCGATACCCACTGTCAGACTATCATAATTCTTGTCTGAGTCTTGCTAGGTGAAAAGTAAAATATGCAAGTGCCTTTCAGTTTCCCTTTGTTAGAAATTTCCGTGTTAACGCACCAGATGCAACTATCAGCGTATGTAGTTCAAGGTCCCCCCCCCAAAAAAAAATCTAATCAGAGCACATGTAAGTTTTCCCAAAGTTTTCCTGCAGTGTTAAAAGTTTTAAATATGAAACATGATGGAATTAAGGGAAATAATGTGATTGGCATGTGCAGTGTCTGCCATATAAATGCCGTAGAAATCACAGTAAACCCGACTTGCTATATTTCCTAATAAATATTGAAAAAGCAGGAATCTGTAACTCAGAGGTCTGGATCCGCAGAGGTCTTGTGCAAGCGGAAATGCAATTTCTCTGCTGCAGCCCCTGTGCCTCATCACTGTCCCTTGACCCTCAAAAGCTTTTCATTGGTGTGGAGGCTGTCATACGGAGGGAATGAGTCCAAAAAGCCCCACTGTGCAAGTGGAGTTCCATTCATTTGTTTCTGGATCCAGCTCAGTAACTATAGATGCCCTATTGACATTATAAAACAATTGCTTTGTGAGAACGCTGTGTGCTGCTTTGTAATTGTCAATCAGCTCCTGCCTTTCCTGATTGGACACAAGAAGTATAGTTAATCTGGTATATTATCGTGCTATATAGTTAAGAGTTCTGACAAGCAGAAGCTTGCTCTCTTTGTATAATCATGTCTGTTTTAATTAAAATCTTTTATATAGCCGAAAGGTCACCACTCTCCATTTTCCACACCTAAATGGCAGTTTCTTTTTTTTAAGCACTATGAACGAGGAGAAATGGATGATACTTAATGGCTAATTCACTTCCATATGCACTTGGAAATGTAACACTAATCCTAAATTGTCTCTTTTCAGTCTCAATCTGCTGTGATGTTGAAATGTTTCATAAGTAACTAGAACCGTTAAAAATGGTAAATGTTAATCTTTTTTTCTTATCACTTTACTGTGTAGATACTCTTCATGAGACACTACTCTGCCACAACTCATCCCCGGAGGCAGTCCTGGAAACTACTTTTATAAATGTGATTTTAAGCTGTGGATAAGACTTTCAATAGAACACAAACTAAAGGAAAACAGTGTATTTATCCCTTCCATATTCCTAGTTATGACAAATACTTGAGTTTGCTTGCCAGGTCTTGTAGAATGTAACCGATTGGTATGTTACTTGAACTGACAAGGCAGTTAATTTACTTGAATTTTTTTTTCTTTGCACTAATCAGGCACATTGGTATGTGCATTTCTGGAAAATACTGGATAAATGTCTTGTCTGAAATGTTCTATTAAGTAATTTTGTCTCCCGTTGCTAGTCTTTGGCAAATGATGATGTACAGTATTTAGAGTCACTGAAGAGTGACAAGAGCCTATGGGACTTAAATACTTTATGTGATGTTGTTGAATAGGAAAAGCAATGCTTTGTCATTTGTTGGCTGCTCTACTTTTTGTGCCTCTTAATAAGCAAATTCTTATATAAATATGTTGAAGAGCTATATGTAAAAGGCTTGTTTCTGTAAGTGTTCAGTATAGTGGCAATCGGATATCTGTAAAAAAAAATTCATACATTCTCATGATGAAGTAAGTTTTGCTATATAATAATTGACTTTGTACCTATTAGTATGTTAAGTTGAAAGAGTCACTGAGTGAACACATTTGGCTTGAGAAGAAGGGAACCCAAATCTTGTGGCTTTGTCTCAGTGGGTTTGTGTGTTCTGGACTGGGGGTGCTTCCGTTGAAAGCCAGCAACAATTCCTATACAGTAAGCCTGCAACATATGTAGAGGTTACGTTCTGGGTGTTGTGCCTAAAGCCAAAATTGTATGTAGTCAATATACATTGTGTTCAGCAGTGGGTGGGTTTGCCAAACCCTTTTTCTACCTATCAGACAGTCCCTTCCCACCTTATTATTATTATTATTATTATTATTATTATGCCAAGCAGGAATAGCTGGATATGCACAAGTTAAATGTGCATAAGTTGTGGGCTTACTGCATGGTAATTTGGGGAAGAACAAAAAGCTGGTCAACCAGTGTTACTGAACAAGACATATCCAGTAGCAGCCTGTGTTCCTGTTTAAGACTTGTAATTTTTTCAGATAATTTACTAGACAGCATAAGCATTTGAAATGCTTATTTTTGCCTTTCTTTGAACAAAGCTGTTTGTGCATTTGTACCTGTAACACTGAAGTATATAAGTTGCGATCCAACAAAGATACTCATGGGGCTGGTAGAACTGCAAGGTTCCTTTGAAATATTGATTGCTCAAAGTATTCCAGTCATCATTGTTGAAAAAGCAAGCTGCATTTTAAAGTGAAATTTGGCTTGGCTCTTCTGCAGTACAGGAAATGTCAAAGAACCCTCCCACTAGGTGGGTGTCTTCCTTATGCACACTAATCATTTTGTTGGATCACAGCCATTGTATTGAAAATCATTGGGTATATGAAAATACAGCGGTATCTTGGAGCATTTTGCAAGGTATATTTTATAACCAGAGTTATAAACCTGGAAATTAGAATAATAATAGCTGTATAAAATAACAGGAAATGATACATTAGTGTATTTTCATGGTTATGGCTAGACACTGTATCTTATTTGGATATGTTCAATAAAATAACCAGATCTCCTTGGTTATACTGTTTGAAATAAGCATTTTGTCAAGACTGTAATAACATTGTGTTCTAGATTTAAATATGCACATTAGAATCGGCTGAAAAGAGGCTAGATGCATCAAATGTTTTGGCTAAGATTTGGTATAAATGTTGGCATGTGAATATAAAACTCATTCTGCATTAAAACATTTTATATTTACATGCTTATTTACCTCTTTAAAAGAGTTTTTTCTCCAGAATTGCTGGCACAAGAGAAGGTGCAAGATGCTGGTATGGTTCTTGTGGCTGGTTGTACAGCAGACTACTATAGCCCTGATATTTCCTGTTGCAAAACAGGCTTCCACTAGTGTTGCACTGGATATCATATTAAGGAAGCAGTATTCTTGCCTTTACACTAGCTCAGCAGCCCTTGAATTGGTGGTCAGAAAACATTGACTCTGGGCCAGAAAATTTATACATTTTTTTGTCTTAGCCTGAGTAGAGCTTAAATAGTATATATTCCCATTTAATATAAGAAGGTTGTTAGTAAATATCTGCTTAGTGATCAAGAATAACTGATATAAAAAGAAATACATTAAATTGTGGGGGGAAAGGGTGTATTGATTCCCATGCCTCAGTCCAGCCATCCAATACCAAGTAGTATGATTTTCACTATGCATGCGGAATTTACCTCTGCCTGAATTGTGTTTGTGTATTTTATTTTACATTGCCTTGGGCAGATTCATAGGAAGCAGTTGGTTTTTCTTAACATAAATACATAGATTTTACCTTAGGTGTAAGAGCAGTTGTGTGTATGCGTGTAAAGTGTTCTTTGTTCACTGTGCATGTTGAACTATTTATTCGGGATGAATTTGGGAAATCATAATTAAGGTGCTTACAGACTGACCTTATATATACACACTGCTGCTTGCCTTCAGTTTTTAGACTTTCTCAGTTGAGCTTCAGAGCCCTCTTTCATAATACAGTCGTACCTCGGAAGTCAAAAGGAATCCGTTCTGGAAGTCCGTTCGACTTCCAAAACGTTTGGAAACTTAGGTGCAGCTTCCGATTGGCTGTTTCTGCAGCCAATCGGAAGCCGCGTTGGACGTTTGGGTTCCAAAGAATATTTGCAAACTGGAACACTCACTTCCAGGTTTGTGGCATTCGGGAACCAAAACGTTCAACTTTCAAGGCGTTCAGGATTCAAGGTATGACTGTAAAGAGGAATACAGCCCTTTCAGTTAAGAGAGATTCCTTTGACTTCATGAAAGATAAACACTGACGTTGGAAGCAGTCAAACGTTACATTGAATTCTATGCCCTCAGAATATGATTGGACTCTTTAAGTTGGACATTTTGCTCATGGCTGAAACGGGATGGCCTTAAGGGATGGCCTTAAGGAACAGGGCTGATGCTGAAACATTTTTATGAGTTTTTTAAATGCGTGTGTTTTAAAATTCATTAGTCAAAGGGTTTGGGGGTCATCAATACGTCTTTTGGTTAGCATTGTTGCTAGGTCACTACACACAAATGTGCTACAATTTTGTAGCATTCAGCAACTAACGAGTGTTACTGGACTGTAAGAAACATTGCACTGTAAAACATTAAATGCAGGTACTAAGTATCTGAAGATATATTTCTATGTAACTTTTCTTTCTGTTTCTCTTAAATTAGACTGGATTTGCTAGTGTTGTTATAATCAGATGCTTCTAAAGAAAACTGCACTATGCTGTGTTGAGATGCAGTCGTGTCATTATTCAACAGGACAACTTGGGATGTATGGAGCCAAACTGATATGTATTTGTATTGCTATTTGCAACCACTACTTTGTGTAATTCATGGTGGGCTGCTAGACGTATGTTACTGGATGGGCATATGACTTTAAAGTTCTGCATTTGCAAATGCTGAAGTGAATGATGAAAAGGTTGAAGAGATCCTATGGTGTCAGGAAATAGGTGTGTTAAACTTGAAGAAGTGGTTCTAGAAATGTTCAGCATAGAACGAATGCTTGAAAATTTAACAGCTGAATTCATATTCTGTATTAAAATATCAATAGTGGGGCAGTTTTACTAAAGAGATGCTTAGCATTCATCTTGCTTTATATCTGAGCTATCTTAATACTAACTTAGGCTTGAACCAAAAAGAAACATTATACACACACCTGTCCAACTGCTGTCATTGCTCTAAAGCATATTTTTAACTAATATGTAGAGATGGATACTGGTGGCATGGAACAGTACTCTTGGGATCTGTGCCTGAAAGCATCTGCTTCTTGTTGCTGCATTTTAAAAGAGAGCTGGTCCATAACTTTTACGGTGGTGTAAAATCCTAAACTGGTTCAACTGTTTAAAGACATTCCAATTAGGTATTCAGATGCCCATTAAGAACAATCCTTTACTGCTTCATGTTGTGGAAATTTTGTATATCTTTTTATAAAGTCACGATACCTAGCATTGCCAACATGTATACAAAATTTACTTGTTTGCTGTTTTTATATTGTATGCTATGTGAATAATTCTGTGGGCATTGTTCCAGGGTACATGTATAAGTGAGAGAGGTTTTTATTTAACCTTCTGCAAAGCAACATTTGTGAAGTTTTCTTTACAGATTACGTTTATTAATAAAGAGTTCTTAGGAAATTACTTTGAGAGCCAAAGATGGTTGTAGCTGTCTTATGAATTCAGGATTCTTCTTTATATATATATATTATTCTTCAGAGCTTAGATTCTCTACAGTGACTTACAAATATGCAAAAAAACACCATTTTTCTTTAGCTCTTCATTTAGACAAGCCCAGGTCCTCCTCCCCACCCCCATGTTCATTGTAAGACTTCTGCAGGCCAGCTGATAAGATTCCCTCCTCTGCAGGTAGGCACAATGTAATGAAATTGGACGTGCATGCTAGGCTTTGTAAATAGAATGAGATTGACCCCCAGCCATTATCTCATTTATCTGATTTACATGGTAAAATCAGGATCTACAGTATTGATTAGAACATAATTAGCTAATTATGAGCAGGAAAATACAGACTTATGTGGGGTTTGAGCACAGCAGGCTGAAGTGCTGAAAGATTTCCAAGGGCATGAGCAGATGGAGATCACTTTATTAAAGAACAAAACAGACGTGTTTCAGGTATGGAAGTGTCTAATCAACTTCCCCTGCTGTGCCGAGATACTTGACCTCAATTCAGTATTTTTGTTTGTGAAAAACTATTTTCTGTCAGCTGCTAATTTTTTTTAAAAAAAATATTATTTAACCTCTCAATCTGACTGAGACAAATAGTAGAGCTGTTTCTACTTCTGTTTCTCTATCCAGTTTACAGTGTTTACAGGGCTATTGCTTCCATAAGCCAAGGTGAGCCTCTTGGCTCAGTCAGTGGCTTGGGAAGGGTAGTGGATCATGCCCAGCCACCCCTGCTGCTAGGACATTTCCAGGGCTGTCCATAGAGATATGTCTGCATCTCTGCCATTGTGCACCAGCTCCATCCAAGAAAGAAAAGACTAAGGTTGGGCTTGGGTGTGCCTGCTAGAACCTGCCATCCGGTTGCAGTGGCAAACGTAATAGAAGTTTTAATTTATTCATAAACTTTAAATAGTATATTTGCTGCTGCAGTGAAGCACCCAATGGCAGTCCTAGAGATGTCCTTAGCTGTTTTGCCCAGTCTTCCTAGAGGTTCATTGGTAGGAGATGACCACCCAATAAGCTTGTCAGAGCACCTGTGCTGCCACTGTTGCAGTGGAAAAATTGGGGGTAGGGGAGCCACAGTGAGGAAGATGAGGTCATAGTGCCATTTGCTAGTCTGCCTCAGACATCTTGGGCTGGTTGTGGCTGTTTAAAACTAGAATTTAACAACTTGGCTGACTATCTGGCATTAAGGATAAAACTGATTTAGTTCTGATTTACAGTATCAGGTTAGTAGTTATTTAACCAAATACATCGTTTTAACATTTTCAGCTCAATTTTTTAAAAAAATAAGAAACAGAGGGCTTAAATCTTGTAGCCTGAACTTAGCACTTGCTATGTGTCAATTGCAACCCTAGCAAAATGCCAGAAGCAAGTTACATTATCCTACTGGCATTAGTTAAACACAATCACAGCAGTATTTGAAATTAAGCTGCCAGCGTTCAGACATTTGAGGTTTGCAACTCTCATAGAATAGACTCCTGTCTGCCATGCAGCTAATGGCCTGGTCTGCGCATTACAGTAAGCCATGGTTTGTGACAGAGGTGGGGAACCTCATGCTTAGTGGCCAAATGTGGCCTTCCAAGTCCCTTGAAAATCTCCCCAGGCCATAACCTTCACTGACCCTGCTTCTCACCCTTAGTGTTTTTGTTTGGCTTGAATTTAGCCTTGAACTCTGGCAGTGCCTTCCTCTTGTCTGTGTGAAGGACAGACAGGAGGAAACTAGCCTACTGTACAAAGCTAGAATTTTCATTTCTTGCTCTGCCACCTTTTCCTGTGGTCCCATCCACCACTGACATGTGCGTAGCGGGAAATCTTGGCCTTGATTTGAAAAATAAAATAAAAAATCCCACCCCTGATTTATGGCTTACTGTGAATGAGCAACCATCACTTCTAGCCAGGAGAAATGAGCCCTGGTGGCAAGGCAGCACTTGTGGCTTGTTTCTCCCAAACAACCACATGCAGTAAGCTGTGAATGAGCAACCATCACTTCTAGCCAGGAGAAATGAGCCCTGGTGGCAAGGCAGCACTTGTGGCTTGTTTCTCCCAAACAACCACATGCAGTAAGCTAGTAACAAAACAACAGGCACTGATGTTCCTGCAATGCTAAGCTAGTTTCCTTCCCACCTACTGTGACAACAACAGAGACAGGGGAGAAGCTAAGCGGGGATTTTCAAGCAGTGTGCACCAGCACTTTGCTGATTCACGTTAAACCATAGTTTACTTTTAACCATGATTCAATGTGACGTGCAAATCAGACCATAGTGGGGTGAGGAATGAAGCACTTTTGGGAGCAACCCGTGCTTTTGCCCTTCAGTTGAAAAACATTTCTCCTCTGGTGCATTTCTTCCAGTGGGTGTTACTCTCAGGGCCCTACCATGAGGAAAAACATCTGAACTGAAGCAGCAAATTGTCTGGGTGGCAGAAATTGTCAGGGAGAATGTGGGTTCAGCTTTCATCTCTTCTACCCATTCGCTCAAAATAGCTTCCGCCCCATCCCCTGCTTCATATTAATTGGGCAGAAGAAATTGCTTCGTACACCAGGGGCAAATATGGCTGTATCATATCAGATTTTGTAGGCATGGTTCAGACATAACTGTCTCAATCTAATGAACAATGGCTGTGAAGGCAATAGGTTTTTTAAAGCCATAGTTTCTCATTAAATCAGACAAGTATGGTTTAACCTCTTGAGTGCAAACTACAACATAAATGGGGAATCTGATCCTGGTTCACACATTATGAAGTGCAAGGAATGAGAGGTGGTGGGGAGCATGTTCCTGATGAAATAAGCTATAATTTTTTAGATCAAGAGAGTTATGTCTGGTCTGTGCCTATGGTGAATGAACATGGTATGATGAAGCTGCCATTGCCCATGATGTTCACAGTAATTTCTTTGTCCAATTTTCAGGTTTTTGTAGTTCTTCAAAAACCTATTTTCCCAAAGAGAACAAGACAGGGGGAAAAAATAAGCCTGTGCACCATATGGGCAGCGATGGCTCTATCATGCCACCTTCAACTCTCCAGGAAAGAAGCCTCCAGGTCCTTAATTTATTGTATGTGCTTACTTCAAATGTCTTGTTCTCTAACGTTTAAAAGAAACTGGTTGAATTTGGAAAATACACCAACTTTACCAGAAAATAAGCTAGCATTTAAAAACATGAATTTCGTTTGTTTCTTCAGCAGCTCTTAGGCATTGTTGTTCAGTGTAAACTATTTCTTTCATTCTTTAAAACATTTTTTTATTGCATCTTTTGCTTGTAGTCTCCATGATAGCTTGTTTTTACCATGCTTGGTAGTGATAGTTATTACAGCAGATATTTCAGCTTTCTACAGTCTTTCTAACTTTTCTTTGAAAGGATGACTTCTGGGGAATACAAGTGCTTTGTAACTTTGGCGGTTCACATGTGTCATCAGAGTTTAAAAACAAGCCATGGTTTATTGTGAAATCATACTAAACCATAGTTTGTTTATAACAAGGGTATACAAACCACACTTATATTTTGATTTGCTTATACTTTTGAATCACTTTCCTTCTTGTGGTGGCATCAAGAGTCATCTCGGCGGGAAACAACAATATTGTGAAGTTGTACCACAAAAAATGTTTTCTGCGTGGTTTAATCTGAGCCATTGGTTTGTTTGGAGTTTGGTAGCTGGGAAGGAGGAGTTCCCTTCCGCCAGGTTGGCCAATGATGCTTTGTAAGCTAGCTATTCCCTGCACTATGCACCCTTCTTGTTTCCTCTTAGAGGTATTTGCTCTGTACACTTTTTCATTAAGCTAGCTTCTCCAGGTGATGAATAATCAGAACCTTTGTATAAGCAGAACAGTGGTGCAGTTAGGCCACTTTAGACTTTGTCTTACATGATACTGTGTATAATTTCCCTTACTTTAATATGTGGTAAGCCAGGTATCTTGCATTGCGGCCAAGGGGAGGGATGGAAGGGGATGGGGCTTCCTGCTCATTCTTCTGAGTGGGGATTTCTCTTCCTGATAGTACCATTGGTACATTAATAAACAACATTTTTAAAAAGCAAAGGCTCGCTAACTGGGATTTTGCCCTTCTCAACCATTGTTTGACATGTAGAAAGTACATTGCTAGTCCCCTTGTTCAAAATTCTTAGACTTATTCTCACATAAGATAAGCAAATCTTTTTGTTCAAAGGTAATTTAAAGGAGCGGGGGATCTATTCTGTTAGCTTTTCCCCCTTACAGTCTCTGTCATGAAGTACTTACTTTAATATATGTTGAATTGGGTTAATCTGTATATAAATGGGATTTTAGATGCTATCTCTCGGTGGTATAAAATCAAATTGACATTTAAATTTATTTTTTGCTAAAGTATCAAACCTTATGTTTATTTTGCTAGTTCTTTATGTGATGAAATGGAATTAAATCAGTTTTGAAAATGCATGGTGAAGTGAAGGCAGCTACTTGTGAAAAAATATGTCTCAGTTCAATGTACTTTTCTTCCTGTTAGCCGCTGCCATGTAGTTTACTTATATTGTATAATGTAAATGTCCTTTGACCTAAGCAGTGCAGTTTTACTTGAAATAAGAGTAACAGAGATCAATGGGATTTATACCCCAAAACAGAGCACAGGATTGCAGCCTTTTGACAAAACAAACACACCACTTCTTATAAAGGTGGTTTTTTCAGAGGTATCGAAGCAGTCTTCAACAAGAAGAACAAGGAAAACTGTTTCATTATTTTCTTCGTTCTGGCTTATTTATTTGTCATTCTTGTTTCCTACCCATCCTCCCATAAGGGAGTTCAGGGCAGCTAACAGCATAATTAAACAACACAGATAATACAATGCAATTAATAATCTAACATCTTCAGAAAAACAGCAGCAGTGAAAATTTCCAGTATAGGTCCTGACACCAATGAAGCCCAGTGGGTTTTCCCAATACTCCTAAGTGTGGTCCAGGTGGTGGACTTGGGCGGGAGTTTATAGTGCCATCACTGAAAACATCCTCTCTTATGTTTCTGCTTTTCTCACCTCTCCAACAGGTGGGATGATGAGCAGGAAGCATCCTACAGATTGTAAAAACTTAGCACAGAAAATAGCTAAGGTTGAATTTTAAAACCTAAAAACATTTGAAAGCCTTCAGAGTGCAAATTATGTTTCTGTAATTACTTCTTTACAAATTCAAATTGAGGGGGAAAATAAGTCAACATACAGTAAACAAAGTACCTGAATATGTGAGGGAAATGCTGCAAGCACTTATGTCCTTATCCAGAATCTCATGTGTGCTGTGATACTTATTTATTACATGTCAGGGGCTGCATTCCATCTTTACTTCATCATTACCAAATGGTTTATTTCAATTAATTTAGAAATGTGCAGTCATACCTTGGATCCCAAAAGCCCTGGAACTCGGACATTATGGCTCCCGAACTCCACAAACGAAAAAGTGATTGTTCCAGCTTGTGAACGTTCTTTTGGAACCTGAACGTCTGACGGGGATTCCACTGCTTCTGATTGGCTGCAGGAGCTTCCTGCAGCCAATCAGAAGCCGCGATTTGGTTTCCGAACATTTTGGAAGTCGAACAGACTGCCGGAACGGATTCCGTTTGACTTCTAAGGTACGACTGTATCACCACAAACCATTTTAATCTTTCACTACGCCATCTACAATATTTGGCCTAAACAGTCAAATCTGGATTTGAACACTTGAAATCTGTCATAGACTCTATCTAGAGTGTGTCTACAAAGATTCCCTTCCTGTTTGAGTCTCCCTTCAGCATATTCAGCTATGCTTCAACGTATTACAGTTCTTGGAAAACTTTTAATGCACAAAGCAGAATTGTTTGCAACATTTTTAGCTGCTATAATAGTCTTAATACAAATAAGTTTCTGGACTTTACATGTTCTGGTTGTGTTGATAACCCTTATTTTATTTTCAATGGATGAATTTGATACTGAATATTGAAGAAATGTATCTCTTTCTTATGTAGGTGCGATGAATGCAGGCTCTGCTATCATTTTGGCTGTTTGGACCCTCCCTTGAAAAAGTCTCCGAAACAAACTGGTTATGGGTGGATTTGTCAAGAGTGTGACTCTACATCCTCCAAAGTAAGTTAAAAAGTCTTGTGAAAATGCAGAAAAAGTGAATGTTTAGAAGATGTTTTTCACAACTCATTGCAGGTTTATATATGAATTAGGTTTTTTTTTAAAAAAAAAGAATAATAAGGGCTTACTTCAATCTGTTGCTGTTATTCTGTTTTACTATTTCAAGAATAGGAAACTGCATAGCTGATTGGTTTGATAAAGAGTAATTCAATGTTTTGAAAACTATTTTCTAGTCCAAAATTATTCAGTTTTGTTGTACAGTCATTTAACTGTTGACTATTTTACACTTTTAACATTTAATGATTGTTTACAGAGCATAGTCCAATGTTAGTATTACTCTGATGTTACAACGAAATCAATGGACTAATGTAACTTGTCCATTCAGTGGATCTGCTCTAAGTATGATTTAGTTAGATATTGCTCATATGGTATTGCTACGCCATTTTAAACAGTCTATGTTTTATATATTTTAGTTCATTATTAATCTGTTTCCTTCTAATCTGTAAAAACATTTAAAGAGACAGTGGACATTTAATTGGGAAAATGTGAAAATACTTTTGCTGACTCTACTTCAGAACTTCTAATATGTGTATGCAATTAGATGGCCAATGTACAGTTTATATAAATGGTCTGTATCCTGAAAGGGAGACTTGACCAGTATACAGTTTAAAAAGATTTATTTACTAAACGTATTTGAATCAGTAACCATAGAAAATCCAGAAGGCAAAAATGTGTTTTTAATTTGCAGTTTTCTTCTACAAATTAAAGAATAATTAGTTTACTGCAAAGCCAGTTATTAATAAAATCAGTCTTCCTTAAGAAGATACAATTTTGGTATAGAATCATTTAAAGCTCACTGTGGCTTGGACATCTGAGCCTTTAAAAAGGCACTTGAAAGCAGTGTTCAGTGTCTGGATGAATTAAAACAGATATACAAATCTAGACAGCCCTTAAAACTGAAACAGTTTTTCTATAGTATGAATTTAAATTCTCTGTTAGTCACTGAGGACTTCTTCCCAAAAACATTATATCTTGAAGACACCAGAACTTTGATATGACAAAACTGTAGATTGTTGCATTGCTTTCAGCGTGGGCCAGTTTAACTACCATTTAAATGAGCACACGGTACCAGAAAAATTGTCTTATGAGGACTCCTTGTGGCTCTGTTTAGTTACATCAGGGTTGTCACTTTAAGGCAATGTTTTAGTCATTTTGAAAAACCTCGTGATCTTCTGTACAATCTGCCTTGCTGAATAACACCTTACTTTAGATGAAAGTTGTTTTGCAAGAGCTTAGGAATTTTTTTAACGAAGCCTTTTAGTACATCTATGCATAGTGTACCTTTGATACCTTTTGGGTGCTTGTGAGTTCTGCAAAGGCTTGTGCTTCCTCCAGAGAATGCTGTTACCACAGGCACACTGATATTTCTAGCTGGGTTAAAACCAGGGGAGGGGAGCGGGGGGGAGGAAACACTGGATCTAGCAGGCTAACTCAGTGGATGGGGTTCAGCCCTTTCCTATTGTGCTGCTGATGCACAAGTCTCTGCTTTCCAGCCCCAAATGGCAAAGTGAGAAAGTGAGAGCAACACCATGCAGGAAACCTTCTATTGCCTTTGCCCTTGAACTTCTTTAGATTGCGGTCTTAGCATAAAACTTACGCACATGCACGCACAGGAAGTTGAGTGGCCATATACATTTTCCCTGAATGATTGAGAAATGAATTGCAAACTACAGTTGCCAACACCTCCGCTTTCTTTCCACCTGTAAATCCTATTTCCAGTAAGTGTCATTTAGGTGCTAGAGCAGTGAAATAGCACTGGGTTTTTAGGTTTAGCCAGAGCAACCTTCTCCTTGTCAGCAGAGAAATCAGATTTGGAAAGTATCTTTTCCCAAATGAAGATCAAGAAGGGAAAGTTAAATGTCTTCTCTTTCATCTAAAGCACTAGCGCATTGGTGGCCAAACGTGGCCCTCCAGCTGTTTTGGGACTACAGTTCCCATCATCCCTGACCACTGTTCCTGTTAGCTAGGGATGATGGGAGTTGTAGTCCCAAAACAGCTGGAGAGCCAAGTTACGCCATCACTGCACTAGCCCAATGTAAAACGTAATGTAAATTAACAAATACTAACAATTTATTGTTAGAATAGACTCATCTCTGACTTTCTTTTGAATGGAAATGTGTATCATTCAAGAAAAAGTAAGCCCAGACTTAGTTACCAAAGGTTACCCTATCAGGAATCTCTCCTATACAAGTGTATAACTAAAAAGGGTACGCATATTCTTTAGTACAATCTTTAGCCCTGTATTCATGATGAAAATATCAGTATCAGTCAGCCACTGATTGTTGCTTGTGTCTTGATAAATTTAAAAATGTGATTTTTCAGGTATGGACAAATGCTTTTTATTTAGAGGCGGTAAACATTATTAAATGTTTATATTTTTCACACATATAGACAGCATACTTTTGTTCATAATATGCCATGCAGCTCTCCTGCAATCTTGTCAAGTTATTTCCCCACCAGCATAACATATTCCCATATTACCCCAGCTGTCAAATAATGACAGTGACTTTGCTTGAGGGCACGAGGGCAGCATCTTTTCTGCTAGCAATAGCGTCACTTTTATGGAATGGGTGATACTTACCACAAAGGTCTGACAAGCTTTCTCATCTCAACAAAGTTGGAGAAAATGTGTTTTAAAAAATAAAGGGAAAAACCCCCAGAATATATACATTTCTATAACTTCCCCTCCCTTTCTTTCAAAAAACGAATGCTTGGTTTTTACAGAGCTGCTAACTTTCAGTGTTCTCATGATACTGAGTAGATGATATATTTGCTTCCCTTTTAAGAGCCAGTTCATTTACTTTCTCAAGCATTTGTTGTCAGACGTGTATATAAATGGCAGAGCTGTCTTGGAAATAAGTTCTACTGTGTTCAGTGGAGTTACTCTGAGGTAAGCCAGCCACTTCACAGAAAACTTCTAACACAGTGCTAAGTACTAAAGGAAAGGCTCCACTTGCACATGTATCTGTCAGCAAGCTAGAGTAAGAGAGAATATTTATGTATTTTTGACTGTGTTTTAATAATTTGCCGTTAATTCGCCTCTCCGACTAGCTGCCTGTATGTGTAACTATGCGTGGGCATCGTTCAAAAATAATCTATTACAGCTAAGCAACTTCATGGAGCACTAACTGAAAACCCATTGAAAAATTAAGGCATACTGTTTTTAGGAGGAAAGTAATATTTTGATGGGTCTTGCAGAGAGTACATTATAAATCCTTATCAGACTTGTTGCAGTCCACATGGCCAAACACCTAGCCCACATTTGGGCTGCTAAAGGCCACATTGCTCCAGTTATCTCTCTTCATGCATTGGCCACAAAACTGGGCCCTGCCAGATGGTGGGAAATTATACTTAAGGGGCTAGAAATATATGACTTCTCAGTCAAAATTAACATTGTTTTGCATTCATATTTGAAATTATAAAGGAAATTATAAAGGGCTTTTCTTGCTATTTAGTGCAGTTTACATGCAACATTGATTATTTCAGTACATTGTTAGAATACATTTAATTGGCCCTCTATTATAGGTGGGTAAAGATTAAATATTTTATGTATCCTTTGTTCTTAGAGTATTTGTGTTAGAAGAAGTTAGGCATTCTTGGTTTTCTGGAATTTGTTCCAGTGTATTTCAAATCTAAGAACTTAACTTGATAGACAACTGTGAGATGTGGAAAGCTTTTAAAAGCACAGGCTGTATTGCACACGTTTTAGTTTTAGTCAAACTCTACAGATATGTAGATGATGCTATCCAGAACTGATGCTATCTAGTACAGATTTTATAAAACAGCTAAAAAATTGAATACTAATAATTGTATGAAATTCCGTGGATGGGATAATTGTGTCTTGGCTGTTTGTATGGTGGGCAGATGGGAGAGTACTACAGTCACCGCACTTGTTTCCTCTGTTGTCTCTCTGCTGTACAAAGAGCTTTGTGGTGACAGCCAGATGCCTTGGAATTGGTATATGGGTCAGTTTCAATATCATATCCAGCCATAAGGTGTTGCACATGGAACTTTTGGTGCCATGGGCCATTCAAACTAGTAATCCTTATTGGCAACAAAAACCTTTATAACCAAAACAGCTTTCTTACTGAACTCCTAGCACAGGGATGGGAAACATGTCCTCCAGATGTTGCTGGACTACAACGCCCATCATTCCTGACCATTGACAAAGGACACTTAATATTTAAAAACTTGTATCCCCAAATTACATGATTTCTATGTGTCCAGGATCTACAAGGCAAAAGTTGTCTCTAGGCGCTGATGCGAGTAGTCCTAGGAATGTAGGGACTTGGTTTAACCTTGCTGCCACCAAAAGAGGCACTTTAAAAAACCCACAATGTTCAGTAGTTCTAGTCCCAGTGGTTTCTGGTGTTTCTTCCTTAATGGGGTACCTCAAAGAAGTCAAAATTTTCGTTTAGTTACTCTCTATCTGTTCACTTTGGATCTGACTGAGTAACCAGTGTGCTGTTTGCAAAGCTCTTTCCCCTTAGCCTTAAGACTTCAGATATGTAGGTCCTGAAAAGAGCGTCTACTAAAAGGCTGGAGCATCTGAGCAAAATATACAGGGAATAAAGATCACACTTGCCTCATCCCTTGGGATTAACTGGACCCATTTTACTCTGTAGGTGCACAGTGGTAGAATTTTAACAAATTACTGTAGTCCAATTGATAAAGGCATTTGAGAGGACAACTCTTTCTAGCTCACTTAATAAATATGGCTGGCTTGATGATATACCTGAATGAACAGAAGGCCTATAAGACAGCATTGTGTCCAGCTTGGTCTCATATTCCACAGTCAGTTTCAGCTCTGATTCCTAATAAGGGAACATGCGTATTCAAGCCCTTGGACTGCAATAACCTCTAAAATAAGAAAGCAAACTTGCTGCTTCCAGAGCCTATACAGACATCTCTTTGACAGAAATACTTTGATTCTCCCCTTGCCATATCCTCCTGGAATTGATCATGAAGATGCTCTGTTACCATCTTCATACACGCCAACCTGGCATGTTGTTGTTTGTTTTCAGCAGTTACGCCTATCTTTTATTCTGTGTTTGGTTTTTGGCAAAAAAGAAAAAAGATACACTTCTTTGGTGGACACTACTTTCTCACATCAGATGATAATCTTCCTTTTTTGTGAGTAAATAGTAACCTTTGCTATGACATATTAGGATGAAGCATTCATTCTCTTCCTGTTTCTTTCCTGTAGTCTTCCACAGTCTTGGAATCTTGATATTTTGCTCATAGTTAACAAAGTGTGTGCTTACCTTTCTCCCATTGAAACCAATGCAGCTTAAAAGTGCTTAACTGGATCTTGCACTGTGCTTTTCATTTCTACTAACTGCAAAATGCCTTATGTGTTAAATATAGGGTGAAGTGGATGGAATGAAACACAAGTATCAGGTAACTGTTAAAACATGTAAAACCAGATCTCTGTTATGCACTTCAAATGATAGTGGTTGCTGGAAAAGATACATACATTTACTTTAGCATGAATACTTAAAAACAGCTTTTGAAATAATGCTAATGATTTTGCATTATGGTATCATATAAAAGCACATATCCTTAAGATAATTGTGCGTGCAGTGCAGTGTGGAGCCAGGAGAGATTACATTGAGTGGAGATGAAGCCAGGTATATCTTTTATTACTGGCACAGTCGTAATATTTTGCAGTACAAAGAAGCCCGTGCCATGAAATGAAAAGGAGCTTGCTTCAAGGAATAAAATAGGAGGAGCTATTGTAGGGCAAGGATGAGCACACGTCTGTGTCTGCTACACATGGGCAAATCCTGAGATTTGTGGCTGCAGCCCCTTTGCTTGCAAGATGCTGTTGGTCATTGCAAAGTTTCCTAAACATTTCAGGCAGACTTCCCTCGCACCCCAAGGCTCATGAGTGATTTACCATACATGTGCATCAAATATGGCTGCATCCTTTTGCTTTGATGTACCACCATAAGGAACTGAAATTCATTAACCAGCTAAGCTTCAGGTTTTCAGTCAGATCATAATCCCCTACATCCCAAAGCTGCATGCCTTCATTTCTGTAGAGCATGTGTTACTCGGGGAATTAACTTATGAAAATGCCTTCACTGAGACACATGACCATTTGCACGGCCTTGTTTACCATTAATCATATTTCATCAACTTTACCTGGTGGGGGGAACTCTACCTAGGAATTGTGATTCTCCGTGCTATGTACTCTCAAGAGTCAGACAAAACCAACCGAAGCCTAGTACCTTGTACCTGGAGGGAGATATTTGATCACATAGAATAGACCCAGCTGAAGCACAGTATTGTCTATGTCCAGCTATGGGTTTGTGCTAATGAGCAGACATTTGAATAACTGCTAAACTGCCAATCTTCCAAGTGTTCACTCAGCTTTCGTTGTGCACTGTCTGACTTGGCCTTAACTCCTAAGTTCTGGGCAGTAATGATGCTTTGAATGTATACCCACACACACATGTTCAGTGAGTGCTCTTGTGAAAATCTTCACAAGTAATTTTGACCTAAACACCAGTAAATTTTTGCACCAGGGTCCCTTTCCAGGGACATGGAATGTTGACATTGCAAAAATTCAAGTGCAAACTTCTGAGGGTCTGACATCCTACTATGGTCAAAACAAAAAAAATCCTTCCAGTAGCACCTTAAAGACCAACTAAGTCAGTTCTTGGTATGAGCTTTCGTGTGCATGCACACGGTATCTGAAGAAGTGTGCATGCACACGAAAGCTCATACCAAGAACTGACTTAGTTGGTCTTTAAGGTGCTACTGGAAGGAATTTTTTTTGTTTTGACTATGGCAGACCAACACGGCTACCTATCTGTAACTGATCCTACTATGGTGTCAGACTGTATCCAGAAGGGTCAGTCATGTCCTATTCCTCGAAGAACAGCTGGCAGTTCTAAACTATCATCATAATGGAAATGGATCCTCATATTGGAGAATTCATTTAACCAAAGTCAAACAGCTACTAGAATATCAAAGTGTTCCA
Source organism: Podarcis gaigeae (assembly GCF_964106915.1). NCBI lineage: Eukaryota > Metazoa > Chordata > Lepidosauria > Squamata > Lacertidae > Podarcis > Podarcis gaigeae. Next base: position 30,976,752 of record NC_139688.1, read on the forward strand.
AATACTTAGTACCATAGTTCCCAGCAGCGCTCTGTGAAAAATGTCAAAGTTCTGCCTCCTCTCTTCCCCTAGTAATGTGATTCTCTGAAGTGTGATGCAGCTGCTTTAAAAGTGAATGAAATCTTAGATGTCATCCAGTGGAAGTAATAGTTCCTGTCTATTCAGCTCTGGTCAAGCTGAATTTGGAATATTGTGCCCGGTTCTGGGTGCCACATGTGAACAAGAGCAGTGAGAAACTGATGTGTGTTCCAAGAAGGGCATCCAGGATGGTACTGGATCTGGGGGGCGGGAATTGAAAGAGTTGGGTAGAAGATTACAGGTAGTCATGATAATGATCTTTAAATATCTGGAGAGCTGCCATGCAGAAGAAGCAGCAGATCTATTCTCTGTTGCTTCTCAACTTCTGTATATACTTAAAGGCATGTGGGTGGTTGTATTTGTAACATCATTAGCCTTTGTCTCCTGTAGCAGGAAAAATTGAAGCCCCCCTTGGGCTACTATTTTAATTTTCCACAATGCCCCAGAGAAAGCTAAATCAGAGGCATTATGGGAAGAAAAATGTAGTGGAGGTTTTAAATTGCCTGTTGCTGACCGCAGCATAGCTGCCAACTACAAGATAAGTAGGGATGCGGGTGGTGCTATGGGTTAAACCACAGAGCCTAGGTCTTGCCGATCAGAAGGTTGGCGGTTCGAATCCCCGCGACGGGGTGAGCTCCTGTTGCTCGGTCCGTGCTCCTGCCCACCTAGCAGTTCGAAAGCACCTCAAAGTGCAAGTAGATAATAGGTACCGCTCCGGCGGGAAGGTAAACGGCGTTTCCGTGCGCTGCTCTGGTTCACCAGAAGCGGCTTAGTCATGGTGGCCACATGACCCGGAAGCTGTACCCCGGCTCCCTTGGCCAATAAAGCGAAATGAGTGCCACAACCCCAGAGTCAGTCACGACTGAACCTAATGGTCAGGGGCCCTTTACCTTTGGAAGATAAGGGCTCTGGGACCTGCTGTCGTAAAAGAGGGCCCACAAAAGGGCACTTTTCCAGGATTCCCTAAAATCTGAAGCCAGCCCTTTTCTCACATCCTGTTTTGCTGGGCATGTAGAAAATGGATACAGCTGTTTTGACTGTCAGCAGACACTTTGAGCAATGAAGGATCGAGTGTCCTTTGCAGCAAATGCCACCACCTGCATAATTTAGAAACACAGGTGTGGCGGGGAAAGAGAGATGGTACAGGAAGCCAAGTTTTGTCACAATGCCTCTAGTTGGCAATCCATTTCTAGATAGTACTCATTATTTCTAATCTTATTTAAATTTTCATTTTTTTAAATGGATTCCTTCTCATGTGATATACACAATATGTGGGCAACTCCTTTGCTTTGGTCCCATAGTTCAGGAAGCCAATTTTTCCAGAGCAGCAACACCTTTACAGCATTTTCATTTATCAAGTTTGATAGCTAAAACATGCATTTAGATTCACTTCTTTAATCTAATTTACTTGCTTGTAAGATTCGTTAGACTACATGTTTTTAAATGAGTGTACTAATAATTAAGGTCTCATGCTGACAATAGAATTATAAGCAAATTTGCCAACAAATTGTAGTTCACCATTACTACTTCCTATTAGCAACCTGTGATTGCAAAGTTTGGTTATTATTTACTTAATTGCAAGAGCCCATATTAACTTTAATAGAATGACTATTGGAAAAATAGATATGGCTCTTTTACTTAGAACCTTCCTCATAAACTGTTAAATGGCTACAAAACTTTGTATTTACTATGGAGATCACAAATGGCAATTTCAAATAGAGTTTTCCAGAAAGGAACTATTCCCCCCCCCCCCAAAAAAAAATAGTGGTAGATGAATATATATGATGCTAAGGTTTTCCAAAAGTTTAGCCTTTGAAAAATCGAGCAATTATCCAACAAGCCTTGGAAGATGATATATTAAAATGTTTCAAAGACCTCATTATAATGAATTTTTTATTTAAAAAATGCAGTTGTGCGCATTTTTGGGACGACATTTTTAAATGCATCAGTGTGGAAATTTGGATGTATTTGTTTTCTTTTTAAAGACATTTAGCATGCACTAGTGATGGTGATTCACTGCCTTTTGTTTGGTATTTAAAACTGCGGCAGGATGATTGAGTGTAAAGGAAGGGTCTGGATGGAGATCATCTGTGAGGAATTCCTTGGTGTGAGAGATGAGCCATTATATTTTTTTTTAATAAATTTTTATTAGGGGTTTTTACAAAATAAAGTACAAAGATAAACAACCTTTCTTTTATCTCAACAGAGTTTCATGACTTCTTTGGACTTCCTCACATCTCCCGCTGCCATTTTCATCATCATAAATTTTTCCCAGCAATTTGTCATCTAATTTGCAAATTTTATAACCACTTAATTAAATATAATCCTCTGTAAATTAATTTCTCTTAATCTCACTTTACATCCCATTTCGATCCGATTTTGTGGTGGCCAATTATTTATGATCAAACATCCTACTTAACTTTCCACCAAATCACAATATTTTTGTAAATAAGTCTTAAATTTCCTCCAATCTTCTTCAACCCTCTCTTCTCCCAGGTCTCGAATTCTGCCGGTCATCTCAGCCAGTTGCATATAGTCCATCAGCTGCATCTGCCATTCTTCCAGAGTGGGTAGATCTTGAGTTTTCCACTTCTTGGCGATAAGTATCCTTGCTGCTGCTGTTGCGTACAAAAAGAATGTTCGGTCCTTCTTTGGCACCATCTGGCCGACAATGCCCAGGAGGAAGGCCTCTGGTTTCTTAAGGAAGGTATACTTAAATACCTTTTTCAGCTCATTATATATCATTTCCCAGAAGACCTTCACCCTGGGACAAGTCCACCAGAGGTGAAAGAATGTTCCTTCATTTTCCTTACATTTCCAACATTTATTGTCTGGCACATGGCATATTTTGGCTAGTTTAACTGGGGTCATGTACCACCTATATATCATTTTCATTACATTTTCCTTCAGAGCATTACATGCCGTGAAGTTCATCCCCGTGGTCCACAACCTTTCCCAATCCTCAAACATAATATTATGCCCAATATCCTGTGCCCACTTTATCATGGCCGACTTAACCATTTCATCTTGTGTATTCCATTTCAACAGCAAGTTATACATTCTTGAGAGTACTTTAGTCTTAGGTTCTAACAATTCTGTTTCCAACTTCGATTTCTCCACCTGGAATCCTAACTTTTTATCCTTTTTAAAAATTTCTTGAATCTGAGCGTAATGTAACCAGTCTCGCACTTTGTCTTTCATTTTTTCCAAACTCTGCAATTTCCAATTGTTGCCCTCTTTCTCTATTATTTCCCAATATTTCGGCCATTTGGCCTCCATATTGGGTCTTTTTCGGGCCTTAGCCTCCAGAGGTGATAGCCATCTTGGAGTTTTATTTTCCAATAGGTCTTTGTATTTTGTCCAGACATTAAACACTGCTTTCCTGACAATATGGTTCTTAAAGGCCTTATTGATCTTAACTTTGTCATACCATAAGTATGCATGCCAGCCAAATGCATTATTAAAACCTTCTAAATCTAACACATCAGTGTCCTCTAGAAGTAGCCAGTCTTTTAGCCAGCAGAAAGCTGCGGCTTCGTAGTACAACCTTAAGTCTGGCAGGGCAAAGCCCCCTCTTTCTTTCGCATCAGTTAATATCTTAAACTTAATTCTGGGCTTTTTGCCCTGCCAGACAAATTTAGAAATATCTCTCTGCCACTTCCTGAAGCACTCCGTCTTATCCACAATTTGCAATGTTTGAAACAAAAACAACATCTTAGGCAATACATTCATCTTAATAGCAGCAATTCGGCCTAACAAAGAAAGCTTCAGTTTTGACCAACTGTCCAAGTCTCTCTTAATTTCAGACCAACATTTTTCATAATTATCCTTAAATAGACTCAGATTTTTTGCTGTTATGTTTACCCCTAGGTACTTTACTTTTTTAACCACAGTTAGTTCTGTTTCTCTCTGAAACCGTTCTGACTCTGCATCTGTCAAGTTTTTTCCCAACACCTTAGTTTTCTGTTTGTTTAGTTTAAAGCCCGCTACCCGACCAAAGTCCTGAATCAATTGTAACACTCTTTTTGTACTAGATTCTGGCTCTTGCAATGTCAAAACAAGGTCATCTGCAAAAGCTTTAAGTTTATATTGTTTCGCTCCGATCTGAATCCCTTGCACCAACCGGTCCCCTCTAATCAAGTTCAAGAGCACCTCCAGGACAGAAATAAACAGCAAGGGGGAAATCGGGCAGCCTTGTCGTGTCCCTTTTTCAATCTTAAACTCTTCTGTAACCACATTGTTGACTATCAGTTTTGCCTTTTGTTCTGAATAAATCGCGTCAATCCCATTTTCAAAACCCCGCCCCACTCCCATTTCTTTTAAATTCCCCTTCATAAATTTCCAAGAAATGTTATCGAAGGCCTTCTCCGCATCTATAAAAATTAGAACTGCTTTAGTGTTAATATTTGTTTGCAAAAGTTCCAAAATGTCAATAATGTTCCTTGTATTAGCAAATAAATGTCTTCCTGGGAGAAAGCCTGCCTGGTCTTTATGAATTATCTCATTTAAAACTCTTTTGAGTCTTCCTGCCAAAACGTCAGCGAATATTTTGTAATCCACATTTAAAAGGGAAATGGGACGGTAGTTCTTAAGTTGTGTCTTTTCAGTTTCTGATTTTGGTATCAATGTGATGAAAGCTTCCTTCCACGATTCAGGCGCCTTCTTTCCCTCCATAATTTCATTGCTGACCTCCATCAGTGGTTGAATCAAATAGTCACTTAATGTCTTATAGTACTTGGAGGTCAAGCCATCTGGCCCTGGAGACTTGCCCAACTTCATATTCTGAATGGCCTGTTCTATCTCTAATCGTGTTATTTTACTATTCAGGAGTGATCTATTTTCTTGTGATAGTTTTTTAAGTCCATTTTTCTCCAAAAATTTTGCAATCTCTTCCTCCTTTTGTGGCCCTTGAGTGTATAATTTCTTAAAATATTTCTGGAAACATTTTCTAATTTCCACCGGGTTCTGAATATTCCTTCCTTCTATTTCCAAATTTGTTACTATGTTCAGCTTTTGTCTCTTCTTCAACTGCCAAGCCAGCAGTTTCCCACATTTATTAGCCGATTCAAATGTTTTTTGTTTCATTGATTTAATCTTCCATTCTATTTCCTGATTTATCAGTTTAGAATATTGTGCCTGATGAAGTTTAATTTCTCTCAAAATCGGCTGTGACTTCGGGTTTACTCTTAGTTTCTTCTCTAACTCTTTAATTTTCCCCAAAATCTTGTCCTTTTTCTCATTTTGTAGTCTTTTCTTTATGGCGTTCTGTTGTATCAAGAACCCTCTCATCACAGCTTTGCTTGCGTCCCAGATTGTTCTTTTTTCCACAGCAGTGTTCAAAGAGAGATGAGCCATTATAGTGATATCTCTTGTGACAATCCCAGCAGGAAGAACACTGATCCATGCAGCTATAACCTCTGGCAAGAAGTCTGAAAGTAGCAACAAATTGGATTTGAAAGCAAGATTGTTTTATCATACCATCTCATAATCATTTTTACCATTGGCTGTCGTCTTTGTGTACTACATAGTGCCTAACAGCTATTTCCTATTCCTCTATCATTTTTTACATGAAATTGTTTTTTATCGTACTTAACAGTTTAGTAGGAGATTGCAGCAGATAAGACTTCTTTCTTTTTTCTTCTTTTGGCGATCGCTTGTAGTCGAGTAAGATTGTCTTCCATGGAAACAAACTTAACAGTGAGTCCGTAAGTGACTGTGGAGGCCAATTCTGGATCCACGCATCCTTCCACAGTGGGGACATAGGTTTCCATGCAGGAGTTGATCATAGTGAGATTCGCCGAATGTGCCTTCCTCTTAGCTCGTTTCTCCTTTTTGCCCTGAGCTCGTGCTTCTTCAGAGTCCACAACACCTTGGTATCCACACCACAACATAGTTTACATTAAAAACTTTTGTGTTGAGTTGGTATCTTCTCATTCCAGGGGTGCAAAGATCTGCCTCCCCCCCCCCCCCCCGGTTGCCCTGTCCCAGGCGCGCAGGAGGGCAGAGCTGGCCGGCCGCCTCAGTTCCTTGCTGGCTCGGTCGCTCCCGAACTTGCAGCACAGAGCCTCCAGCAGCAGAAGAGCCTGCCACAGTGCTTTGGCCGACGGGTGGGCTCTTCCTCAGAGTCAACTCTCGGGCCCCAGACTCAGCCTGGCGCCCCCGAGAGCCCAGTGCCCTGGTGCCCCACACCCCTAGCGCCTATTGGTAAGATAGCTCTGCTACTAATTCAAGATTATTCAAGGGTTGAATACAGAAGGATAAAGAGACACCAATATTTGTAACTCAATTAGTAATAATAGTCATTTATAGTCTGCTTTTCTGAATGTCCACAGTGTAGCCTGATCATAAAGGTACAGCTGTCTACCAGTTTTTAAAAGCAGGTAGCCAATAATATATAATATAACCAACAGATTAAACAAAGCAAAGACATTAACAGCAGATGGTGAATGTTGTATGAAGCTTCAATTCTTATTTGAGACTGAGGGGAGATTACAATGAATTTTATTTTTATTAAGAAACTTTTTCACATAGCACTAAAAATGTAGTTTGACTGTATAAGATTAGGTAGTACTAGGGAAGGTTAAGTGTTGCACTTGAAAATAAAAATAGACTAAATAGCATTTACATCTTTGCAAAAGATAGCAGGGGATTTCTGGATTGTTCCTATTGGTGTGTAGAAGGGAAGAGAACCTCAATTACTCTACTTATACCGTTCTTCCAGTTAAAAGTTACTTCCTAAAATTGCTTGCACAAATAGTTAACAGGTGAATATAATTCTAAGTGCATTATAATTAACTCTCCCTAGAGAGTGCACAATTTTTTGTGATTGTTGTAGCTGACTTTAAAAAATATCTTCTCTAAATCCTGAAGACGCACTTGCATTGTTAAATTCTGGCAGCAATTAAATTTATCTCTAGCTTTTCACTAAACATATCTTTGGTAAAGGATGAAAGTGATTATGTGGTTCAGTGGTTTGAAAACTCCTTTGGGTATGTTTGGAGAGTCTTGCATATTTTGCATCCTCTGCCTTGAAAAGTTTATATGCACCAAATAGCTGCAGAAGCTTTGTCATATTTAGCTACCAGAAGTTACTAGCTGAGCAGCTACTTCCTTAAGAGTTAACTTGATTAGCAGATTGAAGTAACAAGTACTTCAGCAAGGTGTCTGCAAACTGCATTCATTAAAATACCGTATTTTTCGCTCTATAACACGCACCAGACCATAACACGCACGTAGTTTTTAGAGCAGGAAAACAAGAAAAAAAATATTCTAAACGAAATAGTGGATATATGATTTTTGTGGTTCATGCTGTGGCCACAGACATGTGATCTGACAATGAGTTTGGAGTAGCCCAATGCAAAAATCCTGAGGATCCATGTGGATCCATGCTTTGTAACCACGGAGGAGGGAAGGAAGGGGAACCATGGATCCTCTGCTCACGACTGCAGCAGATCCGCCCCGCCACCCGCAGGCATTCGCTCCATAACATGCACAGACATTTCCCCTTACTTTCTAGGAGGAAAAAAGTGAGTGTTATGGTGCAAAAAATACGGTATATGTAATTTTGCTAAATGCATCTAAAATACTTTAGCATAAGTGGAGCATATGCAAATTTGGCCAGCTTGCATTGTAGTAATTAGGATTGGCACCTCAGAATTCAATAAGTCTGAAATGGACTTCAAATGGTAAATATTAGAGGCCTCCTTGATTATGGGTTGCCCAGAATATATATTAGTCTGCTTTATGTACTGTGCCCTCTGCAAATGTCCAATAATAATAATAATAATAATAATAATAATAATAGAATCTGCTAAGAGGAAATTTATCTTTTTATAGCCCGAACAACAGTATCCATACACAAATGAGAAAACCCACATATTTGAAGAAGTACTATAGAAACATTAAAGATGTTTTATGCAGCAAGCAATGTCAAAGCAGAAAAATCTGACGAGAGAAGGTCCATAAAATCACAGGTTAGTAAGGCAAGCAGAAAAAGTAGGAATAAAGAATAAAGCCTTCAGAGTGCAGTAATGGGCATATCACAATAAATGAGAAAAGGTATTGGAACAATGTATAAGGTTACTGCAGATGAGGTCAGGAGTTTCACTTAGAGATTAGGACGATGTGTGTTAGGAAAATTAGAGCACATAGCAGCATGGCACCAAGTTAAAAATGGAAAATAGTAATAGATGGCAGAGACAACTGGCAGAGATGATCTTAGTGACAGAAAAGCGGGGGAAACTGGCATATGGGAAATCGTAGAATTGTGGGTAGATGAAGATAAGTCACCTCAAGTTTAGTCCTATGTAGCTTAGTCACCCCTAAACATGTTGATGTTTCTTGGTTCTGTATGAATGGGCAACTACAGCATGGGACCATCTCAAACTCTAGCTTAAGAAGAACTTAAGACATTCCTTAAGATTTTTATGTGGATATTCAGTGGGTCAAGTGAGTGGTTGCCTATATTTTCTCCCAATAAGGTTCCATACAAGGGTGCAGAACAATGCACAATGTTGTTGCGTTATCCTAGGTCTGGACCACTATCATAGGGCTATTTTTGCAAACACACTTTAGTTTTTTGTCTGGAATACAAAATTCATCCAACAGCTTAAGTGGAAATGTATTTAAGATTGTGCTAATCAGTAGGGAGACACATAATAAAAAAGAAAGGTCTGAGTTCTCAGATTCATTTCATAGATATAACCTACGTAGCATGGATACAACTGTGGGCAGAGCCCATCTTAAAGCATTTTCAGTGACTTTAGCAGAGTAGCACTCCGCATAATTTTCAGTGCCTGTAATTTACAAAGAGTGAAGAATTTCTGAGCTTTTGAAGCCGCACTAGTTTTGACCTTTCAGTTCCTGTGAGCTCAGCAAAAGGTTGCTGATTAATTTTGCCCCTTAAACTGTGGTAGCTGGGTTCTTCATTCCTTTTTTAATAAACAGGCCCAATTTTAATGCTGCTGACTTAGATGTAATAAAATATTCTTTGTGCTAGGCTTCCACTGTATTAATAAAAGGATCTGTATTAGCAGTTTACAACTAAATGGCATTGGAACATTCAGCTAGCTTGCATTAAATCAATTTTATAGGACGACTGCTTTGTCTTGTCTCACACCTGGTATTTTTCAACCTTATAGGACAAACCTGTTTCTAAATAAGCATAGAAAGAAGGGTGTAAGTAACACATTTTGGAAGACCTTTCCACAGAAAGATCATTTACTTCCAATGCTTGTTTTTATTCTTAATACCATAAATAAGTGTGACAACCAGAGTAATAATAAAGCTGTTACCCGGTGTGGAGATCAATTTACAGCAGGACAGTAGTACTCTTTTCTTCTAAATGAGGCATAGTCAAAATGTGCAACAATAAATTGAGTGACAAGTGCTGGCATGCGAGCAGTGGCTGAGAAGGATGAACCGAAGTCCTACAGACAGTTGCACAACTTTGGCATATCTGTTTGCTATATGGTTGCAATGTCTACTTATACTATGTCATTGCCACATGTCAGTTTATCATACCTCGTGTGCAGGCCCATACAAAACTCCTTATTTGTGGCTTGAAGAAGCATCCACAACAAATCGGAGATCTGTGGCTTCAAGTTTGGTTGCATATGCAGGTCATTAGGTCTTCATCAGAGGCTCTCTTCAGAGCACTTCTTCCAGTAGAAATACAGGGGGTGGCTGCAGGACGGAGGACCATTTTCAGTAGCCCATTACGGAATACTTTCCCCAATGAAGCAAGCCCTCTTTCTGGCACCAGATCATGATTTTTCTTTACCCCCAGGCATTTAATTGTGGATGTTTTCTTGTCTGCTTCTTGCTGTTTGCTAGTTTGTTTTTAATGATGGGTCATGCTGTAGTCATGTGAAGGGTTGTAAGTTTTAACTTTCTAGATATTTATGTATGACTATTCTTACTTAATTTGATTTTTTGTTGTATGTATTTTGTATTTGTTGTATTGTAGTGGTAGTAGTAGTAGTAGTAGTAGTAGTAGTAGTAATAATAATAATAATAATAATAATAATAATAATAATAATAATAATAATTTATTTGTACCCTGCCCATCTGGCTGGGTTTCCCCAGCCACTCTGGGCGGCTTCCAACAAAGATTAAAAATACATTAAAATATCACACATTAAAAACTTCCCTGAACAGGGCTGCCTTCAGATGTCTTCTAAATGTCAGGTAGTTGTTTATCTCTTTGACATCTGATGGGAGGGCATTCCACAGGACGGGCGCCACTACCGAGAAGGCTCTCTGCCTGGTTCCCTGTAGCTTTACTTCTTGCAGTGAGGGAACAGCCTCAGCGTCTGGGCAGAATGATGGGGGTGGAGACGCTCCTTCAGGTATACTGGGTATATACAGGTATATATTTGTCTCAAAAACCTTGTGGTGTATGGTTATGAATGTATAAAGGAATCATCATCATCATCATTGTACTATCCAAACCTACAGTAAGTGTACTTACTCAGATGTGTGGAGGAATATAGCTTGCTGCCATTGGTTCATCCATCACAGTATGGTCTACAGCAGGCATGGCCAAACTCAGCCCTCCAAATGTTTTGGGACCACAATTCCCATCATCCCTGACCATTGGTCCTGTTAGCTAGGGATGATGGGAGTTGTAGTCCCAAAACAGCTGGAGGGCTGAGTTTGGCCATGGCTGGTCTACAGAGATGGCAGCAGTTTTTCACAGTTTCAGAGAGGAATTTTTCACAGCCCTACCTAGAGATACTAAGGATTAAACCTGTGACCTTTTGCATGCAAAGTGATAGACCTTTCCTTGAAATCAATCATACAGTGATAGTTGAAAAATTGATTGGCTTCACATGATCAACACATGTTTGAACACTGCGTGTCTAGCAGATATCTGGAGACTTGCCCTTTTAATGCTATAGTGGAACTTTCCCAGGGGTAATTCAATGATGAACTTGCATATCTCTTCCAGTCAGTTTCCTCTTTGGACATTACTGTGGAACTACAAAAAGTATAAATGTAAAGCATTTATGTACCTGCTGATTATTCCTTCCAAAACCTGAAGCCTCTGTCAATCTAGTTAAAAAAACTTTTTCCACAAAAAAATTATACCATTTGATATTAAGGGGGGGGGGATCTCAAAGCGGTTTACAAATTTTAGTACTAACTGCTTCTTTTTTGTTCCACATATCTTAATAGAAGGAAGTCCAAATAGACCAGTGCTTCCTTATATCCATCTGAACAATTTTGTTATAGTATACAGTAGAAAAGGATTCTCATGAATGTCCTTCAAAAATTATGTCAGGAACTGGGAGCAATAGAGTAGGCTGTAAAATGAACTTTTAGAATATTTTAAACTGAGATAACTAGTGCTAAAAAAAAGTGGTAGCTCTTTTTCCATTATCCTTCCACTTTATAAGAAATGGTTTCATGCCATTTCTTTCAAGAAAGGACTTTTTTTCCATTATGTGATTCTAAAAACGAACTACTGTCTTCAGCTTTGCTGTTTTTAAAAGTCTTTGTTAGTAACTTTGGTTCCCAATTCATTACTGCAGTCAAGTAGTTCAGAGCCTGGTGCAGGAGATAAACCCTTTGCAAATGAAGACAGCATCCATTTTCCTTATACCTCAGGCCACACTGAATTGATTGCGGTAATAAAATGACAGCACCTTGTAATATACTGACGGCTTTTTAATTTGAAAACTAGCTCGAGCCTGATTCAAAGCTTGTTTAAAGCTAATTTATGGCTTGCGTAATTTTCAGCCGAATCCAGGGTAAAGGATGATGTATGAAAACTGATAAGAGTTAACATAATATATTCAAATGTATCATGTTGCAGAGAGAGAAATTTCCTTTTTTCAGAAGCATCAATTTTTTTAAAAAAAGTATGTTTTTGTGCTATTTACAAATATGAATGTAAACAGTAATTCGAAATTTCATAACATTTATTTTATATGTATCGTTTTATGTTTGTAAGACCTATACTTGTGGTGTACATATACATTATTCCTTAAAGAATCATGATTGCACCATCAAAACTGACAAAAGTTTAGTGCTTTCTTATTGTCATAGTCATTAGAAATGGTGGAGGCCTAGCACACTTAGAGATACACCAGGCAATGTCTCCTCCCACTCCCCCATTTTCTGCTCCTTACTATTTGTGTCCCTTTGTGTGTTTGTGGGACCTTTATATGGGTTGGTTGGTTGGTTGGTGGGTGGATGGTGGTGTCTATGAATGTCAATATATTGGTCACAATATAGTGACTCTCTGTTATGTAATAGTGTTGACTTGATATTGAATAAAACTTACAAATTTAAAAATGTCCCGGACCCACCAAAACGAACAAACAAATAACTTCAGTGTTATCATACATCCTTAGGTTTGGGCTGACTTGTATTGTCTTTTAATGGACCCCTCAGAGTCTACTCACTAAGTTTTCTTGCTATGAGTCCTGTTGCTCTTTCCCAGCTCCTGCCAACCTAGCAGTTCGAAAGCATGCCAGTGCAAGTAGATAAATAGGTACTGCTGTGGCAGGAAGTAAATCGTGTTTCTGTGTACTCTGGTTTCCGTCACTGTGTTCCATTGTGCCAGAAGCAGTTTAGTCATGCTGGCCACATGACCCGGAAAGCTGTCTGTGGACAAATGCCGGCTCTCTCAGCCTGAAAGTGAGAGGAGCGCCGCAACCCCATAGTCACCTTTCACTGGACAACCATCCAGGAATCCTTTACCTTTTTACTGTGACCTGAATAGAAGTGAAAGGAGTATTGTAGCATGCTATTACTCTTTTTTTCCAGATGCAGTTACCTTGAGAGCTTTACGGTTTAATATTACTTAGCACTTCATACATCCAGATTTTATTTTCTGCCTGCAGACCATTCAGGATTAATTTCACATTTGTTGTCTTCCATTGAGCATCAGCACTTCTCTGTGATATGTATTTGATAATTCATTCGATCAACTTGCATGGAGGCTTTTCTATTCCCTTTTTCCGTTGCATTCCTGTCCCTCCTAGAAAAGTAGCTTCTGAAGCTCCAAGGACGCTGTGTGGTGAAATTCAATGATATATGGGGGTGCAGCCAGAAGGGGAAAGGTAGCAAACCCAAAGTCTTGGGTGAGGTGGAGTGGAGGAGCATTTTTGCATGCACACAGAATCTTCCACTTACTTTTGGTTAGCAGCCACCAGTGTAGGCATTTGACACTCTTAAAAAGTTGCTAGTTATATGGTTTCTAGCTAGCAAACATTTTCAGGCCATAAAAGTAATCCATAGAGTTAACAATATTCTGTGTGGCATAATCACCAAGAATAAATTTACATAGCTGTATTCCACTTGTTTTTTGTGTGCCTTGTTCCGTACTGGGTGGCGTGCAAGGAATGCAGGTCTGCACTGGAAACAAGGCCTGCAGAGGTTAGACGCAGGAGAAGAGAGGCGAATAGGGGATGCTAAGATGAGATCCAATTTACTTTGAGTAAAGGCCGTAGGACAGTGGTAGAGCAAATAAATTGTATGCAAATGGTCTTTTTAGTACCTCATCTCTCCAGGAAGGGCTGAGAAAGACTCCAGTCTGAAAAATCTGCTACCAGTCAGAGTAAACAGCATTGAACTGATAGACCAATTTCCCCCGAAATATTTTCTACATTATTCTGTGTTGTTCCTGAGATGTAGAGGGGTGTGCAGTGCACTTGTTTCATTCATTAGTGCAAGGATTTACACTTGCACAACAGAACTTCTCTCCTCATGCCCTTCTCAGATCTGCTCTGGAGGATTAGGAGAACATCTGTAGGGGTCATACAGGGGATGAGAAGGATAGAATGTTCCACTGTGCTAACAAATCCTTGGAACATCTGCATAGCACTCTGGATACAACCCACAATTTTTTCGTGAAAGGTTAAATCTCTTATCCTGTAACAGCAATATCTTCTATTAACAAGATACACGGTAGCAGATATACAGTCTTCTGTATGCTGCTCAGAAAATATGACTCTCTCTTGTAACATTACGTTGTTTAAGCAACAAAACAAATAGATTGAATAATTATGTAAGGGATATTTCCATATACAAGTGAGAGTTTTGCCATGGAATGATGCAAATGAAAGTATTTGCATGGTACTAAAGCTATATATTTATGTTTATAAAATTGTCCTATACTTTTAGTAATGCTGGTTTAGCTCCATTGGATGAAAGGAAGTTAGTGGGGTTGTTGATGCTCCCCCTGCCTTAGCTCCCAAGCATGTACGAAATCCATACAAACAAGCATGAATGCTGGTGGTATAGTTGTATTCCATGTATAAATTTATGTATGTTCCATGAATGAGATTTGCTACATTGGCTCTGTGCAGACAAAATTAGCATCCTAAGATGTGGTTGAGAAAGAAATGCAAAGGATTAATTGGATAATCCTACATTTTCAAATAGCTGACAGACGTGTGGAACGAGAAAGTGTTTCTGACAGTGTTGGTGTTAGCAAGAAACAGATATCTGTAACTGCAGATCCACAGGCAGCTGGATCTTCTTATGTGTGTGGATCATTCTGCTTCACTTTCATTTGAAACCTAGTTTATGTGTGTCACAGTTTGGTCGAAAACAGTTGATTGAACAGCACTGTCATTAAAACCTGCCTTTTATTTTCAGAGTTGATTCTTTATGGGAAGGGGGAAAGCTCAGCAATGCATCACTTGATTTCTTTCTAATGAATGACTGCATGGAAGTAAAGTGATTAATCACATGTGCATAGCTTGCATTCTTTGTAATGGCATCTAAAACGTTGAAAGGACCAGCGCAACAAACAACCGCCTTGTCGCAGATTAATATTTTTGTTCCAGATTTGAAGTCAACCGAGGAAGCAGAACTGTTAAAACTCTCATTTTTCTTATGCACACTGCAGCTGGATGTCTATAGCAACCAGTAAGCTGCAAGAGCATCCTACTAGCATTCTCTCACCCAGATAATTCCTACATTTCACTCTGCTTCCATTTAAGGGGCTGGGGGACTTCATATAAAACTCTAAAGTGTTGAAGCCTTGTACATTTCTTACAGGGCGCTTCTTTCTGAAGATCCTGTTTCTAGTAGAATATACTGGTATTGCAAACTTTGCATGAAGAAATTCAGGTCATTAATAAATGCAGAAACTATCAGGAGGCCATTAAAAGTCTTATAATGGTAACTAGAAGTTATATTATACTTTTGAGCAGTAAATCTCAGAGGTTTCCAATTCCTTTACAATCATGGATCCTGTAGCAATAAATTGGCATAGTAGTAAAGTTCCCCCAGTCCAGTTTTTTCCCCCTTGTGCCTTCAGTCTTAACATGGAGTGTTAGCCACAAGTACAGCTTGAGTTCCTATCAAGTTTTATTTCTATGGCCAATTCAGATTTCACTCAGAAACTCAGAACAATTGGGGGAATGGATTCTTCTTAATATCATTAAAGTAATATGCAACATTTAAATACCATGTTTGTTCAGTACTTCCTTGAAGTTACTTGTTGAACTATGTATTTGAGGTTCAGAGGGAAAATACCTAATAACTATATTCTAACTATACATACTGTATTCATGTTCCTTATACCACGGGGTGGGATGCAGAATTCCCATGTTTCATGCGTAATGCTTTGATTAAACAGTGGCTAAATGGTTTCAGTTTAACAGAAAGGGGGGAAATGAAGCTTAGAATATATTTTCAAAATATAGAGATTTGTTGTGTCCATACCTTCAGTCACCTCAGCACACTACTGAGGAGTCTATTTGTCTCTGTTGCACTCAGGACTCCGAGCCGTCAAATGAGGTGCTATCAGAGGCCTCAACTAATGTTGTACCCTCCACCTCAAGAAGTAGCTCTGAACAGCTGGTATCGGTGGCACAGACATATCCAGAAGAGGTAGGACATCCCGTGTCTATTCTGTTAATGAACTGACTATTGGACTCTTAAGAGGTTTTCTCCTATTCTTATTCATTCATTATTTATTTTTGTATTGGTTTGATTCTGTTTCAAGAAAGCAGTGAAACTAAACCACGTGTCAGACTTCCCAGAAAGTGACTATCCACCTATAAAACAAGTTCATGTGCTGAAGTAAAATTGGGTGAATTCTACCATTTAGGAAGGCTGTTCTTTCTGCTCTTTCTCTTCTCCTCAGGTATCCAATTTTCCAATACTTGATAGCATGTAAAATCAATTTCTGATGTCCACAGTAGTCACATAGGTTCACTCATATAATGTTGCTTGAGTAGACCAGTTTTTGGAGATGAAATTACATGTCATGAAAAAGCTAGCTCAGAGGATTTTACTTAGTAAATCTATCCACATAGATTTCAGAATTCTGATGAAAGGTAAGCTTGGCAATGACTTCTGGCTGCTATAATCTTCTCACTTAGCCAAACTCTTAGCTTTCAAAGTATAATAAAAGAATTCACTGAAATAATGAAACTTCAGTCTATAGATTTAGGGCTAAAATGCGCAAGTAAGAGTCTTGGGAAGAAAGAAGAGCAACATTAAATAACTCTAGTACTATCCTAAACCCTTGCTTTCTGGGGACTCCCATTTGTACTCGTCTGTGGGGGGGATGAGAGGTTGACAGGAACAGATCTGCAGCTCAGCCACAAAAGTATTTTTGAATCATTTGAGAAGTTTCCTGCGAGGACCATTTGGATGCTGGTGGAAGGTCTCCGTAGATCTATACATTTTAGTGGCCAACTATTAAACTTTGGTTTTATAAACTGGAGTGGATTGACTGGATAGGTCTCTGTTGGAAGTGAGGGTTTGGGTTGCTCACAGGGACTTTTGTGTGCAAGCCGTCTCACCTACACTCAAGCTTGTCTGGATAGAACTGAATAGGAACTGACCTTTCTACTCCATCCTTAACCTCTTTCTACTACTGTTAAGTGTTTGGAGCTATTAAACAACAACAACAACCCTGAAGCCACTCAAATGCAGTTACTGTCCTGTCCTGTTTTCTCCCTTCGCTAGAGGTTGTATCATCCTCCTCATTCTAGCTCTGTCTGATGTTGGAGTTCCTTGTACACGGAAAGCTGGAATTGGCAATTGCTGCCTATCATCCTTTAGGCTTGTGGTTTGGCTTCCTTACATTTCCTTGTTTCTCTCCAGGACTATAATTGAAAAGTTCCTCACTTAAAATTCTTACCTTTGAGAGACTGGAAAACAGGCCTTTACATTGTTGGCCTTCATTCTTTGTGCTTAGTTATAGCTGTAGCCGTTAAAGCTGCAATATTGGATGGATTCAGCAGGTTATTTTTCAAGGCAGAAAACTATTTTAAATGTGTGTGGTGTTTTCTGTGTGCAAATTAATGTTAAAAAGAGCAGTGCAACTAAACACCCGTTGCCAAATGCACAGATAAAATCTTTACCCCTTCCAGTGATCATATGCCCCAGCTTAGTCTATTCTGCCCTATTGTCCAGTTAACAAAATAAATGGGTAGAGAAAGCAACTTCTGCTTGGAACTTTTGGTGTGCATATCCCTGGATTCAACCAACCTATAGAATTTAATCTTCTATTTCACAATAGTATATACTATTTCATAATCTGCATAGCTGCATTGTGAAACAGAAAATGACTACATTATGGAAAACTGGTATGCATATGCTGTTATTTTGGCTTTCTGCATGCAACTTTCATATACAAGATCTGTGCAAAACATGAAGGCTAATCTAATGGGAAAGTATCAAAGTATATTTTTGACTCTGTTCCTGGTCCAATAGGCATTCCGTGCTTGTGCTTGTGGCACTGCAACCTCTTCACAGCAATTACGGATTATGCTTTTTAATGGGTGATGATATGTCATCTTCCTAAGTTAGCACAATTATGGGAAAGTAGCATATAAATAAACTACTATTGCTAATAATGTTGTTACATACTCCACAAGCAACTTATAGCCCAGTCCTGTGCTGAATGAAGCATGCCTCAATCCGTTGAAATCAACTGGGCTTAAGCGTACCTCCTTCTGCACAAGGTTTGGCATATTTCCTTTGAGACATTTTATCTCTTATATTAGCCTTTGAAAGAGGTGGAAACATTTGGTTGCAGTATTGCAGATATGGGCAAATATTTTTTAATCTGTATGTATAGATGACAGCTGTTTAATTGTTTTATTTTAAATTTTTACCACTTGTCACATTTGTTCCTTAACAATCAGTATTTGTTAAGCCTCCTTTGCCTTGGTGATATTTACAGCAGAAACCAGAACTTGCATTAATAGATTAAAAAAAAAAAAAAATGAAGACACCAAACATTATTTTTTTTACTTGTTTTAAGTATTGCAGTCATTAGACTGCTTAAATTCATACTGCAATTTCTTCTTTGACTGGCCTCAAACTTTGGGCTACTGCAAGGACCTGAGATGTTGATTAAAATGGTTCAAATAGATTCTACTGTGAATAAAGAAGCCATAAAACATTCAAGATGGGAAATGTGCAAATATTGGTATATTGCAAATTAGTGTGTCCTACACTTACAAAGGTTTTCAAAATAATACAGTGAATTCTGCATGATGCCTTCTACAGTTCTAGTATAATAATTGTTGCTTTGGAGCAAAGTGTTTTTGACGGCTACTGTAAGATTCCTTTATTTAGGGTTTGGCAGTGGTTATAATTAGCTTATGGGTGGTCATTTTTTGCATTCTTGGAGCATTTTATGATTTGGGCTGCAGCCTCCAGATACAACTTCTGGTGGTCATTTTCTCTAATTCAGTTGGTAGCACAGGGCTGGGGAACCAGAGGCACCTCAGATGTTGCTGGACCACAACTCCCATTATCCCTGGCTATTGGCAGTGCTAACTGAGGTTTATGGGAGTTCTAAATCTGTAGGTCTACAGGTTCCCAACCCCTTCTGTACTAGGTACCATCAGGGTGGATTTGATTTAAATCACTAGTCAGTAAGACTTGATTTAAGTCTTTTTTTTTTTTACAGAAAGACTCATTCTTGCTGGTATAATCTTAATATTTACAACCAGATGAAGGTTTCATTCTTGGAATAATAAATTTTCAGAGTAGTTTTTACAGTTATATCAAAAATTACTGATTTGGTTATATTATTAGAAATACATAGACAGATAATTATGAAATTATTGTGAGGTGTTCTTTATATTAAAAAATACCTCTACTGGGTTCTATATTTCATTAAAAGGTTTAAATGCATCTGGAGATTTACGGTTTAATGAATTAAAGAGAATCCCATGATTTTTCCAGCCATTCTAGTTTCAAATATATATCTTAACGTTTCCAGTGGTGAGCATAAACCAGTCTGGCAATCAGTAGAGCATTCCATACCACATTGGGTTTCTTTCTAGATGCAAAACCTGGTATAAAATGAATAAATTATGCACATAGTTCAAGCTATATTACTGGGGTCAGCAAACTTTTTCAGCAGGGGACCGATCCACTGTCCCTCAGACCTTGTGGGGGGCCGGACTAGATTTTGAAGAAAAAATGAACAAATTACTATGCCCCACAAATAACCCAGAGATGTATTTTAAATAAAAGCATTTATTTAGAAGGTGATTGGGCCAGATCTGGGCCCCGGGTCTTAATTTGCCTACCCATCCTATATTAGCCTTTTTTGTAAAATGCTTGGGTTCTGGAATATATGCACCATATGTGAAAGAAGTGTACAGTACAGTGCAGATCAATTTGGTTTCAGTACAATATGATAAGTTACTGTTTCCAACATTATAGATCTTATTTAAGTGTTTAATGCCCTTGCCCCCCTCTCTCTCTCCCCCTCTCTCAACATTGAGCTCAGCCTTCCAGTTTCAAAAAAGCAAACACCAAACATTTGGAGAAATTTCCCTCTGTAGATCCTTTCCCCAATTTTGTTGAGAACATTTCTCATCTGCGGCCTTAATGTGTATTAAAATAGAATATATTTCAGATAAAATCTTTGTGACTTGATACAGAGCACACACTAAATTTTATATCCCATTTCATGGCTTGACCATCATGTGTTTATGATATTCTTTAACTGCTTGCAGTCTGCAAAAAGCTAACATTCCCTTCTTCCTTTAAGTTGTGCAGTTTTCCTGCTCTTCTCTTCCTTTCCATTAATGAAAATGTTAAAAAGCAAACATAAATCCCAGCTACAAATCCTTGCCCCATTATTTCCACTGTAAGGCCAGAACACTAAATTACAAAAACTAATAGAAAGCTCAATAATGATTATATTTACAAAATGACTTCTGAAAGCAGTATCTGTTATGTTCTGTACAGCATGATAACACTTATTTCTTGTTGTAATTTTTGCTATTGTTTCATACTGTTTTAAATATTCTTCTACACTGGTTTATGGGTGTAATTGCTACATTCTGCTGGATTGATTACAATCACTGTGTGCAATTTTACAATTCTGGTACCAGTACTGGAAGATGAAGGTATTTCTTTCTAGTATTTGAGTGGAGAATACAAATAGCGTTGTACTGCCCAAACTTGATTTTACTGTGTGGTTCTGAATATAAATTTTCTACATCTGTTGTGGTAATATTAGAACGTATCACAAAAAAACTCTATAGAAGTGATTGGAAATTGGAAGACTTAATTTTTTGGTGTCTACACTTTCTCCCCCAACATGCAAATACACACACTACTCATGAACATTACTCTCTTAGCACATTGATAACCACAGAATTCACATGTGCTTTCTTGACAATTCACTGCTGCTATGAATCCCTTTCCCAGCTGAACCTGTCAACAGCCCCATAGCATGTCAACAGCCCCATAACTTAGAAACCAAGCTTTTTAAAAAAAAAACCCCAAAAAACATAATATTCCATAATATCTAAGCAACTGAGCTAATAGCTAACAAGGACCTTTAGCATTCATATTATTATTACTAGGGCCTGTGCCCCTGCTTCCTTTGTTGACTAACACCCACATTTCTGTAGACCTCGCTAAACACCCTACCCCCTCCTGTAGACCTTGCTGTGGGACAATTTGTGGTTCACTTGTGGTTTGCTAAATAAACCACAAATTAGGGTTATATGCAAACTTGGCCTTGTCTGTCCTCTTTATCTCTCTCCTTTAACCCGGCACCTAGCATGATCTGTTAAAATCTGAATAGACATTATATGGTTAGAAGTCCCCACTGGCCTCTTTACTTCCTGCCTTGTCAGCTGCACAGAAATAAGAATTATGATATTAACTTGACAAGTCAACTAACTTTTACTCAGGAGTAGACCCATTGAAATTAATGGGCCAAAGTTACTCATGGCCATTAATTTAAATGGGTCTACTCCTGAATAAAAGTTAGTAAAAGTTAGTAAAAAAAGTTAGTAAAAGTTATTTACAATAGACAGAATATTAAGCTCTATATAGGGTTTAACCAGTCACATCAACCATAATCCAGTGACATGGTGTTCTTTATATTAAAATATACCTCTACTGGGTTCTATATTTCATTAAAAAGTTTAAATGCATCTGGAGATTTACGGTTTAATGAATTAAAGAGAATCCCATAATTTTTCCAGCCATTCTAGTTTCAAATATATATCTTAACATTTCCAATGGTGAGCATAAACCAGTCTGGCAATCAGTAGAGTATTCCATACCACATTAATTTCCATGTTTCTACTCTGAGCAAAAGTTAGCACAAATATTATCTGCTCTGTTAATTGGAATCAGCATTTTAAAGGACAGTTGTTTCCACTCAACATTAGTTTCTCAGCCATCCTGGAAATGTTTATTTGGAGGGCTGGGTATAAATATATTGACTTACTATATAACAAGTATTTCTGCCTTCACACATCAACACTATTTCTATCACTGCTGTATCTTCTATTCATGCATTATGGTACAGTAAGGAAGATGGGACTAAAATTGAGCCATGAAGGGCCAGCCATTAACCGTAGATGGATTTCCTGCCCTTTCGACTTGCAGCTTTTAACTCATCTCTCTGCCTGTAATGAATGAAATTGCAGTTTGGTTTGGTTTGGTTTAGTTTGGTTTTCTTAGTCATGTTCCTCTTCTTAAAAAATCAATTTCCCTCTTCCCCCATTTAGAATGCTGTTGTGTTCTTTTTAAATGATAAAAAGCAACTCGAAATTGTGTTACAGCAATCATTTAAATAAAAAATGTATGAGAAAGCAAGAAAAAACAATATTGCCTTGCAAGTTAATTTATTAGTATGCATGTTTAAGCTGAGGTAGCTGAATTGGAAGACTTCTAGTTTAAATATGAATTACTTCTGTTAAAACATTTTCACAAATCCGGGGCATTTGTCTTTATTTAACCTTTTCACAGTCTCTGCCTTTCTTTAAAGTACACTTAGTCCAATTTCTTCTACTACTCAAGGAGGTATTTAATACATGACTTAGTGTCATTTGCATTATACAAGAAGATTAACTTTACAAGCTGCACTATTAATCTGAGTAGCTCTACATATTGACCTATGAAAGAGCATAATTGTTAGCTTAATTAAGTTAATTAATTGTCACACTCTGATGAACTTAGTATTGAGAGGAAATTAAAGGCAAATAGAAATTGGCATTCATTGGTTAGAAATCATATTTCATGGAATGTTATAGTGCATTCTATTTAGATGACACAAACATCTATTGTATAGTTAAAGCTATGCAGGCAATTAAGAATGTTAAATGCTAATAATTTTGGATTATTCTTTCTGATTGATAATCTGTCAAGTTCTCCTGGATAAAGATAAAGATATGCCTTGGAAAATTTATACTAGAATTGTCTGATTTCTCATGTGTGGTCTGATAATGAGAGAACTTGGAATGAAAACACAACCATTCTTGTTTTCCTTACTGTCCCACAAGAATTTAAGTGAGCCCTTCAGCACACAATGAATGACTTAACCGGTGATATATATATGAGAGAATGGCTCATACCCAGGCATCGCCTAGGAGTATTCATCTACATTTACTTTTCTGTGGGCTGCTTGTAAAGTTACTGTTATTGTTGCTGCTAAAAAACCCCGTAAACCATCTGGAGACATTGTGGGGTTTAAAAAATTATGCACGGGGAAAAGAATGGATAGTGTTACTCTCTCATAATACTAGAATTCAGGATTATGTCATGAAACTAACAAGCAGAAGTTTAAGAGCCTCTCCCACACCTGAAAGATCATTATTGTGAGGAAGCTTGTAATCAAATTACAAAATTCATTCCCACGAGAAGTGATGATGGCCACTAGGTTAGATGTCTTGAAAGAAGGGGATTAGACAATTCATGGAGGACAGGTCTATACATCCCTGCTACTGAAGATGGCTGCATCAAACCTTCAGGATCAATAGAATTTTGTCTCTGAACAGCAGTTACTGGGGGCAACAATGGGAGAGTTATCTTGTGCTCTGCATTTGGGCTTCCAGGAAGCATTTGCTTGGCCACTGTGGGTAACAAGATTTGGTTCTCGAGTACGAAATGTAAACATGATGTAACTCCTGGTGCTGAAAAGGACCAACAAACCCCTCCCCTTAGTTGGTTCCCCTCTAGCAAGTCAGGGGAATCAGCATCCAGAGATCAATTTATGCAATCCAGTATGCCATACAGAAAGATCTTTGCACAGTAGATAAATCTGGTTGGTACAAGTAAGTGAGCCAAGGAACATGCCACAAACCAAACAGGAAGTCAAAAAGTCCTTCCACTGGCCACACCTGAGGAAAGATGAATGAAAATCACAAGAGTTGTTTTAAAAATATTTTATTGAAATTTTTCAGTGGACAAACAAGGGAAAGAAATGAAATCCAAAAAAGCAAAAAGAAGAAGTTGCTTGAAAATGTATTACAATACAATATGTAGGTATGTAAGTAGGTCTTCCACATCACCTTCTAACCTGTCCTTTTACCTGGAGTTGCCAGGGATTGAGTTTAAGAGCTTATTCATGTAAAACATGACACTCTCCCACTGAGCTATGATTGTACCATAACACTTCCAAGAAAACTATTCCAGAGCATTCTTGATAATAAATAAAGTTTGCTAACGCCCAGTAATGTCTAGACGTTAGTTCTGGTACACAGAGTGATATCTTTCTTCTCTGTAATGGCATATTGTCCTATGTCACTTGTTCAACATGTGAATTAAATAACTCAATTCCTGTGCTTTTTAGAGTTTCATTATGCTAATACTATCATTCTAGTATTATGAAATTATTGCTGTTTTGTTCAGTAATCTTTGGTATCTTCCAATTAAAAATGGCCAAATCTGTTATGCCCTTTGTTATTCTGACAATGGCATAGGTAACAATTACTCATCATCCCATAATGAATCATTTTTATCAGAGTCTTGTGTCTCTTCTATATATATAGAATAAATATTTATGTTTTCTCATTTTTCTGAAGTAGAAGATACAGACAAAATAGGTTTGAAGTGTCAGCTATAATTCATTGCTCTCAAGGAACGGTCTTATTCTGATACTGCATGGAAAGAAAAAAAACTATCTAAATCATTTCACTGGCAAAGCTTATAACCAAGATAGCATCAGCATTTTCCTCCTTGAAAATATATCTGCCATAAATTAAATGAAATCTTCAGTATTAAAATGTCTGTGACAAGTTTAACCCCACCATTGCCATATATGTGTTTAGTTGCAAGGAATTTATGTATAGCTTTAAAAGAAAGGACAAATGAAAGTTAAAATGGATCTGTAGTGGGATTTTCAGTTGCTCTGTTAAAATAATACACCGAATCCTGCTAGAAATTGAATAAATAAAGTGTTAATCCCTTTTCCAGGCAGGTTGAAATTATAAGGTCTATGTGAGTACAGTTATGTGGGCACCAACATCCCTAGACTTGGTGTATCTTTCATTTTTTGTTGGGGTTTTTTAATGAAATGTCAGTGCTCAGGTTTAATTAGAAACTATGGCATAGCTGTCAAGTGTCCCTTATTTGAAGGGACAGTCCCTTATTCCAGCGCCATGTCCCGCTGCTGTCCCTTATTGATAGATGTCCCTTAAATAATGCCCCTTAAATTTCAAAGGAAGCAGCTCCTCTCCCTCCCTCCCTCCCTGCCAGCCAGGGAGGAGGGAGGCTCCAACTGTGTTGCTTGGCTGCGTTGCTCATCCAATAAGAAGTCTAAGAACGACTGGGGGGTGGAGCTTGCATGCCTTGTGTGTGGCTAGTTAATGCAAGCTGAGGGGGGTTTTGAATGCTGGACGCCATTTTGTTGCACGTGCTGCTGCAAACTTTGCAGTGCAAAGCCAGGCCGGGGAGCCATCTTAAGTTGAGGCTGCATAGGCCTTGTGGTGCAGCCTCTATTGTGATTCAGATTCTATTCAGTTGAACCTCTGGTTACAAAGTGTTCTCGAAGCTACCAGCATGAGTTTGACCAGACTGCAGGAGGACAGGAAGACTGGAGTGCCTGGAACAGGTGAGGCTGCAGGTCCCTTATTTTGGCTGCTGGTCCCTTATTTTCAAGGCTGCTGGTCCCTTATTTTCAAATCTGTAAGTTGACAGCTATGCACTATGGCGACATCCAATATTGTCAGCTCATTTGTAGAAAAGAGATCTATGCATAGGACAAGACTTCGCACTTCCTCTCCTGTCCCCTGCAACCTTCGATGCCCCACAAAGTTGCAGATTTAGAGGATCAGAGGGGACTAAAGGAAGGAGTTGAAGGTAAAGTCCTCCCATGCATGTGAAAGTCCACTCCCGTCTCCATGGGTATCACCCTGAGTCGTACCTCTTCAATGGTGAGAGAAAGTTATGGCACGCTGCAGAGATGCAGACAGATTGCCCTCTTCACTTAACCAGCAGTTCTAACCAAGACATTTTATGGGAGGATTAGACTTCTGGGCACAAAATGGTGGGCTCTGGTTGCAATTATGCTTTAAACTAAAGCTACTTGTGTTGCGGTTCTTGCAGGCTGCTTTATCATTACTGTTTTATTTTACCTTACCTGGATCATGTTAGGGACGCGGGTGGCTCTGTGGGTTAAACCATAGAGCCTAGGACTTGCCGATCAGAAGGTCAGCGGTTTGAATCCCCGCGACGGGGTGAGCTCCCATTGCTCGGTCCCTGCTCCTGCCAACCTAGCAGTTCGAAAGCACGTCAAGTGCAAGTAGATAAATAGGTACCGCTCCGGTGGGTGGGTAAATGGTGTTTCCGTGCGCTGCTGAGGTGTGCCAGAAGCGGCTTAGTCATGCTGGCCACATGACTCGGAAGCTGTATGCCGGCTCCCTTGGCCAATAAAGCGAGATGAGCGCCGCAACCCCACAGTCGGCCACGACTGAACCTAATGTTCAGGGGTCCCTTTACCTTTACCTGAATCATGTCTTCCAAGGGAATGAGGGTGTACGTTCTGATATTATTCATTCATTTTATTCTGTTTTCTTTATCTCAGTGCCTGGCATCAAAAGAGCTTATTCACATGCACCCAAGGATTAGATGTTACCCGACCAGTTAATTGTAATAATGATATGGAGTGGTATTAATTAATCCATAGGCAGTGTAGGCAGTGTCAGTCAGTGGCCTCTGATAAGGCTATACCATTTTTTCTTCAGGAACTGGGTTGGCCTTTTAAGGTTCATGATTTATCACCTTTCTCACCCTCTGCTTTCGTAAGACGTTGACTGTTCATTTAATGAAATTTTGCCTGCCAATAATACATCTCGGCACCCTTTCAGCCTTACTCATCACAAGCATCATTCCCGCTCTTAGTGAAATTTACCAATGTAATTAATATCCTCAGGCTGCCTGTGATCTGTGTTTGCCTAAGAAGGTAGTACTATCTTAATTAGCTTCTACAATATTAGGTGATATTTTAGCTTGACAAAAATATTTGAGAAATAAGTATTTTTAAAAATTGAAAAATTCTGCTACTTTCTTTACGTAGTTTTCACAATGTATCTGCTTTGGAAAATACACAACACTTTGAAATATTGCCCATCTACAAGCATTGTTTGGTATTGAAGTAACCAGCAGCGATCCAAATGCAATGGTACCAGTCTTACTGTAGCATTAAAAAAGAAGAAGTTTTGTGTCTATGGTGTCAAGAATAATATAACTGATCATGTGGCAGTTTCTGTTTTCAAACTGCATTATCATTTCAGTAATGATAAGAATACTATTAATGTGATGCAGAAAAATTAATTACTATGATAAGGCAATGAAACTTGTTTAATAGAGCATAATCAGTAGCTAAAGTTTTCAGCATACATTTTTATTTCTTCTTAGAATAAAAGAGGGCTATGTCACTCCCTGTTTAATAGTGAATAAATCCATTTTAAGGCTATATATGAGTTAAAGAGTAGTGGAACACCATTTATTGTTGAGGGAAAATAGTTCTACCTCTTCAGATCTCTATTGGTTTGCCTGGCTTTGCAAGGGATGTTCTGAGCTACTTTTGCTTCTGTGAAATGAGTGTCTTGTGATTCTCACGGCAGTTCTTTAGATTTCCAGATGTACTCCCCAAAAGTCTCAAGTCACCCATGTCTATATCACGGCAAAGTATCATCAATAAGAAGTGTTCCCATTAATATTGGGGAATATTGTAACCTACGTGAATCCAATAAATTGGCTGTTCTGTGCAGAACACTATAATAATTATTGTTAACAGATAACATTTAAAACAAAACTAAAATCCTGACAAGTAGATACTTACTGTAAAGACTCATTTATCCAGCTGGGAAAACTTGTTGGAGCAAATATGTCTTTAGTTCAGTGCAGATAGTGGGCACATGCATATCTCAATGGGCGTGCTATTCCACAGAACAGGGGCAGCCACACTAAAAGCCCTGTTGTGAGTTATTGCAGAGTGGGCTTCTTTAGAACTTGCCAGCCCACAGTAATAAAAAGCAATCCTAGTCATCAAGGGTACCTGCACCTCCAGTGACAGAACTGGATCCAGTTTCACCTCAAACTTCACACTTTGCTACTTCAGGGAGAGTAAAACCACATCCAAGACAGGCGACTTACTGTCCTACCAGATCTGGGGATATTTTGCAACTTGGGGGCGGCATAGTCAATAAATACAGTCGGGTCCAAGGTGTTTTGTTTTTTGGGAATGGCTGAACTATTGCCTCTTTCAAGGCAGCCAAAGCCACCCCGCACACAGGGATTCATTCACTGCACCCTGAACCCACCCAATAATGAAAGGTAGTCCTTTGGAAATAGGAATGAAAAGTCATTTCAAATTATTATTATTTTTCTGATGTGGCCCAACCTTCTCATTCATCCATGATTATTGTCACTTCTTTGGAAGCACCCCATAAGAATA
Organism: Podarcis gaigeae; assembly: GCF_964106915.1. Taxonomy (NCBI): domain Eukaryota; kingdom Metazoa; phylum Chordata; class Lepidosauria; order Squamata; family Lacertidae; genus Podarcis; species Podarcis gaigeae. The sequence goes on from NC_139688.1 coordinate 31,004,974, forward strand.
TTGTTCCCCACATGTATACCTTACATGTCAGAGAGCATACATCTGCCTTGATATCTATGAACTTGGCACACAAAGTGCATTTCTGGTAAAGGGCCACTTTCAAACAAGCATACATTCCACTTTAAACCTCTGGCAACACCCGTGCTATTTTCTAGAAAAAGAGGTACCTCCTTTGTTTTCTTATAATGGCACTGCCCCCTAACTGAGAGGTGCAGAAATTGAGTTCCTGTGAGTTCCTGCTGAAAAAAAGCCCTGGAATGCTGTAAAATTAGAGAGCTGTGGCATGTTACCTGTACTATTATTTTAATTGACCCTAAGATTCATCTTTGTTCTATAGACAGGCGCTCAATAGAATAATAGTGCTACCTGCTGATAGTTAAAGCTTATAATTATACCATGATACAAACAGTTTAAACAACTCTGCATCAACAGATTTAATATAAAATCATTTAGACTCTTGAAATTATGTACACTTCAAACCTTGAGTCAAAAGCAATTAATGTGTCTCCTTAGTGATACCACCTACGCTTATATAACAAACAGTAAAAGATCATCAAGTTCCACAACAGTGAGGACAACTTAAACAAACACTAAGCAGCCAAGTTGCTGCATTGCTGTTGCTGTTCCTAATCAGACTTTTGTATTCACTTTGTGTGCTTAATAATTACTCATGGCACTTAAAGACCTATACTGGCAGTAGGAGCTACTGTATACTGCTTTGATTCCTTATAATACTGGGCACGTTGTAAAGAAAACATTGACACGTCTTTGCAGCATCATGTAATGTATTAATGAATAAGGCAGAGAGATACAAAATGCCTATCTTGCTTGTCTAAATTCCATCTCTTTCAACTTTCCATTTTTTCTTCTAATTTGTTTAATTTGCAATAAAGTGCTGTCATTTGATTTGTTAAAACCTCCCTCCGAAAGCACATGTGAATGCAAAGTGATAGGAACCCATAACAGATTAAGACCAAGTAAAAATTAATGCATGCATTTAACCATAGCGTTCACCCTTCACTCAAAGGTTAGGATGGGTCATGAATTAACGCTTTGGATTTGAATCTCACTTATACGATATCAAGCAACAGCTAGGTGGAAACTTCAACTGGTTCAAAAGGCAAAAGCAATAATGTTAACTGGAATATTTGAGTCAGTAGTCAATTAGTTGTCTATATCCTGTGAATATGTTGTGCTCTTACTGTGTTTTCTTATGGCTTTTAATAGTACAATAGTCATATATTATACTAGTAAACAACCTTGTAGATTGTATGGATGAAAAAGTAAACATAACATGGCAGAATGCCAAGAGTTTGCAAACTTAAGTGCATTCAATAGTCTCAGTGAAGCTAATAAAATCTCGAGTTTATTTTCTCTTGGGTCCAACACATACCTGGAAAGCACTTTGAAATAGTTGATATTACATCTGTTGTGAAAAGTGAGCGTTTTTAGTGCTATAGGTATAATATACTTGTTCTGTCATGGAAGTGCATAATTCTAATAACAGCGAAATTGTATTTACCTCTGGATCCTTATTTAGATTTGGTATCATCAAGTCACATCAACCTGCATACATAACCACCCAATCATTTAATTTGTGTTATTAAATATATTGTTTGTATCCGCATGTAGTTACTGAAAACTGTACAAAAGCATCAGTAAATAGCAGTCTTAATTGTAGTGGCTGCAAGCTAGAGAACATTATGTGTAGCCAAGTCTCACTGGCTGTCATGGAAAGCCAAGAACAGCGTACGCAAGCCATTGAATAGCTAACAGTGGGGAAGCACTGGCTGTGCTTAGCAGTGCTCGCTTGCTGGATCACAGCCAGTGTCTGTACTAGACCACTGCCTGCTCTTTGGCTTTGACGCTTCAGCAGGAGGTTTTTCAGTTAAATCAAAGATAGCACTTGGGTAGATTTTTCTGAAAGTTTGCAATTTGGAGATATATAACACTTACTTTTGTTTCTGAAAGTAGGTCTTCTATTTCCACAAGTGATACCTGCAAAGCCTATAATCATTTCATGCACTCAAAATCCACAAAAATACAAACGCTGCAGTTGTTTCTTCCTTCCTGTCAATATTAGATCTTATGATTCATGAATATCTCTGTTCTTAGGGAAGCTTTCTAGCCTGCCATGTTACACAACCATGTGGGACATGACCACATGCATAAAACCACATATGGGAAAGCCACCCAGAACCCCAGGATGCTCTTTTTCTCTCTAGAGAGGGACCTGATTGTATCTTCCTTCTAGCAGCCTATCTCTTCTCTCAGCTAGTTGTGGTTGAACTTATTCAGTAGCGTTAGAATCCTGAGCTTGCACTGTAGAACTAAAGATGCTTGTTTGGACTAGAAACCCCATTCTGATGTCAACTGTTGGCAACCTACAATTTTGGAAAGCTCTCTGTTCTCTTTGGAAAGCAAGTGGACATTGCTTTTGATCCACATTTTCTTCTTCTTCTAAACTCCATGTGAGGTTTTTTGGAATGCTTCATTGCTGAGGCAGGGGAGCTGGAGAAAGAATGCAATGCCATGATTAAAGTGAAGTTCATTTTGATATTACAAGGTCATTATATAAAACTGTATATCATAAGCCAGCTAATCACATCAGTGGAAAGTACCTTTTAAAAATGGCAGCTGTTTGTTACACAGCAACCTACAAAATTCTACTTGAAGTTGTGTTTTTCCCCCTGAATGTAAGACAGAAGTAAGGATTATATAACGCTGCGTTGGGAAAATTTGTTTGGGAATGGATTGAGTTCTGTTACACTTCTGGGTACGAAGATCAGCCTGAAATTCAGTGAACCCTTAAAACTTATGTCACAGATGAAGTGTCAGGCAGGCTCCCCTGAGGGTTTTTGTCTGGAGACTAGGAAAGAAATTGAAAACACCAAGAATTTTGTTAGTGTTTTTTGGAGCATTTAATGCATTTGACATTTATCCTACATGGTTTTAAGTTAGTCAGTGGTACACTATATCGTACCATACTTAATTTCTGTTGAGGTTTCTAATAGCATCATAGCCAGAAAAAAATAAATAAAGACCAGCAGAATTGTTCAGATCATTTAAAAATGGAATGAGCCATTATTTGAGAATCTGGTGATGAAGTTAATGCATATTTATTAGACAGGAGGAGTATATATTCTCTGTGACAGATGTGGTCTCCTGCCCTTCTTTCTTCTCTTTCAGCAGTCACAACTTCTTCGCTATCTTGTTCATTTATCAGTTGACATAAAAATGATACTCTTGGGACTGTCAAGGCCACTTTTGGAAAAAAGAATTCTCACGAGAGCTCAATTCTTCTTTTGATCAGTGTTCATTAAGTTGACATGTGCATGCTTGTATTCTTTTGGGATTTAACAAAATTAAACACCAGTATTCTAATGAAGTATTTTGTTGAAACCCAAGAGGTAGGAAAGAAGGGGAAAAGGAGAACCTTTCTTTTGTTTTTATACAAAGGATGTTCTATACGTAGTGCAGCTAGCATAGTCCCAAACTGGTTTGAGTTTTATTTAACTGCAACTTTTAAGTTACCGAGAAAGAGAGAGGGAGAGAGAGAAATCAAGCATTCAGAGGAGTTGCAACAGGGACAGTGCTATAAGGTTTTTCTGTTGCTTCTGTTAGTATTTTTGTTTGTTCCTTATTTAGATTTATATCCCACCCTTCAAATACATGACCAGAGTGCCTTACAGTATATTTAAATTACCATAAAATAACTAATACATTCAACTAAATGAAAACATCAGTCCTATAAAAGCAGCATTCAAGTGAAACAGATCAGCAACATTTTAAGAGCTAAAATGAAAAGGTCTTCACCTGATACTGTAAAGACATCACAGTTGCTCAGTGGTTGGAATTCTTACATTTTGGGTTCTAATTTGAGCCCTGTTTGTCTGTGCTTAAAAACTTGTTTCACGTTTGTTTCACTGAGTGCCTGAGCCTTAGTGGTGAAAATGAGAGCTCCAGCACTAGCACTCAGTAGTAGTGTTACTGACATCAGTGTGTAATGTATGTAACTCAGGATCAAAAGAGGAAAGCCCAGAGCCCAGCACAATGGTACCAGTTTCGTTTTAACGATTTATTAATTTTCCCTATTCAAGAGCTCTTAAGATTTACACATGCATAGGCTCTGAAGGGATGTAGCAACCAAAGATAGTTGCTCTGTCTAATTAGATGGGCATATCTAGCAGCACAGAGAGATGGTTAGAGCTGGATGATTGGTAGAAGCTTCACACTGTCACTTGAGGTGCTGCAGAGGTTTTTACCAAAAAAAATCTGTTCCCAGAGATCTTGTACTCTTCCTGCCTCTAGTTCTTCACTCCTCACAGCCTGTTTTCTCTGTTCAAATTTATATGGCAGGCAAGTTGCCATTATGATTACAGGGGTCGCCAGATTAGTCAAGTAGCTGTTGTATGGCTACTACCTTGACTCTGCAATTTCAGCCAATTCATGCCTTGTTAACTTTTAACGAAGGTAGCTCACTTCCTGGTTTTTAAAGACAAAGTCCTGTTTTTTGAGAGAACCGTCAATAATGGCTCTCAGCCATTTCAGCAGAACAAGCATTCATTCAAACATTCAACCATTCATTTAGCTTATGATTGATTGCATTAGAAATAGCAATATTTTACGTTTGACAGAGTATGCATGAATACATGGGTATATTCACAAGACTTTAAGAGACAAATTTTGCATAATAATATTTGACAACTGTGTAAGCACTGTGTGAAACTCCCATACTCTTATTCTTTTCTTGCTATCTGTATTTCCAACAATTCTGATTCTTGACTAGTGGAAAGAGTATACATGGGTGTGTACATGAGTCCTTGGTCACTGAAAGTGTTTGCACTAGCTTGAGTGCTGGCAGGAATCTTGGAAACAGCTATATTTCTGCACTGCACTAATTCCTTCCTAAATTCCTTCCATTAATTTAAATGAGTATCATTCAGCTAAATGAGAATCGTACAGTTCAGATTTGATACGCTGCCTTAGTTGCTATGCAACTGGTTTTACATTTTTTAAAGCCTGCTCTCTACCTGGTATTGATGATTCAGCAGTGCAACTCCTAGAATTGGCATTTCAAAAGCAAAGGAATTACTTGAAGCAGCTAATGGCACATGAACTGCATTTTGGAGTCCATTTTGCCTCTTGCCCCTAAAACGTCAACTGCAGCTGCCTGCTTTTCTGTCTGATTCCTTGGCCTGCTGAAATGTTTTTAAAAGCTTGATTTCCCGGTCTCAACCCCTTCCCACCTCTCATTACCCTTTTATCCGTTTCTTAATTTTTCCTCTTTCCATGGTTAAGGACAGGATAGCAAATATTCAGTCATTATGCAGAGGTCCATGTTGTTCCAATTTTAATTGTTCTCTGATTCTGCAGTTGTTACAGATAATGAAACTACTCAACAAAGTACTGTTATATCTCTTCCTATAAACATTAACAGACAGTTTTCAAATTAAGTCAATTCCCCCGCCCTAACTTATAAGTAATAAAATGCTGATCTGAAAATAAGCATTATTACCTTGCATTTTTGAAACTTAATCCCATGGCAATATTACATCATATATTCATAAGGATACATGCTGTTCATTTCCTTCACTGTAAGCCAACCAGGCTTGTAGAAAATATACTGAGGACCTTTTAATGTATTGTGGATTTGACTAGATAATAGATCTGCATTTAAAATTAATCTAGATTTTTCCCCATTGGAAAGTGTTTAGTTAGACATTGAATTACCACCAATACATTATTTTTCATTATTCTAACTGATAATCCTAGTGGCACAAGAATACCTTGCTGTTCCATCTCATACATTATGTGTATAACAATAACTAAAACAACATGATCTTAAACCACTTGTTCTTAAATAGAAACTGATTTAAGAGCAGTTTTCCCTGCTCACTATTTAGTTTTGCCCTTTATTGGTTTTGCTAACATAGTGAAGGCTGGAAGAAAGGGAAAAGATGGTAGTGTCTGGTGAAACTGAGGTTTTTCTTAAGGTCTTCCCATTCTGTGACTCCTTTGGCCTGTAATGGCTCTTGCAGTGTCTGCCATATTTAGAGTATAAGCTCTTTGAATAAATATATTTCAAAATATTTCACTGGCCCCCACTGCATGTTGATTAGAAACTAGAACTTTTATTTGTTTATACTCAGTGCTTTTTCTGGGGGGACGCAGAGGTACGCATACCCCTAAACATTTTGTGAATCTTTGTACTTTTGTCCATTTACTGTATTTATTTTTCCCGATTTGAACTATAAAATGGTGATTTTCTTCAGTCAAAATGAGAGTACCCCTAAACATTTTTCTAGAAAAAAGCACTGTTCATATTCAATGAGGCTATAGCACAGAGGTTACTTTTGAAAGTCTCAACACTTTGTTTCAAGCACACACTCTTTGCAGAGATTTTTAAGATCTTCCTTTACTTTATGCTTTAAACCTGTCACTGGACAGATCAATTCATTCTAGGATGGCCGTTGTCCTACACTACCTATAAAACACAGTCCCTTTTACAATCCCAGGTAGATACAACCTTGTCTGCCTACAGAATGTCCCTATCTTTAGACTCATAGAATTGTAGAGATGGAAAGGACCACAAGGGTCATCTAGTTCAGTCTCTTGCAATGAAGGAATCTTTTGCCCCAGGTGAGGCTCGAACCCACAGCCCTGAGACTGAGAGTCCTCTTTTCTACCACTGAGAGCCAGTTCACTATCTGTCCCCACTGACAGATAAACCCTATCTGAGTCCTTTCAGATAGCCAGAGACCCCCTTCTGCCCATCCCTGTCTGTAATCACAGGTCCCTTCTAACCCGCAGGCAATCCCTGCCTGGACTGTCTCAGACAGTCCCTATCAATCTGTTAAACTGTCAGCATCTAACTTAAATTCCTCTCTCTTTCTTTCTCCTGATTGGCTGTTAGACTCACCAGTTTCCATTGGTTACTGGGTCAACAGGAGGTAGACTCAGGGCCTGTCCATCACAAGTTGCTCTAAATTTATTGTACAGCTTCAACCTTTATCTTATTTAATAAAGGGAGGGTTTTTTCCCCCAGTACAAAAAAAATCCCCTACAGTTCTTTTTACAGTAAATTTAATGAAGTGTTTCTAGTAAGTTCATTTTGGCATCTATCATTGCCCACCAAAGTGGGAATTCAATGTAGAATCGTAAATTAATTGCCCTTTATAGTAAATGAAATAAGAATTCCAAATATGCAGCATCAGGACATTTAATTGTTTTCCTCAATTGCTTATCCAATGCATTGGAAAACTGAATCAAGAAAGACAGAAGAAAGCAGCCAAAGGTTGCTAAATGTAGCGCGTAACACAGATTTTGAACTTTACTTAATGATCTGAGTGTTTATTACTATGAAATAAATGCACCATTTCAAGAATTATGGTGGAATTGTAAAACATTAAAATTCTAATTAATTTTGGTCAGAGCCATGCACTCTGCATATTTCCCCTATTTTATCCCCTGGTATGGGCAACTTGCTTAATAATTGAGATAATTTTATATTTCCTATGCAGTGCTGTCCCCCTTTATACTTGGAAATGAAAGTGTCAATTGTGGTGGAGTAGGATTCTGTGCTGAAGGTACAGACATAGAATCAATGAATTATAGAGACCTTGAGGGTCATCTAGTCCAACCCCCTGCAATGCAGAATTCCTGCCTGCAGCTGTCCCTGCTTGCACTAATGAGCTCCGCAACTTTGGCTGCCCTCCCCAACAAAAATCCTGGCTACGCCCATACATTAACACATCACACCAGTGTGGTTGTGATACAGCAGACTAACATAGCATTCTAACATAATTGCAGGTGGACATTTTTAAAATTTAAGAATCTCAAATATTGGGGAACAGTGTGATCAAAGCAGCCTGCATACTCAGCATTAGTGCCTTTGTACAGTTTCTGGCACCCCAACTCTCTCATACAAGCGACCATTTTAATTTCCCACAATTCCCCTGGTGTTGTGTCACCCCAGGACACTATGGGAAATTAAAATGACCGCCCATCACTGCAGCTTAATACCCACCATCATTTGAAGGGCTCCATCAGTGGGCAATTGACTGACTGATTGCAACCTTGCAGGGAAGGTTTTTAGTTCGACTTGGTTTTTCAGTGTGATAGATAGCATCTCCCTTAGGCTCCCAGCTTCAGATTCTTTCCCCCACTTTTTCACAGCAGCAGGCTCTCCCTCCCTTTCCCATTCTTTAACACCATCTTGGGCATATAGAAGGAAGTGCTCAGAGGGTCGTCCTCTAGAGGGGAAAGTGTATTCTATAATCGCGAACAACTGCAAGCACCAGAAAGAACTTTCTACTAGCAACAAGAGGAAAGGAAATAGAGTCCCACATTCTTTGACATGGTTAGAGGGTTCTTGGGTTCTTTTGCTTGTTTTTGTTTTGTTTTTACAATCAGTATATTAATTTTGTTAAATAAATGAATGAAAGACGACTTCATTGTTTGTGAATTCTAATAAAGAGGGACCTGATCTGTTCCTTCTAAGGGAATCCTTCAGGTCCAAGAATAGCAAGTCAGAGTACTCCAACCCTTAACCCATACTCATAATTAGTAGAGAAGGGAAGGAAGTTGGAAAGGCAAACCAAGCTCTTTCTTGCAGAGTACTGCCTCAAATGCATTCTACATGTGCTTAGGAACGTGGTAGCCTAGGCCACCTTGCAAATCTCCAAGACTGAAAAGAGAAAAAGCCCTTCCAGATTATCTTTCAGCAAATCCATTTGTCATATTTCATGATTTTTTCATCCATAACCCGTATTTTTCCATCTATAAGACACCCCCATGTATAAGACACCCCCTATTTTGGTGGACTCAGATTTAAGAAAACGGGGGAAGATGGTCCAGAGTATAAGACGCCCCCTAATTTTTGACATTATTTTTAAAGGAAAAAAACCTAGTCTTCTACATGGAAAAATACGGTATTTTGTAAAAATTTAGGAAGTTTGAATTTGGTACTACAGCATAATTCTTTCATTTAATTAAGAACACATTCTAGAAATGGGTAGTAATATTTGGATTAAGAACATTATGGGTGAGTGTTTTTTACCATTATAGGTCAAACAATGAAAGTCCCTATTCTGATGAACAGTATATTACATCTTAAAATATTTATGGCTTGCATACAATCTTGCATTTAAGAACAGTGTGGTGTAGCAGTTAGAGTGCTGGACTAAGATGTGGAAGAACTGGGTTTAATGCCCACAGACCACAAGGCTTACCTAATGACTTTGGATTCAGGTAGGTAGTTGTGTTGGTCTTGATGCAGTCGAAATAAATAAAAAAATTGTCCAGTAGAGCCTTAGAAACCAACTAAGTTTGTTCTGGGCATAAGCTTTCATGTGCATCTGAAGAAGGGTGCATGCACATGAAAGCTTAAACCCAAAACAAACTTAGTTGGTCTCTAAGTTGCTACTGGACAATTTTTAATTTTTTTTTACTAATGACTTGGGGTCAGTCCCCATCTTTCAAGACCAATCCACCTAACAGAGAGATGCTTAGAGGATAAAAGTGACAGGAACAGGTATGCTATCCTGGATAAAAATGTAATAACATTTTAAAAGGCAGGTATACTTTCTGGGTGTGCCTAGAAATACCTGTGAAAATGTATAAAACACATTTGGCAGTGAAAACTAAACGTATTTCAGTGTCAGTAAGAATTATGACCTTTATTTACATGCAGGACAGTGCTCTCTATTTGATGTGGGTTTCATGGGCCCATAAGACTGTTTCAGTGGTGATGACGCATTGTTGCTCTGGATATGGCTTAAAATAAATAGATACATACCTTCACCTGTGCAGATATTTCTGGCATGGTGTGCCTTAATCCCTCCTCCTGCCTCAGTGCACAAGAGTTAAGCTTAGAAGAGACTTCTAGGAAACTTCCATCTCCGCTATGACTTCTTGCCAAATATTCCTATCTAATGCCTTCAGAAGTGAGCAAACAACATTTTCCCAACTCCCTCCCTCTCTGCAGATAGACCTCTACTGTATAAGCATCTTGCTCCTACGGCAGAACTTTGTGCTTGCTTCCAAGCACCACCTGCCCAGCTGAAAACCACAACTGCACTGGCAGGCGGCCAGAAGGGCCACTCTGTGGAAAGGCTTCCTCCTAAGCTTAAGCAGGGCGGGAGAGAAACAGATGGAGACTTTGAGAGCTGGCATAAAATCCTGCCACTGTAGTGAGCGGTAAATGAAAATTTGGCTTTGAGGAATCTGCAGTGGTACACATACCCCTTTCGTTGGAATTAGAAGGCATGCAAACGGAAAGCACAGAATCTGGCAGACCATTTTTTAATCCTTGAAGTTTTCATATCGGTACAAATTAAAGGAGTTTGTTTTGAGATAAACATGCAGGTGTTTATAGACCTTAAAATGCTATTTGTTGCTTTTAAAATAGTAATGCTGATAGGCCTAATGCGGTCTTGCATTGCCATCTAGAGTGCTGTGTCAGAACTACATGATTTTAATGCTCCCTTTTGGCTCTCCTCCCGCCCTCAGCTTTTAAGGCTACCTCTTTGTGCTTGAGCAAAATTACGGGGTGTGGCTGCAGTCCATTAATTGAGGTCAACTCTTGCTTGCATTAAAAGGTTATTTTGCTCATAGTCTCAATTTTTTTTTATTAAAAATAAACCCATCAGGTCTGGAAAGAGACATTGTTAGGGAAATGGTTGCGTTTTGACAATGAGAAATAATGGAGATGCACACTGAAAGGTAAGGTTGTCAGTTTCCCAGTGGCCCCAGAGGGTGCATTTTCCTGATGGCTGGTTGAGAATATTTCATGATGTAAATGTCAGACTTGTCAAGCTTGTCACTATGAAAATGATCCATGTAGTGAGGGTCTCCTTTCCTTGGGAAACAAACAGCTGCCTTATCGCTAAATAGATGCAGTGACAGGGAACCTGCTATCTATCAAAAGAAATTTATATTTGCTTGTAATATCCAGTGCTAAAGGACTATTCCAGTCATACGCCATATTCCCATATTGTGCTTCATTATCAGGTTTGTCAGTGGCACATTTTGAAGGAGACAGCATGAAATAGGAAATGGCCCTCGTGCACTTGAAGAGTTCAGTGGGCTCTCCATGCTGATTTAACTGTAGGATTGATTTATCTCTGAGTCTGTTGCCCTTTAAGCACACGTTCCTTCAAACTTGGCATGTTGTGTTGAACAGGTAGGAAATCACAAAAGGAAAAAAAGTAGGATGCAAAAGCCTCGTCCTCTGTGAAAACCCTCAAACATATTTAATAAGGGATGACTGACGTGTCTATTTTGCAGCTACTGGAATACACTGCGAAGTGTGTGTGTGTATATATATAGGCTTAGAAATGCGTGTTCATTATTCCACATTTTGTTTTACTAAAATTCAAGTTGGAAAGATGGGCATTTATTTTGATTTTCAAGTATGACATTTTTAATAGTGCCATGAATCTCTGTGGTGAGTTTACCATTTTGTTTGTAATTAATGCTCTTCATTTTCTACTATCCATGCATCATTTAAATATATAACATTTCCTCCCCATGAATCTGTACATTTTTGTCATCACCCCACCCCAACCAAATTGCTATCCAGCGTTGGTGCAACTTGTTTTCCATTTGTTGTACATACCTTCCTTGACATTTTTGTTGCTGCTGCTGCTGCTGCTGCTGCAAGGATATTGCATTTTCAGTCTTCAAAGCAGAATATTTTGTATGTGGAAAATGGGTAACCCTAAGCAGATAATGCTTTTTTAATTGCTGTTGTAGTTGCTGCGCCAAATGTGGTTGCACAGGCGACTGTCACAGGCATCAATTGGATGTTGTTTGCAACTTGGTTATTGCGACTTGGTTATTGGCAAGTGACAAAGATCTCTTTTCCTTCAGGTTTTCTATCATGCTGTGAATCTCTGAGGTTACATTTGGGACTCCTTTCATAAAATTATTCTCTGTTCCCTATTGTCCAGTTTCTGCATGAAAGCAGTCATGTTGCCAATAAATAGCAGCAATGCTATCCCACTCAAAAATGCTTGCACTGTTTCAGGATTATTTTTATTTCATTTTCTATTATTCCAGTTGTTTGTTTGTTTTTTAAATCCTGTAGAAATGGTTCAACATAAGAGTTGTTTTTTTTTAAAAAAGTGGCAGATAGTGGCACCCCAGTTTCCCTGAAGCATCTTTGTTCTTGCTGTCTCTCACACACCAGCTAGTCTGCTGTGTTTGTGTATTGTACTCCAAAGCTTTTGGTTGTTCTTGTTCACAATTCAAGACATACCATGGGTTGTCTATAACATTTGTGATGAGAAATTATCTGTCTCTAAGTAATAATAATTTATTATTTATTCCCCGCCCATCTGGCTGAGTTTCCCTTGCCACTCTGGGCGGCTCCCAATCAAGTATTAAAAACAATACAGCTTTAAATATTAAAAACTTCCCTAAACAGGGCTGTCTTCAGATGTCTTTTAAAAATAGGATAGTTGCTTATTTCCTTGACATCTGTTGGGAGGGTGTTCCACAGGGCGGGCGCCACTACCAAGAACACTCTCTGTATGGTTCCCTGTAACCTCAATTCTTGCCATGAGGGAACCACCAGAAGGCCCTCGACGCTAGATCTCAGTATCCGGGCTGAACGATGGGTGTGAAGACGCTCAGGTATACTGGACCAAGGCCGTTATTCACAAGTAATATTCACTTGTGAGGCATGACAGATTTATCTCTTGATTGATTAATTGGAAGTGTACCAGATTAATGTGAAGACGGGAATTTGATCTCTTATGCAACTGCTAAGCGCTATGAATACTATATAAAACCAAAAACTGACAAAGCGGGCTTGGTAGCTAGTTGAGCCTGTCCCCAGAAAAACCATAAAATAAGCAGGGGACACTACATGGGTCCATGTATAAGTTGAGTGAGAACGTAGGCTTCTTCACGGGAGTGAAGAAGTCATTTTAACTTCTGAAATCGACTTTTGCTTTGGTGAGCATTTAACTTTTAAGCTTCCAGTTTCATGTACTTAAAAAAGCAATTAAGGTTACAGTAGAAAAATGAACTCTGAGTGATATATATGCAGCAGTATCTGATTCCAGAGGCTGTGGGTAGTGGAGGAAATGTCTTCTGGTCTTTGGGGCATGCTGACCTGTTGGGTCCTATCACTCAGCACCATACTATGGGGTGGCTCTGGTTGCAGAAGGTGCCTCTGTCCGTTTTATGGGGAACCTCTTCCCTCCCTCCCATCCCATTCAGCAAGGTCCCTTAACTGTCTGGAGGTTGCGGGGAAATTCTCACAGGAACGTGGAGACAGAAAAACGGGCTTGTGCAAACCTTTTCCCCGTGGCGTTTTCTCTGGATCTAACCAAGAGATAGTCCATGATTTGCCAGTTAAAGCATTGGTCTGTTGCCATCTCAGTTATCTAGCCCTTATCTTTAGCTTTTCGCATTAAGGCTTGACATAATACATCTCTACCCCTATTCAATGTCAATGCAATATATTCTACATTTTCTCTGGCTGCAAAACCTAGCAAGGTAACATCACTCATTATCCTTGGCCCTGTGCAATCTGCAATCTGCCTCTTATGCTGATTTACACGGAAGGGCAAATTATAGGTATGGTTTATTACACATATCTGTACGATTGGGTTCTTACTAGCATTATGAATTGATTGATGTATGATCTATGTATAGAATTTTCTCTTTGTTCCTGTAGAGATAATAATTGTCTGCCACTTCTTTCTTTGAGACTACATGTTGTCATCTGATATAAAGGGGGAAATTTGTCTTCTCCTGTACAATGGAAAGTTAAAAGTGAATGTTCAAACCCATCTGTTTGGTTCAGGTCAATCTTTCTTATCTTTCTCCTGGCCTTTTCTGCTCTCCTCCCCCCCCCCCCCAGCACAGGGACATAGAGCAATTTGTTTTAATTCCTGTAAAACATTCCTTTTAATTTCTGAACATTATTTCTACTCTAACTTAGTTTAAGTGTTTCTTCCACTCTGAAAAAAAGTCATGGAAGTGGAATTCTACTCATTCTTTTAGCTGTAGGGGAGCTATAACCTATAACCCTATGTCAAGCTGGGAAATACAACAGGAAGCAACTTTCTAGCCATAAAATCATACTCTATGGAAGCACTGCAATACATTTGTAGCACTAATCAAAACACGGGATGTTTTAAAATTATTTAATAAAGTTGGACAGGTGTTTTTATTTGTATTTGTTGTTCCGTAAATCTTCTGGCTGCACCTGATTGCCTCACTTAAACTGACTTCTTAGATGTTTATAGAGAATGTCTATAATTTCAGAATTGGCACATATGCAGTTTGCGTGCCCTGTCTAAAGCAGCATGTTTTTTTTTAATTTTCTTTAGACGGGTAAGCTAACCTTTCCTTAATTCTATGATGGTTCTTTTCTTCTTCCAAAGGGCATGTATAAGCATAAGTTCTGCAACAAAATATATGCCCTTTAAGCACAAAACTGGGTTAGCGGAAACTAGCAAGGACTTGAAATTCACTAAGACTATAATCCTATGCCCGTGTTTTATTGGAAGTGACTTCCTTAGTCATAGAGGACTGTAACTGACTAGTATATTTACACCTGCCAATTTTATTCAGTAGGATGTGTGTGAATGTGTGTGTGTGTGTGTATTGTTTAGTTGTTTAGCCGTGTCCAACTCTTTGTGACCCCATGGACCAGAGAATGTCAGGCACTCTTTTCTTCCACTGCCTCACGCAGTTTGGTCAAACTCATGTTAGTAGCTTCCAGCCATCTCGTCCTCTGTCATCCCCTTCTCATTGTGCCCTCAGTCTTTCCCAATATCTCTCTCTCTCTCTCTCTCTCTCTCTCTCTCTCTCTCTGAAAGAAATTAGAAGCATTGAAACAAGGCTTTACTTGCCCTGTCAGTTTTGCCGGGGCAGCAGCATCCCAAGTGAGCATCTACTTGCCTCCCTTCCCTTGCCATCCAAGCCAAAAGGGCATGTGTGCACATCAGCACAGGTGCACCTAGTAATTCTTTTTTGAAAAGCAAGTTCTGCAGTGAGGTTGCAGAAAAATGTCCTTCTCATGCACAGATAAGGAAGCTTTTTTAAAAAATCAAAATATAAAATAAAAATCTAATCCATGTGCCACCATTGCATCAGCATTCGGGAAAATTTAAGCCAGAACAACAGCAGAAAGTATTAGTGCTGCTCTGCAGCTTGAAGAAGGTCAATCAGAACTGTTAAAACTGGGGATAATTTGGAAGCATCTCTTCTCTCCCAAAAAATCAGAAAGCAAAAGATCAATAATGCATCCCATAAGTTTTGTGGACCGTTCTCATGATTCTTCACTGTACTTTGGAAGTAACACAATGGAGATGAGCACTATAAGACACAGCCTGCCCCAACCCCCATCAACACCGTTGACCCTCAGACAAAAGAAAGGGATGCAAAAGTGTCAGCGGCCTCATCTCCCGGCCTTCCAAGTAACCCTTAAGATTAAGTGTACCAGGTTGTAATCAGCCTCAGTCTGTTCCTGTCAGAGCCTGTATTAGTGAAGATAAGGAGAAACATACAATTGGGGCCAGTACACACACATGCACTCTTGACCTTCCCTCGCTAAGCGTTTGAAAGAAGAAATGTAATGTGTGAAGCAGCAGATTACAGATGCAGATTCAATGGCCAATATCCTAGCAAAGATAATTCGGACAATTCCTTAGCTGACCACAACAGTGATATGCTGGTCCATATCTTGTGTGCACACTGGTGTTTCCTGTTAGCAGATATATGGCTAATGGGACATTTGTCTTTCCCAAGCTAAACTTTGACTAAAAAGGCAGTAGTTTAGAATCAGCCTCATCTGAAATTTAATTGGAAAGTAGACTAGGTAGTTCCTCTCCGCCACTCATGTTCTCATGCAAGATTTCCTGTTTTTGTCGCCTAAGTAAACAGCAGTACTTCTGTCATGGCAAAATAATTCTATCATGGCAAAATCTGTTTTCCAGCAAACTCAACTGTGTGGGTGAACAAAGACCTGATCATATGAGTTCTTTTTTTAGGCTGCAAAGTTATATTGAATGTAGATGGTAATTAGAAAAGCAAATACATTAAACATGTTTAAACTTCAGTCTGTTCAACATCATTCCTTGATAATTAGCCTAAATAGCCCATTTAGCTGAAAGTTCAAACATTGCTAATGACTCTAGAAACAGTGCCAGTTTTCTGCATTCAAAAGAACAAATACTTCCTGAACTACAATGACAAATGTCCAAAACTGCGCTGCAAAACTTTTAAGGTTGCGGTCTTGTACAACTGCTTGCACATAAGTCATACTTTATTTCACAAGAACATATGAGAGGTGCCTAGAGTTACAAACTGACAGCATGCAGAATCATGTTCACTTCTGAGATTCCCCATGGGGAAAACATATTTTACAGCTATTTTTAAGTAGATAGATACTATATTGTAATGATTTTGTGAACAACATAATGCAGATTTATGCTAATATTATGGGTAGTGAAGAAACACTTAAAAAGGTTTTGATTTACTGCTTAGTCTGTGTTGGTTCATCATAACTCATTCACACCTTGTTCTAATTATAGCATTCAAATAGGTATTTTTATAGCCTGCATCAGTGTTTAAAAATTCATATAGAACAATGTGCACAATTAATGCAGCCACAATCTCTTTATCAGAAAGTGTTTATAAGGAGTTGCCTGAATTTTGTGTTCTGGCATCCATAGTTAATTCTTTAGAGGTCATCACTTAGCATTGGGTATAAGGTACTATTCATGCCCATGGTTGCTGCCATTATGATGTCACTTCATTCATTCAGGATGTTCCAGAGAAGCTTGCCATGAATTATGGGCGCAACTCCTAGAACTGAAGCTGTAGAATATTGTAAGCATGCTGTTGCCTGACATGCTCATGTTTCCTATTTTAGACCTGACTGATCTTCAGATAACATATGGCAGTACAAGTAATTGGAAAATTGGCAGACCTGTCAAGAAACCTTGCTAGATGGGACAAAAATACGATGCTGCAGCACATAAAGTGTCTCTGAAGTTAAATTTATTGTCTTTTATCAAATGGTGAAGAAAACATATCTGGTCTCCAAAAAATGAAACACCTCTTTCCCAGTGGCAGATGCTGTTCAATGCTAGATTTTAAATACAAGGGTGGGTCTTGCATTTTAAAAACTATGCACATAAAACAGCTAGTCAGTGTCTGAGGAGGTATGTCAAATGTTGTCTTTTTCATTTAATGCTTTACCAGATTTCCTCTTCTGGAATTTCTAAAAAATACAGTGGTGCCTCGCAAGACGAAATTAATCCGTTCCGTGATTCTCTTCGTCTAGCGGTTTTTTTGTCTTGCGAAGCAAGCCCATTGACAGCTTAGCGGATTAGCGCTATTAGCGGTCTAGAGGCTTTTAGCGATCAGCTGAGAAGCGGCTTATCAGCGGAACAGCTGATAAGCGGCTTAGCGCTTATGGAAAGGGCAGAAAAAAGCGAGAAAAAAACGCGGGAACTCGCAAGATTTTTTCGTCTTGCGAAGCAACCCCATAGAGAAATTCGTTTAGCGAAGCGCCTCCAAAAACGGAAAACCCTTTCGTCTAGCGGGTTTTTCATTTTGCGAGGCGTTCGTCTTGCGGGGCACCACTGTAACTAATAAATGAATTGATCTTAAGCATAAAATAGGCACAGCAACTAAATGATACAAGAAAGTGGAAATATTAGCCTTTACATCTTCTGGGAAGGTTAATTGTGAATATGTTGTAAATGCTGCTGGAATCAATGCCTGCTCAGCCTCCTCTCTCCTAGCTAGTAGCAGTTTGCCACAAGTGAGTGGTGGCCTTGGTCTAGATCAGAACTTTCCAAACTGTGTGTTGTGACATGTTAGTGTGTCGACTGCAGTGTGTAGGTGTGTCGCGCAAATGCTCCCCACTCCTCCCGTGGCCGGAAAGGGTTTAGTTTAACCTCCGCTTTGCTAGTAAAACTGAATTACTGTGACACAAAATGATGTGTGTCTAAAAAGTATGTCACCAACATGAAAAGTTTGGAAAGCTGTGGTCTAGATGATGGCAAATGCCTCCTTGGTGAAGAAAAAGATGCCAATTTACAGCTGCTGCAACACTCTTGGTTTCTTCGTTTTGTTTTTAAACTTCTCTGGATCCAATTTGTAGGCCACTTTTGACCAGGGTTTTCTGGATCCATTTCAATCTAGCTTTTAGTCGTGTTTTGGGTCTGAGTGCTTTGGTCACCCCAGTGGACAATTTCTTTCTTTACCTCTCAGTGGCTTTCGTGCTGTCTTTCATTTTCTTCTCAATCACCTGGATGTGTTGGAAGAAACTGTTTTGCTGCGATTCTGTTCTTACATCACAGTGAGATTTCAAGAGGTGGTGCTGGAGAATGAATGTTGAACTCAGTGGCAGCGACTGTCTGGAATTGTGAAGTGCGGTGTTAGCAATTGAGGAAATGGTTTGGCATTATAGGGTGAGATGTAAGCAATATGCTGGTGACACCCAACTCTCCTTCCTCATCAGATGTAGCACTGAGGACTCTATGCTTTCTGGAGTGACTAATGGACTGGATGAGGGCAAAACTCAATCCAGTTAAGACCTATGGTTGGAGCCCAGGAAAGTAGTGGCTCTATTTGTCCTGACTGGGGTTCTACCCCGTGAAAGAAAAGATTTGCAACTCAGGAGTGATCCTGAGCTAGTATGCCTCATGGATCAATCAATCAATCTCCTTTATTGGCATAGGAAAAGTGCATCGTATACATGGATCAGAACACAACACAGTTAACGAAACATAGTAGGAGATACTTTAGGATAAAACTGTCCAGACATTGTGAGGTACAAAAATGGCTCTTAGGACCTATGGTGATGTAATTTAATAGTGTCGCTCATAAATCTTGCCACATTCTCCACAACGTCATTAATACAATTGTTCAGCATATAAGACACCCTGGAAGAGTCAGTGCGATAAATCCCCTCCTTCAATAAGGGGACCAAGTACTTATCATATTTTTTTGCATAAAATGGGCCATAAAATAAAACATGTGTGATGGATTTGACCTGTTTTGTGCCACAAGGGCAGTATCTTTCACAGTATGGGATTTTCGAGAATCTACCTTGCAGAACTGCAGACAGTAAGAAGTTAAGCCTTGCGAGGGAAAGAGCTCTGCATAGGTGGGGATTGTAAAGCTGGTGTAAACATGGAGTGTCCTGGCCAAACAAGGGTGGAATTCCCAACCTCATGGATAAGGAAAGGTTATCAGGTAGCAAAAGGCTCTGATGAAGAAAGGGAAACCTGGTGGGCCTCTCCTTCAGGGAAATCACACATCTTGTATATTTTGCCATCAGAATTCATGTGGATGAAGTACAATCCCAATGATTCCCAGCACCAAACGTTTCTTACCTGGAGGAGAGGCTTGATGGAACTTTTGCCACTTGCCAATTCTTCTCCAAGGTGAAGCTTTTCTTCCATAAGGGAAAGAAGACTTCTGTGCAGGGCTAGCATCAGTTCGGACCCTTTCAAGCATTCCTTGGCATTCACATCTCCCATGAGGAATGCTTGAAGGACCTAAGTGATTTACAGGTGAGCATCAGGCCACTTGCCAGTTTCTACTTCTCGATGCTCCAATAGTGGCTGTAGGTAGGAGCAGTTTCACCAGCTTCATCAGTGTCCCATCGGTGTTGTTCTTAGGTAAGGACCTTTCTTTTGCATGCTCTGGCAACATCTTGTCTTGCACTCTTAAAGGAGTTACTGCACTCTTAAAGGAGCTACTGTTGACCATTTTGGGCCATTTGAATTTTCAGAGTCATCTGGGACCATATTCTAGAGCTTGTAAGACCAATTATTCCAGAGCTCCACTGGCTTCTAGATTCAAAGTGCTAATTGTAACCTGGGTCCAGGATATTTGAAGGCACACCTGTTCTCTTGTGACAAGGCCCTGTTACCAGTTCCATGGGGAAGATGGTCAAGTAACATGAATAAGGTGTTCCTGATGATGGAGCAGTTTCTCAGAGCAACCAAACAGATCTGCAATGTTCACTCCTTTAGAGTGCAAGGAAAAATATTCTTAGTCTGCCAGAATGTTTTTGTTCTTGCCTTTTTGTCATTGTTCTGTTGATTTTATTGTGCTGCATGTTGGTTTTATTTGTTTCATTATTTTATTGCTTATATTTATAATTTTGTCGTTTAACTTTTATTCAACATTGCTTTGAGAACCGCAGAGTTGAAACTTGGCCTGTAAATTTGCAGAAATAAGCAAGTGAATAAGGATCGTAGGTTCTACAAACTTGCCCAGAAAGGTATATTGCGTATATAGGCAGCAAGGAGTAATGCATTTTTCTTTTAAAGATTCATAAAAGATCTCATTTTTTGTTTTGCAGGAGGATGAAAATGAAGCAGAAGAAAATTCACCTCAAGAGTCAAACATGGAGCAGAAAAATTCAAAAAAATAGAAATTTATTTCCTCTTGGAAATACTTTCAAGTCGTGCCACAGTGATTAAAGTGTCCCATTGTAAAAATTACAGAATGTTTTCAATAAATGACACAGGAAAATAAAATATACATTGCACTGGGGAATTGTTTAATTGGGTCTTGGTGACATTTATGGTTATATGAAAACATGAATTTTCAGCACAAGGGAAAAAACTATTAAGTGTATAAAAGCTTTGGAGTTATGAGCGGAAGAGCAGAGTTCTCATTACTGTTAATTTTTGCTATGCAAAGTTGTTGAAATTCTTCACTGCATTATTTAATGTAACTCCTGAAAGGCCAAATATCCCTCAGCATTGATGCATGGCTTTGCTACTTAGGAATTTGAATAAGTATGTAATTACAAAACATACAGAAATATATGAACTAAAATTAATAAATAGGGAGGGCAACCAGTTTCTCTTGATTGTGAAAAAACTGGGCGAAATCTGTGTATCTTTTGATCCATTCCATATACTTGGCATTTTCATAGCATGAACCGGATTCTCCACTGTCAATTATCTGCTCTTACGTGGGGTGTTGCAGCATCCCCATTCTTCCTTTCATGATCTACCTAGCATTTATTTATCCCTTAGCTTAGAAAATGTTTCATTTGATCTATCCTTACTTTATATAAGGAAACCTGATCTGCAAAGCACTCTCTTTCGTGTGTAGCTTTGAGTTTTTTAGTAGGGCTGTAACTGAATGTTAACAAATTTTAATTGATTGTCAGATTTTTAGTTTACTTTAATCTATTGATTAAATTTGCATATTCATAAAACTCCCCCCCCTTTTTTTCTTTTTTGAAGTTTAATGATTGAACATGCATACATCTTCTCACTGTGGAGTGTGCTTTATGGTTCTATCATTCTTTGTTTCCTTTTAGCAACAAGTATGCTAATAAAACCTGTTAATCAAAAATCACACAAAGGTCCAACAAGGTACCACATTGTATTTTCATCCAGGGTCAGCCAGATAAATTCCCCTGTTTCTATGTGCTCCCAACTACTGGTGTTCACCTGATGTGATGTGTGTGACCCGGGGAGGGTGTGTAGCCAGAGTTATGGGAGGCAGATAGAGGTGCACAGAGGGCCACATTTATACCTTCCAGGCCCAAGATTCCCCATCTCCACTGTTTATTATATCTGTTTCTTTACTGTTTCGTTATTTAGCATGAGTTAGTATTAATTCAGTATATATTATTTGGACATGGCCCAGACCTTGATGAAATATGGTTTTAGGATTCCAGACATCAAGATGAAATTGATACGTAAATGTTGCTACTTATAATGCATCTGTTATATATACTTTTTAAAAAGTGAAATACATCACTTGTAGCAATATCTTTCACAAGCCCATTTGCATTTGTTTGCAAATTATTTGAAAAGACCAGTCATCCAAGAGAAAAGGGGCAATCTGAATTGTTTATTTTAACTTCTGTCTTTGTCCTGAGTCCCTGGTAAAATCCTATATTTATTCCTGTTACTTTAGTTCGCTCCTGCATCGGGTGGAAAGGGACTACCAGCTTGCATAAGTTTCATACTATGAAAAGTGAAGGTTGATTACAAATTGCCTCCATTTCACATTGACCTAAAGAAAACAATTTTTACATACCAATGACTGAGCAAGTTCTGTTACCTATCCAAATGGTTCTGGTGTGCCATCATTGCAGGCCATAAATATTTCCCCGTGGTGAATTCGGTGTGGGTTCTGCAGCGCTGTTCTCTGGGAAAAGCAGCAAAATGCTGAAGGCAACAGCATGAAAATGCATGCAACTACGGCATAATTCTGATTTGTTTTAGAACGATTAATTTCCTTGTTACAAAGCCAAGTATGAACAACCCTTTAAAACCACTGAACCATAAAAGCCATTTCCTTAAGGGTTTTAAATTTGGGAACAGACTCATGAAATTTATAGCTTTGATGAGAGATTCTTTGCCCGCAGTCAAAATGAGAACCAGATCATTGGTTTCTCAGCATGACACCTATGTGTTCTTGTGTGCAGTAGATATCATTAGGCTCATAATAACACAGCTATCACCACATAATGTCTGAAAAGGTTCATATTTGATACTTAGTTTAAAACTCCTATTTACACCTCCAGAATGCTAAACAGTTGGGGGATTTACTTTATTTTAAAGATGGCATATAGCAGCATCCTTATATAAAGTAAAATGCTATTTAGCTAAGAGTATAATAGGTTTAATGCTTAATCTAGGTTTTGCTCTGCTTTGTCTCATCACGGCCCTTTCACAAAATAAGCATGGTAAACATGCAGTGAATCAATGAAGAAGACAATTTAAATACAACCGCCCCCCCCAAAAAAAAACCACCCCATAGAGCAGTTCTTTCTGGCTGGGGCTCAATGTCAGTGGTATACATCACAGGCATATCATAATCATGGTTTCATATCATTTTAACTAAATGCATTGCCCTTGATGGATTGATGATGGACCTGCAAAGATAAAAGGTATTTATTTTTGCTCGCTTTCATATACATTTATGTAGTAGTTTTAATCTACTTGTATAAGGAGGGATAGGGACGCGGGTGGCACTGTGGTTTAAACCACAGAGCCTAGGACTTGCCAATCAGAAGGTTGGCGGTTCAGATCTCCGCACGGGGTGAGCTCCTGTTGCTCGGTCCCTGCTCCTGCCAACCTAGCAGTTTGAAAGCACGTGAGAGTGCAAGTAGATAAATGGGTACCACTCCAGTGGGAAGGTAAACGGCGTTTCCGTGCACTGCTCTGGTTCGCCAGAAGTGGCTTAGTCATGCTGGCCACATGACCCAGAAGCTTGGCCCTCGGCCAAAAAGGAGATGAGCACCGCAACCCCAGAGTTGGCCACGACTGGACCTAATGGTCAGGGGTCCCTTTACCTTTATAAGGAGGGATGGAGCTGGTCCAAAATGATCTTTAATGTAAGCTTGAGCTATCTCTCCTACTTGATTGGGAGTCTTACACTGTCTTTTCTCCAGCATTTTCTTGGGCACATCCAGATTGAGCTTGGCCTTCACTAGTATTACAAAAAGAGCAATAAATCCCAGTGCACAACAGACTATTGGAAGTGGGTGGTTGGCTGAAACAACTGCTGCCCACTTAACTACACTCAAGTTGTATTCTCAAGTCTAAGGGGCTGTGTCTACATAAAAGGAGCCTGCTGGATCAGGCGGATGGCCCGTTTAGTCCAACATCATGTTCTCAACAGTGGCCAACCAGATGCCTGGGGAAAACTCAAAAGCAGGACACACTCCCATCCTGTGGTTTTCAGTAGCTGCCATTCAGATGTATCCTACCTCCAACTATGGATGTAGAATATAGCCGTCAGAGCTTGAAAGCTTGCTGGTAGCCTTTATCTTCATGAATTTGTCTAATCCTCTTTCTAAGCCATTCAAGTTGGTGGCCATCACCACCTCCTGTGCCAGAAGAGTCAGCCCACTTTCTCTATGGCATGCATAATGTTATAAACTTCTATCACGCACATGAGGGCTGGGATTGCAATATTTCTAACACCATCTAATCCTGGGGTAGCTAAATAAGATGTGGCCCACGTGTTGTTGGACTCCAGTTCCCATCAGACCCAGCCAGGATGACCAATGGTCAGCAATGCAGGGAACTGTAGTCCAACAAGATTTGGAGATCATGGTGTCAGCTACTCCTGATCTGACCAGATGACACAGGACCCTGTCAACAATTTCAGCCGTACCATGTTCTATAGCTTATGATTGCTAATATCAATGACAGTTGTTGAGTAACTAAAATTCACCTATATGAATGATACACAATGAAAACCTAGTTAAGTAACTGCCATAAGTAACTTGCAGGATTTTAATTATTTCGTCTACCTATTACTGGGTTTTTTTAAAAAAAATCTATTCTTAGCCTCACAAAGCGGTGTAGATATAATCTAACTTCCTAGTAAAGAAACATGCTATCTTATGGGGGGGGGAGAGATGGTATTCATGTGGGCGCTGCTCATAACTGCTAGTAAATACTATAATTTAAAAAACTTTATATGCTATTTGTTATGCTATTCATTCTGATATTTAATGGCACTCCTAGGAGAGCTCCTCAAGCTGGCCACATCACAGGGGGGCTGAACTGAAGTATATCTGTCTCAAAAGAAAATTGGTATGCCTATTATTTTTAGACAGGAGGAACAAGAGAGTGCAGGGAAATAAATCAACTCAGGAGCCACTTCCATGAAATCCAGCGGCCTTCTACTCCAAAATCCTTTTCTACCACGCAAAAGGCACATCTTGAGACTTAGTTGCCCTGAACTGGTCTATTCTACAAACAAGCACACAGTTCATACTAGACATAGGAAATGAGGAACAAAACTTCCCTGATACAATCAGTGCTGAAATTTGCTCTAAGACTTTTATTCAAAATGGAATAGGAGCTGGATTCCCAGAGCTGGTTTTTTTTTTGTTCCATCTCCCTAGATCTACTCTGCCTAAAATCACTTAGCCAGCCAGGACCTGGGTTCTGACTCCATTACCCAAACCCCTGCTTTTCCTCCATTACCCTCGATTACTCCTTTAGACCCCTGTCATCCTTAGGGCTTTGCAACCCTTCTTTTGGCATAGCCACATCTTTACCTGCCCCACACCTGATGTCCTATCTTAATTTGAAGTGCAGGGCCATAGCTAGGGGGTGGTGAGGTGGCCCCCCTGCCAGGGGCGCAGGCAAGGGGGGAACATCCTTGATCCCAAATACTTCTGTAGCTGCTTAGCAGCCTGCAAAAGACACTGGGCATGCTTGAATCAAAGTGCCCTCATAGGTCTTTGAGGTTAAAAGTGGCACTGAAAATCAGTTTTGATGCTGGAACCAGCAGCCACAAATGGCAAATAAGGGCCTTTTATGCTATATTCCATCCACAAATCTCTCTCCCACATTCTATTAATGCATGAGACACATTTTAGTGCTTTGTTAGATGATCCAGATCATATAATTCTATAGGGCATTTTGTGTCTTGGAAAATCAGTCCATTTATATGCTTATTAAGAAGAAATGAGACACGTTTGAGATTGAGTTTTGCTTGCTTTTTCCCCCTTTTTAAAAATAAATTGCTCATATTAGTTCATGTCTCCGTATTTGCTACTTCTCAATGAGAATTTGGCCTGAGCGCAGATTCACTCTGACATTGTTTTAAGAGTACGAACTAAATGTGATAAAATGCCCACCCAAGTCCTGCCACTTAAATGCGCAGAGATACAAATGTAGTCTTTGCATCTCCAAGGACTGCTTCTGGTAATTACTCCCTCTTTTATTTTATTTTTATAATGCCATGTCTGCATTTAACATTAATCACAAGCAGGATTCACTGCGCAAATTGCTGACAGAGAAACTCTGCCTTGAGAATAATTTGTCTTCCTGCCTTCATCTGCGGAACAGCCATTTAGGGGGGAAAGTGAGAGAAAGGGGGAAATGTGCAAAAGCCGAGTAGAAAGAGGATTTTAAGAAAATGAAGGAAATTAAAAATGGCAAAACACCAAAAGTGACAGTTCTGAAAAGAGAATGAAATAGTATTACAGTAAGCATTTTAAATAAAAGCACAAAAACTAAGCAATTTTTTAAAGAAATCGTAATCCGTTTGTTAAAACATATAGTTCTACCTATGGTGGTAATTTTGACACCTATTTCAATATGAAAAGTACCTGAAATATAGAGTTATATCCAACACTTAGTTTCTTAACAGGATTGCCTCAGCTGAGATTTTGTACAGGGCCTCCTGTTTCTTCAGAAGTGTTGTGGTCCCTGCAAATTTGAGTCCGTAGCCATGTCTATAGTTTGCCCATCTGTTATTCCAGCCCAAAGGAGGAGGAGGTCAACATCCCCACAAAGTGACTTGCACAGAAGAAAATGCAGAATGATATGTTAACCCTACAGATACGGCTGTACTGCAACTCTCATCAGCCCTAGACAACATGACAATGTTTAGAGATGACTGTAGTTGTACTCCAGGAGCATCCGGGGGTGGCAGCAAAGTTCCCACACTCCTATATTAGACTCTGCAGAAAGGTATCCACTACTATGAGAAAGCCACCCTGAATTGCATAAGCCCATTTACTCTCTTAGAGAAAGGTGTTGCCAAAGACAGAAGTTGCAAAGCCCCATTTGTAAGGTTCTACTGTAGGGGCGAATGTTAATTCATTTGGAAGTGAGTTCCAGGACTGTGAGACCCATCAGGCAGATTTCAAGATTTTAAATCACATGGGAACAGCAAGCTCTCCAGACTTGCATACACCCCGTTGCAATATGTGGAACATGGTGGGCCAGGTGATGGGGATCTACTATTTGTAGATTGCCCATCATGTCAACATGATGCCAAGGTGGTATTGAAGAGTGCACAAAATATGACTGGTAAAATGTAACAGTTATTACAAACGACTGATTAGCAGCAATTCCTCTCACTTTCCCGACTGGCATCCCTGCAGTGCTTTCACAAGACCATGTGTGGTCGCCAACAACAGACAGAGCTCATCCAGGTATGTTTTCCTCTCTCACTTGTTTCCGATGTAAATGACTTAAGAGCTTGATCCTCTACAGTGGGAGAAGTTCCCAGCCTCTTCCAGAGCCGACTTCCTTTGATCCTGGGACTCCTTTGATTTGATTTAAGGTAGCACCATCGACAGATCTTGCATCATTTCAACCCAAATGATAAAGAGTGTGGTGGAGCAACTCCTCTATGAGGAAAGATTGCAGCATTTGGGAACGTCTTAGTTTAGAGGTGCATTACATGGAGTAGATAGGAGAAAAGTTTTTCTTCCTCATCATAACACTAGAATTCATGCACATCCCAAGAAGCTGAATGTTGGGGGATTCCAACCATATAAAAGAAAGTACTTCTTCTTAACATAGTTAAACAATGGCATTCACTCCCACAAGAGGCTGTGATGGGTACCAAGTTGGGCAGCTTTAAAAGAGCATTAGACTAATTCATGGAGGATAAGGCTCTTAATGGCTACTAGCTATGACATCTATTCTCTGCATCCATGGTTGGAGACAGTAATGGTCCTGGAAATGGCAGGAGGGGAGAGTGCTTTTGTGCTCGAGTCCTGCTTGGGAGTTTCCCACAGGCATCTGGCTGGCCACAGTGAGTACAGTGGTACCTCGGGTTACATACGCTTCAGGTTACAGACTCCACTAACCCAGAAATAGTACCTCGGGTTAAGAACTTTGCTTCAGGATGAGAACAGAAATCGTGCTCCGGCGTCGCGGCAGCAGCAGGAGGCCCCATTAGCTAAAGTGGTGCTTCAGGTTAAGAACGGACCTCCGGAACGTATTAAGTACTTAACCCGAGGTACCACTGTACAGGATGCTGGACTGATCACATGAAAGCAAATGCCCAAATGGTGCTCTAGTCACATCTTTACAAGGAGGCATCTTTACAAGGAGGCAGCTGAAGAGATGTTTTCAACTTGCACTCCCTGACAAGCACCTGTGGCCAAATCCCTTCCTCTGTGTCTGCACTGAAATCACTTTATTCCTAGAGAATCATAGTAGGCAGGTATCACGGTCTGGCATGTCACCTTGATAGGAACTTGGCTTGCAGCAGCACACCACATTTGCCTAAGTGCCCGGTGATGTCTGGATAAAGTCCTGTCCTCCTGTTCGTATTTGTGTGAGGGGCTGAGGAAATTCTCCTTTCAGTTGGCTTGGCTGTAAGCTTTTCACTAGATTAACAGCCACATCGGAGCAGCTCAGCAACTCCCAAATATCAGAGTAACAATTAGAAATGTCACTGCACTTCATGCTTATTAGTCCTAAAAATTAAACGGTTAACTTAGTGTGTTTCAGGGAGGAGGGAAAGGCTGACAATGGAGAGTTGCCTGGATACCTTAATTAGCACTTTTAGATTGCCATGCATTGCTGCCCACCTAGATGGGCCTTGCAGGAGAGGCGTGATAGACTGGGGCTTTCTGAAGATCTCGATTTTAAAATTTATTTTCTCATCATGAACGCAAAGCCATCAGAAAGACAAATTAATTTAGCTTCAGTGACTTGCGGTTCCCTTATGAGCTGCATCCCTGTTGTTGCTTTCCCTTTTCTCCCCGTCCCCCTAACAGCATCCCTTTATCTACACTACAGAAAAACGGAGCTGACCTTTATCTGTTTCTGGTACAACCACTTCTAATTTTAGCAAAGCTCTTCATTTGAGAGCTTTATCTCCTGACACTTCCAATCCAGGCTCATCAGAATGCATGTCCAGCTATTTCCCAAATGGTATTTATCAATTAATTAACACTTATAGATTTAATGACTTCTTGTACTAAACTGTTAAAGGGCAAGAGACCTATAAATTTCCAAACAGTCTATGTGAAACATATATAAATATTGATATATGCACACTTTTGAGGAGGGAGGGGCTGGGTTAAGTTGGTTACTAAGCAGCTGATATGTGATATATTCAGTTACATACATAAGGTAAGGAACAGCTTAGTATCTTCGCCTGCACACAAGCCATTTTCTTTTACCACTATTGGCAACCCTCTTTGTAATTGGCAAAGAGCAAAAACATTAGATAAAGTAGTCCTTGCTTTCTTTTGCTAAAATCCCCTTGTTAGAAAGCTAGTTGTCACCAGTAAATAAAAGTACTGGGAAGAGTTTTTAACACACACACACACACACACACACACACACACACACACACCAACAACAGGGAAGATATGCATGGAGTTCTGTGGCATCTTAATGGCTGCAGACCATAGCTCTTTTTCCGTGTTGCAGGGGACTTGGTAGTGAGGCTCCTGTGTCATTTCAAAGTGGTGCTATGTTGTTGCTTTTTGAGAGGCTTGTATTACGAAATAATAATAGCAATAAATTTACAAGCCTCTGTTTTCTCACCTTGCAAGAGCCTATATTGCAAGGATGGGAAACATTTGGCCCTCCAGATGTGTTTGGGCTCTACCAGCCTCAGGCAGCATAGCCCAATGGTCAGAGATTATGGCACGTGCATTCCTGCAACATCTGGATAACCCCAGGTTCCCCACCCCCACTGTATACTTCTCTTTCAGCCACTTGTTATTATGTGAAAGGGCTTATATTACACAATGCCAGGATATCTTCCTTGCTTATTGCCAGGAATTATATGAAATTCTGCATTTCCTCCACTCAGGTCTACATAAGCATCTTTTTAACTTAAAATTAAGGTCCTCAAAGGTTGCTGCTCTGAAAAGAAGTGATTGTAAAGTTTGAAAAGTGTGTGCCTGTATGCTTTCGTAAACCATATGCAACGATTCACACTTCACAAATTTGGCAACCATTTTTGTCAACAGCGTTGCTAACCCCTGTTGGGAGATGATATATACCCAGCTGTCATTAGCAGGACTCGAAACCCCTTTGGCAAAATGGAAATATTTCCTTATGGAGCACTCAATATGCTGGCCCCACGCCAGTGACCCCACTCTGCCTTAAAATGCAATACCTGTTGGGCTCTTGGTCTCCAAACTTCCTGAGCAATCGCTGTAAACAGAAAAAAGAATGTTCTGCTGGCAGCTGAGTCTGTCACTTCTGTCTAGAGCTTGTGGTACCTGCCTTCTCTCTCTCTCTTTTCATAAAAAAAAAATTCACAATACAGTAAAATTATAACTACAAATCACATAAGTAGAATACAGAGTCCTCTCCTAAAAGTAATTCTTAGCCCTTAACACCTGCAGAGGACAGTAATTGCTACCAGCTCTCACCTGAGATCTTTCCTTTCTCTCCCAGAAGCCTTTGCTTCTCCCTCTTTCCCCTATCTCAGTTTCCTTGAAGAAATTGCAGCATGGCTTGCAGCTGTACAAAAGCCAAGTGGGTGAATTTCTCTAAAATGAGATTTTTCACTGCCTCTGTCTGCATGATTCTTTGGTAAGGAAACAAGGTCATTCCTTTTCTTATTCTTTATTTTACTGGTGGGAGCTTGTTTGCTGCAACTCTGAGTAAAATCTTCACTTATTTGTAAAGCTAGGTGCATGCGATACATTGTAGCCTAAGCATTTTCATGGGGAATGTTTATTTAAAGGTGGATGAGGGTGGGTGGAAATCCAATGGCTGTGAGAGAGTACGAATATTCCTTCCAAAGCTTTCTCTCCAACATGCACCACTCTGGACCGCAGGTAGGGTAGTTAGTTAGATTGTTTCCTCATATAAACCTCCATCTCCACCAAAAACTAGTGTATTAGGAAGGAAGGTTGTAGCCCAGTCCAGTGCCTTTTGCAAAGAGTTTGTTGGTTTTTTACTTCCAGGAAAATGTTTACGCACACCCCTCCCTACAAGCATTCAGAAACTCCGGGAGCGTAGGAAGCTGCCTTCTGGAGAACAGGCCCATTGGTCCATCTGGCTCAGTGCAGCCTACACTGACTGGCAGGGGCTTTCCAGAGTTTCCAACAGGGCCTTGGTCCAGGCCTACCTGGAGACACCAGGAACTGAATGTGCAAAGGTTACAGCCCCACCTGAAAAGTGGTACAGTCCACTTGGCTTGCCTACCTCAATCTGCGTAAATCAGGCCTCCGTAAAGTTAATGCTCCTGATTTGCTTCTTTTTATAAGGGAAAATATGGGCCGAGTGGAACGAAAATGCCATCAGCCTCATTTGTGAATTAACAAAATGCCATATAGGGCTATGAGGGTTAATATATGCATTTTCCTTGGTGGAATGGGAGAGCCTACACTTTATTTGGTTACAGTAACATGTTTGGTGTTTCCCCTCAGGCTTCAGGGTCACACCCAGGGCTTTTTCCCCCCTCAGCCAGAACTTGCTGGCACCTCAGGTGGGCGCCATTGGCATTCTGAGAGATCAGGGGAGGTGTTCATGGTTAGTTCTGACACCTCTTTTTCTAGAAAAGAAAGCACTGGTCACATCATATACTTAAAGCACCTGCCACCTCAAAGAATCCCAGGAAATGTAGTTTACCCTTCAAGAAAGCTATAACCCTCAGCTTCCTTAACAAGTTATATTTCCCAGAATTCTTTGTGGAGGGAGGTGTGCTCTTTTCAGTGTCGTGTGTACACAGCCAGAGGCACACAGCCTCACAAATAAAAAACACACATCATGCAACTTGCGTGTGTAAAACGGTAAAGGCAGCTGCAGAAGGTGTTTTCTGTGGCAACTCTCACTTTGCAGCCTCTCAGACTCTGTCAGCAGAGTCAGGTAAACTGCAATGAAGTGGACTGCCTTGGCAACATATGCAGAGCTCCTGAGGGGGGGGGAGCTGACACTTCCCTGCCACCTTTCGATGGCTAGCTTATCTTTGGAGTGGTATTGATTACCTCATGAGGAGGAAGGCTCCATATCCTTACCCTTGTGTCCAGAGCAAGGTGATTTATGCCAGGCCGGGTAATAGAAGTGGCTGTGAGGGAAAAGAGAGGCCACAAATGAGATAACTTACAACTGGCAACTTTATTTATTTATTTTAAAAAAGAACGGCCGGCACGGCAGAGCACTCATCAAGGAGTGACCTGCTCTGGTGTGGCAAAGCACCAGGCCCCATTCCAGTGACGAATTATTACACGGCTATCTTGTTTTGCCTTTGTAAATTATGCCGTGTCTGTGCCTCGTAAGCTGGCAGATTTATTGCCACGCCTCAAGTGTATCGCCAAGGCAGAGCAGTTCTGAGGAATTGTGGGGGTCATGTGTCTTTCCGCTGGCTTTAGCCAGCAAAGCGCCTCTTTAATCTCAATGAGGAAGGACATTGGCGTCCTTGTGGGTGGGTGGGTGGGGGGTGGAGGCGGCAGAGGATTCAAACTTTATTTTCAATATTTAAATTAAATTGTGCCATCCATTTCCCTTGCTTCCAGATCTAAATGCAAGTCATTATGCCTGGGAAAATTACAGCTGCATTCCTGGAAGTTGGAGGCATGCCAACGAGAGGTGCACCCTTGGTTGCTAAAGGCTGTACAATCTGTCAGGCAAGTAATTGGCTGAGAGAAAGTCTCTGATCAGGATGTTGCGCTGGTGTGACTGGGCTCTGATGTGCGCTTGCCGCTTCCTGCCCTACCATACATACAAAGTGCTCAAATTACAGGGTTGCCAGAGGGGAGTCCCTTTTATGTTTGCTAGGGTCCCTTTAGCTATTGCAAGGGACCTGACTTCAAGGCTAAAAATCCAGGGGAGTCAGAAGCTGGAGCTTGCAACTTTCATTTGAGGAGGCCCCTACCTTTCTTCCCATAATTCAAGCACTGTGCATGCATGTTAGTGGTAATGCACCACTGCAAAGCTCAAGTGAGAGGCATTTGGTGATGGAATTTCATTGTGGGTGCAATGAGACATCCATTTAAATGCATGATTGAATGACGCAGCTACTCCAGATGACGGATCACACAATTCAGCTGTGACTTGAGTGGCCATATACATATCACCCAAGAAAGGGAAGAAATGTGTCACAGAGAACAGGTAACAGGTTTGCAAGTTTACTTGTGCTAAGTTTTATGTACAGATGCAAATTTAGAAAGAATTACTGTACAGTGGTATCTCGGGTTGCATACGCTTCAGGTTACATACGCTTCAGGTTACAGACTCCACTAACCCAGAAATAGTGCCTCAGGTTAAGAACTTTGCTTCAGGATGAGAACAGAAATTGTGTGGTGGCGGCGCAGCAGCAGCGGGAGGCCCCATTAGCTAAAGTGGTGCTTCAGGTTAAGAACAGTTTCGGGTTAAGAACGGACCTCTGGAACGAATTAAGTATGTAACCAGAGGTACCACTGTGTGTAGAAATACAACACATCTCACCATACTGGGGAAGATTGTGAACAAGTTGTTACTGCCCTATACCTGGAGGTCTCAGGGCAGTTCACAGAACAAAATCAAAATATAAAACCACCAAATATATAATAAAAATAAAAACAACAACACAATAAAAGAACCCCATTTTAAAAGGGCATAGGATGTCAATCAAATCAACCAAAGGCCTGGTTAAAAAGGAACATTTTTGCCTGGTGCCTAAAGGTGTATAATGAAGGCACCAGGTGAACTTTCCTAGGGAGAGCATTCCACAGATGGGGAGCCACTGCAGAAAAAGGTTCATTCTCGTGTGGGCATCCTCTGTATCTCTTGAGGAGGGGAAACACGAAGAAGGGCCTCAGAAGATGATCCCAGGCTCTGGGTAGGTTCATATGGATAGAGGTGGTCCTTGAGGTATTGTGGTCCTGAGCCATTTAAGGCTTTATAGGTAAAAAGCAGCACTTTGAATTGGGCCCAGAAACTATTTGGTAGCCAGTGCAGTTGGACCAGGATCGGTATAATATGCTCAAACCGTCTTACTCCAGTGAGTAACCTGGCCGCTGAATTCTGCACTACCAGGCAATCTCCCACCCATCTAGTCTAGGGAACCACCCACTAACACTGCCTACTCAGATTACTGTCCAGGTACCTACATCTCTGCACTACTTATGATCTTGCTAATTATCTTAAAACCAGACTTGAACAAGACAACCCTTTTAAATAGAGGAACATAGGAAGCTGCCTTTCAGTGAGTCAGACGGTTGGTCCATCAAAGTCAATTTTGTCTACACTGGTTGGCGGTGGTTTGCCAGGATTTCAGGCAGGACTGTTGGCCAGCCCTACTTGGAGATGCCAAGGATTGAATCTGGGACTTTTTTCATGCAAAAAGTAGGTGCTCTACTACTGAACTACTGCCCTTTGTCATCACCTTCAAATAGATGGCTGTCTTCTGTAAATGAGAATATCACATGGCCATTCTTATTCTACCGCCACTGTCAGAGGCAGTATGTCTCTGAATTACCCAGAGTGAGCAGGGTATAAATAAAATAATAACAACTACTACTACTATTACTACTACTATACCAGTTGATGGGAATCACAAGTGGGACGAGGGCTTTTTCCTCTTGTCAGCTTCCCATGTTCATATAGTTGGGGACAGGATACTCTATTGGAGGGGACCCTTGGCCTGAGCCAACAGCTTCTTCTTATGTTCTTAGTTGTGCAGATCGTCCAGGTCTAAGTCCAACGTCCTATGTGCTCAGCATTTAATTTTGTGGCAAGGCTTGCTCCAGCTACTGTTTTCAGTTCCAGGCCTTAACACTGGGGACCAATGAAAGTGCCCTTGAGCAGGTACATTTCTCCCCTTAAATATGGAGTAGTTGAGTGATGAGTGGGTCTGTGACCCTCCAAGATGTTGTAGGACTCCAGCATCCATCAGCCACAGTCAACAACGAATGTTGGGGTGGTTGTAGAGCAGGCATCCCCAACCTTTGGCCCTCCAGATGTTTTGGACTACAATTCCCATCATCCCTGACCACTGGTTCTGTTAGCTAGGGATCATGGGAGTTGTAGGCCAAAACATCTGGAGGGACAAAGGTTGAGGATGCCTGTTGTAGAGCAACAACCCCTAGAGGACCACACGTTCCCCATCCCTCTGATATGGTGATAGGGGTTGGGAGAAAAGGGTTTACACACTGGAAGGTGCTGTGACCTCCCAACAGATTTAACCCTCTGCATGTCTTTTTCTAGAAATCACACACTGCCCATATTGGGTTGTGGTTGCAGCTTGTACTTATAAATCATATATGGAAACATTCTGTCCTGTCCTGTGCTTTTTAATAGGGTGGTATTTAAGGAAGATAACATACTTTGCAATGCCCTCTCCTTGTATTTCCTGTACTATCAGCAAATTATATTGGGCCCTTCCACAGATACAATTCTAAAGAATATCACAATTAATTCTATTTGGCACAGCAGCAGCAACCCCCCAAAATGGCTTATTTTGCAGTTATTTATGTTTGCTAACTATGTGCATATTGGGGGGGGGGGAGGCACAACAATTTGTGTATACTTCGCAGAGAATAAAGAGCATTTCCATATTGTCAGCTAATTTACAAAGAAATATTTACAGAGTGAAATTTTAGCAGCTATCAAAGGACAAACAAGAGAGTGATTCCGTTGTGCGAAAGGCCACCGGTTTCAATTTTCTCTCGGCAGAAACTGATTTATTCAGTATTCGTTGATTCAATTTATTTATAATTACACCACACTGAATAAATCAAACATAGCTGAAAAGCAGTTTATCTCCGTGTACTAATTACGCATACAGAGGCAAAGAGATGCTGGAAGATTAAAGGGAGAACGTACTGGCGTGCATTAATGATTGTGGGTGTCTCTTTTATTACCCTGCACTGCATTATATAATAGAATAATAGGGTCACTGCCATGATAGAGGAGGGCAAGCAGTACTTAAACTGTTCCTAAAATGATTGAAAGAGAAATGAAACACTGTAATAGTTAAAAGGCAAAGAACTGAAACAATAAACACACAGAGTGTTATCTGACACTCCTTGTTTTTCCCCCTACTGTTGCTCAAGAGCACTCATATAGGGCCCCATTTAAGAAATTAAGTTATCAGAGAGAGAGATTATATTTTTAAAAACTTGCCTATTTCAATTTGTTTAGGCAGTTGGAGAAACAGCAGGCCTTTCTTTTGTGTTAAGATTTCGCACTTTTCATAAAGACTTATCTTAGGTTTCTGAGGCAATTGTTTTGACATTAGACATTTCTTTATTATGCGGAGCACTGAACAGGCGTCCATAGCCATGTGATAAAATTCACTGGAGAGTCTTTGTGGTTCTATCAAGTGCTACCAAAACATTTTGATTTCCACGTTGCCACTATTTATCTCGGTAGGGAAAGTTCTTATTTTGAAAATCCCCCAAGGAACTTGCCCTTGTATGTGCTAATTACTGTTACCATTTCCGTGAAGCTTATCTTAACTGAAGTCTAAAGTTTTCCAGAACAAAAAATGAGACTATAAAGGAACGCACAAAAGGGAAATAAATGGGAGGGAGACGAGTGGGGGGAGACACATATGGAGAGAGAATTTGAAAATTGCACAGCACACTTTTATTAGGCTGCCACTCTGTGCACATTTGCAGAATGGTATGCAGCGGAGAAAGGAGGAGCAGCTATGATGGGTTAAGAAAAGCACAGAATGCCGAAGCAGGATCTACCACACAGAAGCCATTTCCTTCCTAAAGGCATATAAATCAGGCCATAGTTAATTTCTGTAGGTTATTTTTCTGTACTATCAGGGGTGCCAACTTGAATAAAATATTGGGAGAGGGGGCAGGTAAGCTCTGTTATATACTGAAGTTCTCACCCTGGGCCAGCAGGGGGATACTGTAGATAGTTATGCAAATGAAGGATCGAAAGTGACGTTCAGTGATTGGATAGTTTTAGAAAGTTGTTACAGTAAAGTGGTACTGGAGCTCTATATAAGCAGGCTGACTGAGCCCTTCAGTTCAGTTCTGTCCTGGCCTGTGAATAAACAAGAGCTGTTTGAAGAATTGCTGGGTCGTCTGATATGTTCACCCACAACTTAAGAAGCCCCACCCTGCATAATCAACCACAAGATACATAAACATACGCACCCCACTTGAACGGCAAAGTTCATCAATTTTGGGCAGGGCAGGCACCCTCAAATAATTTACTGGGGTGGAGGGGAGAGTTGGCTCCTATGTGTACTAATTACACGAAGGTTGGTGACCAACCCATCTTTCATAGGACAAACCTGAACACGTGTTAGGCATAAGAAAAGTTGGTCAGAAATAGATTTCATCACCTGCCTCAGTGCACAGTCTCCTGAGCACGAGGCGTATCTAAGGTCCCTTGCACCTTTGGCAATGAGCTGTATCGGTGCCCCCTCCTGGACAGGAGAAATGCCCCTCCTTGTAACTGCTCTCTACCTCTCTACCCCCTTCTGTTCCTTCCTGCAGAAGCAGCAGCTTTTCCTGGTAGAGATCCTGGTGGATTTCTTCTGCCAAAGCAGGTACTGGTGTGCTGAGCCAAGGGTGGGGTGTGTGTGGGATCCAGGTGTCACAGGAGGACTTCCAATGCCTGACAGGTGATTTTTGTATGCTCCCATTTCTCCAACCCATAGGTACACCTTTTCCAGAGCTTCCAGAGCTCCTGAGCTTTGTGTAGATCCTGGGCTCAAACTATTCAAGACTGTGGTGAACTGGAGCACATAAAACATTGACTGGATTCCCTTAGCACTGAATTTCCCACACATGGGGCTCCAGTTACAACTCCCATTATCCCTAGCTAGCAGGAGCAGTGGTCAGGGGTGATGGGGCATGCATACAGCTGTAAAGGGCCACCACAAAACATGTTCCCATCTGAGGCAGAGCAGTAGATAACACCACCCTCACCCCTTCATGTCAAACTACAAAGCACTCCTGGTTGGTCGAGTTATTTTGCCACTTTAGGCAGAACATCTCACAGGTACCTTTCCCTGGCAGTAAACATGCAGTGACAGATGTCTAGTAATTTGCTGCCCTTTCATTACATCCCAAATGAGCTGCCTAAGGAAGCTGACTCACTGTGCCGAATGATAGGGCTGGCCCTGCGATGAGTGTGTTATATTTATAAACCTCAATTTCATAAAAGGATATCAAGGCTGTATACAACATACCAGATTGTAATAAAATCTGTTATATGAGGTTTATATGTGCAAAAGTACAAAAACTGGTTTTTTTTCATTTTA
The DNA here is from genome assembly GCF_964106915.1 of Podarcis gaigeae. Lineage (NCBI taxonomy): Eukaryota > Metazoa > Chordata > Lepidosauria > Squamata > Lacertidae > Podarcis > Podarcis gaigeae. The sequence continues at coordinate 31,042,885 of NC_139688.1, forward strand.
GGAATGCCTGCTTATATACTGTGTAGTGGCCCAAGCAAATATATGGGGAAGAATTCAATGCAGTGCTTGCATGATGGAGCTATCTCCGCTTGCCTCTTGGTTCTTACCTGTGCCAATGTTTCAATGGCAAAAAACTGGTGTGAGGGTGGGGAGAGAACTGCTGACATAGAGAAAATGGAGAAACAGGGTGTGGCATAGAATAATGAAGTACAATATTTCACACACCCAATATTTTTTAGGAGGGGCATAAAAATAAAACAATTTGCTATGGAACATTGTAAGAAATTTATCCACTGCTGCAAGGTTTAAAAATGAATAGTCTGTTACCAGAAAATAAGAGCTAAAAATCGTAAGAGCTAAAAATCGTACAATAGTGTATCTGTTCAGGTAGACAGAACGTAATATCGATGAAACAATTGACTTTATAATACCTGCTTGTATAAAGTGTATGGTGAATGGAGACAAGACGATTGGTTATTTATAGGAATGTTTATGATATTCTATTATTATTATTATTATTATTATTATTATTATTATTAAAAAAACACACCCAAAATCAAAACTGGACATGCCCAGGCCCCGAAGCACGCCTAAGACAGCTTGGCATACTTTTGAACTAAAACACTTAAAGTAATATTTTAAGACGTAAAGGAGTGCACAATTCTAATTAACTTACAGGTGCTTATTTTGGTTGCCTTATTTGGTGCCTATACCCAATTGTGTCACCTCTAAATGTAATGCATAAAGAGGTCTTCTCTTCTAAGTTAATTTGTTTTTGTGAGCTGTATCCCAGTGAAACATTTTAAAGTAATTGTTTTTATGTTGTATAATATGACCCAAATATTGTATTTTTGTCAGCATGTCTAATAGGTTGCTCAATAACCTTGTCCTCTACAGGTCACTGGATCCATTCATGTTCAATGATATATCGTATGAGTGTTCATGGGTAGTTTGATACATCTTCTAATATAAGGTGAGTAGAAATAGCACAAGTTTTATTTTTTGACCTTCTAGAAGTATGTCCCCAGCAGAAATGAACTGCGCTTTTTAAGATTGTGTTTCAAAGAGGTATTGGAAGCAGGAATTGTTCCAAATTAAGCTTCTAAAAGTTGGGGAGTCATTTTCTGTGATTAGCATTAAAGAGCTGATTAAGGAAAAATTTTGCTGTAAAGATTAATCATTTCAAAAGATGAAAGGTCAAATGTAATGGGCTTCCTTTGTTTTTTGGGGGAAAAGCGAGACTTATTGAGTCCTGTATTAGTCTATGCATCTTTTAATAACCTCTTCCTTGCCCTCCATACAAGGCTTTTAAACTAAATTGGTCTGCCAGGACCTTTTGCTAAGGATAGCCTCTGCAGAAGAAATTAAAATATTTGATCTCTCTAACAAGTGAATCATAATGATCATGACTTTTTAAAACTTGGGAATGGGTAACTTTATGAGGATGCAAGAATCTCAGTTTGCTTAAAAAACATTATATAATAACCTTAACTTTGAAAGTTTATGAAAGCTTAAAGTAGACTTGAAACTGATCGTTGTCTGCAAATCTCCCTGAACCCACCCCCCAACCATGAAAACACTCACTCACTCTATTGGCTGAACAGTTATACAAGGGTTTCCAACATGACACCTGTGAGCACCAGTGTGTCTGCAGTACCTCTTATGGTGCTCAGAAAAGGTCTCAATAAATAGCCCCTCAAAAATCCACAATGCATAGGAGATTTTGCTCATCCTGGTCAGTTTTTGTTTGCACTGGTCCGGCCTCTCCTATATGGATTGTGGCCCCTAATATATTCCCATACTTCACTGGACACCAGGACTAGACACACATTCTCTCTCTTTTCTGAAAAAGGTGCAAAGTTTGTCTCTCTGTGAGTGAGCATGGCAGTGGCTGATGTAGGGTGGCATTGATGTTGCACTGATGGGGGCCAATTACTGAGAAACTGGGGAATTTGGGCTTGGGCTTGGGAGAAGCGAATGATTTAGGACCCCTTTGCAATCCTGATGACATCGCTAGGAGAGTGAAGGCATTTCCCAATTTGGAATTGGGTTGGGGGGGGCGGAGAAAAAAGAAATTGTCTAGCTGTTTTGGAAAATTTGAACACAATTCCTCACTGAACTGAGAAGAGTTAGTCCACCACTAATTTCAATAACTGCTGTAAAGTACTTCAGAAGATTGTGAAGGGTCCAAAATACAGGTGATGGAGGAGCACATCTAGGAAACAGTTTATTTATTTTTATATGCATTGATCAGTTAGCTAAGCAAAACCTCTTACTTGGGATAAGGCATTTCTAGCCCCATAACTTCCACACTGCCCATGTAAGATGTATTCATTTACACCTTGCTGCAATTTCTTTGCTGTTACCTCTGCCATCCTTGCTGAGCCACAATAGTCCAGCAAAGAATTCTGGGTTAAGCTTGGCAGTGAAATTCTGGGTGCTTTCATCTGAAGCACAGTGGTTGTGTGCTTGTGTATTAATCAGGTTAAAACTGCTGAGTGTCCTTTGGTCAAGGTGGTCTGTGTACACTGTTGTGTATAAAGTGGAACACTAGAGTTTTAAATGACACAAGCACACAAATCAAACATTTGCTAAATTCTCTTTTGAAAAAAGAAATAAATCTCTTAGTAAATTGCACATTGATGTAATTCCACTTCTGATTTCTTCAACACACACATAATTGCATGATTGTTAACCTGACACCTTTTTATCTCTTCTTCCTCCTTGATCCCACCCCCCACTTAATTCAAAAGACAATTGTGGTTGCCCACCCACTGAATCTCATCACCCATTGCTGTGTTTAGCTCAAACTCTGCGGTAGGCAGTCTTAGCTTATGGAATCATTTTAATAATGCTCAGATTTCCACTTCATGCCTTTATGCACGACTGAGGATATTTTATTTTTTTTAAAGCCGAAATAAATTATGTGCCTTCATTAAGGCCCAGCAGGATCTATCTTGCAAAATTATGTTTTTATGCAAGAATTAAGATTAGGGGAACTGTTAGGTCAGTGTAATCAACCTACAAGATTTACTTTTTCATGGAAGATCTATCATCTGTTGATAAGGCATTCAAAGTATGCTATTTCTCAGGGATTGTAATATGCTAGCATTTACACAAATGAGCCAAGTTGGTAAATCACGGGAAATAGGATTCCTCTTTAAAAAATTGCACAGCATCAGGAAATGGAGGAGATGGAGAGGGTCACTTCTAATTTCTACAGCAAGAGAATCACACCACGGGTTGGAAACTTTCTCCTTTCAGATTGGAACAGATGAATTTGTCAGTTTCCATTTCTCAATTTTCCAATCTTAAATTTAGTTCAGCACATTTCTCCCTCAGTCTGTGAGGTTTTTTTTAAAGTTCTCAGAAGAATTGGTCAGGCTTTTAGCGTGCCTGTCTGCTTTAATATATGTTTTCCTATGCAGCGTTGCCAAAAATCACCTAACATAATGCATATTTAAAATACATTTCCATGAGCACTTGCATTTTTAGCACATCTTATTCTAATATATGCATTTATGTACACATTTTTGGTAGAAGGACTACATCACAAAATTAACAGAAGTGTGAAATTGAAAGGATAGTTGCGTTTTCTTACAGAAAGTCCAAATTCGCAAAATGTGAATTGAACTGAATTTCTCCCCCATCTCTGTTTATCAAAGCTTGAGGCCAGTTCATGCATGCACTACAGTTGATAGTGCAGTACTTGAAGGCTCAGAGAATTGCCTCCACACAAACATATGTGTGTTGCGGCTTTGGATGAAAACCATGAGTCATGATGGCATGAAAGGGAAAGATGGGATTGTCACTGGCATTATTATTAGGCAGAATGAGGCAGCTTCCTCTGGTTTGGGTGTTGAGAAAAGGTAGCAAATTGCTGATTTTTATTATTATTGTACATTTCCTGCAAAGAAGGAGTGGGGGCGCTTGTAGGATCTTCTGTCTCAGATGCCAAAATAAGACAGTTTTGGATACTCTGCACCTTGACCTTTTCTGGGGGTGGCGGGGGAGAGGTATTTGCTTCTCCTTCTTCAGAAGCAAAATGTATTGGGTCTTGTTGGTGTTGATCCTCCTTTGGGGCGGCATTTAAAGCACTAAATGTGTGCTTGTTGCTTACTGTGGAATGGCGGGTGAGAGATCAGCCTTTTGCAATTGGTTTTACAGCAGTAAAAATAAAACACTGTTAAAAAATAAACAAATATATGCACATTTTCCCTTTCTCTCACTTCTCCCATTCTTCATTTCTCTCTCCTCTGGCAACTCTGAGATCATTGGATAGGAGAATGGTTTTAATTGCAATTGTTTTTAGAACGTTTTCACTGTTTCAGAATGTTTTTTGTTTTGCTTTTGTTTTTAAATTGTGTACCTGTTTTCTGCTCCGGGACTCCTTACCCATAAATTATCCATATCCATTAATGAAATTATCCTTATCCATAAATGCCATGGATAATTGAATAATTTGGGGTGAAGAGTTGTGTCATTGGTCATTCATGATAGTCACAGACACCGATTAATGGTTGCTGGTGACACTTAAGTCGCCATCCACTTGCAGTCATGAATACATTGTGTGCATGTGGTAGGCAAATAGCACTTTCCTCAATCATTTAACACAACAAGGGATGTGAAGCTGCAGTTTCCTAACTGGGGAAATCTGCATAGCCAGGAGATCAACTGCATATGAGAATTGCAGTGCAGTACCATAGCAAAAATGAACAGTCTGGGAAATGCCTCTTTTAATTCTTGGGTTGACCGTGTAAGGAAGGTTGCTAAGACGCTCATTTCACAGTTGGAGAACTGAGAACACTTTAACATAGCACTTCCAGCAGTGCCAAACTGGAAATGGAGGAGAAAGGAGGTACTAAATAGTGAAGCGGGGGAGAAAATAACTGTGAGGAAAAGGCTGAATAGAAGGAAGGAAGGAAGGAAGGAAGGAAGGAAGGAAGGAAGGAAGGAAGGGTGAAATGGAGAAGTGGGGAGGGAGGTGAATTAAGCAGGTCACAGCAGATGACACATTGAGTCACTTCTCAAAAATTACAAGGACACTTGTGCCATGTAAAGATATCCTGCCCTTGCTGTTTGAGATGCTGGATGAGACGCATGCAATTAAATAAGAAATATTTCCCCTTTCAGATGGTTTCAGTAAACAACCCTGCAGAATACTTAAGGCGCCCCAGTGTTCAGTCTCTCCATGCAACTGACATTTTAATCCTGGCTGAACACTTGATATATTGCAAAGAGCTATGAGGAAGTACAGAGTAACCATACGTTGTTGGGCAACCTGGGCATTTTTCAGATTGAAAACATGCATCAAGGCAATCCACAGAAAAGTTAATCTCTTATATAAGCTAAAATCATACCGGGGTCAATAATTTGGAAGAAAAAATGATCTTCTGTATAGGGAGTTTTCAGTTATAATCATATGACTATATCTGAAGAAGTGTGCATGCACACGAAAGCTTATACCAGATCAAACTTAGTTGGTCTATAAGGTGCTACTGGACAATTTTTTATTTATTTTTATTTCGACTGCATCAGAACAACACGGCTACCTAACTGAATCTAAAGTCATAATCATGTTTCTGTTGATTGTTGTTGAATTCATTGATGCAATTGTAGGTTCAAATCCTTGTGAAATTGAAGAAATAACTGGGAAGTAGCTGAGTGGTTTGTATTCTTGTACATTTTTTTAAAAAAACAAAAAAAAATCCTTCCAGTAGCACTAGAAGTTTCCAGACCCTTCTATATAGTGAGAAGGTGGGGAGGGGTATTATAGGTCCTGAACAAAGACCTTGGATTCTTATCTCATTATACATGACAAAGCCATTTTTCACCTTTTCACCCCTTGCTTCTTCCTGTAAGACCTATTGCAGTCGTTAAGAGTCGTCAGCAGGCTCATCACAGCTATCTGCCAATCACCCATTCCCACCAGCCTTCTGAGTAATACCCCTCCCCACCTTCTCACTATATAGAAGGGTCTGGAAACTTCTATTTCAGTGTATCTGAAGAAGTGTGCATGCACACGAAAGCTCATACCAAGAACTGACTTAGTTGGTCTTTAAGGTGCTACTGGAAGGAATTTTTTTTTTTTAATTAGCATCATCACCCCAGCCACCTTAGACATCCTTCAATAGCCACTGTAGCAGGAGCTTGTCCCAAATGTTGCCTGCAGACTTCTGAAGAGCTCCTGAAGAGCAATGGACATTTAAAAAAAAAGTTAAATGAAACTTTTGACTAAAAAAATAATAATCCTTTGTTGTTGTTCTTAATAAATTGAGAAAGCCACCAAAAGCTCTTCAGTGCTTTGCAGGCAGCATTTGGGACAGGCTCAGTTCTTGCAAAGCCCACAGACTGAGGAAAGCAAACAGTGGTACCTCAGGTTACATACGCTTCAGGTTACACACTCCGCTAACCCAGAAATAGTGCTTCAGGTTAAGAACTTTGCTTCAGGATAAGAACAGAAATCGGGCTCCAGTGGCATGGCAGCAGCAGGAGGCCCCATTAGCTAAAGTGGTGCTTCAGGTTAAGAACAGATTCAGGTTAAGAACAGACCTTTGGAATGAATTAAGTACTTAACCTGAATTACCACTATAGTGGCACAGGAAAATGCATAGTGATATGGTATACAGAAAAGTAGCTTTCCAAGAGATAAAGCAGCATGAGGTTTTGAGGAGGCCCTGATCCAACTCGGGATGTGTTCTTGACATCACGGTTTGTCTCAGGTGTGGGTAAACCCAATCACAAATCACCCTGATTTGCTTTATTGTTTGGCTGCAGCACAAAGCAGCTGTTCACCCCAGTATCTGCTCAACTGATTAGTTATGTACGAGCTGAACAACTAGTTATAGAAAACTAATACTGTTTTATTGAATATTGGAAAGACAAAACTCATGTTTCTGTACTTATTTATTATATTTTTGACTTTAGAAAAAAAGGTATAATATAGGGTTGAGAAGTATTCTAATAAAAAAATGAGGTGGAGATTGTAGATTACTGATACTTTTGTATTCAGAGTCATTAATGGAAACAGTGATTGTGACCCAGGGAAGGTAGAAGAGATGAATTGGTGTGATCACCTGCTCTGTTGCATTTCCTGCTTGTCTAGCTTTCAGGTAATCTTGGCAAGACAGTTCAGTTCAGTATTCCTAGTTCACAAAAGCAGATGATTTTTTTTCTTTGCTTCTAAAACAAATTCTAAAGGCTGATTTATTACTTTTCTGTTGCAAGGACATGGGCCTTTAAAAGGTGAGGACAACAATACTTGTGTCAAGGTCAAGAGCTTTCTAGGAGAAGATTCTAGAAGTGAGTTAACCTTTAGTTGCTGCAATCCAGAATCCCATGTGAGCAGAGAACTCCTCTGCATTCAGGGCACCCTATTCACTTCCAAAGAGCAGGATGATCCCTGCATGAATTTCTTTGCCCATGTCGAACCGTCTCACCATTCATGCAAGTGAATGGGGAAGTCATTTCACTGAGTGCAAAGGTTTCATTTTGAAGCCTTATATCATCTAGGAAATCACATCTGGAATTATCCTTAGAAAAACAATGTTCTTCATTTTCTTGGTTTTTAACCTCTTCGGAAATGAATTTGATTTGCAGGAATCTAGTCGTGAACTTTGAAAATGTAGCATGAGAACAATTCTGGTCTTGCAAAAGGAAAACATTGATTGGAATTATTCATGCCAACTGCAGACAAAAAACCAAAACAAAACCAGTTGCCTGCTTTGCGAGCCATGATCGCAGTATTCCTCAAAACAGAAGCAACCCTAATGAATTCAGAGCATTTAGAAAATGATGCTCTTTGTGTGCAGATAATGAAGTCAGGGGAAGAATGCAGTCTCGGAATTAGTAGAAATATAATTCACAGCATCCTGGAAGCTCCAGAAGCTTCTTTAAAGATTGATTAAGAGCATGAAACTCTGCATCAAAACCTTACTCTCCAACTGGGAAACATCTGGCTGAGAGATATTAGAGATCATAGTTATGCTGTTTAAAGGGATGATTCTGAGAAGAGCTAAGAGTATTTAACATTTGTCTTATGAAGGACAGACGATGTCTCTCTTTAATGGCATTTTAGCTTTGATGAGTTAATAAAGAAGGGGAAAGAGTTTAAACAGATACTAGAGGCACAGAGGTTTGAAATGCAAAGAGGGATTTCTTTTTTTAAATAAAGAAAAGGTTCTGCAGTCACAAGGAACAAATTTATGTTATCAAATCATTTGAAGAAGGCTAAGAAACTCCTTTACATCTAAATATTGATTTCGGGAGGCTCAGACAGGAACTTGGTATTGCACGCTGAAGCAATTCGGCAACTCAGATACCGCCATACTTCAGCAGAGAGAATTCAACAGTATTTGGGAAGTGACCAGAATTTAGAATAAGGTAAAATGTTAGTTCATGCCTCCTTCTTTAGTGTGCATTATTCAATGGTAAGAATGAGTGGTGTGCATCAACCCCAAGGTTCCTTTGCCAGGTGTCTGATTTGGCTCAGAGTCCATGTGAGTCCACTTCATTCCTCCCCTATTCACTACTGGAAAAGCAAAGAACAGCTATACTCAGAAGTGGTTGACATATGCAGGTGTACCAGCATCCCCTCCCCCACCCCTCACCACCCTGGTAGTTAAAGCTTGCCAAATTACAGGCAAATAGGTCCAGGAGGCTTTTGTGCCAAATTCATTTAACTTTTTAAAAAATATTGGGCAGAATTGGGCAACATTTTCAGGTAAGGTCACTCTTTCTGAGGGCATCAATCCTGCCAAATTTCAGAAGGATGGCTTCAGTGGTTTCCCCGCAGGATCAGCTTTTAGCATTTTAGGGTGAGTGTAATAGGAATCACTTAACGTCCTCATGCCACTTGCGTGCAATTGATCTGTGAATTGCAGGTGCGAAAGAGGTTTCCCTAGGTAAGGAATAATCCAAGCTGTAAACAAGTGGGTCCACAAGTGTGCCAGGCAACTTTAAAGCTGATTTTGAAGTGGGAAGAACTAAAGGAATTTACTTTCCAGGTAAAAGTATTTCCCTCTGGTTACTAGTAGAATGGACTTGCCAGAACCTCATATGGCACTCATGAAAAGGTCACGGTAACATCCTATCAAAAAGATGATAGCTTGCTCTGGCTGATCAGTTCCTATTTGTCCTGGCTTGATTCAAACTTCATTGGATGCTAATATTTCACGTTTTATTGAGCTGAGAATCCCCCTCCCTTCATGGCTGATGCGGGTACTTCTTCCGTGGCTGATGTGGGAGGGGCATACTTCACTTTTTCTGCCATTTTATATATGCTATCATTTTGTATTATGCTTATACCTCCGTGGCAGCTATATTGTTTTATGCCACACCCGATGGCAACCATTTTGTGTCGCGCCTCATGCCCATGGGAGCCATTTTGTGATTTGTTCTGTGCCCAGGGCACTTTCTCAAAATTCCAAGTGTGCCCCCTGGCCCAAAAAAGGTTGGTGACAACCTGGCTTTGAGATATTAAAGCCTTTGTACAGGTCCCACTTTGTTTAGGACAAATCCCAAATCCCTTTGAGGGACCCCACCTCAGCTCAGGATGCGTCCAAATCCACTGTGCACTTCGGCTGAGAAGCACTGTTCAGTGATTCTGATATCTTCTTCTTTTCCCTTGGACTGCAGTAAGTGTCTGAACGGGTTTTTTCCTCATAGCATTCTTCATGCTTAGCAAGGAAGGCAATTCTATCCAACCACATTGTTTGTTAGCTGTTACCCCATTTTACTCTCCAAGAGGAGCAGAAGTGTAAAATTGACCCCCGATTGCTATGCTCTGCCTCCATGGTCAGGGCGGTAAGGTTTCTGAATACCAGTTGCTGGAAGCCACAGGAAAGGAGAGTTCTCTTGTGTTCCCACAAGCATCTGCTTAGCCACTGTGAGAAAAAGATGCTGGACTAAATGGGCCATTGGCCTGATCCAGCAAGCTCTTCTTATGTTCTTAAAGCTGAACCAAAGTAGTTGGCCCATTGTTGGTTAAATGCCTTTGTAAGCTGTAGTCCTATAGTCTGTGGAAGGGGGTCCCAGAGACCACGGGCAGAGATACACAAAAGAAATGTAACTTCATGTGGTCTCTCCCAGCTGCAGTAGAAACCTTGCAAATTATTATTATTATTATTATTATTATTATTATTATTATTATTATTATTATTTATATACTGCCCTATACCCACAGGTCTAAGGGTAGTTCACAGAATAAAATCAAAATATAAAACCAAAATGCATCATCATCATAACCAACAACTACCCAATAACCCCACCCCACATTTTAAAAGGGCATAGGATGTCAATCAAATCAACCAAAGGCCTGGTTAAAAGGGAACATTTTTGCCTGGTGCCTAAAGGTGTATAATGAAGGTACCAGGCGAACTTCCCTGGGGAGAGCATTCCACAGACAGGGAGCCACTGCAGAGAGGGCCTGTGTTGCCACCCTCCAGACCTCTTGAGGAGGAGGCACACGAAGAAGGGCAAATGGCAGAGCTTTGACACTAGTACAGTGGTACCTCGCAAGACGAAATTAATTCGTTCCGTGAGTCTTTTCGTCTTGCGAGGTTTTTCGTCTTGCGAAGCACGGTCAGTCGCAACTGCACCTCTTCAAGCGGTTTTAAGAAAAAGGAAACAAACTCGCAAGACGTTTTCGTCTTGCGAAGCAAGCCCATAGGGAAATTCGTCTTGCGAAGCAACTCAAAAAACGAAAAACTCTTTCGTCTTGCGAGTTTTTCGTCTTCCGAGGCATTCGTCCTGCGAGGTACCACTGTAATGGCAAAAAGGGGACAGATCCAGGAAATGCTTGGTTCCAAAGCCTTACCATTCCCCAGCAGTGCAGCCAGCCTTGGAAACAAAAAGAAAGAAAGAAAGAAAGAAAGAAAGAAAGAAAGAAGACCCTTCTGTCCTGCCCATATACTTTGTAGGGTTGTGGATATTTTGGCTCCTTTGCCTTCAGTTCCCTCTGTGAGCCACCTGTAGGACTGATCTGTTAGGGTGTTATATAGGGCAGTTGTTTGTGGTCTAACTTCAGGGACTGAACTTTCTATCAGACAGGTTTCTGTAGACTTATCACTCTGTATCTGAGCAAGCAAGATCCTGAGAATGGGTTAGAAGCTGATTATAGGAGTCAGTGAGTGACAACTCCCTGGGACCCAACATTTCTTCAAGGTCTCTGCAGCGTGGAGAGCTGATAAAGTGAAATAAATAGAAGTTGGAGCTTCTACCCGGGAGAATCCTTTTACCAGACACATCAGAGAAATCATGTTTATTCTGCCTAGTTCAGCTTTTCTTTTTTACTTAGGTGGATTAAATGAAAAGACTTTAAGCTTGCTCTTTTTAAAAAGTAATTTTTACAAAGCTGTTCCTACTACAAAAGTAAAAAAATAAATAAATCAGTGACTCTAATGGTTCTCTTGGTAGCTTGCACCTTGGGGAACAGAACAGCAATTATAAATAAAGCTAATACATTAGTCTGATAACTTCAGATAACAGTCTATTCAGAAATGTATTTTTCTTTTAGAAGCAGTGATTGTAAAGAGGGAACAGAACTCACAGAATCTGTTTTATGAGCTACACTCTTGAACCTCGGTTAAATGCATTCACCTGGATTTAGCAGTAGAAATAGGGGTACAAAAATTGAAGCCCACTGAATCGGGTCTCATGCAAGAAAAGAACAATTTTGTTGACAACCCACCTCCAGCTTTGGGGGTGTGCATGTGTGTGTGTGGGGGGGCTCCTGAACCCACAAGGGCATCCTCAGTACTTAACCCATCTGAGATTGGAGGTGGGGGCAGCTATCACCTGAAAAGGCCTTAGCTCAGTGGTGCAGTATTTGCTGTGCATGTAGAAGGACCCAGGTTCAATCCCTGGCATCTCCAGGTAGGGGAATCACAGGTGATCACTACTTTTCCAGACATGATTCAAACCTGATTGGTATATTAGACATTGTGGTTACAGCATGGAGCCAGACCCCCATGTATTCCAGATGTGACGTGTAATTTCTATGAGCGGGGACAAAATAGGTAGATTCTCCCTGGGAGTGTGTCATTGCTGAAATCAGAAGTATCCACATTGCTCATCCCTACCATAAGTCTTCATTTAATATTATTATTAATTATTATTATTGTTATTGTTATTGTTATTGTTATTGTTATAATTTATTATTTATACCCTGCCCATCTGGCTGGGTTTCCCCAGCCACTCTGGGCGGCTTCCAACAAAATACTAAAATACAATAACCTATTAAACATTAAAAGCTTCCCTAAACAGGGCTGCCTTCAGATGTCCTCTAAAAGTTTGGTAGTTATTTTTCTCTTTGACATCTGGGGGAAGGGTGTTCCACAGGGTGGGTGCCACTACCGAGAAGGCCCTCTGCCTGGTTCCCTGTAACTTGGCTTCTCATAGTGAGGGAACCACCAGAAGGCCCTCGGCGCTGGACCTCAGTGTCCGGGCAGAACGATACTACCTATGTGGCATGCAGCAATATCAGCTGATTCATGTTACAGCTTGGGTGGGGAGGGCTATACATTTCCACCCATGCAATAATGGACCTCTTTATGTATGTTGGCACTTTCAAGGTACTATGGATAATTATCCAGGAATAAATCTCTTAGCCTCGATTAAATTAGGTGGGCTTCCTTTCCTGTAATTTTGTATAGGAGCATGCATAGATTGTTTATGGTGTAAGTCTATGTAGTTTCACTCTGCTTCTTTGTGGTTAAATCGGTTAAATCCCACAGTGCAGAGCTAGAACTTTTTTCTTAAAGCGAAACAAATGGGTACTGGATACGTTTTAATCTGGCAATTGTGGGAGGTTGCAAATCAATGTGTAATATTTTGCCATGTATTCTGTATCTAGTGAACATATAGGTATTAGCAGCTTAACCATGTAGGGGTCGATCCCGGACTACTATCCTACCTTCAAAAAAATTGTGCCATTAAAAAAACAACAACAACCATGCTTCACTTGCAAGAGGTCCACCAGCATTGGCAATCTCTCCATTTTTGTAGAAACTTCCCACATTTGGGGAAGAATTTCCAGCAAACAGCTCTTGAACAACCAGCTGCAAAACTCTACAAGTCACACAGCTTTCACTCAAGTTGCTCTAGCTGCATTTTTCAACATCTTTTAAATGGGGAAAGTTCTACTGTTTGCTCATTTATTTATTTATTTTGCTTTCTTTGACATTTTCCAGAGTACTCCCTGATTGAGCCGGAGCCCATTTCTATTCTCCCCATGACCCATCAAAGATAACTAATTTGTTTACTGTAAATCGCACACCGCTCACTTCGCGGTGCCATCTGGCACTTCCTATTGCTCTTCGAGTGCTCCAGTTCTCTAATAATAGCATTTCCAACTTCACCAAAAAGGGTCTCAGGGGCACTTTGTACACATGAGGGAAGACAGATACAGTCACTTTCCCCACCTTTCACGCCCCCTCCATACTTAGACAGTCATAGCCAGCAGACATGGCTGGGGGCTCCTGTTGAGGCTGCCATTGCCTTATGAAATGGCAAGTTGCATAGAGCTGGTGACGCAATCGCTTCTGAGTGCCCCCCTCTCCAGTGCTGTGGAGCACGAAGTTTGCCTTGGTACTCTACTGACCTGTGTGTGATGAAACAGGAGCATAGGTGGCTAGGGTACAGGTGGTGCAAATATTGGTCTGAACCCAAGCAAATATGGGTGAAGCCACTTCATTGTGCCTATCACCTGCCCTTGAAGACGACACAGAAGCTTCAAAACGTCCAAAATTAATAGCTGGGGTTGCCTTCAGAACTTGCATAGCCCCTGTTCTAAAACAGCTTCATTGGCCACTGGTTCGCTTTCAGACTTAATTAAAGGTGCTCACTCTGCCCTCAGAAGTTTGGGTGGTGGTCATCTGGGAGAGGGCATTCTCTGTGGCAATTCTTAAGTTGTGGAATTCCTGTCCCACAAAGGTACATTTGATGGTGGTGGTGGGGAAGAATTCAGTCCCAGACATCTCATCCTATAATGCTAAACAGATTCTATCTCACACGCCCCGCCCCCCCCCGAAGTGTAGATTTATTTTTATTTTAGGGTATTCTACAATGAGTGTAAATGTTCACAGATGCACAGAATCTGCTTGCTTTGTCGGCTTCTTCACTGACCATGGATCCTGATTTGCTTTGCACAAGGTTTGTGGGGAGGTTAGATGAAGTCAGCTATTTATTAAGCATTCATTCTGATCTGTGCGCGGGATTCAACCAAGTGCTATTGCACACTTTCCAGTGCATTTCCCCCATTCCTTATTGCGAGAAGTCTGATTTTGGGGGAATCGGGCATGTTGCACAAGAAGTCCAAATCGACTTTAATTCAGTACAACCTGAATTTGCTGGAACATGACAAAACCCCACACCAAATAGTGCCTGTTTGGAAGAACTCTCTCTATATATATTGTATCTTTGACCTTCCTCTTCTAGCACTTTTTCAAACAGCACAGCTGAGCAACTGCTGTCATTCAACGTCCCCATTCTTCAGCAAGCCTTAATTTTAAAACCAGGGGCTTCTGTTTTGCGTTCCTTCAGCACCGAGAGCTACTGGAAAAACAGGATGCCAGTCTCATGAGGACATTACAGTGAATACATTTGTAAAAGAGAGAAATAACAGTATATAAAACGGGCGCTGGGCACTTTAGGATAAATATCAACCATTTGTATTTTATTTCAGCCATTTTCGCAGAGGGAGAGGGGGATTTTCCCTCCTCTTCCTAAAGCCAAATGCATTGTACAGCTACTTTTAAAGAAAGTGTGATTTTATTATGCTCTTCATTTGATTTATGATTCACAAAGACGCTTTTGAGCAGAAGCTGCCCAATATGAAAGCCAACCTACTGACTTTAAAGCAATGCCTGGGCCATAATTCTCCCTGCTCTGTAAAATTCAGCATGGAACCATGGAGAGAATTTAAACCTTGGTGTCTTTATAAGTGAAATCTGATAAAGGAAGGTGCTCCAAAAGCACATTTCCTGTAATGAAATGAAGGCACTTGCTGACAAGGAAAAGGTACAAAAGACTTGGCCCCATGCCATACAACATCAATACATTTTCATGTCCGACCAGCTACATTTTTATACTTGACGTTTCTTGATGATTTTAGGAACTAAATTTATGCTACCTGCTCAGGTGCCAATCTAGGTTTGTTTTCAAATAAGCCCAGAGCAAATCCCTGCTAGTGTTTTAGGACAGGCAATTTTTATATCACTCCTGCCATAATAGGTAGGAAATGGCTTTGGGTCTTGAGTGGCTCATGTTATCGTGACACAGGTGCATATTTGTGTGTGATCTTCATTTAGCAACGGGAATTAATTGCCATAAAGTGTTCATGATTTTCCATGAGACAAATAGTAGATGCAGGGCTTAAAAAACAACTACAACAACAAAAAACCAGAACTCACCAGAACTCAGTTCTGGCACTTCTCAGTTGGGCCCCATTGCCATTCTAAGAGAACAAGGGAGGTGTTCATGGTGAGTTCTGGCATCTCTTTTTATGGAAAAATAGCACTGAGGTCCAGATGGGTACAGTCATACCTCGTTACATTTGCTTCAAATTGCACTTTTTCAGGTTGCATCCTGCAGCAACCCAGAAGTACCGGAAAGGGTTACTTCCGGGTTTTGCTGCTCGCGCATGTGCAGACGCGCAAAATGACGTTACGCGCATGCACAGAAGTGGTGAATTGTGACCCGCGCATGAGCAGATGCAGGTTGTGTTCTTTTCAGGTTGTGAACGGGCCTCCAGAACGGATCCCGTTCGCAACCAGAGGTACCACTGTACTCTGATTCAGAGCCCTTGAGGTCTGCAGTGGGCAGCTTCTCCTGTTTGCTTCAGGGAAGCAGGCCTCTCTCTCCCCTCTCCCCCCGCCATAGCCGGCAACGCGTGTGGCCTATCTCTTTAGGAGGCATGGTTGGCCTGTAATAGAAACTCCCCTTCCCCTCTCTTGGTGTGGTTCCTTCTATACCTTAGAAAATGTAGGAATAATAAGGTCTCAAACCCTTGGTGACTTAGTGACTTTCCCCTGCGTGTTAAGAGAGACTCTGGCAGATTGAGTGGACGAGACCAGTAGTGGGCTCAACAGTCAAGAAGGCAGTTTGTGCCATCAGGGAAGTGAGGGGCAGCTAGGGCTCCTCATCCTAGGAAGGTAGCCCATCTGGGAGAAGGAAGACTCTGATCCTAATCCTCTGCTGCTCTGCTTTCCTTTGGACCATGAGGCTGAGAGGGGCTGGGTCTTGTCATCCATACACACTGCCCAGGCTTGCATCTCAGGGAGGTCATTTTGCTGCTGCCAACATAGCGGGTTTGACTGCATCGTCTCTTGAGACAGACAGATGCCAACAACATTCAAAAAGTTCTAAAGAGAGAAAGCACCATGTGGAGATGTCAACAGGGCTGGTGATGCTTGTAACACAGCCACGCTTCTCCCTTACCACATGGATGCCCCTTCATACAAGCTATGTCTTGGCCAGATTAGCTTGTGCCTGTGCATCATTATTGTTATCTCAGCAGCACCAAAAGGGACTGGTTTAGGCATTTAGCAGAATGAAGTCATAAAGCTCTAACAAGATAGTTCCCCCCACCAAGGGTGGATAGAAGATCAAATATGCGAATGACCTTCCACAAGGAGGGTGGTGAATCTTCTAGCACATGGGAAGATAGAGAGGCCAAGTTCAGCCCTTTCCCCCAGAAGCACTACTTTTTCTATTTTTAGTTGTCTTATATTGTTAGTGGGACTGTACTCCGGCATCCATCCCTCTGCCACCTGGAAACTAAGGTGGCACTGATGACCAGCTCTTTTTGGGTGCATTCAGAATATCCATTTGAATGAAACTGGCTGTTGTGATGGTGTTTAGCCCAATAGAAATGACTGTAGGAACCAGATTATAGTGTCTTTTTATTTCATGGTTCAAATTAAAAGTGCATGTTTAGGAAACATCTCTCCACTCCCCATATAATAATAGTTTTGGAAAGGATCTCAAAAGCCTTCCTGCCCCAATTTCCAATTGGTATAAGAATTCCCCTCCTACAGCATCCCTAGAACGGATCCCGTTTGCGATTCGCCACTTCTGCGCATGCATGTGACGTTGTTTTGAGCCTCTGCGCATGCGCAAGCGGCAAAACCTGGAAGTTTTTTGTTACTTCCGGGTCGCCACAGAGCGCAACCCAAAAATGCTCAACCTGCCTGAAGCAACTTTAACCCGAGGTATGACTGTACTGTTCTTCTAAATGTTTAATTGAAATCCTTCTCCTTGTGATTTGACCCTTTGGTTTTGCTCCTACCTCTTTGGAGCAAGTGAAAGCAGGGTTGACCCATCATCTCTGTGATCTTTCATCTCTTCAGACATTTGAAGATGGCTCTCCTTTCGCCTCTTAGGACCTTTCTGCACATCATTTGTAGTGGCACAGAGCCATTGTTTGATCCAATGTTTTTAAGAGTCAATTTGCAACAGATTGTTTGCATGGGCTTTTCCTTCCCAACTAATGGTGGGTTGTGCCTGAAGTGACAAAAGCTCAGTGGCTATAGTCACACTCCTTAGGCACCCTTGTATTCCCTTCTGCCAGTAAAACCAGCTACAAGTCCACCTAACAAGAGCAGGAGCTAGCCCACATTTTGCTGGGAACACAGGAAGCTGCCTTATGCATACCCTCAAACGTGCTTGGGAGGAAAACCAAGACGCACATCTTTCGGGGCCACGATCTTGCAAGAGCCTGGTGACTCGCATGAGAGAACGGTGCCCCAAAATGCGAGTCTCTCAGGGCCGTGATCTTGATGGGCCAAAATGGGAAATCCCAGGAGTCAATCAGAAGCTGGGACAGCTTCTGTAATTTCCAGGATGTCCTGCTTAAAACGGGATGGTTGAGGGGTATGCCTTATGCAAAGTCAGACCAGTAATGTAGCATTGGAGATGTGTGTGTGTGCGCGCACAGGGGCAGTTCCCCAGGTGCAAAATGGTTCAGGGCATGAAATCTCAGCACCAGGTGCTGCCTTAATACAGCTGTACGCTTCCGTCGCTGGTCTCCGTTGAAAACGGCTTCTGCATGCGAACAAGGAAGTGACTTCTCCAGACAACAGAACTTTTATTTCTGTGGCTGCACTCCTCTGGGTGACGCAGGTGCCATTAGGCAGTTGAATGTGCATGCATGCTCCGTATGTTTCCCTCCCTTCCTCCCCGCAGCCCCACGTGCTGGCAACCCACGTTACGCCACTGAGTCAGATCATTGGGCCATTAGCTCCATACTGTTTACACTGACTTAAAGCAGTTTACCAAGGTTCCTGACAGAGGTCTCTTCTAGGCCTATGTGGAGATATCAGTGGTTCAAGGTGGGAACTTCTGCATACTTGGCAGGTTCTCTGTGGCTGAGCTACAGCCCCTTCCCAGCTTTTGATAAAAAGAATTTTGTTTATAGACAATTTGTGTTATTTGCACTGTTTAAATACTGCATTGGCAGCCAGAAGATGAAGCACCTTCTCGTGTACATTCGAACAATCCAGGATTCAAAATTGCTTTAATGGACACCAGCCAGGATTAGCATTTATCCCCTTTTACACCATGTACTCATTTCATTTAACTTGTCTGGTACTTGGTGCCGTTCTGTGCTTCCAAAATACAGTTTATATATTGCTGTTTGCTCGCTTGACAGTGTTTGTTTGCATTTATTGTTTTCAGCGAAATTATAATGAAGCGGGAGAAGGGAGAGTAAAACAAAACACAGGGAGAATGAATTGCCTGATTTCACATTCTTCCAAATGTGGGACTCTGCTGCCCTCTTGTGGAATTCAGCTGGCATTTCCTCTAGATCTTTATTTGTACTGGTTCAGGAATTAATATTATTTTCATTTTTCTTTAAGGCACCATTGAAAGTTTTCTTCAAACTAATCATAGCCAGTTCCTTTAATTTCTGAAACAGGCCCCATTCCTTGTCTTATCACACTGCAGGAAATGCTTAGGGAAGGTGGCAGAGAGAATGCCTGAGATATCTTGAGCTAACTCTGCGTGGCACAAGGGATCCTAAATGAATTGGAGCTCTCGCCATCCCCCCATCAACTGATACTTCATTTCCATCTGCACTTTGCAAAATAAACAAAAAAAATCAAGCAAGCACAAGCATTAATGCACAGAAATAGTTCACCAATAAAGTGATATCTCATTGGGAAACGTGCATTGATTTTCATCAGGTTTCTCTGCATGTCATGTTCTGTTTTAGATCCAGCAATCTTACGCATGAACTTCACTTCTGTCCTCAACCTTCTCTGGAGGTGAACCCTCAGCCGGAGTTACAGCTGCTTCCCAAAGACAACTCCTGCTTTTGGAGTGTCCTGCTGTTTGCATCCATCCGACCTCTAGGTGGGCTAGAGCATTGTAAGTACTGTGTGTTCTCAACTGTGCCAGTTCACTAATAAAACAGTTGTTGTTTTTTCATTTTGTCTACAACAGTCTGATTGTCTAGATGCTAAATTTGTACAGTGGGAGAGCTGGTACCTCTCTAGAATATATGCATCCATGTCTTTATGCATCTCTGCCATTTCCCCCAGGGAGCTCAGAGCAACATGTACGGTATCTCCCTTCTGTTTTGTCCTCACATCAACCTTGTGAGGTTAGTTTAGGCTGGGAGAGAAAGTAACTGGCCTATAGTCACTTGGTGAGCTTTAGTGGAGACTTGAACTTGCATCTCGGTGACCTTAGTCTGACGCTTAAGCCCAGCCTTAGTCAACAGGGTGCCCTCAGATGTTTTGGAGTATTAAGTCCCATCATCCCTGACCAGAGCCATGAGACTGGCTGAGGTGGTCTCCCCAGTGGTCTCCCTTTTAATTTACCCCTAAAATACTTTCCTCTCCTTCTCACAGAAGGAGCCTGCCTCTCTTACCTTTTCTGGCTTAAGTCAGCAGCACTTGAAGAGCAAAAATAGCATGCCATTTTGAAACACTGATAACTTTAGCCACTGTACATGTAACAGCTTGCTAGCCTGTGCTGAATTTTGAATAAATATATATTTGATTTTGGGAGTCAGGTGTGGTGTGCCGTGCAGGAGGCCAATGCGGTGTAGTGGTTAGAGCTCAGACACGGGCTAGGGCAATATGAGTTCAAGTCTTCTACTGGCAATGAAGTCCTTTAGGTCCAGCCTGCCTCATAGGGTTGTTATGAAGATAAATTTGGGAGGGGGAGAACCACAAACGCCACCCTGGTGCTCCCTAAAATAAGGGAGTATATGAAAATTAGTATTTTAGCCAGAGCTGCTCCTTATAGATGACTTTGCATTCTTTTCTGGACCCAGAGCATAGCAAAGACTCTTCCTAAAAGATTGTGAAATGTTTGTGCAAAATGCATAAGTTGACATATTCGGACTACCTATTTAGAATATTTTGTTTTGTGAACTTGATGCTTTGCTTATCTTCAAAAGGACGGCTCAAATATCCCAAGGAAGTTTGACAAGCCTGCCATCTTGTGGATTGTAGCCATAACTGTTTTCCTCACTGCAAGACACAAGCCATATACTTGGCAGAATTGATCACCAGGTTGTTTTAAACTCTTGCTCTATTCTGCATTTTCCACCTTTCTCATACCTTTTGGTGCAAATGCTACCTGTCTGCTACCACTATGGGAAAGGATGAGAGCTCAGTGTTGGGGCACTAGCTTCAGAAGCTGCATAGTGGCAGCTGGCATAGGCAAATCTGGGCTAAATCAGTTTAACCTGGTGTAACACAGCTTCCCATTCCCTAATTCCAGTTACTGGTGATTTCTTGCTTCCTGCAAAATAAAGTTCTGTAAGGTCTTTAAAAACAGAATATTGGGATAGTAACACAGGATAGTCATAATTATGATCGTTTGATAACTAGGCTGAATACCTCCTTTTTATTGGACCATTAGTCTCCCTGGAGAAGTGTGGGAGGAGGGAAATGTTGAGCAGCTTTCAGGGGTGTGGGGCTTCTGTCATTATTGCTATTCTTTTGTTTATATCCCACCCTTCCGGCTGGGTTTCCCCATCCATTCTTCCAGCACATATAAAAACACAATAAAACATCAAACATTAAAATATAGGAAGTCAAACATTAAAAAAAGACCTTTTAAATATGAAGTGCTTAAAGTTCCCCCCTTTCCATCTCTTATTTCACCCCCATTTTACTTAAGAAGCTGGAATGCTGCCTGACTGCTCTGCACAGCTGAGTTAAAACTTGAAGCAACACCAAGACTTCCTGCCCCAATTAAAGAAAAATCCACTTCATAGTTAAAAGGTAACTCCACCCTCCAGAGGAATAAGTCTTAGAATTTTCACCCTGTCCTCAAAGTGGAATAAATGTGGAGGTGGGGTGGGGGTGCTGGCCTGCCCCCTACAAAATGCTGTAAGAAGCTGGACCCAGTTCTCTTCAGGCAAGAATTAGATGATTTCCACCAGGAATGTGGAACCTCTCTCTCTCTCTCTCTCTCTCTCTCTCTCTCTCTCTCTCTCTCTCTCTCACACACACACACACACACACACACACACACTGATGTTGTTGGTCATTTGGTCTCCAGTTCATCAGTCCCAGACAGCATAAACCAATAGTCAGGGATGCTGGAAGCTGTTGCTGGCATCCATCTGTCTCGAGAGAGACCCGCTTTTGGTCTTGTCTGCTCAATCTGCTAGAGCCTGTCCTTACATGCAGGGAGAGCCCCCTACCTCACTGAGGGTTTAAGACCCATTGGCTACCCTCACCTGGTTTAGCCAGCCAGTCCAAGCTGTACTTGGGATGTGGCTGTTGTCACATCCCAACAGCTTCATGGAGCCACAGGTGAGCACTGAGTGCAGTGTGGGGACCAAAGGTGGAAAAAACTACCCCAGAAGGAGCACAATGTGTCCCCCACCAGAGGTACTACCCCTCCCCTAACATCCCAACGACAACCTTGGGGAAGGGAAAGATTCCCCACCCATTTGTTTGGTACTAGGTATGTGCTGTAGTTACAGTGTATTCACTTAAAGTGGTTAGTAGAAGAGGAAAATCACACTCCCGTCTCCCCTGATTCTAACCCAGAACTTAATTAATGCCAAAGACCCATGGAATTCTGTGGGAAGTAAGTGAGCCAGCTGTTACCCCAAATATGCTCTGTTCCCAGTTGCATATATACCAGCCTTCCTCATGTCCTCTAGACATTTTAGACCACAACTCCCACTAGCCGCAGCCAGCATGACTATGCAGGTTGATGTGAGTTGCAGTTCAAAACATCTGGAGGGCACCAGGTTGGGAAAGGCTGATAGATATTGTGAATTGCTTTCTAAAGTGCATTCTGAGCACATCTTCTATACTTTCAGTGGAGGCAGGAAACACTTCAGTTATCTGCCACTTCTTCTTCAATCAGTCGGTAATTTACTTGTGCTGTTCCCATCAGAGTTGCTCCCCTGTAATAGTCCTATAGAGACCAAATAGGGTCTGTAGCAGACAATTGGAAGAGAACTCCCATGACACGTTTTTGATCTTGCAGTCAAATGCTGCTTGCTTTCTTGTTCTTTGCAGGATAATCGACAATTTGTCCTTTTGCAAAGAAAGGGGCCTGTGGTTTTCCAGGATGCTCCCACAGGTATGTACTTGCTCCTTCTAGTTTTTAGCCCATAGTTTGAAAGCAGCCATGCTTGACCCTTAATCGTGAAATGCTAATGCCTACAATTCTAAGAGAACAGAATCAGAGCCAGCCCCACTCACTCTGAACTCTCTGTTCCTTAGCTACACAGAGAGTTTCCTAGCTCAGTCCATCTAATACATTGCACACTGTGGACATCTCCAGACAACCTGTTTGATGAGCATTCATCTAATTTGCATGCACAAAGCTACATGGAGATTAGATCACATTGGGTCTTTACTCAGCATTTGTACTGATTTGTTTACAGGGCAGTTATATGACAATGACAAGTCATCCTGCATTCATCCTGATTTGCTTGTGAGATGTTTATCATGTCTTCCCATTAGCCATTAGTTTATCCCACTTTTCTTTTCAAAAATTATTTTGACAAAGTAATAATAAATAAATAAGAATAAAAATGTGCACCCACCACCGAGACCATTCCATTATAAATATCCAACCTCCCAAAATTTCAACACCTCTTGCAATGGTTTGACCCCTTTCTGTTTTAACAGTACAAATTCTACAAACACCTTCCATATCTCCTCAAAATCATTTCTCCTGCATATTCCCCATCTTACCTTAATGGCACATGTTAATTTGTCATTAATAGCTATATCCCACACCTCTTTATACCATTCTTCCATTTTATATTCTGCTTGCCCCTTCCACTTCCTAGCTATAATAATGTGTGCAGCTGTCAATAAATTTGTGAGCAAGTCCTTCATAGCCTGTGAACCTTCCACCCCATCGTAAATTGATAATCATGCTACCTCTGGACTTCTGGTCAGCTTTAACCCGGTGTATCCCACACTTTTCAATGAATTACCTAGTCAATATCCAACCTGGAAGAAGCCTGTGATGTGTTTTTCTTCATTGGTTTTGTTCTGCTAGGGTGATTGAGGTACCTTAATCCACATTACATGCGCAAACCTTAAGTTCAGGTATGCAATTTCACAAAATAGTGACAGTCAAGATATGCCCTATATTGATATACGATATACGATATCTTTATTGTCATTGTCCCTTGCGGAACAATGAAATTGAAAACTACATAAAACTACATAAAAACTACATAAAACTACCACAAAACTACATAAAACTACATCCACAGGCCCCAATACAAAGGCGAGCAGTTCCAACTTGTATTTTAAGGGATACCTCTGTGTGTTTGGCACATGTAACTGATAAATCACTAGTTTTGCCTCTTGGGAAGATTCTGTAGATGCCCTTTTTGGATTCCTTGCACACTTGTTTTTCTTTCAGCCTCTATTATTTATTCTGATAATAAATGCAAGGGCAGGGGCCAAAGCTAGTATCAGGCACCTTCCAATGCCTTCACGTGTCTTATTTATGCAACACTAACCTAAAGCAGAGGATGAGAAGTGAGCAATGGAGACAGTGGCACTAAGGTGGCCCCATGCAGGTCACAAGGACTGCCCATAATCTAAAGTCAACCCTTCATTAAGACTGCAGTGTATGCTTCAGCTTGCAGCTATTCTGTAGGAAGACAGATTATTTGTTGTGAGATTAGCCATTGTATAAAACATTACTAAATTAATAAGCCATTGTATGAAACATTACTAAATCCATACTTCATGCTTCGGAAATTTTTGCAGGACAACTGGTGGGGAGAGTAAATTAAAGTAGTGGACAGCTGACAGAATATAGAATTGAGGAATGTCTTAGATAGCATTCCTTGTTATGAGAATAGGGCAGGGGTCAGCAACCTTTTTCAGCTGTGGGCTGGTCCACTGTCCCTCAGACCATGAACAAAAGTACTAGGAACAATATTGCTTTGTGTTTGGGATTTGAGTGCATGCTCATAGGAAGAACAAACCAGTGGCACTTGTGACTCTGGTGCACTAATGAATGTTCACAGCAGCTTGTGTACCTGGTTGTAGATAAAGTTTCTGAACAGAAAGTATCTTTGTGTCAGGGACCGTGCTGATGGTGGCTGCACTGAGGAGGAATGGTAGGAGCCTTCCCCTCCCCCTGTGCCTGATCAGGAGCAGGGAAGTAGCATTGATTTGGAACAGTGGTTTGCAGAGGGATATAGTTCAGAAGGCAGAAGCTGGGAAGTACTGGGAGGGGAATAGGCAGGAGAAGAACTGGGAGAAAGAGAGTTAACAAACTCCCTTTCGCTGGAAAGTGTCCATCCGCTCAGTCAAGGAGAACAGATAAGGTGGCAGTACAGAAAGCACAGTGGTTGTGAGATCAGGTTGCAATACGTGGAAGTGACGGGGGAGACTAGGGAGGGAGTGGGTGGAAGCCTTAATTGGGAGCACCTTCATTCCAAGGAATGGATTCTTTGTTCTTGCTGTGATCGTTAAAATTTCTAACTGGTACAAGACTCCTTTCGCTTTCTTCTGCTTATCTATGGCCAAAGGGGGGGGGGAGGAAGCCGAGTCCCTGAAGCCTGACACTATGTGTGCCAGTAAGAGCAGCTGGTAAGAGGTGTGAAGGCTACCCTGCATGCATGGCCTTGCAGCAAAAGGAGGAATGTACATCCCCTTTGTAAATTGGGGAGGTGAAAATAAGGTGTGTTAATACCTGAAAATTGTAAAGTACAAACACCCTGTCATATTGTTCAGCTTGGGGATCAGTTCCTATCTTTGACTTCATGGTATGAGAAAGCTGGTATGCTTTAGGTCTTATTCCAGTTATCTCTCCAACCCCAGAACGCAAATACAAAGAAATGTCCTCGGACAACTTTTATCTAGTAAACTTGGGAGCTGACCTGGGCTTGGGAATTCGGGTCTCAGCATCATTATATTCTGTGTATATTTGAAAATTATTCCAAATCCTTTCCTTGGCACTCCTGAAACACTCCTAGGTTTTTTAATACTTGTTTTCAATACAATTTTCACACAAACACTCCACCCATCCTCTGTACTACACGAGCTTCATTAAAACCTGCTGGAGACGTGCTTTCATTTACACCTGGACTTCATTAATCTTTTCATTTAGTTTGCTTTGATGGCTTCTAGGTTGTTTTATCAGTCCACGTCTCTCACCTCCCCCCCCCCCCCATCACAGTTGAGGCCCTTTCTTCCTAATGGGACACTTTTGAATCTAAGCCCTGCTTTGATTCACATTGAACCTAGCTATAAATACCTGCTTTAGGGTTTTCCTAGTCAAAGTTTAGGAGTGACTTGTGATTCACTTTGTTCAGCAGTAGGTCTCTGTTTAACTAATTGGATTGCATCAAAAGCAACAAAAGCTGGCGGATCCTCTTGCCCCCCCCTTTTTTATGATGGGGAGAAGTTTGGTTCTTTACTTTCAGAACTCCCTCTTAGAGTGGTGTTAAGTTGAAACTCACACGGTGTTCTTTATCATGTCATCTACCACTTCTGTCTTCTTTTAGGAGACACAAGAAAGAAATGAAAGGAAATGGTCCTTGAAATACACAATCATTAGTGACTTTTTAAAATGCCTTTGATGTCAGCATGTTCAGGGATATTTGAGAGACAGAATGGGAACGGAAATATTCCTCCAGAGACAGCAGGAAACCACTTTGGGAGAAGTGTTTAAAAGTCAACTCTGACTGGGGGAAGAGAAAGATCTTATTCATTTGGTATCGGATTGCATTACAGATTATGCTGCCCCTTACCGGAACCACAGGTTCGGATCATATGTCAGCATAATAATCTGATACACACTATGTTCTCCTTTAAACGGTGGTCAAAGGTTCATTCTGGTAGATGGAACAAACATTTGTATTCAGCAGGCATGATGTCCAAAATGTTTGTGTTGCCTGCAATCCCACAGGTCTGCTTAATGTGGGACTGTTTTTGTCAAGCTAAGTGACCTCCTGACTGAAGTCAAAGGATATTTCCATATGGCTTTGCCTCTCTGCATCTTATTTTTTAGCTGTACTGTAACCATTGTCTGGCACATAATGTGGGTTTGCCTCTGGAAAGCTAGGCTCTGTGGCTTCGTTGTTGCATTGTGGTGCCAATGTCAACTACACACAGTGCCCTTTTTGGTGTGTGGAAATCCCACCACATATTTGCATTCACCAGAAATGGCAGAATATAGCTTGCATAGAGAGGAACCTTGGTTACCTGAAGTCACCCTAAGGATGTATTTCAAGTGCATTATTTGCACTCAACGACCTTTTGGGCTTGATGCTTTTTAAAAGCTGTCATATGAACACCATTCTAATAACATTATAGCCAATTAAAACAGAGGCTGCCCGCCTCCGAAATGGATTAAAGCTGTCAGAGCGATCAATAAAAGCGAAGCAAATATCCAGCTGAGGGGGGAAAGGGCCATCTGTTCTTATCACTTTAGGAATGGAAGAAAAGTGGTCCAGCAGGGAGGGATACCAAAGAGGGGAGAGGAGCACACAATATGCCATGTGTCTTCCTGTCAAGAGTATTAACATTCTCTCCATACATGCTCAACTATGCCAATCATTTGTGAATTTTGTTATTCCAGAGCATGCAGAAATTTCTGGAGGCAGTTTGGAGCTAGGGGTTGGTGAACTTGAAGTCTTTGGCTCAGAACAAGAAAAAAAAAGGTATGATAAAAGTGATTCCATATTTTATCTAAAGCCTATCACCATCTTTTCTCTGGGAGGTGGAGGAAAAGGACTTTTCTTCTTCTTTTTAAAAGTCATTGTAAGGTTTTCTGCTAATGACAAGCTTGAGATATCCCTCCCTCCTGCTTCTATGCCACACATTCACACTGATCCCACAAAGGTGATGTCACTACAGAAGTAAGCTTCTATGCATATAGCAGACATCTCTATATTGTACTGAAATTCTCATCTGGGCCCCATTCAGCTGAGCATTCTTATTCCAGCTTCCATGATCCAAAAGGTCTTACTGGATTTGTTTTATTTTCTTGGTGTGCAGCACTCAGGTACCTCACATCTTTCAGTACTGAAAGGTGATGTTTGTTATTACTCCGTGACCAGATAACACTTCAGTTATGACGAAGACACACCAGTTTTCTGTTAATATTTATTGTCTGCATTACCGCAGTTATGTACAAATCTCCCATATGAAAATGTAAGGACTTTTTACATTTTCACATGTGATCTGCATTAACTGAATAATGTTTGGTGACAATATACACAAATTTGCAGTAGTACATAAACATTTTGTGCATTAAAAAAAGAAAGAAATATACATAATTTAAAAAATAAAAATGCATTACACCATTTACAAATTAACAAAAAGCAAATTCTCCCCAGACAGTCGCCTCCATACTCTACAGAAAAAAAAATCTTTTCAAGTAAATTAAGTTAGGCAAAATAATTTTTTTAAACTTTGGGTGAGCACAATTTACAAAAGGTAAAAAGACAGATCTGTTTCCTTCCAGTGAGTTTTTTTTTTACAGTGATGATTACAGAATTGCTGAAATCGTTTTGTGTATGTAGTGCTGAATTTGAAAAAAAAGATGCTTAAAATTTCTGTGATAGGATGAGGATTTTAAGATCCAGAGACCGTAACAAATATAATCAGGCTTGTTCAGAACCAGCAAACATTGAAGAAGAATTGTTCTAGTTCTCAAAGCAGACGTAACAATCTTTTAAAACCCACCATTTTAAAACAGAAATCACAAACCTCCACAATAAGAAGAAAATGTCTAGTCAGCTATTTTTTGGAATGGATCAAAGAGAATTGGTCACTGAAAACATTATTTTCACTAACTAACAATCTACCGAAGTGGCTGCTTTAGGCACTGGATTTGTAGAAACACATCTTAAAAGCAACTTATTTTTATACAGATACTTCTTATATTCCTGTTTCAGTGCTACCGTTCTGATCTCTAGATTTAACAAAATCCAGACTGCAATTGTGGCCTTCCCACAGCCTTCCTCTCAATAATCTTTTAAAATAATTCTTTCTTTTTACAATTAAAGAACATCCTTTGTGCATCTCCCCCCCTTTTTTTTACACCCTGTACTGTAAATTGAAGATGCACATGTCTTGTGAAGCAATCCCTACCTGGGAGCATGTCCCACCAAACACCATGGGACTTACTTCCAAGTAAGCATGCATAGGATTGCACAGATAATGCAGTAAAAGTTCAACTAACCATTCATTCAATTTGCTAGTCAGTTTCTCAACGTTTAATATCAGTAAATTGGCTGTGTTTTATATCCACTTATTTTGGACCTTTCTCAAGGCTGCTTGGAATAACCCTTGTGTTCCTGTTATTTTACTGCTAATAACAAGTTATGATAAATCCTCATTTCGAAAAACAAACAAACGAAAAGCAGCATGAGATCAGACACTCTGATGTTGTGTGTGTCAACACCAGAGACTTCATGGTGGAAGCTTACTCCCAACAAGTTCATAAATCTAATTGTGAATCAGTGCTAAAAATAAATGCATATTTTTCCTGTCTAGGTAGCCATATTTGCATGAAACAGCTGAGAGTATTGACTTTTATCAATGGGCAATATAGCGGGGTGCATTAGGAACAGTTTAGCTTATTGATACAAACCTGAGAAATTAGAACTAAAATCATTAATGTGTAATGGATGCCTGATAAAGTTGATTAATTGTATTGCTCATTAACCTGCAACTAGACAGACATAGATGATGTCTTTAAATATTGACCTTACATTTTGCAAAGGTTGAGGATTTCTAGCTAAAGGGGCTTCATATTGTAAGTTAATACACCAAAAACCCATTGGAATGGAAAAAGTTACTAGAGATTAAGCAGCTGTAATTGCCAGAAATATGATAAAGGAGTTGTACAGTTTTGAATATTCACGGAGTGGTGTAGGTTGGCTGTGTCTCATTCAAAGGAATTCTTGATCAGTTCCAGGGGCGCCGACTTATAAAAAATATTGGGGGGGGGGCGGGGGCCCATACCGACTTATAAAAAATATTGGGGGGGCCCAAGACCTCCAAACCGCTGCTGCTGGGGGAACGAAAGGGGCGAGCCCCGGGCTGCCCCGACCTTAAGTGAACCTGTGAGGGCCCGCCCTTTGCGGCAGCCGATTGGCTGCTGCCGTGGGCGGTGAATATTAATGAGCTAGGGGGAATCCCCGCTTCTCCTGGGGCTGACGCCAGCCCCGCAAGATTGTTGATGGGTCGAGAGCCCGCAACCCCACCCCCTCTCTAGATCGGGAGTGGCTTTGTTTTAACTCATTACTGAATGTATTTTAAAAGGTAACTATCCTCAAACAAGGAAAATAAAAAATACCAACATAATTTTGTGATTTTACAAAGCATAATATAACTAATAATTTTCTTTAATTATTGGGGGGGCAGAGCCCCCCCAAACGAATTTTTGAGGGGGCTCGGGCCCCCTCAGGCCCCATGGAGTCGGCGCCTATGATCAGTTCTATCCATTGAAATCAATAGGCAAGGAAGCTCTGAGAGTGAAATAGAATCCCCACACTTCAACTAGGCAGTTGGACAATAATGTTTAAGAATTTAAAAAATATTTCTTGAGTCAGGATGGGGTGGGGTGGAATCAGTCAAGACTACACCAGGTTATTTCAAATGGAAAGAGTGCTTATTGATCTTCAGCAGTGCATTAGCAGGAGAAAAATAAACAGATATTTTGCATCTTTCAGCTTGAAAATATTGGATTATTGTTTAGATAAGTATTTCCCCCAAGATTAGTGGGCAACCACTTTTTTTCTTTCTTTCTTTTTTTACAAAGTTAGCAATATAAAAATCTAGTTGTAAACAACCTTCAAAGTAATTAGAAATCAACTTGAAAATCTATTATCTGTAGAAGTTGGACAGAATCAGAAAGTAGACACTTAATGTTACTGCCATGGTATTGACTACAAAACAGCTGCTGTTACAAGAAATGGTATAAACAGTACTTGCATTAGCTGGTTTGATCCAGTCACAGTCCAGAAACTGATCTCTACTCTCAACAGGACTCAAGAACTTACTGATAAACGTCTGTGCGATGCGATTTGCTGCATCCTTTCCTTCATCCTTTTCTGAAAAGAGGCAGTTTCTATGGCAATACTAGGTAATAAGTGCATATCATGCTGCACTAATATAGTGCAAAAAATTGCCTTCCATGTAGCAAAAAAGTTGCAGGCAACAGTTTGAAAGTAAGAGAAAGTAAAAACTTATTACACACGGATATTAATTTCCAGACAACCTCTATAAAACATTGAACCTGAAAATGCTTCTCTCCTTGATAAGTGTGTCTATATGGCGCTTTAGTACCTGGAACTGGTTGTATAGGACAGAGTCTTTTGCAAGCCTGCATCCTGGGAAAGAGGTTAAGAAAACCTACCCTCCCCTGCCAAAATGCCAGAACTTGCTCATTGGGTTGTTATTGTCAGTTAACATGTTGCTAAGCTCTAAAATGCCCCTTTAGCCAGTATATCATTTGACAAGTTAATACATATGGTGCAACGGAGTATATAAATTGTATATCAAGCATTATAGACATCTTGGTATGATCTCCTCATGCTTACTGACTACATTAGCTTAATGCAGAAGATAGTTCTGGCATCAAGACACTCAGATGTCAATATTAGGTCATATACAATGGGCTGGAGACACAAGCGGTTTTGCAGTTCATAAGTTTCAAAGAAGGCCACATTAAGATTCCCAGCTGCTGTGCTAACAAGATAAATTTGCCGCCATAATTTGCTGTACTGACTGATGGTCTAGAACAAAGCATGTTTCTTGGAATATCCATGGCCATTGTGAAGTCTTTTTTTTTTTTTGTCTTGTGGTGTAACATCTGCTCAGTAACATACACACGTATGTGTTGTCTTTGAACACTACAGTTTCAAGAGACTAAAGTCAATGGGAAGTCATTATTTTACATATCTGCATCTCCATCGTAAGCCAGAGTTAAAGGTTTGAGACGGTTGTTCTGTCTTCTTTGAGGCTTCTTTGGCTTTTTGCTGCAACATGGGAGGGGAGGAAAAACCAACTTTAAAAATTCAGATCACAAAGTGGTCAAAACAACATTACTTATCTGGGGCAAAATTAAAATCTTAACTCACATGGGAATTGCTTTAACTGTTAACCGTGAAAAATAGATAACTGTATTTTTCGCTCCATAAAATGCACCTGACCATAAGGCACACCTAGTTTTTAGAGAGGGAATGCAAGAAAAAAAAATTTAAAGGGAGTGCTGAGCAGAGCCTGTATGTATCTCAGGCTCTGCTCAGCGCTCCCTTTCATGAGCCGCGTGGCTTTTCCCTGAGGAGGGAGAAGGGCAGCCCGTCAGTACACGCTCTGCGCGGCTCTTTAAAGGGAGCGCGGCTCTTGGGGGTTTTTGTGGGAGGCGGGGGAAGTCACTTCCCCCACCTCCCACAAGAGCCGTGCACTCTTTAAAGGGAGTGTGGGGCTCTGTCCCTTCCCCCACCTCCTGCAAAAGCCAGGGATAGTCATGCGAAGCCTCTGTAGGGCAGCGGGATGAAGGCTCCCCGCTGCCCTGTGGAGGCTTCGCACAGCTAAGCTAGAAGCCAGGACAGCCAGCGGGATCACAGCACAGCAATCCCGCTGGCTGTCCAGGCTTCTTGCTTGGCCGCATGCAGCCTCTCCCGGGCAAGGGGAGCCTTCATCCCCTGCCCAGGAGAGGTTGCCCACGGCTAAGGCTCCCCCAAGAACTGTGTTTCCTTTAAAGAGCACACAGTGTGTGTGTGCGGCTCTTGGGGGCTTTTCCCCGAGGAGGGAGAAGGGCAGCCCCACACGGCTCTTTAAAGGGAGCTCTGAGCAGAGCCTCCTGCCTGCATTCGCTCTATAAGACGCACACACACTTCCCCTTACTTTTTAGGAGGGGGAAAGTGTGTCTTATAGAGCGAAAAATGCAGTACTTGGCTGTTGCATTTGCTAATTGTCTGATTCAAGTCAAACTTCTGATGAAAGCTAACATCCAACTCATATTTGTATCCAGTAATTTTGAATTGTCTTTTCTGGATTTGAGCAAAGATTTGATAGGAAAACCCAGCAACAAAAAGTTGTAGATTGTAGCTTCACTGTAATGTTGGGCCCAACACAAACTTAAATAGATTTATAACCCACCTCCATTAATATAACAGGTTCAGTACAAATACAGATGGTGCTGTCATATCTTCTTAAGTGAATTTAAAAACAAAAACCATAGGCATTGTTACTAAAATCCAAGTACCTTTTCCCCTTTTCTTTTTGCTGAAAAAAAATCCAGCAACAACAATGAAATGTAGAACAAACATAAAAATAGCCAAAAAAAGCTGGTTGACATCGTGGCAAATGGAATAATACAGCAATAAAAGCGAGTTTTGCAATGATCACTTAATAGACATTACTAAGGTGGATGCAATAAACTGATTTGGGGCAAAACTGTAGGAATATACATGGATGGATCACATGCTCACAACTTTTATAGTCTAAAATAGCCTTCCTCAACCTGACACCTTCCAAATGCTGTTAGGGCTCCAGTTCCCATGAGCTCTAGTCAGCCTGGTCAAAGGTTAGGCATGAATGGGGTTGCAGTCCACAATGTCGGAAGGTTATCAGCTTGGGGAACACTAGTCCCAAAAATAATAAATGGCTAAAGAACTCACCAGGCTAGATATACCATAGAAATAATAAAGATGAGCAAAACAAATGCACCAGCAGCTACACCATAAACCCAGGTCTTCAGCTTCCCATCTAAAAAGAATGAATGTTAGTCATCAGTCTGCAAGTTAGTACTCAACAAAAGGAAGTTTTAAAGCTTGTTTTAATAAAAAGGCTTTCACACAGGTACGGTTAGTGATATCGTTCCACATTGCATCTTGGATGCTGCATGAAATTGCTTATCTGACACAGCACCTTTCCTTGCAACATCAGTGTGCAATGTGTCAATACAAAAAGGGCCAGAGAGTGAAGAGCAAAACCTGCCCTGTTCATTCTGTGAACTCAAGGTGTAATCAAGGACTGATAAGATTCAGAACAAATACAGTATGTGCCGAGAGCCCAGAGAGGTGATATTACAGAACTCCCCCCCCCCCCAACTAGATTCCCATTAACACTATTGATCAAGCTACACAACACCTTCCCAGTCAGTGAATGTGTTTAGGAGCTGGCAGTCAGAGGGGCAACTTCTACTTCAACCCTGTGCCTGCTTATTCAATTTGAGTTTCATTCTGAAATCTAACACTTTTAGTTAAAGAACTATCAGTACAAGTGTATGAGTACACAAAGAACTAAAAAATAGATGCTGTGGTCTAAACCACTGAGCCTAGGGCTTGCCGA
Organism: Podarcis gaigeae; assembly: GCF_964106915.1. Classification (NCBI taxonomy): domain Eukaryota; kingdom Metazoa; phylum Chordata; class Lepidosauria; order Squamata; family Lacertidae; genus Podarcis; species Podarcis gaigeae. The sequence continues at coordinate 31,076,658 of NC_139688.1, forward strand.
CTGGAAGGTTGGCAGTTCGAATCCCCGCGACGGGATGAGCTCCCATTGCTTGGTTCCTGCTCCTGCCAACCTAGCAGTTTGAAAGCACATCAAAGTGCAAGTAGATAAATAGGTACCGCTCCAGTGGGAAGGTAAACGGTGTTTCTGTGCGCTGCTCTGGTTTCACCAGAAGCAGCTTAGTCATGCTGGCCACATGACCCAGAAAAACTGTCTGCGGACAAACGTCGGCTCCCTCGCCCACTAAAACGAGATGAGTGCCGCAACCCCAGAGTCGTTCGCGACTGGACTTTAACTGTCAGGGGTCCTTTACCTTTTTATGCCACTTCTTATTCATGCTGTTAACAGAGGGGATAAGGTGTTGGCTCTTCCTGCATTAAAATTGTGCAGAGGCCAGAAAAACCCACCGCGTTCTACAATAGCACTTAGCAGCACTAACTATGCATGTGAGACTTCACCTGGTCCAAAAGGCTGCAGGAACCAAGTCCTTCCTCGTCCTGATTGGGGATTGGATGGCTGCGTGGGGTTTACAGCTCGACTGGTTTTTACATCTCCCTTTCTGTCGTCCACTGTGGGGATGACTACCACCGGGATGAGAGTGCACTGCTCAAGTGTGCCGTCAGAAGACATTACTTCTGTGTACCCTTCTTCACACGCACACGTTCTGGTCTGCAGAGGAACAAGCGTTTTACACACAGTTGCAAATCCATGCATCGTTTTTCCCTCCAACGTCCTGAGACATAGATTCTCAAAGGGCCAAGCCCCCGCCATGTGCGAATGTGATAAGGAGACACCGGAGTCGCTCCAGCACATTATGTTCACTTGCCCCCTGTTCAATGTGCCACGGGCAAATTTGTTGGGATCAATCATACAGAAACTAGAGGGTACCCCACCAAAATTCCACCTTGCCCAAATCTTGCAGGATAAGGATACTCATATGACCCTGAAAGTGGCAAGGTTCCTGGTCGCTGTTCTTACCCAAAAGCGACGCTAAGGAGCACTACAAGCTAACTAAGGCGTAGTATGCCATTCTATCTTATAGTATTTTATTGTTATAGTGGTGTTTTAGCGGCTGTTTTCCCCATGTGCACAAGTTGTTATTTATGTGTCGTTTTTACCTGTATGGGCCTATGGCCGTAAATAAAAATTACTTACATGCATCGCTGAGCGCTACATGACGTGTCATGGAGCAATTTAAAAAGGGCCACTTTCTACCATGGAAAAGCTGTGGTGGCGGGAAGATTTGCCAGAGGCAGTGGGGAGAGGTTTAGCTATGTCCACCCAGCTTCCAAATATTGACCAACTAGCTCAAACATTATTTTTTATCTCCAAGAAGTATTGGGGTTCCCTTTTGAGATTTTGCTTGCAGCTAAGCATCTTAAGAACGCTGCAGTCCCCACAGTTCAATATCATGCACCAACATGTGACTGGAGCCACATGCTGGATGGGTGGCTTGTTATGACACAGTAGGACATACCTCACTACAGTAAGAATAGGGCTGGCTGCACGGTGGCTTACATGACCTGTCAACATCTGGCTGGCGCATCACTAAGCAGCCTCCTGCAGAACAAAACAAATCACATTTTGACACAACTGTGCCTCTGAACCAAGGAAGCTAATTGCTGCAGCTAGGAAAAGTGACATCCCATAATGGAAGAGGATGCTCTCCCACTCCTTCGCAGTTTCTCCGAGGAAGGACACAGCAATGGATGGATTTACTGGCATCGCTCTATGTCTCATTAATATGTCGGTGTGCCAGATGCCATTTTCTTCTTTACGGCTCACACAGGTAATTGGCTGTGTATGTGAAAATGTGCAGGGGATAACGGATGTTGAACTTTGAGAGGTAATTGTGTTCTTGGCAGGATGGCTTTAATGCTGCTAACAGTACTATTGTCAAGCATGATACATGGGAGAAAACATATTCACTACATGATGAACGTCCTTTGTCTTGATCTTCCAAACACCGAGCAAATTTGCAGCCCCCCCCCCAAGAAAGAAGGGGGTAGGTTACCATGCAACGTTTTGGAGAAACACCGTCTCCACTGTATAATTTGGCTTTGTTATACTAATTGCATAGACCCATGGGTGTAGCAAAGGGGTGCAGGGGGCAGCTTTCCCCCCTAAGTCCTCAAAAAGTATTGAAAAGCATTAAAAATAATTAACTGAGGCTCTGCACCTCCCTTCCCCGGCAGAAGCCTCCTCCCTGACAAAAGCCTGCCCCCCCCCATCGCAATGCCCTTTGGGGGGGGGATTTTTACCTGTGATCTCCCAAAAAAGCTCAACAACTTTAACTCCTAAAAAAAGCTCAGACCCCATCATCATGTTTTGTTTTGTTTTTTGTTTTACTTTCCATGCTTCTCTGAAATGTTCTTGTTTAGTGGAAGAGAGAATTATTATCTCTTAAGGCAGGCATAGGCAAACTCAGCCCTCCAGATGTTTTGAGACTACAATTCCCATCATCCCTGACCACTAGTCCTGTTAGCTAGGGATCATGGGAGTTGTAGCTGGAGGGCGGAGTTTGCCTATGCCTGTTTTAGGGCGAGACCTTTATACTTTATAGTGCTATGCAATCCTAAAGTAGGGGGGTGGGAGATCTGTTGTTGCTGTTGGACTCCAACTCAGGCCAGTCCCAGGCAGCAGGGCCGAGGATGAGAGATGGCTGGAAATGTAGTCCAGCAGCATTTGGGGGCTCACCTGTTCCCCATGCCCTTCCTTAAAGGCTGTTGCATGCATGGCAAGACAACATGCTCAAGACTAGAGTGAAACAAGTAACTGAAAACAAATATTTTGGTTCTCAAGAGATGATCTTTCTTGGTGATCTGCTCTTAATTCTCAGTAGCTAGAAGGTTATGAATGTGGCACAGTTATTGTTTTAAACCAAAGAAGCACACACAGGCTTTCATCATTGTTTTGAGCCAGGATCCTTGTTGCCATCGTTCAGTAGTACCCAGTTTGCCCGTTTCTTCCTCAAACAACTTCAGTAAAATGTAGCTGCCCACTCAATATAAGTTTGCTGCTGCATCCTGAAACAACCAAGTCCATGTACTGGTGAGAAACAATGATGAAGTCCCGACAATAACAGATGCAATTAGATGCAGTTAGGTAGCTGTATGTTAACCAAGGGATTAGCAGACAACCAAATCAGTCTTGCTAGCTGGCGAGTGAAATGGAATAAAGTCTGAATGTCCTGGCAATAAGATGCACATGCCTGTAAATGCCCTTATTGCAAAATGTCAGCCATCTGGGGGGCTACAGGACGAAAGAGCAGCTTCATCACCCGTTTCATTTTGAATTAACGTATCTGTAAAAATAATACTTGGATATAAGAAGGCCACTCGGAACCATTATGCTGTGATAGAAGTAGGACATGTGAGAAACACTGCTCTATAAGCAAATACAAATGTCAAAGAAGTGAACCGAGTGAGCTTCAAGATAGCACAAAGACATTCTGACACTGCTACAGAGAAGCATTACAGCATCAATGCCATGTTTTTAGGCCTAGACCTCTTACTTTCAGAAGAGTGCACATGTCTGTTGTTGTTTTTTTAAAAAAAAAAACCAGTGTAGAATGGCTATCCATGAGGTAATCCTAGCTTGGAATGGGGAAATAAAAAGCTTATGTGAATAGTGCTGTAATCCCCACCCCCACTGCTTTCAATAGGAAATCCTACTGTTTACTGTTGAATCGGGGAGGTTTTCTGCAGATCGTTCCAATTCAGCAGTGATCAGCAGGTTTTCCAGGGGAAAGCAGAGGGGCAAAAAAGAAACCTATTGAACCCGTGACTAGAAATCACAGGATAAACAAAAGTGTGGATGGGCCCTGAGTCTGGATATATATAGGCACATTGCTTATCCTAGATATATTTCTCCTCATTTTCGAAAAACCAGAGCCTTATGCAGATGTTGAGGCAAGTAGTCTTTCTAGTGGTGGCCCCTTGAAAAATGAGACTTCTGTCATAACAAGTGTGCTCTTTTGGCAGCCTCTTTTGTTGGGTGGGAGCTGCAAAAACATGTTATGTTCAGGTAGATCTCTGAGATGCAGCTGGTGAGTTGCTATTTCAAATGCTATTTCTTAGTTTGTGCCAATTGTTATGATTATATGCTTTTATATAAAAAAAGTTTTACATAGTAATTATAGGGTTATATCCAATGGCAACTTTCTCTTAGCAGAAAGCACTTCCACTCGCACAAGGTGGGATACCTGGTTTTTGCCAGTTTCCACTGCTCACTTCCCTGAAAAGTTGCTCCTAAGAGTTGCTATGTTACATGGAGAGCTGCTGTAGGTGTGTGTGGTGGTGGGGAACGAGCAAAACTCATGTTGTGTGAGTAGAAGTGCTTTTCTCCAAGGCAAACTTGACAGTGGGTACAAGCCATCATTTTTATTGCTGGAAACTGCTTTGAGGATAGCAGCTGAGAAGCCGTTTCTAAACCTTTGAAGACACAACCCAGCCAAAATGTAATCCCACCGACTTGAATGGGAAGCAGTTTTAGATGTGCTAATCTCTTCGAAATCAACAAGACATAGAAGTGCTTTAGACTTGGCTGAATTTTGACCTAACAAATATATAGAAGTGGTAGAAATCTGTTCCATGGGTGTGCTCTACCGCTCCCAATCCATATTATATCCAAAGCTAAAGGAGATAGTTTGCTATGGTTTGGCTTACAAAGAAACTAGCAATTCTCAGGAACCCAATGCAAAGCTAATAATCACAGGCTTTCATGAGTGCTCATTAACATTTCGTAAGAAACTTCAATGAGCTCTGAAGCACGTATATCAGTCTGATCGTAACAATCCTTTAATGACTCTTAAGTAACCTCTTGCAGCCTATCATGTCAATAATCTCTGGATTGATGTTGTGTAAGAATTTGCTAATTTCATAAGCAATCATAAACACTAATCACATGGTGTCTACCACTGACATTATTATTACTCACAGAAGCAACCCAAAGCAACTTACAACATTACAACAAATCAACGCCCCCCAAAGCCCCCACATAAATACAAATAAAAGTCAGGTGTTGCAGAACCTGTCCCATTAAAAGAGGACTCAAGTACTTTAGAGCCTTCGAATTAAGGGTCAAAATTCCAGGTTAAAAGGAAGGTTTTTGCCTGGTGTCAATCAAGCCCTGCTGGGGGGTCCCAACACAGCACCCCAATCTAGATCATGGCAAAGAGATATTTCTACTTTTTCTGAAAAAGATTGAGTGTGTTCAAGATTCTGAAAGGGGAAGAACACTTACCTGTAACATTCAATCCATCTGACCTTTGGCACCATACTGTTCGAGAAGATCCCTTCCATGGGCTGGCCATCCATTTGTATTCATAACACTGACCATCTGAATTGGAAACAGTAGCACAGTCAGAAATCCTCCATTTGGCTTGAGAGAAACATAGGGAACTGCTTTTTACAGAGTTGGACCATTGGTTCATCTAGCTCAGCATTATCCTCACAAGCAGTGAGGAATCCTTGGCCTAGTTCAGCCTGACAGCACCTACAAATGGCCCAGGAGGCCATTTCTAGAGAATTCCACCAACCTGGAATCATGTGACATGATTTGACATAACCTGTCAGGCAAGCATAGGTAGAACACTGGAGAAGTCTGCCCCCCCCCCCAAATAGCCTTTGCTAGCAAACCCCACCTTTTTCCCCCTTCTCGGTCAAGTGAAGGGGAAAGGAGAAAAACAGGCATGTTTTGCAAGCAAAGGCATCTCAGGGCACTTGGCAAAAGGAGGGAGTGAAGGCCGCTTCAAAGAGTGCTTTGCAAGTCTCCCCGTGTTTCTTGTTCAACTTCCAACGTTGAGTTTAAATGAAGACTTGCAAAGCCATGGGGAGGGTTTTGACTGGTGGACAGCCTGTCAGATTTGGCTGGTGAGGCTGATCCTGATAAAAAGGTTCCCCACCCCTGCTCTTAACCCAAGGAATCTCCCAACTCTGCTCCCTATGATTGTTAGCCTGAGCTGGAGACCTTCTGCATGCAGTGCATGCTCTACAGCTGAACATTGCTCCCTACCTCTCCATCTCAGGGCAGCAGAGTCAAAATCTCTATCCTATGTTATTGTTTCTGTAGAAACACATTGGTTCCCTGTTCTATTTTTTTCCTGCTCAATGGTGAGTTAACAGAGCACATATACAGTCATACCTCGGGTTGAAGTCGCTTCAGGTTAAGCCTTTTCGGGTTGTGCTCCGCGGTGACCCAGAAGTAACGGAGCATGTTACTTCCAGGTTTCGCCGCTTGCGCATGCGCAGACGCCCGAAATGACGTCATGCGAAAGCGCGTAAGCGGTGAATCGTGACCCGCACATGCACAAACACGTGGACGCAGGTTGCGTTCGCTTCAGGAACGGATCCCGTTTGCATCCAGAGGTACCACTGTACTTTAAAACTGGCACTCACTTGCCTATAGATTTTAACACTCACCATTACACTGTCTTGTTTCCAAAACTTGCTCTGGGCAAAGGTGTTGATTATCTAGGTCCTGAATGATCACTGCTCGAGATCGAACTTGTATTCCCCCAAAGCCAAGATCTTCGCCATTTACACAGGTCAACTGACAGAGGCTCCATTCTGCCCACTCCTTTAAGTAACAGTCACCTGCCCAATAATGCAAAAAGTATTAATGAAGAAGTTAATTAGCAAGAGGGATTTGCAACATTATGCCACAACCTTAGTGTTAAAGATTTGTATAGGATTACCGGTATTACCGGTTGCAAATAATGGATCTCCTGCCCCAGCATAGTTTTTAATAAACCTCACCCAAGCCCCAAAGTGATGTCACAAAAAGACTTGGTTGTTTGAACTGATAAACTGCTCATTGGTGTATCTGGTATTTCGGTATTCATGATCCGAAAGCAGCAAAGAATATACCGGTATATCACACCCAATGCTTTCTTACGGCTTCAAAGCCACACAAAACACAACATGTTAAGTGAACGTGGGTTTTCTGGAAAGTCAGCTTTGCCAATCGTGCCCTGTGTATGGAGGCCATAAAGTGAAAAAGGCATCTAGGCTTGCAAATGAGTTTGGAGCTTTAATTATTTTAGCAAAAGGACTATTAAAAATTCATGTTGCCTTACATTATGTTGACAACAAATAAAATCAACTCCATGTTTAACAGGATGCCTTAATGAAGGGGATTTTATTTGCTAACATTAAGGACTCGCGTAAAGAAATGAATTATTGAATAAACGATGTATGTATAATAGGAGGGCATGTAGTGTTCTTTGGAAACATTAACTAGAGTGCATCATTAACCCATCCCCAGAGGGCAGTTAATCTTTTCTTGGGTGAATTGTGGGGGCCATTCAAGCAAAGGTCACTTCCTCTACAAAATTATGAGTGAACAGCAACAACGTCTGCCCCCCCGCCCTCTATATTTTTAAAGATTATCTGTTAAAGAGCAATAAATTTGAGCTTGAAACATTGTAGCACTTGTTCTAATTTGCTGTTAGGATCCAGTACTGAGTTGACATTAGAGAGCAAGTTTTGTTAAAAACTTTATCTGAACCTACAGCCCTGCCCATAACCATTCTTTCAAATATTCTTACAAAGGCCCCAAGAAAGCATTTGATTCATAAGAGTGATCTTAGATTGGCTAATAGTGCCCATATGGCCAATGCAGGAAGCATCAACTCCATTATAATGGGATTCATTTGCCCTTAGTGATGTCAACATCTAGCAAAATCTTAGTTTATTTTTATATGTATACAAACATGTATACAAACATTGTATGCCTCTTTCCAACCCTAACAAGAGTGCCAAAGGCAGTTTACATCATCATTTTTTTGTCATCATTAAGGACAATAATGAACACAAAACCAGTTTAAACATTGTGGTGTCATGTGGGACCCCAGATTGGCCTAAATCGCTTGGGGATGAATGAAACAGAGGGACAAATAGCAGCAGCCAAAGGGCAAAACAGCAGTTGTGAGCAGTAATGAACAGCCATCAATGTGTAAGATTAAGGGCTTTTGGATGGGGGAATTACCTTCACCCAAATCAGCACCTGGTGGAAACTGAAGGACAACTAGGGAACAATTGTCTCAGAGCTATTAGTACAGGCTGTAATTGCTTCTGAACAATTACTTTTTAAAGGTGGGTGGGAAATCACATTAAATTGGAATAATTACAGGCTAAATCCATCTTAGGTGTTCTAGGCCCTGTGCTAGCATCAGGACCAAAAGTAAAGCTTGCTCCTTCTCTCCTTTGGCTCTGAAGCCATCACAGAGTATTTTGCCAAGTTGAAAGTAGGAGGAACTACGGGAAGGGAGTTCACCCTTGAGCCTAACCCACAGCACCAGGTGGCTGAGAGCTCACATCAGCCTGCTGCTCTCTAACACTGTCTCCTGACACTTGGAGCATGAGTACTGAATCCATGTGCAGCCTTTGGGCCCTGCTGAGTTTGGGGCCTGGGGTAAGCCAAGGGTTCTTCTTAAATGCAGGTTTTTCCAGCATACCTTTGGGTTTCCCTCTCTTATAAGGATCCAATCTTGCCTACTCCTTCTTGTCTGGGTTTCCAGTGCAACCACTCAAGGGGCTACATAATTTACCAGTAAGTAAATAATTAGTGTTACAACAATAGATCACATTCTTATGAAACTCTTGAGTGGGCAGATAACTCCTCTGACTTGCTGTAGCATACAGCAATGCAATGTGGGAAAGAACATAATCTTCTAGGGTTCAACAGACTCATCATTCATGCAAACACAGCTGGTCACCTGGGCAAGGAAGGGTACAGGTTTCCTCAAGCACCATTTTCTTATTGCCATCAACAACCGGCTCAATTTCCCCACAAAATTCTTCATCCACTATTTTCCCAGCATCATCACTGGATCCATCATAGACCACACAGGAAATGTTTCTGACTCTTGTCCCTTCTCCACACTGAGCATTCTGGAAGAAGGGAACCATAAAAAGGATTAAGTTGCAGGTGGAGAAATGCTCCTACTTCCTCACAAGGGTGTAGAGAATTCCACAAATGTTCAATGGGACTTCTCAGCTGGCAGGCGGCCCAAGTTTATCAATCCCATTTAGCTTGCCAAAGTTCATATGATTTGTGGTAGCCAAGGCTAGTGCTTCTGCCCTATCTTGTTTAGTTTTTGATCTCTTAGCATTCTGGCATCCCCTTAAGCTTAGCACAAAAGAGAACTGAGAGAAATCAAGCTGTGCATATTTTCTAATTTGATGGATGACGACAGGCATACTTTCTTAGTGAACAGGCAAACAAAAGTCTTATCATAATGTACTTACAGAATGTAAAATAACAGAAAGTCATTTTACTCAATCAACATTCAGTGGGTTTGTTAAGTTTACTTTTGAGTGTGGAATTTCCCTCTGGAATCATGTAGGCTTTCTGATTAGGCAAAACCCTAGATCTTTAAGATCTGTTGCCTTGAACCATGCTACTACAAATAGCTTTGCACCATGGTTGCACCATGCCAGAATGTGCTTGTGACTGTAGCTTTTTGTAAACTGCTTTGTGTGTTTTTCTTACACTCTAGTAGTATATACATTTGAAGAAATAAATAGAATAAAAATAAGTTTGTGCTCCTGCATTAAACTTTCCTTACACAAAGCAAACCAGCATGTCAGAGGTAAGACTCAGGTAGAATTTTTCCTCCTGACACAACAGCTGTGTAATGATGGGCAGATAGTAACTTTGCTTATTCAAACATGGATTCTGAAACGTTATAGTCCTCATGAGACGTTCTTCGCTAAACACTGGAAATTGAGTCACAAGAGTGAGACAGGCTGGTTTCCATTTCACTTAAAAAGTCTGAGGTAGTGCTCAGCTCACCTTTCAATACCTCATTAGAATGAAGTTTAGAGGTACTTAATAAACAATATAATAAGCCACATTTATTTGTGTGTGTGTATCTGAGGATGAGATGAAGGGAAAGGCTTCAAACTTTTGTTTTACCTCAACTTTGCATTCAGCCCACTGACTATACTGCCACCGATAACAGGGCTTTACTGGACATGGTTTGAACTGCTCCATTAGCGAAGGACAAGGTCTCCCGTCACCTTGGAAAGGTTGAATAATAGTTCTCCTACGTATCATCCTTCCTTCAAAACACAGAGAGAAGAAGAGAAGCAAGAATGTAACAATGACATTAGTCTTGTGCATCAAGGAGTCTAAGCCTCTGGCTTTCATTATTCAGGATCAGGGTTGATTTACTTAATCCAGACCTGGATCTGAAAGCAATAAGGAACAGGTTGTGAATGTGTATATAGTTTCAGCTCCCACCATGACTGACCATTGGCCTGGGGCTGATGGGAAATGGAGGTCAACAAGACGTGGAAGACCCCTTGACATCAACAGACACTAAGGAATGAGCGAAAGGAGATCTTGTGCCAAATCAATCTCCTGGGCGAATGAGAGAAATGCCAATTCTTAGCCAGAGGCCAATATAGGTTCTGTATTATAATTATAGGAATTGCACCTCATCCCAGTTTTCTCAGAACTGGATTTGAAGAAGTGGTGCCATGCCCAAAGAAAACAGCAAATAAGTTCACTTGCTATGAGCTAAATCAAGTCCCATTTCATGATTGGATCTGATCCCTCTAGGGATTTTATTATGTACACTCTTTTGTTAAGTTGTTTGTAGCTCTTATTCTAATAAATAAAGTAAATACATTTGGAGTAAGTATTAAGGGCTTAAACACTCTCTGCCTGAGGATGACAAACTTTGTTTACAACCACAGAAACACAGAATGTTTTAAGGGGGAATCAAAATATTGGTGTTTTGTATGCAGCAACATCTTCCTTCCAAAGTCAAAAGTTCCAAACCTAGGAGCATTTAATAAAGGTGATTCATTCACATTATCTATCGTTCTTTGGTTTAAATATTTGTTTAGTTTATAAATTCTTTGATACTCCCCCCCCCCAATAAAAATAGACGTCTACTAGTCTTACAAGAGAAAAAATACTTAGAAAGCAGAGGGAGGTTTGTTTATCCTCTTTGTCTTCCCAGACATTATTACGAACCAAGAATTTTCAAAGAAAACAGGATATTTCAACAAGACTTAAAAGGAAATTAAAGCAGTGTGGATTTAGCAGCCATTAATCTTCAGGCCAGCTAAGGCAGAGACGCTACCCAGGCGTGCTAGAGGACCCAGGCTCTATTTCCAAGGACTTGCGTTCCTTCATCCCTTTTGTGATCCTCTGGGTTGATTCTGTTCCTTTCTTCCTAAGGTATTACATTTCATTACGGAGACAGATGTCACTACAGCAGTAGCACAAGGACGAGTGTGAGAGAGACAATGTGTGTGTGTGACTTGCAGTAGCACTAAAAGGTTCATTGACCAGTGATGGCAATAAAGCCTTATTTCAGCATCTTGTTTCATCTGAACCAAAATGCACTGTGGTATTTGTCACTACAAGTAAACACCATACTAGGACTTCCATTCACGCCGTACTTTCTAGGTACTGGTCTGCACCTTAAAGATCCATGTCTGAACAGGGTTTTTGGGGGGTGGGTTTTGTTTTGTTGTTGTTGTTTTTGTTGTGGTGTTGTCCCCGGAAAAACCTGCATTTTACCTCTGAAATGGAGCAAAATGGCAGTCCATGGAAAACCTGACTGCCATTTGCTCCAATTCAGCAGTGAAACATGGATTTCCCCAGGGAAAGCGTTGGGACAAACAAACAAACAAGCAAACCACTCGGGCACAAAGCCCAGACCTTTGCCTAGGAACGCAACACAAAAGGAAGCCTGGATGAGCCCTTAGTTAAAAGGCATAATAGTGTTATAAAAAGAGAACGATTAGAATCATTATTTCAAAATAATAATAATACCTGTTGCCTCTTGTGCAGCTGTAAGACTACTTGGGTTACATTCTGTCCCCAGAGGAATGGAATTTTATACAAGCTTCCCTTGAGAGTCCACTGAGTGGCAGCAGAGCTATATTGGAAGCTAGCTATAATCCTCTGTCTCCTGCTGAGATGCTGAATAAGTCAAATGCCTCTAGCCATGAATGTAGTTAGTGCACGCAGTGTTGTGGTGTGATGCTCTTCCCAACACGGTAGCACAAAAGAAATGACTACAGTGGTACCTCGGGTTACATACGCTTCAGGTTACAGACTCCGCTAACCCAGAAATAGTACCTCGGGTTAAGGACTTTGCTTCAGGATGAGAACAAGAATCGCGCGGCGGCAGCGGGAGGCCCCATTAGCTAAAGTGGTGCTTCAGGTTAAGAACAGTTTCAGGTTAAGAACAGACCTCCGGAACGAATTAAGTACGTAACCAGAGGTACCACTGTATCTTGTGCATGTGGTGAGGGATGAAAATGTCATATAAGTGACCCCAAATATATACTGATAAACAGCAGATAGCTTAGTCAATAGAGCATGAGACACTTAATCTCAGCCATGTTGGGCAAAAGATTCCTGCATTGCAGGGGGGTTGGACTGGATGACCCTCGTGGTCCCAACTCCACAATGCTATGATTCTGTGATTTAGACTATCATACCTTGACTTGGAAAGCAAAGATATGAACAAACCTCTTTCTCCTACATGAAGTGACTTCACACCAGTTGAGTGACAAGCCAGGAAAATGCAGTCAACTATAGTTTCCTGTTATGCCTAGATTTGGAGACTATGCTTAATGGCTTCCAGGCAAGCCAGAAGATTAAGCCAAATTTAAACCATGGTTTAACATCCTGGCTTGCAAGGAAGCCATTAACCATCATTTCCCAGTTTGGAGATAATACAGTGGTACCTTGGTTTACAACCATAATCAGTTCCGGAGGTCCAGTTGTAAACCAAAACAGGTTGTAACCCAAGGTGCGCTTTTGCTATTGGGGCCTCCCCCCCCCCCAAATGGGTTGTAATAAAAAAAATGGGTTGTAATCCAAAAAAAGGGACACACACTTCCGGGTTTGACGTGGTTGTAATCCAAAGCAGTTGCAAACCAAGGTACCACTGTAGTTTACTGCAGATTCCTGCTTGTTTCCCCTGCTTTCATGAAGCGAGAAACAGAACAAAAGTATGCCGCACAAGAGGCTTGTTCAAATTAGGATGGACAAGATATGATAGTCCACATGTGGCCAATGTCTACCACGTTGTGGTTGCCATTGGCTGTATGTTTTCATCATTGCAGAGTTTCAACTATTTCGAACTAGTTTCAGATCCTGGTTAAATGTAACCCTGGTTACTGTTAACCATGATTAAGGATGGTGCCAACCAACAGCTTAAGTGGGGAGGAGGAATTTGCTCTAGGGAGGAAAATAGCTACATGGAAAGAGTACAGGCAGGCTCTTGGTTTGTTAAACCAGGTTCTAGAGGAAACTCCGTAACATTTGAATCACCTACTAAGGTTTCTCACCTTACACATATTTGTAAAATTGTTCAACACAACTTAATTCTAAGCGCAAACAGAACTTTGTGTTTATGTCAATACATCCCATGATTTTCTGGAATCTACAACCTGAAAAGAGATGCATTTATAACAATCTATTGATGCTAACTGTATTTGTAGAAAAGCAGCCCAACACCTTTGGGAGCTTCTCAGGGGCTAAAATTGTTTTATGTTTGCTCTGATCTGCCAGTCACAAATATAGTCCCCTGCAATAGTTTCATGCAGAGTTTTGCCATCTCTCATTTCCATTATCTAAGTCAGAAATGGATTTTGACAATCCTGATCCTCTTAGCACAAGCGTGGCATAAGGGAAGCTTGCAGGCAGGCAAAGCAAACCTCCCTAACCCTACAAATCTCTTTATCCAAAGAATTTCCCCTTCTGTTTCTCAGTGGCTGGTATGAGCTGGAAGCTCATGTTTTAAGACGTTTAAGCATCAAAGAGAATCTCCCAAACTTACCGGCTAGGCCACAAGCCTGAGAGCACTCAGACCACGGAGACCAGTCCGACAGCTGGCAGTTCACAGGGCATTCTACCACACAAGATGTATTCATGTGCCAGGTCTTTTCCAAGCCAAGCTAAGAAAAAAAAGAAAAAAAGAATGATTCTACTATCAGTAAGTCATCGTGCAAGATAGTCATGCCACTGGATAACAGCTGAATTGAAGGTGACCGCTCCTTTGAATAGAAGTTAATAATTATGAAGACAAAAGAGAGAAATCAACTACATAAATGTATTAGTCAGTAAATGCTTGTTCAGAATTGCAGCAATTCATATAAGAACCTAAACATGTTCCAAATCATTGAATAAGATATAGACAAACAAGTGGGTTGGTCAGGGAGTCTTTTCCACTGGGCCCCTGATCTCCTGCCCTTTCCCTCCTTTTTTGAGTAGTACATGATGGCTTCCCCTCTCCTGGGCCTACATTTTCAACTATACATAGAAGAAACTAGTACACACAGTTTTTATGCAAATTTGTGTCACTGAGCTGCATCCAAAAGTCTCTTAAGGACCTAGAAACGTCCCTGAAAACGACACCTTAAACATAATTTTGTTACTGTCTCAATATCCAGAATTGAGGATCAGTGAAGGAACATCATTTTAAGTGGTATATTGTCTGAAATTTAGCACAGCTGTTAGAAGCTATCAGCTACATTGTGCAGCTATAATATAGGCATTTAACATCTATCTACCCATCAGTATAAGACGTGTGCCTGCACATTCTGAGCTGAACAGTTGCAGCATCATTAACAACCACAAATGAGGCTGGAGACCTCTCTTCTGTTCTGCAAATGGCATCACTTGTTATTTCGCTTCTGAAATCTCTAAATAGGAAAGCTACAACAGTAGCTTCAAACTCTATACACACAGACAGCTCTACACACTGACTTACCCTAAGAAATATTTGTGCTATGCTAGTGTTTCCACAGCCAACCTGTATTGTGTGGGACATCACGTGTAAATGTGCAGAAATGCTTTTCCATCACCAACATACATGATTCTGGGAAATCTGACTGAGCCAGATTTTCAGATGAATGTGCTAATGCTAAACAAATTCCCAAACCTTACTCAGCTTAAACCCTGAACTTGCAGAAAGCCAGCATTCATTCCTAGCACTTGGCTATTAAGTAGAAGGTCTGAGGTGGCTGTAGACATAGCCCCCTAAACAGCAATAGAACAAAGTATAAGGAAGACAGAGACTAAACTGATGTGCATTCCCAAATCTAAAATCAAGGCCCAGTTCTTACAGCCAGCAGTTGTTTTTTCTCAATTGTGGGCGAGAGCTCACATGACTGAATGTTACTCCTTCCTCCCAAAGTCTGCATGTTGAAAACCAGATACCAGGTTGCAGGCTGTCTTCACATGCAATGCTAAAATGTTTTAATGTTTCAATATTTGAATGTTGTATTTTAATTTTGTTTTTAAGCTGTAATCATTCAACACTATCCTCCCCCATAGACTGGTGTCCAAGCTAGAGGCGATTGGACTCTCCAACTCCACCTGTCTCTGGGTTTTGGACTTTTTGTCAGAACGTTCTCAGAGGGTTAGAGTAGGGTCACATATGTCCACAGCCCTTAGCCTTAACACCGGCTCACCACAGGGTTGTGTGTTGAGTCCCCTGCTCTATACTCTCTATACGTATGATTGTACAGCCATTTATTCCAGCAACAAAATCATCAAGTTTGCTGATGACACTACGGTGGTGGGGCTCATTTCAGGAGGGGATGAGTCCGCCTATCGGGACGAGGTGGAGCGGCTTTGTGCTTGGTGTGGAGAGAACAATCTGGCTCTTAATACGACTAAGACCAAGGAATTGGTGGTGGATTACAGAAAAAAAAAGGCGGACATTCAGCCCTTGTATATCAACGGGGAACGGGTGGAGAGGGTGGCGGAATTCAGGTTTTTGGGAGTGACTATCGATCAGGGCATGACTTGGAGCGCAAATACCACTGCTCTGGTGAAGAAGGCCCAGCAGAGAATTTATTTCCTCAGACTTTTAAAGAAGAACAATCTGAGTGAGAGACTGCTGGTGTCCTTCTACCGAGGCTCCATAGAGAGCATTCTCACATACTGTATTTGTGCCTGGTTCTCCAGCTGTACAGCTAGGAAGAGGAAGGTGCTCCAGAAGGTCATAACCACAGCCCAAAGGATTATTGGTCATCCCCTCCCATCTTTGGAAGAACTGTACGGTTCCCGCTGTCTTAGGAAAGCAAACAATATCCTGCAGGATGCATCTCACCCGGGACACAGTCTGTTTGTACTACTGCCTTCTGGCAGGAGATACAGAAACATCAAGTCAAGGACAAATAGACTGAAAAATAGTTTCTATCCAAGAGCTGTGGCCTTCTTAAATGCAGTAACTCGATAGTGTGACCTGGGAGTTTGATGGGTGTGGGTGTGGGTGTGGCTGGAATGTGGTTTGTTTGGTTGTTGTTGTTGTGTTGCTTTTGTTGTTTTTAAGGGATGGCATCCAATTTCGTTGCACTTGTGCAATGTTGCACTTGTGTAATGACAATAAAGAATCTATCTATCTATCTATCTATCTAACTTGTTTTTATTATTGCTTATAAGCCGCTCTGAGCCCGGCCTTGGCTGGGGAGGGCAGGGTATAAATAAAAAATTATTATTATTATTATTATTATTAATAATAATAATAATAATAATAATAAAAAAAATATGGGTTAGTGCTATGAGCTCTGTGAGCTTCAGGACTGCACACTCCCCTCCTCCTCTCTCTTCCGGAGTGGCCATGAGGGGAACAGAAGTTCCCACTTCTGTTTCTGATCAGCCTCGGTTTAGTGTTATATTCAAACCCTAATCTTAACTATGATTTACTAAAGAAAGTCATCTTCATAAACCATGGTTTAATGCAAACACTTTAGTAAACCAGTTCAAACTAACCATAGGTTTGGATGCAACAATATGCTGTGGTTAGTAAAAAAACAACAACCAAAAAACCAAAACAGAAGCAAAGATTTCTGAATTCCTAGGGTGAACTAGGAGGAGGAGGGCAAGGCACGTAGGTCCAACTGTCACACAACCTCACCCTTTAACACTAGACACAGATGCCTGAAATCCTCATTTTTATGTACACAGATTTGTTTGTTTGTATGGAGGACAACAATGTGTATTAGGTGATTTTGGTATACTAATTAACACCTACAAACCATTGTCTCCATTTAAGCCCAAATGTATAGAAGCGAACTTCTTGTTAAGCTCCTATGCAGCAGGTTCATGCTAGTCTCCAGTATGGCAATCGCCAAGTCAACAGAAGAATGCCCTGGTAGATTGAAATGTTCTCTCACTGATTTCTGAATGTTTTCAGGGTTAGTGCAATCATTCACAGGACGCAAAGGTTTCTACCTAAGGGAGGTTGCCCCCCCAAAAAGTCACTTCATAGTGTGAAAGATGATAGTCTACCCTAAGATCTGTGTAAATGTCTGGGATTTAACAAGTTATCTCTGCCTAAGCTCAGCAGGAATTGCATCTCAGGTGGGTTACTTTTTTAAAAAGCGAAGCTTACCTGCTGATAGCCTGTTTGTGAGACAGGCACAGAATGGCAGAGAGAAAGCTTAGTTTAAACTCTTCTGATGTAGGTAAATGAGCAACAATAAGCTTCTGGGTATTTGAACAGCATGGAGTCTGTCCTGAATTTAAATAATTTGAATTTCAAAAACCTCAAGGAACTGGCAAGGAAAGTTTTGTGATGTGTTAATTTTGGAACCCAGCAGAGATCTACTAGTGTTCCGGCTGTTCTTTGAGATTTTGTGATAAGCAACAATACACACTGAAAATATGCTGGGGGGGGGGGCAGTGGGAATTAATTAAGCCAGGGAGCAATAAGGATGTTGGAGTAGCTTACTTAGCAGACTGGTGGAGACTTTCTGAGATAATCAAGGATGCATTAAGACAATGACAGTTTATGCACAAGAGTGTATATTGCAGTGAACATGGGTACCTAGGCAGGATCTAGGGCTTTTTTTTTAATTCTAAAAAAATCTACAGCGGATAGTAGTCAGGTTTTACTCAGAGTAGACCCATTGAGATCAATGTCCCTGATTGTTCTCTTGAGATTTTATCAAGCTGATATATCAACTACATTTTACTTGAGGTTTGTTCTGCTACAGGGATAAGGCACCTCTGGCCCACAATCCAATCTTAGCCCACCAGAGGGCTCTAGTTTTGTCTGTGAGGCCACCTCCTCCTGTCAATCAGCTGGTGCCACTATGTGATGTCAGCTGATGGGGTTCAGTTCTGCTAGGCACTGGCTGGGGTCCTTGAGTAGCGGGCCATGGTGGAGATGGTGGGGCTTTCAAGCCTCCCGCCAGTGCCACACTCTGCACAACGACCACCTGTAACTTACTCATTTATTATAGCCTTATATCCTGCTCTAACCTGAGGCCTTAAGGCAGCCAACACCAGTTATAAATGAAACAGATCCGTCTATGTCCCTTGCTTACATACAGTATAGTATAGTATAAGCAGGACAGAAAAATGGATCCAGCAAAGAAGGAATGTGGAGGCAGAGAAAGCAGGACGTTAAAATATTGATCATATATGACAGTTTGAAGGGGGAGGCAGTTTAGAAGGGGAGATTCAGCCCCACATGAACAGGTGTAAAGACTCTTCTGACTTCCTGCTGAATTAAATCCGCCATTGCTTATTGTTTCGGGAAAGGTATTCATGCTTCTCTAATGTCCATGTCAAGAGACACACTTCATATCATGTCTCATTAAGTAAGCAATATAAAATAATACAAGAGAGCCAGGTTTTGTCGTGAGACGTATGTACAGCCACACACAAACACACAGCTCTCATTAACGTCAATAGGAAATACTGGCAAACATCCAAAGGAACTTTCCCCGCTGCACCTAATACTTTAAAATGCAAATAGACCCAACCACGTTTGCAATGTGCATAAGAGTAAAGTGGTTTATGTGCAAGTATATCTTCCATAAAGAAGGAAGCATTTACTTTCCCCAAACTAGTATTCAATAGATTTACAATATATCAGCACTGAATGAGTTGAGATAGTGAGTGCAAATCTCACTTTGTCCTTAACAAACTTTAGAGCTTTTGCTGTCCTATTTATAGTGACTGAAAGTCAGCCTAGTGCTATTTTGATAGACTTGGAGATGTATTATAATGTTGCTGCTGCGTTGCCACTGCCTGTTCATAAAACTACAGATTCTCAAGTCTTAAGGAAAAAAGACACCATCTGCCAAACGCTGCTTCACACAGGACCTAAATGGAGCTACCGTATTTTTCGCTCTATAAGACGCATCTGACCATAAGACGCACCTAGTTTTTAGAGGAGGAAAACAAGGAACAAGAAAGCAACGCAAAGCCTCTTGAGGCTTTGCGTAACTAAGAGGGTCACACCGATCCCTCTTGCTCTTCTGGCTTCAGCAATAGCTGCGCAGCCTGTATTCGCTCCATAAGACGCACACACATTTCCCCTTACTTTTTAGGAGGGGGAAAGTGTGTCGTATAGAGCCAAAAATAAGGTAATTCACACTCTTTACTTGTGAGTAAGCACATTGTTCCTTTCTGGGGCCTGTCTTGACTTATTCCTGTGTCTTAGTGATCATAATGTCCATCCATTCTGATTTGTTGTTCACCCACCTATTTTGCTGTTTAGTTGTGCCTAACTGCAGAAACATTCTGGGATTACTAGATTTTCTTGTTATCTACTGACAAGCTAGTGGGATGCAAAACCAACCATGATTCAAAACTACAGTGTCATCTGTACAGAGAAGGCATTGAATAGCTGGCATGTGAAACTGTTACATTGAGGAGAGATGGAGAACTTGTGAAGCCTTGCAGATGTAGTTAGGTGCCAGCTCCCATCAGCCCCAGCCACCATGGACAATGATCAGGAATAATGGCAGCTGGAATCTAGCAACATCTGGGAGGTCACAGGTTCTCCACCCCAGTTTAACCGTTCCCTAGGTGAGGGTTAATTTTTCAAGCAGCCTTATTTACAAGCCATGATTGTTTGTTAATGCTGCAGGCTTCCCCAATATTATTGAAGAGGTTCCTTGACTTACAAACCTGGCTCTGAAAAGCTGGCACTAACCCTAGATACAAGAAGAAATGAAGAGAAAGAAAGAACACCCTGAACGAAAATGATGTTGGCAGATGTCCAAAGCACTACAAAGGAACCACTTCAAATTAAAATGGTGATTACCATCCTGATTAAGATTTATGATACTTCTTCACCTTGATTGCTTATTGTTCCCAAACCATTACTTTCAGGAGCTAAAAAAAAAAGTGTGGTCACACACTTATGCAAACAGGAAATTAAGCGACAAAACCACTGATTATGGCACAGGCTCATTTCAGGGGTACTTAACAGTCCTCAAATAACACTGAGAAGCATCTGCCAGAGTGTAGATCCATGCAGCTCTGTGCCAATTGACTCCATGTCAGAATGAATGCACTTAGAGATGATGGGGATTATTTGCAGGACCAGAAAAAGGAAGAGGAAAAGAAAGACCCACCCACCTTTTCACAGTACTTCAGGTCAACCGACTTGCCATCGCTGCGAACACAATCAAGCATCCTTGTTTTGATCCCGTTACCACAGACAGCTTTCTCACTTAGCTGGCAGGTGCTCCAGTCTAGAGGTAACAAAGGGGTAGGGTGCGTTGAATAGAGGAGGAAACCATTGAGAAAGAAAATGTATTTCTCACTACACCAGAGTGAACTTACAGTAAAATGCAGTAGTGGCCTGTGCAGCAGGACAAAGATACAGAACCAGCCTTGCAACACTGGCATCGCTGCACAGCCTGTTACTGCTAAAATGTCACCTCTCACTAATGTTTCATTCAATTCCATTTTCCAAAGTCCAATAACCAGCAGCAGGCCTCTTGTACAGCCTCCTAGGAAACTGCAGCCAACAACAGCCCAGTGGAATCCAGTGCATGCTTACTGGATGTCCCACTGAGTTCAATGAGGCTTATTCCCAAGTAGGTGTGCAAAAGATTGCAGAGGAAAATTGCAATCCTCTAGATGTTTTTCACTGTGGCGTTTACTGGTCTTGTGAACGTGCATAGGATTTCAGTGCAAATGATGTTTCTGGATCGAAAAGATCAGCAATTCAAAGAAGACAAAAAAGCTTGCATCGTATACTAATAGCAAACACAGTTAGTGCCTGAAAACTGGAACTTGCGCCAACAAAATGGCACCATCCATGCACAACGGGAAGGGCTTGGAAGAACCCCACAGCCTAATGAGGACTGAGCATGCTCAGTAGCCACAGAATGCTAGCTCAGTATTGGAGCAGGCATGGGAGACAATGGAATGGAATGTAGCAGCTGGCTGGCTGGAACCCTGAAGAGGAACACTCCACACTGCAACATCTTGTTGCAGTTCCTACTTGTCATCTTAACTAAGACCAGTACCTGTCACATTGTAATCATAGTGGAAGCAGTTTTTGTTCAGGCTGCAGGGTTCTGTCTCCACAGCAGCAGGGCAGGGCTTTCCTCCTTGAGGTTGCCTCACGACTTCCGCTGTTCGTTCCCTCACACTGCTTCCATTACACGGCTGAGAAAGGAGAGGACACATCCTTTTACTTTGATACACGTAATACACTGGCGCAACTTTGTTTTATTTTATATGTTTGGTTTTCTTTAAAATAGGCCATCCTTCTGTTTCCCAAGCACCACTCCGGGTGGCTTACAGTGATTTCGAATCAGAATACAAATAAAAAACATATAGCCAGGGTGAAACAATTAACAATACTTAAAATGAGCAACATGGAAAACACGCAACCTTAAAAATCCATTCAAAAGCAACCACGGGTATAAAAAGAAGTGGCCTCTAGAGACCAAGCTTTGCAGGGGAAAACTTATGGGATAAAAACATATTTAAGGTAAGGTAAAGGGACCCCTGACCATTAGGTCCAGTCGTGACCGACTCTGGGGTCGCAGCGCTCATCTCGCTTTATTGGCCGAGGGAGCCGGCGTACAGCTTCCGGGTCATGAGGCCAGCATGACTAAGCCGCTTCTGGCGAACCAGAGCAGAGCACGGAAATGCTGTTTACCTTCCCGCCGGAGCAGTACCTATTTATCTACTTGCACTTTGATGTGCTTTTGAACTGCTAGGTTGGCAGGAGCAGGGACCAAGCAACGGGAGCTCACCCCGTCGCAGGGATTCGAACTACCAACCTTCTGATCGGCAAGTCCTAGGCTCTGTGGTTTAACCCACAGCGCCACATATTTACCAGCTGACAAACGACAGCCAGATAGGCACTGAGTCAGGCTGAACAAGAAAATTCCGAAATGCTTAAATGCTAGCTTTCTTTTCTCTCTCTCTCTTCAGTAGCATATGACTTACCAAGGAACACCGAGACCACTGGCCCCATTCAGACATGACACAATCCTCCGGGCATGGCAATGTGCACTTTCTAGCACCAATGGGCATCTCTTCTTGGTCACACAGGTAGTCTTCAACCGTGTCCGAAGGACCATCCATGGTGTTCTGCATGCATCTGGAAAAACAAAGCCCATGCCTAAATATACATGTAGATTATTATTTTTTAATAGGCTGCCAATGTACAGTAGCATTGATTTTTAAGTATACGTTATAAAGCAAAGCCAATAGACACAGGACTTTGCAGATTGAGGGAAACATGCAGGGGTCCTGCTCCAAGGAACACATAATCTAGAGCAGTGGTAGCCAACATAAAGCCCTCCAGATAACCATCTACAGCTCCAATAATCCCTGGCCACAGGCCTTGCTGGCTAGGGCTGATGGGAAATGTTGCCCAGGAACCTCTGGAGGACATCACATTGGCTAAGGTTAAAGGTAAAGGGACCCCTGACCATTAGGTCCAGTCGTGACCGACTCTGGGGTTGCGGTGCTCATCTCGCTCTATAGACCGAGGGAACCGGCGTTTCTCCACAGACAGCTTCCGGGTCATGTGGCCAGCATGACTAAGCCGCTTCTGGTGAACCAGAGCAGTGCACGGAGACGCCGTTTACCTTCCAGCCAGAGTGGTACCTATTTATCTACTTGCACTTTGATGTGCTTTCGAACTGCTAGGTTGGCAGGAGCAGGGACCGAGCAATGGGAGCTCACCCCGTTGCAGGGATTCAAACCGCCAACCTTATGATCGGCAAGTCCTAGGCTCTGTGGTTTAACCCACAGCGCCACCCGCGTCCCTTGGCTAAGGGTAGGACTGTGTAAATGTGCACAAATGCAGCTGCCCATATTTAGGTTACTTGCTGGCAGGGATAAGCTATGGAGTGACCCTGGATCCTGCAGCATCAATGCAAAGGTAGCCTTGGTTCTCTTCATCCACAGGACTTCCTTCTTTAAAGCAATTTGAACCTTACTTTGCACATGCCCAGTTGGTTTACTAATCTACACTTTGGCAGAAGGGAAACTCCACTGCATTCTGACCCCTACAGCCAGCTTATTTGAGGGTTAAGATTGCTTTGCTAATTACTATACTTCACTACTTCCTTTATATGCCTATGGCTAAATAAATCCTGACACCAACATCAGATTAGGTGGTTAATGCCCTGTTTCAGATTTCATTTTGCATAGCCTGTTACTTATGTTTTCCTGCTATGGTGAATACTAGTAGCAGTGCTCCCCCCCCCCCCCCCCGGAGGTACTCAAGGGTATACAGTACTGGCACCCTTTTTTGGTTACTTACTGTAACAACTTCATGGTGAGTACCAGCACCTATTTTTCAAGGGGGGGGGGAGCATTGACCAGTAGTAATTATATTAATTATATCTAGGAGTTATTTCTACATCAAGGATCATCATCCAGTTTTCTTAAATTCAGCTTGGTGAAATAAACCAAAATTTCTGGGGTGGGGAAGGAAAAGTAATCGTAATGCAATGTGCAAATACACATCTGAAATATGACTAAGTTTGAGTCTCACACCAGAAGGGGCAGTATACTGAAATGCCTTCAAATCCTGGCTGTACTCACATGCCAATATTGTCAACTCTTTCAACTGCTGTTTATCCCATCATTTCAAGCTGTCAAGATTCAAATCAGAGCATCTTTACAATGAGGTGGTCATACTGTGAACACAGGGCTTGGAGACCCTCTGCCTGCACAAAATGACTTGATGAAATTTAGCATTTAACATTTAGGAAGCGAGGGTGTTTCTGGATTTTAATTCTACTGGACTGAGATTTCAGTATTTGGAATGAATAATAGACTTCCCCCTGCCTCACATTTGGCTCTGATGATACATACACGATCTATTATCTTTCTAGGTTACTATACTCCCTGCTTTAACATGGGGTAGAGCAGGGCTATAGGGAGAACAAATTATCTGTAGGAAAAGGAGTATCTATCATAGTTACTATTGCCAATTTCTTCTAGTGGAAATTTGAAAGCTAGAAAGATGGCATTCCCCAAATAAATCTTTCGTAGCTTCAAAGTGAGCCTCTGTTTTGAACATAACCTTGTGAAACTTGACAGCAGAATAATATACCTGTGGCAGATGAAAATGAACATTTGGCACTTCACAGCAAATGTTCCCAACAATAAAGCGCTCATTAGGGCGCTTGTCATTGAGTCTCTTGTCATACCAGATCATAATTGGACACCTATCATACTGAGCCACCATGATTCCAAAGGCACGCTGCAAAGCTCTGAAATTGTGCATGAAACAGGAATGAAAACACAGCAACGCCCCCCTCCCCAAACCACCTACGCTAAGCCAAGTGGAAGTAAACTCCACTGGAAACAATGGTAACTTTTTGTGCCAAGAAAGAATGGGTAAAGACAAAAGGAAAGCCAAGTAAGAGATATGCTTTCCTTCTGCACACTAGTTTTTATACTGTCTTTCAATAAATAAATTCTCAGGGCTGTTTATGTTAGGGTTGCCATACGTCTGGAATTTTCCGGACATAGCCAGTATTCAGCTCCCTTAAACAGCTTCAAGGCAAAAATCACTGAAATGTCTGGAACAATCCGGACATATAGCAACCCATATTGGTAGTGTAGTTTTTGGTATTTTGGTCATTAAAAATGGATCAAAAGCTTACTTTTTGAAATACTGTACCGTAGTACATAAAAAGAAAAACAATGATTCAAACAATCATAAAAATATGAGAACTAAAGGGCAGCAGCAATTTTTTAACACTCAGGTTTAAAAATTAGGACTAATTAAATTAAATTTGTATAAACTGGGTTTCAGTTTGTCAGCAACATCGCTAGTGTCATTCACCTGAGTTGTTGTACCTTGGGCTTGCCAAGTTTACAAAAAAACGAAACTTTCCCACCCCTTTCATGATTATACAATGGCATCTGAAAATCTAAAATAAATATTTTTGTTTTGAATAAAGGGAAAAAAGTAAGACTAACATTGTTATGACTTTTGCTATACTGTACAGTGCAATTAAATATTAGGAAGTGCCTGAGGCTGGAACCCCAGAGAACAAAGGGGTTGTGTCAGTGGCATCTACAATGTCAATCTACAGAGAGATGGGCATAGAATAGGGAAGGGGACACAGTTATTAGTATGGCACATACCAGAAAGGGTGTGTGGTGCAGGGGTGAAAATCATCATGAACTATTTGACACATACATAAAAATTGGGTGGAGCAAAAGAGCTTCAGGCTGTCAGCAAGCAACAATCCATGGCTATCTATGGAGTTCTGACTTGTACAGTGGTACCTCGGGTTACATACGCTTCAGGTTACAGACTCCGCTAACCCAGAAATAGTACCTCGGGTTAAGAACTTTGCCTCAGGATGTGAACAGAAATCGTGCTCCGGTGGCATGGTGGCAGCAGGAGGCCCCATTAGCTAAAGTGGTTCTTCAGGTTAAGAACAGTTTCAGGTTAAGAACAGACCTCCGGAACGAATTAAGTACTTAACCTGAGGTACGACTGTATATTCAAAATCCTTTTATGACTTTCAGCACACTAAAGCCATCTGCCCTGGAAATTAAATTAGGAATCACAATTTCAAAATCATTCCTGGGATGGATGGATTGTTCCAAGATATGGTAGTAGAGACTTTTTCTGCTAGAAACTACTATTCCAAACAAAATTTGTCTTTAAGGATGAACGCTCCCCTGCTCCTCACTTGGAATTGACAGTTTTGCTCACCTTACTTTCCTGGTTTGCACACCTTCTCCACAATTCTCCTTTAAGTCCACGTTTGTCACTTTGCACACGCTCCAGGGCTCAGTGACCCCGATGTACTGGCTGCAGTCGCTGTGGCACGGGACTACCTCATATACCTGGAATGCACACACAAAACACAAACTTGCTTTATGTGCAAGTGTGCAACTTAACAACTGGAATCAGAAATATCTTAAGCTTTATTTATCGGAAAACAGTACTTTCCATTAAAGTGTGGGGGGGGGAATCATTTGCTGTGGAAGTTAGCAGGCATGCATTTGCAGTCAGCACTGACAAGCAAGAGTATATAAAATTAGCCTTCCAGCAAGGCCTGTCTTCGCTCACTCTGCCCCCTTGAGACACACAATTGTGAGGCTTTTGTCTCTCTTTTTGAGCAGCTGCTGCACAAGGTCAGGTGGGAGGAATTTCAGGGCAATTGCTCTTCAACTCCTCTTCCTGAAATTGCCTTCCTACCCTATTATCACATCAGTCTTTAATCCTCAGCAGCACCTGTCTCACTTTTTGTGCACCTTAATAGGAGCCTATCTTGCCGTGCACCTCCATGCAATTCTACTCGGGAGCCCCTTTGAGTAAAATGGGCCTTGCTCCCAGGTGTTTCTACAGGATAAATATCCCAGATTTTTGGCAAGGCCTTGCTATGCTTCTAGCTCCTGTACTTCCTCTTGGTTGTTGTCAGCTCACAGTCCCGCCTGTTAGATGTTTACTTGTTCCTCTGCCCTGCATTTTGTCTCCCAGCCTCATTTGTGTTGGGCTCAGAGACTGACATCCCAGGGACTTACCTTGGGCCAGTCATTCTTAAACGAGATCTTAGTTTTGACTTAGCCTGGCAGCTGTTGACACTGTTTCCAGACTCCAGAGACTCTGGCCCACCCCATTGCCAAATGTAGCTATGGGTGTCTGAAGAACCTAATACGCCTTAGGAGTGATAACTTTTTAGGTTTGCGTAGCATTTTGGCCCCTTATGAAATATGAGACACTTGATATTCCATTAGCATATGCTTATCTGTGCTTTAAAGTGACTGTGCTTGGTGTGGCAGGAAAAAAGGGGAGAGAATGAGATGGAAGCAGTGTGCTGGGACTGAAGAGGTCTACCAAGACAAGACTTCCACCTCCACTGGACTTTTTCATAGGATTCCTCACCATCATCACCCACCCCTTGGTTGGCCTTATGCCATGCCAGCGCAGCCAACTTCTGCAGGCTCCTTGTATATTTTAAAACCCTAATTTCCCAGGGTTCTAGAACACACAAGAAGCCTATGTAGGCAGAACAGGTTTCCTACTACAGACAGAGTCACTCTTCAACTCTTGGTTGGCTACAGAGGGAGTGGGTTGGGCAAGCTTGTCCCTGCTTCCTTTTCTCTCACACTATCCCCTGGGTTCCTTATCAGTCATTTCTGCCTATATACCAGCCCTTGGAATGGCTGTTTGTAATACAGCTATAACCTGTTTTTCATTCAGCTTTCTGTGTCCATCTCCATTTTCTCCCCTCTTCCACTGTTGATGAAGCCAGTTGCAGTTGTATACATGAACATATGACAGGTAGCGTATGTACAGTCTTAAGGAAAAGTTACACCCAGAGGAGGCAAACAAGGCACATATTAGGGGATTTTATCCGGAAGCATGCTTGAAGGCAGTGCATCTGTTTCACAGACTCTTACCTGAGCCTGGGGCAGGTGTTGGCCATGAACGCAAGGGAACAAGCAAAGGTAAATAAAAACAATAGTTAGGAAGCAAAATGGATAATCGGAAATAGTAATGCTCCTTCAAAGCATGAAGCTCATCAACCTAAAAAGCGGCAACCCTTGCAAAATGCAAGGGCGAGCCCATACTTAAAGCAGATCCATGGAAATCAATGAAACCTAAGTTAACCCCACCGTTTTCAACAGGTCTACTCTAAGCAGGTTTCTGCCTCTATTCTCTCACATTGCTGGAAAGCACTTCTTTGAAGCTGCTGCCTAGAGACAAGCTTCTGCAGAATGGCCGGGCTCTGACTAAAGTGGCGGACCTTGGGATCTTAAATTTCAATGTGGCATCCTGTGCAACACCCAAATTTGGCATCCCCACCTTTTGCCTTCCAGTCTACTTCCTAGTTGCAACACTCCCTGCAGCTCCACACCTAGTGTGACCAAACTGGTTGCGCCCCCCTAAATCCACCCTGTTTGTAGCACATTATTAAATTATTATTCTCTGTCCACTGATGGCACTGATCATTTACAATTTGGTAAATACATGGTCTCCAGGACACATTGCTGAAAGGCCTTCTTTTGGTCTCAACCACCTGGGGAATACCACTGGAAGTGGAGGTTTCTTTCCACCAGGGAGCCCCTGATGACAGGCTTCCCTTTCTGCTAGCGGCCCAACCCTTTCACCACATCCTAAGGCTTCTCAGTCACCCTCCTGGGAACGATAGGACTCCACCTTTAGTTGGTGTACTATTCATCTACTGTATGTTATCTGTGATGAATAAGCAATGCTTCTTTGAAACATTATTGGTGCCTCTTCAACACCTTATAGTCTATGGAATTTGTTTATTTTATGTGCTTCTTACTGGGGGGAATGGGTTATTTTTACTGGTGTCCACTGTATTGGCTATACAGTTCTCTGATTAAGAGCCTTGTGTGGCTAGATACCCATTTGAGACGGAGACTTCTTTGGTCATTAAACTATTCTCCTGAAGCTGCGGAATTTCTTCGTGTTTGTTTCATTTGCAGTACCTAAGAGAAAAACTAAGAAGTCATTCTTTTGCTTTTGTAATTTAGGAACCTACAGTTTTTACTTGATTTCAGTTACTTAAGTTACAGTGCAATTCTAACCATGTCTACTCAGTAGAAGAATATCTTCTTGAATTCAATGGGGCTTCCTCCCAGGTAAATGGGGTTAGGATTGCAGTCTTAGTCCATTCTCTACCCCTTCATTGCCTGAGGTGCCTAACAAACATTTAAGAAGAGGAAAAAATCCAGCAACAATATAACAGAATGCCCAATGAATAAATTAATTTAAACTCTTCTCTAGGCCTACTCCATCTACTGAACCTTACCTTTATGTTTCAGTATTTTATGTTATAATGCTTTCCATGTGCTGCTTTCATTGCAAACACAGAACTTGTATTTAGCTTCTTGATTTCCTTTAAGCTGGAGATAAGGTGCAGATTAATTACACAGCCTCAAGCAGCTGTCTGGCCACTGACACAGGCTTCATGTGTGGGATTTCCACACTTACAGATTTAGAGCGAAGTGTATTTAATATTAAAAGATGCATCCTCTAAGGCTAAGCTTTCGGCTCTTTAGAACATCCCATTTGGAATTGTGCTCCAGACTGTATGCAATTGCATTGCTTTTTACTGCTGCTGTGGCATCAGTTGCATCCAGACCAGCAGTTCCTCATCCCCTGTCAGGCATCTACTGCAGAAAACTGCACAAGGACATGATACATTCAGGCCCACTGCATCAGAACACTGCAGTTTGTGATCAGCTGCAAGCACCCCTTCCTGCACCCACGTTTTTTCCTCTTCATGCAAAACCTCCTGTCTCATTAGAAGGACCAACATTTGTGTCATTGGTCCAGAGCTGCTTTGTATTTCAGCATTTGCCTGATAGCCACAAGCTATCACAGGTGTTTGCATGTAGGCAAGTATAGGTAAAGGTAAAAGGTAAAGGACCCCGGATGGTTAAGTCCAGTCAAAGGCAACTATGGGGTGCGGCGCTCATCTCCACTTTCAGGCTGAGGAAGCCGGCATTTGTCCACAGGCAGCTTTGTGGGTCCATGTGGCCAGCATGACTAAATTGCTTCTGGTGCAACGGAACACGATGACAGAAGCCAGAGTGCATGGAAATGCTGTTTACCTTCCCACCGCAGCGGTACCTATTTATCTACTTGCAGTGGTATGCTATGCTTTTGAACTACTAGGTTGGCAGGAGCTGGGACAAAGCGACAGGAGCTCACCCTGTCATGCAGATTTGAATGGCTGACCTTATGATCGGCAAGCTCAAGAGTCTCAGTGCTTTAGACCAAGGCGCCACCTGTGTCCCATGTAAGCAAGAATATAAAAATGTATGCAGGTGAATGAGCAATGAACAGGCTGGCAGAGGAGCACCTTCTTCTTTACCTAGCATGGAAACTAAGCTGGCTGCCAGATTAGAGAAGTTTCCTTTGCTGTACAGAAATCCAGTGGGCTGCTGTCTCTCCTCTGCCTAATAAGCTAGTAATTTTTATGGGTTAACTTACAACGCTGCTTTGTGCTGTTCTTCTTTCTGCCCTGCCTTGTCATTTTCTTTATTATTACTGGTGGATTTGTAGCTATGCATTACAGCTGCTCATCTAGAAACTTTGATAATTTTATCTGGCACTTTCTTTAGGTTGGAGGGGACGGGGGGAAGCAACCCATAACCATTTCCCAATCCATGAACACCAATAGATGGGTTTGTGTGTGCAACAGGGCAAATTCAGTTCAAAAATTAAAAAGGGCAAGACTTCAATTTTAGAAGGAGGAAGCACATAAAGAGAAACACTTGAAGATTAGCACTAGACATGGGCAGATCTGGGTGAAGCCTTCTAACAAAAAGCTAAGGACCTTATGACACTAGCCACCATTAGAGGGCAGCATCGTTGTAGAAATAAACCTCTCACTATCTTTAGACCACAGATATCTAACCATTTACTATTTTTGTTATCTAGAGAAAGAAAGCATGTTTCTAAGTACTGTGAATTAGTCTGAAAGCAGTAGATTTGCTATCAGCCCCTCCTATTAAAATGTTTTTACCCCGCTATGAATACCTCACCGCACAACCTAGCCTTCATGCCTACTTTTGTTTGGTGTTAAATTGGATTACAAACTTGGTTTATTAGCTTTAGTTTAACACTTATTATGTTCTAAACTAGAACTAATTACATCCTCTTAAGTGGAAAATCAAATCAGCAGGCCATTTCCTTCTGTGCCTGCAAAATGTCAACACAATGGCATCCAGTAAATGCACATCTTATTTAGATGAGAACCGCCAACATCCCCACCCCCCACTTTTGCATCTTCTTCCCAGCTCCCCACTACAAGGGAATTTATGGAAATGAAAACTTGGGCTGTTTCATTTGCTGGGGGGAATGCAGATTAAATCAAAACTCAAGGTGGGCATTAATCAAGTCTGAGAAGATGCACAAAACCCTTTTCCTCCCCCCCCCTTCTGTTCAGTTTGTCATGAAACCAAGAGCAGAGGCCATGCACATCTAGAGCTTATTAAACATCCATCGATGGTTCAGCATCAACATTAAGATTCTCCTGCATATGACTATGATCTCCTTCACGCTTACACACAAAGCCCTCCCCATCGCTCCCCTCTTGGTCTGGTCAAACATATAAAAGAACATTCCCCTAGAATACCAATGAACCATTATGAATTAGGGCTGTCGCCAATTAAAGAAACGTGAGTTGGTAGTTGAGTTTTAATCCATTAAATAATTAAATCAGCATATTATTAAAACAATAATGTTGCTGGGAGTGGGAGAGGGGTGCTTTGTTTTTTACAAGGCCCATATGTCGCAGGACAAATACCCATCTTAAAATCCCTTTATTGTGAGAGTGAAAAAGCGATGCCTCTTTTAAGGCGGTGCCTGCTATCTTCAGCTGTTATAACTATTTACACACACACACACACACACACACACACACACACAGAGTGAGCTTTGTTGTGGCCCAAAGACCCAAATACACAGTACAACAATAGAATATATTAACAGTTATTAGGGTGTAAGTTTGGCCTTCCTATCCAACAGGAAAGCTTTTAGCCTGTACACACTGATTTATAATATTTTAAATATCATTATATGTCGGGGTGCCAGTTTTGTGGGTGCAAGGCACCCATAATTCTTGGATTTAGTAAAAGGTAGAATTAATCAAGGTTTGATTAAACTGTGCCAAAGGCTGCTAGATGCAGCTTATGCTAATGAGTCAGGCCAGCCTGACAGGACTAGCTGAGTGTAAGGCACAGAGGAGACAAAGATGGGTGATGCCCATCAGGGAACCTATCAAGAGAGAGAAAAGACTGCCAGACAAAGAGGGGAGACCCTCCTCCAGCTGTGTGTTGATGGGCAGAGACCAAAAGGGTTAGGATTTCAAAGTGGATGACGTAAGCCAACAGGGGGAAAGTGTCAGCTTGGTTTGGGAAGCAGAGAAGCAGGGGCAGAACATGATGTGGGCTGGCTGTGACAGGAGGGAACATAAGAGACACAGAGCATGGCTTTTTGCTCCTCTTATGAAGGAAACCAGGCCCTCTTGGGATGTGGATGCTCTGCAATCTCTTCATCTAGGTCCAGGTGGTATACAGTGCTATTTTTCTAGAAAAAGAGGTGCCGGAACTCACCATGAACACCTCTCTTGTTCTCTTATAATGGCAATGGCACCCACCTGAGAGGTGCTGGAACTGTGTTCTGGCTGTAAAAAAAGGCCTGGTTGTACATATGTGTAAATAAACCATATATAATAAAGACACCACAGTCTCCGCTGTGCCTTATTCCCAGAAGGACACACAAGCCCTGGGCAAGTGCCAGGGTCCTTGAAGTCTCTCGCATCGCTCAGTGGAGATGGAGGTTGCTTGTAACAATATTAATTTGAGTGTTTTTGATTGTTTAGGGTCTCTTTTTAGTCCATTAAAAACACTGTTAATCAATTAATCTAAAACTGAATGATTAAAGGCTGCTGTCCTAGTATTAACCAACAAGGATCCCACATGCTAAGAAGGAAAGAAAAGAGTGAGCAGGCATTGAACTGACTCCAAATACGTAAAAAGCATCAAAGTGAGGGAAGACAACTTAGACTAAGTGAATTTAAAAAACCATTGGAGGATGCTCTATGTATTTTGATAGCCTTCTCTTCAGTGATGTATTCAGGAGAGAGAACAACTCAGTTTTGAAATGTAAAAGAATGATGGATGGCAATGTGCTGAGAATTACCTGATTGACATGATCCAACTTGGGGCAAGGCCTTCCGCCATTGTAGGGCTTCTCCCGGAGCCATTTGGACCTGACTTTCACCCCACTGCCACAGGATTTACTGCAGCGAGACCAGTTGGACCACTCGCTGAGCTTGCAGTCCGAGGGGCAGGGGATGATGCAAGCTTCCTCGATGTACCCTGGGTGGAGACAAAACAACAACGCCAGGACGTAAGAGCCTTGCTGGAGCAGACCAAAAGCCAAATGAGGCCAGCATCCTGCTCCCCATAGTGGCTAGCCAGATTCTTCCAAGAAGCCCATGAGCCTGCGATAGAGGCAATTACCTTCTCTTGCAGCTGCCTCCCAGCAGCTGGTATCCGGGGGCACATCACTGACGAACACAGAGGTTCAGTTTCACTGGCTAATAGACACTGATACCCTCTCTCTTCCACAGATTTGTCTAATCCCCATTAAAGCCCTCTAAACTAGTGGCCATCACTACATAAATGAAAAGAGGCACCATGTTTTGTCCTCCCTGCATCGACTACCCATAATTTCATTGGGTGACCCCCCACATTCTAGCGCTTGGAGAGACAGGCATGTATATGAAGCCCTCCCTCCCATCCACCTACAGTGTGTGCTTTCAGGATTCAAACTCTGACTTGGCAGAAGTCTGTGAGCGCAGAAATTTCTTCATCATTAGGACGATATTAAAATTCAACTAAGAAGCAGATACACGCACCCAGAGACAGCGCTGGGGTAATATCTGAGCACCTGCTGCGGTGTCTTATTAGGATTCATGCTCATCTGGTATCTGCCGTTCTCTGACTTTTTGACAGCTGGAACGTAACTGACGCTGCCCTGTCTCTCATTACATCACTGTCACTCCACAGAGGTATATTGAATGAAAGGTCTCGTGAGCCAGTTTATCAGCGCACCCCTTCCACAGCTGAAGCAAGGAATATCTCATGGTGGCTGCAACATATGTTTGCATACCAGCCAGACCAAAGGCGCCTGATCCTCTTGAAACCAGTGAACTTAACATTTTATCTATCGGGTCTAAGAGGGGAGGAGAGAGTGTGATCTGCCACATCAATGATCTGCAGATTAACAGCCATCTGCCCTCACTTGTAAATGCTCCGAAGGAAACACAGATGCTTTCTCCAAGTGTTGATGGGTTTAATGGTGATAGTAGTTCGATTAGGCTAAACAAGGGTCTATTGCCACAAGCCTTAGAACTCTCTCCCCACCCCCCGCCGCCAGAAGACTTTGATGCAAAAGTACACTTTGCACTATGCGCGGTGTATAAAATATGCGACATCACTCCCGCTAATTGCGAACACAGGTGGTGGTGGCCGACAGAAATGGAGGCGAAGTGGTGCTACCGAGGAAACAGAGGGAGTGATCAGCATGCAAATGGGAAGCCTGAGGTTTCAAAAATACAAAAGGGGGGGTACACACACCCCTCTCCACAACAGCCCTATGAGGACTGATAGTGCTCAGCAATCAGGGAATGCTAAGTATCAGCTTGAAAACAAAAAGGGGGAAATTGGGCATAGGGTGGGAAAGATAGGGCATCTTGAACATGCGTAGGCAAACTAAGGCCCGGGGGCTGGAACCGGCCCAATCGACTTCTAAATCTGGCCTGCAGACGGTCTGGGAATCAGCATGTTTTTACGTGAGTAGAATGTGTACTTTTATTTAAAATGCATCTCTGGGTTATTTGTGGGGCCTGCCTGGTGTTTTTACATGAGTAGAATGTGTGGTTTTATTTAAAATGCATCTGTGGGTTATTTGTGGAGCATAGGAATTCATTCATATATTTTTTTCAAAATATAGTCTGGCCTCCCACAAGGTCTGATGGACAGTGGACCGGACCCCTGCTGAAAAAGTTTGCTGACCCCTGATCTTGAACATCCTGGATTGTCTTAGGAAAGACTGGCTGGCTGGCACCCAAACAGGAACATTCCATTCAATGAGAGAGGATAGGCTGCAATATTTTACAGGTGCAACTTGTACTTTAAAGTACTGATGCTTATGGTCAAAGGCCTGTACAACTCCAGCCTGTAGATATGTTAATACTTTCTTTGCCCCCCCCCTTCCAGGCATCACAAACTAATGTGATGTAAGAGTCCATTTAAGCTCCCATTCTTCCACAGGCTCCCCACCCCACCTCAAAGTAAGACAGGTCATTAGGAAATAGCTTAGCAGCTCACCCATTTTAGTTCTGGAGTATTAAACAACGGGACTGCAATAAAAAGGAATGTGACTGGCAAAAAACTACACATGAGTATCTATTCTTAAACACAAGGAAAGGGTTTCAAAACTTTCATTTGTGAGCATCTGGCTACAGAACTGAATTTTACTGTTTTTAAGAGACAATATACCGTATTCATTTATTTAGGGATTTCTACCTGCTCTGGAAGCAGACGTTACATGCAAACTATTGACCTTGAAAACAAAGCACTCGAGGTGGCTATAACACACATGCAATCATGTCTGGTTATTCTTTTTTTACCATTCAGTTATTTTTGTACTGTTATATCCGCTTGCTTCTGTAGCAATACAATCCTATGCTCTGTTAATATTGGCGTCGCTAGAGAGCTGCAGGATCCTGAACAAACTACACTGCTGTTAGCTGGCCACCAGTATAGCAAAATCCCATTATCATTCCCCCCAACTTTCTGTTTCTGATGTTGGGTATGAGGGCTGATGCTTATGGAACAAAAACCACAAAGGAGTGCAACAACCCCCTAAGGGGGAAGCATACCGCAAAAAAAAGGCCAAATTAGAACTAAGCTCAGGGGCTACAGAATGCTGACTTACAATCGGGAATGGAATGAAATGGAGCATCCTGGGAGAGGGCATGGCTAGTTGACTGGAACACTAATATAGGAGCACTCCACACTGCAGCATTTTATAGCAGACCCCATTTGTTTCTTGTATTATTGTAGAGGTATGGCTACATGCAGGTATCCATTGTGTTAAACTGAAGAGCAGAGCAGGCCCATGGCCCTTGCAGAAAAATAATGGGGAGGGATAGAAACAACCCCTTGCATCAACCCCCCTCCCCTTGCACACACACACACCGAATCTGGAATGTCCTTGGCAGTAAAGGATCGGTGCTCTCAAAGTAGGACTGGGAGTTTGAGAAGAAGAAGAAGAAGAAGAAGAAGAAGAAGAAGAAGAAGAAGAAGAAGAAGAAGAAGAAGAAGAAGAAGAAGAATTTGGATTTGATATCCCACTTTATCACTACCCAAAGGAGTCTCAAAGCAGCCAACATTCTCTTTTCCCTTCCTCCCCCACAACAAACACTCTGTGAGGTGAGTGAGGTTGAGAGACTGCAAAGAAGTATAACTAGCCCAAGGTCACCCAGCAGCTGCATGTGGAGGAGCAGGGACACGAACCCGGTTCACCAGATTACGTTCATCCTGGGACCTTAAGATGGGGAAATAGCCCTCTGAGCCCAGTTCTCCTCCTCCCTTGGCTACCTCCAGCCAATTCTCCAAGGATTTTTTTGGCAGCAAGCAGAGCTGCTCCTTCACCGCTGAAAGGATTGCGTGCTGAGGAAACTGGCCTCAGAGGAAATGCTTTCGCAGTTGGTGCACTTCACTCAGGGATTCATCACCCCAGGGATTATTTCAGCAACAAGAGGGGCATGATTCCTCTCTCTCTCCTCTTCAGAATTTCTGACAGGTAACTGCTCATCTCCCTCATACAGAAACCTTCCAAGTTGCAGCCCCAAACATCTGGAGGCCACCAGGTTGGGGGAGGCTGGTATATTTTTCAAGGGTTCAGTGCATTCTATTATCCTTACAACATCCTTGTAAGATGAGCCACTTCACTTAGTCATTTATTAAATGCATGGAAGAAGGTGTGGGTATGTCACATTTGGTACCCAGCTTCTTGTGACTACCACTTGAATATTACCATAGGAAAGAATATGTGGATATACGATACATGCCCATGTGATAATGTTTGAACAGGCCCTGAGATAACCAGACACCCCCCACATGGCTTAAATCTGATTGCTAACGCCTATGCCCTGTGTTCCCCTACATGGATCACTGCCTTGTCGTGGCAAAGGGGCTTGAATAACTCCAAGAAGCTATGAGCTACACCGTGCAGGGCCACCCAAGACAGACAGGTCATAGCTGAAAGTTTAGTCTAAATGTGATCCACCTGGAGAAGGAACTGGCAATTCCCTCCAGTATGTTGCCAAGAAAACTCCAGGGACATAAAAAGGAGAAGCTTTGAGAAGAAAGTGAGAGTTTCCAAGGCATGCTCTGGTTCATGGGGTCATGGAGAGTCGAACATGACTAAGACAACTAAACAACAACAACAACAACAACAAATGCCCTGTGTTGATGGCTGATGCCAGGGTGGGGAATGCCTACCCATAATACGGTTGTACACCACCTCAATCTCTGAGTGATGCAAGATTCCAGGGGTTGCAAGGAGCTCACCCAGGGTTGAGTTTCCTCAGAATGAGGGACAGCAGAGACTGTGCTGCCTTTATGAGATATGTCTTATTTACACATATGTACAAACTGAGCCTACAATGGAGGGGCTCACAGCATTAACAGCCCAAAAGGTCTTCCTTTTCCCATAGCCATACAACCTTGGATTCAAGCATGGCTCTTATTCTCTGGCTGCTGCTAGCAGCCTGATTCTAGCCCAGTTCTCACACCCAACTCTGATCACTGTCTTCTCACTACCACCCAATTTGCCCTCTGGCACAGAGCAGCTTAATTTCTTATACTAAGGACCCACACTTAGGGGCCGTTAACTCGCCAATAAACTTGTCTGGCTCTTTCAACAATGGAAATCCCCAAACTTGCAACAACACAAACATCCCTGTATCACTAGTGCCATATGGGAGACAGAGATTGCAGCAGCAGACATGCTGTAATGGTAATAAACGAATCTCCTAATGCAAAATGAAATTTGAGAAGCAGTTAGGGAGGCAGTATAGAAAAACAAGATACATGCTTAGCCAGTGCTTTCAGAAGCATTTAGAACAGGCAAATACCCAATGCAAGAGAGATAGTGAGCAAGGACTACAGCAAGCTGGTATCATATGAGCTGTATTTTAAAGATTTTTTTTTTAAAAAAGAAGCACATGCTATTACATTCGTAATTCAAATGATTTAAAATCGCAGTCTAATCCATCCAATATTTAGTACTTGTGTTCTTTTATTCCAAACTATCTAACTGCAGTATGCCCATTACTATATTAACAGATTGCTTATGTAAGCTCAACTGAACAAGCTTCAGGGGTGCATTGCAACAAGTCTATAGGGAACCTGCCCATGGAAAAGTTAGACGGGACTGAAGACAAAAGCCACATACTCTCTGGAAGCTGGTTTTTCGGCATATGTTGGGGGCTTCCTGGGACTCATTTGTGTTGGCTGATTATGGCACCATTCAAAACTACTTTGATTCACGAGGCATCGGCACACACAATACACAGCCAAGAGTGGGGAACCTGCAGTCCACCAGATGCTGTAAAACCTTAACTCCCATCCCATCAACATGGTCCGTGGTCAGGGTTATGAGCTGGAATACAACACCATCTGGAAGGCTGCAGTTTCTCCACTCCATCTCCACAAAATGGCCTCAAATAGAAGAGCTACAGTTCACTGCAAATATAACAAAGAGTCTTAGGTAAGAGTAACAGAAACATAGAATTGTAGATTTGGAAGGCACCTCAAGAGTCATCTAGTCCAACCCCCTGCAACTCAGGAAACTCAACTAAAGCATCCGTGACAGATGACCATCCAACCTCTGCTTTAAAACCTCTTAAAGACCAAGAGAGTTATTGAGGCTTAAGCTTTTGTGGACTAGAGTCTGCTAGAGATGCTGGATTATTTCAGTTCGCCGGTGTGTATATTTGCAAAAACAAGCATATTCTTAAAGCTCACTTTGGTTAGGAATGGAAAGATCCAGCTGTCTCCTTTGCCCACCGTCTGGACTGCTTCATTTTCACATCTCTGGTTAGGTAATGCCTGTCACTGGGTGTCTCTTTTCCATCAGCTTCTATTTAGCTTGTTTATTGCTAAATCAACATATTTGCTGCTTAGTCATACTATATTACTATTCTGTTATCAGGTTAGTGCACAAAGTTGTCTATCTTGGTAGACATGGGAAAAGCAAATATTGTCTACACATCACCACAAGATAGTCCAGGCAACTCAGTATTTTTCCACACCAGCAGAAGCACCACTCCTCCCATTGTGAGCAAACGCAGAAGAGAAGTCAGATGCTGTGTTTCTCTATGACCAATACAGAAGTCAGCCATGTATCTCTTTAAAAAGTAGGACTGGAATCCTAAACACACCTACCCATGAGTAAGTACTACCGAACCAACTTCTAAGTAAACATGCACAGGACTATGTTAGACTGCAAATGTTCAAAAGAGGAAAACATGCACCCATCAAAATAATTAAAGTAATTGTTTTGTGATTGTTAGTTAATCCTAGTCAAGATATTTATGGTTATGTTGCAGTTCTAATGGACCAACATGGCTTTGGGCAATTAAATATACGAATTGCAGGGGACTATATAATTTGCATTAAACATTAGCTTTTTATAGCACATTAAATATTACACCAAGCAGATTCATACATTTAAACTAAATAAATAAAAACCTGATACTGATAGCAAACATGTTCTTTGCAGTCCTTGGGATATATCTATAGTTTTGTACTTTCTCCCTAGACAGGAAGTACTTTTCCTCTATACTATTAGGAAGCAACAGGATAGCTCCTAAGTACTTATTTTGCATGCCTTCTTGCCTTCCTAGCAGAAATACCAGACTATCCCCTACCAGTGTAGCACTTCCTGTTACACCTACATGGATTTTTAGATACAAGTCCTCTTACAATTCCAGACAATAGCAAACGCTCAAAAAGACTACTATGCCCATCCCAAAGCTGAGAATCATAAACTATGCTTTGTTAAATGTATTTACAATGTCATGCGATGTGACTCATGATGAAACTGGACATCTGCAAAATTGGTTAAGTCTTAATTGTAATGGAAAAATACTTAATTCCAGCCTTTTGACCTGATGTTCCCAACAGTTGGCCAAGACATTTATCATCTTTCACATGCGTAGGCCAAATGTTCTTCCATATTTCTGTTTTAATAACACAGACAAAGAAAAATGGATGTAACCACTCATAGAGAAAAAAACGAGGGACACAGAAGAGCAAATGGCAAGGAGAAATCAGAGGAATGGCAAGTATGTGTATGGGAGGAACAGATGCAGGATGATATGAAAAGAGATAAACATGCAGGCTGTGTCTGCATGTAAGACTAAACCATTATTGATTGAGCCTAACCTCTCTGAGTTTTCATGGGCTCCATCTCCTCTTTCTTCCTCTGACTAGTACAGTTGTAAGGAAGTGATCACAGCCTTCAGCTTCCACTTTATATTAGCCTCAGTTCAGCATGTCATCCAACCACGGTTAATTTAAACAAGCCAAGTACAAAAACCAAGGTGTGAAGTCACCTTGTTTCTATTACCAGTAGCTAAGCTTAATTGCTGTTTGTTCAGGTGTGGATGAAATACGAGGCCTGTGGTTAATAAAACAAAACAAAACAGAAGCAAAAACCTTTTCCTGGAAGAAAGGACAGGGAAGTGGGACTGGATTATTATTATTATTATTATTATTATTATTATTATTATTATTACCCGACCCATCTGGGTTGGTAAACTCTAAACCATGGTTTCGTGTTACATCTGAACCAGCCCACAGAGTGACCCTATCATGAAAAAGTGATTATTAAATGAGGTACAGATGAGATGTTATGGGAAAAGGACTGTCTATGAACATCTTGTTCAGGTACTGGAAGTTGATTCATGAGATCCTCTTGAACAGAGTTGGAAGGATCTTTCAGTTTCTCATTTTTCCAGTCTTTGGTTCTTCACATTTCTGCAGCAATTTGCAAATGTTTTGGGTTGTTTTTTTAAATTCTCGTGTAAATTTATTAGCATTTTAATGTGAATTTCTCCTAATAAACATATTTTGGTACAGTTCCGAATAATGCATATGTTTCAGGAAGCAATTT
This sequence comes from Podarcis gaigeae, assembly GCF_964106915.1. NCBI lineage: Eukaryota > Metazoa > Chordata > Lepidosauria > Squamata > Lacertidae > Podarcis > Podarcis gaigeae. Next base: position 31,117,630 of record NC_139688.1, read on the forward strand.
CCACCAATATAGTGCATTTTTGTATGTTATTTTTACCAACATATTATTTTTTATGCACAATGTCCCCTGATATATTATTAAGCATAGCTTGGTTGGATAACTGCATCACAAACTTTGGATAAGTGCAAATTTCAAAGGATGGCTGTTTCTTGTTCTGGAAAGTATGGATTTGATATATTCTTCTATAATATGAACTGAAACAAATTCCTCCCTCATCCCTACTCATGAATCACCCAGTTTATATAGGGAACCTGGCTTCAACAACTTATCCTTGAAAACGGCACCATGCTAGTTAGCACTATTAAAAGATAAGTGAGTCAGGGAGCCACCAAGTACATGTGAAGGGACAGCTGTTCAGATGGCAGCCCTATTAAAATATAAAGTGGGATGTGTGGTCTTTTGACATGAAAAGAAGAAAGGGGGGCATGCTGGAAGTGAGCCAAGCTGAGAAAGTAAGTACTTAAAAAGAAATGTAATGTAATGAGGTAATGGGGGGGAGGAGGCCAAGTTGTTTTGATTCTTTGACCTATGGGTTTTTTCATGTAAAGCACAGCTGCCTTGAAGATATTGGACTACAACTCCCATTGTTCCTGAACACTGGGTATGCTGGCTGAGGCTAGGGGAATTAATTGCAGCCCAGCAACATTTGCAGGGTCACAGGTAAGTCTCCTCTGATGTAAATGATAAATTGATGTGCATCTGCTTTATATGTGAGAAGAGGGTAGGGATGAAATATATTGCTTGCCTGTTAAGTCTTAATGTGGCCCTGAAAGCATCACACCGGATCAACAGAGTTTAGGAATTACACCTGAAAGTCCGGCAGATATAGCACCCCAAATGAATCTGCCACACAACTTAGTCTGCGATCATAAAGGTTTTTAAATATATATTTTATTCTCTTCCACGGGTTGGATTAAAAGCCATAAAATATGGGTTGACTATCTCACCATCCCCAGTTTCTTGGGCAGTCTTCTATACAGATTAGTTACAAAGATGGATAATAATGATCCAAGCAGTATAAATGGGAAAACCTTCAAATAATAAAAGTAAAAAACCGAGGGAGAGCAGACATGAGCTTTTCTCCAGCAAAACAAAAACCCTCGTTGTAATTCATAAATAACCCAATGTTTATCATGTCGGACACATTTTCAAAAGATACAGCTACCTCACAGAAAGTGGGTGAATCAACATTTGCAGCTACACATTTGTAGAAATATAAACTTGGAATTGTGCACCCATGTATTATACAGATACTGATACTCCAATATATTTTTACTTTGTGCAAGTACAGAACTGATCTTCTAGGTTTAGTGAAGGACACCACTTCTTGAATTTCCCTTGACTTTCAAAGGTATTTACAGTCTACCTGACAGTATTTGTATTCATGGCTATGTCACAGGAGCCCATGGAGTGATGAATTGAACAACAGCATGTCTTTTATCTTGTTTTCAGGATTAGCCTCCAAGGCTTCAGTGGCACACAGCAATTGATCTTCTGCATCAGCAGTTTGGTCCCTTCTTTACTGAAGAGAGGCTTCCCTAGTTTTTCATGCTAATGGACACCTCACAGGTCATGACTCACTGCGAGATTAGAAACGATGACACTAGTTAAAATGGCAAGAGAGTCTTCCTTGCGCATTAACGTGCTATGATGCAGCAACCAGACACAGACGAAAACCAGACACAGCACCTTTTGACTAAACTGTTATTGAATTCTCTCATCAACATTTATGATTATCATGACATCCAGAAGGCACTATATCATTTATTCTAATACCTTGAACTTAAGCATGTTTATTGGGATGCAAGTCTCACCATTTAAGTGGAAAGTACACCAAAGCAAATGATTTCAGGTGAGTGACAGAACTATTTGCCCTCATCCTCCAATTTGCCATTAGGAAACATCTGGTTTTCCCTACACTGGTTTTCCATACACGAACATAGGTAAAGGTAAAGGTACCCCTGCCCGTACGGGCCAGTCTTGACAGACTCTAGGGTTGTGCGCTCATCTCACTCTATAGGCCGGGAGCCAGCGCTGTCCGCAGACACTTCTGGGTCACGTGGCTAGTGTGACAAGCTGCATCTGGTGAGCCAGAGCAGCACATGGAACGCCGCTTACCTTCCCGCTGTTAAGCGGTCCCTATTTATCTACTTGCACCTGGGGGTGCTTTTGAACTGCTAGGTTGGCAGGCGCTGGGACCGAACGACGGGAGCGCATCCTGCCGCGGGGATTCGAACCACCGACCATGCGATCCGCAAGTCCTAGGCACTGAGGTTTTACCCACAGCGCCACCCGCGTCCCCATACATGAACATAGGCACACTCATAGCAGGTACGCTTAAGAGCGAATTCTGGGACCAGCTCTTAAGAACATAAGGAGAGCTCTGCAGGATCAGACCAAAGGCCCATCTAGTCAGCATCCTGCTCTCAGTGTCCTTTGAGAAGCCTACAAATGGAACATGAGCACAATAGCACTCTCCCTATTTTGGCTCCTCAGGAATTGATCGTATTCTGGAATGAATACTGGAAGTTATTGGCTAATAACCATTGATATCTCCTATGTCAAATCTTTTGAAGCCACCTAAGTTGGTGGCCATTACTAAACCTTGCCATGGCCGTCCTCTACCCATGCCACAATATTATGCTGTTGTTGTTTTCCTGTTCAACTCATGCTCTTATCATTTCATATTTCTGAGTATTATGGATTGGGCTCCCCTGCCAATACATGCTTGGCAAACTTGACACCCAGTGTCTGCCAGGTGCATGGAGGTCAGGAAACGGAAGGTGTGCCACAGCCTTTGAAAGACTCAATTTCTACCTGAGTCTCACTGGATTTCATTGTATTATAAAAATCACATCAAGAAAGTAAAAAAGCAATAATTATGCATATCTGAATGGGACAAATGCATAGGTAGTATAATCTTGGGTGCTATTTGAAACATCTCATGCACATCACACATTTCTTTTAGAAATACTAGGGGTTGCCGATCCTGCTAGCTCTGCTTGCCAATCCCATCCACCCACCCCACAACCCTTCACTGTAAGAAAAACAATAGGGCCTACTTTGATCAGTGGAATGTTGGGTATCTGGTGGGCGGGGTTTGTGTGTGTCCTGTCAGGTAAGAGGGACCAACTGCCTCTTCTCGTTTTCTTGCTTCTCATGATGTTGTTTTAGTTTTTCTCAGACATTATGTTATGTTGCTACAGTTTTATTATTAAACCTTGTTTACATTTACGCGAGCCACTTAATTTTTCTCGAAGAACAAGAAACTCTGCTGAAGAATGGTGGAATATCGTAAACTTGGGGGGGGGGGATATTCCCAGTTTTCCAGGAGGATTGATTTTGTTCATCATCATCCCCACCACCACAACATTCACCAAGTCCCCTCCCCTCACAGCTTGCCCCAAATCATCATCATCTCCTTTTCCCTGGCAGGCAGGCTGGAAAGGAGGTCAGATTTGCACAGGGTGAGCTTTCCAAGACTCCTTGCTCTCCCCCTGTCACCGCTGCTGCAGAGAGCAAGAGAAGAAAGGCATTATTTCATTCTCCCTTCTCCCACAGCAACCATCAGCAGTAACCGGCGGGAGAGTGGGAAGGCTTTGAAAGTGTGCCCTGTACTGATCCACCCACTCGCCTCCAGTTACATCCTGATGACCCCCAAGGACACTCGCCTGCTGGGGCAGCTCCCCAGCAACCGTTCTGCTTTGTTGCTGATTTCTTCCTCCTTGGCCTCCAACGTTGCCAAGGCCAAAGAGGCAGCGTGTCAGGTGCACAGCAGCCACCGAGTAGGACAGCTGACGGGGAGTCGATGCTGGTGGTCAGCAAAAGAGGTTCAAAGACTCTCTCAAAGCAAATCTTAAAAATGTAGTATAAACACCAACAACTGGGAAACACTGGCCTGTGAGCGCTCCAATTGGAGAACAGCTTTTACCAAAGCTGTCATGGGTTTTGAAGACACTTGAACTCAGGACGAAAGGGAGAAATGTCCTAAGAGGAAGGCACGCTTGGCAAACCCTCATCGTGATCAACTCCCACCCAGAAACCTATGTCCCCACTGTGGAAGGACGTGTGGATTCAGAAATGGCCTCCACACAGTCACTTACAGACTCACTTTTAAAACTGTGTTACTCGGTTACGAGTAATTGCAGAAGAAAGAAGAAGAAGAAGAAGCCCTGCCCTGGCTGTTCCTCTCTGGCTTGTCTGGGCCACAGGCTGCCACCCACCACCACTCACACTGCTTCCTCGCTCACCTCCTCGCCCGCCTGCAGTTCTGTGGTTATGCTGCCGTTTGCATGACCGACAACAATCACAGACAATGATATATTAGAGAGATTGTTCCATCAAGTTCATTAGAGGCAATTTCTCAACAGCACTGTACAACATGGAGATGTGGAATTCAATAGTACTGGAGGGAATCAGAATATATTTTCATTCACTCTGACCTTGATTTGTTTGTTCATAGTCCACTTTTCTGAATACACGAAATGGCTAAAATAAATTTATAACCTCTGACACATCAGTGGAAATAATATCGTATTTCATAAGGTACATTGCAAGACAAAGTGGAACTTTAAAAGTCTTTCTTCTGCATTTCTATTTCATTTTACTTTCCTTTCACATAGCTGCAGGGTAGAATTTGTAAAAAAAGACTTTTTAAAATGATGAAAGAGTACACATAAACAATAAAGCAATGTTTGCAACCACATGGACTCTTTTATAGCATCTGAGAGTTTACTATCAGACGCATAAGCAATTAAATAAGAAATTCAGCACTTCACATGGATACTCCCAACAGCTGTTCTAGAAACATTCACCGATGCACAGATATTCCCCTCTAATCCCCTGCCTAAGCCTTGCAACCACACAGAGCTTTGTAGAGTCAGCACAAATCAATGTATCTCATTTAATTAATGCTAAAGGGGGAAATAATCTCCCACTAATAAGGCAGCAGACAAGCCATCCTGGACTGGTTGACTGTGCCTGAGGTCTTAAAAAATAAACCGACATGAATTAAGAAGTGCATTATGACCTATATAAAAACGTTAAATCTCTCTGCTGCATCAGAGTGCTGACCAAGAGAAGAGTTACAAGAGAAGATGGTCATAATCCTCAATGGTCCGATTATATAGTAGCATTCTGAAATTACAATGGCAAAAGTTGTCTGCCGTCAGTAGCATCCAGCAAACAGCAATGGCTGTGGTAATTTTCTCTGAACAGGGTTCATGTGTCATGCCGGTGCAATGGGCTGCGGAAGTTAGAAATACGCACTCAGATTTATTTGAGTAGCACTGGTACTGGGAATACAGCAAGAATAGAGATTTTGCTGTCCAAATTGCTACAGCCAGCACTGATAACCTGATTGTCCATTATCCATACATCAGTGTTGCTCAAACATTTCATAGAACCATATAACTGTAGAGATGAAAACGACCCCAAAGATCATCTAGTCCGGCCCCCTACAATGCAGGAATCACACCAAGGAGTCTTCACCAGTGGTGCTTCCTCTGCACTAGACTCGGCCAACAAAGGTGAGTTTATGCTCCAATCAAAATCCTGCAGCTGCCACTGACATGCGGTGTGTGTGTGTGTGTGTGTGTGTGTGTGTGTGTGTGTGTGTTTAGCATTAAAATCTTAGTCTTATAGGACTAAATATGGGCACTAAGTTGATGTTGGTTCGTTCTATGATCAAGCAAAGCTTAAGGAAAGACTATATCTGTTAAGGCATGCATGTCCCCACATTTTAAAAGGTTTTTAAAAAATATGGTTGGGATGGTCAAAATATATATTATATATTATTTGTATTATAAATGGCTTTTTATACAGTTATTTGAATTATGGTTTGTTGTCCTTTCTGTGCCCCAGAAAGTTTCCATGAAAACGCACCAGCGATTGAATAGTGCTTTAAAGTTCCCTACATTTTCCAGCACCACTCTGAGTTTTACCACCATTTTTGTTTCTGTGATCTTATACATTTTGCAAGGTACAATTCTGACACCTCTGTGTAGCACTGTTTGGGCATAACTGATCCATGTCATTCATATATATATATATATATATATTCAGACATCTTATAAAAACTTTTGTTCAGGCTTTCCTTTACCCAGTTCTGGACAGTTCTGAACCCCCAGAACATATTCTGTGTTTTTATACTGTGTGTATGTATTTTCTGTATGTTGTTTTATTGGTTTCAAGTTGCGGTTTTGTATTAATGGATACTGTTTCTATATCATACATATGGTACACTGCTTAAGAGGTTTTTAAAATATTAAATGGATTAAAATTGGCTGGAGGGACTAAAAAGAATGATAGTTTTGGATCAGAGTGGTTTGATTTTGTAGCGCATGGGAATAAGAAAACTAATGATGTAATGCTGCCATCTCATAAGCTACTTTGTGGAACTCATAGTTGTTTACGCTGAAGGAAACATAAGAATAATCATTATTCTTTATACTGTAATTTGTAGGAAGTAATTTGTGTGTGATTTTTGCTGTGGGTATTATTCTCTGAAACTGAAGCTTAGTTATGTTTTAAGTTATGTTTTTCAATATAAAATCAATACAGAAAAGAAAGAAATGCTTGAAATAACAAATAAACAAGTTATGAACACGCTAGGATATCCGAATTACCATGTACTATATACTGAAGACATTTAACATTTTCTGTGGTGTTTTCCATTCACAAATTTCTAAGATTTTATTGAGATGTGCTGGCATTATCTCGGTTATACTGGTTGGATACCTTTGAGAAATGGAGGTGAAGTGAGTTACACAGTATCATCTGGGAAAAACATCAGTTCAATACAATTACAATATTTTCTGAATTCCAATAGTGCCTCCCAAAAAAGTCAAATTATTAATGTTCTTTTAAAAATCCATGCCCACATTTGATTTAGATTAAAACTGAAATGCCAAATTGGGCAATGAAATGACTTAGTTTTGACATTGCTACAAAAGAAATGGATCAAGAGAAAAATGATATACAGGAGACATATTGTCTCCAGATCTCACTTTTTCCTTTTTTTCTTTTTAGAAAACTAACCACCACCACCTCCTCAAAAACCCAACACACCAGGCTTTGATAAGCAATCACAGATGGACAAATATCTAATTTTTGCTGAGGACCTTATAAACAGAGATTTGTGAGAGGTTTGTGTGTTGTCTCTCTTGAGATGCCCAAGATGACTGACAGATTTCTTTTATTTGGTCTCTTTCTTTATGCATTGAAAAAGAGAGCGATTTTTAAAAAGTATCATTTTTTAAGCATATTGGAGATTACTTACTCCATGGGGAAAGTGGTATTCAACCTGTTCTAAACAGCTCGCATTCCCCCAAAGGTTCAGGTTTGTAGTCTGGAGGTGTTCAGTGATTCATTTGTGTTACTAAGGCACAAGTTGCCCCTGTAGCTGAACAGCTTTTCACCAGCTAAGAATAGTACACTACCTACTTGCCTACCTGGAATGAGACAGCCTTGCTTCAGTAATCCATGCCCTAGTTACCTCCTGCTTAGACTACTGCAGCTCACCGTGTGGGGAGCTGCTTTTGAAAATGGTCTGGAAACTTAAATTGGTTAAGAATAAAGCTCTAGGGTTCTAACTGAGTTATATACATCATGCCAGTACTTTACAATCTCCACTGGCTTCCAGTCCAATTCAAGGTACAGTGGTACCTCGGGTTAAGTACTTAATTCATTCCAGAGGTCTGTACTTAACCTGAAACTGTTCTTAACCTGAAGCACCACTTTAGCTAATGGGGGCCACCTGCTGCCGCCGGAGCACGATTTCTGTTCTCATCCTGAAGCAAAGTTCTTAACCTGAAGCACTATTTCTGGGTTAGCGGAGTCTGTAACCTGAAGCGTAGGTAACCTGAAGCGTAGGTAACCCGAGGTACTACTGTGCTGCTTTCCTTTACTTTCCTTCACTGCTTGGAACCAAGGTACTTGAAGAATCACCTCTCTCCACGTGTACTTATACCTGGATCTTGAGATCTTCTTTGGAGGCCCTTCTTAAAGTGCTCCCACCAAGTGTGGTGGTATGGTGACTAGGTACAGAACACAGGGCTTTTTCAGTGGTGGGGCCATTGCTGTGGAATGTCCTCCCCAGAGAAGCCTGACTGATAACCATCTTGTCGTCATTTTGACACCAGGAGAAAATATTTTATCGCTCCAGTCTTTCTAAACCGTTTTTGCTCTCTGTTACTGTTTGTATCCTATATTCCTAATTCTACTATTGTTTGTTATTGACGCTGGATTTTAAACTGTTCTATTTCTTCGATTAAAGCTGCTCTTAGAATTTTGTTACAGGGCAGCTTAGAAATACTGTTACGCAAGTAAGTGAGCCAACATGATGGAAAGCCGTGCATGACCTAACAAAATAATTAGTCATAAAAAGGACGCTGTCTAATTTGTCCAGGGAATGACAGGCCAAAATATTGCCACGTAAACTACCAATCCAGCATAGATATGCAACCGAAAATGCAAAGACAAGTTATTGATTCCTTTCAGTTGCAAGAATGGGAGCATCTTCAGTGCTGTTGAGGCGCGCGCGCGCACACACACACACACACACACACCTCTAACCTCCATCCAAAGAAAAGGCACTATCAGAGTTCAAGGACACATTCTAGTCAGGCAGAAGCACACTTGGGTTATGAAGCAAAACAAGTGAGGGGTGTGGCCTTAGGAGGGTCCCCTGGGCCTTAGGTTCCCCACTCCTATTTCACGAAATACCCAGGACCAGCACGTGCTTTGAAACACAGAAGTACAATGTATATGTTCAATACAGGCGTACACTAAAACTTCACATGAAGCAGCTCGCTAAGTCTTACTGGAAAAGTGATGTTGGAACAAATGTCAACCCAATGAAAAGTCAACTATCTTTGTCTATTAATGCTGCTATCCCTAATCCTGCAGCTACGTATCCTGACGGTATACAGGATTAACTCTGCTGTACTCTTGATTTATATTTATTATTTTTATAGGTCACATCAGACCCAAGGTCAGTGGTGTCTCTGTAAGACCATGTCTCACCCAGTCATCTTTGACTCAGGAGTTTCTAAACTTCAGAAGCGGCACCAAAAGAAAAGAAAAGAGATTAATTTCTTTACTGGATAGTGTTGTGTTCTTGTGGCAAACAGTTTGGATTCCATCCAACATAGTATGATTTCCCTTCTGACACTGCAAGATAGCAATTCCATCAGCTCCATTGCCCGCGCTCCAGCTACTCTGTACTGTTGAATAGATGGTTCCTGATTTCCCAGTGTTTTTATAGTTGCTCTTACAAATAATAATCCTTCAGAGCTACAGTGATTGGCACTAGGCCCCTCTTGCTTCTGTCGGACTGAAGGTCTTTCATTATTTTGCGTTACCTATAGTCTAAGGTTTCTAGACTCACAGCTTTTTTATTTTGTGCGATTGGAAGCCTTTATATCCAGCTCCCAATTTTCCAAGGTCTTATAGCTCTCATAAGCAGACTGGTTTTTAAACAAAACACCTCACACCAATCTGTGAAAATTGTTTGGAGGCTCACAGACAATGACTTGCTATGTATAACAGGAAAGAATAGCAAGCACAGTTAATTTGTTATGCAGAGAAGCCACAGCTCTCTTAAAATGTGACTCAACACACCTCAGCAGTGTAGATGAGCTAAATGCAAGCTTCTTCATTTGGGTACAAATTAACATGAAGAGGGGTTGATTGAGGTCATGCGCCTTGACTCTGTCCCGCAATCTGCTTGTGCTTAAATATATCACTTCCATGGAGCCTATGAAAAGGCACCTGCTATGCAAAACTTGTATAGCCATGATCTGGGACTCTAGAAAACGGAAGGTGGTCCTAGGCTTTAACAGAGTTGTGGGGACGCTGCCACATCTGCACCACATATAGCAGCTAGGTGGGAAGGTGAGGACTGCATGCAACCACAGATGGGCCAGCTCAGGAGCCAATGGACCCCGGGTTGGCTCAGCCCCACTCCATCCCCATAAAGCCTGCCCACACCTTTGCTCTACCAACTGAGCTATCTCTCAGCCTCTTAAAGGGGAAGCTAGTGGGGTGCTGATGTCATTCTGCAGGTGGATGCTGGGAGAAGGCCAACACAGACCAGCAGAACTGGCTTGAGGGACACCTCCATGCAATTCAACCCACCTCCCCCTGACCAACACGAAAGGGGGTTGGATAGTCATGCTTAGAGAACCACTGCAGTTCAACTTCCTATCTTTAAGCCCCATAGATTGCAGTGGATCTATAATATGACTAAGTAAATGTAAAGGTATATAAAAAAGGAAAGATTTCACTTTTCATAAAACCATTGCTTATTTATCCAGCATTGCATTTATTGGTCAACTAAAAGAAGTTTAAAATAGTAAGATAAATGCACTATCTTTTTTTTTAAAGGCAAGATTAAGCCAGGCCTCAACATCTTAAAAAGGGCACCTGTTGCTACCTGCTGAATTTGAGGACAGGTGGCAGCTAGCCCGTGTAGACATAAATGATAATGGCAATAAAACTTCTAGCTCTTTGTCAGAATGTGAATGCCCAGTTTTCTATGCCATCTCTGGATCTCTTTTTTTACAGAAGGGAACACACACACCTGGAAAAACAACATATAAAGGTAAGGAATTTTCCTGGCTTGCAGAGAAAGGTTCCTTAACTTACATTGGCTTTGAATACCTTCCTAAGGCAACAACACATTTTTCTATCTCAGTGATTCCCCCCCTCCATATTCTGTCTATATGCTGTATCTCTGTGATATTCAAAGACTAACCAGCAGCTTTAACCAACCAGAAAAAGGAGAGATTTTTAAATACCGTGACTGTTGCATCGTGATGTTTCGACGAGTCTGCTGTTTTGATCATAGCAAGCCATGGCTTGGTAACGGTAGCCTTGCCCACACTCTTTGATGTCTCCTTGTACTTTCATTCCCAGCAGTACTTCTACTTTGCCCTCGGGTAAGATGCAGTCTGACCAGTTCCCCACAGGCTGGGCATTATACTTGTCACATGGACAGATCTGGGTCTCAATCAGTGGATGCAGCTGGGGATTTTTGCATTTCTCCTTCTTCTTGCTTTTTCCTGGAAGGGAGTAGAAAGAACTTCAGAAATTGCTTTCTTGGGATATCCTTTATCTGAATGTTTATTATGGCGCTTGTTATCTACAACATTGTGAAGTCTCTTATAAGTCAACGGGGCTCCCATACTAGTAACTGTGAATTGTCTTCACAATTTGTGTTCCCTGTTCTGTTAGTAGTGATTTCCACCATTGAAAATAATCTTAGCGCTCATCCACACTTGACCCACCACCTTGCCCTGGGAAAACCTGCTGTTTACCACTGAATCATAGCAAATGTCAACTGAGTTTTCTCTGGATTGTCGGTTGCTCCAATTCAGTGCTAAATTGTGGAGCGAAGGCAAAGCCTCTCAGACCCATGCCTAGAAAGTACAAGACAGGAGGAAAACCACTCAGACCCATGCATTCCAGACATGGGACAAGCAGAAGTGGGGATGAGCCTGTAGTGGAAACTCTATTTAAAATACATCATTATGTGAAAGCTTTATTACTTAAATCCAAATCTGAAATCCGTATCTACCTTCTTGCCATTTCAATGGGCCTCAGTGGATGCTGCCATGTTTTCCTTTGCTCAGAAATAATACAATTTTTATGAGATGTGATAAGATGCATCTCGGAAAGACAGTGGGGTCATTAAAATGTTTACCAGCATAGACAGAACAGAGACAGTCGATATAGCACCAGTAATTCTCTGTTCTGATTAAACTAGGCGCTCTTCCTATTGCTCATTAAATAATAACCAGGCCCTAAAGTGGAAGAGATCCAAATCAGATAATGTGCGGCTTTCATTGGACCAATGTTAATTTGGGTAGAAATAAGCAAGTTTTTGAGTTACACAGAATTCCTTGTCAGGCAGACGTCTTTCATTTCCTACATTTCTTTAGCCCTGCAAATTGGATTATAGGATCTAGATCATGCATATCAATCCTGTGTCTAATGATGTTGCCACCATCTTCATGACACTCACATGGAGTGTCATGACACCCACTTGGGAGTGTCTGTCTAGCAAAAAATGAGTCTACTTACTGACTCAAAGCCGAGACTTTCAGTTTTTTCTTTATTCAGCAATTCTGCACCCAGGATGCTAAAATTTCATTGACTTCAATTGAATTGAAGCAGTCAAAGTGTCTACAGGACTGCAGTCCAGCTATTTAACCTTGTTTCTGAAAGTCCTTCCCCTGTCAAGAGTATGTACAATTTCTTACCTAGTAAATGTGGAGTAGTTGCAGCATTCTGAAGTTGAACCAAAACCATTATTATGAAAAATAGCCTGCAATCCACTGACACATATCTCTAAACTCCTGTCACTAGTGCTCGGAAGCCTGCTAGCATTATTTCAAACTGTATTCTACAACTTCATGGCAGATGGCACATAAATTCTTTTTGGAGTAGGTGGAAAATAAAGCATTATCAATAATAAATGATAATGGAAGACCTCAATTCCTCCTAGAAAATTTTGGATTTTTTCCTCCCAGGGATAATAGTCTTGGAAGGGACTCCAAAGGTCATCTAGTATAAGGTCCTACAATGCAGGAATATCAACTAAAGCATCCATGGCTGATTACTTTTACATAAAAATGACTTGCATAATGATGTTATGTACAAAAAGAAGCAGTAGTCCATGGATGTCTATTGTCAAATGTACATATTCTTTTCATGATTTCTTGGGAGGGATATGCACGTATATACGTGTGGGTGGGTAGGTGTGGGTGTTTTCCTTGATTATCTGAAATCACAGTATAGATTTGGAATATATATCCACTTCTACTAGAATATGTATGTCTAACTTTACAGATGATTCCATATGGATCAGTTAATAAAATACACTACCTTGGGCAATACAAATCAATTCAATATTCATACAAGGAAGGCTTTTCTGGTCAAGTTGTTTCCAGTGACACCTTACCCAACTAGTGTCAACAGTTTCTGCATTTCAGTCATTTTAGGGATTCTACCTGCTCCCTAAGTAAATTTCTCACTACAGCACTAGTCCTACCACTACCAACAATGTTTCTCTTGGTATTTTCCAACCCTTACCAATAAGAGAGCGCTTTCTTGTCCTAAATGCTCCACAATCCCCATTGCAAGAAGAGAACTTTGACCAGCTTGTGAACTGACAGTCATCTTGGCAAGGGATTTGGCAGGGTTGCGTTAAGGGTGGCAAAGAGCCTGCATGCTTAAGGCATTCGCTGATGTCAGCCTGTCCGCCATCTTGCTTGCGACAAGTAATAGCTGCAAGGAGAGAAGCAGAAAGAATTATAATGAGTTGCTAGGCCTTTTGTAAGTAAGACAATGGAGCACCTAACCACCAGAGTCACCCACATTTGATTTAGCTCAACTGGCAATAGGTTCAAGAATAGTAACATTCTGCTTGGGATCTCTGGTACCATGGAATTGTTTTCAAATTTCAGAAAATGCAAAATGCTGCACGTCTCATATAATTCAGATCAGCAAGTGACATTAAAAATGCAGCACAGAAATACAATACAAGCCATTCTATGAAGGAAGGAATAAATGCCATCTATTATTCTGCCCCATTTTGCTGTATAATTTAACTGCCCTATATTACCAACTTTCCCAAATAATGGGTATACTGAGATATGAATTGAGCTTTTTATAATTTTAAATATACTATAATTATATTCACAGTTGATACATACTTTGAAGAGAAATGTATTTGCTCCATAGGTAAGCAGGAAGGTATGTCTACCTGAAAATGCTTTGTAGCTTGAACATTATATTAAACCTCCATATAAAACCTCCATATAAAAACACAAAAGATCTTCTCTCTAGCAATAATGGCATAAGGAGAAAACCAATGAATATATTTTAAACACAATTTAACAGTATAATGTATCTAGGTTTAGGTTTTTAAACGCGGTGTAAGTTGCTGGGGACATTTGAGTAACAAGCAACTTGTAATAATAATAATAATAATAAAAATGACAACAACAATAGACATACCAGTAGATTAGGGAGTGGTAACACATGACCCTCCAGATGTTGCTGTACTACAATCCCATCAGACCTACCTAACATGGGCAACAGTTGGGTAGGATGGGAGTTGAAGTCGAACAATGTCTGGAGAACCATGGGTTCATCACCCCTGCCACAGTGCTGCAAATTAGGCTCCATTTTCTCTGAGATTTGCAGTCCTATACACACTTACCTGGAAGTCCCATTGAACTAACTGAGACTTACTTCTGAGTAAAGATGCCTAGGCTGTACCATTTATGCAGATTACACTGCATTACTGTTTCTGACCAGCAAATTCTATTTTGCTTATAAGAAGTGCGTGGTTGTGTCTGTGTGTGTGTGTAATACTATACCGATGTACCTACTGACTTCAATGGGACTTATTCCCAGTTAAGTGTAATGCAGTCATAATGAAATACCTCAAAAAGAATACTTGAACGCAGCCCTAAACTACACAGTGAACTTCTACACCTTGACTTTGCTCAACAGCTATGCAGCCTGATGTTATGTATTTTTATTCAGAAGTATGCCTCACAGAATTGAATAGGAGTTAATCCCAAGCATGCATAGGATTAAATCAAAGGAAAAAGAAAAAAATAACTTTTTACGAGCTGTATGTTCCTGAGTTCTCAACTGCAAGTTGCATGATGAAATGTTCCTATATCAGACAACTGCTGCCTCCCTAGCAAATATTATGATTCCAACTCTTTGAAAATCTATCCTTTATTTGTAGCCCAGGATTCCAAAGGCAGGACCTATCCATGACCCTCACAGTTCCAAGAACTGTAAATACTATTTCACTGTCTCCAAACTCAGTTAATTGGCCTGAGATTAATTTTTCCTGTGTGGTTTAATAGACTCCCCATATCTGAAGAGATGAAATGTGAATTCTAAATGGTAAAATGGCAGCTATAAACTTTCTGACATACTAGCATAACCAAGGAAACAATATAATAAATGTGAACCCACAAATGTGCAAGGCTTTTTAGTGGTGCACAGAGGACTCTTTATGAACAAATATAAATGGAGGGTCATGTATAGTCTTTGCTCTTTCTACATTTATAACTGAAATATACAGTTTTGCCTCCAAGGCACAATCTATAACGGTATAGTATGGAAAGGGACCATGAGGAATTTGAAGGGCGACAACAAAATCTGTGTCGCTACCACCATGTGATGCTTAGCTACAAATAGGTTCAGCCACCCAAAAAGCAGTTACAACCCCTAGTCAAGAAAGTCTTGAAGCAATTGTTGTAGAGATAAAATAAGCAGTTTGATTAAATTCATTTATTTAGGATTTATATTAGGGGTCAACCACAAGATTCAGCGATTCATAAAACAGCCTGCCTCATGGTAAAAGACTTTGTGGTCTGCCCAACTCAACTCAGGTCCAGCTCAAATCAACTTCGTTTCTCCTCCCCGCATGCACTAATCCAGAAATGACTATGGTTTTTCTCCTTTTGACAGAAGTGGATCAGATCTACAAACATGGTCTTACTGACCAATGGGTCATGGCAGTGCTATTTTTCTAGAAAAAGAGGTGCCAAAATTCACCCTTGTTCTCTTAGAATGGCGATGGTGTCTACCTGAGAGGTACCAGAACAGAGTTCCAGGAAGTTCTGGCAGAAAAAAAGCTCTTGGTCGAGGAGGGTTGTTGTTTATCATGTGGGCATCTTTATAATTTGATTTACTAGTTTATTTTTTTTAAGGAAACATGTATTTCTTATTTATTTATTGAATAACTGAATGAACTTTACAGGCAAGGTCATCCCTTCTGAGGACATGAGTTCAGCCAAATATCATAAGGTAGCTGCAGTGCTCTTCCCCTGCAAACTCAGCTGTTTTGAGTTGTGTAACAACAACAACAACAACAACAACAACAAGGAACCACTTTATTTCCCTTAGCGTTCTGTGGGTAATTGGTCTGAAAGTTGCAGATATGAGACAAGTACCCCTGGGTAAGATACATGCCAAATTGCAGTTAAATACATCCAGGGGAAACTGAACTTGAACATGTTTAAAGTTTTTATATATATATAGGGATTCACTTTCCCTGTGTGACCATTTGCAAGCTTGAATTGTCAGTCACAACAGAGCCTTCTCTCTCCTCTCCCTAACCTGACATTTTTCTTAAGTTTAGACAGACATCTCAGTCCTACAAAGCTGTTCTTTCCCCCAACACGCTGGGATTGGAGACTGCTGGAAAAACTATTCCCTTCCATTACAAGCTACAGTCACAAAGCAGCTCCCTCTCCTGATTCTGGCATCTTTCTTAAATTAGAGATTGGCTTTTAGTTTCTGCAAAGCTGCTCCTTCTTCCTCATACCCCCACCACTCTGGCAAAGTTTAAAGACATAGTTTTGCTTTTCATGGACATGTGTCTACAGCTCTTTTTTTTTTAAATGTCTGTATTTCTGAAGTCTACCAAAGGACTACAGGAATTCTGCTTTGGCCCCTAACTGCCTTGTATAAATCCTTCACCTTGTTGAAGTCCCAAATCCCTCCAAGGCACCTTGTCTTGTCTTGCTTTTTAGGATTCATTCAATTCCATTGCACACATCAATAAATACTCTGATTTTTAAATTAAAAATGAATCAAATTGCTTACTACTACTACTACTACTACAAAACAGTGTTTCCCAAACTTGGGTCTCCAACAGTTTTTGGACTACAACTCCCATCATCCCTAACTGGCAAAACCAGAGATCAGGGATGGTGGGAATTATAGTCCAAAAACAGCTGGAGACCAGAGTTTGGGAAACACTGCAATAAAATCAGACATATACAATTCCATAGTCAATTAAAACAACAACAACAACAATCTTTATTACGGTCCAGAGACCCAACAAAACATTACAAATCAATAAACAGTTCATACAGCCTACCTCCAGGTTAATCAAGCATTTTGTTTAGAATATAGGGCTCATTTGTTCTTGCAACCACTGATAAAAACTTTGCCACTGCCAACGTTCTAGCTTTTGTCCGGTCTTCCAGTAGGAACCTGACATAGTGAGCCTCTGATTTTCCCGGGAAAAGCACCAGCAAGGATAGTATCAGTTCAGCCCTGGCCTGCCCATACTTCGCACAATGCAACAAGATATGATTTATGGAATTGATGTCATGAGCACACGAGCAAAGTCTGTCCTGGTAGGGAACTCCTCTCCACCTTCCAGCACTGCAGAGGGGAAGACATTTAGTCTGGCTTTGGTGAAAAGCCTTCGATAGTTAGGTACTGTCAGGTTTTTGATGTAAGATGTTAACTCAAAGACATACCCATATTGAACTCCTGCTGCCAGCGGACTACAGACTGTGTGTGATCGAGATCGCAAGTCACTGTGTGCATTGTGTGCAATTAAAACACTTTTTAAAGCATAAAAAACACAACAAATGAGAGCAGTAAGATAGCAGAATAAACAGCAGAACTAATCTCAGTAAAACTGCAGACTGCATCTTAAAAGTCAGGCTAAAAGAAAAGTCTTTATATGTTGGTGAAAAATAGAGGGTAAGAGAGTCTGATGATGTTTAACGAGGAGGAAGCTGCAAAACTGTGGTGCCACTCATGAAAAGGCTTTTCTCTTGTTCCTGCCTGCCTAGTACCACATTTCATTTCAGGGAATAATAGTGGTAGTAGTAGTAGTAGTAGTAGTAGTAGTAGTAGTAGTAGTAGTAATAATATCACCAGCTCATCTTGGATTAACTGAGAGCTGGTTCTTAGGTTCTCTTTCCTTGTTCATGTCTTTAAGATGCATGTAGAAAAATAGGAAGGCGGGAGGAGGAAACTATCTATCTTTGTGATTTCAGAACAGTCAAATGTGTATGTGACACACAGAGCACAGGGGACCAGCTTTGAAAATCTCAGATCTTTTTCATATGTCATCTATAGCATCATGACTTACATGGCACCAGGCAATTGGTATCTGGCCCATTTTCTACTCTGACAGCCAGCAGCTACCCAGAGTCTCGAGTAAAGATCTTTCCTACAGTGGCAGACTTTGTGCTTTCAAATCTCAGCGGCGCCCTGTGCAATGCCAAAACTCAGCACCCTTTGCCCTCGCTTTCTGTGGTTCGTCATAGCTGCAGTGCCCCCTCTTGGAACCCAGTTGTGCTCCCCTGAATCCACCTCTGTTTCTCATCATCCTGTTGTTACCTGATTTTTTTAACTGGAGATGCCAGAGATTGAACCTGGAACCATCTGCATGCGGACCATCTGCTCTGCTACTGACCCACGTTCTCGCACAACAAGTTTCACTGCCATCTGATTGTTTGGCAGGCAGAGAAGTGCATGAAATGCACCTTCTGAACAAGGCCACCATATCACCAGCCAGCCTGCTATACCTTGTGTCAGAAAATGTGCCAAGCATATCGTCCTGTGGGAATCTGGCATAAAACGATCACAGAAACATGTATGCCCCTTAAGAAATCACCTTAGTGAAAATAAAAGGGTTTGGATAAGATACATACATTTTAATGGGCTACAGAGCACAAATTATTAGAAGCGAAGAGGTGGTCTGGTTACGCAGCAGACCACATTCTCCCCTGAAATTCTATATTCACTGCACATCCTAATACAATTTAAGTTGCATGCTCCTTCAGCCAAGTCCACATGCTTTATTTACACGGTGAAAATGGCACCTGGGACCAGAAATCAGTCTCTTATCATGCTGTGGCAGACTAATAATTAATCACACCCACTCCCATCAAATTGATTACAGACATTAGCGGCGAGAACACCAAATGTGATTATTCTGAATTAAACACAAATAATTGTAAAATGTTTCCATAAAGAACAAGGATGCAGTTGCCAGCAAAATTTAATTTAACATGGGTTCACTTAACATACGTTTCCCTATTGAACATTTAGGGTCTCCCAGAAGAGTGGTATGAAATAAACTGTGCTTCAAATTTTGTAGACAAAAGACCTTGATATAATTAGGGCTGATAGCATAGCTTGAATTACACCACAAGGGGCCATAAGCTGATAAATTATTATTGTGGGGATAATTAAATACAAAGTATGCTTTGTGTATGCAAATGAGGGCCATTTTGGTACTTAGAAAAAACGAAAAACTTTAAGTGCACAGGTCAAACACTGCCAAATCATACTGTGTCTCAAATAAGGATCTTTCTAGCTTACCATAAAATATTATATGACTTTAACTCTTTGTGATGGGCTATGCTGTCTGATTTCAACCATATATAGATAATTTCATTCATTACCTCTATCAATCTCTCTTATGTTCAAAGGCAATACTTTATGAGTCCATTGTTCCTTTCACTGCACACATCTGCTCTTGCAAAAACATGCCAGTGATGGGAGGAGTCAGAGGCAAAAGTGGACAAAGTATTATGCAAAGTTTACCTTTGTACAATAAGTATGTTCTACACACGCTTGACACATCCTTCTCTATCCTCCTTCCAAGAAGCCAAGAGACATTATCAGAACTGTACCAACACAATTTGTTCATCTTTATCACCAGCAAACTAGAAATACCACAGGGGAGATATCAAGAATGGGCCTTCACAACTCATGCACTCCTAAACTTTCAACTTTGGGTACAAGAGAGAGATGGGGACTTCATCCTTTCCTCAACAACCATTCCCCAACACTGCTCCATCAACTGTATTGTCTCCAAGCAAGGCATAGGCAAACTCGGCCCTCCAGATGTTTTGGGACTACAACTCCCATCATCCTGGACCACTGGTCCTGTTAGCTAGGGATGATGGGAGTTGTAGTCCCAAAACATCTGGGGGGCCGAGTTTGCCTATGCTTGCTCTAAGCTTTATTCTGGACCCATGTTTCTGTTGCAAACACAGATCTAGCCTGGATTGGGCTGCAAGTAGAGAAAGCTGGTATGGTGGAGTTGTGAAGGAAAGCCATCACACAAAACTGTATTCCTCCCCAAAAGTTGCCATTGCAAATCATTGTCCCCTGGGCTCAATTTTCATTGCAAAAGCAGGGGCCTGGCTTTTAAAACACAGGGCTGAGACAGAACGTAGCTTTGCCCCCTCAGGCTTCACACTTCCTTCGAATTGACAGTTTCACCAACCAAATAATAGCTTCCCATCTCCGTATGTATTACTCTCCCAAGAGCAAACAGGAAATACGGCATAGAGACAGCTACATAGGTTTTCAGAAATATATGTTAAAATTCTAAATGTTCAGGACGAGAATCAGGCAGATATGCACTAGCTTTTCACTGCTCCGAGAGAGTAAAAAATATTTTAATTCAAGTGAAATGACCTTTTGCGCTCAAGCCTCTGTGTTGGGTCATTACGTAAGAAATGAAACAGGAGAGGCTCTGGCACAATTGTCATTCCTCCACCCTAGAGAGGTTCTTGACCAAAATAGCAAGGCTTTTGTAGGTCAGGCATGAAATGTTGTAGAGTTGCTGTGTCAAGGGAGAGCTAAGCATGCTCTACACAGCATTGTACTTGGTTTCCACTGTGATTTTTCCGACCGTCTCTTACAAGAAAACCAAACATCAGTCTATTTATTTCTTCTTCCTGAGAAGATGTGTGGCTTTAGAGACGTAAGATTTAAAAGTTAGCTAAGCCTTTTGAAAAAGGTCAGAATCCGGGTAAGAGCCCTCGCTCACGCAATTTCATTTTTAGTCCAAATTTTCATGCTGCGCTTCTTAACAGTGCTTCTTGAGCCTCCATTATCAAGGCTTTTCCCTTTTTTAAAAGAACTTTCCCTCGCCTGATTGCAGATGCACAGTGCTTTCGCACAATATGGTGATCGTCTTTAAATAACAATCTTTGGCATGGGGTAAAATTTGTTTTATTTCGCTGTTTCTATGCTCAGCTATATAAATAGGAGAAGGGGGGGAGGAAACAGTTGATTAAAAAATAAAATAAAGACATGCTCTTGCTGACAAAAACCCAAAGAAAATTGGCCCCAGTCTACAGACTTCCGGGTCGGCGCCATCGCCGAATGGCGGGCTCCCTCCGAGCTCCGGAGGGAGCCGGCTTGGCAGGGGCTGGGTCCTACCGCACCGGCGATGCGGGGACCCTTAAAAACCACGGCCAGAGGAGGCCGTGGACATGGAGACTCGGCTGGCACCGTTAGCGCTCTCCCGACTCGTGAAGGAGCCTTTTTAAAGGCTACGGACCGGGTGCCGGGGAGAAGCGTGGTGCTTTGAGTTCTCTGCTATCCCTGCCGAGCGCAGCCGCATGCCATCCGGCGGAGAGCGCTGACTTCTTCTATTGAAAATTCGGCTCTAAAGAAGAACCCGTGAGTAATTGGAATATGGACTAAAAAAAGGGGATAAATTTTTAAAATTCGGAGCGAACGGGGGAGGCGGAAAAAAGGAAGTCAGCCCACCCCTAAATTGTAGAAGAGCCAAAACAAAGGACTGGACAACCAAGATCGAGTGTAACCTTATCTTGCCGAATCAGCAACTTCGCGAGGGAAAATTATAAGATTGAGCTGGAGGAGAAAAGTGGAATTGTTTTAAAAAAGCACCCCCCCCCCCCGGAATCCCTGGAGCGATTCGTGAAACTGCCTGGAGAAAAGCGATGGAGGTTTTGACAGCTGTCAAAGAGCTGTCAAAAAGGAAGATTAAAATAGAGACTTTGTTATGAGGACTTTGCCGGTTATATTTGTTATAAATTGAATATAAACTGTTTTAAATATCGGTCAACAAGCTACTTGGTCTGGTGGATGTGATTCTGGAAGGGAACTTTGTTACTGCAATCCACCTAGAGGAGCCGAGGGATATTGCATGTGTTTTTCACAGGAAACTTGAACAGTTGAATGGAACTTTTAATCTCCTGGGAAACTGCAGGAATGGAACATTATTTTGTCTACAGAGGTCTACACACTACAGGAAACAATGGAACTATTTGTTGGAAAATGAAAGGAACATGATGCAATGCTTTGCTCCATGAATAACAAGCCTCTGCAGAGACACTAGAAACTTTTGGAAAAAGAACATTTCTGTGGGAGAACAGAGAAATAAAAAGGAGGAGAATGATTGACAAGAACAAGGAAATAACAAGAACTGGACAGAACTGGGGGAACATTTGGGATATTCAGGTTTGACAAGCTTATGGATACAAAATTGGAGTTTTTACTCCTGGATATAAAAACCTGGATAGAAGAAATGGGCCCTTATTTGATAGACTCCTTCTATGATTGGACATCCGTAATTAAAGACTGGCAAAGAACCTGAGGGACATAGTGTAATGTGGGAACTCCAGGAAGATATTAGAAGTGGAGGGATAGGTGAAACGCAAAGGGGAAAGAGGGGAGGGAAAATTGGAATCCAAAGGCTGTAAAATTACTATTCATATTTATCTTATTTCCATCTGTACTATGTTTGAAAGGGGGAAACTCGTGGAAGGGTATAGATCGATCTTAGGGGATGGGAATTTGGATAAATTGGGTTATTGATGAAGAGTGTAATTTGGGGATAAGAACTTGTTGAATTTAATTGCTTATTTGGAAGATTTGGAACACAAGAGGGGGTAGGGAGGGGAAGTCCTAGTTATTGGCAAAAAGTTTATAGATTGGATTTAATTTGTTTTGATTTGTTTTAATTTGGAAAACCTTAATAAAAATTATTATAAAAAAAAAAGAAAATTGGCCCCAGTCTAAAGTTTTGACATGTTCATTTTACACAGGCGTGATTTGCAATAAAAGCTCAATTACACGGGACAGCTAAAATCAAAGCTGTCTTGAAGGAGGACTCCTTCTGCTAAATTTCTGATTCATGTTGGCACTTTTGCAGCCACACAAGCTCTGTGTGTGTTTAAAAAAAGCTGGAAAAAATGCTAATATATTAGGCTTTAATTATAAAATCAAGGCATGGGTTTGTCTTTATTTCATTTCCAGTTTGTCCATGATAAACAGCACCATAGCCAAATATCAACTGCTGAGGTATGCTCATCCCATGTCACCATCAGAACTATTGCAGCTATAGTGCTAACCCAGCAAAGTGGGTCAAATGCCAAGGTTGACCGCTTGCCAGTGGCAGCAGAACAGGTCTGCATTCGTACAATTCACAACATTGCACTGTTTACTTTTCTTTCTTTGCAAAATCCGGAGCAAATTGGTCAAAATATATACACATTTGTATTGTTTATTTTTCTTTCTTTGGAAAACCCAGGGCAAATTGGTCAAAATATATACACATTTGTATTGTTTATTTTTCTTTCTTTGGAAAACCCAGGGCAAATTGGTCAAAATATATACACATTTGTAAAACCGACATATATTGGACAGGGCACAGTATTCAAAATGTCCACTTTTTCTTTTCTTTTTTTAAGGTGTGTACACATAACCCTGATTATCTCTCTCAAATAATATGGATGAATCCCAGCTTCTTAGAAGAGCAAGGATGAAAAGAACTGCAGGATAAGAATCTGTGCATATCACATTTACACAATAGACAATACTTAACTTGCAATGAAATTATGAGGATGATGATTTTTATTTCAATTTATATCCTGCTCTTCCTCCTAAAGGAGCTCAGGCAGAGGACACAACAATATCAAATGTTCTAAAAACTTTATCTCAGGTCAGTGATTTCAGGCATTAATTATTTGAGTAACTCCAATACCTTTCACACAATATCATGTTAATAATTCCAGTTCAACAGTTCTGTGAAGACAAGACACCCTGGGGTACCTCCCTGGTTTTCAACAACTTCATGCTAATGCCTGATTTGTTACTGCTGTTGATTTTACAAAGTCTAAAACTCTTAGCACTTGCAGCCGACAGGGGTGTCAGGAATCCACATGAGGTTGTGATAGAGCACAATGATAATCTATTGTGATAATTAACTGTGCTAGTGATTGATAGCATAAATTACAGTGACAATTTTCTAACCTCTTGCTTGTAGACCGGGCCCACATGTCTCCTGGGCGCCGGGGCTGCCTTGACGAACATTCCATGGTGCGAGTTGACACCTGCGCCATTTATGTGTCTTCCACCTATAGCAGAAAAATACCATGTGAATGCAAGCCATTTGTCAGAGCTTTAGATGAGCAAATGTGCAAATAGCACAATATTAAGACCAATCTGTTCTCCTCCTTGCCACCTTCTGTCCCCTCAATTTTCTTTGCTCTAAAATTGCTGTTGCCTTAACTAAAAGTTGAGGGTAATCTACATATTTTTAGCTGCCGCTTGTCCTCATATCTGAAGAAATATACATAAAAGACCATTTTCTTGCAGGTGACGCCTACAACAATATTTGCATTACCAATGTTTATAATTCTGCTTTATGTCCTAGACTAGACAGTATTAAAGTGATGCAAACAAGGTTAAAAAGCATTCCTAGCCTTACATGTGGCTAAATAATCTTCCATATATTAATAAATAAATAAATCCCTGTACAAAACGATGTGGGAAACCTTCCAAGCCCCCCCTCACCCAATGTCACTGAGTCACAACACCCATCAACCCCAGCAAGCGTGGCCAATGGCTAGGGATTATGGGATATGTAGTTCAGCCTACCATATAAGCTGCTTGGTTGTAGACCAAATATTCTACTCTCTTGTATATGCTTAACAAAGCATATACTGATCAGTTTTGGCTCCCAGCTGCATCTACCTGTGGGCATATGTTATGTTTAGGAAAGGGGCATAGCTCAGTAGTAGAGCATTTGTCTTTCCAAAGGTGCTAGGTTCAATCCCTGACATCTCCAGTTAAAGCTAGGAGGCAGTCCTACCTGAATCAGTATAAGACAACTTCCTACGTTCCCATATCATGTAGTTCTACTACATGTAGAAATGTAACATGTAAATCAAATCTGGGACCCTAATTCTCAGTGAGGTACTAAAGTTTACGAAGCAAACTTACATCTGGGTTGTGCCTCTTCAGACTGTGGTTGGAGACAATCACAGCTTTCTATGTGACATATCATTTTGTTCAGGGACCTTTTTTTAATCCAGAATATTACTTTTTATAAGGAAGTGGGAGTATGGCTTCCCACTTGCAGTCTGAAACGTTAAGCCCGGGTTTATCACCTCCCTTAGATTATGGAAGAAACGAGCAACATTTTCGTCACTGATCATGCATTATTAGTGCTATTTAAGCCAAAAATTCACAGAAAACTTTAGTTATTCTGTTGGCAGAATGAGTGCTGCATAACTCACTTTGGAATTTCAGTTGAGTTATGCAGAACTGCATCAGATAAAATATGTGCATCTAGGCTATTTTTGATGCTCTAAATTTGCTTTAGTGAAAAAGCCTTTCTACTGTGCTTCTCTATGGAGGTCATTTTAATTATAGGGTTTTGCTTTTCTAAAAGTTCTTCCACATATTGACTTGGAAAATGCAGGTCCAACACAATATGAATTCACTCTGAATAACAAAATGGAAGGGAAGCCACAGTTAAATAACCAAAATGAAGGCTTACAGAATTATTTACGCACCTGTTCTACTCAATAATTTATTGCCTTCTGTATATTTATTCAAATACCTATGGGCACCTGACTCATAAATATACATTTCACACGAAAGGGCTACTCATAACTATATGCTTGGTGCTGCTCAACAGCTTTAACAAAAAAAAGACAGGTCATCCAAGTTCCTGTATTTAAAACATGCCTGAAATTATCCAGAGTATCCACCATTTTCAACATATTTTCACATCAAATTTAGGAAATAATACATAGGGCTTTTCACAGTGAAGTATCTATACAGAGAGAACCACTGTATATAGATATTGCACTGTGAAAAGTCCTTTGTATTATTTTCCATATTGGATAGTCGCCGTCTTCTTCCATCAGTCATTGCAATAGACTTGAATTGTTTGGAGTGAAATGATTATGGGCATGGCTGCTATAATTTGGTTGCTTCAGTAACAAGCACTGATGGTCTAGCTAGAAGTAGCTCAGCCTGCTCTACAAAAAATAAATGTGACTTGATTTTTATATACTTGTTCTTGAACCGAAACAAGAGTCAAGTAATTCTCTTTCGTATAGTTTGCGCTGCTAACCGAATGGGAAATAAACTACTGTTCATGTTTGGTTTATCTGCACAAAACAAAATGAAGAACTTTACTGCTGAAGTTACTGCTAGAGTAAACTGCCATAAACTTAGAATAAACCTAGGAAAGAATAATGGCAAGAGAAAATAAATTATCCCCAACATTTGGAGTGTATTTTTGGCTGCCTCAAGTCCTGCAATTACATTCTCAAAGAACCATCAAATAGATATTCTACAATCTCCTAATGGATTTTAAGTGTATGTCTCTGATAGAGGCCCTTGCTTGAATAACCTTTATTTATATTGCACTGTCAAGTAAAATCACAGGAAGGACATTTCAACAGGGACAGGTGGGTAGAGGAATTGGATCAGAGTAAAGATTTCTCCACCCTGGTCTGCCACCCAGGCTCCACCCCTCAGCTTGCCCCTGATAGGCTAATTTCAAACTTCAAGATGGCGGCCAGCTGGGGAGGCATTCCAAAGGCCAGCCACCATGGCAAAGTCATTTCACCCCCTTGGTGTTTGAGGGGCTGCCATGCTGGGCCATAATGCCACCTACCTCCAGACCAGATAAACGGCCACTTTCTGAACAGGAGCTTCCATGTGCTGTGAGAGATGGGGAATGAATTGAGAGAAGAGCTGCAGGGAGGAGGACTGCCACAATAGGCTGCCATCTAATGAGTGTAGGTTAACTGTATTGAACCTTCATGGAATGCCTTGTGAAATGGAGACGATTCTGTTTTGCCTTGTACACTACTACTTTTATTTCTGTATTCATTTCTATTCTCTCTCCTGTTCAGCTTTAAGACTGGGTTAGTGCATTTGCACTGTTTTATATAGTGTCACATGGATTGATTTTTTAAAAATGGTGTATTAACATATTTACTTTGGCTAGTGTCCAACTAAGTCATATTAAAAGCACACCCACTGAAATTAATGTATCCAAATTCGTCATATCCATTATTTTCAATGGGTCTACTCTAAGACATTGGTTACAACCCATTATGATTATTTGCACTTGTTCTTAATATGGCTTGCAACCAATGCTAGTCCTACTCAGAGCAGACCGACTGAAATAAATGGACATCACAAATGTGGCTCCATTAATTTCAGTGGATCTGCTTTGAGGAATACTTAGCTGCACAAAACCCTAAATTTTCTGAATTTCGATTTGTTGTGATCTGCTTCAGACACAATGTTGTAAGAAAGTAGCATACAAATAAACTGATGGCAATAACTTGTTGTTAACTGCCTCCAAGTGACCTATGACACATTTACATCACAATATAAACACATTTACACAAGCAGCACAAGAAACTTGTAACAAAAAGCACACAATGCAATGATGATGGCAAATCCTATTTGGAGCTCAAAGCTGCCAAGGAAATGGGCACTTGCTCTGCAAATTTGTGTGGGACATGCTTCCACTTTCAGTATGGAAAGATAAAAGATAATGTGGTGTATTGCCTTCAGCTGTGTACTGGACCTGCATCGCCTATATATGTCATGAAGATGGATGGATTGTGTGTATACGCCCAGCACAAGACCAGAATTAGATGAGCCATTCTTCATAAACAAATTCTCCTTATATTCTATCTGGGTATCACTACCACTATTCTCTTAACCTTTTCTCTGTGGGAAAGCCACAGGAAATAGACACTACTATTTCGATGACAGTGGAAATCACTAATAACACCATCACCTGATTAGGCCATGGATTTTATTTCCAGACCCCAAAGTGAAAACGTTCCTCTGGCTCCAAGATTGGCCATCACAATATTTACCCCACATTAAAAAGATGTCTGACCTATCGTCCTTATTCTATGAGTGATATTATCAGACACAATGGGATGAATTCACCAACACTTTGCAAATGAGGTAATCGTGGCATTTGAAAGCAGTCGGAGCATGTTACTGTCTGAACAAGCCATTTTTGTATTGCTAAATTAAGATGACAAATTGCCTGTGAAACTCAGGCAATATCCCATTATGGGGAGAAGGAATTAATGCCAGAGCTCAGAAAGCTCCTTTGTGGCTTGGCTGCTTTCTGCTAATGTTTTGCTACAAAGATAGCAACAGCCACCTCCACCTGTCAGAGACTCGGCCCACAAGAGACCTAGATGGCGTAGTGTTGTTATGGTTCCACACATTCTCCCAAAGAACCCGAATAGCATTGATAACGCTAATAATGCTTGCTAAATATTACTTACACAACACACATAGGAATCTTTACAATGCCTCTGTAAAAATAGGCCCTTTTTTTTTTGCTGAAAGGTAATATACAAAAACTAAAAGTAGGAAGCTCTGGAGTACAAAACATCTAAGGTAGATTCCTCTTAGAAGACGACTAATTCCCTCCCTTCCTGAATACATACAAATCTCACAAAAACAAGTTATTTTTTGACAGAAACTCTACACCGATAAAAGTTAAGAGACTCTTCCATTAAGAGCATCACCTGAAAAACAAGCAGACAGGAGGAGCTTCACAATCTTTTTCTTCATACAAAGTATCTGGGCAGTCTCGGCCACCATTCGCAGGGAGTTGCAAGATCACTCGATGCCGAGATTGTTTTGTCACTTTCATATCCCCTGCAAATGAACATACAGTGCACTTTACTCTCCTCACACCACATACACAAGTTGAACAATCATGTTGAGATCACAGTAAATAGCTGCAGAAATACACTCTATAGAATAGATTAGGTAAAGGTAAAGGTACCCCTGACAGTTAGGTCCAGCCGCGGATGACCAGCCGCGGATGACCGGAGTTGCGGCGCTCATCTCGCTCTATAGGCTGAGGGAGCCGACGTTTGTCCGCAGACAGTTTCTGGGTCACGTGGCCAGCATGACTAAGCTGCTTCTGGCGAACCAGAGCAGCACATGGAAACACCATTTACCTTCCCACCAGAGCGGTACCTATTTATCTACTTGCACTTTGACATGCTTTTGAACTGCTAGGTGGGCAGGAGCTGGGACCAAACAACAGGAGCTCACCCAGTCACCCTAGGCCCTAGGCTCTGTGGTTTAGACCACAGCACCACCTGCATAAATACACTGTATAGAATAGATTAGCACCTGGTTAAAACCTTCAAGCTTTCTGCCGTGTACATGAAGAGGAATATAGCGTCTTGAAACATTTGTACAAAGATGAAAGTTTGGCGAATTAAGGCAATCCCAATATAGTGGTGGCATCAATGTATTTTCCTCAGAGCTCAAAAATTCTATATGCATCTTTCAAAAAATTCAGACATGCAAGCTTTTTCTAAGGGTTTGTAATATAAAAGCAACACAAACTGAAGTATCAGCCAACTACTGAATCAATAGTACAGTCCTATATAACAGCCAAAAATACATGGATGCCATAAGACTTTTCTTCTTCATCTCAATGTAGATGGACTTCCCCTTTTCTTCTACTTGATTGTATCTCAGTAAGCTCTTGATCTCACACCCAGTTCATTTGGTGTGTGTGTTATAGTTGTATTATTTCATTTGTTTGTTGTGTATATATATTCTCTTTATTACATAATTGAAAATCTAATTTTAAAAAAACTAATTACTGAATCAATACAATTCTGGCCTTGACAAACCATATAAGTAAGGAATTGAAAAACCCAAATTTGGAACTGGCATATGAATTAGGTACAATTACCGTATCTATTATCTGCTCAGAGTAGAGTAGGAATTGGTTTATTGGATTTTAATATTGTATGATTATATAGTTCTAAATGTCACTGGGACCTTGCAATGAAGGGCAGGTAAGAAAACTCTTAAATAAATAAATACGTTACATTTAGAACAGCAAAATTCATTGCAGCAGCATTAGAAAAGCATTGAAAACTTACTGATTCAAATTAAGGCTGCAATTGTCGCATGTTAGGTAGATTTATTTTCCCTCTCCACTGCTATGTGATTGCAATCTTGAACAAATTGGACTGATTCATTATGTTTACTGGCATGCTATTTCCCCCTCCAGTTTACACATTTTAGTATGTAGGCTTTTTTTAAAAAAAAAGGAAAAAAGAAAGAAGGAAGGAAAGAGCCACACTGCTACTAGAGAACAACAGATGTGCCACACTGCATATTATATTGTATTTGTCCTGTTGAAAGGAGTGTGCTCAGTTTCTCTCCCTCCCATCATATTAAACCTCCCAGGCTCCACATGCTCTTTATTCCCTCAAAAGGTTACAAGTTTAATCTGTCTAATCCTTTATTAGTTGGGGAATACTCTAATCAGCAACTAGAACAACGGTAAAAGTGACTTTGTATTTGTCTCTGCCCCCCCAACCCCAACACAGAGCATTAGCTGTGAACTATAAAGAGTATCTTTTCAGGGCAACAATCCCATGCCTTTTGAAAGTAGGTGGCAATGAGTTAGCACCCTACGCCACAGGAGGATTAACACACATGAACGAGGTATTAAATTATTGACTGCAGCTATGATCGTGCATATTAAGATGAATGCTTCCCGCTAAGCTCAAAAAGAGAAAAAGGGATAAGGCAGAAATATCTGGGCAACGTTAAGTCAGTAGGGGGAAAAATGTTCTGTAACTATAATTACAATGCAAGATGTGGAATTGCTACAGAATGCAGTAAGCATTAAACATCTGGCAGTATGTGCTAAAATAAGATACTTATAATTTGAATGTAGTTGTTGGTTCAAACCAAAACCTTAAAAGAAACCACTAGCACCAATCTCTTTTCTTATTCCCATCTTCCAAGAAAATAGGCAAAAGGAAAACATAAAAGTAAGGAAAGCTTTGCTCAAGCATTTTTTTAAAATGACTTATAAGGAGGGCAGAAGCCACCTGCACCTCTGGACCATGTCCCTAAAGTGCAATTCATCAAATACTGCTATATCACAAACTCTCCGTTCATTTAAATGTGGCCCTCCTAGAAGCTCAACTAATACCAAGACAAATCACAAATGCATGGTGAGCTCATAGGAAAAATATATAGACCCATTGTTTTAAACTTTTGGACCTACTAATGCAAGAGGCCCCTGTCTGCTGGATTTCTAATCAAAAGATCAAAAAAGTCAAAAGGGACCAACAAAGATATTGCCCAGAACACAGAGAATTAAAGAAAGGCAGAGAAGGGCAGTAAGAAAACAAATTGTGAAAGCATTGTTGCAATGATGGCTTTGCACCACACCTATGCACATCAAAACAGGATGGTTTTGATGGCCAGGTTTATGCCAGAAGGTGAGCGATATGTATGTTTTACATTAATTTTTCCATGTTGTTACTAAGTGCTGTTTTGTACTTCAAGCCCTCAGGCTGGGCAGGCTACAAAGAAAGATGCTCTTCAACGTTTATATTGAGCTTCTGGGAGAGGTCATTGGAGGATTTGGGGTACAATATTATCAATATGCAGATGACACTCAATTCTATTTCTGTGTCATCAAAACAGGCTGTGCAAGTGCTAGACTGCTGTGATATTGACCAATAAAGTCATGCTGAATCCCAGCAAAATCAAGGAATCTAGGAATTGGCTGTGGATCTAGCAATTGGGGCTGCACTTAGCGGAAGGAGCAGGTACATCGTCTGGAGGGTAATCCACCTTTTTTACTGGAGCTCCAAGTGTCATCAATGATGTGAAGCACCTATGAGTAGCTATGCCTGCTTTGCCAAAACAACCATTCATAGACTATGATAACCTACACTAATGCTACACTAATCCATGTTCTGGTACCTCCTGGCTAAATTACTGTAATGTGCTGTATATATGACTACATCTGAAGGTAGTTCAGAAGCTTTATAAGTTAGCACTGGCTATTGCAGAATATAGCAGCAAGTATATTGACTGGCTTAGCTTTTTGGAGGCATGTTACATAGGTTGTCTAGAACCTGAACAGGTTGCTTATATGCTACTAAATCCAATTCAAAGCATTCATGCTAGTTTATAAAGCTCTAAACACCCAAATATATGAAGCAGCATTCCTCTCTGTACCAGTCCACTCATGTATTGAGATCTACAGGGGAGCCCCTTCTTTTGGTGCCTGCATAAAGGGAAGTTCATTCTTCAGTGACATGAGACAGGGCCTTTCCTGTAGTGGCATTTAACTTGCACCTTGCTCCATCCCTGTATATCTTGTAGTATGGTTTGAGGATGCACCTCCTTTCCCAACATTTTGTGGGGTTCTGAGATGAGGTAGCTAGCTCTAAAATTAGAAGCATGCACTTGCTGTATTGCTCAGATGTGATTGTACAAAGTAACCCACTCTGAGATCATATAAGGTAAAGGAAAGCAAAAGGAATGAATAAGATATTATTGAATAAAAAAAAAAGAAACCTAACTAAGCATAGCAACCGTTGCACAGAGTAACATACAACAGCTTGATCCAGGCGATCCTTAAATACTTGTGATCTCCTGCTCATTTATGGACTCCATCTGTGCAGAGACTTCTCTGAAAGCTTCATTGTCTGGGAAGTTTTGAAGGCATGAATGTTGAATTAAGGGACAGGGGGATCCCACGCCTGCCAATGATATTTTGGGGCACAGTATTGCTCTATAAGTTGCTCTCTCTCCTTCTGCCCACAGTTATACAGAAGTCATTAGGGTTCTCCTGCTATGTATGCTATCAGCACTATTTCTTTCCTCACAGAAAGCAAGAGCAGGGTTTTTTCCCAGCTGGAACTTGCTGGAACTCAGTTCCAGCATCTATCAGGTGGGTGCCATTGCCATTATGAGAGAACAAGGATTCATGGTGATTTTTCTTTTTCTAGAAAAATAGCACTGGGCAAGAGGGCTATTCCTCCCATATCATGTGATAAAGGAACTGTAAAGAGTCCAATGCAGCAAATAGGAGAAAGGTAGTCTTGGTACAGGCACCACCACAAGGTGGAGGCCTCAATTTGCCTTGGGCCCAAATCTATATTTAAATATTTGTAATCCAAATCTGATGAGCACCACACAGTAACCATGGTGGATCAAGCTTATTTTAAATAAACATTGGTGACTGAGTGGACACAATCCAGAGGGGACTGAAATTGTTTTGTGTCTCACTGAAATCTTCCAAAGTGGAAACTTCGTTACAGTATGGTGCAGGGACAAAAGCCATTTTTGAATATACACCCAAGTTTTTAAACAAGAGTTACATTCTGTGGATCACACCTAAAGCCAAAATTGTGTATAGTCAAAACACATTGGATTCAAGGGTGATTGGGTTTGCCAAAGTCCTTCTTCCCCAGACGCCTGCCCCCTTCCCACCCTCTTTTTGGTTTTTACAATTACCTTCTTGACATGATGAAGGGCATGGTGTCCAATCGCTGTAAGGCGTCACAATGCAGTCTTTCCTACAGGGTAGCAAGCAAGGTCTAACGGTCTCAGGACGAAGGCTTTCAGGACACCTAAAATGGGCAGTGACAAAGGATAGAATGAAAAGTAAGTGGTAGGCCACATTAAATGCAGGCATTAAAAACTATTATACTGGCATGAACATGTTGTCAGGGAGATATACGTGAACCTGGGGGACAGGGACCCAATCAAGAAGGAGTTCAGGAGAACCAGTATTGGGGGAATGGCCCATATACACTGTCCATTTCCCCCACTTTGACCTTCCCTTACATATTACTTTCTTTGCATCCCAATAGTACAGGGTGTCTCTCCATTGAAAGCCACAAGAAGGGCTGAATGATGACAAGAGAGCTATTCCACCTGATTTTCAGTTATCACAGGGAGGTACCAAAGGAATTCTGCTCCCTATGTATTTTTTAGCAATACTAAAGTTGTATAATTTGTCATATCACCAAACCTATCACATAACTGAGTGAGGGCGATTCCTTGTTCTGTGATGACCAGGAGCTTGGATGAAATTATATGTGTGCATGTGTACACACACACACACACACACACACACGAACTAGCTATGCCATGGTATAATTTTTTTATCTGAAATCAGAACTCTTTTTTTGTGCAGGAATAGGAAGAGGAATCCACATCTAATCAGCTCCTGGGGAACACATGACACCCTCACCATCCAGGAGGTGAGCTGCAATTTCACCATGTGTCACTGATTATCAAAAACTTTGAATAAAATTTACATCATATGGTGGATCTATTGTCTTGTACCTACCACAGCTGGTCATCTGACAATGCTTTAATGACCCATATTATTTATATAATATATTTATTAGCCACTTTTTTCCAGAAAGGTGAACTCAAAGCAAAAACAAAAACATTAAAAGCAAGTGTAAAAACATCCTAAAATGCTCACCAATAACATATAAATAAAAAGACTTGGTCATTCAATGTCGATGCCTGATTTCATCTAGTTTATACATTTGCGTTTAGTTGCTAGCTTGTCTTTAAAGCAAGCTACTGAGATTATAGCTCTATAGCTATATCCGTCCATTCTCTCCTCCATTTATGGCTTTCCACCCTATTCAAGGTCAAATTGAACTGAAGTAATATAAGCTGAAGTCTGTTACTTTGAAAGTTACGCCAATAATATTGATCTTGTCATAACACAATAATCCTTCCTATTAAGAAGAGTTTAAAACATGGTTCTCATTTACACTTTCACGTACATCTCCTCCTATTTAAAAACTTATTAAGTAGATTAACATGGTGGTTCAAGGGATCAAGCAGCATATTTCTTTTTGCTTCACAAGATTGTACTCCTTATATACCGTCATTAACTTATTATTTGCATTACTCAAACAGCAAAATGTAAACATTATGATCTGTTATGCAAATTTGGAAACAAAGAACAATTCTGAGAGACGTTGTGATTGCATGAGCTGGAACTCAATTGTTACGTTCATTTTTATTATAAATTCAGACAAAACACATTTTAGTAGGCTGTGTTATAATGGAGCTACACAGAGAAAAAGTGAAAAGGGCAAATAATTAGGAGGTTTGGCCAATCAAGGTTTTGAGTACCAGAATTTCTATTATATTTACTTTTTGGGTCCAACTTGTCCCACGTTGACCCTCAAACAGATGACTTTCCTTGTTTGCATCCCAACAGCACAGGTGGCCTCTCCATTCCAGCCTGCAGAAGAATTGAATGCCGACACAGAGACATCCTCTACACACTGGCCCCAAGGTCCTGTTTGCCAGTGATACACTGTGCATGGATGTTCATTGCAGCTCCGTGTTTCCTGCAGCAAACTGCTGTTTGGGCACTGAAGTCCTCCTGGAAAAAGCAAGCGCACAGTGGCAGAGGAAGAAAATCATTGTGACGATAATTTAGGAAAAACAAGCTCAATAAACAAACTTGGTTTTCACTTCTTTGTTCTCAGGGTATGAAATTTAAATGAAGGCAATGTGTTGATATATGAGGATCACAAACTCCCATCATCTCAGGCCACAGACTAGGCTGGCTGAGGCTGACGGAAGTATCTGGAGGGCAACAGGTTCCTTTCCCTGTACTATGTCATAGTTCTTGCTGTGTTAAGCCTACAATTCTTTGGACTGTGATACTTCAGACTGCAGGTTAGGGGCTCTCACATGTCTAAATGCTCCTCTATATAGAAAATAAATGAGCCCTTGCACACAAAGAAAACTAAGGATGAAAGGTTCCAGCCTAGCCTTCTCCCTGAAATCTAGTTTTCTATGGGCAGGTGTTAGTTTTTAATAGAGAACATTCAATCATGTGGGCCCTCACCTACAGTCTGAATGACACAGCCCAAATAAAGGTTTACCCCTTCAAAACTAGTCTAGGCCTAAGACCCAGGTTTGGATGTAACGTATCTTGGCTTATTAATAGGAAATATGCATCATTGTGCTCTCATATTCCACTCCTTCTCTACTGCCCTTCTCACTCAGTGCACAATTGAAAATGCCAAGAGCAATGAGGAATGATTAAAGGAGCTGGACATGTTTAGCATGAAGAACAGAAGGTTAGGGTAAGGCATGGGCAGGATGGTCTTCAGACATCTGAAGGGCTGTCATAAAGAAGACTGAGAAGATGACAGGACCAAAACTAGACTGAAATTGCAGGGAAGGAAATTTCAGGTTGACCTTAGGAGCAGCTTTCTAACGGCAGGAACTGTTCAACAGTGGAACAGACTACCTCAGCAGGTGGTAGGTCATTCTTTGCAAAGACTGGGTGGCAATCTATTGGTGATCTATTAGGATGAACTTTGGCTATTTACAAGCAGTAAGCATATTTTGCAACTCAGCAAGCTGGGAAGATGAGAACATATTTACTATTCAGCACTGAACCACCAACCCCCTTAAAGAATGTTATGTCAGCCGGCCAGAGGGCATGCTGGGTTCTTATCCAAAAGCTGCTTAATACTAACTGTTATTATATCTAGTGTATAATGTCAAAAGAAATAAAACAGAAATCCAATGCACTTTAGTGGTTGAGACCAGCAGTTCCAAAACACACACACACACACAGTGTGCACATGCAACTTTTTAAAAATTAAGAACCCAGAGAGAAACTAGCTGGAAAAGTCTCTGAGAAGCGGTTGAGGCGGCTTCTCGCCATTGGGGGCTCTGGATGTCTGCCCCTGAATCTAGCCCTAATAGGCCTGGAGGCAAATGAGTAGAACCGTGGGGACTTATTATGCAAGAGTACAACAAACCATGGGTTAAAACTGCACATACAACTGTCTACTTGGGCTAGACATAGTGGCTGTAGAGGCAATGGGTAATAAAACTTACACTGTGTGTGTATGTATTATAGCGTCAGCCTTCCAAAAAAGAGAAAAGGCCAAAAATGACAACATTCCAGAACCAGTGAGGAGGCCAACATTATTCATTATTCCTACTTCAAAGGAGGCCCTACCATGCCATTGCCAAAATAGAATTGATCAGTAAGTTAGTTTAGTACTAAACAAATAGAAACAAAGAACGAGGCTTTGCCCTCAGTTAGCACAACAAAGTTAGAAGGCTGTGATATCTCCAATATCAACTGCCATGAGCGGTCACTGGGCTTGTGTTGTGTACATTTGATACAGAAACATCACAGGCATCTTGCAGTTTATAGCCTTTTGGCCATATTTCTTTATTCCCCACCCCCGGAACCTATCTTTCTCTCTGTGTATATAAATTCAGATATATCTGAACACTGATGTACTCCATGCATTTGGCAAAGAAGTTGCTGGGCCATAAAAACCTATGTCAAAGAAAAAAATAAAAATCTGTTTGTTTCTAAGGTTCCAAAAAACTCACTGGGTGTTGTTATTAACTAAATTATTGCTTTTCTTCCCAGATGTGGATCTCTGTGTCTATGTCCATTACTACTCCCCTTTCCAAGTGCTACATTCAGCTAAATGTTTATTGGCAAACAGTCATGGTTCAGCCACACATGAGAACAGGTATATGTTAGAAGGCTTCCAGGACTGATTCTTCAAAGTAATAGATATTTTTGGTTGATTCTGAGGTCTGCTTACACTTTCTGAGTCCATGGGTGTTAGGGTTGCCACACATCCAGAATTTTCTGGACATAACTGGCGTTTAGCTCCCTTAAGCAGCTACCAGGCTGAAATATTTGGGAAAATTCGGACATATGACAGCCCATGTCGCAATTTTCATTAAAAATAGCTCAAAAACTCAATTTTCTTGTTGGAATTTTGCAAAAAACAACAACAAATACCTCAACAACTTTGGGCAAAACCAAAAAGCTCTGGATTTTCACTTTTTGAAATATGGCAACCCTAATGGATGTGGAAGTCATCAATGTAGTCCCTTACCCAGGAGCACTGTTATAAATCTCAGAACTGCTGCTACTTTATACAGCAATGAAGTTGTAAAAACACAGCATGTCATTGATCTAAACAGGACATGGTTACAAGGAAATGTGTTTAGAACTGCATTCTATGTCACAAGTGACTGTAACAAGCAAGTAGAAAGGACTAGAGATATAACCAGGAGAACTTACATTCAACAGTCTTGGAGGATAGCACAATCTTTCTCTTACATATATGGGATGCTAACCAGTGACTTTTGTATTCAATTAATTAAAATTAATCGGTCTTAACACCCATTAGCAGCTGAAGGAGCACACCCATACAACCACACTGAATGTTAATTGGAACTATGTTGCTAATCTGCTATCAAAGCATTAATTGATTCATTAGAGTAGTTAATCGGCCAAATGCTTTCAGGCCTAAAATTACTTTGGTGATAAGACTTCAGAAAAAGCTTCCTTCAAAAAATATATAATCCAGGCAGGAATAGACAAGACTGTAAGGAGGTTCATGAACCAGCCATTTAGATTTCAGGCAAACAAGACTGAAATGGGAGCTTTGAATCAAATGCATACACACTATAGAGAGTGCTGAAGAACTCAATGCCTCTTTGATTTCTGGTCTGAAATACAGCTCATTCCCAACAGTAAACCTAAGCAGTGTCAGGAACTAAGAACCAAACCTAGAGTGGGAGATATAGGAACTTGCTTTAGACTGGAAAAGCAGAATGTGGAAAGGTGGAGGGGAGGGTTAAATTGCCATGAACTGGCAGAATGACAGGCAAGGAAGAAGAGGATCCCTGCGAGGGGTACAGCTGGGTCTGGGACACACCAGGGCAAGCAGGTTGCAGGGAAGGGAGTACTCACGGGGCAACAGAGGATGGCAAGAGGATGGGGGTCAGTGCACAGGAAGCAGAGCAGCAGGACCCATCACCAGAGGACCCCCTGTCTTCATGAACATGGAAGGCTCCGAAGTGTAGGAAGCAGCAGGAATGGCACTCTAGGAGGCTGAGTCAGGCAAGCTCAGCTCCCTAGATGAGCTCAGCTCCCTAGATGGCCAGGTGGGGCTCGCTAGCTCTGGGAAGAGGTGTGTTATTCCTAAGCTGGAGGAGGCTTGGAACAGGTGAGGGTCATTTGCCTCATCAAGCCCAGGCTAAGCATTTGTAACAGATGACCACACACCAGGATATCTGCAAGTAGATATGGCCATGTATAAATGTGAAATTTGTTCAGTTCAGCATTTGTAGCATTATGCTGCTCACTGTCTTTCTAGATTTTCAGGCTACGTTTTTCATGATCTCTGGAATAAATTAGCTTGATGTCTGAGAGCAGATCAGCATCTCTTTTTTTAATCAATTATTTAGTTGTTGTTTTTCCAAACAAGCAGAGAATGAGATGCAAGTACTTGACTGTATCAGGAAAAGTTTCCACACTGAGAATTCCTTCCAAGTTAGATAAGCCTTTGCTTTGGGAATGATGACAATTTCCCTCCTCAGTTATCAGATTTACATAAACATATCCCCACTACTATTTTACATAGCCAAGCTACTTAAGCATCTACAACTGAAATGCTTCCAGCCCAAAGGGCTTTTCTGCTGACAATCGGGATTAGGCATGTGTTGGCAGTGCCCAAGCCAGCGTCTGCATCCTGGCATAGTTCTCCCAAATCCAAAAATCTATTCCCCATTCTACCTTCCAAGAGCTGCACTAATTTAAATTTGGCTTCCACAATCTCCCAGAGAATCACTGCTGAAATTCAGCAGTATATTTGGATACATGAAGGGTTCCAAAGTGGGATACCAAAAGGATGCTTTTCATGCCCAGTGCTTTAACATAAAGGCATTTTAAGGCCTAAGTTTCCATTTTTAAATAGCCTCTGCATGTCCCTCATGCCCTTAACCTCATGAAAATTTAAGCACCGAGCATGGAACATTTCAGGAGCTGATTTGTGTCTCATAAATCATGGAGCCAAAGAACCCATGCCTGGAAAAGTCTAAGTCTGTTCAACAAGCTTTTGAAAAATTGATTTATAGCTCGCCATATGCCAAGGACTTGGTAGGTGGAGAAGGTAACTGAAGTGTTGAATTATAGAGGTGGATTCGTGCCCCTCAATGGTCCCCTAGTAGAACAGGTTAGATAAGTGGCCCAAGCACAGCAGAAGAAGGAAAAGTGGAATTTAATATTGTGAGATATACTTTAAAGTACATATTTAGGACTAGTATGCATGTTACGTCAATCCATAGTTAAACTAAACTATGGTTTAAATGTGAACATGCAGTAGTATCCTGCTACACATTGCTAAAACTGTAGGTACTTTGTTCCTCCTGTGCTCCTGCTCCTGCCATGCTGCCAGGAGCTAAGCCATGGTCCACCTTTCCATAATGTCTGAACCCAGGCTTGCTTTTCTCCAAATAAACCAGAAATGGTAGTCAAGGTTTGCCCTTGGCTTGCCACTATCCCATAAAATATAAGTGACTGTGATCGTATGTACAACAAGATGGCTGCCCCCATGATGTACTAATGTGTTTTTACCTGACAATGCAGAGATGTTGCACTTTGAAGCTTCTCCAAGCAGTGTAAGTGTTTAAGCCCCCAAAAAGGGAGGGGGGAGAGAGAGAGAGCAAGCCCTGGATGGTCAAACCAGCCCTCAGAAAGGTTTGTAGAGCTGTGAACTAAACCACAGATCTAGGTTTTGTTTTGAGGACTGGTTTGACTGGATCAATGAGGTGGGGCTCACAGCAAATCCTAGACTGAATTAAAATTATCTGGCATCCCTAACGTTTACAACTTTTAAGCTTCTTTAAAATTTGCTCTCCACCCAAGGGTTCATGTTGACCTCTCATCATTATCTTCTTTGCTAACTGAGTTGTGGACATAGAGAGAAAAAACCTGTTATGGGAATCCAAATCTGGTACTGCTCTCCAGGAGGTTGCTTCCCACTGAAACATTGTATGTATGTCCTGCTGGAATTGCTTAAACAATGCTGTGCGCTGCTGAAGGTGAGGAGACAGCCATTCTCTGTCAGGCAGTACATGGCAAAATTGCATAATGGATTTACTGGCATGGTGGTGACAAGAGATTTGATTGAAGTCAAACCTAAATATTATAATCTAAACTGATACAGTTTCAGTTCGGAATTTAATCTGAGAAGTGAAAGT
This sequence comes from Podarcis gaigeae, assembly GCF_964106915.1. Taxonomy (NCBI): domain Eukaryota; kingdom Metazoa; phylum Chordata; class Lepidosauria; order Squamata; family Lacertidae; genus Podarcis; species Podarcis gaigeae. The sequence goes on from NC_139688.1 coordinate 31,158,400, forward strand.
GACATGTCAGCTACTTTGAAAATGATATTACAGTTCTGGAGGATCTTTTATTCATAAATGTTATGCAGTCCCTACAGTCCAAGTAAATCAGTTTAATCACACATGCAACTATATTTTTTTTTAATAAAACTTACTCTTCGTACATGTGTCATGCTTTTTACATTTTGTTTCCAGAAGGTTCCCATGCAGAATATTTGTTCATTATTTATGCATTGCATTTGTATACTGTCCATCCAGCAAAGTTCTCTGGATAGTTTACATAAAGACACAAATCATATAAAAGACTGCTTAGCTTCAAGAGACCCCAGATCATTCATTGGGACAAATCACACATGCACCTTTCACAGCCAAGAACTCAAGCATTTCCCATATGTACTCAAAAGTCTTTTGAAGCCTTTTCCACTCTTACTCCTCTAAAAGGGGCCTGTATGCCAGAAGTAACACATCTTTCAATGATCATCACAATATAAAGCACAACAGTATAAATGCAGCCACCACGAAGGATGTAAGAAGTAAGCAAACTCAAAAGCCTAACTGTCAGCATGCTTTCTACCTTTCTCCATCAAAGTTTATTTTTTTGGCTTTGTTTTCTTTTTGCTTAACTTCTCTTTACTTGGGACCAGGCTTTGTGTTCACTTCTAGACACTGAGACTACACTCTAACAAAAAACGTTCAGTTTAACATATCGTATTAAGGACTTTCTATGTTCCCGTGCTCCAAAATGCTGAGAAATTATAGCTATTAATCACCATGCCCTTGACAGGGGTGTTATTTTGGCAATATGAATATAGTATAGCTATACTAATATTATGAACCTATCCTGTCATTCATTCCGGCTTTACCACTCCCTTGGACCTGGATGGCTATAATAAAACTCTTGTTTGTGTATGTGGCCCATGAAAAATTAAGTATATACAATGGAACTTCTGTTTTCCAAGTGGCACCGGCAAGGGGCACTCCACAAAATCAGGATGCAATTAATTAGGGAAGCCTTCCACAAAGACTCCAGCAAAAAAGAAAGGGAACTGCACAAACCTTCACATGGCTATGTCTTGGCAATGTCCAGAAGCCATTTTCAAGGTTGTGGTGTCTGCAAAGTTCATTTAGAAGCAGGCCTTTCATGGCCAGGGATTGATGTTGAATGGCTTGGAGGTACTGTTCTGATTTATATTAGAACTAGAATTTGCTTTCTTACAGTTAATTCAGCAATAGAGTAGCTGCTTGTGTATCTGTTATATCAGTTACAAGCATAACCCACAAACGGCTTATGCATATCGTTTAGCTCTGTGCAGAACACCTTAATTCATGGATGTCGTTTGCATGCCAACCACCCAAACAACATAAAAGACTCTAATCTTATTTGTTTACAATACTCTGAGACCTTGCATATGTACATATGTAGCATCAGAGTCCATAGTCCAATTTAATTTGAAAATGGGAGCTTAAAGGAAATTTTAAAGGAAATCTATCTAAAACAAAGCAAAAGCCCACCTTATCTCAAAATGCACTAAAACAAACACTAACAATGTAAAACATAGTTAGAAAACACAGAGCAGTATTTTTAAAATGCCAACAGTAGTACAGAATCATATTAAAGGCAATGTGTTAAAGCTGCACTTTCCTTCTAATCGTCCCCTGTTATTTCTGCAAATGTTTAAAAGGTAACATTAAGAGTTCATAATAATATGCCAAGGCTGCTGAAAGCAGTGACCTTACCTTCACCTGCATATGCCAAAATGGAGCGAGCACGCATCTGTTTTCCTTCTGTGGTTTTGCCAGAGCAGGTGTGTGAGCAGGAGGACCAACCAGACCACGTGCTGAGTACACAATCCTTTGGGCATGGAACTTCGCAGACGATGGGGACTGGATAGATAGCATCTCTGCACAGCTGTCTATCAACCTCTTCTCCTGGGAAAGAAAAGGCCAGTAGCAGTCTATCATTGCTAATTTAACTTAAATTGAGCAGTCTTAGTCCAGATGGGCCTACAAATAAATTAGATTTCGTTGTTTTGTAAAAACAAAGTAATCTGATTAGTTATCAAAGTGATTGTGTCTCCGTGGCTTGATGCTATTAAGAATATGCTAAAATCTTAAAATGCCCTCATTAATTTGAGGTTGAGCTGAAGTGGTGATGAGAGAAAAGTCCATATTTGCACTGTGAAAGGATGAGACTCAGTGTTAGCAAAGAAACTGAATTAAAACAACAACAACAACAGAAGAAGAAAAATACACCCTTCTTTAAAACAGAGTACCACATTTCAGGTTAGGAATTATTTTACTGTGAATAGTAACTATTAGGGGTGGGCAACTGTCAATTTCAGTTTCTCTCAATTTCTCATTTTTCCAAACTTAAATCCAGCTTTCCACATTTCTAGGTCAAGTTTGTGATTTTTCTTATAGTCCTCATGAAAATTCACCAGCATTTTGTTGCAAATTTCTCCTAGCACACATATTATATTCAATTTTGCCCAAAATGCACGTTTGTAAAGCGATATTCCTTAATATAATAGATTTTTGTATGCTTTTTAAAATAATATATGCATTTTAGGCACATTGTACCTTAGTATATGCATTTTTGTACACCTTACTTGGCTGCAGAACTGCTTTGCAAAATTCAGAACATCATGAATTTCAAAGGATGTATTTGTTTCACATCTTGTTTCAGAAAGTAAGAAATAGGTAAGTTCATTGGGGGGGACAACTAAAATTAATTTGCTCTGCCTCTCATTGACTCAGGCTCCACCTACTGTTTGTCTTCCTGCCTTCTGCCCCACCATTCCCAATAGTACCAGCCACCACTAGAAATGAATCCAATTTCTCCCTCACCCTTAGTATCTATACAATTGAGACAGCAGTAACACCAACTCCATAGAGTGCAATCCTATGCCTGGTACTTATTTCTGAGTGTGTATGCATAGGATTGTAATATAAATTATGATAAATTACATGAAAGTCACTGGGGCAACTCACAAGGCACTTAATTTGACAACTCCACATCTACCTCTAGCATCGCAAACATTACAGTTGGCAACATAAAGCATCATTTTCCTTTGCTTTAAGTCTTTCTTCTGTTTTACTGGCAGCCTTACTTTAGAGTGTACAGAAGGATGAAACAACAAATTAAGCAAACTATGGACCAGTTAGCTAATCTGGCAAATCTGGTTATTAATTTCCCTAGTCCCACAAAGCAGGTATGGGGAAGCTCTTAACACTTTGGCTGTGACCCTGTGGCTTTTATAAACTATAGGTTTGGCCAAAGTTCTGCTGAAATCAATCGACCATGCTTTCAGGCAATTTGTCTAGGTGTGCGATATAAATATTCAGGGATCAGCAGGACAGTTTTCTGTGTACAATGCCCAAGATAAGCACACCTTGCAAGATGGGGATTAGGAAAAGCGTTCTTTCCATTCTTCCTTAAATATTCGAAAAGCCTGTCAAAGAGCACTGGAAATATTTGAGGACAAGGAGCTATTCGGGTGTCTGTTAAGAAAAACTTGAAGAAGACGAGTAACTAGTTTTAGATTGAGCCAGAAGAGGTTTCTAAATGCATCTGATTGAAGATACTGGCAAAAACCTCTTAAGAGAAACATGGGATCCCAGGGGAATCACTGCCAAAGTGCTATTCCCACAAGTCTTTTAAGAGTCAACCTTTGGCTAGGACAGCAAAAGGCTTCCGGGGAGAACATTTTAAAACTCTTACATCAAAAAAAAAAAAATCTTTGGTCCCACTTCATCATGAAGACCTAGAATCTCTGCACAAACTGTCCTTATTTTGTGAACAGCAGAGTATCAGGTTATATAGGTGAAAAAATTCAATGGCATTACGTATGGGCTTATCCTTTGAGACTTCTCTGGAGTACGTGTAGTGTCAACAAAAACTGAAAGAGAGAGTTCATTATGTTGCGATCAGTTCATCAGGTCAATCATTCCACCGTAACAGCTAGCCTCAGCGATATAATTGAACATCATGATGTTCAATAAAATATAAGGCCACAGTACAACAAAACATTTGATTTTTTTTTATAAAAAAATACAATATTCAGCTAACACATTCAAGACAGCTGTCAATATTGATAAATAATTGCTTATTTATTTGTCAGAGTAATGTTCTGGGGCCCATGGAAGCTGATGAACAAATCATGTTAACTGTCATATTTACTTTCTTCCAAACCTCTGGCCTTACTTTTATTACATCAAAAAATGTAAAAAAACAACACAAAAAACGCAACAACTTCTGAACAGACAAGTTGGAAGATGGCAGGTATTTCGCTTTGGATGTGAGGAATGTTAGTAGCTGGCATAGAGATAAAGAAAAAGTGAGATACGTTTTAGGCACAGGGAATTCATGCCTATGCTTGCAAATTCCCCCATATCTTTCCTCAAAGGGCAAGAGTTTGATTGGTGTACTAAAAATATGATGGCACATAATCGAAGTCTCTTTTTTAAAAAATAAAAATAAATCAAAATTGCCTAAAGGCATAAAAATATAGTCACTAAATGCATACTGGAGTGATGTATTAAAACCCAGACTACTCATATGCACGTCTTATTTGACTGGAGGCAACAATATGGAATGAGGAAATGCTTTATAACAGTTACTTCATCTCTTTGGGGGTTTATGCTGTTTAGATCAAATTGTTTCTAAGATTTCACTAATGATTTTATGAACAGCTTAACCTTTGTGGGCCCCACAATTTATCTCACAGCGTAGCATGCTACCAGGAACCAATCAGCCTTTTGCTGGGAAAGTAATTCCAATCACATCAACTGGCAGAAATTCCAACAGAAACTAGCTACTGTTGATAGAATCATATTTTATTTTTATCATAATATGGTAACACATAATGGGATGCAATGACTGTGTGTGTGTGTGTGTGTGAGAGAGAGAGAGAGAGAGAGAGAGAGAGAGAGAGAGAGATTATGTTTCTGTGTTTCTTTTGGATCCATGTTTTTCAGCCATAACACTGAACTGAACCCTTATATTCTTCCTTCTTTTGTCTCTAACAAGCCCTGCTATGTGCTCCCCAAGGAAGGGATTTGCCATTTATCCTTAACTTGGACATCAGGTAGCACAGGATAACCATGAAAGTGATGGGAAGAATTCACTGCCCAGGGATCAGACCAGTGGAAGGTGGAAGGAAGGTTCAAAAATTATAAAAGAACAACTGCTAATGTTATATCGTGTTGACTGAGTTGCTGCCTCTGAGCACAACTGGCTTAAATGGATTGGCAGCAGACCCGACTGGAGCGAGGCATTTCCAGGTCAATGTAATCCTAACCCCACTTTTCTGGGAGTAAGCCCCACTGTATTCAACCAAATTTACTTCTGAGCAGAATTGATTAGGATTGTGCAGTAAATTTCACTGTGTTCAAAAGGGCTTACACCCTAATAAGTGTGTTTAATGTTGCAGTTGAAATAATCTCAGAACCAGAAAATCATGACAAGGCAAAAGAGGTCACTAGGAAATACCTCTGTCCTTCTAAAAGAGGCAAATGAACTACCCATTTAAAGATCATCAGTTCCACTGCATAAAAGCCAATCCAGAAAACATTTTCCTTAAAAATATATGAAGGACCACAGCCCAACCCCTGACAAAGTTTGGGTTGCTGGTCAAAGAACTGACAATAATATTTAGTTTGCCGAAGAAAATAACCGACTGACTTCATTATAACATACTGAATCAAATTACTATAGAGCCTAAAACATCAATATATCATTTTTATGTAACACAAAATAAATAGAAATCCATTTAATCGAGGCAACAGTGAAGAGTGGAAAAATCAATCACATATAAGAATATATATATATATATATATATATATATATATGCTTTCGTGATATATATATCACAGTACAGCTGCATTTAATACAACTGTCCTTGGAAATTGTAAAGGTAGAAATGGGTGAAGGGGCATAAGCTGTTGTCTTGAGCTCAGCATTTGGTGGTAGGTTAGCAGCTACCTGTATACCAAAGCCCTGCTGTTTTATCAACATTCTGACACAGCTTAGAATTAGCTTTTGTAGAATAATACCATTCTACATTAATATTCAATGGGTACTTTCCCCTCTGGCTTACATCATTTTTGCTGTTAAATAAACAGAAAGAAAGAAAGAAAGAAAGAAAGAAAGAAAGAAAGAAAGAAAATGTTATAATGCTGTTCAGTGGGGCTTATTCCCAGATAAATGGGGTGAGGACTGCAGCCACAGTTAGACACACTGTAGTCTCATAGAAACAATGGGACTTGAGATAGCCATGACTAGCTTGTCTCATAGATTTCAGGGGGACTACTGAATGACTAACATAGTCTGGAACCAGCCCACTATCTTTAAAAACCCGTTATGTTTTCTACTTATGTTGATATAAAGGAGCTGAGCTACAACATAAAATCTCCGAACTGTAGATATGGCTGACATATGCAATTTGCGGGGTAAAAAAAGCACAGGTGGGAAAACTAAACTAGTTTATCACTGTCCTTTGCTTTCCATGAAAACCGCAATGCTACTTCTGTTTACAGATGCCTTCAAGTCATGCTCTAGGGCCAATAAGTGATTGATGGAGTGTAGCAAACTCTGAGTACACTGACTCCCAGAAGGCCCCTTGGGTTTTTGGGTTGTAGCTGCCAAGGTTTACACAGCTTCATGTAAAACATTATGTCAATTTCTATGAAATTACTGAAATATTTACATCTCATTTGTGTGAAGCAGTAATGACCATCTTTTTAATACAAAGCAGACCAATTCACTGCTGTTGAAAGCTGATAGCCTATGATATTGGTAACTCTTTTAATGGGTCAATAGCAAAGTGCTTAGATGGAAAGCGCTTCAATCTGAGCAGGTTGAAAGCAAAGAGTAAGGTTACTGTACCTACCGTCATAGAGCTTCAGTATGCTGATGACAGCGTAGTGTGTGCATGCTTAGAGGATGACCTCCAAACCATCCTAAATATCTTCGCAGAAGCTTATGAAAAGCTTGGCCTGCCGCTCAACATCCAAAAAACCAAAGTGCTGCACCAACAAGTACAAAATAACCCCTCTGCAGTGCCACAAATCCAACTCAATGGTGTAACATTGGAAAATGTCAATCACTTCTGCTACCTAGGCAGTTATCTTTCCACAAGGGTCAACACTGATGCCGAAATCCAGCATCGCCTGAGCTCTGCGAGTGCGCCTTTCTCCCGATTGAAGTGCAGAGTGTTTGAGGACCGGGACATTCGCAGGGATACCAAAATGCTTGTTTACAAAGCTATTGTACTACCAAGCTTACTGTATACTTGTGAAACATGGACACTTACAAATGCCACCCCCAACTTCTCAAAAGATTCCATCAACAGTGTCTCTGAAAACTCTTACACATCACTTGGGAAGACAGGCGAACTATCAGTGTACTGGATGGAGCAAAGATCACCAGTGCTGAAGTAATGATTCCTCAACATCAGCTTCGTTGGACTGGTCATGTTGTGCTGATGCCTGATTATCATCTTCCAAAGCAAATACTCTATTCCGAACTTAAAAACGGAAAGCGTAATGCTGGTGGTCAACAAAAGAGGTTTAAAGACTGTCTCAAGGCAAATCTTTAAAAATGTATTATAAACACCGACAACTGGGAAACACTGGCCTGTGAGCGCTCCAGTTGGAGAACAGCCTTTACCAAAGGTGTCATGGACTTTGAAGACACTCAAACTCAGGATGCAAGGGAGAAACGTGCTAAGAGGAAGGCACACTTGGCAACCACACCGTGATCAACTCCCGCCCGGAAACCAATGTCCCCCTGTGGAAGGACGTGTGGGTCCAGAAGTGGCCTCCACAGTCATTTACGGGCTCACTGTTAAAACCGTGTTTATGGAAGACAATCTTACTCGGCTACGAGTGATCACCAAAGAAGAAGAAGCAGCTTAGTTGTACCATCAAGACCAATGAATGATTTCTAGAAAGACTGACTTTTGGTGGGAATACCAAGAACTTTATAAATTTTGTAAAACACTTGGAAATGTTTTGTTGCAACTATAGGCAGAAATGATACTTTTTCATCGGAATGATGAGTATCTCAACTACAGAAGCATTTTGGAAATTGATTTATAATAGCATAACCATTCTGTTGTTGAATATTTTATAAGGTATTCTAAAAGTGGAAAGATAGCAGAGTTTAGGCAGTTCAGAATGGATGAACTAAAGCAAGCCAAAATATTTCAATGTTCTGGAGAGTATGCTTTACAAAACCTCTTCAAACTATCATGTTTCCTTGACTATAAGCTGGGTTGTCACATTTGAACATGTTCGCATGTACGGTACTTGAAATAGTTACCTAAAAATGTAATACACGAAGCAACTATTATTTGTTTTTAACAGATATATGGAATCATAACTTAATGGTGGTACTTTTTGCAATCAAGCCATGACAAGCTTACATGGCTCTGTTAGTTGTACTTGTATGCACTTAATGAGTTACTGATTTCCTATTCATATTCTCTAAGTCAATTACTTGTTAAGCAGCATCTGCATTTAATTAAGAGTCTTAATTAGTTGATACTTAATATTCTTAAGTCATTTCCTTTTAAGAAGCCTAAGTAAAAATAGCTCTGATTTCAATTAAGGCAAATGTTCAAGGGCTTCTTCTTACATCTGCTGGTGGGGTTGGGATATTTCCCCCCCCCCACCCTCCTAGTTGTTTAAATATAATAAATGTCTCTATGCTAAAATCAGTCACATGTGACATTTTGTTTGGACCTCCTCACACTGACTGATTTCAGAAAAGAAAACATTTTCAGGACACTGATGAATAAATTTTCCACAAACACTGCTGTTTTCAATAACATTAATTAAAAACAATGATTGTATTTATGTTCACTGCAGAGCATTAATTTTGAATATTTAACAGGGATTGTGATTCTCTTTGAATTACAAATTGTCTGCATGCCGCAAGAAAAAAAATAAAACAGTGTAACCAGGTTTTGTTTAAACTTCACTTCTTGTCACAATTACAGAACTGCAGACTTCATGACATCCTACCTGAGGAAGAGAGCAAACATTATGTGTTTGTTGCATGTATAATGGTACCTCGCAATGCGCACCATGAAGTATGAAGGGGATGTGAGTGTCCCTAAAGGCCAGAAAGCTAACATTAGCTAAGGATTTCTGACGCATGTCTGCCACATGTTGACAGATTTAACCAACATAGCAAATGCCACCAATCAGGCAATTATAGGCTCAAAATATATTTGCAGAATCAGGATAATTCTGTATACAGAACCAAGCACGACTGTGATGTTATGAGGAAAGATCCCCTACTGCTTGAAATATTGTGCCCAGGATAATAGACTATAAGGAGGGAAAGATAATTATAAGCCGTAATATATTCCATCCCTAAGAGATCTATAAGCTTGAAGAAGCACTGTTCACAAGCAAGCGGAATAATTGCTTTCTACTCCTATGTCTCACTGCCACATACATGAATCATGGCCAGGAAGAAAAAAATGGAAGGAAAAGTATTCCCCCTCCACAACAAGTGCTTAATAAGGGCTTGCTGAAATTCCACACAGTTCCTCCCACCGACATAGGTGGGGATTTAAAGGCTGTTCAGGAGTAGCATATTCCCTTTTCTGTAAGTATTCTTTTGTATACTGCTTCCTGCACTTCATGAACGAAAGGAAATGTGGGAAATCCATGTACAAGTCTGTCCACAGAGTGCTGGAGAGAGAGGATTAAATTGCCCATTACCACTGGGTGAGCACAGGTGATAGGGAGGAAGCTCTGTTCTTACTGAAGGGTGACTACACTTGAATGGTGGTGAACAACGTCCAAGGTGGGTCAATGGCATTATTAGCTATTACTAGTCACTGGTGCCTTCACTATGCAGACTGGTCCATTCTTAACTGGCCTCAGTACCTTGGTTGCCAATGATCCCCTTCAGCAATGCCAGGGTTTGCTTCCTTTACCTAGGCTGCAACAAAAGCCATGCCCCCTCCCCATTCATTTTCAATTCAATTCATATAGTCATAAGGGTTTGAGTTCTGTTTCCTACTTGGATACATGGCTGGTATCCAAGAGAACTAAATAAACCTGCTCATTCATTGTCCAGCAGGTCTTGTTTGTTGTTTTGTTAAACAGATTTTAGTCTTGTTAAATACATTTTTCATTCTATATGGTGTACTGATTCCAGAAATATTAATAATACTGTATATATTATGCATTGTTTTTGTGAATTTGATACAGCTTTGGTTTTCATTTACTTTTAAAAATGAGCAAAATTACACACACATGTGCGCACACACACAAAACAGATCCATGTGGTTATGCTGTGACATACAGTATCATTCTAAGATAATGGGTATGCATTTGGGATGCAATATTAATATCTTCTCAAATCCACTCTCAGGTATCTTAATGGGAAATCATATTTATCTCCATTTATATTGCAACCATCAATCAGGCTTATGCTCATGTAGACACTGTCTAAATTTAACAAACAGGGATAAAAAATAAAGAGGCAATGGAATAGTATTTCCCAATCTAAAAAATAAGTATTTTTAGTTGTAAAATACTGCACCATCTGCCAGCTATATACAGAAGATATATTAAGCAAGTGTGTGAAACAAACACTTTCCATAACCGTGTTACCTCAGAAAATATATTTTAAAATCTAATATCCTCAGGCATTCAAGCTGTGATAACTTGTTTTTTCCTCCCCTGATAATATGATCTCTTTCAACTTTGAATTTTCTGCTGGAGAAGTTCGAGGAAAGGGAACAATGGAGTAGAACTACTAACTTCTTCTTTGTGAAATGCTGCAATCAGAATCTAAATGGCCTAGAGCACTATATAACATGGCCAGGACATTTTCTTTGAGACCTCATTAGGTCTCAAAGCCTCTGGAAGAGGATGATGCAGGCCTGCACTTCCATGATTACAGAGCAACATCAGTTAACAGGAAGGATTGTAACCAGCCTTGCGCAAGAGGAAGGCAAGCTTGAGCAACTGGTCTTTGGCACAGGGTAAGAAGCGTTAACTTCCCTGCCTGATCAAAGATACATGAAAAATAAAAATGAGGACTAAACAGTGCTTAATACCATGCCAAACCAATTGTCAATTAAGCCCAACACCATTAACATGGTTATTAGATTTATTTTATTCAATTTTTTTTTAAAAAATTGCATCCTAAAATCACCATATGTTATTTAGTAACATCTTTTCAGCAGCCAAAATCTAGCATTGTAAGAAGCAGAAACTGTTGGAGAGAAAGAAACTGCTGATTTGGCTGTTACCGGCATTGTTTAAGTTCTTAATTCACACAAATAGCATGGTGCCATGGTCAATGTTTTCTGACACAGGTGGTGTGCACTGAAACAGCACAGCACTTTGCGTCCAATATCAGTGGGCTTCTCCTGTGCAATTTGACAGCTACTTGAAACATTTTCAGGGTTCATTTGTTAATTCAGTCATACTGGGAATGATAAGGACCAGTGAACACCAGCGTATTGATCATAGTCAAGCATAGCAAGCTGCTCCCATGGCTTGAGTCAATCAAGTGTCATTTTGGTAAAAATGAAAAGTGGGAGGGGGGGAACTAAGTTTGAAGACAGGCAGGGGAGTAAAATCAATCTGAGTCATGGAACCAAAACAGATCAATCTATCCGACCGATAGGCCAAATTTAAATAAAGCAGAGCAAGGGGAATATAAAATGCTGAAGGGGCAAATCTAGAATATTTTATTAACTGTAGATTTCTAGTGTGTTTCTAACCACTGTGTGTGATAATATATTGCATGGATAAAGAACCCAGGGCCCTCCAGATGTATTGGGCTACAACTGCCACCATCTCTGCCCACTGACCATGCTGGCCGGGGCTGATTGGAATTGGGGTCCAACAACAGCTGGTTCCCTATCTCTGCTACACTGGCTCGTTTCTACCAATAAATACAACGTGGATGCAATCCAGCTCAGGCAGGAAAACCATCCAGCAAGCCATGAGCATGAATAATAGATCAAAATAATTCCATCATGTCCTGTCTCTATGCTGCCTTCTTTAATTGCATCGACTTTTAGGTTTTGGGACCTAAACTCTGTTTCACCATGAAACAACATACTTATTAATGTTAAATAAAGAAACAAAAGAATAATAATCTTGGAGTTTCAACAAAGTTAGTCATTGTAATGAAACAAAATGGTTAGGGGGGCTATGCTTCATGAACAGCTCAGCTGAAAACAGTTTGTACGCATTATTGAACAGCTTTCCTATAACTCCTGTCTTGTTTGCATTAATTTATAAAATGGATAATCTCTTCCTGGTGCTTTGATTGTTTCTACAGTTAAGATGTTGAACTAGGTCTTAGATTCTGCAGTCCTCGGATCGTGAGCTGCCCAACAGTTGGATGTTCATTATACTGAAATCACATATATCAGGTCTTTAAACTTACTGCTGAGGAAGCTGATGTTCTCTTGAGGATTTAGATATTCCATAACAGGTAAAAGAATTATTTCACACTAATAAGAACTCAACAAAAATTGTGGTCTAGATTAAAGAAAGGTCAATAAGCGAGCAAGAGCTGAGTGAAGGAAATGAACATGACAGGCTTACAGAGGAAATAATAGGCTAATAAGATGGATTTTTAAAATATCATTCATCCATCGGCACAGTATTTCCAAGGCTTAATACCATTTAAGAAAATCATTTACGTTAGCAAAAGGGCCATCAAAGAAGACAGGTCATGGGTATAGGCAAATCGTTTTTGACAGTCTTGCACTGCCTTCCTCCCACATCGTTGCTTTCCCATCCTTGGTTTCTGTCTGTCTTGTTTAAAATAGTGGTGGGTAAACTCCCACAGGGTTGATTAGAAACCAGTTTGATATTCACAAGCTTTCTCCGTAAACATTCAGAAACAGGTCATCTGTTGTACAGTAGTTCTGTCCCAGCTTGTAATGTTGAAATGATGCACACTTGGTGCATGTGCACCTTATCATATAGTCCACAGGAATCCGTTTCATCTGCAGCTATAGCAGAGTCACTTGGAAAACTAACTGCCCCATGGAGAAACAAGCAAACCATACAGAGGAACAAGGGAAGGGGATTTGGATCTGGAGAGGCGACAACAACCACAATTAGGGAAATGTATGCATACCTCTCCACATATTTAAACAGATATGTAATTTAAGTATTTTGTATTATTTTCTATGCTTATAAAAAATATTTTAAGTAAGAGAATTGATCCCAGTAGAGGTGATGATAGCCAAATGGATGGCTGCTTGGTTATTCAATGTGGAGCAATCAGTGAGAGTTCTACAGAGAAGCGGATCAAAACTTTCTGTGTACTTGTCTCTAAAGCAATTAGCTTTGGACACTTGGTCTGCTGAACACATGTGCAAAATCTCATTTAACCCTAGGTAGAGGTAGAGGTTTAAAAGCCATATAGAGAACACAAATGGGGAAAGGGGAGCAGGATCTCAGCAGCAAGGAACATGAAGTCCATTCTAGAGCAATATTGTCTACACTCATTTCACAGTAGCTTTCCAGGAATCTTTCCCACCCTACCTAGAGATCGCAGGGATTGAACCAGTGGCCCTCTACATACAAAGTCATGTGTTCCTACCACTGAGCTACTTTCCTTCCTCTATTCCCCCTAGCAGGCTGCATGAAGTGGAGGTTGAAGGGACAGAAGATGGATAAGAAGGTCCTCATTCACTGTAAGGCGCCACATAAAGGGTGGGGAACCTGTGGCCCTCCAGATACTGGAGTCCCACTCAACCTTGGCCATGATGGCTGGGGCTGATATGAGTTGGAATCCAACAACATCTGGAGGGCCACAAGTTGCCCGTCCCTGCTGCGAATGATACAACCAGTACACATGAATTGATAAAAGCAAGGTTTTTTTGAGCAGGCAGCTCAGCATATGTGCCTACAGTTTGTGTGTTTAGGGGATCTGTGAAGGATGTTCATGGAATGTGCAAAGGCTGAGGGAGGAAATTTCTGTCTCTCACCTATATACACTGATTTCACATAGCTCAACATCTGCATAAAGCTAGTCTGACTCAGAGAATAACTTCTAGAGAGAATGGAGCTCGATTTATAATACTGCCAAACATTGTCAGCTGGAAAAGTGCCATCTTAATAATAATAATAATAATAATAATAATAATAATAATAATAATAATAATGTGGTGGGAGAAGTTGCGCTATGAATCCTGCAGCAATATAAACTGCCACTGTTGTACTATATGATGGTCCTGGTATCCCCATCTTGTGAGGTGGGGAATTAAGATAAGCAACTATTCTTTTCCTAGGTTACTACATTTATGTATTCCTCAGCAATGTTAATACAGAATCTTTCACTGCATTATTTCAGTCAGAGAAATGCTTATGGCAGGTGGGGAGAGGTTGCAGTTTCTGTACTGTTTCTGAGCAGAGTGGATACAGAAGCACTACACTTATCACAGCAGTCAAGATGGCCCCTTGCACTGCCACTAAGCCATCTCAAAATGAAATACCTAAAACATTTCAAGGCAAAGAGGAACCCCTACAATAATGCTGCTTAATCTCTGTATGCACATTTTACATTTGTTGTACCTTTGCCGTTCACAAAGGTTAATCTGCAGCATGGAAAAGTCTTTACCCATCACCTGAGACCTTTAGCCAACTAATCCATGCGATAGGAATTATGATCGGCGTTGATCTAATTTTGCAGCGGGGGGAATTGCTTTTTCTTCTTCTTTTTAACTGCAGCTGCTCTAAATTTAAAGGCTGAGCAGTCAAGTTAAAAAAGAAATCCCCAGCACTTCCTTGTCAGCAAAGAGGAGAGAAGTTCTGCTTTTTTTTAATAATAGCAACAATAATAAAATGCACAGGAGTATATTATATTCTAGACAATGACAACTTAGGGTACTAAGTGTCAGGTCTTCCCCTCCAGCTTGAATTAAAATTCTGATTACTGCCATGCACTGTGGAAAGGCAATGACAATCACAAGCCTCTGGCAGAAACGCTGGAGGATAAATCTATTATCCCGGTATTGTCTGAATGGCTGTAATGGCTCCTCTCTTTACAACAAATTGAATAGACATGCTCATCCCTAATTATACACAACACCCCCCCCAGACACTGCTATTTGAGCCTAATTGTAAAATAAGAGACCTCAGGTTTAAACATAATATCCCAGCTAATTATATTTCAAACACATTAAATGATGCAGAGAGCAGGAAAAAGGAGATACTGATCTGCTTTATGGGCTTAGTTGATAGTAAAGCAATGAAGTTACCGTACAGCAGCACCCCATTCCCCCGAGATGTAAAACACACTGGCTTCTTGCAGTGTGTAGTAAAGAACCCTGGGGCAGGAAAGGAGGCTAAGAAATGCACAGACACTTCAAGTACTTATGAGTCTTTGATAATGTGTTGTTTCAGGTTTAGGTTTTAAACTCTGGCTGTTTAAATCGGAGTTAAGTTGTATGTGTAACTAGCTGTGGGAAGGGAGAGCTAAAGAGGAGCCACCTGAGATGAAGGAGTCTTAAGCCAAGATCCTTTCCTTCACACAAACTGAGAACTTATGCATCTTGTTGTACCAGCCTCCCTCTTCTCTTTCACAGCTGCTAGGTGCTGTGCAGCGCTGCACGGGACAATTATGCGAAGTATTTTATGAACGTCCAAGCACACAGTCTGCACATAGCCCCAGCCTTCGCACTGGCTGTCATCTGAAACCACTAGAGATGGTTGTTAGAGAAGGGAAGTTATAAACCGTGCGAGGGTTTGGAGGCACAACTCCCTAACCTCTACCATTGCTATACAGGAGCATACAGAGGCCATTGCTCAAAGCAACACAGACAGTGGCTCTCCAGGGTTTCAAAAAGGAGACTTCCTATTTGTACTTTGTCAATGAATGGTGCCATTTTCACTAAGAACATTCCCTTTAACTAAAGAC
This sequence comes from Podarcis gaigeae, assembly GCF_964106915.1. NCBI lineage: Eukaryota > Metazoa > Chordata > Lepidosauria > Squamata > Lacertidae > Podarcis > Podarcis gaigeae. Next base: position 31,174,298 of record NC_139688.1, read on the forward strand.
TGCTTCACTTGTGAGGCACTGCACCCTACAGGAAGCACGTTCTCAGGTATGCTATGCAAGGATTTCCATCTATACAGTCAAGGCACTCCTAAAATTACCAGATAAAGCAAGCAAAACTTAGGAATGCATGAAGCTATCTCTCATGCCGCATCAGACCCTTGGTCCTTCTGGAGAGCCAGGGTGGTGTAGTGGTTAAGAGCGGTAGATTCATAATCTGGTGAACCTGGTTCATTTCCCCACTCCTCCACATGCAGCTGCTGGGTGACCTTGGGCTAGTCACACTTATCTGAAGTCTCTCAGCCCCACTCACCTCACAGAGTGTTTGTTGTGGGGGAGGAAGGGAAAGGAGAATGTTAGCTGCTTTGAGACTCTTTAAAGGGAGTGAAAGGCGGGATATCAAATCCAAACTCCTCCTCCTCCTCTTCTTCTGGCTCAGTTCTGTGCACATGGACTAGCAGTCACTCTGTACAGAGCAAGTGCTCTAACATTTGGCTACTGCCCTACTTTTCCTAAAAATGCCTCATGTCAGAAGCTGGCTGGGAGAGAACGAGGAGCCTACAGTCCTGAATGCTGTTGCCCTATCTGGTGACCTATCAGAACTATGGGGAGACCCTAATGCTGAACTCCTTCTTTTGGTCATCCTACAGTTTGTCAGAGAAGCAGGAAGGAGGTGCCAACCATGACACACCAACACAGCAGAGTAAGCAATCATGGCAGGTGGTTCTGCAATGTCTTTCCCATTCTCTCAGCTCCAGCTTCACCAAACTTCTCAAATGCCTGGGTTTGGGGTTTTTTTGCACTGAACCATGCACAGAAATGCAGGATTTCCTAAAGATGATACTGAAGACACTGTATGAAGCAGGATGAGAAGGAGAAAGGCAGTTAACTCACTTTCATGCGGAAAGGCAATGCCCTAGTAGCCTCCTCATCAGCTGCATCATCCTTCCCTTGGAAATCTCAAGGGCTAACAATGTCCTCTTTTATAATGAAAGCTCAGGACTGTGTAATTTGATTTGAGCTTTGCCATTAAGCAACCCCGAGAAATCTCAAGACAAGCTATGACTTAAAGGGTTGGCATGCCTGTGAGTGTTGTTTGAGACACACAGCATTTGACAGCTATAGCCATCACCTCGTCGTGTAGTAATGTGGCTGAACAATTAGGAAGATATCTCCATTCCTGCCCAATGTGGATGTTCATCAGAGAGCAGACTTATCGCCTACTCTTCACTAGTACTTGTGCAGACATTTTCCTATAAATGATGTACTACAACAAGCCTGGCGCTGCCAGAAAACCAAATGGTGTCTAACAAAAGTACTTCCCCAGGCATGTACAAAGACCATGGGGGGGCCTAATCCAGCCTGCCAGTTGGTTTATTCTGGCCCTTGTGGCACTTCAATCCTTAAAAAAAAAACTCAACAACTTTGGGGTGAAAATCAACAACTTCAATCCTAAAAAAGGTCAACAACTTTGGCTGGCCCTTTGGTTGGTCCCCATGGCCCTTCATTTCATCAAATCTGGCCCTCTTTGGAAATAGTTTGGACACGACTGCATGACTAGTGCAAGGCTTTCACTTTGCGCAACAAAACCTTCCCTCCTCCTCCTCCTCTCCCTGCTTGCCTCCCTGATCCCCCTGCCCTATCTGCTCCAGAGGGTTGGGGGAGCCCCCAGAAAAGATCTAGGGGGGTGTAGGGGAGAGAAGATGGTGACTTCCGTTGCACAGCCCAAAGTCTTGTGCTACAACATTGTTGAACACCGCCCAAAGAGTATACGCTGTATAGCAAGCTGCATGTTTATTATGTGTAGTCCACACTGTGGAAGTGTTTTCTTGCTGTATTTGATGTTATTGCAGGTGCAAAGGTATGCCGCACTCTGATGTGCATGGCCATATGAGGAAGGGGCAAAAGTTAAAGATCAAAAACTTAAAAGGATTAGGTAGAAAGGCATGGGAAAGCCTTGCCTCTGCAAGAGACCCTGGAGAACTCCAACTAGTCGCCTTGCATGCCTTTTTCCACCTGGCCTGGGAGGGAGGGGCCCTGACTGACTCCAGCTACAATAGCTGAGGCTGCTGAACAGACTCTTGGCTAGGATGTTTGGGGACTGTTATTGGAGTGGGCAGTTACTGCTGGTGGGAGTGGGGGTTTATATCTTTGTTTTAGATCTTGTGATTTGTGTGAAAATTGTTCAGTTTGTTTTTGTATTTTTAAATATGCTATTTATTGCTTATGACTACTTTCATTATGTTGTAGTTATGTATTTTTATTTTCATTTTGCAAGCTGCCTTGAGCATGGTTTGAACTGTGAAAATGCAGCATACAAATAAAACTCACCTTGGAGAATCAGGGTTGTTAGGCAAAGGACATATGATGCGCTCAGCTAGCTACATGAAAATAAAGCTTACACTCTAATTCTTAGTTTTCCCAGTTGAGCCCCAACTCAATTATAAAGCAAAATCTGGAGTCACAGTGCAAGACTAGATACAGCTCTGTGTGCACAAGTAATCAACTCCAATTCCCCCTGCCCAATTTAATTACAAAATAACATTTGGTGTAACGGCTAAAGGCATACCAGGTGACCTCTCGCTTCAATCTGTCTGAAGCATTTACAAGACTCTGGCTCTGCCGCACAACTTGCACTGTCATTTTTAAAAACATTTTATTGACAGTTTGGAGCACACTATAGTATTACTAACCAAACTACTCCCTACCTTTACACCTGGTTGATGCATATGCGAAAATAGCTGTGCAAATCCAAGTATATACAGTGCTCTTTTTTCTAGAAAAAGAGGTGCAGGAACTCCCACTTTTTTTTGGTGGACAACCCTAAGTTGTTGAGTTGGTTTCTGGCTGAAAAAAAGCCCTGAGTATATATGCATCTCTCCACCCATCCTATTTTTCTATTCCTTCAAATTAACTTTTTAATAGAAGACATTCATGCATATTGCCATATAGCAATTATTATGTTATACATGCATGTTGCCATATATAGCAATTATTGTGAAAAATCAATATGATGTAATTATTTCCCTTTCAAACCATGCTACAATAGCATTTCCTTTGCCCATGGAAATGTTCCGCAACATGACCCGTCAAACCAACTTCAAAGGGCTGAACCACATGTTACAGCCAACCCAAGCCTATTCCTATGATGAAAGGAAGGAGCGTAGTGCAACCCAGCATCATCAATTTCAATGGCAGCCCCATGTACATTTTTTAAAAAAATATGTACTCATGCCCTCACACTTTGTTTCTTAAGATATTATTAACCTGCCAAAGGAACAATAGCCCACAGATTAGTATTAATCTGCATTTGGACAGAGAGGGAAACATTAATTTCCATTTGAATTCTATTCAACTAAAAAAAAAAAAATGAAATGAAAATTTGAGTCAATCTACCAAGCAAATTCTTATCCTTTCCTTTTTTTACCGATTCTATTTCCACCTCCATCTTCTAAAGAAATACTGAAAACCTTGACACTTCACACTAGTGAAAATTAGCCTGTCAAAATGCATGATAAAAATGGCAACTCAGATAGTAAATGAGCATGGGAGTTCACATCACATTTCTGATAACTCCCTACCATCCTGTCAACAATTACACACATCCACCCCTCATTCACACTGCTGTTCCATCAGCATAAATTTGGCACATGTAAAGGAATGTTGGCAACCCACCAACTGTTTGTGATTTGAACTAATCCAAACCCAGTCTTTACTTTCTGATAGTACAAGATCTATGGTACATCCATTGCTGGAACATGTATAGTAAATTTTGCTTCGAATCTATAGCCACTCTTTAATCAGAACACTACAACCAGAGTGCAGAATTCCACGCGTGCAGCTGGTTGTTTTTATCTCCCATTTTCTTCAAACAATTTCCTCTTCTTCCATTCAATATGTATCCAGGGCAGCTGTCTACCAACTCCACCTGGTACGCAGGCTGAGACCCTACCTGCCTGCGGACTGTCTCGCCAGAGTGGTGCATGCTCTACTTATCTCCCGCTTAGACTACTGCAATGCGCTCTACGTGGGGCTACCTTTGAAGGTGACTCGGAAACTACAACTAATCCAGAATGTGGCAGCTAGACTGGTGACTGGGGGGCGGCCACCAAGACCACATAACACCGGTCTTGAAAGACCTACATTGGCTCCCAGTACGTTTCCAAGCACAATTCAAGGTGCTGGTGTTCACCTTTAAAGCCCTAAACGGCATCTTAAGGCAGCCCTGTTCAGGGAAGTTTTTAATGTGTGATATTTCAGTGTATTTTTTGGTTCTATGGAAGCCGCCCAGAGTGGCTGGGGAAACCCACCCAGATGGGCAGGGTACAAATAATAAATTATTATTATTATTATTATTATTATTATTATTATTATTATCATCATCATCATCATCATCATCATTATCATTATCATCATCTATACTATCTGCGTTTTTTAAAAAAACAGCAGACAGTTCAAAACATAGCATTTGTCTATTCCAGGGATAGCTAACATGGTGACCTCTGTATTTTGTTGTAGAACTACTGGATGGTACCACAATGATGGGCCAGCACTTGCAATTTGGAGGGAGAACAGTTGGCTTCTCGAGCCAAAATAAAAATACCGTATTTTTTGCTCTATAAGACTCACTTTTTCCCTCCTAAAAAGTAAGGGGAAATGTGTGTGCGTCTTATGGAGAGAATGCAGGCTGTGCAGCTATCCCAGAAGCCAGAACAGCAAGAGGGATTGCTGCTTTCACTGCACAGGATCCTTCTTGCTGTTCTGGCTTCTGAGATTCAGAATATTTTTTTTCTTGTTTTTCTCCTCCAAAAACTAGGTGCGTCTTGTGGTCTGGTGCATCTTATAGAGCGAAAAATACGGTAAAATTTCCATTGCTGTACACGCAGGATCCTAGTTCCCATCATAGGAACTCAAGAGGACTAGGGTTTTTCTTCCCCCTCCCTTCTTTTTTCCCCTGTGAAACACCAACTTCCCAGAATAAATGAATGAGAAACCTCAGAAAACGGGCAGATCAGCCTACCATCACTGTTGATGCAGACCACCTGTGGCACCTGAGTACCAGGCCCACACTCCTTCTCATTGTCTGGAATGCAGTCTTCCAGTCGTACTATCCTCCAATCAAAGCAAGAAGGTTCTTCACATGGGATGGCTTCAAGCAGATGAGGACAGTTGCCAGTGCCTCCTGTAGGTTCATTTGTAATGCGACGTTTCCTTAGTTTGAAACCTTGAGTATGAGAAATAAGGAGCAATTATCACAGTGATTTCAATGCATGAGGTATAATCATCGTTTCCCATTCACGTTTTAAACTGTATGGTTTTTGCTAAGTGCTTCCTGAAGACAGCTGTGACATCGTTGTTCAATACAAGACTTTATGTAATTAACATCTCTGAAATAACAAAATATCCAATCCTTGAAAGTCTTGGAACTTTTGCCAATGAACTGCCGACTTTTGCATCGTGTGTTCAAGTGTTAGTGTTAGTGTGTGTGTGTGTGTGTGTGTTTGTTAGATAAATCTGAAAAACACATTTCAAGTGCAGCCGCTGGGTAAGTTGCATAATGTTGGAGTTACCCCTTGACATTTGCCTGTTCTGTTTATATAGATACTTTTCATATACTTGAGGATGTGAAGAGAATTCATGTGTGAGGCTGGTCACCTGTGTGTTTGACCTTTGCCCTCCCTGTCTCATGAAAGCAGTCATAGGAGGTTTAATTTTAAAAAATGTATGGGTGGGGGAAAGGCTCTTCCCACCTCATGCTTTTTTGCCATATTTTTACATACTGACATCGGAAATGTGATTTAGTATTTGACAGCATCAACCATAAAACAAATATATTCAGATTGCCTTTGTTTTCTAAACTTTAATCCTCTACCTCTGAGGAGAAAAGCTGCTCAAGTAAGTCTCTGATGACCCAAAAATCCAGAAAAGTGCAATTCTGACTGAAGAGCAGGCATGGCATAAAACCTTGATCTTCAGCGCTCAGTTCAAGGTGTAGCCAGGCTTCAGCTCTTAGTTCTTGGAATATATTTAGCTTTTTGTGAGGCAGCTCTGAGGCAAATGTGGGCCATTAAAAAAAGAATAACTGAATCTGAAGGAAAAGAAACAGAATGGAATAAAAGTGTAGGAGAAGCAGAAACACGAAATATAGGTAAGAGAAAGAGAAGGATCACAACTATAAGTGTTTGAGGGGGTTTTAAAAAGCTGACAAATATACATATTTATCAATAAAAGAGAATGATGTACATTACAATCCCATATATGTCTACTCAAAAGTAAGCCCTACTGAGTCCAATAGAGCTTACTCCCGGGGAGGTAATAAAGGACTGCAGCCTAAAAAATATAAGATGAGAAAGAGGAGAGGGGAGAGTTTGTATTGATTAAGTAGCAAATAGGAACAAGCAAATAAAAAGGGGGGACGTTTGTAATTCCTGCAGAATGTTTCTTAAAAGGTTTAAGTAAACTCCAGAGGTCAGTTTGCTTCCAAATCCAAAGGCAAGAGGAGCCCACCAAAACAGAGGAAGGCAAAGACAGAAAGAGAATAAGTAAAAGTAAAATGAATTATGTCTCTCTTCAACTATTTGCCTCAAGGTGCCTCAAGAAAAAATAGATTTTAAAGTTACAGTACAATGGCTGTGTTCAAAATGAAGCTGAAATGTGAAGGCGGCGAAGGGTAAGATTGTATGTGGGTGTGTGAGCAGTTATGCCTGGAAAGGGACTTTTCACTGTTGAAGATTAAAATATTTCTGGATCTGGCCTCCATTACTGTGGTAAATTTTGGAATGGGCCATGCTAATAAGATCTACGTCAGGTTTTCATGGGTCCTCATTGTGGCTCCTGCATCTTCCCCATTCTTAACAGAGGTGACTAACCTAGAGCTTCTTTCTTGCATACTCCAGCCCCTGCAACCTGTGCAAATCTGATTTCAGCAGACAGGTTGGTGGGGGTAGATCTCCCTGGAAACAACATCAGGAAAGGGAAAGGGAAAGGGAAAGGGAAAGGGAAAGGGAAAGGGAAAGGGAAAGGGAAAGGGAAAGGATGCAACAATAATGTGGGGTGCAGGTGCAGACTAAGAAGCAGAAATTGCAAAACTGGTAGGTCAGAGGAAGGGACAACAGCATGAAGGTGGTGCAATTGGGGCCAGCACGTTAAACAGATGCTTGCCCCATTCACATATAAAATAGGTAGAGTCTACTCTTTAGAGAAAAAGGAGAGCACAGGGAAGAAGGAAGACTGCTGCCTTCTCTCCACTCTATGGTTTCCAGCAATCCCCACCACAGTTCGCTTCCAGTATCTCAGCCTTGGGGCAGCGGGGCACTTAAAAGCTAGATGGAATGGGGAGGTAAGACAGAAGAGAGGCTGATTTTGTTCTACTCTCCATGAACTTTTTTGGTAGAAAGGAGGAGTGCGGAACCTGTAGCCCTTTGGATGTTGTTGGGCTCCAACTCCCATCAGCCCCAGGCAGAATGGCCCAATGGTCAGGCATGATGGGAGCTGTGGTCTGGCAACATCTTGAGGGTGGCAGATTACTTGCCTCTGGTGTAGAGTTTCCCACCCGTGCTTTGTAGGTGAACTTGACTAAGGTGTTTAAGATGCGTTTGACTGTTCTGCAAGGTTAGTTTGGTTCTTTGACATATCTCAGGTGCAGCTCCAGTTAAAATGCTACTGTAAATTCCTGGAGCAAACCATTGCAATGTCCCTGCAATTCGCTGAGAGGAATGGTTTTATTATGTACACATAAATGTTTTGAAGAGCAAAATATTTCTTTGGAAGCTGAATGCTTGGCTATTTCGTGAGCACAAATCATTCCAGATGGATGGTGTCAAAAATGCCATAACTAAGTCCATGGGGATTTCTGTTTGTGAGTGAAGGTGACTTTCTCTGCAGAAATATTTCCTTCTCTGAAATACTGGCGAGTCCACCCTGTTTTCTGACTTGCCTCTACTGGTCTCCAAAGCACTGTAGCTGCTTCTTAACATTATTTGTATACAACCCTCTCAACGAAGATCATGGGGCAGTTTACCACATAAAAATACAAAATGAAAACACAAAGTACATAAAAACCCAAACCAATAACCCCTCCACCCTGCTCCCACAAACACATTTAAAAAGCCGTAATTTGTTTAATCAGCCAAAGGCCTGGATACAGAGAAATGTTTTCATATATATAATGAAGGCACCAGGCGGGACTGCCTGGGGAGAGCATTCCAGAAACAGGGAGCCACCACAAAAAGGCCTGTCACCATGTTATCACCCTCTGGACCTCTCGTGGAGGAGGCACATGAAGAAGGGCCTCAGATGATGATCACAGGGTATTGCAGTCCTGAGCCTTTTATGGGGACACAGTGGGGCAATGGTCTGTGGGGACCTGTACCAGCCAGGAGGAAGAGCGAGCTTCAGAGGCACAGGAAGCTTCAGAGTTGGAGGAAGAGGCAGGCCAGTGCAGTTAAGGGCCGGGTGCTTCCCCACTCCCCCCTGCACCACTGTCTCCCAGAACCAGGAGAGAACTGAAGTGGGAAGAGCAGAAGCAGCTTCCAAGCAGGTGTAGTCTCTAGCTATGTGTGTGCAGCCCAGAGGAGGAATCTACATAAACTGCTGGAGGGAGAGAAGTCCCCAGTTGTTGCAATTTCTCCTTATGGCGCGGACCTGGGAATTGCTGCCTAGATGCTAGATTGGTGTGGGTCAGTGTCCAGAGCTGTAGAAGCAACTGTCTTATACCTTTGACAATAAAGAGTTAAATCTCGGACATATACATTCCTTTGGTTGGGAGATGTCCTCAACACATACCCCTTCTTCAGTGAAATCCTTATTATCAACAATGGCTACAATAAAAGAAGAATTCAGATAGACAGTACTGCCTTAAGGTTCTGAAACTAAGGCAGTAATGCCTGTTTGAATTCCTATTTAATATTGGCAGCAAACATGGAAGTCTCTTTCTGATCAAATTTTGGTGGCACTGGCCACCTACCTGTATACGAGGCTTATGTCAAAATCAACCTAGAGCTCAAACATTATTCTAACATAGCTAAGTATGCAATAAAAGCAACTAATACCCATTTATATTAAAAATGCACATACCCTTTTTGGCTTGTTGGTCATCACAGCTTTCAAAGGTACATGGCCCCCAAGCAGACCAGGCTGATACCTCACACTCTATGGGGCACGGAATATGGCACAATTGTGTTGTGCTAGGTGTTGGCCCTGTGCACAGTTTGTAGTCCACTGGCTTAGATGCTATAGGGAAGAAAAAGACAACACAATGGGGTTCTTTGTTTTTATTTCACACATGAATGAAGCTTTGCTGCAAGTCAACACTGCTACCCATCAGAATGCTTTCTCATCTCTTTAATTCGGTCTTCCTCAAGCTGGTGCCCTCTAGTTTTTGAAATGGGGGGCAGGCGGTTAGAGCCCAGGAAGCTGTACTAGAAGCTATACTACAGCTAGTTCATATCCAAGACATGACGTTTGGAAATCTCTGAAAATGCTGCATAATTTCCAAGCATTCTGTTCTTCCATTCCATGCAACGAAAACACAGCTGCGCCATAAGCAATGACACCACTTTCAAAAGGCTATTTCAGACCACACTGTTAAAGAAAAGGAGGTTTGAATAGGTATACATATGCTGTGTAGTTTCTCAAACCCCTCTTTCCTGCAAGAGGGGGAAATGACAGCAGTGTGCTTTCTGTATGCTACAGCCGGACAGAATTATTAAACCAGTGGCCTATGAGGATCCCTTCCCCGGGTACATGCATGCAATGGCACAGGAAATAGAAGCAAAGTGTATCTCCTTAGGAAGCTTTCTATGACTCTTGAGATAGCAGGGAGCACATCACACAAACTAGTTTGAGACAAGCAATAAGAATTGACTAGCTGGATTCTCCAATAATAGCCAGCCATAACCACTGGGATAAACAGCACATAAGCTGTGAGGTAACTCAATCACAAGTATACTGCCTCTGAACACCAAGGCTCCATTTTTAGCTTTAAAAAAAGAGAAGAAAAGCTGGTCCGTGCTGTTTCCAGCCCAGTCTTGTGAATGGTGCATGCTATAGTGATATCTCCAGCCCAAACCTTGAGGATCATCTTGCACAATTTCACTGTATCAGATTTACAGAAGAGGATCGCATATATGGAGGAAGGGGTTTTTTTATTTAATTACCAACAAAGCTACTTCACTCTAGGAAATCCTTTACTCTAGTAACTGAGGTTGCAATGAAATTGCATAATTTATTGCTCCACAAAGTGGCTCACAACATAAATACACAGCCAAATAAAACCATTTAAAATATTCATTTAGAACACTAAAACCTAATCCCAGCACAGAAATTAACAACACAGCCATGAAAAAGGAATTGCAGTAGACTTCAATATCACCTCCATTCTATACTCCTGGTATAGAAAACATTGATGGTTAGAAAAAAGATGGTCTTTGTGGCCAACTGAGAAGAGGCCTGCCTAGAATCCAAAGGAATTAAATTTCACTGTGCGGCCACTGCCAAGAAAGTCCTTGTGATAGCAACCAAAGGCTCTCCAAACCAGGAGTAGTCAGTATGGTGTCCTACAAAGGTGGTTGGGTTACAAATCCCACTATTACTGACTATATTGGCCATGCTAACTAAAGTCCAACAACGTCTGGAAGGCACCCCAGCTTTGCACATGCAGGTGAAAGCAACCCCTTACTTTCTGAATTAAGATTTATAAGCAATAGATCATGTAAGTCACAATGTTTTGTACGGCACAGGAAGTAAAGGAGTCGCTAAATGCATTAAAAGGTATATAATAAATAAATTTCTAGTTTATCCATATTGTTCCATGCATGCTGAAGTGTAATCAGTTATGCTCTTTTATCATTCTTTTTAATATCTTCAACGTTTTAATGTGAAAGCCCACAGCTTCAGAAACAGAGAAACTGGTTTGTTTGTTTTTAATAGAGCGGTGTGTCCTCTATACAGCCAAAACACTTTTCTCAAACTGAAGAGCGAGTCCTTAGACGTGTTTCAGTGAAACGTCAGACTGAAGGCCTCAATTACATACCTGTTATTTCAAAAGTGATTGATAGAAGTGGTGCAGCACTAGCCCTCGATGTGCTCTGTGACTGACTTTCTGAAATAGCAGGGACAAAGACCGCCATGAATACAAGAGAACGGAGGTTTTTTAAGACAGCCTAAGACAGAACGAGCTGCTTAGAATTACACAGCTTACACTGCAAGTATGGAGCATCTGACAGCTATAGTGGTTGAGTTCCCTTTGTTTGTTTGCCATTCGCTAGTTCAGACTGTGCTGATCGGCACAGACTGGCAGAGAAGTGGGAGGTAGGGGTGTGTGTGTGTGTGTGTGTTTGTGTCCCTACGTGTATATGCAGGCCTGTGTGTGAGGGAGACCAGGTGTGGGATGGTCACATCACCTTTGAATAATACATAGAAATCTCAATACAGTTTACCCCTGTGATGTCCTCCTGCCTCCTACAGCTTTATAAACATAAGCTCAACTTTCTCTCTTTACTAGCTGAACCTCTAGGGAAGGTTACTGAGACAGAGCAGTTCAATAGTCTCCAGTTCTCCTAACACATTCTAACAAGAATAGCTTTGATGTCAGGCTATACTAAGAAAAGATGTTATGGACTATTGAACTCCTGATCCCCTTTGGAAATTTGTTGCTGGCTTTATTAACGTCTTTCTTTGTGCAAGACTTACTGTCACCATCTAAATGGTACAAACATTTTGATTCTTCCTCACTGACTGGTTGATTGCCCTGTCCTCTCAGATGGTCTGCATTATAAAAATGATGTACTTCCATCATTATTATTGGGTCGAAATATGTGCCACACGCAGAGCAAGAATGGTTTGATCCAAGTATCTGGATCAAAATCGGCACTTGGCTATCCAGCCTTCTCAAGTAACACCTCCGTGTGCACAGACCGTGTTCTGGGTCTCTAAAACATCATTCTTATTTGAAACAAGCTAAGGACACCTCTGTGGCTGTATTTCTTTAAAAGTCAATGTGTACAGCCTAATACCAGAATATATTGTGGGTGTTTCAGGTCGTTCGAAACTGTGGGCTAGGATGCATTTTATTCAAGTTTATTTGGGTTTTATGAATTGTTTTATACCATTAAAGAAGGAGTGAGATCTATATTGTTAAATTCTACCATACAATTGCTTCACTTATTTAGAGCATGTCACTTACTTAAAGATACAATCCACTGGTTAAGTTCTCCTGTGCAATTCTGCAAGTGCAAGTTATCAAGAGTTTTGTGAACTTGTAAAATTCCCATTTCAATGCCGGTATATACAGAGAAGGGACAGTCTCTTTGTCTTTACAAGTTGCTAGAGAGAGATTAACCTGATAGAATGCTGATTCTATGGGGTGGTCTATGGAGCCTTTTTCTTTTGCAATCTCCATGCCCATGGAAGATTTCTTAGATTCATAAATATACTGTAACCTTAAGGCTGCCTTCATCAACCTGATGTACTCCAGATGTTTTGGACAAGGACTCCCATCACTCCCAACCAGCACATCAATGTGGGCTGGGGCTCTAGTCCAAAACTCTATGTGGAGCTACCTTGAAGATGGTCCAGAGTCTGCAGCCACTGCAGAACGCAGCTGCTAGGTTGGGAAGTGGACAGCCCCAATGGGACCATGTGACACCAGTCCTGAAAGCTCTGTACTAGCTGCCAATGACCTAGTAGGCCCAATTCAGGGTGTTAGTACTAGCACATGAAATCTTGGAGGTGAGGCTGTGGTGGTGCTGCCACTGGGGGCCACCCAGTTAGTGCTGACCTGTGGCAGGGCCTTTTCAGCCGTGGTTCCCCAGTTGTAAAATGCCCTCCCCTAGTGTGGTGTGCCTGTCTCTAACATGATTAATTTTCAGGAGGAATATGAAAACATTCCTATTTACCAAGCATTTGGCTGAAGAATGCTGTTCCTGGCAACCTTAAGATCATTGGACAGGAGAATGTTTTTAACTGCTTTTAGAAAGTCCTGACCTGTAACTGCTTTCAGATACTTTTAACTGTAATTGCTTTTAGAATGTTTTAACTGTTTTAGAAAGTTTTTGCTGTGTCTCTGATGAAGGGGCGGCATATAAATTAATTCATTCAATAAATAAAACATCTGGAGAGGACAAGATTGGCACGGGCAGCCTTCAGTTGTGGGAGGCATGCAAAAAAGAGGGAGATCATAGCAACACACTGTTAAATGGAACATTGTCCACTATAAATGAGAAGAGGGGTTGTGAGACTCAAGAGATTTTTCAGGTAATATAAGAAGGGAATGTAAAGATAAACTTTTCATTTAAATGAGAAATTGAGCTTCTGAAGAACTACAAATGGATTCTGAAATAGAAATAGTTTTCTTCCTGATGACAGTTATCACTTGGCTGCTCTCATATATTTCACAATGCTAGCATTGTCCTGGTCCCCCAATGCATATGGCTGCGGTAAACATCAGATACCACTGACCCCAAACAGTGTCTGGGTCACCAACCTGGAGCTGCATTGCATGACAGAATTAACTGTTTTTGCTGGCAAGATCCTTTATGCATGGTGAAGGAACTTGAGGGCAATCAAATAAGTAGAATGGGTAGAATTCAGTGATAGAGCACATATGTTGTATGTGTCCTATGCCAGCCCCAGTTCTCTGGTTAAAGGATCTCAGGTAACAGGTGTACGAAGCACTGAGTTACAAGATACGCATCTTTGCTCATTGGATACTTGAAGCAGGTGGGTATTTGGTGCTGAACTAGCAATTCCTAACATTCAGTTGAGAAACAATGGCCAATTAAAGATGATAATGATGATGATGATGATGATGATGATGATAATAATAATAATAATAATAATAATAATAATAATTTTTAAAAACTTCACATTTGTATACACTTCCAATTGATTCATGCACATTATGTGGTTTTCATCCTGACAATAACCCAGTAAAGTAAGTTACTGTCACCTGTGTTGCAGGTGAGGGGACATAAGGCTGAGAATGGGTTGCCTAAGGCCACCTAATGTATTAACAGCAACGATGAGAATCAAACCAGAGAGACTCCCTGATTTGTGGCCCAGTCTTGTAGTCATTATGCTACACATTTCCACAAATGTCATAACTCAGAAAGCATTTATACCTTATAACTGAAATGTGATTTTAAGAGAACTGAAAATGGTAACGTTGGAAGGTTTAACATTTATGTTAATTCATTTGTTATTGTTTCAAACATACCTTCTTTTTCCTTAAGGGTATTTAAATAGGAGAGGAGATTTTCATTAGCTTGCACACAATATACCTCCCGAACCTGAATCCCACCTCCACATAGAGCTGTTTGATTTCCTCGGCGTTTATCCTGTTGGCTTAGTAAAGGGTCAATGCGACATTCTGTCCATTCTGTGGTTCTCCATCCATACCTGAATCAAATAAATTGCCATTTGATAAAACTAGCAACTGAAATGCACGATAAAGCAATCAAAGTTAACGTCATAAGCAAAGTGTCTTAACATTCTGGCTTTCGTTATCAGCAGGGAAGCAATCCAAAGGTTTATTTTTTTAATTAGCTAAAATGGTTCAGATACAGACTACATTCGTTGAATTTAGGTCCCTTTAAAATCAGCAGTACAAGCTTGCCATGGCTTAGGTCCCACTGGTTTCAATGGGAATGATGTTCATCTAAGTAAGGCTACAATCCTATACCGCTTACCTAGAGATCAAGGGGCATTAAGCCTATAGCGCTATTAGTCTATATACAATCCAGCATTCCAGGTTAGAAAGGAGTGCTTTATTTACACTAAATGACAGATAATTATTGAAAGAATGAATAGATTTATTTATGTATTACAACCGACAGGCAGATTGCTGCCTGAATGGAGGCAAAACGGAGTGCCTGGGTAAGCTGCCGCAACAATCTGAAGCTAAAACAATGCAATGAAAACACAAGGAAATCCAAGATAAACACGTATACATTGAAAATGTTGCATGCAGGGAAGGGAATTAGAAACTTTCAGTTTCCCTTTGATAAGAAACAGAAAAGTTTATCATGCATAGCTATAGCTTTTGCTCCCTATTCACTTCTGCTTCTCATATATATATATATATATATATATATATATTCATTCCTTCATTGTCAAGATGATGGCGGTTTCTCTGGAATGCTCAGGCCTCCCTGCTGAGCAATGATGAATGATCAGAAGCTGTGAGCTTTCCAATCAGCCCAGTGCACAGAGAAAAAAGATCTGATACAGAGTTAAAAATCTCAATCAGCCTTATGAAGCGAAAGAAATGTCACAAGACAACCAGCGCTTTAAGCAGATATCAAGGGAACCATTTCTACAGGCCACGGGAGATGGAGAATGATATTTCTTTTCTTCCGAGAAGAATGACAATGCCCCACAATCAAAGACAGCAAAGCAAAATAACACAACATCAAAAATAGCTTTGCTAAGGCCGCAATCCTGTACTATACACACTAACCAGGCAGTTTAAAGGGGCTTACTTCTGAGTAGGCATACATACTATTGCACTCCGCGACTCCTTCCCAGAAAATGAAAGAGAAGATTAAACGTGGGAGGAGGGGAGGGAACCCAGACAGTTCCCTATGTTCATGTGCTAATATTAATCTCAATTAGAAGCTGCACATTAAAGAAATCGTTTGAATCTAAACTGCTTACTGCCACGTCTTCTGGGCTCTAAGCAGGACTAATTTATTTACTGCTACTTTTAGATCTTTCCCCTACTGACCAGTCGCTGAAGACATCAGGATGCTCAAGGAATATTTATCAGCCTTGCACACAGAACGGGTCTTTTATCCCTCTGTGTGTAGAATACTTCAGAGACTGAGAATTTGCTGCAAAAAATATTCTGTGGAAAATACTGCTCTTGTCCAGCAATTACGTTGATTTACTCCCAAAATGAAACTCTGGTACCAGCTTGCTGAGACGGATACCAGTTGGCAATACATTGAAGATAAGGCAACTAATGCCCCTCTCCTATATAAAAACTGGAATTTCTTTCTAAATTATGGGCATACTCATTTCCTAGAGCCAGTGGATATCCCTATATATATCTAATGCACAATAAAGTGTGTGTGTGTGCGCGCGCGTGCATAAAAACATGGCTGTTGATTATCACTTGTGAGCCCGCTCTTGCCATTGGCTGAACTGCAGTGATGTTCCACTTGTGAAATTCTGTGTTACACACCATTGGAAACATGATCTTGAGTACTTTTGGTTCACTGGCTTCATCCATTACACAGGGTAGTATATTTTTTAGATAGCTCCATAACAATATCATGGTGTTTGTGCTTAAGTTTTAATTAACTGCAGCTTTCAAAACTCTTCCTGCGCCACTACAGTAAACACATTATAAACCAGAATTACATTTGAAAGCGAACTCTTGCAAGGACTATTCAAAAATTTTGAAAGAAAGAACTAGAGCCCACAAGAAGGGTGATCGCAATATTGCGAAATTTCCAAGAATGACAAAGAACGCTTTTAAGGTGGCAGGCTCAAAGCAACCTCTTTTTTGTCTATTTACCAGGACCCAAAATGGTTTTATTGTACATAATTCAAGATGCATTTGGAGGTGGCCAAAAAAAGCTCTTCTCCAAGTGCTGCTATCACCACAACCGCTGGCAACAGCAATTCCTTGAAAAACCAGAATCTCCTTCCCAGGGTTAAAAAAAAGTATATAACTGGTCATTTTACCTGTTCCTTATAAAATGTTGGAATTCTTGTAAATTCTTGTAAATACCCCACATGTGAATGTGGTAGCTCTATTTTGGATAACTGTAAATATTTGCTTCCTTTCACCCTAAAGGAATGAGCTTGACTGACCAACTAAGGTATGGGGCCTTCTAATCTGTACTGAACACTTAAGCACACCCCAGTAGAAAACCAGAAACTGTTTCCATATTAGTTGAAGCAAGTTTGATACATGTTAGTCTGGTGGCATAGAAGTTTCAGTAGTATTGTTCCTTCCCACACCAATGGGTAATGGGAGAAGGCAAGGGCTATGTGACTGGAGCTCACACTGGAGCTCTGACCCATGCCATGGTAACCTTATAGAAAGAATGGGCTCCTTCCATTACTATTTATTTATCTGAAATGTAACCCTGGGCTTCACACATCACCTCCCTAATGCAAAATAGAGGGCTCCTGCAGCAGCTCCCAGGCTGCAAGAATAACGGGAGTCCCAGGCATACCCATTGCTGAAGGTCTAGAGACATGTCAATACTTACGTGATACACGGAGCCACCCCATCTCCTTGAGACGTGCACTGTTCCATTTCTTCTAGCTCTGGACACTCGTTTTCACTGCCAATAGGAAACTGCTTAATGGTCCGTGTTCTTGTACGATTTCCTTTGGGGGATGTCAAATCAAAGCATGTTTTGGAACATGGACTCCATTCAGACCATTCTGACACCTGGCATTCCTTAGTGATCACACAGGACTGGAAGGTAATTGGTAGCGTCTCTTGTTGGCAAAAGCTGTAAAAGAGCATTAAGGTACTCAGAAAAATGTATGCATTTATTAATTTTTATGACTGCATGATACACACTGCACAATAAAATGTGCCTTCTTATACCCATATCTTCTGGGACGTGATTTCTACTTCATGAAACAGACATTTCTGCACCTTGTTCTAGAAATTTAGATGGCCAAGAATCAGAGGAGAGGCTTATTTAATCTGTTTGTAATAAGATAACTAACTTGTTAATACTTTAGATTATTTATGCTGGATCCAATAAGAAAGATTGTATTAAGAGCCATATTAAATTATAGTAATGAGCAAGTCAGAATGTAGTTATTTCTAAAATTATAATTGCCAAGCTGATAATTAAAAGTGTGTGTATGTATAGTAACGTGCCTTTAACTATGTATCTGTGGCAATTCATTTCCAATTAAGAAACGTCATCTTAGTACACTGCCTAATTGATGTCAACAAATGGTTTACAATTCTATTAGCCTTTTATATGGGGCAGAGCTGATTAATATTCTCATTTGAAATCCAGTTAATTTTTACATCCATGGCATAAAATACTTGCAAGCAGTTTCATCCCTCATAGTTGACCTACTGCCAATATTCAGACACATTAGGTCCCATCCCTTCTAGAAGTGGGTGGGTAGGCAAAACTTCTCCACCTTCTAGAAGAGGCACATTTCATGTTCAGCATGGGAGGAAGAAGGCCCCTGGTCAACAACTGTCTGCAGTTGGGTGGAATCACAAGGGCAGGGCAGATCAGAAGCCATGTCACTTCCTGTATGCAGTCTGAAAGGAAGCCGAATTCAGGAAAGAGCCAACATTTAATTAATTAATTCATTAATTAATTCGTTTTTGCTTATCCACCAGCCACTATGGAGGACATTTCTACTTTCCTTTCCTCAGGAAACTGGGTAGCTGCCAGTTGATGGAAAGGAATTGTACTAAATCTCTTGGCTGCCAAATGCAGCAGCCTAAGTCCTTTTTTTTTTTTTTTGCTTTCCTCTTAGCAAAAGTGTTCTTTCTTTATCTGCACATGGACCAGCTGATTAGATGATGGCTGTTGTCCTTTTCTTAACCCAATTATTGACTCCTGGGCACTTGGCAGAAATGACAGTGCAGAGGGGAAGCTAAGCAGATAAAGGGCCTCCGATACCACTTCCCAAACTAGAGGGTGCTTAATGGGCTTGTGGGTCGGGGGAGCGGGGAAGAAGTGCCACCAAAACGTAAGACCTGGGAAAGCTTCTCTTTGAAAACACAGGGAAAGGGTATTGTGATAGGGCACAGAGGCCAGTATCCAATGGGGATTGCTTCTAGCCCCACCCCGGGTTGTTAGTTATTAGGTAGTGCAAGCAGTTCATGCTGTCCTTTGCCTTTAAATTGCTTTTCCTCTCACTATTGCGCAACATATGGGCTGGGTCTCCTGTGTCATCCTTTCTCTCTCTCTCTCTTTCTTATTGGCTCTCCATTGCGGATGGTATTACACTTCAGTGTGATATGCTTAACTGACATTAAGGCCTATCACTAGAACTGCACAAAATGTTAACTGTCAATCACTAGTCAAATGAGATTAATTTTTTAAGGGGGAAAAAGCACCCGTTATTGTTCCCTGCAGAAAAAAAGTGGTGGTAATAGATACGCACAAATAGAGGCAACAATTTCTGACATATGAATAGTGCCAAATGAGCCTGCATTCATCACACAAATATATTCCACAGTTCAGATAACCAACAGCTGCTATGACAGCTTCCTCATGCAGCAAGGACTGCAGAAATAACTGTGAATACACATACAGCCTCACCCTTATAGCTATATGTGAAGTCAATCGATAATTCAGAGGCAAACGAAAAATTATTGTGGCGTCTTAGACCACATCCACCCCATACATTTAAAGCACTATGATACCACTTTAAATGGACATGGCTTCCCTCAAAAGAATTCTGTGAGCAGTAGTTAAGGGTTCTGAGAATTGTTAGGAAACCCCTAGTCATCTCCCAGAATTACAATTCCCAGAGCTACCTGGGAAGGAGGACTGACTGAACCACTCTGGAAATTGTAGCTCTGGGAAGGGAATAGGGGTCTCCCAACAACTCTCAGCACAATTAACAAACTATCATACCCAGAATTCCTTTGGGTATCATAGTACAGTGGTACCTCGGTTTAAGAACAGCCCTGTTTACAAACTATTTGGTTTATTAACTCTGCAAAACCAGAAGTAGTGTCCCGGTTTGCGTACTTTACCTCGGTCTAAAGCCGAATGGTGGAAGGGCACCAGCGGTGGGAGGCCTCATTAGGGAAAGCACACCTCGGTTTAAGAATGGCTTCGGTTTAAGACTGGACTTCCGGAACAGATTAAGTTTGTGAACTGAGGTACCACTGTACTTTAAATGCATGTTTTAAATGTGGTCTTTGAGGTTCAGCCTTCTACAACCTGGTGACCTCCAGATTTGATTTTTTAGGGTACAATTTCCATCAATGCTGATCATTGGCCATGCTTGATGGGGGCTGACGGGAAATGTAGTCCAATAACATCTGGAGGGCACTAAGTTGAGGAACACTGATCTGGATTATGGGTCATTTGTCAGCTTTCATTGCCAGCAGATGCATCAGCCAGCCTGAGACAAGTGTGTGTGTGTGTGTGTGTACACATATACATACAGGGAGAGAGATGAACTGATGAACAATGGGTTAACAAAGTGAAAAGTGAAAATGACGTGACACCTGAATCCAAGCACAGATGAAGCTGAAATGTTGTTGATTTTGAAGGAAGAAAGAGATGAAAGAAATTGCAGAGTTCCTGGGATTAATTTCCTAGAGAATAGTTAAGCGGAATCCAGGAAGAATGCATTGCAATCACTAGGGAACCCATTCCTATTTTATTACAAGCAGTGTTTTTTTATGGGGGTACGCAGGGGTACGCATACCCCTAAACATTTTGTGAATCTAAGTTTGGTCTCATTGACGGGCAGTATTTCAATATGAGTAGGGAAATGAGAGTACCCCTAAACATTTTTTTTAGAAAAAAAGGACTGATTACAAGCAACAGTATATACTGATGAAGAATACATATTGTCACATTTGTCAAAACTGCTGTTATTTAATAGGGGGGGGGCAAACTTATTTACTACTATTTATTTACATAACAGCATTTCACACTGCTTATATGTTGATAAATATGTGTAAGAATAATGAATTGACACTCAAAAACTTTTCTTAGAGCTGCAGTCCTTGACTAGGAAGTAAGCCCAATGGAAAAGTATGAGACTTATCCTGCGTAAACATTCACAAGGCTACATTTTACCCTTTTGCTTTTGAAGGTACTCAGACATGTAGCAATTAGAGCAAGGAGGTGAAAAATGCTTTATATGTATTGTCATGTTGACTGGCTGCAAAACTGGGGAGCATCTTGGTGGTAAGGAGGGAGAATGAACAGGTGCAAACTGTTTGCCCCACATATGTCATTTTTTACAATCTCCGCTGCTGCCTAGCACCATATCCTCAGTATTTCCTGCCTAAAAAATTCCAGAATGAGGGCGGCTACTATAAAAAGGCAGAGGATGTAGTTTCATGGGAACTTTTGCCATCCTATTCTCAAAGTTTGGGTATGGTAAACGTCATTTCACCTTTTTAAAAATCCAGATTCTGCACTATTCTAGCAATGAACTGAAGAACCAGAATGACCTCTAGATCAGTGCTTGCTGGGGGAAGGGAGACATTATGCGCAGGAATGCATAGCACAAGGCATAGCTGTCCTTCATGCGGCGCTCACTTTAAAAAGTGTAAGCTTCCTAAATTGGCTCTAGATTCCCTACCAAGAAGTAAAATGCAAACATTAACTTCCAGCCTGCTTTTAGTAGTGGATGCAGCTTTTCACTTAACGTGAATACCATGGGGTGAATTGAGACAACGATAATTGCCTAGGGAGAAATTGGAGCTGATGGCAAGTGTCAAATATCACCATCAGGTAAAAGGCTGCAAGAATTATAGCATGTTGTAGACAGATAACCCAAGTCTGACTCTCAAAAACCGAAGTGAAGCTTACAGTGCTGAGTTAGCGCAAAAGGTCCCCATTAACCAAACCATGTGCTTCAATAATATATTAATGGAAATAATGTATGAATAATACATTATTCCCATTAACCAAACCATGTGCTTCAAACCAATAAAGATCCTAACATATATAATGGGAAAACTTGTACGGCAAGTCCAAACCATTTCATCCTGAGTTATGATGGATTACCATATGCAAAGGTGTCTGCATGGTGGTGACCACAGATACATATGCAAAAGTGTTAAAATGCTAATATGAAAAGAAAAGTCTGTCCTAATAGAATTTTCCATTACTTGGTCTGCTTTCGGATGGCTAAATAGTATTAGAAACTACGTATACTGAGTGTTGTTCTGGAAATCCAACGTAAGGTCAAAGCAAGGGTAAGGGGTTTGCATCATCAAGTAGTAGAAACCGGATGACCTAAAAAACATACTAAGGAAAGGTTTATCAAAATATGTCTTCAGGGCAACAGTCATTGAATTGTGGTCTCTACTGTTTTGTGCTCTCCTGAAACCTATTAGGCTTCAGCTGCTCGTTTCAAAATACTGGTTTTTAGCCACGGTCAGACTGCTCTCTACAGCAAATACACATGTGTCAGGGCTGGTATTTAGTAGAAAATATCATTTGCCACATCTACATGCAATGCCTCTCCTTCCCTCTTCTGCTGAGCACCAAGAGAAGCCAGGGAATATGTGGAAGGAGACCATACTATGGACTTTCTCTAAGCCAGTGTTTATCCAGTTTCCTGGGGGCTGTTACAGCTGTATGGAGCTCTTTCAGGGTGGAATGGTGCTCCAAGCTGCTCCCACATAAGTGGTAACAAAAGGCCCAGGCTTTTTTTTTTTTAAAAAAAAAACCTTCACTCTGTAGAGTACCTCAGGTTACATACGCTTCAGGTTACATACGCTTCAGGTTACATATGCTTCAGGTTACATATGCTTCAGGTTACAGACTCCTCTAACTCAGAAATAGTGCTTCAAGTTAAGAACTTTGCTTCAGGATGAGAACAGAAATCGGGCTCCGGCGGCGCAGCAGCAGGAGGAGGCCCCATTAGCTAAAGTGGTGCTTCAGGTTAAGAACAGTTTCAGGTTAAGTATGGCCCTCCAGAACAAATTAAGTACTTAACCTGAGGTACCACTGTACTCCCCTGGCTTAACTTCCCCTCACTCTCAACTGTACTGCCTTTTTATGCTGGAGCTTCTTGTCATTTTACCCTTTTTTGGCATTTCCCCCCATTACTTTTTATTCCCAGCACACTAGAACTGTTAACATTTATTTTCCCCTACTTGATTTCCCTTTTGATTACATACTGACTCCTCCATTGTTCTGGAATGAATAACGTAACTAAATTCAGCAGGGAGAATGCTGCCAACATAATCTCTGGGTACATGTCAGAAATGAAACAATTGAATGCTGAGTTGTTATTTCCAGCTTTAAAATGAAAGGGGGTGGGGAACCTACCTCCTACATACAAAGAGCACAATAATTCCAGGTTAAATAAGTAACAGCAGCTTTCACACTAGTAATGCAAGACTGTTCGGCTGTAGACCATTAACTCTACATGATAAGGGGGTTCCACATTCCTGAGGGCTTGGGGGTTTCATATTCTGCAGCTGTCTAGGGAACTACACTACGCTGTTTATTCCTTTATTGCGGGCAGCATTTCTCTGCTTTAATTCTCCTCCTTTTAGTGTCCTATATAACCTGAGCATTCAGAAACATGATTTTCATTTTCCATTGGAAATTATTTTGTTTCAAAAGAAAAAGGAAATAAAACGAATTACTTTTTTTTTCACTGAGTGCAGTCCACAATGCATACGTTTGGTCGTTCAAGAGTATCTGTATGCTTTAAAGAAAAAGAAAAAAATAACACAAACTTCCATCTCTTTTGGCAGTAACCTGGTAATTTTAGTACAGGGTCCAGCACAGAGTCCAGCACTACCAAGCAGGGGTCATGAAGCACAGCTGTATTCCCCAGCCTGTGCTGCTTTCACAGCTCATAACTGGAATCCTGTACTGAAAGGTGTCCCATCTTAGAAGAAGCAAGATGGGGCCGGACAACACGGCTAGTTGTGGCGTAGTGCCAAAAACCATGAGTGGAAGCCCACAAATTCCAAATTTCAGCTCTTCTCTCTGCCATAAACCTACTAGGCAAGTGACTCAGACTCTTGATGCAAATATGAAATATGGAGATAATATTGGCCACCTTATGGGGTGGTTGTAAGATTTACACAGATAAAAAGTCCATAAAATGCTATGAACCTTCTAAGGCATTATATAAATGCTATGTATTAAGAAATACAAGGGAGGCTCACAAAAATTTGTGGGAAATTGTGGAGAGGGTGGTTAGGAGTTCTCCCCCCATGTAGGCCTCCAGGATGTCTCTATACACATCTGGTGCGCAGGCTGAAACACTACCTGCCCGCAGACTGTCTCGCCAGAGTGGTGCATGCCTGCTTGGATTACTGCAATGTGCTCTACGTGGAGCTACCTTTGAAGGTGACCCAGAAACTACAACTAATCCAGAATGTGGCAGCTAGACTGGTGACTGGGAGTGGCTGCCGAGACCATATTACACCAGTCCTTAAAGATCTATATTGGCTCCCAGTACGTTTCCAAGCACAATTCAAAGTGTTGGTGCTGACCTTTAAAGCCCTAAACGGCCTCGGCCCAGTATACCTGAAGGAGCGTCTCCACCCCCATCGTTCTGCCCAGACACTGAGGTCCAGCGCCGAGAGCCTTCTGGCGGTTCCCTCCCTGCAAGAGGTGAGGCTACAGGGAACCGGCAGAGAGCCTTCTCGGTAGGACCGCCCGCCCTGTGGAACACCCTCCCATCACACGTCAAGGAAATAAACAACTATCTGACTTTTAGAAGACAGCTGAAGGCAGCCTTATTTAGGGAAGTTTTTATGTTTGAAGTTTTATTATGATTTTAGTGTTCTGTTGGGAGCCACCCAGAGTGGCTGGGGAAGCCCAGCCACATGGACGGGGTATAAATAATAAAATAAATTTATTATTATTATTATTATTATTATTATTATTATTATGTGTTACAACTGCCAGATTCAGGAGACTTCATTCTCTCTCAATCTGTTTCTCAAAGCCAGATTAAGAAAATCCATACCAGTGCCCAATTTTTGCCTTCACTCTCTGTTTAAATGGATCGCTGTGAAGTCTGTAATGAAAACAGACCATGCCTTCAGATACTTACCTTGTCACAGCTATTGATCAGGCTGAAATATCCCTCAAACCAATCTGGAAAAAAGACTGGGCACCTTAATTACCACAGGCAAGGGATGAAATACGTTCCAGTGCCACTTTCAGCAAATGGATATATCGCAGCAGGTCAAAGGGAATGGTTTTACAAATATGGACATAACTGCTTCCAAGACTGGACATTGCCATTTTTTGTTTTGCATTCCGACATTTGTATATGGAAGCTGCTTTACACTGAGCCCCTATCTCTGGTCCACCTAACTGAATATTGGCAACAACTCTCCAGCTTCTCTTTCCCAGTTCACCACCATCCCTGGAGAGAGAGGGCTTTGTTACCTGCAGCTAACTATCTATGCTACAGGATGTCCCTTTGTGCTCCAGCTAACACCTGGGACTGGCCCTGCCTCACTCTGCACTGCTCCAGCGTGTGACTTAGGCTGCAACATCCACACCATATATTTAAAACACTATGATACCATTTTAAACAGCCATGGCTTCCACCAAAGAACTATTGCGAGGTGCAGTTTGTCAAGGGTGCTATAAGTCGTTAAGAGACTCCTATTCTCAGGGAGCTGAGGGCTGTTAGAGGAGACCATTTTGAGGCATGTTTGCTTGTTTGTTTTGCAATCAAGCAGTATATAATTTTTACGAAATAATAAATAAAATATTCCCATGCCAGAGCTACAATACCCATATTTCTCTGAAAAAAGAGATTGGTTGTTAAACTACTCTGAAAACTGTAGCTCTGGGAGGGGACTAGGAGTCTCCAACAACTCTCAGCACCTTAAGAAACTACAGCTCCCAGAACTCTCTGGGGGAAGCCATGACTGTTTAAAGTTGTTTCATGGTGCTTTAAATGTATGGTGCAAATGTGGCCTAAGTCACATTCTTCAGCAGTGCAAAGGGAGGCAGGGAACAACCATTGATGAAAAGATTTACCAATCAACTATAAACTGTCCCGTAACCAATGAGAAAACTGGCACATTTACTTATGTACTATTTAAAAATACCCTTAAGAGAACTATGTTTGAGACACAAGCACATTATTGCCATCAGTCATTCAGTGGGAGTAGAATCATAGAACTGTAGAGTTGGATGGGACCCCAAGGGCAATCTCGCTTAACCCTGCGAAATGCAGGAATCTCAGTATCTGACATATAAGGCCGAAACAAGAACAATTCTGGGGGAAAGCTGGCCCTTTTAAATCTGCCGGATTTGCACTGGTGTTCATAGAACCATATGAATGCTGCTTCAAAAGAAAACTTTGCCAGATGTGTCTCTGAACGAACTAATTCTTTGTTCCTATGCATTAGTTTGCAGAGTCTTCTTGTGACCCGTTATCTTTCAGGTAATGTGGGTTGGTATGCCCTGAAAGCTACAGCTTCACTAGATTTTAAGAAACGGTCTCAGTGGTAGAACATCTCCTTTGCATGCAGAAGGTCCGTGGTTCAATTGCCACCATCTCCAGTAGGATTAGGAATGCCCCGGTTGAGAGAGCTGTTGCCACTCAACGTCAACAGTACGGAGGTAGATGGACCAATGGTGTGACTTGGAAGCATAAGGCAGCATCCTATGTTCCTACACTACTGTTCTGTGTCTCTGGCCACACTCTTACACACAATCTAGGTAAACATAACTCATGATGCAACTTCATTCCTCCTGTGCCATGTCCTATGTCCACTGCAGATGGCCAGTGATATGAGGCTGGGGGAAAGCACTGCACAGAACAATTGTGCCACATCACACATAGTGTTTATCTAAAGAGGAGGGAAAGAAACAAAGAGCAACAGCAACCCTGTGTCTCTCAAAACATCTGGTTGAGTCCTCTATGGCTGGGTGATTCTGGTTCAGAGCAGTGACAGCATAAAGGCATGGATGTTCCTTGAGCCCTGCAAACCTTGTATCAAGGGAGTCTTGTGAAAGAAAGCCCATTTGTACTTCCTCCGTGACAAGTGTCACAACATTTGCAAGGAGATGAGCATGAGTAATTTATTTTGACCGTTTCATAATGTATATTCTTGCCAAGCCTCTCTTGGAACATTAGAGCATAGTGGATTGTTGTAAGGGAACAGCAAAACCTCTGTTGTGCATTTCCAGTTCGAGAACTGACTGAATGGCCACTTTAAAAATGTTTTCCAATGGTGCTCGATGCAAGTTAAATCAGTACAAAAGAATACCAAGTAGAGCAAAATTTTAAAAAAGGGCAAGGATGCAATCTTTCAACATGCTGAGCACAAGAGTGCAGACTAAAATTTAAGGCTGTGGTTTTAAACCCTACTAATCAGATGTTCAATTGAACACTATGTTAACTGTGGGTAAGATTGATGGGTAAGCATTACAGTAAAGAGGAAAATGGGGCATGTAAATATATAAATCTCCACATCAAGCTCATGGGGCATTCATTTGAACATGAACGCTTATTCAAACTAAGCATGTCAAATCTTATCCAGATAACTGAAATTCTGATCTCACAGGAACGCTGGGTTTTTTCCATTTATACCGTAATTGAGGGTTTCGCATATCCCTCTTTGAAAATATATCTTCGCGAGAAGAAATGGCTAAGGAGTAAACCCTACACAAACCCAGAGGGGAGTCACTAAGACAGTTGGATGGTGCATTGTATGCCTCCTTTTGGCAACTCCTGCAGCCACGCTGGTGCCAAATGTATTGCTCTGCTTTCCTTTGGACCACATCAGTGAGGCCGAGAGGAGGGTCTTGTCATCTGGGCAGCCCAGGACCTCCATACTGACTGCCCAGGTTTGCACCCTGGAGAGGTCATTTCGGTGCTGCTAACACACTAAACGCAACACAGGCAACAGCAGTTATGAGTTATCGGTCTCTGCAGCCACAGCAGGCGATGTGATTCTCCAGCGGTTTGACTTCACCCCCGGAGGCACACTCCATTATCTCTCGAGACAGATGGATGCTACCAACAATAACAACAACAATTTCCTTGCTCAAATTTGTAATGAAAAACAAAACTCTACCTCATTCACAAAAGTTAACTGAATGTATACCCAAACACGCTATAAGGAAAAGGGTGTGCAAAATTGGAAAAGACGATACTGAGAATTTTCTGCCCAGGTTTTGCACCTGCACTTTCAAGAATTCTAAGTGCAGCTTATTTTTCCACTTCCAAACATAATAGCAAAACAAAGGCAGCGGGGGAGGGGGTGATATGTATATCTCAAAGTGCAACTTGTATGCTTTATTGCATAGTGAACATGATTGCTGGGTCCAACATTTCAACTCTCACAGGGGCCTCTATTCATTCTGCAATAAAGGCATGAAGGACACTTTGATTTACGTGTTCACCATCTCTCTGCCTTGCTGTGCAGATTTGTCTAGGGAATTTGGTCATGTTGAGTTTGGATGATGGCCTTCCGAAATAATTTCCTCTTTAAGATCTGTAATTTATATATCCGTTCTTAATTGACATTTCAAAACACTACTGAAGTGATTAGTCCGTTGTTCTATAGGCTACAATGATTTAAGGGTTTTGACTCTGCAGTTTGTATAGCATTCCACTGGCATTGTGCATCCTGGTCACTATCATTCTCATCTAAACCCTGGACACCAAATAAAATGTGCAACAAGAGCCATACTTTAAATTGAGTAAAGGTTGAAGGGACAGCAACGCTGGCTTACCCACTAGCGTTCTCCCACAAGTACTCCCCCACCCACCCACAATGTCCCCTTTATCCACTCCCACTGGCCTTGATTCATGCATGGGAGGTTGCCACCAAGCTTTAAAAGGGGAGAACTTTAAAAAGAGATACATCCAACCCCCAATTTGCACAGGAGCTGCGTCCGTGGTCTCTGTGCACATTAGCAGAGTCCACATAAGCCTGCATTCACCCTGTTACACCCCGCCCCCATCCTGCCCTCTCCCAGGTCCAAAATGACCCGCATGTCAATAGAACACACTCAAAATCCTCGTTGCCTGTAGAGGATTAAGTTGAGGAAAAACAGGATTACCTCAAGGCAACAGTCTTCCCATTCCTGTGAGTGCACATCACCAGCCTCGTCTGGTATCCAATCTGTATGTCCCAATATTTGTTCTCCTGTCTGTTCTGTCTGTTACGGTTCCTTTTCTTCTTCAGAAGCTCACGGGCTTCCGGATCCCTTATCGCTTTCTCCTTGTCCTTTTCCTTTTCTTTGTTCTTCCCTCGTTTCCTCGCTTGCCTTATGTGACGTGTGTGGGGCACCGAACAGGAACTCCAGGGCCCCACGTTCAGGCTGTACATGCTTTCCTCAGTGCTGCATGGAGACGAGTTGCAAACCTGGAACTCAGTCAGGTTAGCACAGGCAGAGCCTCCGTATTGGGGCGGGGCAACAATGTGGCGGACGCGATGCATCAGCCCTTTGCCGCAGGTCTTGGAGCACTCTGACCAAGCCGAGAATTCGGACACGATGCAGTCCTGCCGGCAAGGGATGAGGCATCCCTGTTCTAGCTGAGGCTTTGGCTCAAAGTACTCACATATAGTGTCCTCAGCAACAACACCATTCGATTTCTGGACACAGGTGATGTGTCTCCTCTGAATCCCTTCTTCCCCTCGGACGCACTCCGCGAGTTTTTCGACACTCCTTGAAAGAACTGGCTGGCATGGATTCCAGTCGCCCAGCTGCCAGTCGTATAGCTCCTTGTGCCGGTCACAAACCCGGAAACAGTTCTGCTGGTTGTCCGGCCTCTCTGCCTGCCTGCAGTTCGTGACCAGCGTGGTCCATCCTTCCACATGGGCACACCAGACCGCTCGAGTTTGGATGCCTCCTGGGCCACATTCATCTCCCATGCACCTGCCCCATGGACCTGGGAAAACAAAGAGAGGAGTGGAGATTGAAATATCTGGCATTCCAATTGCTGTTTCCTCATTAAGACGCAAGTAGGAAGATGACCAAGTTAAGGTTCAATATATGTCAGACTCTCTACATCCTTAAAATTAATGAGGGATAGCTGTTGGTGTCACTTTGCACACCATGCAGACTATGGAAAAGCACGCAACTATAGTTCTGTGCCACATTTTTCTCATCTTTCCGCAGATTGGGAATGTATTTGGATCTTGTTTCATGCAGTATAAATATCTGAACTCCTGGCATTCTTCTGAGAGAGGTCATGTTATCAAAATTTAAAGAATTAACATGTCCTTAGTGATTTCTGCTCTAATGTTACATGTGGAATTTTGCATACATTTCCTATTAAGTTCTCCCTCCTTTAGTGATCTACCTAGTGCTAGAAAATGGTATAAAGCAGTAGCATGAACTGAGAAGTGAACCATATGATACACATATTTTGGGTGGGATGGGAGGCAACTGCCCAGGTCTTACACACAGAGAAGTCCACATCAGTGATGACCAACAATGACCATAAAGCATTGCTGCATTGCTGATAACTCCCCATCCCAGAACCCCACTAACAGGAGTTGCATAAACAAACCTAATGTGGAAAATCACAAAACAAACATGATGCGGGGAGGAGGGGGCGCAATGTAACTTTGCCACAAATTGCCTAAATTAAACACACCGCAGAAATGCAAATTGTCATTGTTGGATAATGCATCAACAATTAGACTTGTTGGTTTTTTAAGTAGGATACTTTCGCACCTCAACAAAAACAGTCGCTGGCCTCTTTCTTCCTCCTTTCTACCTTTGCTGGGGAAGAATCAAATGGTGGGGCCAGTAACCTTGCTTGAGAGAGGTGAATTCTAAATCAACTCTAGCATCAGTTGCTTCTGACATGATTCAGATCCTCCCTAGGTTCCTCTCAGCCAGCAGCAAGCAGCTGCTGCCCCTGCCTATGTACTGGTATTTAGCTTCAGAGTGGCTGAAGACAAGTAACAGAGTAGGCCTGCTTATCAGTCTGCAACCACTTAGGACTTGGGCACAGCAGAAGTGGGAGCTTGAGTTGATCTTTTTGTACTAGTCCTGCCCCATTTTGTAGCTACTACATTACATCTCCATGGAGTCTTTAAGATACTGTCAAAAGAAAAGAAATTTAGTTCCATAGCATCCGGAAAGGATGCAGAAGCTTTAGTGAGGGGCTTACCCAAATGTTTTTTCCAGTTTCTCTGTCCCCTGTGAATTTAAGCATTCCATTAACTTGTGAAGCTTTAGAGAAGCTTTAGTTTGCAGCAGGGAGATGGTTGAAGCTTTTCCAAATGTTGTCATAGTTTTCTTTTTATCTCAATCTGGCCTTTTTCAACTTGTGAAGGCAAAAGAGCAACCTCCAAATTATTTATTTTAAAAAATAAATTACCACCAACAATCCTGCAGTCAAGACTGTCATCTGTTCTCTCTACAGAGAGATAGCACATGAGAAATTCCTATTCATAATCTCACATCTGAATTAGCTGCCAATGAAAGTTGGGGAGAATAAGACGAGATAGCATTTACAACAATCCTGGTACAGTTTTTCAATTGTGTGTAAATGTTTTCTTTAAACTTGTTATTTGGTGTTTACATTAATTGACATTAAAAAAAGATTCCCATATGCAGAAGCCAGAAGGACTGAAGGAAAGCTATACAACACAAGTGGGGCCTATATACCATAATATTTTTTTTTGGTCTTTCAATTTTACAAACATAAATTCTTCACATACTGCTTCTGATGCCAAATATAGATAGGCCTTTAAAGGATTGTGAGCATATGATTTTGGAGTAAGTTTTGTTTTTAACACCTGGGGGGGGGGGGTGACATTGACGCATGGTAAAGTGAAAAGGAAGGTGAAACTCAAGCAAGATTTCAGCCCATTGGTCCCCCAAAGCCTTAAAATGGGCAGAGTCAGTAATATGGAGTCTAAAATACTGCATACCCTGCCTTAATTAGATGCTAGGGGGCAGGAGGAGGAGCAAGATGTAAACCCATGGCTGCAGTTGACTGCTTTAATTTATTCTGTTTTTAAGGGGGAGGATCAGTATTTAGCAGAGTAGAAAACATTGCGAAGTTAACTTGACTCCAAAAAGCTTATGCACACAGAATATGTTAAGTCTTTAAGGCAGGGGTCAGCAAACTTTTTCAGCAGGGGGCTGGTCCACTGTCCCTCAGACCTTGTGGTTGGACAGACTATATTTTGGGGGAAAATGAACGAATTCCCATGCTCCACAAATAACCCAGAGATGCATTTTAAATAAAGACACGTTCTACTCATGTAAAAACACGCTGATTCCCAAACCGTCCGTGGGTCAGATTTAGAAGGTGATTGGGCGGGATCCAGCCCCTGGGCCTTAGTTTGCCTACCCATGCTTTAAGGTGACACAAGACGTTTCCCTTGTTTTTGCAGCAAGTGACTTAAAGCCGTTGGCTCTGGATACTTCTACAAGATGATCATTCTTAATTTGCTTAGCTTTTAAGGAGGTGTACTGTAGGTGTGGAAGAGGTGTGAATGCACATGCTTAAGTGTAAAAGGACAAAGCTATGCTTCACTAAAACTCATGAAAGAAAAGGAGAATTTGTGGTTGAGAATTTGGCTGAGAATGAAGAAGGGGATACAATGAAAGGGGACAGATGGGAAAGTAGAAGGTCTCGAGGTGGGCAAGGAAATGTTAGCACGTTGTGCAGAGGTATGGAAGCTTTTTCAGTCTGTGAGCCCCATTGTGGGTTACCTTCCAGCAGCTACCTTTCAGTGGTAGTAAAAGGTAAAGGTAAAGGGACCCCTGACCATTAGGTCCAGTCGTGACCGACTCTGGGGTTGCAGAGCTCATCTCGCTTTATTGGCCGAGGGAGCCGGCATACAGCTTATGGGTCATGTGGCCAGCATGACTAAGCCGCTTCTAGCAAACCAGAGCAGTGCATGGAAACGCCATTTACCTTCCCCGTTGGAGTGGTACCTATTTATCTACTTGTACTTTGATGTGCTTTCAAACTGCTAGGTTGGCAGGAGAAGGGACCAAGCAACGGGAGCTCACCCCATCATGGGGATTCGAACCGCTGACCTTCTGATCAGCAAGTCCTAGGCTCTGTGGTTTAACCCACAACTCCACCCGCGTCCCATCAGTGGTAGTAGGTGGGGCCAAAGACAAAAGTGGTCAGAACAATGGATGTCACTCTTACACTTCCACAGTAGGCTGTATCCTACTTTCTACACACGTGAGCAAGAGACATTACCAATCACACATTCCAGCAGGAAAAAGCACTCAAGGAGAGTGCAAAGAAGGACTGGGAGACAGCAAGGCTACTGGGAAATAAGCCCTGGAAGGACACATTTGGCCACTGGCACTGAGGTTCCCCAACCATGCTGTAGTGGAATGGGCTGGAGGGGAACAAATGACTGGACATGAATGCATGGTCACAGTGGGAAAATGGGAGCTGGACAACAAGAGGCAAAGGGAAATATAAAGGAAGAGGTAGCGGGATAGAAGATGTGGGGCAGCAGGGGGGGAGTGAAAAGCACATGCAACCCACTGTTCTGTGTTACAAGTGGCCCATTGTCCTGAGAGTTTATATTTGCAATGTAAACTACTCCATTGCCATGCCTTGAACTGGCTGTCCATCACTTCAGAGGGGCTTACAGAAGCATAGAAGCATCCCTTTTACATGTAAAAGGGATTACCCAAGTTTGTGTTTTTGTAGGTACCAGCAACACTACCAGCAACAATTCTCAGACTCTTCAGCAGTCTGGTAGCCTAGTGAAACTTGGGGCAATGATTAATTAAACCAAATTAATCCATGGATCTCTAATTAATTAAATCAAACAGAATGGTAGGAAGTTTTGTTTTGTTTTTGCTCTGGCGCTCAAGGGTAAAGGCACGACTTTGAGTTTACTGCTATCAGTTCAACGAAGCATTCAGGCAACAATTAAGTTTGCAACAGCAAAACTAGGCAGTGAGGGGAAGAAAATGACCTGCAGAATGTGCCGGGCACATGTTCTCATTGTCAAAACACTAGAATTTGCTGTGCATCCTAAATTGGTAAAAAACAATCATCACACAGATTTTAAATGGGACTACTTGGAGGAATAACAAAGCAGGATTTGCAAGGGCCTTGAAGTGTTTCCAAATAACATTTTGACTGACTGTTAGTCATTGAAGCAATGCCATCTCAGATCCTGCTTCTGGCTACGTGTAAAGGAGACAGTATTACTGTTACATATTCATAACATTCAGCCTAGTTGGGAAGTTTCTAGCAGAATTATTTTAGATGAAAACGACAGTATTCATTGGCAGAAACAATTTTCACCACCCAAAGACTTCACTGGTTGTGCTTGAAGTACATTCTCAGGTTTGCATGGATTTCTATCTACACCATCAACACGCTCCTGAAACTACCAGACAGAGCTTTCCAATATTTCAGATAGCAGTCTTTTCTCAAGCCTACTTGGATTTGTCAGGGATTAAACCTAGGATCTTCTGCATGTAACACAGATGTTCTACCATCCATAAAGTTACAGCTCCCTTTCCCACCTCTTTGTTCAAGGCTAGATTTGGTATTTCGGTCTAGAAGGAAACCCACAATACCCTACAATGAACTCCACTTACCCAGTCAGACTATATTCTTGTCCCCTCCTTCTCTTTGGCCCTTGCCATACTTCACTGTGCTTCAGAAAGGTCTGCAGTTTATGAGAAGGTTCCAAAGCTTTAGCAGCTGTGAATGGACCCATTTTTTCCAAGATGCACACATAAATGTTCTGCTGCCTATAGGGTGCCAGCCTACCTTGAAAAATTCTAGTATAACCATCTGTTCTCAAGCCAGCATATCTGAAATACTATTGCAACAATCTTTCAAAGCTTGAACAATAATTGCAAGGATTTTTAACTCATTCACAGAATGTGTGGGCTGGGGGTAGGGAGGTGCATCATGGTGACTGTTCCTGAAACGGTGAGCAAAATATGCACAAAGTTGCAGAGATGGACAAATCTGTCAATTTCATTGTCTCTTAGCTTCTCATTTTTCCAGTCTTAAATTCAATTTGCCCAATCACCATATACATTTACGTTTCTGAGAAACAAAGTTTACATGGAAATGTACATGCATTTTCATTTAATATTTTTCCTAATATACACATTTGCATGTAATCTTGCCTAGCATATATGCTTTTCTGCATTCACTTACTATGATGCATTCTTGCACATCATTATAGTGTGTGTATCTGTGTGTGCACTTTCCACTAACAAAAGTGTTTTGCACACATTATTTGGAGGGAGAACTGCATCACAAAATGTGGAAAAGTATGAATTTCAAAGGAAAGCTATGTTCCAGCTTGTATACTGGTTTGGGGGGTGCAAATTTGGTAGTTTTGAGTTCAGATGAATTGCATGCGTACAGATTATTGATGTACAGCTGAGAATCCTGAAACTGGGCAAGTTCCTCCTCATGCAAAGGCTCTTTTCTGAACTTAGGCTAAACACATGGAGGTGGGGATGGGATAAAGAGAATAGAGACTGCAATCTTGCTGCCCACTCCTTCCATTCATTCTACCCATTATTGTCACTCAATTGGGGCTATAGAAGGACACAAATTACAATCACAAGCTTCTTTAGTGAGATGCGCACTGAAGGACATGTCCCCAAACTGATTTAAAAACAACAACCGCAGCGCTACTTTCATATTGCTGGAGAACAGATGTGCCATTTTCCCAGCCAAGCCTACACAGCACATGCATCGCACGTTGTGATACAGGCAGCCTTTATTCTGCCACCAGCTCTTGCATTATATAAAAAAAGCATTCACTGGTCTTCAATAGCTGTGTGGGATGTGGACTGACACAGATTTTATAACACAATCTCCGAGTGCAGATTATTAATAGAATATGGCACTTTTAGTCTCTGCGCTCTGTGTTGCAGAAGATTTGAAGCAAAAAACAACAACACTTCAACCCCGCAGGATGCACTACAGAAGAAAAAGACACTGGGTAGTCAAACATTTTGCTCGCAGACTTTAAAACCTTGAGCATTACATCCTTGATAGCAATGCCAGCTGGCAGAGACAGATTCAGCACATGAAAAACCCCTGTGTGTTTTTGGCAGATTAAAGTTTGAATTAGGGTTTCCAAGGTTTAGCTAGATAGCCAGCAAAATAAATGTATGTTTTAAGCGCAAATACATTTCAGCAAGATTACCCTAGTTTATCTCTAAACAACCTCCCACAAATGACATGACTGTTGCTGTATGCGTTTTGTTCCAACTGTATTTACATCACAGGCGAGCGTAGGGTGGCAACGTGTGGAGTTTTACCGAGGAACACTGCCCGCATTTGGAGAGAAGGAGACAAATGCATAAAATCATCACGCAATGCAACGTAATCTCAGCCAAATGCAAAGCAAGCTCTTCTACCTGCCACACTGCAAGTCTCTGTCTTATCACATTACCACACCTTGCATATACTGTGTGTGTCCAATTAAGCAGACCTCCTTTTTACAGACCAGGCTGCTGCTGGCCTACTCTAGATGAAGCATTACTTGCTTTTGTGTGACAAGAGTCTTGAAGCAATCCCACATTCAAAAGAGACTGCAGCATATCGAACGGTTCTTGATGGCCTAAAACACGTCAGCCCCTGCCTTCCCCACCCCACCTCCCCACAAACCAATCTATTTCTGCAACTGCAAACGGTAAGCAAATAGAATTACATTATTGCGGCATGACACAGGACCCGAAGCAATGTAAATGAGAAAAAGTGCTTTCAAGTGTAGAACTGGAAAAGGTGATAAACGACAGCATAAATTTAGCCATATCTTATAGCTCTGATGGCACTTTAGGCTTAAGCAAGGGGTTTAAACATGTCCATAAAACATGCTACAAACAGAGCACGTAAGAACCTGGAAGGTTTTTATAAAGTATTTTACTGTCCAATCTGATGAGTTGCTGAGCTGAGGCAGGAGCTTGTTAAGTGCTGGAGAGAGCAAACTCTTAACACAGCAGGGGGAGAGAAGGAAACTTCAAGGGAAGAAGGGCCAGAGCAATGGAAAGTTGCAGAAGTATAAGAATGGGATTCTGCAGCTTTGAAAATGAAGCATTGCATTTCCACACACATTTATTTTCCTATGGCGACACTGCAGAGGCAGGCACAACTAACTTCAAACGATTTTCTTTTTTCTCCTCCTCCTGGGAAAATTAGCAATCTGCCACATTTGAATAAGAAAAGCAGGCAAGGAAGAAGAGAACCAACAACATAGGACCCTATGGTGTCAATGGGACATAGTCGGAAGGTACATGATAACAACAACCTTGATGAAGGCAAGCAGATCTGAGTCTGGTCAGCGCCAGGATGAGCCTGCAAGCATGCCCTCCTGAGTTCCATCAGAAAGGCAAAGTATACATGCACGGAGGATGTGGTGAGGACAATCAATGACTACCAGTCACGATGGCTGTGTATTACTTCCACAGTATAAGAGAAGGCAACGTAAAAGAGGCACCTGCCTCTGGGGGAACAAGAGAGTCCCTTGGGCATCTGGTTGGCCACTGCTGGAAAACAGAGATAAAGCTTTGGCCTGATCTAGAGGGGGAAAGAGGGGGGTGTATATAGTTGGAAGCTGTAATAACTCACTCTGTATGAACCTGCTGCCTTGAATGTGTGTGCAAATCATCTTCTGAAGTGAAGCTGCTGTAGCTGCTTATGGGAATAACATAGAGATCTAACCTTCTCTAGCTTATTGCACAATAAACGGTTCCTCAGAGAGCACTGCTTTAGACTGCAGGCTGAAGGCTGCATAACAGAATACTTTCCTGCTACTATTGAATAATTCCTCTGCACACAGAAAACTAGCAGGTCAGGAACAAAGTGAGGCTAAAACCTTTCTCCCTGTCACCCAGTCTTATACATCTAGGGAACTTATAATACAGAAAAGCATTCAAAAACGAAAACTTCCATCTACTTAAGTGGTACATTCCATGCAAGGTTTTCTATATGATGAGTTGATGGTGGGTGATTGTTCCTGTCTTTATTTTTAAAAAGAGCCTCTTAAAACTGGATAATTTAATATTTCTATAGGCAACCTTCTGTTGGCATGGACAACCAAATGAGTACACACTGAGGGGTGCGAAGAACATAACAGAATAAATGTAATTACGGTAAGTCTGATCTATTTGTTCCAAAAGAACAGTAACAGGAAAATGTGTTAGTTTTGAAACATCTTTGTGCTTTATATTTTACTATCTTGTCTGATTCTGAGGATAAGCAAACTAATGTGGAAGTAATAGTATTTTGCTGCACGGTGGGTCTGCAAGCTTGGTAGATGTATAAAGCTCTTTACATGCGAGGAGGAGATAAAAAGGATTTGGCAGATTATGAATTAACCTCAGATGTAGAATAACTCAAAAATATTACTTATGAAAAGCTTTTTATTTTAATCACAAGCAAAGACAATGCTGATGCATACTGTATGCAACTGATTTAAAGCTTAAAGCCCCAAAGTATTAATGGGGAGTAATGCAGGGGTGGTCCTTCCAGATGTGCCTATACCAGATGGGCTACAATTCCCATTGGCCCCACCAAGCATGGAATGATGGGAATTGCAGTCCAGCATTGTCCGGAGGTGGCCACACATTAGCCACCCCTGGAGAAAAGGAAGTAACGCAAACTACCTTCCATTGCTTACCTAGTAATACATCCCATTGAATTCCGTGCTTCTGAACAGACATACCGGTACATAGAACTGGGCTGCATGCAATTCACAGTCAGAAATAGGAAACTAACATTGACACAAGTCCTATGTAGATATAACTGACATTTATAGAAGAAGAAGATTTTATTATTTATACCCTGCCCATCTGGCTGAGTTTCTCCAACTACTCTGGGAGGCTTCCAGCATATATAAAAACATAACAAAACATCAGACATTAAAAGCTTCCCAATACAGGGCTGCCTTCAGATGTCTTCTAAAAGTTGTGCAGTTCTTCATCTCCTTGACATCTGATGGGAGGGTATTCCACAAGGAGGGCGCCACTGCTGAGAAAGCCCTCTGCCTGATTCCCTGTGACCTCCTGTCTCGCAGTGAGGCAACTGCTTCTCACACCAGTCTTGAGTTCTCACACACTCACAGTATCTCTGTGCCATGAGAAGCAGCTGAGCTACAGCAGTCTCAGCATCTTAATAGTAATGATGTTCTGATGTAGAGAGAGCAGCATATAGGCACCAACATACAGTTAGCTTGATAAAAATGGCATTCCTTTGCTATTTAACATTTGACCAACAAAGTGTGGTGTGTTGCTGAGCAATTTCCTACCTGCTGTTTTTACCAATTAATTTGTCACTAAAACACTACTCTGGATACATGGGATTTGGATATCATTCATTACTCTGGTGTTACCTAGGGATTTAATCAACAAGTAAGTGTTTGACCCACCCCTTCCCTCCAGGGAAAGGGCAGAAAAACACACAAGGGCACAATACTGTATCAGGATTCCTTAAGAGGCATAGTTGACTCCTGCCCAGGCAACCAGAGAGCTGGGATATGTGGTAGGGTTAATGACCCAGCTACAGAAGCATGTCACGGAGCCTGGTTTGATAAGGGGGGACCCCTGTCTCAAAAATCCACTCCAATTTTTCCCCACAAATCTATTTTGGTTCCTGTAATTCAAGCTCCCTTCAGACTACAAGGGACCATTCCTGCATTCCTACTTGCCAAGACTGTCTTAACCCCTGGCATGTTGGCAAAAGCTTTTGTGGCAGGCTGCTCCTAACCATAATAGACCACAGAATGTCAGGTGATACTCTCACACTGACATATATATAGAAGCCTTCAGGTCAGGTACCCTTGCAATTTCTGTGAGATGAGTTGGCCTGAATGCTCCTGCCTGTGTTTTTTGGCTTTTGTTTTTGTCAATGAGTGAAGTCAAGAGCTGTGATGAATGAGTTGTTTGGATACCAGAGGAAATGAATCCCCGGGGTCCTTAAGAGCTCAGGTTTGCCCCTCCTTTTTAGTACACCTTTCCTGCTTCCATCTCATTTTCTAGTTCTTGGAATATTCACTGCCCTTCCTGTCCACCCCACCCCCCAAGCAATCAGGTTGCATCTTTCCTGTGGTGGGCTTGGCTGAGATCTGGTACTTCCTAGAAGTTCCTAGAAGTTCTCTTCTGCAAATACTACTGCATAATAAGTGTGGGTGGACATTAAAGAGTAGTGTACATACCCTTTCACATAGCAAATGCAAAATGTGGAAACTGTGTGAAGGGGCTTAGGCATATGTTCTAAAGTGCTGGAGCTAAAGCCCAGTCACTAAAATGGCTTATTTAACTTACAATACAGTACAATGGTTTACATGTCTACTCAAAAGTAAGTCTTTGCATTTAATGGGGCTCACTCCCAGGTTAAGTGGGTACAGGATTGCAGCCTAGGCTTTGGTTTAGGATTGGAATTGGAGCAAATCAGGATTCTTATACCTTTAACAACTGTTTGACAAGCAAAAATTCAACAGGTTTAGAAGAAGAAGAAGAAGAAGAAGAAGAGTTTGGATTTGATATCCCGCCTTTCACTCCCCTTCAGGAGTCTCAAAGCTGCTAACATTCTCCTTTCCCTTCCTCCCCCACAACAAACACTCTGTGAGGTGAGTGGGGCTGAGAGACTTCAGAGAAGTGTGACTGGCCCAAGGTCACCCAGCAGCTGCATGTGGAGGAGCGGAGACGCGAACCCGGTTCCCCAGATTACAAGACTACCGCTCTTAACCACTGCACCACACAGGTTTAGGCAGAAATGCACATTATCTATTAGACCATATACAGTGGTACCTCAGGTTACATACGCTTCAGGTTACACACTCCGCTAACCCAGAAATAGTGCTTCAGGTTAAGAACTTTGCTTCAGGATAAGAACAGAAATCGGGCTCCGGCGGCACGGCAGCAGCAGGAGGCCCCATTACCTAAAGTGGTGCTTCAGGTTAAGAACAGTTTCAGGTTAAGAACGGACCTCTGGAATGAATTAAGTACTTAACCCGAGGTACCACTGCATTTACATGTGTGGCCACTGATTTATTGGCAGGCCCTCCACTCCACAAGCAAAAGAGGATGGAAATTTGCATGACACAAAACAAATGCAAACTTTATGCAAATCTGTGCCCTCTTTTGCAAGTGAGACAGAAGGTCCAATCCACATAAAGTGTACTGGGCCAAGAAAATTCTTTCGGCACACCTGCCCTGGACAACCACTAACCCAGACACATCACTTGTTCCCTGCAAAATATAATATTATACTGGCTGCTTCTGTCACACA
The DNA here is from genome assembly GCF_964106915.1 of Podarcis gaigeae. Lineage (NCBI taxonomy): Eukaryota > Metazoa > Chordata > Lepidosauria > Squamata > Lacertidae > Podarcis > Podarcis gaigeae. The sequence goes on from NC_139688.1 coordinate 31,215,161, forward strand.
CTGAAATTACACAGACCCAGTGAAGGCACTGATTTATAAACAGAAATGATCAATGTGACATGCACAATACATTAAAGAATGCAGTACTGTATTGTGGACAAACAAGTCATTGTAAACAGAACACGGTTGCACTTGTTGAGAAAATCATATATTGTCTAGGGTGTAAAAATCCCCCCCACAACTTCTAGCACTAAAGAGCCCTCCTAATTTATTCAGCAAATAATCCTAGACTGTAAAAACTAGCCAAGTGAGTCAGGAGGGGTGATATAAATGTGTTTTCTTGAGAGTTGAGGTTGCTATTGAGATTACACCAATTATAGAAATTAACAGCGCTATTTCACTATAAGAAAATGAAAAGGAAAAAATAAAGGAAATGAAATCAGTAATATAGGCTTTCCCTTCCACTGCAGAAAGAGAAAGGGATATTGGGCCAATTAGGGTGCAATTAACAGCCTATTCAGCGCTAATCCCCCAGCCACAAACAAAAGGAAGCAACAGAATGGAAGACATGAAAACAGGAACCTTTTAATCAAGACACAGGAACCCTGAAAAGCCTCAATAGCACTTTTCCTGTTCATGCTTAACAAGCCTGGTGCTGCAGTTGTGGCTTACTGCAATAAAATCACAACAAATCAGGTGGGGGGGCACGGCAGGGCACCACAGAAAACACTAGACCACCACAATCTGACAACTTTGCCTAGATTGAGTTGTCAGAGGATGGTGATTTCAGAGACTGGGACAGAAGCACAATTAGACCGAACAACACCAGCAGAAGTTTAGATATTCATGAATCTTAACATTCAGAGAGAATTGTATTTCGTATCCTCACTGGGAGATGGATTGTGAAACTGTAGTGTCCAAAGACACTGTAGTGAAACTGTAGTGTCCAAAGACTGAAAAAGAATAGGGACAGAGGTCAAAGCATGTAGGATTAAAAATATGCTGGAAGATACGCTGCTTTTTTGTGCACAGAAAAAATGTCTTCTGGAGATACAAGAAAAAGCCATAAGGGCTGCAGGATCTCTGTGTTTCTTTCCTTTTTGAAGTGTGGAAAAAGCCAGATCAAAGAATACACTGCAGTCTCTGGTCATTGAACAAGTCATGTGACAGAACGAAGTGCTGGGATTGGCACTGAAAATATCCATGAAGCACTTCATCAGTAGAGCAAGGGGCAATAAGCAAAGCACATAAATAGTGCAGAAGAATATATCTCACCTCGCAAAATACTCTTATGACACATGCCAACTATGTCCCAAATACTAAATTTAAGCCAATAAATTTTCAGCTTATAAATCCAGGTTTTTCCTTCTTCTGTGAGTCCACAGGCAGGGACTATCAATACATACATACACACACACCCCTAAAGATACTCCAGCAAGGGAAAGGTATCATTGTACAAAGGAGAACAGATTTACATTCATGACATGAGTTTGCTGCCAGAACACAACAAAATACAGTTGGCCCACAGCTTACACAGGCATTCATTTCCAAGGATAATATGTATAAGCGAAAACTGAGTATAGCCAACATCACATTACCCTTGGAACTGCCCCATTGCTAGCCAATTTGTATTCTATAAGGTGGCCAGTGAGGGGGAGAGAGAGAGAGAACATTCCTACCAGTCTCAGAACTGGCATGTCAAGTCTTGCCCCAGAAGCAAAAACAGCTCTTTTCACACAGGGTCTACTTGGGGTTAACTGCTGTGACAAGAGCTTTTCAGCTCTCAGTCTTGTTTCTTGGGCAATGCCTGCCCGGTCCTCTGGCCCTGGGAGTGTTAAGGATGCTCTCACAAGATTTCACAAGCCAACTTCCTGAGAGATTTCACAAGAGCACTCCCACCTTCCCATGTGTAATACAAATTGTGCAAGTTAAATGCTCGTAAAATGAGGGCAATACCGTATTTCATTTTGTATGCATGGTGGGGAAATAATACAGCGATTCTAAGAGTCTTGTGTAAGTTTGGCTTTATTCTAATCCACAAATAACTAGATAAGGAATTAGTTCGATAGCATTTGAGAGCACATTGCTTTTCTCTTCTGATGAGCTGAGATGATAGTAATATTCATAATCAGACTCAGCAAGAATAAGGGTCGCTTTGACTAACCTTTGAAAGCAAGCGTGAAAATTCTTTTCAATCCATTGTAAGAATATTACCTAGGAGATTATTTGTTCACTTCACAATCTATAAGGAATATTAACACAGCCAGGAGCACTCTGCCCTGGCATACAAGTTTTGTATGTGTTGGCACTATTTTATGCACTGGAGAATTCCAACAATTGATCCCCTGCTTGCAGTTTGAAATATTACAGACCAGCAACCTACAGAATGCATGGAGCCTTAAGCCTGGTCTAAACAACCTGAAAACACACACCATAAAAATGGGGCATGTAATTTATGAGGATGGAGTTTCTCATGACTGAATGCTCCCCATACTGAAATTCTACACAGAGAGAAGCAGATATCAATGAGAAAGAATGCAGCCTAGACATATTCCTAACAAAATGCTAATTATGTTCAGTGACTCTGGACTCAGCTATATAGCTGCAAATAAAATGTTTTAAGTGTGTTTTAAGTGCAATACAAATGTGACACTGGATGGAGATAGTGAGCCTTATGGAAAAGTCAATGTATTTTTTAAAATGCTTTTTAAAAAAGCATTTTCAAAGCAGTTTTTATATTTGTCTAGAGTCCACCTGTCTGTAAGAAACTATTTAAAGAAACATGGGGGTGGTAAACAATTATGTTATACTCATAGGAGACCCAGTGAAATTAATGCACCTAAATTAGTCACATTCATTCATTTAAATGGATCTACTCTGAGCAGGATTGGATACAACCAATGACATGCTCTACTTGACAAGCAAGACCAGGTCTTTTATTTTTGGTTCTGCAGAGGAGATTCTTCAGCAATGTTCCATTTTTGGATATCTCAGGCATTCTTTTCTTAATTTTAGTTTCCTTACGTGGACTCGAATTGAAACTGACATCTCCTAATCTAGTAACGACCTCATCAAACTACCTTCAAAACAGAAATGCAGTCCTCCATCTGCTATGTATCTTTCTAGAGAAATGTAAAAGCCAGTTGCAAAATGTTGTCCCAGCATTCTGTTACACCTAGGAGTGGCAAAGGAAGACTGCTTGTCGTCTAAACCTGGAAAATCATGGGTGTGAAGTTTGGGGCTGTATGCCAGCGTACAGTTCTTTCCTGTTCCTTTAAATGGGCAAATTATGGAGGAACAGAAGCATACATTTGCAGAAAGCAATGTTGTCCATTGAGGTTCATTGTTGCGTCACAACACGCCTACTGGTGTGAATGAAATTTAGTGCAACATACCGGTATATTGATCAGAAAGTCACCATTCCGTAACACAACAGGTACTGCAGTGTGAAAGGAACATTAGAAAATAGGATAGAAGCACTAGCATTATAACCCGGAAAAGCTAACATAATATTCCCCATATCTGAATGTACCCCAGGACTGTTTAAAGTGGTGTAATACTGCTCTGAATGTAAAGTGCATCATAGATGAGGTTGCTAAATCCATTCAGCACGGTTATGCATTCTTAATTTCAAAGTGAGAAATATCTGCTAGAGAAGATATATAGCCATTCAATAGGAAACATAATCATTGATTGTCATTGACAAAGCAGGAAAATGCATACGGCATGGTGCTGTGATTAATAAGCCCTGTCCACACTCAATCAGGATCAAGAGGTGATTGTGACAAATGTGAAACCAAGTCGAACGGCTCTTATTGGCTTAAAGCAGCTTCTCATACAGTGCAGCACAATGGATACTTTATGGGCACTAATTTATCAATTTTGATTGGATACAGATGGTTGGTTTTTTTTTAACTCCACAGAAAAACTGAATCAAGGAAAAACAAATCCAACAGTGTCATTTTGACAATTGTACCCTTTTGTCTGAGGTAAGAACTCAAGAAGTCAGCTACAAAATGAGCGAAGACCCCTTTGCTTGCCAGTCTCTACTGCAGGTAGCATTTTGCTAACCAAAGACAAAACAAGAAGGCTGTTCCTTTAAGAAAAGAAGGCAAAAGCTAGTGTGGTGGTCATTTAGAGGACGTTTCTTTGGCTACTTCTCAAGGTATTAGAAATGTAACTCTGCGTTTCAGTTCTCCTTCAGGCTAGAAGGTTAACACATTACCAGGAAAAACCATAAGAGGTCAAGTCCTCCAAAATCAATATTGAATCGGGTTAAAGATAAGTTTCAGGAGAAACAAGTTCAATTAAAACAGTCCTCAACATGGATAATGAGTACAGAGGTAAGGATAGCCTGGGACAAAGAAACACAGGACCTCTTGCCAAAGAGATGAACTGAAGATCCCTATCAGCTTGAATTGCAGTGAAAAACCTTCATCTAAACAAAATGCACCTACAAAAAAAAGAAAGAAAAAGAAAGGTCACCTTGCTGAAGACGTGTTCTTTGGTAGGAAGCAGCAAAAGCCATGAATATATTCCCAGACATTTAAAAATAAACCTGGGAACAGTCTGATATCAGCAAGGAGGAAACGTGTAATAATAATGTTACACTTGTTCTTCAATAGTGCAATGACATTTATATTTAGAGAAGGGACATAGCAGCAGGGATATTGCTCAGAAGCTAGTCTATTAGAGGTATTCAGCTTTTGACTGAGAGACAGGGTCAGTTCCGGGTCAGCAACAAGAAGCTCCTAGGCTGAATTTGCACCTGAGGGATGCAGATAGATCCCTCCGCTGCCAATAAATATGCAGAAGGGGTGTCGAAGAAGTAAGGTATTTGCACCAGGTAGTGCTCAGACATTGTGAGAGTCAGCAACTAGAAGTCAGGAGCTTGTTGGCAGATCATTTGGGGTAGGGGAGGTGCTGCTGCCCCACAACTCCTTGCTGAATTCTCAAAGTGGCTCTTTAGAAAATCTAGCCACTATCCAGGTAAATAAAATGACACGTCCATGGACCACAATGATTTGCAGCTAAATTGGTCAGAAAGCAAAGTCTGGCAGCAAGGAACTGCCCTAGGGAAAATGACCAGAACTCTCCTAAGAATCTCACAGAATCTTCTTCCCAGCTGGTGGAACAAAGAGGAAGTGAATGACAGAGAAACCAGAGTAGGAAGAGACTGGCTAAGGTAAATGGGTGGGAGGTGGAGGAGCAGGAGAAAGCTGCTGAGGAGGGAGGGATGAGAGGAGGAAGGAGGAGGAAAAGTAGGGGGGGAATGTGAGGGAAGAGGTTCTGCTTTCCCTGTTCTTGAGCCACGCACTAGTTGTGAAATTTCACAGACGCAGCTTGCACTATATTAAAGTACAACAGCCTGACTCGGCATACTTAAGTAATTCCTCTTCCCATCCAAGGCTACCCATTCTGTAGAGCCTTAGGGTTTGTGAGATGACAGGGACAGAGAGAAACAATAGCTTCTCCATTATGGAATCTACGAATCTACTTCCATATGATACCCACCCCAGCCCATTTCTGAAAGTATCTCATAAATGCTGGTAGGTTTTTTTTTTTTGTTTTCCCCCCTTTCAGCTGATATATAAGAGCTGAGCTCTAACAATGTACTGCTTCACAGATTTACGGGCCTTGCAGTTTAGCATATGTTGTATTTTATTGGATTTAATTGTAATTAGCATTTCAATGTGAACTGCCTAGGTGGTGGTGGCGTTTTTTTGAAGAAGAAAAAAACAGAGAAGAGGATTTTAGAAAATAAATCAATAATGTATACTCCACAAGTTCATTTTATACCCCCTCCCCCGCTGTTTCGCTGTTGTTTTCGTTGGTGTTGTTGTTGTGCGGGGACTAAATAATAAATCTCAGAATTCACCCCATCAAGTCTACTTTTAAAAGCTTGTGCCAACGCAGAAATAAAAGTGACTTAATGCCAGCTGCCAGATTTTTTGAGTGCTTTGCGAGATGCCGCTGCTCTCAGCAACAGAAAAAAAATGTTTCAAAATATTAGCAAATTCTCCATACCCATATCTGTTAAGAAAACAATTACCGGTACGTGTCACATCACAAAATGAGCTGCGAAAAGCGATAGATGTAACAAAGCTGCATTTGGATCTTAAGATTCAAAAATAGTCAAATCAAAGAATAAACAGACTGGCATCTGAGTCATGGTATTATGCACACGTTCTTATAAGCAAGTGTTATGTACCTGTATATGCTCAGCTGTTTTCAACATGTTAGCAAGACTTCTGAGCAGTAGATCATTCTGAATCTGTGTCTAATCAAGCACTTGATTTTCTTCTTTGTATTCCAATATACCATGCTTATTCATGGGATATGGCTGCTTCATGTTGCTTTTAAGATTAAGTATTTTTAGCCTATATCCCAAGAAGTAGAATGGTGGTGCAGACTGATCTTCTTTCAAAAGAGAGCGATAGAAACAGTTCAAAATACTGTATTTTTTCATCTATAAGACGCCCCCATGTATAAGATGCCCCCTATTTTGCGGACTCCAATTTAAGAAAAAATCGTGTATTTTACTATCCGTGTATAAGAGACACATTTTTGACATTATTTTTTAGGAAAAAACCTAGTCTAATACACAGAAAAATACGGTAGCTTTCTCTCTCCTGTATTGGGTTCATAAGCAAAGTTCTCTCACAATAAATCATTATCAATGATAAAGAGTGTTTTAACTAAACTAAAAACATGGTCTCTGGATATGATAGATAGCACTGGGTGCATCTATTCTTCCTAGCATAAAACATCAACCAAAGAGACTGCCTTAGTGAAAGCAGAATCATTTACGCAAATTAGTGTTCGATTTCAAAACAGATGAGAGTGTTACTTGCCTTTCATTTTCACCGTAATGAAAGGGGCAATATAACTAGACCTTATGGGAGGACAGCTCGGGCAATGATTCCATTATTCCCCTGATGGCCTTTAAGACCTTGGTTTCAGTTGCCAACCCAGCTGCACTAAAAGACTCTTTTTATTGGGAATGATGTCAGAAAATGTACATAATTTCTCTGGTGAAAAAACAAAGCAAAACATTAGGCATTTGGTATTATTTGAATGGTTTGCTACAGGCTCCCTCCAAGACCAGCTACACCTCTACTATTAGATGCCACTTCCAAATATAGAAACTTGTGCAAAGTTCAGGCTTATGCAAAAATAAATACAAATACAAATGGATTTGAATAGAAAGTTGGCAGCTCCATTAAGGAATGAATTAAATAATGCAAAGAAGAGCCTTTACATATATTGTGTCTGCCAGGAAATGAACAGTATTTTTCTCTTTATTGTTTTTCTTCCTATCCCATTTTCCTTTTGAAGTGTCTCTTCTCATTATGTTTCCTGATTGCAACCTCTTATTACTGTAGTTCTATTTATGGCTTATAAATAAAGGAATGCTTCCAGTGAAGCACTTTTGAAGGATATTGACCCAAGTAAGGAGCTTGAATGACTCATATTCCTCAGACATGCTCCTCCAGACAGGGTATGGGCAGAGATTGGTGTGATTTGTAGAATGGATGGAATTTAGATATAAGCAAACCAAAAAAAGCCAATGCAATATCTGAAGCTGGAGTCCTGCTTTCTCCACAAAAAGAAGAGCTTGACTGCAACAACTGCATGCATTTAAGTAAGTCCCACTGGAACCAACAGGGCTTTGGCACCTCACGTTGTGCCATGGCTCATAAACATATCTTTATCATTCCAAGCACAAAGAGAAATAAAAGATGTAGCATGTGAAAATAATTATATCATTCAGTTGCCACATATCCAAACAGCACAAGTAAGGACTAATTACACGTTGCTTACAAATGGATGTAACAAGAACCCTAACCCCACTTATTTAAGAATTAAAGCATGTACAGGAGATGGAAATTTAGAATGGAGAAGCAACTGGGCAGAGTGGATGCTTAATCCTTTCCCATCCATCATTCCATTGCATTCTAAATCCTTCCCAATGGCATTCTTCCCAAGAGGGATAAAGCGGCACTCAGCAGTTTTGGCCAGGTGTGTAAACAGAGTCCAAATGTTGTTTGGTGGAACCAGCAGAAGAGCCCAGTGTAAAATACGTCTATTTGCCTATGGTGTACAGCAGTCCTGGGGATCCCACAGCCATATGTTTTTGGACTCCCAATTCCCATCTGACCCAGCATAGTCAACAGTCAGGGATGATGGGAGTGTAGTCCAATATGATCTGGAGGGCCACAGGTTCCCCACACAACAAAGAAAGAAAAAATAGGTGAAGAAATGACCGCCTAACTACAACAAAAGCTAACCAAACTTCCCCCCATCTCATTTGTAGTAAAGATCAGGTGAAGGTTTGGCGTGATTCCAAATAATTCATGGACATCCTGGGAATCAAATAAAGTCCTCTAGTGCAACCCCTGCCAAAATAGAAAATCTGCTGCTACAGCATCCCTGATCAGTGACGATCCAAAAGTATTACATTGAAAGAGTTACACTGAGTCTGCTGATATCTTCCTCTTGTTGGCGTGGTTTTGGCTACATTACCAAAGGCACTTGGAGCAGGTATTTGTAAACAGATGGGCCAATAGAACCCCCATATGTTCAGAGGCAGTGGGTCACAAAACACCAGTTTCTGGGGAATAAAAATAGGAGAGAACTATTGCTTTCAAGCTGGATTACCCAGAACTAGAAAAGTCTTCAGCATGTGCTTCCAGGAAGCAGTGATGAACACAGAGTATAATTAAGCACAGTCAGCATATGGATAGGAAGTAAGAGTTATTTTAATTGTTTATCTATTTTATTATACAGATACTATTGCAATCTGCTTTGTTATTGTTATTTTTTATGATATAGCAGTATATTTTTTATTTTGTAAATAAATAAAACAAGGCTAAGAAGAGAGAACAGGAGACCAAATATTGGCAAATGGTTGACTGGCTAGACAGAGAAGGCAGGAAGCCTGAAGCCGTAAAGTCAGAGTCACCCCTAAATGCTCTGAGCTCTCCCCATGCATGTGAGCTGGACTTCTGCAATGGACTTCTGCCTGCTCTACTCACCCTGGCTCCTTATGGGATCTGGAACCCATCATGATCAGGGTTCTAAATTGTGCAGGAAGCCAACACGAGAAGAATAAATTCCCCGTTGGACGAGTTCATACCAAACACAAAGAAAATTGACTGGGTAAAGCCACTGGGAACAGGACAGAGGGGAGCAAGGCCACCAACATACACCCTTGCTCTCCCCATTGCACAGCTGGAAACAAGCAATGGGGGAATAACTGAGTAGTGCTCATGTCTACTTTTAATTGTCTCTTCTCTAGGCTAAACATACTCACAGCTATTTCAACTATTCTACATAAGATTTGGTTTCCAAACTCCTGATGGGAGTTGTAGTCCAAAACCTCTGAAGAGACCACATTGGCTAGCTCCAGTAACGGCATTGTCAACAGGAGCATCAGTCCTCCAGGCTCCAATATCACTTAGAATGGTGAAGCTAGATATTGAATGAGACAAAATACGGGCTGCACCATGTCACATTGACATATTGCTTGTTGTGCATACTGAAAGGTGGCTATCTGACCCGATGTTTACTTTGATTCTAGTTTATGCTTACAAGCACGATAAAACCGCAGGAAATCCTTTAGATTTTTTTCTTTTTCTTTTTTAATATACAGTAACTGTACCTTTGGATTGTGGCAAAGCAAGTACAGGCATACCTTGGAGATATTGCGGGTTCGGTTCCAGACCATCGCAATGTATATGCAGTGATGCCAGAAATAAGAGTAGTGACAGATTTAATGCTGAAGTGATATTTGTCTCCTCAGGTCAGAGAGTGGCAAGCACTGTCTTTAGAAATCTCTTAGAGCATAGCTTCCGTGCTTACATTATAATGTCATGCTAGATGCAACTGTCAAGATGGCTTTATTTTATTGAGCCCTCTGGAATTCTGCTCAGCGCTCCCTATGAAGGAATATGCAATGATCATTTCAATATCTGTGTTGGTTAGCTGCACAGAACTTCTGTTGTTCTCTGGGATTCCCTAGAACAGAGCTTTCCAAACTGTGTGTCATGACACATTAGTGTGTCAGCTGCAGGGTGTAGGTGTGTCGTGCAAATGCTCCTCCCAGGGCTGGAAAGGGGTTAGTTTAACCTCCAGTTTGCTAGCAAAACTGAATTACTGCATCATGAAATGATGCATGTCTAAAAAATATATCAACAGCAATGTGGACGCCCACTCAAAATTGTTTCTTGGGTTTCATGTACACACTGCTGCTGATTATAAAGAGAATAGAACATGTGGGGTTTTTAATCAACACCATTACGTACAAAATTTAATCTCCCACCTACATGATGAAACAGATTTTAACTGATTCTATACTGCTGTATGTTAAACACTGAATCAAAGAGAGAGAGAGAGAAATATCAAGCATTATTGCTTTGCTATTTTTCAAGAAGTTTCCTGAACATTAAGTGCATAACTGGTGACACAAAACTATCAAGAAGTACCCTATGATCAATTTAGAAACAAGTTCTAAAATTCATGAAATATTTCAAAGCTTACAAACATTTTTTACTAGTTCTCCATTAGGAAAAAACAAGAAAGGTATGCTATTTTAAAAACTGGGTGTCTGATGCATCTGGTAATATTAGCAAAGCAGTCTTTATAACAACTTAATGTCTGTAGAAGAATTTTTTGACCTGTACTGCCTCTTTTATAACGATGGCCCCATTCGCATGTAATGCTAAGCCAAGTTAGGACATTTAGAGTGAACAAGCAAATATATGAGTTCCCTGGGGTGGAGAAGAGATCATGACTGCTTTGCTCTTCTCACAGTCCTGCTGCTGTAAACTAAGCTATTGTTTGGCTTAGTGCTGCATCTCGAACTGGCTTCGCGCTCTATCTCCCCCAGAGCAGAACAACAAGCAAAACAATGAGCAGCAAGCCATAGAACAAACCTTGGCTACAGCTTGTGCTTTGTGAGGAAGAAAATAAACCACAAGCCTATATTCAGTCATAACACCAACCAAACCATGGCTTAGCTCACAACAGCAGGACTCTCATTCATGCCGCTGGGAGTACAGGATGCTGGAATAGATGGGCCTCTTATATATAATCCACTTCTTAAAGTAATCTAAGCCACTGGCCATAACCACATTTTGCCTGTTAAACCGTCTATTAATAGTGCACAACACGCTATAAGGAATATAAGCATTCCTTTGCTTTTGCCTCTTGGCTCTGCAGGTCTAAGGCCTGTTCTAACAGCCTTGCAGGGACCGTGTAGATAAAGGCAAGCAACAATGGTTCAGTGAAGTGCAAGAGATAAGCACACATTGGCTTTGTCGGTGGAATGTTAGAAACAATTCCCTCGAATATGTCATTTTTTGCCTTTCCAAAGGGTTGGGGGTGGGGAAACACTGTGAAGGAACCTACAATGGCTTTTGACCAAAAAAACAAGAGCTAATTGGCAACAGTCACACAGAGGAAAAGAAAAGCAGAAACAAAGCATGTTACTTATCATATAATTAGAGATAGCTCTGAACTATGAAATGCTCTTTTAAATGTTATCTGAGGGTAGAAATTGTGTAACGTGAAGGCTTCACAGAAGCTCCTCTTCCCTATAAACTCCTTATGTCCGCTTATACAAAACAACAGCAACCCAGACCTTTGGTCCACAAAACCTTTCAATAGATTGGTGGTGATTAAAAAAACAAAAAAAAAAAAACCAAAACAAAACAGCAATGCAATTTGTACACAGAAAATGTAGTATTATTGTCACATGGGTTTTGTTTGCAACACAGTTATGCAATTTGATTTAAAAAGCACTGAACTGGTTACTGCAATAATTGAAATGAAATGCTACTGATCTGGAAGGACGGCCGCATAGCAAAATGTCATTAAAGTAAATGTCATAAAAAGTTGCCTTTGATAACACTCCTGTTAAAGGGTAAGGGACAGGTAATAAACAGCTTGTCATTCTTTAACCATCTACCTGGTCTTTATTTCAGACTGCAAACCAAATTTCTTCAAAGAGTAATGGTTCCCTAGTTGCCTTCTGTATGTTTGCCTGATCATGTCTATTAAACATATTGAGCATTCATTTCTTAATTAAGTGTTAACAGTCTTTTCACATATCAAGTTGTTCTTTAGACAAGTGTGTGTGCGCGCATGCATGTTGTGGCTTCAGAAAAATGAGTGTGGTGACAGGCGTTACAGTGGACTGCTGTGATATCATAGGCTTATTTATTCATCCCAGGGCAGATACAAAATGTGCCCCATTCACACACAGCTTGCCATATCAAGGAGCTATTTAGGGGATTTGGTGGATGTGAAAGGGGTTGAAACAGGCAATAAACGCACTGTTTCTGCAGTGACACTCCCAAGTCTTCTGGTGGCTACCAGTTTTTTCTCCCATTATTTCATCTAGAATGAGAGGCTGAAATATTGTCCTCTGTGGTCTAAACCACTGAGCCTCTTGGTCTTGCCGATTGGAAGGTTGGTGGTTCAAATCCCCACGATGAAGTGAGCTCCTGTCCTAGCTCCTGTGGGCAGCAATTCCCAGCAGCTGAATACCAGTTGCTGGCAATCACAGGTGGGAAGGATGCTGTTATGCTCAGGTTCTGCTTGCAGCCTTCCCACGGGCATCTGGTTGGCCACTGCGATAACAGGATGCTTGACTAGGTGGGTCCCTTGGCCTGATCCAACAAGGCTCTTTTGATGTTCTGACTGGCTTCAGAACAACACTTTGACCCAGTTTGCACACAATGCCAAGCCAAACCCATGGCTAAGCATGAACGCATGAGTGTGTGAGTACTCGCAGCAAAGACTGTGGCTGCTTCACATCGCCTCCGGCTGTTGTCCTCCCATGCTAGCTGGAGCTAAGTCATGGTTTGGCTTAGTGTTACATTCCAAACCAAGGCTCATGATTTGTCTCCATCAGACAGACCACAAGTGGTAAGCCAAGAGCAAACCGAGAATGTATGGCAGGGCTCCAGATATGGTGGTTGCTCTGCTGTTCTGTTAAGACCTACAGCTGCCTACACCCTAAAAGCTGCAATTTGACAGGTTGATCCTGGTCTTCACTCCTGGTTTGAGGGTTTGCACAATCTACAGTTTGAGATGGCTTGATTAATCAAACTATGGCTTGATTAAATCAGGCAGGAAGCTGCACATGGGGGAAGCGGGAGCATGCAAGCAGAGGGCTAGCTCCTGATCCGCCAACACATGATTTCAAGGATCAAAAATGTTATGCCTGAACCATTTCAATGTTGCATCTCCACCAGATTCTACCGGAGATAATTCTTAGTCTTGTGTTACATACTTTGAAACTGTGGGCTATCGGCCTATTTGCTCTCAAGAAGACACCAGCTTTCAGAAAACGCTTCTATCCAAGCAAATCCAGCCTCTGCTGGAGTGATTCCCCCCCCCCCCCTCCAGAGTTTGGCATTAGTTTTCTCTTTACTCTCTGGAGAGTATTATACTCCAGGCTCCAATATTTCTCTCCTTTTAACTGCATATCTAACAGTGCCTGAACCATATGCAGAATTAAATGCTCTCCTCAGCCATGAGATTTTAAAAACTAATTTAAACCTAAGTATACTGAAGGCTATTGCAGCCTTATGATTCTAGCCTTCTAGTATTCAGCAGCTTGCAGAACAGCAGCTCTTTCATTTAAAGTGCAGTTCAGGGTGCCATTTAGTATGTCTTAGGAATTTATTTCCTCCTGCAAGTGTGATCAGTGTTGGAATATGCTGTTCACTAGCTACACTTTTTACTTGGTGGGTGGGAATTTGTAGTACCACCCAAACTTCACTGAAGAGCAGATTCCCTGAACTTCAGAGGCTATGGGGGAAATAAATCTTCCATAGAAAGATATGAAATAGTGTGACTGATTTTTTTTTATTGTCATGCAAAACAATAGAATATGACCTATCGGCAGAAGATCTGGGAGCAGCTTTAATGGTATGTGAAAGTAAAGGGCTGTAAAATCAGTGTTAAAGCACATGCTTTGCATTCAGAACGGCTCAATCCAGGGTTCAATCCATAGCATCCTCAGAGAGGGCCTGACTGAAGTCTTGGAGATCTGCTATCTATCAGTGTAAATAATGTTGAGCTAGATGGACCAATGTATAAGGAAACTTTCTATATTCTGCTCTCTCCCTCTGCCTGAATGTACAGAGGGCTAGCTCGCTTGAATCTTGCAATGGGCCTGTCTTCCTCAAACCCGCAAAAGCAAATGCCCTTAGATTACAAAGGATTGTATGGTGCAGCCATATATTTCCCTAAACCAGTGTTTCCCAAACTTGGCTCTCCAGTTGTTTTGGACTACAATTCCCATCATCCCTAGCTGGCAGGACCCGTGAGCTAGGGATGATGGGAGTTGTAGTCCAAAAACAACCAGAGAACCAAGTTTGGGAAATACTGGGCTAAATTCTACTCTTAACCTGGGGAGGCTGCATCTTTATAACTGTAATGGAAGGTTGCAGGCCTTCAGCACCAGACTCAACAGCCTGAAATAGGATATTTAGGCTCTGAGGCTGTAGCGTATCCTGTTGAGAGTATACCTGGGATGATGGGTGCCAAAGCCTCAGGGCCTTCTTCAGATACAGAAGAGAATAACATTTTATAACATCACCCTTTGCAATAGACAAGTAGCATGAAGCATTTGGAATGGCCCAGCCTAGTATAGACATTAGGAACATGCCTTACTACTTTTACCTAGCCAATACTTTCTGTTTGCTGCACGTCGGACTACAACTTCTCCAAAGTATCCAGCTCAAGGCATTAATCCTAAGGACTCTGAATTAGAAGGTATGGGAGAGGAGTGCAAAACCTGGGGCATTCCAGACGCCGTAGGACCCAACACCTGCCAAACCTAGGCAGCATGGCCAATGGGCAGAGATGATGGTTCTTTGAGTCTAACAACTTCTAGAGGGCCACTGGTACCTTATTCCTGGTCTAGGTTCAGGTGAAACCAGTCTTTACCCTGAGCTAGTCCCTAACATCCATCAGAATGGCACCTGCTGACTGGGATGGTTCATATTGTCCAGTGAATGTGCCTGAGCACTCCTGGATTCTAGGTAATTTCAGGAGGGGAAGCCCTTTCTTCTTTAACCAGTGCTGGATGACTACTCTATTCATATTGCTCCTCAGGGCTTTCCAAAGCTGCTGTTCTTCCATCAACCCAATCTTTTCCCCATATACCAAGCTGTTTGCTCATTCTTGCAGGAGATTATCTGGAATAAATGTGGCAGGAAATGTATCATTTATAGCACATCATGAAGTCTGTTTCAGCAGAGCTTGCACACGCCAGCTTCATAGAAACGTAATTTTAAAACATTCCTGTCATACCAGCCGTTTGAAGGCTTCAGATCTTGCTTTAAAGTACATTAGAAATCAGAAAAGTTTTGAGTGATGGACAGAGGAAAGTATCACCCAATGAAGTAATATATCTCCTAAAGTGATATGATAGGAGGTGCTCCCTTTTGTTATTGTAGGAAAAACAACTCCTATCAAAGACCCCCCAAAAAGTACTTGCAGCTGATCCATTATAAGCAGTGTCATCAAAGTCAACCTTTCTAGCCAGTGGGATTAATTCAACATGCCAAAAGTCTCAAACAGAAAACCCCAAAATTCTAGTTATTCAGGCCTTGAGCAGCAGCAGCAGGTCTCAAATATATTATATAATATTCAATAATTCATTTTGCATCAAGGAATCTGCTTGACAGAACTTGCACATGTATACACTCAGCTCCAGGGAGGTTCAGTGTTAAATTATTCCCTAACAATTGGAAGGAGCGAATACCCAGCTTGAGCTCTAAAGCAAATTCACAACCAATAGAGAGAGACAGACAAAAGGGTACGGGTGGGGAAGAGTTATGGCAGAACAGCATATCAGTGATATCACTCAATCGAAACCCATGCAGTGTTTTAAAAAAGCACGGGAAACTAAACTAAGAAACCAAATTCTCTTTTTTTAAAAAATGGGTTGGTAGTGAATATCAGGTCACTGAGCAAAAATGCCTCAAGATCCTTACTACAGGACATACAATGTTGGCAATCAAGGTCTAGCCATCAATATCCTCTGCCCATACCTAGGAGAAGTTCTTATGGCAAAACTAGGCTCTAAGAATGCATTGCCAAAGTGGGGAGTGATGTCCAATCACCAGCAGCTTGTCCTCCATCCTAAGTGCTGTTAGAGCATCCTCAAACTCCTAAAGGTCCAGGTGGACTGGCAGAAGAGGAGTAGAGCAATCCATCCATCTCCTCCAGCCTGCTCACTCAACTGCATGGCATTGTCCCCTATGGCAACCAGGTGAGTTTTCTAAATACACTTCTGTGCCAATGACAAACAAATATAAGGCTACAGGGCTTGCTGGCAGGTCACTTCAGAAAGGCGGTCTATTCCTTAAATAGTGAGCAGCCATGGATGTCAAACTATGCATATTGGATTTTTGACATTTTTATTTATTCAGTATGCAGTCACTGAACCAGTTCTGCTTCCTTCTATATAAGTTTTGGAACAGAGCAAGAGCATTTATGGTTTTATATCTCCAGCAGTAAGGAAAACTGTTCCCATTGCAGTTTTACAATTAAATTGTACCTCGGAAGACGAATGCCTCGGAAGACGAAAAACTCGCAAGACGAAATAGTTTTTCGTTTTTTGAGCTGCTTCGCAAGACGATTTTCCCTATGGGCTTGCTTCGAAAGACGAAACGTCTGGCGAGTTTGTTTCCTTTTTCTTAAAACCGTAAATACCAGGGTGCATCCGTGCTTCGCAAGACAAAAAAATCCGCAAGACGAAGAAACTCGCAGAACGAATTAATTTCGTCTTGTGAGGTACCACTGTACTCCTTTTAGAGGATGCTCCTTTGAATTTGAGGCTGACTTCTGAGTGGACATATATAGGAAATTATTACTATTACTATTGCCATAATTATTAATTATTATTAACATTTATAGAGCCCTTACTCTCTGGAGATCTCAAAGCAGTTTACGGTAGATAAAGATACATAAATATATAAGCACAATAAATACAGTCAAAGTGATGACACGTGATTTGCGCTGAGAAACACAAAAGCAAATAAACAAACAAACAGTATCCATATCTATAAACTCAATATCAATATAAAGTTAGAGGCCATTACAAGACAACATAATTCAAAATCCCAACCAACCTAAAACACACTGTTCATCCAATGGCTCCCCCAGTCTCACTCTTGCCATTTATTCCAGCCAACCACCACAATCATTCCACCACTTTTGCAGCCATTATTTCTGTCAGTGAATCATTCATACACAAACAAGCCTCATACAAAGAATTCCTGCCAGGCACACACATGTAAGATACTCTCCCCATCTCTGAAGTATGAATGGGCTCATGCCCCCAGCCAGTGGACCATCCCATACACCCATCTTGTACCAGTTCTATACCAGAGCAGCCTATCACCTTTTAAGGTTATAAAACTACTGCCATCCAATTACGTAATCGTGACATATGTAGATTGCCCTGCAAGTGTATGGAAGTGTAATGTGTCCAATGTCTGTGGCCAGTGGACAAATAACCCTGTTTTACTATACTGAGTGTGGGAATTGTACCACATCACAAGCAAGAGAAAATCTCCACGGTTCTCTAAGGACAACTGTTGTCAGTTTAGTATTACAGGCTAATGAACACAACAGAGATGCCAAAAGCTATTATTCAGCACAAGTGGGGAAGGGAAAAGTTGTGTGACGACAAAGAGAAAAAGAAAGAAACACTAACAAGAAAAACGAACGCTTCTGAAGTGACTTGGCCTCTTCGATTTAAAGGTTTTATTCTAAGGAAGAATGGTTAAACCAGTCAGCAGTGTTAACGGCATATAGAGCAAAATGCCAAATTGAATTCAGCACAGTGCTTGCCAAGAGGCTTTCATCCTGCTCTGCTCTGTGCAGAGAAACCCTAGAACTGTTACCCTTTCAAAAAGGAGCAGTAAAAGGCAGACACAGGGAAATGTTTAAAGCTACTTGTATATTTTTAGATCAGACATAAAGAAGAATAAGGGTTGCTTCTATTGTATCATCTCCACAGAGGTGATCCAGAATAATGTGTATTAGAGGGGTGGGGGAGCTGCAGTTGGATAGAGATACTGTCAGATATAATGCACTGTACAGGACAATGTCCTCTCTAGGCATTTTACAAACATGTTAATGTACAATCCAAAATTCCAAACCCTCCAAGTGTCTCTATTTTCCAGGCACAGTCTCAGATTTACAGAAGTCGTCTCAGTTTCTGATTTGATCCTGGAATGTTCCACTGTTCCTTAGGACGTCCCTATTTTTATTGGATAAATGTTGGGAGGGCATGGAGCTATCTGATCCCTGAGTCAACAGAAAGCAGCCCTGTATAGGGATTTTTTAAAATGTTTAATGTTTTTATATATCTTGGAAGCTGTCCAGAGTGGCTGGGACAACTCAGTCCGATGCGTGGGGTATAAATAGTAAAATTATCATTATGGAATAGGACGTCCCTATTTTCATCAGAGAAATGTTGGAGGATATGAAGTTTCCCACGCCTCTGGGGTTCAGTCAGCCTTTAATAGGCCTGAAATGTGAGACACAGAGGGGAAGGAAGCAAGTTAAACGGTGCAGAAAGAAGTGCCTGAGGTCATCATACATAAGGCATAACCTCTCTTAAGCACTTGCACAAAAAACTAAGGACCTCCCTATTCTCCATTCATTTTAAAAGCTGTAATCCCTTGCTATCTGCTGTACCTATCAAGTCACTACCACTTTTACTGAGAATAAAGATATACATGGAATTAAACCAGGAGGTGTGGAATATAAAATATCTCTATATGCCTGAGGCATGGCATTAATGATGAACCTTAAAAGAACTAGCATTTTCACAGCTTGTAGGCTACTGAGACACCTTGTCCCGACATTCTTGAACACTCGGTAATCAAGTGACCTCTCTGCCAGCCTTGGCCATCCTTGTCCAGGTGCTGGACCTGCTCTAACATCACAAGTGGCTGGGGAGGGCAGAGGTGCCACGCCCTCCCCAGCTGCCATTGGCTTAGTTGCTCTGACATCACAAGGCTGCTGGGTGGTCTGGGACTGGACAGCGGAACATTGAAGAGGACTTGAGAGACCTTCACATTTAGAAGACCTTCACACTTACAAAAACATGGGCAGCATTAGTCATTTCATTCTGAAGTATTTATTGGCGAGGGGCAGTCCTGTTTAAATTAAGGAGGTTTGATTTATGGATTCAATACTTAGAAGTGGCATTCCAATGAACCTAAAGCCAGACTGTTTTGCATGATTACATGTATTTATATTTTTAATACTAACAGGTGTCAACAACAAAAGACACATATCTTGCATTCTGTAGATGGTAATACATATAGATCTCAACAAATACTATAGGGCACAGAACATTTTAAATTTTTTTGCAGATAAAGGTAGCACCTCAGCACCTTTGAAATCAAGACACCTAGCTATTTAAAATAAGCCATTTGTAGGGAGAAATTAGATATTTGCTGCAATTGCTTTTGAGACTCCCAGGACATGTTTAAGCATACTAGCTGGGATTTGGAATAATTTATTGCCAAAGCTGAAACCTGCTTGTATTTCAACAGCACCTTTGAAGCTCAGAAATTCTCTCCTATGGTTCCAATAAATCATCAAAATACCTTCCACAAATTGCCAATGTGTTGCCAGCTTCCCATGCAGCTCCCTGACTAACCCTGTACTCCTTAAAAGCATTGCAAAATTGAAAATCTAAGAATAAAACTTTGAAGAGTAACCCAAACTTTGTCTTTCAAGAGAGGAATCCCAGATTTGGATCCCTCCACAATAGGCATTAACATCTCCCTTCACCCTGAAAA
The DNA here is from genome assembly GCF_964106915.1 of Podarcis gaigeae. Lineage (NCBI taxonomy): Eukaryota > Metazoa > Chordata > Lepidosauria > Squamata > Lacertidae > Podarcis > Podarcis gaigeae. The sequence continues at coordinate 31,234,948 of NC_139688.1, forward strand.
ATAGTGATTGGGCAAAGCCATTGACGAGTCCAGGTCAAGAGGGGGACAATCTCCAAATCCCTACCTTATAGACAAAACTGCAATATTAACCTAAGTTCTTTGAAATTACTTCAGCTAATAGATGCTGCAGCAATGCCCCTTGCTAACATAGAGCTGGATAAAACCAACCGTCTTACTAGTCTGCTGCACAGCTCTAATCCATTGCAATCTCTGGATCTCCTGACTGTTGAGAAACCTAATTTCTAGCAAGCACTGTTTAAGTCTACTTCAATATTTTTATTCTTTCTCTCCCATGCTGTGTAATCCTTTGGGTAGCTGATTCTCCTCTTCTTCCTCAGGTCCCCTCCCACAGTTTCTCCAGGTTAAGTTCAGTCAACAAGACATCAATTAAACACTTCAGTGCAGCTGACAGGACCTGCCCTCTGTGTCAGAGCGCAAGAGACAGCCCAAACAATATGCAACTTTTGCATACAGAGCATGCCAAGACACAGATTAAAAGTTTTTTCCCCTCTGCAAGGTCTCTAGGCTCAGGTCTTGAAAAATATATAACACCTTGCCCTTATGCTCCAAATCTTTAATGCCATCCAGGGCCCTGAAAACTTCTTCTCTTGTTGGGAATCTTACTAAATGCAAATTATTATGTCCCCGGACAGGACAGGCCCTTGAGCCGCAAGACCATAAGCCTGCTTCATATCTGTTGAAATTTGGACCTCCAGGCATTTCTCATTGATCCAAGTCATAAAGTCAGTCCCTTTCCCCATTGGCTTCCTCAAGACACCACAGCCAAATGTTCAAACAATCATCTCTGTTCCCTGGGTTTTTGACCTTCAATGGAAAATTTCTGGCCACTACAGTTATGAGATCTAACTTGATTTGGTGTTTTGAGCTGAGCTTCTTTAGTGCATTTGCTGTAAATGTCATGTTTGTCCATTTAAAGACCAAGACATCTAAACCTTCCTTCAAAAGGTTGAAGCATTACTGCCCAGTCACTTACTAAATCCTACGGTAAGGTCCTTGCTGGCTGACATGGCTTTGGCAGTCTTTGCACTCCATAATGCAGTGGGGAGGAACCTCGGGCCTGTGTGCCTAATTAGGCCTGCAAGTCTATTTGAGATGAACCATGCTCACCTTTCCTGCACCTGATGCCACCACACTGCACTTTTTAAGACTCCAGAGTCACTGCTCAGCACAGGTGTGACAAAGAAGGTTTGGTGCACGTCAGCAAGTCCTACCAGTGCAATCCTTGCAACTACAGTAAGATCATTGCAACTAGTGCAATAATAGCAAGCAGAGTTAGCTTCAGTTTTGAGAGAAAACAGAGAAAAGTGTCCCCTCTTCTGATTCTTGGACTCTGATAGGCTTACCTAGTAGCATGCAGCAGCAATGTTCAATGTAGTGTTCATTGGCTGGGTCTAGCCATCCTCTAAATTTCCCCTAATTTTCCAGACATAGCATCACTCTGGATATTATGAGAAATATAAATGGTGGCAAGACCCAGTTACTAGGCACAGCCTGGAGTCCCAGGCACATTTTGTTTTGTTTTGCTTTGTTTTGTTTTGTTTTGTTTTTAAATGGGGGGTCCCAAAGCAGGCATTGGTGGTGGGCCCCAATGGAGCCCTGGGAAGCGCCCAAGGATGCTGGATGCTATTACCATCCCTGGTTGCTAGGAGTGTGGGCGGCTCAAAGTGATGAGGCGGGTTAGGAGGATGAAACAAACTAGCACTGCACAATGAATCAGGTTTCAGTGGCCACACCAGAAATGGTAAAATCTGCCCAATTAATACAGAAATAGAAAAACACGAAGAAAGTTCTTACAGGATAAGAATTTCCTTGCAGTAGAAGTGCAAGACCAGGGTCTTTCTCATTTTCTCTTGTGAAGGCATTGGGTTGGATCCTTAGTCTAAGAAAGGGTGCTGGAAAGGAACCCTCTTCATGATTAAATTATCAGGGTACCCCAGGTAAAGGGGTCCGGAAAAGGTTTCTGTCCAAATCACCAGAAGGGGGCTAATGGGCCATAGAACACAAATGGCATCCAGGAGGGATTACCCTATATGATATGCCTTATGGGGGGAATCCTTAAGCAAGGACCAACCCTGATGAAGTAATCAGCCAGCAGTAAAGAATCCTGGTTGATTCGGGATACATAGCCAATGCCTATACCAAAGCCTACTGACTTCTATAATCAATAAAGTTGTGGCCAAATTGATCCCAAGATGTGATGATGTCATGTTTTACTGCTTCTGACACCTCAGGCTCCCTGTGCATCCAGTTATCTGGCAAGCGCTGCTTCCGGAGCTGATAACACTATCAAGAAGAACATGGGACGGGACCCAAGGCTTAAAATTCTAAAGAAGGTTAAATCTGAAAAGAAGGAAATCCATATCACTATCCATGAATATGAGGAATGCAGGTGGCACTGCAGTCTAAACCACAGAGCCAAGGGCTTGCCGATCAGAAGGTCGGTGGTTTGAATCCCCGCGACGGGGTGAGCTCCCACTGTTCAGTCCCAGCTCCTGCCCACCTAGCAGTTCAAAAGCATGTCAAAGTGCAAGTAGATAAATAGCTACCGCTCCGGCGGGAAGGTATATGGCATTTCCGTGCGCTGCTCTGGTTCGCCAGAGCAGCTTAGTCATGCTGGCCACATGACCTATTTATCTACTTGCACTTTGACGTGCTTTCAAACTGCTAGGTTGGCAGGAGCTGGGACCGAACAATGGCACTCACCCCATCGCGGGGATTTGAACCACTGACCTTCTGATCGACAAGCCCTAGGCTCTGTGGTTTAGACCACAGCGCCTTTATCCATGAATATAAAAAGGGTTATCCATTGTAGGCAAGTTATGTAGAAAATTGCTAGAGCTGCAGACACAAAAGCAATATGTGAGAGCCACAAAAATGCCTTCCAAGACTGACTTCTAAGGTCTTTCTCAGAATAAACCTTTTCACAAGCTCTTCCTATGTTATCTCTTTATAGGGAGACTCTCAGGTGCATCTCTGTGATATATTAATCACACACACACATAAATGGGCGGGAAGGCTAAAGAAACATTATGCAAGATAAGTATTTTATCGATCGTGCACACATGAAATGTTTCTCTGAAATATTATTCTTGGCTTTGTTTTATGTGAAATGTCAGATGAGCACGTCTGATTGTGGGTTACGTTTGTGGTGATTTGTTGAGATTGCAGTAGCCTAGGTCCCTAGTCAATAAACTCAGTCAAACAAAAATGTTCCATGGAATACTGTTGTGCAGTGTACGTTACAGGAAACAGGCACACCAGCAGAGCCAATCCACTGGTCCTGCCAGTGACCTCACACAGCAAGTAACCTTGCTGACACCCTGTCCCACCCCTCACCCCCCTTGCTAAGCGGCAGGTCAAGAGGATGGCTCTGTAGCACAGTCCCACTATAATCTTTCTGGTTTGTTTCTTAATGCTGGTTTTAATGTATGAATGTATGTTTGTTTGTTTCTTTCTTTGTTTAAAATATTGTAAGTCACTTTATGTTGCCATGGCAAAAAGCAACTAATAAATTTATTTATTTATTTATTTATTTATTTATTTATTTATTTATTTATTATTAACCAGCCATTCTTGTTTTGTATATAGCTATGTGCAAAACGTCAGGATAGGTCGTACAAATACGTACCTAATGTTTACTAAGAATTCATGAATAAATTCTCCCTGCTTAGTCACATAGGCTACAATCCTGCACACTGAAATAGTGGGATTTCAGATGCCAAACTGAGTACAGGATTGCAGCCCAAAGCTGTCAACTGGCTCCTGCTTCCAATATCACAATTTAGCTACATTAGCCTAGCCATCTTAGTACAAAACAACAAGGGGGAAATCTCTGAGGTGGGAGATAAATGAGGTTTCAAACACAGGTTTATAAAATTCCACATCTGAAATTGTCAAGAACTACCAGCAGAAAATCCTCATCATTTCCATGGAGAGAAGGAGGGATATAAAATATGTCTGTATTGTCATTTGCACTTGGAGTGACTGCCGGGAGAATTGAAGGTTGTTATTAATAAGGATCCCTGCTGCTGCTTCAGTCGATGATTTATCACTTCCCCATCTAAATGGGAGGAGGTCAGATTGGAGAGGAGAAATTATTCATTCAAGATGGCATTTCTCCTTCCACAGCCGACACCTTGGAAAAAAAAAATTGTAATTCATACCTAATTAGTGATCGACCATAGTTGTGTTATGATACTGTTCATTCAGGTGCACAATAAAACTGCTGCTTTCAAACACAGTTCCTACAGTGCTGTGACTATTAGGCACAAAATGTATCTGTGTAATTAGCAATCATGATCCTCCTTGCTTCACATTGCTGACCCCACTGGTGCAGCATTCAGTACTCATACCTAGCCTTACACCATTGTAAAGGATTGTGAGGTTTCGCTTTTTAAAATACAACGCAAGAGATGAGCATATTTTTAGTCTTGATTTAAAGACTATGGCAGCATCTCTTTCCCCTTTCTGCTCAGCTAATGAGTCTGAAGCCTTCGTAAAATTTTACAAATTCCACCTATTATTATGTGGCGCTATCCAGATTTTGAATGAAGTGGCTGCAACAACATGTATAACTGAGGAATGCAAAAAGCAATTCCCAGAGGTCATTTTTAGAAGTGGCAGATTGTCAAATGCAAAAGTGAATGCATACTGAATTTTTGTGAATTCCCACCCACCACCACACTTGCACGTATAGAAAGAGCTCCAGGGTGCTCATTGCAGGTTCCTAGAGATCAGAGTGCATCTGTTTTGATACTCCCCAGTTGTTTTGCTGCTGCATCATACTGGGCTACGCCTTGGTTTAACTTAGTGTGTCGTCTGAACTCGAGCTCATTGTTTTGCTCTCCCCAAGCTAACCACAAGCTGTAGCCAAGGTGTGGCTTATTGTTTGTTATTCGTCTAAGAGAGCTAAATCACATAGCCACGTTTGGATTACACACTAAGCCAAACCATAGTTTAGTTCAGTTCAGCAGCAAAATGACCAGGGAGGAGCAAGAGACATACAATCTCACCTCCCAGAGCTCGTAGTCATGCATGTTTTCTATAAACCATGGCTTGGCTCAGCATGGTGTATAATCCAGGCCACTGGGTACGTACAAAGTTTCAGCCTTAGCTGATACAAAACCATGTGGTATTTTAAAAGATAAAGTTGAGGAAAGAAATCAATGAAGACTACCGGTAACTGCTTAGGGATCTGAGGGGCCAATATCCATAGTTTAATTTGAGGTGGGGCATGTATTTGAGATCAAGTAATACTGCTTAGGAAAGTAGCTCCAGGTTTTAGCTATGAAGAGGATCGGAAGGGAGATTAGGAAGGCATACTGAGGGAATAAAAGAAGGAAATTTCATTGTTCTTGCCTCCGTGTATGGACGTTAGGCCAGTGGCGTAGCGTGGGGGGTGCAGGGGGGGCGGCCGCACCGGGCGCAACATCTGGGGTTAGGGCAAATCCACGGGTTAGGGGGCGCAAATCCACGGGTTAGGGGGCGCAAATTACTTGCCTTGCCCCGGATGCTGACAACCCACGCTACGCCACTGCGTTAGGCTTGTATATTTAAGCTTGTATTATCTATCTGCTCTGCAAAACTCACATCCAATCCAGGCTTTGTTGTAAACTGTCTTCAGATGTATTGATAACTCAACTTGAATAGAAAACAAGTAGTGACAGAGGATCAAATATTTAGTTTTGAAATAAGGTAAAATGAATCAGGCTGAGGTTAAAGAGATGGTACAGACAATGTGACAACGCAAGACAATGCAAGCCCTCTGGGCTGCAGCTCAGAGAAGAAGACAGCAAGGTTTTCTCTTTGCTAAGGAAATAAGTATTATATGATGGGGAAATGGATACGCACAATATTTTGGTTAATTCAGCAACTTTTACAAATTTGAGTCTGTAATGAAATCTTTATCTAGTCCACACATTTGCATAAACCATAGGAGCTTGTATTTATCAGAAAATTATTTAGCTCTACTGTACAGGCAATGAGATAAGCTGTAAAGCTCAGGCTACCAGACTATTTTATAAAATGGAATTCCTGTACTCAAATTGTGTATTACATTTTTTTTATCTTCATCTTTCTTCCAATGAGCTCAGGACAATGTATGTGGTTCCCAACAACAACCCTGTGAGGTACAAAGTGAATGGCCCAAGGCCCAAGGCTTAAGCAGGGATTTCAGCCAGAAACTCTGCCATCTAATGCTTTTTAGCCTTCCCTGTGCACAGAAGGCAAAAGTGATGAAATGGGCTGTGAGCTCAAATGCTCCTTTTGCCCAATCGCCATTAAGTAGTGTACACTCTTAGCAGAACTTTAAGTACAGGCGCCCCTCCCCTTGCAGGGGAATTATGTTCTGGGATCCCGTGCACATAAGCGAAAATCACATAAGTGGGGAACACCCTCTAAAAAGCCACTAATTGTCCATTTCCCCCCTGCTCTTCAGCTCTCTCTCCACAATCCAGACCAAAATAGGCAGAAAAATCATTAAGCAGTCTGCCAAGACCCTCAGAAATTTTTATATTGTCCATGGGGGGAAAGTTAGGGAACTGCTGGTCTATTGCCAATTAAATGAACTCGGTGTACAGCTGAAAGAGTTAGAGTTTTCAGCAATGAATAAAGGGGAGGGGAGGGTTAGGCAGGAGTCCTTTGTATGAAAACCAGCTTACCTGTTTGTGAAATGATGGAGGACATGAAAATACGTCTGGTATGATTTAAAAGTAGTTATTCAAAGTTACGAATTATATGCATTGTGTGTTTCATATATTGGTAAGTTGTATGTTTAAATGCTGATGGCATATTTAAATGTTGATTGAATATTTCAAAATAAAGTTTCATGGTAAGGAAGATTGCAGGGTTATTAACACTGCAATCTGGAGAAACTGCAGAGGCTTTTGACAAATAGGCTTCACTGTATTTGCACTGCTTAGTATTCCACTTTACTGTACTGAAATATTGGTGCAGGGATAAGAGTTAGAGATGTGAAGCCTACTTTTGCAAACTTTTAAAAATAAGTTTTTTATTAAGCTAGACTGGAAAGTCATTATGGGACTGAATTACTTACATGTGACCCATTTTCTGTTCTATTCCCCTTTTTGAATTTCCCTTTTCATACTGACAACATTTCCATAAAGAATGAAATAACACGCACTGGGGAGTTACTAATCAAATAGTCCTTAGACCACGGAATGCAAACATCATGCTGTCAAAACTGTCACTGAAAATAAAGCTAATTATCCCCATTATAAGAAAGAACATGGGCACGTCAGTGTTTCCTATCAGGCATCAGGAGAGAAAAAAACTTCCTCTGTTGTTGCTTATGGTGGAAACAATGCCTTATTTCACAAATCAGCCTCATTAAGTCTCTATCCATCAGTTTCTGTAAGATAACAATTGCTGACAGTTTTTGATATTTTGAACATATGTTTTTTTTAAAAAAAACAACACACACGATGATAGCCTGTTGCCTGTTCGCTTGGGCCACTGTCTGTGCCACTGAGTTAATTGTCGACATTTCATCCTCAAATATGTGTGGGAGGAGGCGTATTTTGAAAGATGGAGCAATAACAATTAGTTCAAAGTCATTAGACCCAATGGATATAATTCATCTAATGGAGCTACTGATCCAAAGCAGTTTTCCTCATTAACCCTATGCCAATTACCTCCCACAGAAACAGACGTAGCTGGGTGCATGGATCATGGCCCTCACCCCTGAATTATTTCCACCTTTCTATGTATTTGTTGGATTCATGCACTTTTTGTTTTGATGTACTGGAATAATGCATTATTATGCAAAACAACAATATGCTTGAAACTTTTTCTTTTTTTTAAAGCTAGATTTGCATACAGCCACCAAATTGAAAGAAAATAATGTTATTTTACTCTTTGGCACTCAGGCCTCTAACTCTGGTTCAGCATTATCATTACAGCGTGAAGAGGGACTATGAATAATTCAGGAGCTCCCTTCTTTACCCACACACCCAGTGCCACAAATAAGCAATTAAATTCAAAATCTGCTCTAATGAAATGTTTAGGTTGCAAATATCATAAGAAAGTCGGGGAAAGCAAGAGAGAAAAAAGTCGGGACACCACATTAATTGGAAAGACTGCGCAGAGGAACAGAGTTTTAGGATATATAACAACGATGCTACACCATGCAGAGTTCTATTGCTACAAATACACATTTATAATTGTAGCCCACAAACAGAAATATTATGCAGGCCCTAATAAAGCGGTGGCAGCAAGAGAAGCTTTCTCAGAGAGCAGAGCAGCAAAAACAGGCTTAGTGTTTCCATTTCTAATGTAAAGGATATATAAAACACCTAAGCTACCCAAGCTAGCAGTTCGAAAGCACGTCAAAGTGCAAGTAGATAAATAGGTACCGCTCCAGTGGGAAGGTAAACGGCGTTTCCGTGCGCTGCTCTGGTTCGCCAGAAGCGGCTTAGTCATGCTGGTCACATGCTGTACGCCGGCTCCCTCGGCCAGTAAAGTGAGATGAGCGGCTCCTTCGGCCAGTAAAGCGAGATGAGTCAGTCACAACTGGACCTAACGGTCAGGGGTCCCTTTACCTCTTTTACCCAAGCTTGTGCAACTCAAACACTACTGAACATTTACAGATAGGTAGCCGTGTTGGTCTGCCATAGTCAAAACAAAAAAAAATTCCTTCCAGTAGCACCTTAAAGACCAACTAAGTTAGTTCTTGGTATGAGCTTTCGTGTGCATGCACACTTCAGATACCAAGAACTAACTTAGTTGGTCTTTAAGGTACTACTGGAAGGAATTTTTTTTGTTTTGACTACTGAACATTGCTCATCGTCTCATTCATGGACTTCAGGATTAGATCATTAAAGGAGGAAGATGTGGGTGCACATGGGAGAAAGGCAAAGATAAGATTTTCAAAGCCCAAAGGTGGATCCAATGGGCAAGAGGCCAACTTTGCAAACTACACATTGCTAAGGCTATGAATTCGTAAACTACAAGAGCCTGTTTTTTTAATGAAAATTCAGTTTTCTCAGAGAGTGGTAATGATGAAAAGAGTAGGATGATTAAGTTTCAGCAAGATGCATTTTCAGCATACATTCATTTCAGACAAGAATTCTAGGGTGTGTAGAAATGGGATACATGCAAGGTGATTTACCCACAGTGTATATAGATTCTGTGCAGAAGACCCAAAGATTGCATGGAGGCCCCTAAAGGCTCTGCTGCTGTGATCCTGCTCCTCTGATTCCCAGGTGCTCAGCCTTGAGCCTGGTCACATGAAAACGGCTAGGATCATTGAGGAGAACACCAGAAGGCCTGTAAGCCCAGAATGATAACTAGTTTCAGGCTCAATCATACTGCTAAAACAGCTGTTTTGTGCGTCAAACAAGAGGTAGGGCCCAGCTGATGCACTCAATAGAGAGACCTTTGATAAAAGTAGACTCCTCCATAAATGGAAGGGGAGGGGAGGGGAGGGGAGGGGAGGGGATTGTGGCAATTCGCCCTTCCTTCTGCAGTCCTCAATGTCACATTCCACCCTGTTATGGAGGGTCCTCTAACTCTTTGGAACAAATTTTCAGGCATGCTTGGGAGCAGGTGGGAGGTGGCAAAAACTGACAAGAGTTCCGTGTGAAGAAGGATTGAAGAGGGAAGTGCCAGTGATTGAAGCATGTACATATGATTCACAGGTCATATCTTCTGAACAGAAAACCACTCTCTCTCTCTCTCCTTTTACAATTCAAAGAGAATTCTGCAGATGTTGAATTGTCCTGGGTCACTTTGGGGTACTGGTTGACGTGCAAAATAAATAAATAAGAATTCCAGTTTCAATGTTTTAGCAAGTATTCGGGAACTCTTAGAAATCCCCAGCTCCATGGCGAGCCCGGCACCCTCCAGGCTCACATAATCTGCCTGCTCTTCTATTTGACCTACATACAGTACTGATTATTACAGCTTTCATTTTGCAGGAGTAATTCTGGCCTACTGCGCTAATAATTTTGCTGATGGGACCTAATTAACAACCAGACAATCTACCCTACCCCTTCCACTTGACAGTGTTAACAAACCCATAATGAAATTTCAATCAAACTACAATGTGTGCAACAGAACATAATCATTCAGGGTTTTTTTGCTTTAGCTTTCACAATGTAGAATTATAACCTGACGCTGAAACACAGTAAAGTTTTTGTGTGTTTGGAATGAGATGCAAATTAATTTGCGTCAAAGAGATGCCTATTAAAATCTGCACAAAATAAAAGTGACCTTCATGCTTCTAATCTAATCCCATGATTTCTACTCAGAAATAAGTCCCACAGAGCACAGTGGAACTTACTCTTAGGTAACAGGGTATAGCATTGTAGCCTTAACCTGATTTCCATGGGACTAATTAAATCAAGTTTGGATCAGAGAGGCAGGGCACCAATGAAAAGAAGCATGTTTCTGCGTACTAGTAAATAGTCATATATTCATGTATATTCCATTTGAAATGTATATCAACATTTCAGTGTTGTTTTGAAGTTAATGGTAGCACAGAGCAGAGATGAAGAACCTATGGCACTCCAAAGGTTGGACTGTAACTCCAATCAGCCCAAGTCGGCATGGCCAATTATCTGGGAATTATTTCCAGGTCAAAGTGTTTAAGGTTGAAGCCTTCTCCTTACGCGCTTAAAGTTAGATGTATGGACACACATGATGCAGATGCACTTTTAAACATGCAGACAATGGGAGGTGTGGACCTGCTTCCACCATCAGCATGTTGACTGCCCATGCATTCATCACCTGAAGACAGCTAGAGTTCACCATCAGTCTTACCTACTACAGATACATAGGCTTCATTACTTAAAGCCAATCCAGTCCCCAGCTATACGCTTCCTTTCCACTTCCATCTACACTAGTTTGCAAGTGGAAGTCTCTTGCTTCCAACCCTGTCTACCATCACCAGCCCCCTCCCAACCGAGGCCCCCTCCCAGCTCCCAAGTTAAAGCATCCTTGTGCCCACCAGTGCCTACTGCTGAGCCCACCAATATCCCCTCAAAAATACACAACAGGAGAGGCTGTTTGCTCATCCTATTCAGTTCCTGTTTTCACCAGCTTGGCCTCTCCTACACTGAACATGCCCTCTTTAACACGCCCACATTTCATTGCATTCCAAGACTAGATGACCATCTCCCCTTCCATTCTGAATGAGAAGTGCAAAGAACTTCTCTCAGTGAGTGCTCAAGTAAAGCAGTGGCCAATGTAGATGCTTGGGATCCCTAAAGTAAGGTTTTGAGTATTTTTTTGCTTATTTTGACAAGAGTCAACAAAACAGAGAAGGTAAATCGTTGATTTCAACGTAGGATGGTCAGAAAGGTGTCACTGAGAGCTCAAGTTATCTCTGAGCCCCAATAAGAAGTGACAGAAGATTCTCTTTCAGACATACATGATGAAAAATGTTTTTTGTATGATTGAATGTTGCTGGGGAACTTCTGGTCAGGTGTATCACATAATCTGTTCTCTGTGAGATACACATATTGGTCTTTGACGATAGGCCAGTGTAGGATATTTTGAAACTGGTACCTCTTATATGGCTAATGTATACAGTTTTTCCTAGAGCAAGCTATATTTAATTTTGCATAGGAATGGCAAAAACATTCTATCAAAGCATACAATCCTCTGTTTGTGTAGCATTTTGTGGTGCTAAGTTTATTCCATGTTTAGCATGGAACCCAACATATTTATATTTATTTAATCTGAAAACTGGAAAAAGAAATGAGCAGCGGAAATTAATTTAAGAAAAATAAAACTTCTATTAGGAGTTCTTAGTGCTTTATGAACATTTTCTCCATTCTTATATACCAAACTGCCAATAAAACACCGTTTCGATTGCAGCTTCATTGTCCCACTTTTATTTTTGAAAATGCACTAGGTTTGGTTTTTTTAAAAAAAAATAATCCACAAAGTCATGCTCTTCGACCTTTCTTTATTACTGGTGTCCACTGAACCTTTTCAAGATGAATGGTAGATATCTTTACCTTGGACAGTTCATTTAGCAATCACAATATTTCCTATAAGTTAGATAAATTGAGTGGTCACTTAACACTGAGAGAGGCCAACATCAATTGTTGCAAAGGTCATCCAGTCCAGTTACCATGTACTGTATTAAATTGTCATCAAATCTGAACAGCAATTTCATCAATAATCCATCCAACTAGAATGACTGCAAATTTCAAAAACTAACTATACTACAGATGCACAGAAGCAGTAATGGGATTCATGCAACTCTGAGGCATGTCATAGGATACTGTAATTCTTTCAGTGGGGGGAGCAAACTTCTGATGTTCTTGGCATTTTCCAATCATATGTCTCAGAATAAGGCAGTGCCTAGATCATAGACAGGCAACGTGGTGCCCTCCAGATGTTGTCGAACTACAACTCCCATCATACCTGACCACTGGATGTACTGGCAGAGGCTAATGGGAGCTAGAGTCCAAAAACAACTGGAGGGCAGCACATTGGCTACTCTGGTCCTAGATCAGCCACCTGTACCCTTAAGATAATCTGTGGAGACCCTTCTCAGAAGGTTGGTCTTTTTAGCAGTGCTCCCCACAAGCTATAGAATGCTTCCCCTAGGAAAGTTCACCTGGCATCCATATACCTTAATTGTCTTTTGGCACCAGGTTAAGAATTTGTTTTTTGCTCTCACAGGCCTTTTAAGATCTGGTTTTAAGTCTCCATTAGCCAGTTGGTGGCTTATTTGATTAGTGTTTTAGTTCTGTATTAGTTCAGGCACATTTTATTGTGTTGTTTTTTTATGCTGGTTATCTCTTGCACTTATGGTGGCTTTTATTGCAATACAGTTTTGGGGGGGTTTTTTAATTCTTATTTTTCCTTCCTACAATACCTAGATAATGTATTTTATGAGGTGCCTCATAAATCTATCCATCTATCTATCTATGGCCTAGGTGATCATACAATATGTACCAGCATATTATGCAAGGTCAAAGGCAGGAGCAGCCAACACAGTGCTCTCCAGATGTTGCTGGACTCCCAGCTCCCATCAGCCCCAGCCAGCATGCATGGTTTATGGTCAGGTACGCTGGGAGTTGTACTCCAACAGCATTACCTCTAGTGATAGAGCTAGATGTTTTGCCTTTAATCATTTTTTTTTTTTTAGTTGTTAAGACCTCTTCTTTAGATTTAATACCACTATCCTTCTGCTATTTGGCTAGAAGGTTACAAGTCCCAACCCTGACGTTCAGTAGAAAATGTCTCCCAAACTGACAGCTGTATGGGCTTGGATCCAAACAACTGTGAACAGAAGGAGAAAGTATATTAGTGCTGATCTATGAACAGCAAGCACTAGCCTAAGACTTCTTACAGTGCATTATTACAATACCCTGGGGGTTGGCTTAACAGCAGAGGAAGTTGCAGAGGGCCAGGAAAAGGTTGTGAAAGTAACTTGTACAAGTGCTTGCATGAAAAGAAAAACTCAGGATCTAGGATTGCTTTTCCCACACCATGCTCCTCCACTGTTGGAAACAGACCTTCCATCAGCAGATGATGTACCGGTACTTTCATTAGTGGGACAGCATCTTTAGATTTAAGCTATATAATAACAGTGCTGTTTCTAGTTGATTTTAGTGATATGTGTTTCTTGCTTGGAGTGTACATGTACTGTTTTTAGCCACTCTGAATCTTTGGTAATCAAGTGGGCAATAAATCTAGAACGGTGGTTTCCAATTGGTGGTCTGTGGACCTCAAGAGGGTCTGCATAACCCATTCAGGGGGTCCGCAGCATCATTCACATAACAAAAACTACCGCAGAGAGATCAACATTTTCAAAAGTAAGGGGTCCATGGTTGGGCTTCTGAAAAACAGGGAGTTCGCAGTATTAGCTAATTAGGAACCACTGATCTAGAAAACAAATGAATAGGTAAATTATACCTCTCATCGGGAGTCAACCTCAGTGAGAAATAGTGAAAGAACTCTGAAGAATGGGGCTCTATTGTTTCTTAGGTTTACTAGGATGGCTGAGCTGGAGATGGCTCTCTTCCTGTCCAAAGGACATGGATTCTGGTTTCATGACTGAGAGTACCTGCAAATGTTCTTGTTTATGCATGGTTTATTGATTGAGAACACTTGCTGCAATATGTATACAGTCACAAAGTCAAAGCCTTTCAGTCTGCATTTGCACATTAGCCATGTTAGATTTATTTGTACATACATTTCAGAACCACTGGCAGTCCTTTGATGGTTTAACAACTATCAGGTGACATGCTTTTGGCTTCCTGTGCACGTGCATCAGATGATACTAACCCCTAAGCCCCTTCCTTTCAGTTCCATCTGTGTTAGACTATCCGGAGCAGCCTTCGACCAATAAAATAAAATGAGTATTGTCAATATTATTCCTGTTACAGATGGAACAAACATATTCAGAGATTATGTAGTCCATTCGTTGGTTTATGGCCCAGAGTGTTTTATAGTCTTATACACATAAATGTCAACCATGAGCTATGTTTGCGTCTGAAGCTTTCTGCTTTAAATGAAACATATGCAAAACTTTACAAAGCCAGACAAGTCCCCGTTGGCTGCATGTGGAAAGGGCAGGAGGGCATCATTTTCCTCAAGACTGATATTCTGCTGCAATAGCATCACAATCTATTTGCCTTGGCAAGTAACATTTTTTTACATTTCGGCATTGCACCTCTGCTAGGAAACTGACAAACTAACGTGCAAATACATCAGTGAGAATGCAAAGGCCTTTTTTCACAACATCACCACAGATTTCAGGTTGAAAAGTGTTGCCAATCTGAAATAACAGGAGGCTGTCAAAAAATGAATTTAAACCTTAGTAGGGGAATGGTTAGCACAACCTTAGGTGGAAATATAGCTACCATGTCATGAAACCATTTTTTGTTTCCTTTAACATAGTGGCTTGGTTTTCAAGCATAAAAATTGACTGTTTTGTCAAACCACAAGCCTGAAACAACCACAGATGTTAATCTTTGTAGCCAGATGTCAGCTGCTGTTTTTTCTTCTGCATTTGTGGAATCTTATCACATCAGCACTGACCCACCTACTTTTAGATACACCCATTTTTTCTTGTTCGTGCTTATGTTTAAATATCATTAGCCCAATCCAGGTGCTGCTCTTCATTCACAGAATATTCTTGCTCAAGCAAAGATGTGCCTGTCTACTTCAGTGTCATAGGTACACTTGCACTCATGAGTCCTAGCACGAAACTCTGGGAAACCTGCCTCCAAACATCATGTGCTCCAGTCTTCTAATGCAGTGTTCCCCAACCTTGGGCCTCCAGCTGTTTTTGGACTACAATTCCCATCATCCTTGACCACTGGTCTTGCTAGCGAGGGATGATGGGAGTTGTAGTCCAAAAACAGCTGGAGGTCCAAGGTTAGGGAACACTGTTCTAATGCATAGCTCACTCTCTAAAGTTTAGAGGATTATGGATAAACCATATTCACCTGCACCATTTCCCCCCATTTACCCTTCCTGATATCCTAACCAGGAAAGTGTGATTTTAGCAATCCAGACTAGTATTGCAAACCAGGAGGAAACTATGATTTGGAGGGATCACTGCAACAGTTTGGTAGGTACAAGCATCATGGTAAACTTAAATCAAACCAAGAAGTGTTCTATTAAGCAGAGTATGTTAGAGAAGGAAAGATGCAAAACCATGGTGGGGGTGGGAGAATCAATTTCAAGCACAATTCTAGCTCCTGCTCCAACCCAAAAGCCTCTCTCCTCATTTCAGAGGAAGGACACAATTCATATATGCATCCTTTTTTCTCATTAAAGAATGAGGCTGAAGAGATCAATATGCAAATGTGAATGTGCATGAAGCTCCATTCTGAAATGAGAATATGCATGTAGTGTTTTAATTTCACCTTTGTGATGGTGTACTTAGTACCAGAAAATACATTTGTCCTTTCATTTATCAGTTACTGTAGACTGATTTTACATAAAACTAGGAGAGTGAGTGCACATGGGGTGGGGGGTGGGGCGCAAATTGGTTCTCCGTGGAGCTTTCTTTTCCAAAAGGCTGTTTTAAAGGAACAGAAGGATGAAGCCCAAGGGGTAAGTTTCAGTTTCTTCCTCCAGGCCGTTTGACATATTGTTAAGAGAAACTGAAACAGACCTCCCAAATGAAATGTGACCCATGGGAATGAACCCGCGCAGGAGCAATCACGCTCAATAATTGCACATATTGTGTTTCTGTGATTGAAATGCTCAAAAGAAAGAAAAAAGTTGGTTGTTCTTTTAGTGCCCTGGAACGGGTGAGGAGGGAAACTGTTCTTACTTTGGCAACTAAACACATCTGTCACTTCTTAATATATCAGAGCTGGAATGTTGCCCACAGTTTACTAGTAGAACATTTTATTTCATGTTTGAATGTGGGAAGAACTAATATCTAAGAGGGTGTGTGTGTGTGTGTTAAGAGCAGTCAATTTTCATAGAAAATAAATGTTATAAATTTTACCACCTTTCTTAAAAATGAGCCAAAAGATGAAGGCAAGCATATCAAGCTTGATTTTCCAGTTAGACCAGATTATTTTAGGTTTGACAGTGTTGTGAAAGCTATCACCTTCTTTTCCCTTAACCACTGACTTGCAAACGTTTTAATTTGATTATTAAAAAAAAACCCAAAACACTCATCCACACTCTTTCCTTCATATTTTAAATTTAACATTTTGCACCTCTCAATTAGTGCCTCCTTTTTCAAAGCCGAAGTTTCAGCCCTTGGTTTCAATTTGCACACTTACTCTTTTTAGTACACACTGTCACACCCTTTTCATTCTAAACACTTTTGTTTATGCTACATAGTCTTGTATTACACACTGCTGTTTGTACCCCATTACTGCTCACCACTTCTTGGGTCGCTGCCCCCCAGGCCCCGATTTACTCTGAGATGCTCTGGCACTCCCCAAACTTGTTCCTGCTGCCACCACAGATCACTTTGACCTGAAAACTTCACTCCTCATGTAGCCAAGAGTGAAACACGCTTTGTAATACAATTTGTGTATTACAAATAAAGGGTTTCAAGATTGATTTGTGTACATAAGCTTCATGGTTTCTAACGTTCCTGTCTCAAATTTGTTACTTCGTTTCAACAATAACATTGGCCATAATACTGTTGTTCCTATAGAAATCCAACCAAACCCTGTTTCACATCCACCCTCTCACTAGACAAACCAACCAACTACAACTATCCATTCTGATTTCCCAACATTTAACTGGCTCTCAACGGTCTCCTCACTCACATTCGAACTGCCTCCCAAATTCTCATCCAATAATCACCCACCACCAGTATCCCAAACTTGCCCTCTCAGCCTCCCTTTGCCACATCGCCTTAAATCTTCTATTACACTCCTCATTTTATGCCATATTACCTAAATCATGTTCATGCAATATTATATACAAACACCAGAGCATCACAGCTCCACGCCTGGTCTGCTTACTGAGGTGCGTCACTGTTTTCCACATAGAACTGTAGTTGGAAGGGACTGTGAGGGTCTTTTAAGTCCACCCTCCTGCAATGCAGAAATCATTTGCTCAACGTGGAGCTCGAACCCACAAACCTGAGATAAAGTGACTCATGCTCTACTGACTGTGAAAACACACCTCTTCTACCAGGCTTTTTGTTGAAGGTTTCAGTCACTGAAACAATGTATGAATAAGTTGATATTGCTGCTTATTGTGAATTGTTTTGTATGTTTCATTGTGTTTAGAAAACTGTTGCATTTTATGGATATTTATGTATGTATGCTATATTGTTTGTTACATTAGGAAGTTGTAAACTGTCCTGTGGAGTTTTGGTGAAGGGCAGTATATGAATTTCTTAAAGGAATGCATGGTTCTAGTTTTCCTCTATACTCACCAAGAAACTTTCAAAGAGCAGCTGTTGGACAGCCACAGCAGCAACCTCCAAGACCTGAGAAGTAGACATCTTCCCAAGATTTCATGTCACTACTGCCTTTAAAAATAATCTGACCGTTAATTTTCATTTATGCCCTGGGTGCTTGTTGTTAAGCAGGAAGACAGGATATAAATATTTCAAATAAATACCTAAAATACTGCCTGCCCCTATACAGACCTATCAAATCACTTAGATCATCTGGGCAACATCCTACAGAATTATCATAGGCTGGCAACCTGAAAACGGGCCTTTTCTGCCATTGCCCTGTTATGTGGAATGTTCTTCCCCACGCCACACATTTTAGACTACTTAGAAATTTTGAAACATTAAGCAGTTCATGAATGTTTTTAAATAATAATAAAATACCCAATCCAATAAAGTGAAACAAATGGATGGGAAAGGGGGAGATCTTCTCAGGTCTGTAGCACTACAACAGACAGTAATGGATGGCACAATGGGTTATATATCTAACTAAATCGACTCCGCTATGCCAATTCAAATAAACCTAACTCTGCATTATTTTAGACATGCCCTGTGTAACTATTGCGGGTGGTTGCTATTCTAGTTTCATTGTCTGTTTCCAGATAAGCAAGCCTGACCATAGTCTGAGATCTAGTAGGTTCAGTAAGTTATATAAGATGCCTCCCCTTCTGCTAGTGTTTATTCCCTGACTGTTCTTCTGCACTTTATCGCTAAGCATCCATATGCATAGCAGCTTTGATGGGCAGCAAAGGATGAGGATGGAACAATAAACACCATTTTGTCAGTAGGAGTGGATCCATCTGTTCTGCTGCAGTTTGGTACCTAAAGATGAAAAGAGACCAGAAACAAAACCAAACAAAAACCCGAAGCATTTCTTTTTCTTTTTCTGACAGTCTGTCCATCTGCTAAGTAACTGATAATCTGCCAGGTTGCTACATATAATGAGTGTACCCACGAGAGAAATGGACAGCAGAGATCTTTCTGTTATTAAAACTCTACAAAACAAATTATTTACCGACATTATAGCTTGAATCGACCAGTTCCAAAACACACTTTATCACGTCACTGTCATACAATGGGACATATCATCACTTCTCCAGCCTGCAAAATGTATAATTTCATTTAGACTGTGGAAGAAAATGAAGAAACAGCTGCAAGGTTTTAAAAGCAGAATGTTCTCATTAAACTAACCACTGGCCCTTATATCATAAATGACTTATACATGCATTGGCTCTGCTTTGACTCATTTGTCTGGAAGGAAATTTCTAAGCAATTAGCTAAGTGGTGTTGTATTAGCTATCTGTGTAGCTTTCCAGGTTTCAAAATGCAAGCAGTATATATAATATTGAAAGGTCAAGCATTTGTCTATAAATTGATATGGCTCTCCATCTCCGTAGTCAGTGAAAATAGCTGTGAAGTTCCTTTCATGCACAAAATGCCAATCAAGAGTACAAAATTGATACTTCAATATTATCAGCTAAAAGCCAACAATTGGCAAGAAAGAAGCATAAGCAAAATGGGTGGAAATGAATCATTTCCTTAGTCTTTTAAATTAGAATGAGTAGTGCTTTTGCTGCTGAGAGCAATAGCATATCAGCACTCAACACACAGCTGAATCCTATGCATAGTATTCAACAGGACTTACTTCTGGGTAGTCGTGCATTGAATCCAACTGAATTCAGCAGGACTTCCTGACAGCCAGATTTGACATTTTAATGTCTAAGATCCAGTGTGGTTTGGTGGTTAGTGTGTGGGACTAGGACCTGGGAGATCAATCCCTACTTGGCCATGAAGCTTGAGCCAGTCACCAACTCTCAACTTAAACTACCATACAAGGTTGTTACAAGGCTAGTAGGAAGAAGAGACAGCCATGTATGAGACCTTCGGCTCCTTGGAAGAAAAGTGGGATACAGATGTAATAATAAATAAATAACTACCACTACAACAGGTCACCAAGCATGGAATATTTGATACAGTGGTGCCTCGCAAGACGAAATTAATCTGTTCCGTGAGGCTCTTCGTATAGCGGTTTTTTCGTCTTGCGAAGCAAGCCCATTGACAGCTTAGCGGATTAGCGCTATTAGCGGTTTAGCGGCTTTTAGCGGCTTATCAGCTTAGCGGATCAGCTGATAAGCAGCTTAGCTGCTTAGAAAAAGGGGGGGGGGAAACCCGCAGGAACTCGCAAGACATTTTCGTCTTGCGAAGCAAGCCCATAGGGAAATTCGTTTTGCGAAGCGCCTCCAAAACGGAAAACCCTTTCGTCTAGCGGGTTTTCCGTCTTGCGAGGCGTTCGTCTTGCGGGGCACCACTGTATTCAGAAATAGGTATTTAAGGTGGAATTCAATGTCAGGCTAATACAATTGCTTTGTCATGGCAAATATTTATTCTTGCAAGGCAGAACAACCTCCCCTCTTCCTGCCCCCCATGCTCTGTTCTCCTGACACACACACAGCCACAAGCTGATTTGGGGGGCATGCAGGGGGGGGGGGAGGGAAAGCCCTGTTGCATTGGTTGGACTCATTGCAATAACTTCAACTAGCTGAATCCAGACCTTAATGTCATCTTCATTTCAATACGTTTTAGGGAAAGGTATAGCATAATCCAACCCATTTCACAGCCATTCTGCCAAGTTTTCTGTCTTCTATAGAATAATAAAAAAGGTATTTATTGCCATAAAGGGGGGGGGGGGAGAGATACCTATTTGAATCTCATTAGAAAGAAAACCTACTTCTTAAAATCCGGAGGCAAATAAGGATTAATTTCTTGAGTTGAATGAAATTACTCCTCTCTAATTCGATACACTATTAACAGAAATATTGGACAAAGTTTCGGATGCTCTAACTAAGCATATGCTGTATGCTTTGATATCCTTTCATTCTTACCCCTTTGGGTCATATTAACTTTAGTAGTATATACTGTTCTGAATAAGTAATAGATCAAACTTCTGTAAAATGTGTCCAACATTCAACTGAGCGAGAATTACTACATATCTAGAAGCAATGTAGAAAATCATATCTATTCAAAGTTAACTTGTGGCCGTGAAGATGTCTGCATATTTTGCAGGTGATGCGATGGATAACCAAGCAGTTCACTTACAGAAACCCAGATGTGATTAGGATAAAGAATGTATCTGCACTCATTTGAACCCTAGAGCCAGAGAATGATACCAAGAAGGCCTCTTAAAGTGTCCATCAATGGCCAGCAACAGAGAACAGCACGACCTCATTTCATTAACCTCATCATATTCTCCTCAGCGTCTGTGGGTTAAAGAGATTAGAAGTAATTCTTCAACTTAGCTGATCTATTAGCTATGAAATGACATTATACAGAAGAAGCTCATGCCAAGATTAAGGGTTGCGTTTTTTAAGACAATAGGTACCAAAGTAATCCTTATTAGAGAACCTAAGAAAAAGCAAAGTTAAGCTGAAACTCATCGTTAAGTCAAAAGACTTCCGCATTTCCCAGGTCTCTGCAATCCTACTTGGTACCTGGCAGATTATTAAAAAGTGGCCTTTAAGTTTCCAACACAGAAATCCAGCATGAGCATCACAGATTTTGTTTCCATAACATAATATGCAATTTATATTTTTAAAAATCCTTAACCTTCCTCTGTGTTTTGGAAATGTGTTTGTCTGACAGACTGTTCTCTGTGCACTGCCTTGGAAAAGGCCCTCTCCCTACTCCTAAGCAAACATGTTTTAAAGGATGTGGGGAGACACAGGACAGCCTCTGAAGGTGACCCCAATAGGTAAGCAGGCTTGGATGGTTTGTGCATGGACTCTGTAAGCCCTTCCCCAGCCCACATGAGTATAGGAAGGACTATCTTATCAGCTAGAGAAAAAGGAATATAGAAAGACTGTACTGTATAACCTTTCACATGTTCAAGCTGCAGAGCTTCCTTGAACTTAATGGGACAAGCTTGAGGGGACTGCACAGTGTCCAAGGCTCAGGAACCTCTCTGGGCTAGATGTAGTGTCTAGAACTTGTGACAAAAAGATGAGAAACACTTACAAGTTTCCGTGCCATTTGCATAGCTGTTCAACAAACAAAACACTCTCCTTCATCTCAGCCCTAATGTAATCGCCAACCACCTTTTTTTAAAAAATGAGTTATTTATAGCTCTGTTCCTCAACATGTTGCTGCAAATGCAAATCCATGTGTGCCAGAAGTTGGATCACAATGCAGTTAATAAGCAGAAAATCTGGGTGAACTCCACAAAGAAACCTCGGTAGCCATTTCCATGGATCCATCAAAAAGGAAAGCCTACAAAATTAGACATGAGCTCAAATTCAGTTCTTTTTTAAAAAACAAAAAACCGTTTGGACCCATAATACCCATGAAATTGGAGTGATACAACGCAGGCCAGAATTTAATTACATACGTTGTTATTTCATGAGTTGCAAGTGAGTGGCTACCCTATCAACATTCAAATTATACTTTAAAATGATAAGGAGGCAGGATTTCCTTATAATGAAGTCTTTTTGTTAATGAGCTGCACACCAAGTCACTTCCCTTAAGAGTCTTGTGTTCCAAACCTATTTTTTGCTGCTAAAGGCAACAATTTCACCGTGACACCATCAGAAGAAGAAGTGCCACAAGAAACAAGTCAGTGTAATCAAAAAGAATGGAAAGGGAGAACTGTAAAGAGCCAATTTCCTAACTGCAGAAGGGTCTAGTCCACCAAACTATTCTAATTTGGTGGGCTCTTTGTACTGTCAAAGCTCTCCCGCCCCAGGAGAGAACAGAAGAAAAAGGCACAGATAGAAAGAATCTCCCTGGAGAGGAAAGAAAGGGTTGTGTTGGCAGTGTTTTCAAGTGAACCAAGGAATAAGAGCAAGCTGTCATATAAGGAGGGGGAGACCAATGCAATGGACCAGAAAACCCCACTGGCTGCAGCATGCTTAGTCTCTGGAAAGTAAACCAGAAATACCGACAACAGGTTCTATTGATTCAGCGACTGTTTGGGAGGCAGGGGCATAAAAGCAGATATTTAAATGTGGATCCAAGAATCCTAATTGGGAAAATTCTCCTCACCTTTTTCCGCCTGCAAATTTTCATTACAACTGAAATTTACTTAATTTAAACAAAATAAAGAAAAGTGAGTCAAGAATGATCACAGAGGCATCAGAACAGAAAGGCGATGCCTTAGTGCCTTTATGCTTCCTCACTGTTAAAATCATGTACAGTCATACCTTGTGTTATGTTTGCTTCACATTGCGGCTTTTCAGGTTACGAACGCGGCAAACCTGGAAGTGTTTACCTCTGGGTTCGCCGCGCATACACGCGCAGAAGCAATCTGCGTGCTTCACGCACGCACAGTAGCAGCACTCTATTTATGGACTTTTCAGGGTGCAAATGGCACCCCAAAATGGATCGTGTTCGTAAGTAGAGGTACCACTTACAGTTGTTCTGCATTGATTAAATTATTTTGCTTTGTTTGTATTTTCTGATGTTTGGCACTGTGATTCTGGACACTGTGCTTAATGGACTCCAACAAAGCCAGTGGAGAATTAGTTAGCACATCAGCAAATGGAAAATATAGCTGCAAGTTGTGAAGAAGTATTAGACCATCGTGGGAGAAAATAAGCATGTGCATGTATGTGAGAGAAACTAGGGGATGCAAATGAATGCAAACCTTACCTTAGCACTGTGAATGGTACTAAAATCTTTCTCAGAAAAATGGCAGGCTATCCACTTTATGGAAATACTGGAATACTGAATCTAAATACTATAGAAAGAGCTTGTATGCAGAACAGAAGGCAAGACAGAAAGTAAATTATGCAGCTTTATTAAACTGTATATCATGAAAATGGAAGTATCATGGTTTGAATATTTCTTTTTTCATTAGTGTGCATTTTATTACTGACATCCAACCAATTATGTTCAAACTAATTCCCAGAATACTGTGGGAGACCTTGCTACTTCCAGAAGTTCTTTCAGATTAACGAACTGCATTATTATTTCATTAAAAGCAGCAGTTGCTTTTCATGGCATACAAAATGGAGGGGGGGAAAGGTCTTAACAGAGCGCACCCTCCAAAAAAGCTTCCTTAATGAACTCATTTTCTTATCTTCAGACAGCCTTGTCTATCTTGTTCTTAAAAATTCATAGTACAAGGCCTGCCCAATCGCTATATTCAAAGCACATCAGCAAGTATAATAAAATGAATCATAATTTAAAGTAGTGTCGGATACACAAGGTGACCCATTTAACAGAGAAATTCTCATTAATTTCTGGGAGTCTTCCTGAGTTCCACACACTTGTGTAAAATGGTGTGCTGTACTCTTTTTGGGCAAAGTACTTTGAATAAATAAACTTATCTATGTAGGTCAAACTACTTCAGAAGGTCTACTGAGATTTGAAAAATCTTAGCTGGTAACTTATTCCTTTTTTAAATGCTCATATCCCAGTCAAAAGATTTCCCACCACCACAATTCACAGTGATGCTCATTATTGCGCTCTTGCTCTCTCTTTCTTCATTGTGTATGTGTAAATTGTGAATGTTACTTTCAGCAAGAGGTTTCTACAGAATAATTTTATCTTAGTATAAGATGCTAATAAATATGAAAATATACTGAAGCATTTGAGGATGGAGAAATTGTACACTACCATTGAGGGCAAGGGCAGGCTATCAATCTGAATAAATATGCTTAATACCGCTGATTAGCTGATTAAATGAGCACTGTAACAACTAGTTACCAACAATGTCAACAGCTCTTCCGTGGAATAATAAGTGGAAAGACTGTCACTCACAGCAATGAATATGGATACCACAATAGAGGCAAGGAGAAGGAAGGGTTTACTAATTGCTCAGAATTTTGTTTAAAATATTTTGGCCCTAAGGTGGCCTAACTCCCCCTTTTCAACTTCATACTTTGAAAGCTTCTAATACAAACACACAAATGTATTTATAAAAGGATAGAGCAGCGGATCAAAATGTGAAGTTCATATGCTTTCCTCCTGGCTCAAAACAACTTAGTAATCAATTATTCTGTCTGGAGTGGTTGCTAATGAATCTCCATGAATAACCATACGCAGGATCCAGCTGACCATAATTTCTTCTCTTCAACCTTTGGGATGTTATGAAAGGCTACAGGGAAAAAAATAAGTGGCAGTCTGTCTACAAGATTATTTTGCAAAGTAGCAAATGTGGCATGTTGAAAACTGCCATTGCTTTCCAAAACACAATTATATTTATTATATTGCAGACTCATATGAATGTTCTTAAAATGTTTAAAACGTGGGTTGATTAAGCAAGGTGAGAAAAAGATGTAATTCAGGAGCTTAATGATGGCATCTCATGAACTTACATTCCCCCTGACACCATCTAGGAAAGAATTACATTGAGCATGCAATTCTTAGGCCCAGTTCAGAGGCAATGTTAAGCCACACTTTAGAATAAACTATGATTTAACATGCACTAGTGCTGTGCTCTTCCTCTACACATTGTGCCACACATTGGACGAAGCAAGACAGAATGCAAACTCAGGCCCATGGTTTATTTCTCTCAAAATAAAGCCATGAACAAGAACTACATTTTGTTACCGGCTTGCCACTCATGGTTTTGTTTGGAGCCTGTGTCTGGACATTACAAAAGGCTAAAAATTGGAACAACGGCAAAAGAATTTGGAAAGAGCCCTGTAGTCCCCCCCTGACTATATCCAGCTTTGTTTCTGTTGAATATAGAGACTCAGCTGAGGCAGGATAATAAACTTGACTCGCTCAGAAGCTGTTTCTTATTGGCCCCTCCATACATGACTATACCAAGCACAAGTGTTTTGACCCTGATCTCAGTTGTAGGGAGGGCAGCCGAAGCTGGCAGACGTCTCCCTTGATTCTTCATGATGAATCATCAAGACGCCAAGCAACTTTCCTGTGGGGACTCTCTGAGGAGGGCTGGGTTAAGTGCCATGGTCCATGAGCCACAGCATGGTTCAGCAACCTGATACCAGTACTAGGTCTCCTGCAGCAGGTGGCTATGAATTGTCTACAAGTCCCTGAAACAACACTAAGGACTCAGCTGCACAGCTGCAAATAAAACGTCTTAAATGTGTTGTAAAGTGCAATATACAAACGTGTCGCTAGATGGTGAAAGTGAGCTATGCAAATCGGGGTTTTTTTATATGTGTGTAAATTCAACCTAAGCTGGATGCTCCAGGACATTTCACACAACAGTCATCTCATGCTGGTTAGAGGCATGTCCATCCAGCACCAATCAAAAGTGCTACTGCTCAATGGATTTGCACTGCTACAGGTTAAGACTGCCAGAGTGGCATTGTTTATGGGGCACCAGTGGGAACTATGCAGAGAAACCCTCTAAGCCTGGAGCTGTCCTTGTCTTATTCATGAGTTTCTTTCCTGCTGCTCAAACTGAAACAAACAAGAGAATTCATTCATGCAATGCATATGGATAATTAATTCAAATTAAGTTAATGTAATTAAACTCATTGTGAAAAGCCTTGTTGTTGTTTTCAGTCGAGTAGAAACTTCCCCTGATCCTGATCCACACCTGTACTCTTCTCTTATGTGAGCTATTCCACCCTTGGTCAGTGCCAGAAATGGAACCTGGTCCATATAATTACATTCTATTTTTGAAACCTGCTTATATTCATTTCAGTTTCTTTTCTTTAAAAACTCTGGAACAGTTCCCAAGTCATTTTGCAACACTTTTTTTTAAAAAAAAAAGGGAAAGAAAAAATCCTGTTTAAGTTCACAGACTAAAGACAAAGCTTTGCTTTGCACGACAGAACAAATATTAAAAGAAATTATTGTTGAACTATTAGAGCACCGATCTTTTCTAATGCATCAATAAGTCATGTTATGTATGAAAAAGTGTTTGGGTTTTTTTAATTGAACATGATGGGGTGAGCTCCCATTGCTCGGTCCCAGCTCCTGCCAACCTAGCAGTTCGAAAGCATGTCAAAGTGCAAGTAGATAACTAGGTACCGCTCCAGCGGGAAGGTAAACGGCGTTTCCGTGCGTTGCTCTGGTTTTGCCAGAAGCGACTTAGTCATGCTGGCCACATGACCCAGAAGCTGTACGCCGGCTCCCTCGGCCAATAAAGCAAGATGAGTGCTGCAACCCCAGAGTCGTCCGCGACTGGATCTAATGGTCAGGGATCCCTTTACCTTTACAATAGATTAAAGTGAATAAGAAAGAAGGGAAAAGGAAAAATAGAAGTAGAGAAAGCCGACTTGCACATGATGCCTTTCAAACCACCTTATCCAAAGAAACCAAGTATATGCTTTTATTATTTTCTTGCAATGCATTCACATACACAAAGGTTCATGCTGATGCTTAATTTCTAACATGATACGTTTCAAGACTCACACCTGCTTGCCCCCTGTTTCACAGCCCTCTCCACCTAATTCCACATCAGTGAGTGATGGTCCCGTTATGCTACCCACAGCTCTGATGTGCTGAACAGAAGTAACAAGGGTTTGATGCACAACTCTCTCAAAGTGAACAAGACAAGACAGAAACAGGAGTCACTTACTGACAATACATAAGCAAGCATATCCTGGGGGTGGGGGTAGAGTCATATAGCAGCAATAAAGGAGGAAAGTGAGATCCGAGCGATCTGGGAAAAGGTCCGTTAAAGAAATGGTGATAAAGAACCCAAAGAAAGGCAAGGGCTGCTTCCAAGCCCATTTTGTGGATAGGATTCAACAGCATACTGGCAAATTTGGGGAGTGCAATTAAAATGGATTTGGCACTCTTGGGACTTTTTTTGCAGTATGGAAAATGGCAGAGAAATGCTCTGCGAAGTTTGCTTTACACAATGCCAGGCAACACCCCCTGCCTCCAAATGAATCAGAATGAATGAATGTTCGACAAACATCATATAACTTTCCTGCAAAGTTTGTGTATGCCTATCAGGATGAATGCTCAATAAACAGGTCATCTGGGAGCAACCATGGAAGTAAGAGCCTTGACAAAGAAAGAAGAGAATGTTAAAGGGCTTCCATTCTTAAATCCCTACACAGAAACAAAACTTCTTGTATTATTTGAGAAGTGGGTTGTTGTTTTTAGTAAACCCTGCTTTATCCTTATAAAATAAGGTCAAGGAAACCATCATATAAAATAATGAAATGACTAGAACAATAAAATGCAAACATTGCAACAAGATAGAAGCTAAATCCACAAAATATACAGCGGCATGAGAAAATCCAAAAAGTAAGAACTCTTTTAAAAACTTGGGCCAACACAGGGTTGTTGCTAATATTTAAATGGGGAGACAATGAATGTTCCCCGAGACCTCTGGAGGAAAATGTAATGAATAAATTTTACCAACAGAAGATCAGAAAGAAGCATAATATCTCAGTACTGGTTATCCCTGGGTCAGTTGAAGTCCTGATGTACCATTTCTTCTTGGTGACATGCATTATCTGATCCCAAATCTAGCGTAACACTGAAGAAACTTTCCCTGAGAGCTAAGCCTCCTTCTTTACCTTGGGTAGAGGTATCTGGTGTCCTCCAAGTGTTTTTAGACTCCAACTTCCATCAACCCTAGCCCAGCATGGCCAATGATGAGGGACTGTAATCTGACATTTGTAGGGCCACTTATTCTCCAACCTTGGTGTAAACGGTTACTGTGTGGTGGTGGTAGCGGCAGAGGAGGGTTTTTTAACTATTGAGGATAGTGTGTCTTGCTTTTTAAATTCTTTAATCCTGGTTGGGGGGGCACTGTTAAATTGATCAGAGTTGTACCTGGACATCAGAGGAGATTAGATAACCCCAGGAGGGGAGTTATATTACTTGTTACAATCTTTGGCTGGTATACCAGCAGTCAGGTGCAGACTTATTATTATTATTATTATTATTATTATTATTATTATTATTACCCTGCCTTTTCTCCCTAACAAGAACTCAAGGCAGCTTACAGATAAAATAAGAACAGCTAAAAACATGGAGGGGGCAATAATTTAGCAACATTTAAACACTAATAGGCTTTAAACGATATAGATGCATGAAATATCTATTAAAAACATACAAATGATTATAATAAAAAAAAGCATGGCACCAGACCTTTCATTCAAAAGCACCCTGTTCCCAAAGGCCTGTTGGAATAGGAAAGTCTTCACCAGCTGGTGGAAGGACAATAAGGAGGAAGCCAGTCTAGCTTCTCTAGGGAAGGAAGAAGAGTTTGGATTTGATATCCCGCCTTTCACTCCCTTTAAGGAGTCTCAAAGCGGCTAACCTTCTCCTTTCCCCTCCTCCCCCACAACAAACACTCTGTGAGGTAAGTGGGGCTGAGAGACTTCAAAGAAGTGTGACTGGCCCAAGGTCACCCAGCAGCTGCATGTGGAGGAGCGGAGACTCCACAGATTACAAGACTACCGCTCTTAACCACTACACCGAAGTCTGGGAGCAGCCATGGAGAAGGGCATTGTTGTATCCTTTGATTGCCGGTTAATTAGGTATAGTCCAGAAATGCATTGTGGAATAAGGGATATGGTCTGTTCTCTGGGAGGGCACAGATTCTCCTGAGCAATGAATGTTGTAGAGCAAAAAAAAAACAACTTTAGATGCCTACGAAGCTCTTTGGATTCCCAGCTAACTGCTCTATCTTGGTTGGCAGCGTAGTTCCAGGTCTGCTATGGTGGCTCTGCATTTTGAACTTCATTAACAGCCTTGGGAGCTGCAAAATGAAAAAGCTTTCAAGAGCTTCACAATAAATTGCTGCAAATATAGGGCACAAACATATGCTCCTAATAATTATTTACCTCCTCCAATTATCTACCATATGCAAATTCCAGTCATCATATTTCCTCTAAGCTTTGCATTTAATTATCACAGCACTGTTTTCAAAATGCATGTCCTCAAGCAGAAGTGCTGAAGCAAACAGGTATATA
The DNA here is from genome assembly GCF_964106915.1 of Podarcis gaigeae. Classification (NCBI taxonomy): domain Eukaryota; kingdom Metazoa; phylum Chordata; class Lepidosauria; order Squamata; family Lacertidae; genus Podarcis; species Podarcis gaigeae. Next base: position 31,264,690 of record NC_139688.1, read on the forward strand.
TGTAATAAATAAAAATAATACTTTAATGAGTTTCATATACAGTAACTGAAAAATAGGCCTGCTGGGACATAGTGAATCAGTTAATGCATGTTTAATTACTCATACTGTAAATTTTCTCTACTATTATGTATACGGGGCCCAACCTACAGTATATGGAATTACGTCACACCTGTTTCTTGCTTCGCATTCATGATTGAAGTTTAGAGGCACTCATTCATCCTAGTACAAAGGTACTGCAAAAAGGATCTCAGGTAAGTCTGACATTTCTGTTACAAGCATTGGGGAGGGAAGCATAGAAATTGCCTGTGGTACAGAGGAAGATCAAATGTTGATTTGTCAAGTGCATAACGTTGGAAGTTCATTCATTTTGGTTACGGTTCAGCTGCTTTAATCAGTTCAGCAAAGTCAGCTCAGTTGTTCCTTTGCACTTCCTAGCTTGAAGCCTGGATTGTGGTGTCATTGCACTGATGGGTGTCAGGCTATATACATTCGCTGAAAAAATTATTATTTTTTTGGCCAGTGGATGGTGTCAGCAGCCGCTAACTGCTGTATCAATTTGGCATTGTAGCTGGTGAGGCTGCACTCACTGGCTCGCCTCTTACCGTAGCTCAGGGAACACCAAATGATGCATTTTTTGTTCCTGGACCAAATAGCCTGAGTGCGTAAGCAAATCTCCTTTCAAATCTCTGATGTGGCAATCTATGCCAGAAGAGGAAAAGCTGGCTTGATGAGAGAGGAAGCCACATAAAGTGGCTTTTTGTTGCTTCTCACTGGCTCTGTGTTTATAGCATAATGCGGTGAAGTCCAACCAGCCACTTAATACTACTACTACTACTATTTAACAATAATAAATGAGAGCCAGTATCACCCAGTGGTTAGAGTGTTGGACGCTAGGATACAGGAGAAAATTGGTTTAAATCCCTACTCAGCTAACAAGCTCACTAGGTAGACTTTGGGCCAGTCACATACTCTCAGGATTGTTGCATGAATAAAATGGGGAAGGGGGAGAACTGCGTATGCCAAGTTGAGCTCCTTGAGAAAAACAAGTGTGGAATAAATGTAATAATAAATATACATAAACAAATTTATAGACCACTTCGGAGTATAAAGTCATTGAAGTGGTGTTACAGGATAGAAACTCAGAAACACAAAAAACAAGAAGACTTTGGCAATTCCAACCCATCATTGTACCAAATGTGTTTTGACTATACTGTATGTGATTTTGGCTTTAAGTGTGATCCCCAGAATGTAATCCCTGTATAAATTGCTGTCTTACTGGTGCAGGAGAGTACAGCTCCATGGATTCACACCACCACACAAGCAACTATTTATAGAGCTACAAAGAAGTCTCGGATTTTCCATCAGAAATGACCTTAAAGTGAGAGAGACAGACAATCTCCTGCTGTTAACATGACACAATGAATGCACCTTCAAAAAGGGGGTATACGCAACCAAATATGGAATTGAGGATTTATTTCCAGGATCTAAAAATCATCAATCAAGGTCCATCCCACATTGACAGGCACAAATTTCAATTAAACTTATTCACATTAACATGTTACAATTCAGTCTTTTGTTACACAACCGGGATAATGTTTAGACTTACTCTAAAAAAAACTCTGGAACCTCCTAGCATTGTTAACATGGAAAGACAACTGTTGAAGAATAACAATAGGACTAGGCATGCAAACTAGCCTGCACATCTGTGTGTTTATTATTATTTATAATATATATATAACCTCTTCCTTCAAAGAACAGCTCAGATTTAGCCCTATAGAAGCAATCAGGAATAATTCCTCCTCTTATGCTCTAGCAATGACCTACAAGCCATAATGCTACGGCTACAATAGCACATCAATAGAAAAGGCGCGTGCTGATGATCATTACATATGCCATGCTCATCATCATCAAATATACTTCAAAAAAGCTTGTGACCTTACAATTTAAAGCTTTAATATGGAAAATGCACCCTGAGGGACTTTACATCCTACTGTATTTCATCATGATCTGAAGGACGCTCAAGAACTGGCATATTCTTGCATGGTGCAGAAATGCACAGATCTGAATATCTTCATAGCCTATATATGGTCATGTCTGACCTTATTCATCCCCTGCCAGTGTTGCTTTTATTCAGATGGTGAAAACTTAACCCACGTTCCAAATCTGTTGAGTTATGGAACAGCTTTTGTCACTTTTTTTACTTTTTAATTCTTGAAACTAACACTTCAAAACTGTGATTGAGAGATGCTGTAGACCAGATATGAGGAAGCCTGCGGTCCTTCCAGATGGTGTCTGACTGCAATTCCCATCATTCCCTAACCATTGTTCATGATGCCTGATGGAAGTTGGGAGCCAAGCAACAGCTAGAGGGTCATAGCTTCCCCATTCCTGGTATAGACATTACATTCACTACAGGGAATAAATTCTGTACGATAAATTTGCCACTTGTCAACCCCCTCAGCTGTGGCATCTAAGAGAACTTTATTGTATGTACCCAGGTCCTTCATATGCATAATTGCGGTGCACTACAAGACAGCCCCATCTCAAACAGTAGATAATATACCTGCATATGAATGGGAAATTCAGACACAGGGGTGTCAATCTCTGTAGAAAATGTAAAGCAAAAGCAGCTTTAAGAGAGGAGAATTTAACTTCCACCATGCCCAAAAGTGATGGAATCAAGAGAAGTGTCACATAGGCACTTCTGCCAAGAGCACTAGGTGCTAATTGGACTAAGCTATATTAAAAGTAGACCTAATGAAATAAATATATCTAAGTTACTCATTACCAAGTCCATTGATTTCAATAGGTCTACTGTCACTCTCCCTAAACAGTGGTAGAATTGACCTGTTCTGTTCCAGCAACAGCTACTCTTCAATCAAACAAATTTGAGTGGCATAGAATTCTCATCCCTCACCAGACCACTTTCTCTATCCATTGAGTGATCAAGAATTTCTACCCAACCAGCCAATCAGAATTTTCAATCCTCTAATACAGCACAGTATAAAAAGAACCCAACTTCCAGGTTAAGTGTTTTCTGCAACTAAACAACTGCCCACCTGCCAGGCACCAAAAGATACCGTATTTTTCGCCCTATAGGACGCACTTTTTCCCCTCCAAAAATGAAGGGGAAATGTGGGTGCGTCCTATGGGGTGAATACAGGCTTCAGGAAGCTCTGCACAACCCTCCGGAGCCTGGCGCCAAGCCGCGCCGGGCTCCGGAGGGTCGTGCAGAGCTGCCAGCACTCCCGGGGTCTGTGCAGCTCTGCGTGACCCTCCGGAGCCCGGCGCCAAACCGCACTGGGCTCCGGACGGTCACACAGAGCTGCCTGCATTAGGAAGCCTCAGCGCCCGGGCTTCGCACAGCTGTCCGCAAGCCTGGGGAGACCGGCGCGGCTCCCTAGGCTTGCGGATAGCAGGCTCTTCTGGGGGCTGGGGTCGGGGGAAGCTCGGGCTTCCCCCGTGCCAGCCCCGTGCCTGGGGGGGAAATAATTTTTTTCCCTTATTCCCCCCCCAAAAAAACCTAGGTGCGTCCTATGGAGCAAAAAATACGGTACTTAGTATGTCAAACTAAACCCTTCAAATAACCTTGCATATACCAGAAACTCTGATACATTATACATAAAACAAGTCCTGTCTCAGTAAACACATTTTAAACACAGCCATAAACTCCATGAATCTCTCTAAATGCTTTTTAAAGCTGTCCGAGTTAGTGATCATCACTTCATATTGTGACAGTAAATTCCAAAGTTTAACTACGCACTAAAGAATTGTTCATTTTATCTTTCCATATTCGTCCAATATTCAGTTTCATTAAATGACCCCAAGTCCTAGTAATATCACAAAGGGAGAGGAACGTCTACCTATTTCTCCACAACGTGTATAGTTTTATACATATCTCTATCATAACTGCCCTTACTGACCTTTGGCTAAACTAAAAAGTACCGAATGTTGTAACCTTTACAGATAGGGAAGTTGCTTATGCCTGCCCTTTCTTGAATCATCTCCAAACCTAAAACATCATTTTTTTAGGTGCAGATTAGGTGTGTACAGTATTCCAAGTGCACCATAAATAATGTGAAACAACATTATGATATTAGCATTTTATTTTCAATACCTTCCCTAACGATACCCAACACGGAATTTGCCTTTTCACAGCTGCCACACACTGGGGCAATGTTTTCACTGAGCTATCTATCATGACCCAAATGTCTCTTTCCAGGTCATTGACCACCAGTTAAGCCACCGTTAGTGTATATGTGAACTTAGGATTTTTGTCCCAAGGTGCATCTCTTACACTGAACTGCCTTAGCCTTTTTAATTGCCCATTTACCCAGTTTGGAGAGATCCTTCAGAACTCCTTGCAATCATGTTTTGGTCTTAAGCACCTTGAAAAACTTGATGTCATAAGCAAACGTGGTCACCTCACTGCTCATTCCTATTTCCAGGTAGTTAATTAGCAAGTAAAAAGTACTGGTTCCAATACAAATATTTGTGTGACCACACTTCTTACAACCTACCATTGTGAGGACTATCCATTTATTCCTACTCTCTGCAGCTGCTTCTCTACCCAGTTATTGATCCATAAAAGAACCTGTCCACTTTTCCCAGGACTGCTAAGCCAGGTACACAATGACTACTGCATCATCCTGATCCACATGCTTATACGCAATCTCAAAGAACTCCAAAAGTTTTGTTAGCCAATGTCCACATAAGCTATCCCAGCTATAAGCTGAACATTTCAGCTGAGGCTGTGCTAAGGTAGAATCCTTGTGCAAATGGATTCTTAGCTATGGAAGGCAAAGCCCCATGCATAATTTTCAAAAATCGTTTGCTGGGTTGCACTCCCTCAGCTGTTCGAGTGAACCATCACTGTTAAACCTATCCACGCTTAATGGGGTATGTGGTGCATAATTTAGCTATGGCTATCTCCACAAATTTAAAAGGAGGGGGAAAGATTGGTAGTGAGGCTGTCTTCCTTCTCATTTGTTAAAAATAATAATAATACCATTTTTATTATACAGAAACACATATTTGTCATAGTTAAAATACAGCATTTGGAATGTGCATTCCGCTTGTAAGGTACATTATCTTGGTAATATTTCAGGAATGAATTAGCAAATTAAAAGGATAAAATCCAATTCATTATTGATTCAATCAATGAAGCAAGAAGCAGAGAGAAACATCACTTCCAGAAATAGCTGTTCTGGCTCCTTTTCTTACAGAGCAGATGAGTGTGAATGAAGACTTAACCATTCTAGTGTTATTATTATTACCAGCATCATTACACCATCAAGTAGACATGTCCCTGCCCTAGAAATTTTAAACTAAATACTAGGGAGGTAACAGAAGAAAGGGAGGAAGTGTGGGAACCAGCATGGGAGCAAATAACATCTGAATTCTTACTCAGCATCTCTTCAAAGCTATTTAGGTTTGTCAATGAGCCCTTGAGATCCCATGATCTCATAACTGTGCAAGGAGAATTCTTCCATCTCTATAGTTCAGCCTTCACCAGCCTGGTGCCTTCCAGGTATTTCAAACTACAACTCCCATCAGCCCCAGCCAGCATAAGCTACACCAACTACACCAAGTTGACAAAGGCTGCCGCAGCTAAGCTTATAAGTGTCCAATTTGTAGCCATCAGTTCTTAAACCCACAGCCTAAATTACTCCACTATGATATATCTGTAGAATGTTAGCACATATGTATTTGGGGCTATGAGCAGACAAGGAGACCTCACACTCTCTATTATTGGCTGTATTTATAACCTGCGAACACAACAGAATTAACCAGAAGGAGCTATTTATATTCATTTCTAATCGTTTCGTCCAGCATCCAAGACTAGTTCTCTGTCTCCCCCATTCCCAAGTACCCAATTGCCCTCTCAAAGTATGCCTGGATGTCATTGCTCTTGGAGCTTTCCTTCCATAATTATACCAGCAGCTCACAAGCAGCCGTCAGACCCATTACTGACAGCTCATCCCAGTTTACAGTGTCAGCTGACTAACAAAAACTAATGAAGCAAAAGGTGAGGAGGAGAAAGGGGAAGGGGAAGGAGGAGGCAGGATTCTGCTCCTGGCAGGGAGCGCCTCTGGCTTAATCAGCTGCGCATGAATGCAGGAGTGCATTGTTATGAAATGACAGCTGTGAGCAAGAGAAAACATCGACACATCCAGACAATTTTCTATTCTGCACTGAAATTGGTGATAACTATGTAGTGCATCTTCCTTCCTTGGAAGCCAACGATTTTCACATTTAGAGCACTCAACAGCGTACAAGAAAAACAAACAGATGGGGGTGTTTCTGGTCTGTATGCTCTACAGAATCGTTTTATCTTTACATACTTCACACTTAGACAGTGCATGTTTTTGTCTATCCCACTTAACCTTAAATAGGGTGCTAGGCATATCACAAAGGTACTAAGAGTATAAGAAACTGATTAACTACAAAATGCAAGTCTTCCGTGAGCTTGTCGTGCCTAGCCAAAAGAGGAGGTTATTATCTCTGTACTCCAAACACTAGCAAGTTCTCTTCCTGCCAGACCAGAGTGCCACAACAAACAGTTCAGGAATTTAAGGCAATATTTAAGGCAAGCATTTGACTCAACATCTGTCTTTAGTTACAGATGAGCAAGCCATAATTGACTTTAATGGAATCAAAATAACGGGCTCACGTCTACCACTGCTGCCAATGAGGACAACAGACCACTGGATGATCGGAAACAAGCTCTGGGTTTACACACTCCCTCCTCCCTTCCTTCACTTTCAGTTTTGTGCTAACCACTGTTTATCCAAACTGGCAAACTATGTTTTGCCTTTGCCCTCCAAACCAGAACTGGAAACCCATTTCAAAACTTTAACTTCCAGTTCTGGTTTGTAATAAGTCTGTGATAAACAGGAAACTGACAATAAAGCTACAAGAGGACTTAGTAGGCAAGAAAGAGTGTTGGGGATGGCTGACACTATGCAGTTTTAGTCTGTGTCATTTACATGCTTCTCCCGTAATCCTGTCCCATGCCCACATTCAGCTGCAATTTTTTAAAAAAACAACAACACAAAATCCTCTCAAAATACATATTTAAACACATACTTTAATACAGGTTAATATGCTCCCAAAATACATATTTAAACACCTTTTTTATACATTTCAGCTGTCAGACGAGGCATTTCAACATTTGGACAACTGTGAAATCTGGTGGATGGCACATTACTTCCCATCTGCGCATTACTGTGAAAAGTTCAAATCAGTGATTTCACTGAGGAATTTCCAAAGGGATCAAGTCCCTCAAGAGACCACAGCTCACTTCCATTTCTCCAAAACATGGTTTGGAGCATATTATGCAAGCCACTGATACAAGGATTTACCACTACATTGGATGAAGTTGTTCAGAAGATCCATTTCCATCTAGTCTATTTCTTAAACACTTTACTGGTAATGATCATTTTTTAATAATAAAAAAAGCTCCCAAGTAATAAATTAAATTCAATGCCAGTGGACTAAAAGGGCAGGTTTAGGTTTCATAAGGCAGTATTTTAAATGATGATGTTCCCTCATGGGACTCCCCCTATAGCAGAGAAAGGCATTTCATCCACTTATTGTGGACTGCAGCTAGGTAATGGATAAATACATTTCTGGTCTGTATCTCTTTTGTATCTCTTAATTCTGACATTAATCTGTGACTTTTTAAATAACATTTTTTACAAATATGCATGCAAATTAATCTTCGAATATGTGTTTTTAATGTGATTTCTCTCCAAGTGCACATTTCTAAATGCATTTTATACTGAAACAGGCTTTTCAAAAGCATTTTGTTGGGAGTTATCTGCATCCAGGAGAGCTGAATCAGGCCAGCACGTATCACAATTTACAACATACACAATTCTCAAGCATCAGTCCCTACATTTTACTAGGTCCACTAGTAAGGGATTACCCGGGTGTTGGAGAAAGGTACTCCCTCAGAAGCTGCCATTTCACCAACTGATTACCTCTCAAGTCTGATGCTGCAGCTTCAGAAATAACATGCATACCCTTCTCACCAAATATTCCTTGATTGCCTGTGGTAACCTGGCAACAGAGATGTTGCCACTTTCCCTAAGAATAAACTGTGTTTAGCCAGAGTTCATCTGCAACATAACCACACCAAATAGCAAAAGCTTTACGAAAGGTCATCTGCATGGAAAATTCAACTCAATCTACAGACACAGGGGACATATGTAACAAAAGCTACAAGGAGCAACAAGGAGGGGATACTTTACAATCACCTCCAGATTATCAAACTAACTTAACCAGTGGTGGCCAAACTTGGCCCTCCATCTGTTTTGGGGAACTACAGTTCCCACCATCCCTGACCACTGGTCCTGTTAGCTAGGGATGATGAGAGTTGTAGTCCAAAAACAGCTGAAGGGCCAAGTTTGGCCACCACTGAACTAAACCAAAAGTGGGGAACCTGTGGTTCTCAATTCATTGTTTGGCTCCAACTCCCATCAGTCCCAGCCAGCATGGTTAGAGGTGATCACAGTTGTAGTCCAACAACATCTGGCCACATGTTCCCCATCTATTGACAGATGAATTTTTAAAATCTATTTATTTATTTTGATCTAACTTTCATACTATTATCAGTTGAAAGCTAATACACAAGCTACTTAAACCAAAGCAGTACAGTCGTACCTTGGTTGTTGAACGGAATCTGTTCTGGAAGTCCATTCAACTTCAGAAAACGTTCAATAACCAAGGCGCGGCTTTTGATTGGCTGTAGGAAGCTGCAGGAAGTTCCTGCATGCAATCGGAAGCCACAGAAGCTGTGTCGGACATTCGGCTTCCAAAGAACATTTGCAAACAGGAACACTCACTTCCAGGTTTACGGCATTTGGGAGCCAAAACGTTCAAGTTCGGGATCCAAGGTAGGACTGTACTGGTTTTTCTTTGTGGAAAGTAAGAAGATGAAAACTTCTGGATTAGAGATTTAGTCTGACTTGGGTTTGAGTTTCCTACAACAACATCATCATCATCACCCCATGTTACAAATCCTCAAAGACCAGCACATCCACTGCCATTCCTGCAGATGTAAAGAAGTAGTAGAGCTGTGTGTCATCAGCAAATTGCTGAGAATGTGCAACAAGACTCCGGATGACCAGTCAGTGGTTTCCTGTAGATGCTAAATAGCATGGGGGATGAGGTAAGAACCCTGAGAAATGCCACATTTGAAGACTCCACAAGGCTGTGTAGCACACCCCAAGCATCACCCTCTGGAAATGTTCATCCAGTTAGGACTGGAACCACCTCAAAGTAGTGCTTCCCACCCCCAACTCAGACAGCCACTTCAGAAGGATACCACAGTTGATGGCACTGAAAGCTGCTGCGACGTCAAGGAGAGTTAACAGAGACATGTTTTCCCTGTCTCTTTCTTGACAGAGGGGATGCTCTCACAAGATCTCCTGCAAAATCTTGCAGGGCTAGCCCCAGGCTTCCAGAGCCAGTGTGCCAAGAGTGCCTTGCCCAATAAGCAAGGCAGAGAGCTTTAAAGCTCTTATTGTGTTGGGAAAACCTTGCATGCATGTAATTTGCACAATTTCAACTGGCCATCCTTCAACCATGCCAGATTGAAATCACACAAGTAAAATATACGTAAGAGGCAATTGGTACTGTACTACTTGAAGCAATTGTACTAATACTAGCTGCCAACAATAAGTGGTCAGTAAGATGATGCTTGGGTTTTTTAAATGTTAGGTTTGCCATGTACAGAAAAACAATGTTTTCTGCATAAAATGCTACAGCCACCCCTGCAGTAAAAGGCAGTAGCTATTTGGCAACAGGGACTATTCTGCAATACAGCATCTTGTTCTGTTTATAAATGGCAGCTTTAGATTTTGTAAACTAATCACATAGATACTGGCCAGTTTCCCAGTGTCAACAATAATTTCCATTCCAGAAATGCTAAGCCATTTTGAAACATTAGTTTTCAATGCTATTTTATTTTACATGAATGCATCCAGTTCTTCAGGCACCCCTGATTTCCCCATATGGCTAACACCTAATTCTGCTATTTGGCTGCTAAGGCCCAACACCATTTAGCTGCTGTGCTATGGAAATATCACTGCAATAATACCATTCATGAGGGATAATGAAGGGGCAACTATTTTGATTTGTCATTTCACTGTAACAATGACATCCAGGGACATGCCTAGAGGAAGAACGAAATTGCATCCATTAAAAACATTTCTTGAGCATCGTGAAAGGATAATATATACCCCCAGTGCAAGAAAAGGCAAGCAGCATAGTCAATAAAGCTGCCATTTAGTCCAATTTAACACTTGGTGAAAAGGGGTGGGGGAATCACCACGTGTTCAACAAGGCTATCTATCTCTCCAGACACACCACCATTGATGTTCGTGCAAAGGACCAACAGCAACCAAACTGGGAACTCCAAAAATGAACTGGAAGAATAAACAAAAAGCAACGAGGTAGACAAATAAAGATAGTCAATAGTCCTACATGTTCTAGACCCCTGAGTGACATGACCTTCTCTGCCTTTCCTATAGAGTTTGCCTCCAGACATCCTCTCCCCATGTCCATGCACATACAGCTGTTTGTTTATCGCTTCCCTGGGATACAATCCTACACCTTTGTATGTGAACATTGCAACCACCATCCCAACCCATCAGCAACTTCCTTTCTGCCAGCATCCTAAGCAGAATGACCCACATGGTTTTGTTACTCTCGCACACCCCACAGTGACACAGCATGATGGAGTTGTTCCTACACCACTGCGCGCATGCAGAGGACCTTAGCAAGCTGCAATGTCAGGTATTTGTCTAAAGATGTAACACAGAGGGCAACATAATATGGCCCACCAGCACAACAGTTTCTGCTGTCATGTGCCCTGTGGATAGGTCTTGGCAAGGTCGGTCAGAGGTGGAGGTGGAATGGGACAAAGGTGCAACATTGGATCTTGGGCAGGGTTTCTGCAGTCTGGGAGGTTCTAACCTAGGCACTGGGGAGAAGACAAGTGGGTTGTCAGGAGAGATGGCAAATGGCCCAGCTGCCAAAGTAGAGCAGCCTGACTTGACTCCAGTGGCACCCCGTCAGTGAAAAGTTCCACATTCCCAAGGGAGGCGCCTAAGACTAGACTGGACAGTGAGCCAGCCACACTGACTCCAGCTCCATCATCAAGGACACTGCAGTGACAGCACAAACAGACACAACCTACACATAGGAATGGCCACTTGCTTCCTTGCTCCCATAGCTCAGGAAGAAAACTGCAAATGACTGTGCCAACCCCACTCTTCAAACCGAGAGATCAGGAGGCATGTCAAGTGCTGGGACAAGACCTTAGCTTATGCCTAACCATGCATCCTAGGGCTCTGCTGTGACTTCTTAACTGTGTAACCTGATTTGTGCTTGAGCACTGTACTGAATTCTGGAATAAAGCCATTAATAAAAATCTAGCTGAGAGTCCACCTACCAAGTCTGCAAGTGGCAGTCATGGCATCTGCTTTCAGGAAACTCACAACCGAACCCTGTCCCCCCCCTCTAAAAAAAAAAAAAAATGTTCCCAGTGCCGCACACACAATTCAGTTGTTCTTTGTTCTGGCTGCCCTCTGTTCCTGCAGCCAAACCCTCTCCTTCACTTATTTACACCCAAAGCCCCCAGCTTGCCTGACATCCTCCCTAGCTTCCTCTCTTTGTTGCTTAGGGAACAGCTGATACAAATGCTAGTTCTGTAATTACCAACAATCCCAAGGGACTTGTTTCTACAAATTTTATTGCAATTCAATTTTGGAATTCAGACTCCTGGCATCTGGTTCCTTGCTTATTGCACCCAGAATCATACATATAGTCCAGAACACCCCTCGGAGCTTGAAGAAATTATGTGAGTTTATGTCTGCAATCTTTTAACGTTTGTTCTCAAGATCTCCCTAATTGTATTCGGTCACTGGCTCCAAACAGATTTTTCAGGTAAATCCAATACTGGGTGAATCGATGCCGATAGCCTACTTCTAGGATTACGGATGACCTCAGAACACCATTTAACCCAACCTGAAGATTCCATTTGCAAGTGGAGAAGGAAATACCCAACTCTGCTATATCTTTGCAATATCTGAAGGGTCTAAACATGCATATCCTGCCAACCTCCCACATGGAAGGGGGAAAATATAAAAGGCTCTGAAATTATGAGAACATAAGAAGAGCCTGCTGCATCAGGCCAATGGCCCACCTAATCCAGCATCCTGCTCAACCAGATGCCTGTGGGAAACCCGCAAACAGAGCCCAAACACAAGAGCCCTCTCAGCCTCCTGCAGTTTCCAGCAAGTGATATTCAGAAGCATCACTGCCTCCAACCATCATGGCTAATAGCCAATGATAGCATTATCCTCCATGAATTTGTCTAGGCCTCTTTTAAAGCCATTTAAGTGGGTGACCATCATTGCCTCCCACGGGAGCGACAGCCATAGTTTATACACTGAATATGTTTTCTATGTCCCGAATCTTCCAATAATCACTGTTGTTAGATGCCCACGAGTTCTAGTGCTATGAAAGAGGGAGAGAAAAACTTTTATCTATCCGCTTTCTCCATGCCATGCTTAATTCTATAAACTTCTATCATGTCCTCCTTGACTTGCCTTTTCTTTAAACTATAAGATTGTATGCACTGCAAGCTTTCCTCACTCCCCAAATCTCAATGGGCTCAACCTCAAATAACTTAATTTGGTCTCATTGTGGTTTAAGCCCAAATTAAACTTCTTTATGTTTGGGTGCATTGTGAGTTAAAGCCACCTGAATAGAGACCTCCCCACCTTGAGCCTCCCCGCTATTCACTTTTCCCAGGATAGCAGCACAGAAGGTCTAGTGGAGTCCCAGTTTCCTCTCAGAGCCCCCCACTTCAAAACTGGAGAGGAAACAAAAGGCAGTGACAACTACCTTGAAAGCTAGCACTGGACCAACTCTGCGAGGAACCTGAGCTTCAAAGATGGGTTTGTGGTTTACTCAAAAGCAGGCTTAGGATGTCTGAACTAAGGAAGCTTAGTTCCACCTGGCTAGCCACCGTATATTAGATCAGCAGTCTGTCCCAAAGGATGCTAGTGAGCCATCAACTTCATGTCTTTACAGCACTGAACCAGGCCCTTTCTCCACCACTGACTCCAAAAAGTAACAGTTTGAAAGTCTCTTATCCCACAAGGTGAGCTATCAGTTCCTCAACAACTTCACCAGCTTTCACTGGCTATTAATTCATGATATGCACATTTGGATTTGGATACAAATCAAAGCAAAAACTTCCATGCCTATTTCAGCATTTCTTTTTGGCCACACAAACCATTCCCTTGCTGGTAGATTAAATCAGTGAAACTCCCAGTGTGTAGAAGGTTTCTTCTACATTCTTTTGAGTTGCTGAGTCATGGCCTTTGTTTAGGGCACTCAAAATGTTTTTTCCCTCCTCCAGTGCACCCCTTCTCAATACTACAAAGATTAACATTTTTATTAGAAAGTAAAAGTGGCCCAGATACATAGAGCAGTGACTCTTGACATGTAAAAGTATGGGTAAATTTGCTATGGCTGCATAACAACATGTATTTAATGCTTCTTTCCTGCTCTTTATAACAAAGTATTCTATATTATATACTAGCTTGCATAAACTGTAATTTTATATATTTTCCACGTTGGTATAATGACTTTTTAAAAACACCCAAATATTAATGTAGACATTCGTGGCAGTTGAATTATTGCTCTAGCAACTTTTGGGTATAGAAGGGAACAATATATCCCATGGGGGTATTAATACAGAAGACCAATATATTGGGGGGGGGGGGAGTCAACCAAGGCATCTGACCTTTGCCCTACACCAGAAGATGTCCTTCACCCAATGAGCAACATGAATAGCCATCTTACATCTCCCAGAATATACAACATTATCAAGCATACAGAGTATTTTTATTATTATTATTACATTTATTCAAAAATGAAAGTGTACATCCAATCAACAAATCATTCTTTATAAGAACATAAAATAAAAATAAAATAAAAATTTCACCATTGTGACTTCCCTCGACCTCAAGTCGACATCTTTTAGTAAGAATACAGAGTGTTTTAACTCCTTTCCTATGTCCCTCGCTGATACTTTTTGCAGAGGATTGTATTTTGGGCAAAATTTGTACAATGTTTTGGAAGTCTGCTAGCAATGTCGGCCATATACTGTGGAGGGTGTGTGATGCACAAGGACCAACCAACCTCAGAAATCTCCATGATAATTTTCTCATGTGCAGCACTTCTACAATAACTCCCTTTAGTTTTTGTTTTTTTGCTTCTGGCAGGAACACTCTGTGCCAACTGTCCATTAATATTACATATAAAGATGCATCTATCATCTATAAATGCATTGTGATTTTTGTGAAGATATGTGCTTCCTAGAGCCACAGAGTTGGAAGGCACCCTAAGCCTCTTCTAATCCAACCTCCTCCTGCCCACAGCCATCCCTGCGTGGGCTCAAACCACCAAACTTCCGGTTAGCAGCCAGACGCACTGACCCATTTCACCACCTGAGCTGCCCTACACTTCTTCTCTGTATAATTATGCTTTATCTCTGATCAGATGGCATGCCATTGGGATGCTGATCTGTGATCAAAGTAAATCAGGAGAAGAGGGGTCCAGAACATATTTCGCACAAGGGCCCACAACCAAGTATGGCCATCCCTGCCTGGTCGCACTGATATATTTTATAGAAGTGTGCGTGGCTGACTGGCTAAAGGATGGTTGCTGAGTTCTGAAGCACACGTGGCTCTCAAATTTTGAAAAACACCTGCACCACAAAGGATAGTTTCTCAGCAAGGATTATCGCCTGGAGGTCATGCAACTGGAGGAGTCACGGAACACCTCTGGAAATTACATAAAAGCATTATATGTCCTTGTTACAAAATTAGCTGAAAGGGGCAAATGAGTAAAGTGTGAGCACACAGTTCAGCACAGGTTATGGATAGCTATCAGCCAGGGCAGAATTTATTTTCCTCCAGAAAACAAGCTCTGGATGTCAACTTCAGAGCTTCCTTTCCACCTGCCCCAACAGTTCAATGCAGAAGATAATACAGACTGAGTTATTTAGAAACCAGAAAAAGTGTAAAAGAGAAGGTATATGGAGGACCACTATTTGGGGTGGGGGTGGGGAGACAAGCGTATATGACATGTAAATCAAAAAGTGGCACAGAACAAACATAATTTATAGCCATGTTCTGAATGCTAATCCTTTTCTAGCCCAAAATTATTCCCTGCTGTGTAAATGAGGCAGCATTATAATATTGATACATATACAGAATACAAATTGCATTGGGCTGCCCTCTGCACCTACAAAGTCTCAGCACTGAGATTTAAAATATAATTATTGCCTTCATTCTATATATAGGCATAGATCTTTAGCATTAAGTACCAGCCATTAAATTAAAGGAGTTATGTAGTAAATTGTAGGGTGGATCAGTTATTTTCTATAGACTGCTGCATTTTATCGGCTGCATTTTCTATAGAATGCTTCTGAATTAGTTTTGGCAAAGAATCACTACTCTTTTAAAACACACACGTTTATTAAGCAAGTAACCACAGAGCTGCATGCCTAGGGCTATGGCTTAAAAAGTAATAATATTACACTGACCCATAGCTTTAATTGGGTGACACACAGTCTCCTAAATTTCCCAACAGTTCAATTAAAGGAAATAGCACAGGGTTACCATTAGGTTTGTACCGTTGTCATTGTCATTGATCTTTCAGAATCAGGGCAAAGAAGTGGAGGTGGAGGGCTTTCCTCCCCTTTCAAATGTATCCTAGTATTATGGGGAAAGCCTGCCTTCTAGTTGAATTGAATTCCCCTTTAATCTCATCCTTGAGCTGGTGGATAGATGCAGTCTTTAAAAATGCAGGATATTGGTGTAATTGTAAATTGATCTGTCTCTTTGGAAAACAGCCAAGAGTGTTCAACCAGCAAAAAGACCCAATCCCTGAAACTGTCCCTCACCCCTCCCTAACTGCATAAGCCTATATACATGGTCTACTCAGAAGTAAGTCCCATTGAGTTCAATGGAGCTTACTCCCAGGTAAGGAGGAATAGGATTCCAACCACAATAAGACTTTTGGGTTGCTAAATCCTCTGAAATAACAATATCTGATGATGTATTCCTCACACTACTAGTACTTCCTCACATTACTAGAGAGCTGACTGCGAGTCAGAAGGTGTTTTAAATTTTAAGATCTGCTCTCAGAAAGCTTGGGAGTGTCTTTGAAGCAAGAAGTAGGTTATAGAACTGTTTTAAGAAACACAGCAATGCTAGTAACCTACCACCAAAGGGCTAGAGAACAATGCAGCAGATTCACCTATAAAAACATTTATTTCTGTTGGAAAGTTCATAAAGAGACACAGTCATGACTGCAGAGTCTTTGAAATCAGACACATTATTCCTTAGTGCCACACTCAAGGAAATTCATCTGTCTATGGTGATGTTGAACCTATGTAGCCTATTTGCCATGGGCTCTTTGGTGATGAGATCTGGCAAGCCACGGGTTATTTCACCTAATCCATCATTAGTGTTCACGTGCCCTTTATGACATACAACAAACCTGGATTTAACAATCCTGCTCCTCCTGTGTGATGAATCTAAATGCATTTCACAATAGGGTAGACAGAAAGGCATGCAGGTTCTCTCACCTTTTCTTTGTGCATTATTATTTTTTTAACATTCTTGGGGCACTATGGGGAACCGCCGTTACTATTATTGTCATCGTTTTTTGCTCTCCCTTCCTAATCACTTAACGTACACTCTGTTAGCACAGGGCACAGAGCGATTAGAAAACAACAGTGAGGTTAAATCACCATGGTACAGCCTGGACAGCCATCTGTCATTAAATGTGTGCAAACTGATACTCTCCAAATAAAACAATCTGGGGTGGGAGTAGGGGGGGGGGGAGAACAC
Organism: Podarcis gaigeae; assembly: GCF_964106915.1. Classification (NCBI taxonomy): domain Eukaryota; kingdom Metazoa; phylum Chordata; class Lepidosauria; order Squamata; family Lacertidae; genus Podarcis; species Podarcis gaigeae. The sequence continues at coordinate 31,281,633 of NC_139688.1, forward strand.
ATTCGACAAGAGCATCGATAACCACCGGTGCAACATTCAGCCAAAGGCAATGCAGCAATATATCCCTCTCCTCCACTTACCAGTCTTCCACAAATACACGGATGAAGTTTCAAATTCACTTTGCGCCTTAGCTCCCCGGATTCCAAACAGGAGAAGCACGAGAACTCCAATGCACTTGCTTGAAAGAGATGAAGCCCCTGGACCACCGATTAAAGCTGCGCTCTTCTCTCTCAGCCCCATGCCTTCCAGAAGCCTGCTTCAGTGTCAAAATCTGCCGCACAATGGGTAACCCTTGCGTGAGTAATTTCTTTCCCCCCTTTCAGAATGTCTTCACAGGGAGGGCAGAAGGGAAATGGCTTTCCAGCTATTCTGCATGCCAGTTGAAAAGGGGGGGGGGCTGTTTAACACCAAGGAACAATAGAGCTCTTGCTTGATCCTGCTGCTGCTGCTGTTTCGGCTGCTGCTGCTACGATGGCAGCGGCTGCTGCTGGTACTGTGGATGTTACTTCACTCTTCCCCATTCAGTGGGTAGTAGCAGTTTCCATCAGCTGAGAGAGAGACAGCTGTCCACAGGGGGCTCCAGCTGACTGAGCAGGTTATCTTGGTCTGGGAGGCGGCAGCAGTCATTTACACCAGCTGGAGGGAGAGGGGAGAGAGAAAGAGAGTGAAACAGTGGAGGGGAGGGGAGAGAAGATCAAGGGAGGGAGGGAGAAGGCAAGAGGGGGAAGGAACACAAATAGCAAATAACCGAATGCTGTAATCACATGCATGCAACCAACTGCAAGATACTGTTGTTTCTTTTTGCACGTCTATTGGAAGAATATCTATATTCAAGACTATCCAATAAAAATATTATCAATAAACAAAAAACCATTCCGGAGCATGTTTGAGACAAGCAGGTAGCAACTGTTCAGCACCAATTATTTTCCTGCTCCTTTAAAGCAAGTTGCCAGCATGCAATTCCCACTTAGTAGAAGAGCTGACAGGATGGATGATGTTGTTGAAGAGAATCATGACTTTGAGAACAGCAAATGTGGTGAATTAAGCATACTTATCGACAATCAGGATGCTGATGCACAAACTGAATACACGGTAAAGACTGGTGGGGATACTTAGACATGCAACTGATTAAATTGTCCCTTAATATTCATGTAAGAAGGGTCATACAGCTGCAATATTATACTGTCCGGTGGTGTTTTTCTGTCTCAAGTTACATACCCATTCCACTTATATCTGGGTGCAAGGAAGGAATTAAAGGAATAAAGCATCTCATTAAAAATCAGAATGAATTTCATTAATCCTTTAAGTGTGCATCTAAGAAAAGCAGCCACCCTAAAATTTTCATTTATCAAAATGTTTTTATAACAGTAATTTCTTTTTATGAAAAGTAATTCTCAGTTGCAATTACCTCAAAGTGTGTTTTTAAGCATGAATGTGTTAGTAGGCTGTACCATGCGAGGGGCGGGGGGGCGGAATAGGACAAAAAGTGTCTTAACACTTTGCTTGCTGTAAAGTCATACTCAGAGTAGGCCTATGCACTTAAGTGAATCATGATGACTAACATAAACGCATTGATTTCAGTAGGTCTACTCCTGTGTTTGACTTGATCGGGTACCGAGAGAGCATTGTTTTAAATTCACCCCAATGAGCTAGAACAAAAGACAATACTGTCTTATGTTCCTGCATACATCCAGAAATGCAAAGGCCTAGAAGTAGTGTTCTGAGAAGAGGTATTGTAAAGACTAAAACCAAAAAGCATTCTAGCAGCAGAGCAACCAGGGAGTTTTAAATGATGACGCTACTGCAGTTGAAAGAGAAAGCCTTAACCAAGCCTCTCTGGGGAACTCTGTCATTTGCCAGAATCCTTCCCATGCTCAGCCTCTTCCACAGGCACTGGGTTTGAAAAACAGCCTTGATCAAATAATTCCCAGGTCCTCATCCATTTAAATATTCTGACATCAGAGCAAATTAGCAATGTTGAAGGTTGCAAATTTGTCTTTGTTTACTTTCCACTCTGTTTCGCCTCTAAGAGGGAATTAAAGGCTCAGGAAGCCCTGGCGCTGTGTGAGGCTGTGATTAAGAGAGATAAGCAAGTGTGGATTACTGTTCCTCAGCTGTTGAAAAAGCGGCAACAATCAGGAGATTATGGGTTGATAAGGGATACATAGAAAGCTGTGAGCCTAACAAAATTATAGCATCCATTTCTGACGGAGGGCTAGGGCTCACAGCACCAGGTAAGGTATATAGTCAAAAATGGGACGCACTTGGTAGTCTCACTTATATGTCTCGTGTTTATTTCACAGCCAAGAAGCTAAGCACCCACCATCATCAACAAAGCATTTATAATCCAGTAACTGGGGGACGCGGGTGGCGCTGTGGGTAAAAGCCTCAGCGCCTAGGGCTTGCCGATCGAAAGGTCGGCGGTTCAAATCCCCGCGGCGGGGTGCGCTCCCGTTGCTCGGTCCCAGCGCCTGCCAACCTAGCAGTTCGAAAGCACCCTCGGGTGCGAGTAGATAAATAGGGACCGCTTTCTAGCGGGAAGGTAAACGGCGTTTCCGTGTGCAGCTCTGGCTCGCCAGAGCAGCGATGTCACACTGGCCACGTGACCTGGAAGTGTCTCCGGACAGCGCTGGCCCCTGGCCTCTTGAGTGAGATGGGCGCACAACCCCAGAGTCTGGCAAGACTGGCCCGTACGGGCAGGGGTACCTTTACCTTTACCTTTTTTAACTGGTTGTAAAACCTCTGTGGGTGCATTTATGTGTGCCTGCATATCAACATTTGTACCTGAATTAATAAAACCTGCAAAGTTTTAAAAGGGGTGTCTTTTCCTTTGAAAGCATTTTCTCTTAAGTAAAAACTGCCATTTGACTTCACAAATCAAATTCGGCTGCAGCCCAGTTTCTTTGATAAATACGTGAATACCTGAACTCACGAATACGTGAAGCTGAGGCTTGTGGCAGCTATGAATTGTGCTTTTCTCTACTTTGAATCAGAGCTTTTGAATGTAAGAGGAAAAATGTATCTCAGCAGGGAATGCTGAAGTAGGAACAAGTTACTAGGGTTCACAAGGTTGCATGAGATGAGGCAGAATTAAAATAAAATTTGGTTATTTGAAGCAATGCACGGATTGACACCTCTGTTAGTAACCTCTGTTATTAACATACTTTGCATGGCATTAATCCAAAGCATTTTCAGGCCATGGGCTCTGCATCTCCTAGTGGGTTCTGCATCTCTTACTTTAAAAAGTAGCCACTTGTACAACAAGCCAATTGCAAAAGCTGAGTCACCTTCAGAAAAACTTCCATATCAGGGTGGAGAATCTATGGCCTTTGAAATGTTACTGGACTCCAACTCCCATCAGCCCCAGACAGGAAACTCAATGATCAAAGAGGGTGGGAGTTGTAATCTAGCAACATCTGGGTAGGGCCACACGTTCCTGAATGTGTCCAATTGACTGTTTAGATCACAGCCTATTTAGTCATTTCAGAGGGGGGAAATCTGTCTGTATTATAAAAATTGAATTCATATGCACAGCTCTATCATTCAATCTTCCCCCAACCTGGTGCCTTGCATATATTTTGGACTACAACTCTCATCAAACTCAGTAAATACGGTCAATGATCAGGGATGGTGGGAGCTATCATCCAAAAACATCTGGAGGGCACCAGGTTGGAGAAAGCTATTCTGTATTTTTCAAAAAATGAAAAGGAGAAACCATGACAAGGATTATGGACAACAACAATAGCTAAGAGTTCTCTCCAGAGCACCTTATTTACCCATCCTCATCTTTGATTAATCTTTTAATATATATCTGGATTTGCACATGGAACACATGGCATACTTCCCAAACTTGAAAGATAGCACCAACATAGCTGCTTGGCTAGCCAGACAGATCTGATGCAGGGGAAGAGGCTGGAAAAAAATCCCTTTACAAAGGCCACACAATGCCCATGACATTCACTGAAACAACAGAAGTAATTAGACACCCAACACTTAAATACAGCCGCTGGTTATGTAGCTGCTAATGTCACAAACCATTCTTCTCACCAAGTCAATTTTCATAACAGAGGTGCTATTGGTCAAAATGCATATCTAGAACAGAAGATGCATCCCAAAGATCCTTCCTAATAAAGAAATGTAGCCCATAGGGACAACATAATAGCCCATAGCACAACAGAATCTGTCTACGTTAGTTCTGAGCTGAAATGGGAGGTGCACATTGCATGAACGTTTTGTTTCTGTGAAACATACCTCCCTTCTCAGCCATTTTTCACACAGCTTTGCAAAAGGGAAGAATACCATTTCCAATGAGGCAGAGGCTGGACGAGCAGGGAATGCATCTTATTGCTGGGCACATTCCTACCTAGAGATACCAGGGACTGAATCTTGGACTTCATGCATGCAAAGGCAATGTTCTGCCATGGAGATATGGCCCTTCCCCAAAGGATGACCCACTCTCAGTAGCTGGAGTTCTTCCTGTTGCAACTATAGAGGGATGTTGTCTTCACAGATGGCTCAAGTCTTATGTAGGCTGATAAGACCCAAAGGAACTGACTGTGTTTTTAAAGGATCCAAGCATCCACTGGTTTTTGCAAGTTCAGGGAGACTGAAGTGCTATTGGGGACCTGCCTTCTGAGACTAATCCAACCACAAAAATATTGTATCCATTCCTGAATCTAATGTGCTTTCAACAAATTTACATTTAAAAAATCCCAAATAAAACAAATTGCACACAAGTCAGGCTTTGACAACCATACCTTATGGAAGTTTACATGAGCTGAAGCTAGTCCAAACCTAAAACCTATGGTGCAGCATAAGCTTCACTTAGATGCCTTCACTTAAGGAACTGATCGTGTTGTTGAATGAATTGCCATGAAATTTGAACATGGCAGCATTCAAACTGGTAGCCACACAAACCCACTGCTCAAGATCAGAATGCAGGACTGCAAAAATGAATGTCCAGTTTTTACATCATTAAAAATAAAATGCTTACAATCATTCTTCAGTCATATAGGTACAAATCCGTGTCTCATTGTTGCTTCCAGTTTGACTGACGAGCCAAATTCTTTCTTTAGAAACCGTCCACAAAATGAAAAGATTACAGGCTAGGACAACTCCTATTTTTGAAAGTAAATCATGACCTGTTCTCTTTCATACTAGGAGTGACTATGAATGCAACCTTGTGCTGGCCTGCCCCAGCATCCCATTGTGACATCATACTGTGTTTTTAACCTCACTGTCCAATGAGCAGCAGCTCAACTCCATAATTTGCTTTGTTTCATAACAACAATTCCTTGTGGCTGAACAGCCAACTGCCTTTGAAGTAAGGTATATTTTAAACACATTCCAGATGTTGCCGGAAACCACGATTGCTGCCACCATTTTGGATGCTCCTACGGTATTCTGGCGATTTGTAAATCCTCATTCCAGGTGTTTTAAGATGCACTGCATGCCTAGGTATCATATGTCCTATGTTTAAAACAGCCAAGATTTAAGTATCCAGTTAACACACAACTTAAAGCTCCAAAGCAACAGTGCTGGTTACAGACAAACAAGAAGACAGTGTGGTGTAGTGGCTAGAGTATCAGACTACTACCAGGGTTCAAGGCCTGACTCAGTCATGAAGGTTATTGGGTGACCCTTGGGCTAGTCACCATTTCCTTGCCCTACCTTGCAGCATAACTGTAAAGATAAAATGGGATGAAGGAGAACCACATATGCCACCCTGAGTGCCTTGGGAGGAAAGGCAGGGCAGAAACGTAATAATAAATATATAAATAAAATATGATTGCTACTAAGACCAAGCTTAAATGGTTCCTGTATTTCAGTAACATTTTTTGCTGTTCTAAACAAATACAACCATTTCAACCATATTTCAGCAAAAAAATATTCGCCACTTCCTTTACATTGTCCCCACCGATCCCTCTCTTACACACTCAACTTGTTTCATATGGCTCCAGTGACATCATGACACAGTCATATCTGATTGGCTACATTGTGTTCTGATGTCCTCACATCTACTATGTGGTCATTCATGGACCCTGCTCTTAACTGATCTAATTTACCCTTACGGGTGTCACCATGCAGCTGTAGCCAAATGTTGATATGTCATCCCAACTCAGTACTGCTGCCGGCACTGAGGGGGCAGTTGGCAATGTGCCCTTGGGGTAGGGTGGGGGAAGGCACACACCACTGTGACCACTGCCCCCCACCTTGGCTGCTCTAATTTCTCTCCCCCCAGCTGCCTCCACCTCATTTTCTTCTCTTCCTTTTTCCATGTTGCTCTAGGCACTCTGCTCCCCCATCTCAACCCACCCAATATGACCATGGCCTCTCCATGTTCTCCTCCACACCACCACCACCACCACTGCAAGCATGTTGCAAAGAATTTGACTGCTTGCACCTACGTACTCTAAAAGGTGGCCCTTTCCTGTTATGCTGGCAGAATTTTAAAAGGCAAGCTCAAAATGAAGCAAGCAAGAGCTCTCACCTCAAGTTGCTGAAGACTGGAAATAAAGGGGGTGCACTTCTTAAGAGAGAGTGGAACAGAGCTCCACCACCACCTCACTTCCACCAGCCTTCCTCCTATGTGCCCAGAGGCATTCTAGGAATTTCCCTCTCACTGAATGGTTCAGGTGACCACCCTATGTGTTTATTTGGAATAAATCCTGTTGAACTCAGTGGGGCTAGAGAGGCTTGTCCACATTCCCGCTTGCCCCCAGGAAAACTTGCTGTTTACTGCCAAATCGGAGCAAACACCAATTGGGTTTTATTCAGATAGATGTCTGCTCTGATTTAGCTCTAAAGAGCAGTTTTTGGGGGGAGGGTGCAGTGGCACAAAGGCAAAAATCGCTCAGACCCATGCCTCAAAAGCATCATAGAAATGGAAAACTGCTTGCATCCATGCTTTTGTGAGATGGAGCAAGCGGAATTCGGGAAGAGCCCTTAGTTCCAGGTGAATACGGCATAGGATCAGATTGTGATGCACTTAACAAGAATCACATTTATTCATGTTTATCCTAAACATGTTTACTCAAATGTAAGTCCATTACTTCCAAGTATATCCAGGATGGCAGCCTTAATTGAACACCCAGTGAAAATACCAAGCATGGCTTTCTTCGTATTTCAGGCATTATGTATTTCCAAGTAATTCTAGTTTATTAATGCCACATAGTTTGTATAGATGTTATCAAATTATGCAGAAAAGTAAAAAGTGGGGGTGAATTTTTAATAACACTACTACTTTGCTAATGTATTTTAAGCCTGAAAACACTTCATTGTTATTGTGAGTTTTCAGAACATAGTAAATTCTCCAGTAAATTCCCAAACTAAGAGATGTAAACTGAAAATAACAAAAGCCAGTCTTTCAAGAGGTGCAGTGCATGTGGCCTCTAGGTGTCATTCTTCACCATGTTTAGTCCATATCCTTCAATGGGCTCCTCATTACTTTATGTATCAAGTGAAGATTATTGTTTGAGGAGGTGAAGCATTTTGTTCTAATTTCCCACCCATTGTTTACTAAAGAAGATAAATTTGCCCTGCATTGTTAGAATATTCATAACAAGAGCTCTGGAAACATTAATAAATTAAAAGTAGATGGTAGATTTTTCTTCTTCTTCCAGTCTTCAGATTCCCTTGAGCAGAGATCAGCCCAAGCCAAAGATAATGAAGTATTCATACGAAAAATTAACTATTCATGTGTGGTCCACACAAACTGGACACCTTGGTTCTCCCATAAGGTGGAAGTTCTGGAAAACTGCAAATTCTAACAGGTACATTATACAGTTGTACCTTGCATCCCGAATGCCTTGCAAGTCAAACATTTTGGCTCCCGAACACCGCAAACCCAGAAGTGAGTGTTCCGGTTTGCAAACGTTCTTTGGAACCTGAATGTCTGCCGTGGCTTCCAATAGGCTGCAGGAGCTTCCTGCAGCCAATCGGAAGCTGCACCTTGGTTTCCAAACGTTTTGGAAGTCAAACGGACTTCCGGAATAGATTCCGTTCGACTTCCGAGGTACCACTGTAAAGGAGGTCATGTTGTCCTCTTTGCTTTGGTTCAAATATGGTTCTGGACTCTATGATGGTAGTATCTGGTTTATTGGTAGTATCTGGTAGCAGGTAGTATCTGGTTTATTACTGAGAAATATGGAGTCCCTGAACTCTGATGCCTTCTCGCTTGCCTGGATGAAGGGTACGGCGGGGGGGGGGGGTGTATAGAAAATACGCTATTGTACAAAGATAAAATTTACATTCATTGCTGCATCCACTTTTGCCTCTGGCCACACCCACCAGTGGCATGTGTGTGCCCTGCAGAAGGTTACCCACAAGGGGATGCAGTCTTTGGACTAAAAAGAAGGTAGGAATCCATGATCTAATTATAGGACTTTCTTTTATACTGTATTGGATTGCATCCAGACTAACAGTGCAATCTTATGCATGTCTACTCAGATTTCAACATGGCTTACTCCCAAGTAAGTGAATGCAAAATTGCAGTCTATGTTTCCGAACCTAGGCACCATTGAACACAATGGGACAAAAGAATCAATGGAAACAAAGTGGAACCAACTGGATCTGGATCCAACCCACTGCCACTATTATATACTGATCATTTGTTTGCCAGTTTGCATCCTGCCTTTCCACCAAACAATGCTCATTGTTTGCGTCCTTAGCAGAGCACAGGGACGTTATACTGTCCCATGATAGATCAAATGAACCTTAAGAAGGCAAAAGGGATGCAAATTAGTACTACTGCAGATCCCTGTAATGACAGCAGACATCATTACTGGTTTAAATATAGCACTATTATTGCTTCTCTTGCTGGCACATAGTCAGAGAAGCTTTCTAATGAATTGGTAGCGGGAGCCCTGGCAATTTGGGGAGTTCATCCCTTGAGATACAGAAGATAACCTTGGTCATAACATGTCACCGTTGCTTCTGAACATTTTCTGGAGAGCGTAAATTTATTCTTTGTGGTGCCACTCAGTGAAGCAAGGTAGCTTTCTCCATTACACAGAGATGATACGAGTAAAAGGGTGATGAATGTTCATTATGATCGCTGCGCTGCTCAAGTAATGCTTGAATTTGCTGAGTAGCACCAGCCGCAGAATTCGCCGGTCACAAACCTATCATCACTATCTAGCTGCGAAAATGAATGGCAAAGGAAAGCGACATAAATATGAAAGGGCAAGTTGACAATTTGTCATCAGCACTGATGTATAAATGTAAAGCATAAAATACTAGAGAAAACTTCATATTTATATCAAAGGATACATATCCATCAAGGTAAATGCTAACTTCATTCTGGAACTCAGATAGGAAGGACCACCCCTGCCCTTTCTCCAACTCTTCCTGATAAATATTGGAAGGGGGGGTGAGAAATAAGATGTGCGTGTTTCTGCTGCACTCTGTTTATGCAATAGGATAATGTGGAAATCCAAACATACAGGTTTCCTATACTACACCCAACATTCTCCTTTTCAGCCTTTCCACATATTCTACTTCAGACACAAGCACTTCCATTATTTTGAACACTAGGGATGATTCCTTCTTAGAAAGCTCAAAGTTTCCCATAATGGTTTAGTCAACTAAAGAGAATGGATTACACCTGGGCATAAAATGGAAAAAAAATAGACAGCAATGCTAAAGAGAAGCAAAAACAGCTGGATGAGGCAATTGTAGCCCAAAACATCTCAGGGATACCAGGTTGGAGAGTGAGGGAAAGAGACAGGTAGACCAGTTAGACTCCCTAAGAGATGGTTCTAGTATGGGTTGAGAATCATGTTCAAAAAAGGCTATCAATAAAGCAAATGGAGAATGTCTCTAAACATATACAGTGGTAGCTTGGGTTAAGTACTTAATTCGTTCTGGAGGTCCGTTCTTAACCTGAAACTGTTCTTAATCTGAAGCACCACTTTAGCTAATGGGGCCTCCTGCTGCTGCCACGCCGCCAGGGCACAATTTCTGTTCTCATCCTGAAGCAAAGTTCTTAACCCGAGGTACTATTTCTGGGTTAGCGGAGTCTGTAATCTGAAGCGTATGTAACCCGAGGTACCACTGTATGTGGATACATTTACTTATTGTAATATTGGATTTGTTGTAAATTTTCAACAGTATAACAATAAACATTCACAATGGTTTGTGTCATCAAGTACAACTAGGATAAGACAGAAATGAAGCTCCCCTCCATCTCATCAGCTCAACACAACCCTTCAACACAACCCTCTGAGATTCAGGTGGCCTCCCCTTCTCACCATTATGTGAAAAATGGGGACCACATCTCCAGAAATTTATCCTCTCTCTCTCTCTGCATACTTTTGTCCTCAATCTGTTTTCCTCCAACTCTCCAGAGCAGATTTGGGGGTTGTGGGGCGCAGAGGAGAGGGAGAGGTAGTCCTGTTGTACAGGCAGAAGCTAACTGTGCTGACAAGACGACTTTGTTGAATACAACCCCATTAATTACTTGAGAACAATTGCTAGCCATTTATTCCTAAATTATTTTTTAAAGAAGAGAAGCTGAATGCAAATGCTTAATCATCTTAACTGTATAATTCATGAATTAACATAAATACGAAGGGTTCAGTGATTCCCGCCTCACAAACCAGTATATTTGTAACACTCCTTTTAGGGTTGGTTTTTTTTTTTGCCTTAACAATGGTCAAATATAGGGCTGAGTTCATTGAACATAGTTCATCCCCCCCCCCCCCCCCGCTGCCCAGTTAATTGTATTTTAATTCTTGAAACATGCAGCTATTCATGTTGTGCTTTTTCCAATTTTACAGAGTCAGTGCATGCTAAGAATAACTGGCACTGGAATAGTGCAACAAATGATTTTTCTATTCATACATATGCACATTGCTTTTCCACATATAAAAGTATACAACTTTCAAAGAGCAGCAATGATTTCCAGGAAAACAGCCATTTTCACTTCAATTAAGTTTTTCTGTTCCGATTTCCCTGATGACCCATGTTCTATCTGAGTGTGAAATGCTCTCAGGCAGATAAAGAAGAAAACATTTTGTGTCGGGAAAGGCATATCTTACCTGCTATAATATTAAGGAAATTCAGATAGGCTTTTTTATAAATAGTTTTGTTTTTACAGATATTTACCTGGCTGTTGCTAGGATCAGGACACCAGACAGCTGACTGAATAAATATTAGCAGTAAACCATCTAAGAAGCAAGGCTTTCTATGGACATGCCTAGGTATGGGAACTTCTAAAAATCTCTATGTCAAGCTTCTGCAAATGTGGTTCCCCTCCCCATTCTTGTTCTACACTTTTATCTCAATGAGAAGTGTTTTTTTAATGGCTCTGCTAAAAAATGAGCAATTCTCACATATTATATGCCTTATTGTACATATAATATTGTGTGCACATTATATCCATGCACATTCAAGGTTTCCTAAACCAGTCAGCACATAAACAGATACATACAACAATGCATTTAAATGCATACAAAATTATGCTACAGAAATATAGTACCACATGGGGCTTGACTCTTTTATATGTATATTACATGGATCTTTGCATGTAACTTTGCATATAATTAAGTCGGTCTTTTTAAAAATGAACAAACAATGCATGAGCAGCTAAGACAGAAGCAGGTGCTCGATGTAATAGATAGTCTGATGTGAGCAAGGCTCAATCAGTTCAAAACTGCCAAATCCTGCATATAAATACATTTAAAATGGATCCTTCCTTCATCCCTAGACATGCCCTCTTATCTTTCTGCTCTTACATCACAATATAACAAGGGTGGAGAACTGTTTTGACCAAGCAGGTTAGATGTTTATCTCCCCCGACAGCCTCCCACCCAATTTCTACAGGTTGGAAGGACCACCTACCTGTCAATAATCTGACATCACAACCAGTCAACAGAGGTGGGAAATCCTGTCTACTTATAAAAGTTGACGTGTGGTGCTGGTGGTGCGATAACAACCAGAGAAGAAGCACTGAGGAGGGTTAAACTCTCTACTCATCGGAAAGGGTTAAATCCTGCTCCTTTTGTCCATGTGCCAAGTTCCCTTCTGGGAACTGGTGGGTGCAGTCAACACACAAGTGGGTGCAGTCAACACCCTTGCTCATCAGCTGATGTCACCCACTCATCGGAATAATGTCAGCTGACTGGCAGGCATGTGTGGGGGTTTTTTGGGGGGGAATGACTTTGTGGGCTAAATTGGATCCCTAATACCTCACAATCCAGCAAGGGCCTTTTTTAGGATGGAAAGTACCAGCACTTCTTTAAGTGTTGGTGGGCGTCACCTTCTGTAGGAAGGCATTAACCACTCCCTGGACCCACCCAGTCGATCCCTACTATTTGAAGCTTTCTGTGAATGCTGGCGTCCTCTGCATGCCTTGGAGCTTTTGAACCAGACTTTGAAACAACAATTTTCTGTTATTACAAGTACGTACACTCAAGCTGATTTTCAAGGTAGGCCTAAATATTATAATCTCCCATAATATCATTGTAATGATTTGTTCCTACTTCCAGACAACAGTTTCTCAGGCTGGAATGCAAGCATTCAGGAAGTCTCATTCTTATCACTGAGTATGTTCTGTGCAATGTAGTTCTGCAAAATCTCATACTTTTTATCACACACATACACACACTTCACAGAACCCTTCAACTCTTGGTGCCTTGCCCTGTGTGTCTTTGGTTTGCTTCAACTATGATAACACAAACTTTTTTATTTGGGCTAGGCAGTCTTATACAGTAGGTTACAATATTTGAAAATTACTACCCTGGAGAAATAGAAAGGTCTAGTATTTGTGAGCATTCCAGTATCAGCACCATGGACAGTTATATATTCTATCTTCCCCCCATGTGGGTTTTGCAACATGTAGTTCCTGGTACATTTGGAATATTTAAGCAGGACAGGCACTTAAGCTACACTAGTATGCACCAATGAAAGTGGCTAAACCAAGATAATATGGTTCTGATATCCCATCACTATTTAAAGCCTTATATGTTTCAGAATAACATCTAGAACACTTTGCTAAGTGGGGGCCATTTAAACCTCCAAACGCTTCAGATAAGTTCACATTGAAAATTCTGTGATCTACTCTTATACCGAGATCTCTGTTATCCTAGTCTAAGCACTAAACCACATTTGATATACTTCTATTTTACTGCTGGAGGGGAATGGCCTGAGAATGCATAAATACATTTTTACTTGGGATCAAATACTTTGCAACCACATTAAGAACAGCAAAACACTTTAAAATATATTAAAAACAAAGCATGTATTAGTTGAGATAGTTTCCCCAAGAACAAAATCAGTGAAAACTATTTAAATTTCCAATTATCATTCAAATTAGTTTTGGATGTGACATATGGGGATTTTTTATTTATTTATTGCCAACGTTCACACCAAGAAATCAATACAAAGCTAGTATAATTATTTATTGGAGTAAGACTCTTGAAAATGGACTTGAAATCACTATTTGGATCCACCTGCAGGCCTTTTCAGCCTGACTGCAGCTGAGAGGATGAGACAGCAGGGAAACCCATTCAGGCTGATCCAATTTAGATATGCAAATTTTATCTTGTGTGCTTGAAAGAAACATTATGGCGCAGCATAATTTGCACCTTGAGTTCTAAGGAATAATATTTCTAATCTAATGAAAACATGCCTCCATTGTTCGTTTTCACACTCACCAGGTTTGATCCAAAACTATTGTTCACTTACAAACTTCATACCACTTCTCTTGCTCTGTTTCATGTAAAACCATTAATTGAATATTTTAATATAAAAAAACCTATAAAGAAATTTTTTAAAGAACTGTGGCTGACTACTAAAAAGGCAAACTAACTTTATGGCACTTGTAACTGGTAAACTAATACATGACCACCTTCAGTGGATCAGTAGATGGGAAACATCCCTGCTTTCTTTGAAAGAAACTGCCTGTGAAATGTCCTAAGTGTATCTATGTATATTAAACTAAGCAGAAGAATTAGGGCAGCAGACCCCAGAGTCAGAACCCCAGAGTGACACAAAGGAAAGCACAGGCTGAGGGATCAGGTACCAGGAAGTGACTCAGCAAACAGCACAGGAAGGACACAGTGTAGAGTTCGAATAGACACATTTAATAAAGGACTTTGTGTTATATAACTCCTGTCTGGTTCTTTTCTGCAGTTGCAAATACAGTGGTACCTCAGGTTACAAACACTTCGGGTTACAGACTCCGCTAACCCAGAAGTAGTACCTCGGGTTAAGAACTTTACCTCGGGATGAGAACAGAAATTGCGCGGCGGCGGCAGCGGGAGGCCCAATTAGCTAAAGTGGTACCTCAGGTTAAGAACGGACTTCCAGAATGAACTAAGTTTGTAACCAGAGGTACCACTGTAACAATGGTGAAAGGAAAAACTCAGCGACAACTCTACCCTCAGTCAACTCTATCCTCACTCACTTCGGATATGGCTAACTATATCCAAAAATGAGCAAACTGCACCTGAGCAACGATAACTAAATAGGTTCAGGAAGTCAACTCTGCCTGGTTCCCTTTTGCAGGTTCAGGGCCGAGGGCATGAGACTTGTAAATCAGGCCATTTCTCATCATGCTTTAATTTTTGTTTTTGTTTTTATTCATTGCATATTTAGCATGCCCTTCATCCAGAGAGGGGAAGGCCATAGATTAGTGGCTGAGCATGTACGTTGCACACAGAAGGCTCTGGGTTCAACTCCCAGCAGTTCCAGATACGCATGGGAAAGACCTTCTGCCTGAAATCCTGGAGGGTGATTACCAGCCAATGTAGACAGTACCAAAAAAGTCTAATCTTTTTTGGACCAGGAGCCACATTAATCCTTCGCCAACCCTCTAGCAGCTACATGCTACTGGTGCGTGCACCAAGAAGTGTTTGAAGCCACACTCACTACACTCCCTTGTACAGGCATAGACCAACTCAGCCCTCTAGATGTTTTGGGACTACAACTCCCATCATCCCTGACCACTGGTCCTGTTGGCTAGGGATGATGGGAGTTGTAGTACCAAAACATCTGGAGGGCCGAGTTTCCCGATGCCTGCCCTTGTACAACCCTTTCATACATATATGGTGTTACAGACTGGGGCAGCAGGGGGGCACCCCGCAAAAAAAGAAACTCTAAAACTTAGTAAATGGTAGGATTTTGATTCTTTGGAGTATTGAAGCGAAGATTGCAGGCCAGTGGGAAAATGGAGACTAAGCTTTCTTTCCAAGCCAGTGCCTCGCCTGGGACAGAGTTGTTAACATGACAAAAGGGGGATGATGGCCCATAGTTATCCATTATAAATATCTGCACATCTTCAAATCTAAGACCTAACATAGTGTACACATCTTATAACAACTGGATCTGCTCCTTTACTTATAATGCATTGGTCCCATGAGATTATGTGAAGATTCCTTTTCTACATAGACAGATTTTAATTATCACCTTGCCACAGTAAATACTTCTGCTGAGTCTCTAGCTTTCGTCTCATTTTTTATGAGCCTTCCCTTGAGAATAGATGCTTATATTTCCAAGTTGCCAAGCATAACAATTCCCCCCCCACACACAAAAAAAGAATTCCCTCTGTAATTTAAAAACAGATTATAGATTCCTTGAATTTTATTGACACCAAGTTTTTTTATTACATTTTTTTTAAAAAAAAGACTAATAAAATCTATTTTCTTTCTGAAGACTACAAGCAGAACAAGAAGGGTTGTGGAGATAGCTGCATATATAAATAGCTGCATTTATGTTAATGCACCCCAAATCAAATTGTATGTGTATTTTAAAAGCATGTTCTGTACATTAATAAAAGACAATATTGTCAACTACAATATGAAACCTCGAGGTGAGGGTTTCATTCACTTCATTTAAACATTGTCACACTAATGTTGCCCCATGGGAATCCCTCAATGAACATTCATACAGAGACAGATAATATTGTACCTCATCCCTTCAAAATAAATGCTTTTAGGTTTCTGAAATGCAGAAGAAGCTGCCAAAAACATGAGATCCATATTCTGGCAAGATTGAAGATAAGGGGATATATTAAATAAATGCTGAAGAAAATATTATTCAAATTCTTGCTGTTATTTTTTTTAAATCTTATTTTGATGCAGCAAAGCTCTGCTCAAGAAATTGCCTTTCAAATCTTGATCAGATTATCCAGTCACAGCTGCACAAAAGGAAACTCTTCTCCAGTAAATATTTGCAATACATTATAATCTCTGGCTTTGGTGATTAACAATCCATAAAGAGATTTTAAGCAAAGCTATCAGTTTAATCTAGCAAAGCTTTACATCCAGAATGTCAGACAGAATCAGATGGTTCTAGTAGTGAGGCAATGATGCGGCCACATTTTCTGAACCAAGACATTGAATTTTTAAAACCCCTGAGAGTTAAGGCCCCATTTGCTCCATCTGTGATGCATCATGGGGGGAATAGAGAAGCTGGGGTTTTGTGTGGAATCATCTATGGAATAGCATGTTGTCTGCAAGCTCCAATAATTCACCCGCAGAGCACAATGGCAACTACACATTTTGGGGATCTGCATTGCTTTCAGAATAAATGAAAACCTGTTTCTCAATAGCTACAGACAAAATAACTGTGTTAATTTAAATGAAGTCTATGTGTTGTTTCCAAATGCCATCAACATTTGACACTGCCTTTTTGAAAATACATGTTTTTAGGGTGAAGTGTGTTTGTTTTCACAAACTGTTTATGGTGTGTATTTTCTGTATTCCTGTCTAAAGCTGCAGTATACTTTTAAAATGTACCGTATTGGCACGAATATAAGCCACACACGAATATAAGCCTCACCTTTAAAATTCAGGGGGTGGGGGAGGAATAAAAAAAAAAGACAATACCCAAATATAAGCTGCTCCCTTAAAATTCTGCAGGCACTCACACCTGTTCCGTTTAACCATATGTCTATTTCAGCAGCGATATCGTAAAAGCCCATTTTCGTAAGGGTTAGGGTTTTGTAAGGTTGTGAATTTAAGCCGCACTTTAACTTTTCACAGTCAGAATTTGGAAAATAAAATGAGGCTTATGTTCAGGCCAATACGGTAATCAACTAGGGTAATTCAAGGTGCACCAAGGCAAATTCACAAAGATGTCTTCTTTAGAAGAAAAAAATGTCCCCCCCCCCAAAAAAAAATGCCCCCCCCAAAACACAGTAACATAAAACACTAACAAGTAAAGTGTTTCCAATGGATGATTATATATACAGCACGCAAAGCATGACAATGTCCATCAGATTGTACAAGCATGACTTGAGCGCATGCACACATGATGCTGTCCCCTGGATAGTAATGGAAGCAAATATCTCCAAAACATCTTTCAGCACTTAGGGAGAGCCAACATCCATAGTTCACATGGAGGATGAAAGGAAGAAGCCAGATATCACTAATGCACTCATGTTACATGACATCCCTCTTACTGCTGTACTTTGCTGTGTTAACCACTCAGATAATACTAGTTACCACCTTTTGTGTAGTCAGACCCATTTCAATACATTTCTTGTATATATGTACTGAATTTGAAGACCCCGCAGGGTCTACATGCAAAAAGCTCCATCAATATTTTGATGCCAGTTCACTTATGAGAGTCAAGACATAGACTGCAAGCATTAGTTAATGGGGAAGTGAAAAAAGAGACACTAGACATATTGGGAGATGCTAAGAGAAACGCTATTAAATAGAGATACCGTTCCACATGATTCTTACAGGCACATATTATATAGTATAGTAAGACAGGTGTTTGCTGGGAGAGCCTGAATGGGGAAGATGCGCCAATAGATAGCATTTCCTGGCTTGTGCTTATGATTTTACAAACCCAATTCCCCTCCAATCTCCAGAGCAATTTTTCAGCATTTTAAAGGTTTGTTTTAAATAAAGTGAAAGATGAATATATAAATGGAAAACATATATCACTTCCAAAGAGAGAGAGAAAAGATGGGAAGATTGCCTGTTTTATGGGAAGAAGAGCAAGACTATCATTGAATTCACTGGTGTGTCTCTCATGCAAATTTCAAAACTGGGAGGAAGCCGGGTTCATACTATGAGTGAAGAGCCCAACATCTGTCTTAATCCTAATACTTTCTTTACAAGAAGTCACAGCCATAGAGAAATGTTATTTTCTATGGTAGACAGAGGCTGGATTACATGTGGAGCATCTGGACCAGCTTACAATGATAGGGGAACACCACTAAGAAGAGTTTTGGGATAAAACACCACATGGCTTCACAAGACAGAGAAAATGTAGATGGCTGAGTGCCAACAGGACTACAGCCACCATGGAGCCACTGAGAAAGAAGAGAGGTATTGGTATGCTCAGGGGGCAGCAGGGTTCATAGATTTTCAGCAAAAGATTCAGGGCGCAGAATGCACCTCTACCCAAACACGAGTTCAATGTGGACTGAGTGTATTCAGTAGCCATGGAATGTAGTGGCAGAAAAGAAAACTGGAACACCTGACAGGTAGAGTTGAATGCCCTGATTGGAAATAATGCTTGACTGGAATCTTGGACAACAGATAGAACTGCAACATTTTGTTGCCAGTCCCAGTTGTATGACTTTACTACATAAAGTGTGGAAAAGCAAAGAGATAGGTGCTCACTTTGGCAGCACATATACTAAAATTGGAACACTACAGAGAAGGAAAAGCAAAGAGATAGGATACTAAGCTCGTCTGCTCTTCTGAAGAACCACTTAAGCCATTTATTTGCTCTTCATTTATTAAAGAATAGCTTTTCATGAAAAATTGTGTTTTGTATGCAGGGGCCTGTCTGAAATCCATCTGTCAAAAGACCTCTTAATTAATTTGTAGTATTCTGTCATGGTTAGTAACTGTCAGCTGAACTCACAAAATCAATAGTAAACCTTGTAATACACCTTCAAGTCAAAGTTCTGGTATATTTATATTTACTCTTGACCATACTAGTATGACAAAATGTCCTTTGGAAGCTTAGAAAAGAGCAATTCGTTCAGAATGGCTTTATAACACTGTAATTTAATTGTCATAATTTAACACAATCTCCTGTGTCCCTGATCCTCTGGTTCTGCAATTTAAGGCTCCTTAATGTCTGGTCGACCAAAAATCGGTCACATCCCCTTAGTGGGAAGCAAGCAGCGCATGATACATATAAAGTAGCTCATTTTGCCTCTCTAGCTGCCAAAATAAAAGCAGAGTTTGTAAAAACTAATGTGATGGATTGCTCCACTGACAAACCGGATCAATGATATTTGATTTTACCTGTGGTGTTTTATATTTGTCTGAGTCTTTTGTTATGGCCTATGGCTACAGCATACGAAGAGCGGTGTTTATGGGCCCTCATAAGGATTTTAGCATGTATAATACCTGCACTGTAGTATTCTGTATTTTGCATAGCTTGTGGCCTAGATCCAAAGGACTATGAAACTCTTTCTTCTGTGGTTTAAGGTTTGTTTGGGGGTTTTTTGTCAAAAAGATAAATCTACCATGCTGCATTTTTAGAGGAGTTCCAAAAGCGGGTTATAAATATGACATGGAGGTTAGGTGTTCAACGGTGGCGATGCAGAGTCAAAACATTTCACTTCTCTATTGCAAGTCCCTTCGGGGTAATGTAAAAAGCCCTTTGGATCCAAGGCAATATAATCCAGATATCACTGGTTTGGCTGGGTGAGGGTCAGAAGACACTGCATTTGCCCTCCACCATGAGCACAACGAACCAAACTGAGCACCTATTTGGTAGAGTGCTATGCCCAGGAGTCCAAAACAAGTAAATATTTAATTTATATTGGGGGCTTACATGTGTGTCAATGAAGAAACGTCCTTACAAGGCATTTCAAAATTAGGAACACTTTTTATACCTATGCACTTAAATCAGTTGTTGTAATAAATGGGTTACATTTTGTTAACAAAACACAGCCTTGAGATAAGCAAAAACCATTCTTGTATTCAAATATAATATGAATCCAATTTGTATCAAGCATAAATTAAACTAATGAGCATCAGAAAGAGATTGCCCTGAGTTTTAAAGCAAAGCTCCCCACTGAACTCCACAGGGACTGCTTGTGCAAAATTCATAGCACAATGGGGCGCTATAAAAATACTTACTTCCAACGAATATAACGCTGCATTTCCAACCTCAAGCCAATTATTACAATTACTTGCACACAACAAAACTGTTTTATACTCAAAGAGTACTTCAAAAGTAAACTAATTAAATTAGTACCAAATCACTTGGGATTAAAATTGTTTTAGTGGGGTCTGAAAATGAGAGAACAACATTATGACTAGTATCTTATTATTTATTCATTTATTTTTATGCAGCATTAATGAAAATAGTTTTCTATCTACAGGTTGCCAGTTGTCTTTGTATGTATGTTCATTTGTTTTTCAAACAGAAGTCAGGGGAAAAGAGAATGACCCACTATGGTAAGCGAATGAATAGAGAAATATAAGGGAGAAAGAGACAGGTATATATTAACTGTCATGCAGACAGATATAATCCAAGGAACACACATTACAAAAGGTGACAGAAACAAAAGCCTGGTTATTGTTGTTATTTTTTAAAAGAAAAACTATTCCTTGAATTTCTACCCATGTGCAAGTTGGGATGGGGGGGACTCTTTGTAATTGTGTTTATACACTGAAAATCAATAATACATCTTATAAAAGATCCAGAGAGAGAGAGAGACAGCAGGAACAGCATCAAGAGGATTCATCCATATTTCGGCAAGAACTAGACACAGAGAGAATGAAGACCAGTGAGGTTGTGAACAACCACATTTTTTTGCAACCAAAGTGCATGACTGGAAAAAAAGAAGCAGCAGCCAAATAAAGGAAGCAGAGCATGAAATAGAAATGGGACACAGGTGAAAAAGAAAGGATGTGGGCCAGGATGAAGAGAAAATATCACAGCAGAAAGTAGCATCAATAAATGAATGAAAGGGGGGAATCTTCAGAAAACAAATGAAAAGAAAATTCACCAGCATTGGTGCCTGCCTGGGATGAGTTTAGAAAGAGTTCCCGTAGGTGGAATCCCAGTTTGCTTAAGCAAACGCAGCGTTCCAGAGCAGCTTGCACCGGTGCTGTATCTTTTCATGTAATGAATAAACCATCACGTTCTTTCAGGTCCGTTCCCCGCACCCCACCCCACCCAGCCAAGGTCTCCTGCTTCTGGTAGGGAGAGCTGGACTCGATGACCCATTAAGTGCCTTCCAATTCAATATGTCTCTTATTCTAATTACATTTTTGCTTAGTTGCACTATTAAAGGCCAAAATACAGGCCACTGTATACTGTATATGTATTGACATTTATTTCCTTGTAAGACAAATGTCTTCGTAAGAACCTCAGTGTTATTATTTTCAACTTTTGTGGGATGGAGTTTAACACAGCACATTGAAGGGTTAGCAGCATTAATACTATGGAATTCAGCTTGTCAACGGTGGGGTGGGGGGACATGTCAGGCCCTATAAAACTCCCTATCTAGCCTTGGTACTCTCCCCGCAGGCTACACCTCTCAGTAGCCATCCATTGCACTCCAAGAGGTTTTTTTCCTGGTTGGAATGTTTCCCTGAACTCTTAGTCATGCCTTCTGCTTGGCTGAATGGAAGGTAGAGAGGGGCATGAGTGTGCATAGAAACTAACCTTCTGTAGACCAGTAAAATTTACATATGTTGCTCCGCCCATTTCCCACCCCCACTGAGATATGGGAGGAGGAGCTTCCCCACCCTGCGATTTACAATAGCAACTTTAAGTAATGGCTTTAAGTACACTTCTAAACCAGTTCTGAGGATGCCTGATCATGGAACAAGCCTTAAGCATCAATCTTTGCTACCCGTTCCTCAAACACTGACAGAATTACCAACATGATAAAAGAAATGACAATGGAAAAACTGCCTGTTTTAGTGAGCATAAATTGGACATGCTGAAAAGAATTTATACTCCCCCCCAAAAGGATCTAGCAGTCAGGGATTATTAAAGACCAGGATTAATACACTACACTACAAATACGTAGAGAATGTGTGAAAATCCTATGCAAATTACTCCGCGTACATGTGCCAGGAACTCATGACAAGCTTGGGATACAGAATAGATTTTATAAAAGTCGACCTGAGGTGTGTGTGCCCCCCCCCCCCGCATAAGTAATGTCATTGAGGGGGTCATTTTCTAAGATAGTACAAAGGACACCATGAAAGAATATTGAGTTTAATATACATTTTTCTAATATGCAGTTTTACATTTCACTATTGCTTGCCGTACAGCCTGAAATCAGGTAGTTCTATGTTCTCCCTAAACCATTGCTTTATCTGCTCATTCCCTAAATACCACAAATGTCTCTTAAGGTTTAAAACTTAAGGTTCTTTCAATCACATGATCATAACCATTATGCACTCTATCGCCTCCCTACAAAACAAACCCACAAAGAGAGCCTAGTTAAAAACTTCCTTCTCCCAATTTGTCTCAGTTTTTTCCCTCCATTGTGCTGCGAGATTTCTGAGTCTCTGCATGGTGGGAATCCAGTGAAATTATGTTGTAAAAGGGATCCAAAGCACAATGGATCCAAAGCACAAGGAACTGAAAAGCACAAAGTCCAATGGACTCAACAATTACTGGACTCTGGAGAAGCTACAGTTATCTAGGTTGCGGAAGGCATGCCTACAGAGGAATGCATAATGCAGTTCTTTTGACCACAGGATACGATAAAAACTGTCACTCTGGATGAGAGAAATCTCTGCAGGTTTCACAGAAACCTTGAATGTTGGAAGGCAGATTCATAACCTTCCTCCTCATAATTGCTCAGCAGTGCATAGCATGTCAAAAAAATACCCTTCCAAACAAAAGAATCCTTCACTAGGCTGGAGCAGGGTTGGGAAATACATTGTGTGGACCCCAAGCAGGCTGCTGGCTAATTAGCTATTTTGCTACCCACAGTGAGAGCTGTGGCATCATTATGTCACCTGGGAGATATGTCTTGTGGCAGGAAACCTGGAATTAGCAGAAGAGTCCCAACAGCACAGGGAAAGAAGGAATTCAGGACTCTTCAAGAAAAGGAATTTCCCTCTCTTAATTTAGTGCCAAAGTACATGCCCTTGATAGAAAATCTGGAGGTGCAGAAAGAGGACAATACTAGCCACGATGCAATAGCTGATTGTTAACACAACACAATACTGAGAACTGGTTCCTAAATACAGGCATATACAGTGGTACCTCGGGTTACATACGCTTCAGATTACATACGCTTCAGGTTACAGACTCCGCTAACCCAGAAATAGTGCTTCAGGTTAAGAACTTTGCTTCAGGATGAGAACAGAAATTGTGCTCCAGCGGCGCAGCAGCAGGAGGAGGCCCCATTAGCTAAAGTGGTGCTTCAGGTTAAGAACAGTTTCAGGTTAAGTACGGACCTCCGGAATGAATAAAGTACTTAACCTGAGGTACCACTGTAGTCACATTTTCATTTGTTCTCCAGTGATACTTGACAGAGATCATTTCCCCAGCTATCAAAACTGTTCAGATAATTGGGATTTCTCCAGTTACTGGCAAACACACTTTTTTGGATAGAGTTCACTGTGACTGTGAAGTTGTGCAAAAATTAACTGCTACCCTTTACAATAACTAGAGAATTCTAACTGATAAGAGAAGGCAAAGCAGAAGCCTTCCTGGGTTATTCCGCATTACAAGAAATAAACTAGGGACACAATCCTGCTGTTAATGAAGGTTAGAGTGTATATAGATGCACACAGTCTCCCATCATTCAGTTGTGGCCTAGGAGGGCCAGGGAGGATACGATCACATTTCTGAGAATGTAGGACAGTGGTTCTCAAAGGTTGTGGCACACCACATTGGTGTGGCAGGGGAGGATGGCAAGTGTGGCGGGGAAATTCAAGGACAATCAATGTTATATTCTGGGAATGGTTCATGTTCTTATGTAGCTTCATTGTGGATGTCCCGTGATCATATTATAAAGTAGTTGTGTTCTATGTTCTAAAGCAAGCATGGCTAGGTGTAGTTTCTTATTCTTATCAGTAAAAAGTTCAGTGTGGCACAAGCAAATTATTTATTCCAAAAGCGTAGACAGGAGAAAAAAGTTTGCGAATCACTAATGTAGGGCGATGCTGGGGAGAAGAAACTAGCCCACAACAGCCCATGCAGCCACAATCAAATTATATCATCAGGCTACAGTGGTTGCTACACTCTCTCCCAGCTTCTATGCTTCATGACATCAATGTGGCTGGACAAACACAGAGACAGACAGACACCCATGTGGGCCTCAGTACAAAGAACTGCAAAAATTGCTCTTGGCTATTATGCAGGCTGGCCTAAATATTCCTGGAGACTTTAATTATTACAAATCTCACAGCTCATAAATGTCAGTTGTCTCTTTGATCTGCCATTTACATCATCAGAATTCAGAAGATTAAGAATTTTAATTGCCAAACCGATTATCTCTGACAGTTTCTTGAAACTCTCAGAGCAAATCACATCAGTGCTGACAGTGAACAAAAAAGAAAGAAAAAGAAAACAATAAGGTACAAGAAATATATTTTCTGGCCATTATTTGTTGAGCCTAATTGACTAGATACAAGGACAACTTGCTATCAAGAAGCAAGTGTGTGTTTCCTTAAGTACAATGCCTGCACTCACTATCTCATGAAAGCAATTCTTGATTGTTCATATGGGTAGGAACATCCTAAAAACTTCTCCCTCTAACTCCCTCAGTGAATAGTAAAGGTATGTCTTATCATTGTGCCCAGGATTATGCCTGAACAGTTGCTGTAGGTTAAATTTATTTGAAGAGTAATTTGTACCAGTATTTTTTAAAAAAACAAAAAAAAAATCCCTGCTTAGACATGAAGCTTACAGAGTGGTCTTGAGCAGCTTGCTATCGCTCTATCTTTTTTTAAAAAAAAACATTTTTATTAAAGATTTCTTGGTTTACAAAAGTATGTGCAATGTCTCTTTTTTCAAGTTACATTTTCTACACAGCAGTTTTGTCAGGGGACTGCCATCAGAACAGGGATGGGGGCAGGTGAACAGGGAGCCTCCGACGCTGCTGTGGAGCATCTCCTCGTCCAGCGGTGGGGAAAGCCACACCTCCAGTGGAGCAGAGGGGGAAGGGGGTAGCCAAGCGAGGAGAGGGCTCGAAAATGCTACTGAGAGCCCAAGCGCCGCACCTAACCCGGCTAGCCAGGAAACAGACATGCCGTTTCCATCACCCAGCTTGCGCAGAGGGATGAAATGTAAGGAGGGGAGGCGGAGATTTGGGGTGTCTAAGTTCTTATGTTGGGGGAGAAACCGGAAGGGGCCACTCCCGGAATCTGCAAGCGACTAAGACGGACATGAACTTTGGGGTTCTGCACTGTAAATAGTTTGCACCAATAAAACCTGTAAAAGACAGGTCGGAGTCCTGCCTGGTTACTCACGAGCAACCACCACCAGCACCTGACAAGTTTCATTTGTTGAGGCATTAGTGTTACCTTAGAGAGAAAAGAGGGAAAGAGACCTCTGAAGTGTGAACCATACCACTGTTGCAAGTTAGGAGAAATGGGCAGGAGAGGGTTAAAGAGGCAAGGAGGTTTCCTTAAGGTTCTTTAATGATCAGCCATGCAAGTTGCCAGGCACATCATTGGTTAAGAAAATTACCAGTAAATGGCCACCCACCCAAAGGCTAGGAAATACCATAGCTGGAAACACCTCTGGGAGGTGTTTTGGCAGAGGTATGTTTTTCTCTCCCTACTTTGTTCAGCTAAGGATAATGTAAGCAAGATGCATGCAGGGCAGGGAGCATGGATAGCAGCAACTGCCCTGCACCCCACACTTGGGAGAGCCACACCCAGGCACCAGTGACCACACTCCACAGCTCTACTGGCTGCTTGGCAACACCACCTCCTGGCCACCCACCCAGAGTGGTTCTCCAACTCCTCCCTTCCTAGAGCAAGACAGTGGTGGTGGTGGAGATGGCAGAGAGCCTGGCTGCCATTACCACTGCTTGAAGTGGCAGCAAAAGAAAAACGTAAGCTGGAGGCAAGGAAAGTCAAAGCAGCAAAACATAAGCTGCCATGAGGAAGATTGATCACCACACAGCCATCATGATGTACAACAGGAGGGCTCTCAGGGGGGCATGAGGGCACATACTATGAGTTGGGCCTCTCCCCTTTGTACTGTTCTTAACTATTAAAACAAACAATACAGTATCTGTGCAACTGCATAAAACAGGGTGTGGTTTTACAAAAGCCACTGGTCAGTTTATTGAATTGGAAGGAATATGTGCCCATGTCTCATTCAGTGTCACATACAACCCAATGTGGTGCGCTTTACTTTGGCTCATTTTTATAAAAATAAATAAATAAATAAAGATCCACCTCTCTCGTAGATTCATCTCGGTCCGCCCTAACCCCATCAATCAATACTGATTCCCTAAGGTTGGAAACAAGTTGCTGGAAATTCGAGACTGACAGTTCATAAAGCAATGATGATTCATAATACCGATCAAAAAATTTTATCAAGAAGAAAGAACCCGAGAGGAAGGAAATAAAGAACCCATTGTTCCAATTCAAGCCAGTGCCAAGTTTGCTATTCAGCATCCTTCTACGGCCTTTAAATCAGAGCCACAATGTTACCCATATAAAGAGAATAATTTAGAATATTGATACTATGCAATCATTTTTCTTTCTTCGTTCCATAATAAATCTTGGTATTAAAAATTATACTTCTCTTGGGGCTGTAATCTAACACATACTTGCTTGAAAACATGTCCCACTGAAATCTCCAAAGCCTTGTTCCAAGTTACCATCTACACCTCAGTTACCCATTGGCGGCACTCCTCTGCAAATGTAATGTCAGGTCTCATATTCAAGCATTATCTATAGCTCACATTTTCCTGTGTCCTTAGGCAGCCCTCAATGCTTAAATACTACTGACAGTTAAAACAAAAACACACAGCAGGCCATCTGACATAAAGTCCTCACATGCATTCAACAGTGTAGATTCTTTGAACATTAATGTACAGCTGTACGAGATAGCACTATAATTTTGCCTCCTGAAATTTGCATGCTGAAACCTTTTTTTGAGAGTTGTACTTGTGCTTTTATAAAATCCACATTGTGTTACATTTTTCCATCAACATTAAAATATTTTGGCTTTTCAGGTTGCTATTTGTAATGCAATATTCTGGAGTCACAGAAAGCCAGTGTAATAACCATAATATTTAACATCTGTGCTTTCAAATGTTCAAAGTGCTTCAAAATGCATCATTGATATGTAATCCTTACAACAACTCTGTAAAGATAGCCAGTATTATTAACCTCCATGTAGCAAATGGAAGGATTGAGAAATGTTGACACAACAATTCTCTTAAAGCCGTTATTGAAGCAAATGTGTATCTGGTAGGGTCAAAGCAAATGTTAAAAGTTAGTTCAGTAGGCAACTGTTTCTTAAATTACTTCCCTTTATTCCAAAAGTGTATGTTAAAAATTTGAAAGGCACATGTCCTTATAGTATATGTGAAATCCTACAAAAATATAAGGTATGTCCCTTGAAAAGATCCCCAAGTTCACCATTTTTATTGATCAGTTTGTGTGTGTTGTGTCCAAATGACCCACAACTGCTGATGTGCAGGGCCTTTTGGACCTGGAAGAGGCCAGAACAGGGCAAGGTGGAACTGGGTGGAGTGGGCTTATGTATGGGGGCAAGGAACAGAACCCATGTGTGAAATGGTCACCACCTGTAATGATGTTATAGTTTGACAATTTGCGAACATGCCTGGCTCATGTACTTCCTTCTCTGCTTCATTCTCATGCACAGCAAGTCCCTTCCTCCTTCCCTGGTGTGAGACAACCCATAGTTTGCCATTTCATCTGAACTGGCAGACTGCTTGCACTTGTATTGCAAATGGGAATTGGAAATCAGACTCTGACCAGGGTGAAAGAAATGGCAAATGGAGGAAAGCAATTGTGTGCACTAGCGGGGAGGGGGGCTGTGAATCCAAAACTTGGCAATGTACTGACAGTTCAAGATCTCAGGTTCCTCTTGACTCACATTACAAAGATGAACAACTGTAGCCATTTTCGAGCCACTGCCTTAAACACGTGAAGAAATAAGGAAGATTATCTGTGGAATAATACCCACTTCTAGGCGATAATTCCACAGCTTAAGGAGGCTTTCTGGCAGATCCTCAAGTTATACTACAGTTGGTAATAAACAGAAAGTACACATTTCTCAGTTTGTTCCCCACTTTCTTGAATTATTATTGAATTATCACTATTAAGTGAGTTGAGATTATTAAATGCGTTGGGATTTTACATTTATGCTTAAAGCAGCTGCTTCAAAACTGCTTAGGAAAGTTGATGGGAGAACAAAATAACAATAATGCAAAACGTCCATTTAACCTGCTTCTTTCCCTTTTGAAATGAAATGCTACCCAGATATATTACTTTGACATCCAATGATAATAAAAGGCATAACATCTTGTATTAATTCCAGACTGCACACTGCAGCTGCCACATGCAAGCCAAAATCAGTGAAAAGTGTTCCCTTGTGTAGTGGGTTTACTGAGCTGGCAAAATTTCCTCCAACGACATCAAATATCCAATAGTAAATGTATGTCATGTACACCATCCCTTGTTGAAATGTAGAGGGAAATGGCATACATTACTACAAGTGACTTGGCAGGATACAATCACAGGTTCTATGAATGAAAACAAGGAAACATCCTTACCTTTATGGTAACTGCTTCAGTACAGTGGTACTTTGGTTCTCGAACGGCTTGGCTCCCAAACTAATCAGCTCAACGTTAGTGATCGTTTTTCTGAAGCCGAACGTCCAACGCAGCTTCCAATTGAGTGCAGGAAGCTCCTGCAGCCAACTGAAAGCCACGACTTGGTTTTCGAACTGTTCCAGGAGTCGAACAGACTCCCAGAACGGATTACATCTGACAACCAATGTACCACTGCACAGGAATGTTAAATAGTTAAAATGTAGTGCCGCTTAGTGCTGGAGGATAGCAGAGAGAACTTAGCATTTTTTCTAAACTTTAACTTTTCAAAAAGTAAGGCTACCACAGTGCAGGAGAAGCATGTTTTGTTTTACTCTGGTTTATAAAACACACTCAAACATTTTTAAAAGACAGTTAATAGAAAAGTGACCAGGACTCATGGACTACGGGAAAGTGGACAAGCTCACTTGCTACTTTTCTGAAGCAATCTGACATCTGAAATTAACATTTTTCTCGCTTCTTTAACAGAGATGCCCATAAATTAGCATGCACCATACCTCCTCAATTAATAATACTTCACTGGTGCAAGAAGTATCTTCCGCAAACACACGCAGCTGCTACCTAATTCGCAACTACTAGAATTTATTGTCATGTTGTGGGCTAATATTGATAAGCTTGACATGACAAGTTGCCATTTTAAAAAGGACAAAATCCTTTCTGGGAGAGTCGGCAATGTTTGCAAATGTGCAAAGATTTAATTTCCTTTGTGTACTCTGTCTGTCACATATAGCCAGGGGCCTGTCACACCTTATTCTCTGACCAGACCTCCCATGAAGTGTTTGTGTATTGTCTGCCAACCTGCTTGCCCTCATGTTTTCTTCAGATAAATGCTTTTCTTTTTTCTAGGTTGTATCAGCTGCTCAAGATTCATGTTAAATTATGCCCAGTCCTAAAACCTTCTGTCTTTCTGTAATTTAAACTAGCTCATTAGGAATATTTACTTTAGATAATGCTTGCCTTTTGATGAATGTTTTAAGAGAGTCCTTTGCATATTTCTACTTCACTGTAAATTTAAATTAGGAAGAGTAAATAAGAAGTCGCATAAGCCAGTGCTGATATGAATCTAATGCAAGAGGACTGTGCAAAAGGGCTTACCATAACCCACTATTAACATGTTCCAGAATAGTAATCTGACACTGCATTGTACGTCCTCTACCACTATAATGCAGGCCTGCCTCAAAGCCACCTGTCACTTTAAGACTGCTGAGTCTTTTACCCCATGCCATCTTAGAAGAGAAGTCACATCTCCTTCAATATACAGTGGTACCTCGGGTTAAGTACTTAATTTGTTCCGGATGTCCATTCTTAACCTGAAACAGTCCTTAACCTGAAGCACCACTTTGGCTAATGGGGCCTCCTGGTGCTGCTGTGTCGCCGGAGCACGATTTCTGTTCTCATCCTGAAGCAAAGTTCTTAACCCAACGTACTTTTTCTGGGTTAGCGGAGTCCGTAACCTGAAGCGTATGTAACCTGAAGCATATGTAACCTGAAGTACCACTGTACAAAGTGAGGAATGATTCCTATCTGAAGATCTTTGACAGGAACAGGGGTCTCCTAACAATTCTCAGTACCCTTAAAAAAACTAGTTCCCATAATTCTTTGATGTAAGACCCTTGACTCTTAGTCAAGAAGCCATGACTCTTTAAAGTGGTATCATAGTACTTTAAATGTATGGTGTGAATGTGGCTCAGGTTTTCCAGTCAAACAGAGGGGAGAGCGATGATGCTACTTCAGAACAAAAGTGTTAAGTACCATCCTCTCCTTTCACTACTCCTTCCCTGTTTCTCCAAGGCATTTATGAGTGCAGTTTTCTTGATTATGGCCCTGCTCCTTTAAGCGTCTTTTCCTTTTCTCACGACAGCTGACAGTGCTAGCTTGACAGAACATTACAATGTCAAAACAATCCCTAAATATTATTGAGCTTAGTGAAGGCATGCAATAGCTATCCTGAAATTATGCCAGATAACTTTTTTAGTGTATTGAATAAAAACAAAATAAAAACCTCCAAAAGAAAATGTATGATATATAATGAATTAAAACACTTACCGTATTTTTCCCTCTATAACACGCAGACTTTTTCTCCTAAAAAGGAAGGGGAAATGTCTGTGCGTGTTATAGAGCGAATGTGTGGTCCCTGGAGCCGAAAAATCAGGCAAAAATCAAATCGCGCTTCACGGAGAAGGGAAACCTGAAAAGAGGAAGCGGCTGCTTTCCTGCATTCTGCCTCAGGGTCTTACTGCCCACCCGCCTCTGTTTCGTTGCTGTGTTTGCTGAAAGGGAACAAAGAGCAGGGAAAGCCCCTCCCCTCCAGGCAAGCAGAGGGGAAATTCTAATTCCTCTCTGTGCTCCTCTCTGTGCTGCTGGGGGAGAGGGAGGAGGGAGGGAGAGAGAGGGGGGGAAGGGAAAGAGAGAGGGGGGAGGGGGGAGGGAGAGAGAGAGAGAGAGAGAGAGAGAGAGAGAGAGAGAGATGGCTGGCTTGGGTAGGGGGAAACTTTTGCCTTTCTTTCCTCCCTCCCGTTAAATCCTCTCCTGCATTCTTAGCCAGCTGCTTCTCTGCACACCCCTCTCATGTCCCTTCTTTGTTTTTCCTTTGCTCCCCACTTAAAATGTGGTTACAAAGCATAGATCCACATGGATCCTCAGGATCTTTGCATTGGGTCACCCCAAATTCACCATCAGACCACATAGCATGTCCATGGCTACAGCCTGCCCCCCAAAATCACGCACCCACTGTTGCCTGGGGCTGCAATGGTGCAAAAACGTGGTTAAAAAGCATGGATCCACAGGATCTTTGCATTGGGTCACCCCAAATTCACCATCAGATCACATAGCATGTCCATGGCTACAGCCTGCACCAAAAAAATCACGCACCCACTGTTGCCTGGGGCTGCAATGGTGCAAAAATGTGGTTACAAAGCATGGATCCACAGGGATTCTCAGGATCTTTGCATTGGATCACCCCAAATTCACCATCAGATCACATGTCTGTGGCCACAGCATGAAGAACAAAAATGATACATCCACTGTTTCATTCAGAATGTTTTTTCCCTTGTTTTCCTCCTCTAAAAACAATGTGCGTGTTATGGTCAGGTGCGTGTTATAGAGCGAAAAATACGGTATTTTTCCTTCTCCCAGAAGACTCTCACAGCTCCCACACTACAGGCTTTTAAATAAACCATAAATCCTACATTATTTTAGGTCTTGGTTGGTATTTTCTTTTTTTACAATTGCAGGTTGCTATCTTTTTCCTTGTGTCTCCTATTTTTTCCAGCATTCCCTACTTTTATTTAATTGTTCTATTATTGCAATACTGTGTTATATTGCGGTTTTACATGGTAAGTCACATCAAAGGTCATTGGGTGGAAAAGTGGCTTAGAAATATTACTATAATGAGCATCAACAATATATATCAGAGACACTTCTCACTGCTCCATTTACTATGTGAAAATTGGTATTAAAAAGCTGTTTTTGAAAAAATAAAAAATACTATTTTCATTAGCATAGAGAGACAGGCCCTAAAATGATACATCCTATTGTTTGCCTTAAACTTACAAAAATATTGTTCATGTCAGACACCTTGCATGTAAAACTGCATCCTGATCCACAGGGCACGTATACCATGAAGAGTTTGTTGCAAAATTCAGTCACTTCAGAATATTAGGAACAAGACTCCTCGTAGAGTCAGTCTGTCATGGCGTGGACAGGCCCCAACCCCAGGAGACCCCTGGGAAAATAATGACAATGTGCTATGGGATTAAAATTGGTCACAACTTTATTAAGTTTCAGATGTAGGGAGACCTTAGGCTCAGGCATTGGGCGTTTATCCTTCCCAGTTCACAGCTGGGGATCTGGGAAACATCAGGGTTATCCAGAATGTGTGGGGATTGGGCTGGCTCTGGAGAACATATGTTCAAGCAGAGAGCCCACCCCCCTTTTTGCTGCCGTTGGAGGGGAGAGCAATGGCAACCTATCGGCGTATGGCCAATGCCTCCTCTCAAGACCCCTTTAACGGGGAACCCTGAGATCACTGCCGCAAGGGGGGCGTGGGTCACCGCTTCACACACCCACACACCATTTAGGAAGATAGACTAAAGGATTCTGCCCAAGGCCTGAAACCGCCAAAGTTGTGACATTTTACTATGGGAAAGGCAAAACCTGCCAATGCAGGCCCTTCAACAGCGACCCTGACGTAGCAGCACCTGCGTACCTGTGGAAAAGATGTTAACCTGCAAAAGAAGACTTAACTTGAGGGAGGGCAGGGTGGGAGAAGCTTTAGAGCCAACCGACACTTCACAGGTAAGATTCACCTTCTGTTGTGTGGGCAGGGTGGTCCCTCCCCTTACCTGGCCGATCCCCTGGCAATGCCTCCCCAGGCGGGATTGGGCGATTGGCTGAGGTAGGCGGAGAACTCCAGGTATCCAGCCTGGGGAGGATGAAGCTAGCCCGAACTATCAGGAGCCGCCCTGGGATCCAGGGGGCTGCGCGCGACCACTCAAAAGGCACCCCCCATTTGATGTGCGGAGCAGTCATTGTATGGACAATGCAGATTCACAAACATATGAATACAGAGTGAAGAACTTCCAAGCCCACCTTATTAGGTCCACAAGCCTTCCTATGTGGCTAAGCCACACCCACCTGCCTTCAATTGATGTCATGTTGCATCAGATGTGGGTAAGTTAAAGTCACAGCTGAGCCAAATAGGGGGTTAGAGGCACCAGAGATCAGTTGCACTTGCAAAACCTGCATAAAGTGCAACACACTCTTTGCAAGCACTGGTAATTAGCTGCTTGCTGGTGGTGGCGGCTGTAGAGCAGTGGTTCCCAACCTTTTTGTGGCCATGCCCCAGCTAAACATCTCTAAAATCCTGACACACACACCCCCCGTGACAACATATAATTCTTATTATTTAAAAAGTGGACTCCTATTCAGGTGGAGGAAGCCTAAAAGGCCATTCACAGTTAATAACTTTTTCTCAAATTGCCCCTCTTAAAAAATCTAATTGCCCCCCTGTGGGGCATGTGCCCACATGGGGAACCACGGCTGCAGAGAGTGGCATGTAGTGCTCTGAAGCCCTGAAAACCAGCTAATCTTTGAGGATTAAAAGCATCACACAGGGTTCTCGGAGAACACGGATGATCAGCCAATTCTAAACAACAGACACAGCCTTAATGAAAATAATAATAAAATATTCCAGTACAGTGGTACCTCGGGTTACATATGCTTCAGGTTACATATGCTTCAGGTTACAGACCCCACTAACCCAGAAATATTACCTCGGATTAAAAACTTTGCTTCAGGATGAGAACAGAAATCGTGCTCCAGTGGCAGCAGGAAGCCCCATTAGCTAAAGTGGTGCTTCAGGTTAAGAACAGTTTCAGGTTAAGAACGGACCTCCGGAACGAATTAAGTACTTAACCCGAGGTACCACTGTACAGGGCATTCTACAATTAAGGCAGAGTTCCAAACCTCCTACGAACAGCATTGTCTTGAATAAGCTTTTACCACCTCTGATCATATTGTTTGATGTAATTGATTTGTAACAAACAATGTTTTGTAGTAAATGAAGGTACCTTATATAGTTTTCCCTTGCTATTGAATTTCCCATTATATGAATACTTATGACAAGATGAATCTGCAAGCCACTGTAAATTCTAGCCCATCAACAACTTGAAAAAATGATATATATTTTTGTATAAATATGGTAAACAGATTCTACTGTCATTATACATAATCTGCTATTAGACTAGTGAATCATGATTTCAAACATGTTTTCTTAGAATTGCCATGGGCTCCAATGAAACTTACTCCTTGGTATACATACCCAGGATTCCTTGAACACCATTAAAGGTCTAGACTAGAACTTCCTTAGCCTTTGTGTAATTTACTGAAATTTACACTGCCCTCTAAAATATTTGAAAGGAAAGTCCATTGAAGTCAATGGCACTGCTTTATGGCCAGTATGCAGCAGTTTGGAAAATTTATCTGTAGAATGTGATGGATAATGAAGAAAGCAATCTTAATCCATCTGAACTAATACAAAAGAACAATTTAATATGTGAAGATATTTCTAATGAGCTTCAAAAATGTAATTCTTAATGGGATTAAACTGAATTCCGAGCAGAAAGTCAAATCATGGAGTCATCCCTTAATTCCTGGCACTT
Organism: Podarcis gaigeae; assembly: GCF_964106915.1. Classification (NCBI taxonomy): domain Eukaryota; kingdom Metazoa; phylum Chordata; class Lepidosauria; order Squamata; family Lacertidae; genus Podarcis; species Podarcis gaigeae. The sequence goes on from NC_139688.1 coordinate 31,316,517, forward strand.
AATCCTATTTTGTGCTGGACCTACTTGAATATATTGCTTGGTGATATGCATGGATTGGTTTTATACACTCTTCGTATCTGTAGCATTGCACTTTGAATGATCCCAGATGGTATGTCTGCATTTTAATCAAGGCACCACCTTACTAAGATTCAGATGTGAAAAACCATAGAATTGAAAAGCCCCAAATGCTCAGATTAATTAAAATACAACTGGTTTAAAAATTCCGTCTAATCCCAATGTTATATTTAGAATGAGAAGGGTAACCTACCCAGTTGATAGTCATGTAGCAAACTGATTATGTCATATTACAGCCGAATAGCATCCAGGTCACAACTGTTACATTATAAAAGCTATGGAATGGCTTCAACCGTTAGTGGAAAACTACCAATTATGCTAAATGTTGTTGTATAACATAGCAGAATAGCTGAAGGACTGAGCTAAAAATCAGGAAGTCGCCGGTTTAAAACTTGCCTCTGCCGTGAACTAACAATGACCTGGGTCACACATACTGTTAAGCCATAGTTAATTAAGCTATGGTTTATTAAGCCATGGCTTGCTGTAATATACATACACTGTCCATTGACTTAAACTGTGGATGATTTCTTGCCAATGAACTACAATCTGAAGCCAGGAATTTTTATTCGCTTTGTTTAAATTAGGTCCTGGTGTTACGTGCAAAGCCACCGGCCTACCTTAATCATAGATTGTTTGGCCACCCCATTTAAGCATTCATCAAACTACAAATGTAAGAGCAGCTGGAAAACAAAACAAACTTTGGAGAAACGAGTCATGGTGTGTTTGACAGTCTGTGTGACAACTCATGATTAACTCATGGTTTGTTAAACCAGTCTTCCTCAACCTCGGCCCTCCAGATGTTTTGAACTACAGTTCCCATCATCACTGACCACTGGTTCTGCTAGCTAGGGATTATGGGAGTTGTAGGCCAAAAACATATGGAGGGCCGAGGTTGAGGAAGCCTGTGTTAAACAAATCACAGCTTAGTGTTACATGTGAACAAGGCCTAGACAACCAAGGCCACTTCAATCCCCTCCATCTGCAATTTGGGAGATACAAATGCTAACTTACCTACAGGACTATTGTAAGGATTGCAACTAGACAGCATTTGTATAGTGGCTTTCTCATTTATAACATATTTATTATACAGCAGAGGTAAAACTACATATTTTGGTAGACAGTGGGATCTTCCTGAAACATCCTATGTTCCCTTTGTTTGGTTCTCTGCCTTGCCCCACAAATGTTCTATACCCCATGCTATTAAAAAAAACAACCCTGGATTTTGAGTTTTTCCACCCACATGATCATCAACCACTGAAGATGGGGGAAAGGGACAAGGAAACACACAACAGCCTGGTTTGCATGAAACTAAGCCAAATTATTGCTTAGCATGATCAAGCATGTAGGTAGTTAAAGCACAAAATGTGGCCACTTTGCTTCTCCCTCAGTCTTACGGTTTACCCAAGGTTGGCTTAATATTATATCTGAACCTGGGCTTGTGGGTTTGTATCGCTGCAAACAAATCAAGAACCATAGCAAAGGTTTGTTTTTTGCTTACTGTTTGTAGTTTGTTTCAGGGAAGACAAATCATGAATCTGGGTTCACACTTAGCAGAAAACCAAACCATGGCTTAGCACAGCAGGAAGTGCAAATCAGAAGATATTTTTGCTGCGGGTACTATCACTTGCGCTTTCACATTTATAGCCATGGTTTGGCTTAGGGCTACATGCAAACTGGGCCAGAGTAACAATATATTTTGGGTTGTTGAATCAAATTTCTGCTTCTTTGAAAAACAAAATACTGTGTTTTTCGCTCTATAAGATGCACCAGACCATAAGATGCACCTAGTTTTTGGAGGAAGCAAACAAGAAAAAAAATATTCTGAATCTCAGAAGCCAGAACAACAAGAGGGATCGCTGTGCAGTGAAAGCAGCGATCCCTCTTGCTGTTCTGGCTTTTGGGATAGCTGCGCAGCCTGCATTCGCTCCATAAGACGTGCACACATTTCCCCTTACTTTTTAGGAGGGAAAAAATGAGTCTTATAGAGCAAAAAATACGGTAAATTCGATTGAAGCTTGATCTGTTTACAGCAGGGAAACAATATCGCCATGAGTTACGTTAAGTGTTAACATTTACAATCAGAGACGGTGAAGACAGTCCAATTATTGGCTCGACCTCTCCATGGAACCATATATTTTATTCTCCTTAGCTCTGGGTATATTTGATGATCATCAAAAAGTCAAATATTTAATTCTGACACCTTTTTATTTCCTCACACCAGTGCAGCTCACAGATTGTCATCCAGACTGTTTTGTGTCTCATTTTGATGCCATTTAATGAATAGCTCCAGGAAAGAGCAATAAAAACTCCGGAGGGAATTCATCTACTAGCTCTATTCCACCATGTCCTGGGGGGAATCTGAACAAATCAGGGGGAAAGATACCCCTGGATTTGTCTTTGACAAAATGCCAGTCATTACACTGCTATTTTAAATTCACCGAGGAACCTGACTACAGTGTATTTTTTTTTACCAAATATATGATAATTAATTCTAATGACATTTAAAAACCCTTCCCCCTCTGTTTTTAGAACCACAATTCAACGCAAATAAGCTAATAAAGCTTACTAGGAATGTCATGACTCATTTCATAACATTTTCAAAAGAAAATGAGGGATTTATAACTCTTTATTAAGGTTCTAAAGCAAAAGGTCAAGATTAACGCTTTCAATGGCACTAAAGACAACAGCGGTGACATACTTCCAAACCAAGTTACTGTAATCTAAAAACACATTTGTCATAGAATACTGTTACTTGCTGCCTACAATATTAAGCAACCTTATCGGCAGTGCAAAGACCAACACTGGGCAACTCCAATCTTTTCACACGTTTTCCCAACAGGGTGGGTACGTAAAAAACTGAAATGTGGTCAGAATCACCCTGAAAACAGAAAAGATTTTTCTTCCCCTTAAGCTTTATTTATTCATATATGTACATTGGGGAATAAATGAGATGGGTGCTGAACAAATGTCCTAATAAACCATCTAGTGCAGGGTGGTCTAACACGTGCCTCAAGGCCCTTTTGGGTGGCCCCAGGCAGGGCAGAAAACACTTCCTGGGGCAATGGAAGTGGCATTGGGAAGGAGGCATGAGGGATATGGTGGGGTCCTAAAGTCCACCTTCCTCCTTCCCAAAGCCTAGTTAGTGTTTCCTAAGCTTTGGGGAGAAAGTATGTGGACTCTCGGACCCCACCAGATCCCTCATGCCTCCTTCCCAAAGCTTTCCCCTCAGCTCACTACTGCTATCACAAGCCCCTTCCTGGGGTTTGCTTTTTGGTTTCATTGCCAGGAGCTGGCTGGAAGACAGTGGAGAACTCTGGCCATGGAACATCTGGCCTACAGGAAGGAAGGGCGGTCGCCCAGTTATGCCTGAGTGTCTCATTGCCTCCTTCAATGCCTTCGCCAGCATGAGCGAGCATGGTAAACTGCTAGTGGATGTCTCGGTGTGCTTGTATCTTTACAAGGTTTATCTTGAAGGCTAGAGGACCATATCACAGTAGAACAGTTTGTGGTGTACCAGCATCTCTTAAAGTTAATGCAGATAGTGTGCTTATGCTTCACAAACCCTTTATACTTTGATTTGAACTGAGTGGGAAAGGAGTTTTCTTAACCAGGAACTCTGGAATCACCGAGTACTGGAAAGCAGGAAAATTCTGGTGGAGCTATGCATGCTCTGCTGATCACACTGGTCAAAGCGTGCTGCAGTATAAACAACAGATGGTGGGCCCATGTCTAACAGATTATGGCCCAACAGGCTTCTATAACGCCCCACCCATCCTACAGAAAGCCTCACTCAACTTCTTTTGCCTCCACACCTTTGAATTTTAGCTCATCAGATCATAAACAAGTACAACCTAGAAGCCTCATGATCACCTCTTTCATTCACCAAACATTGTAACACAATGTTTTCATACCATTAGACCCCTTCCTTCCCACAATGCAGGGTTCAGGAACCCACTACCTTCCATATGTTGTTGGACATCAACTCCCATCAGCCCAACCAGCATGGCCAATAGTCAGCCATGATGGGAGCCATAATCCAGCAATACTTGGAAGACACCAGGTTCCCCATTCTAGCCATAAATTGGCAGCAGTCAAAAGGAAAAGTATTCTGGGGCAGGCAGACTTATCTTGCATTATTCTAATAGGGTTTTTTTTTGGGGGGGGGATCTGTTGTTTTTAAGCTTAGCTAAAAATAAATAAATAAATAGGTGTGTGGGTGGAAAACTGATTGTTTCCACCACTGCTAGCTTTCAAGAGCAGCTGAAGCAACTTAATACATATCTAACTATGTTGTTTTCATGTGGCACTGTACTGAGCATTTGTTAGCCTCTTTTCTTTAAAGCTTAATCATGTGCAGAGCAAACTGAAAAAAAGTCAGTAGTGAAGGTCATTATGATGAAAACATTTTACATTGTTGTCCCCCCCCCCCCATCCCCTGCTGAGTTAAGATCCATAAGGGAAAAAACAAACATGACATCAATCATGTCTTTATTGGGAATTCGGGGGTTGGGGTGAACACATCTTACCATCGACAAGCACTTTAATCTAATCTAATCCTTTTCCTTTTTACAGGTTTATCAGAATTCTACCAGATTATCACACTATTATTCTACAAGGAACTTTTATGTGATTTTTGCTATAAAGTACTTTTATGTGATTCTACATTACATGGCCCCTGGAATTCCTATTTCCTGTTTCTATATGCCTTTCAATCTCTTTGTTGCTCTTATTCTTCACTGCCGTTAAATACAGGATTTATTTCAAAGATCACTGTATGGAGCCATGATTAACAATGCATTCACAGCGCAACAGAAAAAAAGGTGACCACTGTTGTCGAAAATTTTCACGTGATTAAATCCCAAATTATTCAGCAAAGTATGGCACAGTCACAGTGACAAGACTTAGTATGACCTTCTGAGTCATTTCAAAACCCAACAAGGACACTGGTAGCACCTTAAAGGCTAAGAAGTTTATTGTGGCAAAAGCTTTCATGGACCACAGTGGTTCACAAAAGCATAATGAATTAGTAAAGTTGATGCCACAAGAGTGTAGATTTTGCTGCCATACACTAGCAAGACTACCTTTCTGAACCTGAATGGTTTTAGAACCAAAAATCCATATTCTAATACAAGCTCTTTGCCATGACTCGCTTTCCTAATTGCTTCGTTTCTGTACTGTATTTTTTTATCATTGTATGTTAGCACCTTTTAGCATCAATGTATTCATGGATAGCCTATGCAGCTTTCCATCCAAAGGGATAAACATAATTTTTCTTTATAAAATTCTGAAATACAGGCAGTGACCATTTTAGGCCCGTCCAATATGTGCATTACTGCATACACGTGCATCACACCGAACGCGGAAGTGACCCAAAAATGTCACAAAAAGGGGCAAAACACAGTGGGGCGGCCTTACGTGGGCCCCATCGACACACGCTGGGGTCTGGAATGTAACCCTATGCAAATCGGTCACTGCCTGTACAACTGCAAGGACAGCAGATGGCACCAGCTATTTATTGAAGGGCATCTGGAGATGAAGGAGCCTCATATGTTGGGGAGGGTCCTAGCAAAAGACACAGCTGAGGCTTCTGTAGCTCTACACACAATGCAGTCTGCTATGACATTCTCCTGTCCTATTTGTAGGGTGGACATTTTGCTGAAAACTGGGTGAGTCTACACATAGTGCAATATTCATACTGTATAGACAAGGCTGTGTTTATATAAGGGTGCAGGGCCATATATACGTATGCAATTCAGCTCCCAGAAAGAGCAGATGGACCACGAAAGTATAGAAAGCTGGCTTTGATAATGTCAGACTATTGTTCCACCCAGTCCATCTAGTCTTGTACTGTGCATTTTGACCAGCAGCTGCTCTTTGGGATCTCAGGACCTGTTATCCAGGAAAGGCGCCTTCACTGTACTCTGTACTCTTTTCGCACCTGCTGAAAACATTTGTGTTTAGACAAGCCAACCCAGATGCTCAGTAAGTTGAAGTAATGTTACAATGGTACCTCAGGTTACATACGCTTCAGGTTACAGACGACTCCGCTAACCCAGAAATAGTACCTCGGGTTAAGAACTTTGCTTCAGGATGAGAACAGAAATTGTGCTCTAGTGGTGCAGCGGTAGCAGGAGGCCCCATTAGCTAAAGTGGTGCTTCAGGTTAAGAACAGTTTCAGGTTAAGAATGGACCTCTGGGGGGGCCACCAGGTGGCGCATTGGAAGATGGCCGACAATAACATCTCTCCGACCCACACGAGGTAATTAAGAGGCTGCTATGGGAAGTATGCAGCCTTCCCGACCCCCCAAGGAGATGGGGGGACTGCCTTGCCAGCGGTGTCCATAATGCACCCCCGGAATCGAAAGAAGGGGGTGCCCGGTCACTTGGCACAAGCCCTCGGTGAAGTTGGCTCTTCCGGACGCTTTCTCCAATCGCGCTCTGGTTCGCTTCAGCTCGAAAATATAATTGGAAATATATAATTGGAAAGAAGCTGAAGCACATACATCAAGCAAAGTACGGGAGATAAGACTGCTGATTAATGCATTTCTGTGACTGGAGCGACGGGAGGAACAAATAAATGAAGTGATGAACCACCATTAAGAGACTGGTATGTTTGGAATGAAAAGGAAGGGGGGTGGAGGAAAAAACTTTTCTTTGCCTTATGTGAGTATTAATAACCCTCCACCCCAGAAAGACGAATTGTTGCATTTTATTAATCACAAGCAGAAACTCAAGAGCTGTGTGGAGTGAATTATTGATTGAAGAGAGGACTGGTAAATATCAGAGAACGGAGGAAAATTTCATGACGCAGTTTTAAATGGCGTCTTGCTAAGACAGGCTTGTCTAAGAAAGACGGGGGGAGGAGGACCAGGATCATCAGAATGTGAATGATGAATGGAATGTGATCTAAACCTGGCAGAGCCCTCGGATATACTTGGCAAGCCTGGGAAAATTAATGGACAGACCAAGGATAAATTCTTTACGGAGGTGTGGAATGGTGTCTGTCCCTATGAGATATGATTTTTGGAGAGTGTAAAACCCACACAGAGGATGTTTGTTTCCAACCCGCTTGTGAAGATTATCAGAGACCGCAAAGAAAGGAATATATGATAACAACAAGAAGATGAAGAAAGTAATAAAGAGACTATCTGGACAGAACTGGATAGAACTGTCTAATTAAAGCAGCAATATAAGTGATGTTTGGACCCCCCTCCGGAGCTTGGAGTATGGGCACCCCCAACAAAATTTTAAAATCTGGCTGTATAATTTGGAATTAATGTGATTTGGAAATAATGTGATTTGATTGGCCAGTTAATAAAAATTATATTTTTTAAAAAATGGACCTCCAGAATGAATTAAGTACTTAACCCGAGGTACCACTGTAATCTCTTTCAGTATTTTAACTTTTGTATGTTTTAAGCTATGGTTTTGATTTCCCCACCCCCTTGATTTTCTTGTTTTATCTTTTTGTAAACCATTTTGAGGGTGGGTGTGTAAATCAGGCGGTGTATAAATCTTACGAAATACATAAAAAATAAAGAAACACCATGGATTGAACCTGGAACCTTTGGAATGCTGAGCATGTGCTTTACCACTGAACTGTGGTACCTTCCGATTAAGCTATTACTAAGCATCCCTATGCCAGAGCTGGCACGACCCTGCTGACTCATGCCAGACAGCCTCTTTTGGTCTGTTGCTCGTGCCCGAGCTCTGGACCAAAAAAACCCGCAAAACATTCTGGGATCCAAAAGGAAGCTGGGATTGACTTCTGTGATCAAGAATATCTCACTTAGAACGGGATGCTTGCGAGATATGGTGATGAACATGCACAGATTCACAGCCCACTCCTATGAATCATTTCTTTTCCTAATGATTTTGTATCAAAACATCCCTCCCTATTCAGGTGTACCAAGTTATTTTGGGTTGCTAATAAAGCTCAAAGATCACATCATTTTCATATTGTTTATCCCTCTCGCTGTATCTGCAATGCACTGGGGAAATGAAATACAGAAAATAAAAATTTTGTGCTAACCACCAATGTGTTCAAAGATTAATGAGCATATAATCAGCTGCATGTGGAGTCACTCCCCCTTCTCCCCCTTCAGGCTGCTGTTCAGCAGGTGAAGCTAACTCCTGACATGCACAACAACATAAATCCTGGCAATGCCCATGGATGGCAGCCCCTAGTAAGCACAATATTTTCCTCTTGGTGTCCAGCCATACTTTAAGTGCACTATGTGTCTTCCCAATCAAAAACCCTTCCTTATCCAAGAGTGAAGCGAACCGAGCAGAAGTGTAAATTTTAGACCTAGTTATATTTTTAAAGCTTTCTAATCAAGAAAAAATAGAATCATACATTTGCATTATCTTCCTTTTCTAAGCTATACTTACTTTGTACTATAATGATAATAAATTATGTTGGTCTATTTTCTTAATGGGGAAAAAAGTAAAGTCAGCATGTTTAAGTTTTCCTTGGAGAGGGGAATGAAAAGATTTGATAAATCTCCATGCTGGCGATGCCATGTTGGAAACACTATTTTATGCCAAAACAGTTCGGGACCATCCATTCCGCCTCCCCTGCCACACACTCCTCCACTTACAATGCTGACTAAACACTTCCCCTTTAAAAGCTACCGTATATAGAATCATTCTAGAATGGTTGGTGCCATAAACTGGCCTTTAATTAAGTGAACGTCAACAGAAACACTCTTTGGCAAGCCTCAATTCTGCAGTACTTTAAGGACTATTGACGTTTTTTGAGTTCCTTTCTGCATGCAGATTTTTGCTCAGTTATTTGTTCCACGGGAATCCTGGCTTTGCCACTCCTTGGGCAACAGAAGACTTGTGCAATTTGGATTCCAATTCAGAAAGTGAAGAAGCTGTAACCAACTTTTGACTGCAGCTCACAATTTGTCTGGAGAGAGGTAAACTACAACCCTATGTTCAGATTAAGCAAGAAACCAAACCATGGCTTAGCTTTAGCTCAACGCCGCTGCAAAACAATAAGAGAGGAAACAAAGCAGCCACAGTTTCTTCTCCAGAAGCATCTTTGCTTACTCACACTAAACCATGGTTTGGCTTTGTGTTACGTGCGAACCAGGCCACTGGCTTTAATGTCTTGAATTCACACAACTCCGCATGTCTCATATGGAACAGCTCAACCAACCTGCACAGCAAACCACTGTTGAAAACAAGAAACAAGTCAAACACTGTTCAAAGGTCAAATATGGGCATGCACAAAATACCCTTTACACGCTTAACATTATTGTATATTTAGAACCAAGATCTCAGAATGAAGCTTCTACTTTAAGAGTAACTGTTTTAGATTGTAATCCCCATCACACTTTCTAGTAAGTACTGTAAACCTCACTGAACGCACTGGGGTTTACTTCGAAGTAATCATGCACAGGATTGATATGCTAATCTAAGCAACTCCATTCTGAATATATTTGTTTAAAAAAAATTTTTTACAAGTCAGTGGGACTGGCTATCATGAGAACTTGATCAAGTCGGAGTTGGGTGTTAAATGTATCTATATCTGGTTTTTAAATAAAAGAACGGGAGAACCAGTCTTTCTTACCATTTTAAATATGACGAGAATGTGAAATATTCCTGCAATGGATATTCATGCTTTGCGTATCAGCACCAGCATGTGCGGCTGTGATGCTGCTGTCTTGGCACATTTTCTTATACAGCACCATAACCATTTATTTGTTTATGGAACAAATTTTACAAACCGGCATTGAAATGCAAAGACAGTTCTACCACTTCCATCTTACTCTCATGCATGTCTAATTAGAAGCATCTCCAACTGAACTCAAAAGGAATTACAGCAGAATCCTGTACATGTCTACTCAGAAGTAGGTCCACAGAAAACAGTTGCACTCTAAGAGTGCATAGGACCAGAGTCTCTAATTCCTAAGGGATTTTAAAAGATGAATTACCACGCAGATAACTTTTTTTTAAGAAAAAAAGCTAACAGAATAATTTATCACCTACTGAAGAGGGAGGAAAGAGTGAGTGTTTTAAAAAGATGAACTATCGCAGCTCAAGCATAGGTTTTTCGATCATAAAAAAATCTGATGGTATCTTGTTAATTACTTAACTAATGATGTAATATTTCAGTGGAATATTTGTGAAAGGAAAATAAGCAGGATTTAAGCCTAAGGGCAGAATCTAATAGACTTATAACAGAGATAGCAATAAAAGAAAGACTTATTGCAATAATTGATTGAGTACCGAAGCATATATAATATGTTCCAGCAGAACAACATTCACATTTTAATAATTTATAGTATATATAACTTACTAGTCCAGATAATGGGAACAGCCATAAAAGAGCAGGACTGAAGACAGCATGTTGCACAGCAAAGGAACGTAATTATCCAATAAATTGTACTTCTTGTATTTTTGCATGCTCTGTTTGAATGTGTACATAAAAACAGAACAACAATATTCTAATTTTAATTTCCACAGACCTCTCCTTTCTTATGAAAAGAGATTTGTGTATGTTTCAGTATCATTTCTGAAACCAAGGAACACAAGACTGATTTAAAATTTTCATAGTTTTTGTGTTCTCCTCTTCTAATTGCCAGTGGTAACCTTAAAGGGGTGCTAATCCCTTTCCTAAAGGGAACATTTGCATTGTAGTGATGTTCCTTGGCAACACATCCTCCTCGCATCCTCCTCGGAATAATCTTCATGTCTGCTTCATCCATCAACTTAAAGTGAGTTCTCAGAGCACTTTCTATATCAATTCAGAATACAAGGATGTCTCAGACTCCCACTTCTATTCCAAACATAATTTACCAGCAGGAACGCCTTCCTATATAAATGAAAATTAAATTATAGATCTGTTCATGATACAAAAATCTGTTAGAGGCAAGGCTAAAATGCATAGAACTTGTTACCTACTTAGATTTAATGCTAAACATTATTTTAAAGGAGTATTTAAGATGTGGGGCTTTCTATCAAAAAACATTCCAAAAATCAAAAGCATTCACAACACAAAAATACAGGATCATTTTTATGGCAGACATTAGGAGGCAGTTAAATTTGTCAAAGTAACAGTTGGCATCTGTCTGTCTCGGGAGACAATGGAAGAGTATGTCTTCAGAAGTGAAGTCAAACCTGCTGGGGGTGTTGCAGCCCCTGCTGTGGCTGTAGAGACAGATACAGGAGAGACATGTTTTGTTGCAGCTGGGGCAAATGAAGGCATCCGATTATGCTGATGCACGTGTACCAAAGATGTGCAAATTGTCCAGCTTTGATGGCAACCCTCGAAACATATGCTGGAGGACTAGGTCTGATTTGCTTGTTGAATTATCAATTTAAATAAAGTTTGCATGAATATGGACACTGCAAAGCCATAAATTAGTGCATTGTGGTACAAATATTATGTGATTTTCATATTCTGCAATTATCCAAGTCATATATGGAAAACCATTTAAAAATAATACTAATAAATCGATTTAGAAACCATAGCCAGGATCCAAAGGACTGTGAAACTTGAGGACAAACTAAATGCGAACTGTGTGAATACAACTGATCTGTATATGCTTGTTCTTTTACTGGCAGCCATGGGGGTGTTTGTGCAGCTTTGGGATAGTGATGGGAGGGTGGAAAATTAACTCTTCCTGCCATGGCTTTTGAATTTGCTATTTGCATTTTAAAGGAAGCACCCTTGCCATCAATATTCCCACTTAAGTGAAACTGCATCTTCCAAGACACATTTTTTGCCAAGATGAAGGCAGGGTGAGAAAAAGCTACATATCCCCTCCCCACCACTCCCCTGGAGCTGCCATTTATACAATGGCAGAAACAACAATAAAAAGCATATTAACTGTATTCACTTAATTCAACCCTAGTTCTGCAAGCTCTGTTTTTCCACAAACAGCAGCATACCACATTGCAAACTGCTTTAGAAACAAAGCAGAGAGGAGTTTCAAAAGTACTTTGTGCTAATGGTGTTGAGTGAGCTGTTCAAGGGGAAAGCCACAAATTCCAAAGGGCCAGCACATGGCCCAGCCTTCCATAAATGATTCATATAGTAAACAAGATGCTTGGCCCTTAAGAAATCCTTTCCATTCACTCAAGCAGGCTCAATGACTCCTACTCAATTCATCTTAGCCCATGGCTTATCTAGTCTGACTGATCTTCTGCTTTGTTATTCATAAAATGAGTTAAAGAACAGAAAGGTGCTTCAAGAGTTGGCTAATAACTATGTATATGCAGTGGCAGATAGTAGGGTTGCTAAAAGGCTGATTTAAAATAGTCATGATTTGGCTTCTCTACAGTCTGGCTGGGATATTTTCATCTAGGGAACCCCCCAATATCAGCGGCCCATGGGCAAAGTTTCATTTATATGCATGTGCTTAATTTAAATGCAAATGTGATGTGACTCTTTCTCTCCCCTAAGGAAATGGTGGCAGCCTTAAGCAGTAAGCCTGACAAAACAGGCGTTGTTTTGCAAACAAGATGGAGTTATGCAGCCAAATAATATTGTTGCAGTTTCAGAGGTTTGTCCCACCAAGTTTAATAGGGCTTACTTTTAGGTAAGCATGTACAGGATTCCAATCTTAGTTTCTTATTTCCAATTGATGTTCACTGTAGGACAACCACCAACTCAGATCCATTTCGTTTCCTTTGTTCTCACAAAAAGCTCCCGACAAAGAAAAAACTGACCTATTTCAAAAGAAATCAGGTCTTATCTAAAAAAAGGAGAGTGTTCTAATTTGCAGTTGAAGCCAAACAAGAAGGAACCATACAATAACCTTTTAATGTCATTGCTTGCTCCAAGTTCTCTTTAATCACATGGCTGCAGAGCAGAAGATGAAGGCCTAGTGTTTGCAGGTCACATTGCCACTCTCTTCCATTGCATCTTCTTTGCTAAGCTAGCTCAGGGGCGTAGTGGGAAAATATTTCACTGCCAGCAACCAGCAAAATTGGATGCAAGAAGAAGTTTGTGAAGTCACCCAGGAGAAAATCTCTCACACAGCCCGACTGGGAATGTGTGGGAGACTTTTTCACCCATTAATTCTGAAAGCAGTATAGCAGTTGTGTCTAGCTTCACTGAGCTATTTAAATGTTCAGCTATTTACTTAATTATGCTTTAATTAATAGCATCACTAACACATCTGTAAACCTTTCCCCCCCCACACTCTCAATGTTTTAAGAACTAGACCAGATGGATACATTGTGTTCCATATTTCATCCTATTTACAAATTTACTGACCCTCAAAATCCAGTATTGATCTTAGGTTTACTTTGATCAATACTAATCTGTGTGATAAATTAGTCTTTACATTGACCTCAGCAAAAGTCACTGCATACATATGAGTAAAACACCACAAAGTATATTTAATTAGAGTCAACTAAATGTTTGGGGTTTCCCCCCAAACAATTACATGTAAAATGGCCATTCATTATTACTAAAGCTAACACGTAAATCTAATCTCAATAATAGCACAATCTCTATAATGACACCCCATTAATATGACCCGCATCTCTATTATTTTAAGACATATATGTTTTCTGCCGTATATCTAGTTGGTTGGAGAAACAGCAGATTATATTTTGATCAAGCTATTAAGGTTCAGTATTGTCCCCTTTGGGGACGCAGGTGGCGCTGTGGGTTAAAGCCTCAGCGCCTAGGACTTGCCGATCGAAAGGTCGGCGGTTCGAATCCCTGCGGCGGGGTGCGCTCCCGCTGCTCGGTCCCAGCGCCTGCCAACCTAGCAGTTCGAAAGCACCTCCGGGTGCAAGTAGATAAATAGGGACCGCTTACCAGCGGGAAGGTAAACGGCGTTTCCGTGTGCAGCTCTGGCGCGCCAGAGCAGCGATGTCACGCTGGCCACGTGACCCGGAAGTGTCTTCGGACAGCGCAGGCCCCATGCCTCTTAAGTGAGATGGGCGCACAACCCCAGAGTCTGTCAAGACTGGCCCGTACGGGCAGGGGTACCTTTACCTTTACCTTTTTTTTTATTGTCCCCTTTGAGGTCATTTTTTTAAAATGTCATTTTTTTTAAGCAGAGGAACAATTTAAACATTAGAAATTGGGATGATTCAAATCTGCAAATGCCGATATATTTCCTAAAGGAGCTATCTCATGGACATGCCTGCCATACAGTATCTGTTTTAAGGATGCACACATGACATCAGGTAGAGAAGCCTGAAAGTCACTTTTGGTCTTGAAACTATTGCAAAATATGTTTGGAAGTGTCATTGTGCTCTGCTTTCTGCTGTTTTCAATCAGCTATTTTTGCTGAAAATGCCATCTGCATCCTGCCCAGTTATAGAATAGTTATCAAGAACGTGCTCAGCTTTCAAAATGGCTACTGGAATAGATTGTTTATCAGTTTCAGCCATTACACAAACTGTACATGTGTACTCAGGCATCAAAAAATCCAACACTCAACCGCATTCTCCTAGAACATTCTCCATCTTTGACCCCTTGATCTCTCAGCCATCTTCACTTGGACTGAACAGAATTACGACCAGCAAGCCTCCTTGGTTGATAACGTGTTTCACACAACACATGTTCTAGAGGTTTCATGAATTAGGATCTTCAGATATAGGCAACAGTGGCTCTTGGCAGATTTACCCAGTTAACGTACACTCACACAGGTGTTAAGACGCAGAGAAAAGAATACACTCCACCAAGCGGTGATAACCGAAAGTGCAGAGAAAGCATCGTGCCCAAACGCAGCATTTGCACGATGGACAGTATTGCATTCTGGGTCTTATTGTAACTGAAACTGATGGAATGTTAATAAACAGACGTAGTGGAACTGGGTTGCATTGAAATTCCGGTGCCAGGTGGGGAAAACAGTGAAGACAGTAAGCAGGCTTTTAAAAAGATATTTTGGATTTCCGCTTCAGCTAGCAAAGATAGGGGTGGGGTGGGAATATGAAAAGGAGCTGCTGCAGGAAAGAGGCTGCAAGTAACATCCTGAGAGGAGTGTTTCTGGGACTAAGGTGAACCTGTGACACTCTCTTGCTATTTTTGCTATTGAATGTTGCATTACTGTACTATGGGTAATTATGAGCCAGGGTCAAACCATTTCCAGCCTGACATGGGGACAACATCCAAGGACCTGATTCTGTATCTTCAGCCAATAGCCCTCTCTTCTTCTTCTTCTTCTTCTTCTTCTTCTTCTTCTTCTTCTTCTTCCTCCTCTTCTTCTTCCCCCCACAGTGGGGGACTTTGTTTGAAGTAAGCATGCACAGACTGGGCAAAACAGCTGGAGTCCTATACAGTCATACCTCATGTTGTGTCTGCTTCAGGTTACGTCTTTTCAAGTTGTGTCCCACAGCCACCCGGAAGTACCAGAATGGGTTACTTCCAGGTTCGCTGCTCACGCATGTGCAGAAGCGCTAAATCACATTCATGAGCAAACACGGTGCTTCTGGATGTGAACGCTTTGAGTTGAGGGCATGCCTCCAGGACGGATTACATCCACAACTCGAGGTACCACTGTATATATTTTAAGGTAAAGGTAAAGGTACCCCTGCCCATACGGGCCAGTCTTGACAGACTCTGGGGTTGTGCGCCCATCTCACTCAAGAGGCCGGGGGCCAGCACTGTCCGAAGACACTTCCGGGTCACGTGGCCAGCGTGACATCGCTGCTCTGGCGAGCCAGAGCCGCACACGGAAACACCGTTTACCTTCCCGCTGGTAAGCGGTCCCTATTTATCTACTTGCACTCGGGGGTGCTTTCGAACTGCTAGGTTGGCAGGCGCTGGGACCGAACAACGGGAGCGCACCCTGCCGCGGGGATTCAAACCGCCGACCTTTCGATCGGCAAGCCCTAGGCGCTGAGGCTTTTACCCACAGCGCCACCCGCGTCCCTCTATATATTTTACCTGTGAGTAAACACCACAAACATAGGGATTTATGCTAGACATCAGATTGCCAGAGACCTTTTTTCACCCCTAGGAGCTCAAAAGAATCCCTTGTTTTCTTGGCGTACTCAAATTTACTACTGTTGCCCGGCTTGAAAGTATCATACCAGTGCCTACTTTCATTAAGCAATTACAACAAATTGTGAAAAATAATCTGAACATCATTAAGAGATGAATGCTTTATTGAATAAAAGAAGAAAGAGAAACTATCACATTTTCTTGAAGTGATGAAATCTCATTCTGTATATTTCGAAGCGGTAGAGAGGCAGGAAAAAATGTGATTATGGCCTCTATTAAATTATCACCTGCAGCATAATCCATAAGAACCAATTATTTCTTTCATGGCAATTATGCTCCTCTGAATTAGACACCAATAAAACTCATTCAGTCATCCAAACATATAAGCAAACAATATCCACCAAAAGCTAAGTGCATTACACACCCATTCCAGTTATGCAGAGGAATACATTTGATTAGGAGACGCTCAGAAACCTATTATTCAATAGAGCAAATAAAGGAACCAAGGAGGGAAAAAAACTCTTTTCAAGACAGTGTGTCTAAAAGATTAAACATGGTTGCTGAGACATTGGATCATTAACCTTTAAGATTTGTCCTGGGCAACCTAGTAAGGTAAGAACTCATGACGACAAAAAACAAAAACAAAACAAAACCAGCTTATGGTCAATTGCATTAAATGCTACTGACAGCAGAAGTAATGTAACACCTTGTATGACTAAGTACAGATTTTCAGGACCCTCCTTGTCTTCTGCTGACAAATGAACCATAAGCAGAGAGCAGGTGGACTGACAAGAGATGCTTATACATACAGCATTCGCTGCAAGATGACTCATGCAAGCAAATCAAGCATTAATTTCACATTCTCAGAGAACAAGAACACACATTTGAAAAAGTTTTAAATGATATTTAGAATCACTTATGACATACTTCTGTTTTGTTTTCTTTTTACACATACAAATCTGCCCATCTATATTTTGGAAAGGTCACCACGCTTCAACTAATATTTTTAAGTTGACAATTGTAAGAACACTAAAAAGCATTCATGGTGATGGTAATGCGCATTCCAGCACTTCAACAGAGCTGTCATGTTTATTCTTCCTGGCAGAGCCCAAAGGCAGAAGTTCAACAGACAATGGCTCCTCCTCATTGCATCTATGAAAAAAAGTTTGCACCTAGTGTGTATCTGTTTGCCAAACAACAATCCAAGTTACGAGGCAACTGCCAGGAAAAGGGGACAAATTTCTTGTCCCTAACCGCTACATTTTAGCTTCTGTGCTACAGTTTCTCATTAGCACCTATCATTAATGTCAGGACTGCCTCTAGGTCCCAGCTCACAGAGGACCAACGCCCGGTTGATGTAATGTACAAAAGTCTTTATTGAAGTTTAGTTTCCATTTCAAACCCCAGAGCGCGCAGCCCTACGTCTTGACTGTAGATTGGCGAAGTCCCCTCTGAGTCACTATCCCTTCCGCACCAGTTTAAGATCCTAGCCCGGCTCCACCTCCTGCGCTGTTCCTTCCTCCTCTGGGTCCTTCTGCCCCCTGGGGTTTCCTCCTTCCTGGACTCTTCTGATGCTGACCCCCCTGAGTCTTGCCCTTCCTTCCGGCGGGCTTTAGGACCTGGCTCCCTATCCGGGCTCCCTGCTGTGCTGCTCGCCTGAACATTTGAACTTGGCGTACGCGCCCAGCCGGTAACCTTCCTCCTGACCGTTTCCCCGCTCTCCGGTGTGGGCGTGGTCAAACCTGACTCATCTCCTCTCGCTGGTGGTGAGAACACTGGTCCCGATTCCTGGGACTCCCCCTCCCTACTGCGCTCTAGTGGGGAAGCTGGTCCTGATTTCCAACTGCTGCTCAGGGAGTCCCCGCTGGCCCCTTCCTCCTGGGGTTTGCCCCCTGGAGCCCCCCTTGCCCTGGCCATCGGCGCTCCCTTCTGTGAATCTTCCGATTCGCTGGAGAGGCTCGTGGAATGACTCTGGCCACTGTCACTGCCTCCACCCCACTGGGATTCCTCCTCCTCGCTCTCCATTTGCTCCCCCTCCTGTGTCTCTGCTCCTGAACCCCTGACAATTAAGCTTCAAAAAAAGGCTAGAAAGTAGAATACAATTGTGAATGAAAAGGATGGTGTACGCCAAGTATACACCAAGGACATAAGCTTTTAAAAAAGTATCAAAAAAAGAACTTTTACAAGTGGAATTCACAGTAGTGGAAATCCCATCTCAAAGCAAGATCTGCAGCATATCTGCCTTCTTCCTCTACAATTAATTTACCGTACAAAATATGGCCTCCTATTCAAGGATTGGTCAAATTGTGTCTCAAGAGCCACATGTGTTCAGATCTGGCTCCTGAGCCAATGAAGGTGTTCACTCCAGCTGCAGGCACTGCCTCAGGCAAAGGGAAGCATCTGGTATGCAGGAAAGCTCAAGTAACTGAAGAGACAAGGGTTGTGACATACTATAGCTTTAAATCACATTCAAATTACATTCTTTCCCTCAAAGAATTCTGGGTACTGTAGTTTACTCCTCACAGAGCTTCAGCTCCCAGCAACCCTTTAATGAACTACAGTGCCCAGAATTCTCTGAGGGAATGTGCTTTAAAGGTATAGCCTATATAACGCCAAGTGCACATCATGTAGGAGAGAGAAGAGGGAAAGAGCTGCTGAAGGAACATGAAGCAGGGAGGGGACAGAAGTCACTGTCTTAAGATGTGTGGATTAATGGTGTGGAAAGGAAGAGTGAGTTACTGGCTGCTAAATAGTGTGGATTGCAAGCAGAGGATCAAAAAGAACAAACAAACCTAGGGAGGAGAGAAAAGGAGAGAAGGAGGCTACATCAAGGCTGAAATAGAGCAAAAGGTGTTGCCCACTTTGGGGTAACCATGACCACCTTGCAGGAGTTATGGGGTATGGGAAATTTAGTGGAGTCTGATCCATTTGGGCAAACACAGGGCTGCCCTACCAACCCCAGCTTTTTCTTTGGCCTCACCAATGCCCTAGCAGAACACAGCAGGGGAGACACTAGAATTGTAAAATGGCAGTCTTCCCTCCCAGGTTTCACCTGGGTCTCCCACCTGTTTTATAATTAAGAAAAAGAAAATGCTCACTTTTAAATCCACAACAGCTGCCACCAGTTTATATTAATATTATATTACCGCACGTTATTATTTGTCCACAAAGGTTATATGGAGCCTCTCTAAAGGAATGTGTTTGAAAGCGTGTGTGAAAGGTCATGTGGGTAGCCAAGCACAGGCAGATCTACGAATTCATGCGTATGTTTGTGTGTGCCTGTGTGACAAATCACACACACACAAAAGGACCATAGCTCGGTGGGTAGAGCACGAGACCCTTAAATTTCAAGGTCGTGGGTTCGAGCCGCACTATGCTGGCATAAAGATTCCTGCATTGATCAAGATGTCAACTCTATTCTCCCGTGATGGCTCTCATTGAATATATGGGCAATAATTGTACACAGCTGAAAACTCTGGCAGCATTAAGATAAATTCCACAGTGTAAACAAGTTTTGATAGACGCTATAATGGAATACCGAACGGTATAGTTTTTGTAAAATATGCAGGATTTTGTAAAATGAACCATGGAAAGAGAAGAACGGAGGTCATCGATATCTTAAGGATGTAAAATGAGTGCAGTAGTACCTTGGGTTAAGTACTTAATTCGTTCCGGAGGTCCGTTCTTAACCTGAAACTGTTCTTAACCTGAAGCACCACTTTAGCTAATGAGGCCTCCTGCCGCCGCCGCACCGCAAGAGCACGATTTCTGTACTCATCCTGAAGCAAAGTTCTTAACCCGAGGTACTACTTCTGGGTTAGCGGAGTCTGTAACCTGAAGCACCTGTAACCTGAAGCGTCTGTAACCTGAGGTACCAGTGTATCTTAAGTTGTGCAACAGAATCTAATAAAAATTGTATACAGTGTTACCTCAGATTACATACGCTTCTGGTTACAGACACTGCTAACCCAGAAATAGCGCTTCAGGTTAAGAACTTTGCTTCAGGATGAGAACAGAAATCGTGCTCCGGCGGCGCGGCAGCAGCAGGAGGCCCCATTAGCTAAAGTGGTGCTTCAGGTTAAGAATGGACCAACAGAACGAATAAAGTACTTTACCCGAGGTACCACTGTACATATGGGACCAGCCCAGGGACACAAGGCAAGCCCCGCCCCCTCCTCTCTCGTGCAGCCCTGGCGAGCAGCTGCAATCCAGGCCGCCTCGCGCCCGCCTGCCACTCACCGCCTCTCAGCAGCCTGCCTGGCGCTGCCTCCACAGCTGCGGGGGCTCGTGGCTCCCTCGCCCCTCGCCCTCCGGCTCCCTCAGCCGCCAGCCTGGCTCCGCTTCGCCCGCCGCTCCCGCTCGCCCTTCTTCCTCCGCTGCGGAGCCGCGCGTTGCTCTCGCGCTCTCGTCCTCTTTTCGCAGCCGCAATGCAGCAGCTCCATTCCCCGCCAGGTCCTGGGCGCCGGGCGGCTCGCGAGGCGACGCTACCTGCCTGCCTGCCTGCCCGCCCTCCTCGGCGCCCTAGCCGACACTAGCGCAGGTGGGCGCCGTCGGAGGTGGGCACAGCCGCGCCGTTGGAGGCTACGGGCTCTGGAGAAAAAGAAACGCCGCTTTCCTTTTATGCGCCTCGCGAGAGGGGGGCTGGGGCTGGGGACTTAAATGCCTCCGAGCAGCTGCAGGTGGGCGCGTAGCATAGCGCCCCCTGACGGCAGAACATTCTCGGCTCCGGGGGTAGTTTCTCCGGGCGCCGGGCGCCTGCGCAAACGACCTCAGGACCAGGAATGAGCGCGCTGCGCTGCGTGGGAATGGCTGGAATTCCCAGGCTAGGAACCGAAGTGGATTTGGGGGGACGCCAAGGCAAGCCTGAATTCCAGGAAGTGAGGCTCCACTTCCCGTCAGGAACTCAGCTGATTAAGCCCTGGGAGGCAATTTCTCACCAACAACAAAAGGTTGCTTGGCCTGGGATAGGCAAGCTTTCTGGTAATGCTACAAACCACCCACAGACCCTAATCCTAGATGTGATGGCGTGGGGTATGTGGTGCAGTTTTTAAGCATGAGACTGTTATGCGCCTGTTAAGTGAGCTCTGGGCGACAGTCAGGAGCGCCTGAGACTCTTAAACTCAGGGTTGCTGGTTTGAGCCCCATGCGGGGCAAAAGATTTCTGCCTTGCAGGGGGTCAGACTAGATGACCCTCGTGGTCCCTTCCAATTTGATGGTTCTTCAGAAGCTCAAAGGTCATGCCTTGGTGTTAAAGCCAGGTTCTGAGCCAGGGTCTGTCTTCAAACACTTTGTCAATGAAACTTCCTCAGCCATCCCACCCAATGATGTGGTCTTTTCTCAAGCCAGAGAGAACTGACAGTGCCCTCTGTCGCCTCACTGATGTCAATAAATGAAATACTAAGTTCTCTCCTGCTAAGCTGATTGTCTTGGCCTCCCCACATCCATGTTGTCCCAGGAACCCTTGATGATAGAATACACACACACACACACACACACACACCAAAGCTATTAAAATTACTCCTTGGCCCCTAAAGTCTCTCCTTGGGTAGAGCTGAAAACTTGGCATTTGTCATCCCACCACCACACCTCCTATTTGTAAGGAATTACAGTGGTACCTCAGGTTATATACGCTTCAGGTTACATACGCTTCAGGTTAGACTCCGCTAACCCAGAAATAGTACCTCGGGTTAAGAACTTTGCATCAGGATGAGAACAGAAATTCTGCTCCGGCGGCACGGCAGCAGCAAGAGGCCCCATTAGCTAAAGTGGTGCTTCAGGTTAAGAACAGTTTCAGGTTAAGAATGGACCTCAGGAACGAATTAAGTACTTAACCCGAGGTACAGGTAATATATCTGTTCAGCTTTTCTAGAAAACAGGTTGACTTGGGTTACTGAGAAATAAGAGGAAGTGGCAGCATTCTCAGAGGAAGCCCAAGGTTTGCTGTAGAAAAAATAATTTAGGGGATAATGGTGGGGTGAACCCAACTAAAACAGCCTAACAAGGACTGAGCATGCTCAATGGCCACAGAATGCTGAAAGTCTATAGAGAGACAAAACAGTATCCTGAAATAGGGCATGGGCACTCCAAACTGCAAGAATTTGTTTCAGCTCCCATTTCTGTATATGTAAATGCCATCATCCTGATTCCTAATCTTGTTTTGTTCACCACTTTTGTAACCCAAGGCTTTCCAGAAGCCTTTTAAATATTTAACGTTTCACCGCTGCCAATTTTTGTACTATGTTTCAAATTGCTGTCCCCCCCCCCCATTTGTTTATGGTAGTGTTTTTTAGATGTGTGTTTCTGTTTATACCTTTCTTGCATTGCGAAGCTGCTCTGAGTACCCCATGGGTAGAAGAACAGAGTATAAATA
This sequence comes from Podarcis gaigeae, assembly GCF_964106915.1. Lineage (NCBI taxonomy): Eukaryota > Metazoa > Chordata > Lepidosauria > Squamata > Lacertidae > Podarcis > Podarcis gaigeae. Next base: position 31,338,884 of record NC_139688.1, read on the forward strand.
AATTACCACCATATATTCGTGTTTCTTTATATGTAAGTCTGCTCAAGGTATGAGCTGGTTTGTTTATTGAAAGTTTGATTATCCTTAAAAAGAAATTATGTTAGTTGTTTACATAAAGCCTTATAAATAGGAGGACAAAGTTAATGTTTTTATTAAATGTTTTAATAAAAACAAGTCTGTTTTTATTAAATGTATCAGCATAATTTAGACTATGTCATTGACACACATTTTGTTTTATTGAAGTAGGAGAGATAAAACATTGGGTTGCTGGGAGAGCTACCAACATTAGCAAGGTTTTTTTGTTTGTAACAAACATCAATTGAGTTTTCCTCAGATTGATGTTTGCCTTGATTCAGCAGTAAACAGCAGGTTTTCCAACAGAAAGTGGCAAGACAACAATCCCTGCTTGGACCTATGGCTACAAATCACAGTACAAATTGAAGTCTGGGTGATTCTAACTCCAGATACCTGGGAGTAGGCCCTGTTGAACTTAATGTGACTTACTTTTGAGGAGACATGGTTAGGTTTGTGCTGTGAGTCATTATCAGAGAAATGCTATGCACAAATTGAACTTAGTGGGGCTTCCACTCAGCCTTTCTCAACATGTGGGTCCCCAGATGTTGTTGAACTACAATTCCCATCACCCCTAGCTAGCAAGGCCAGAGCTCTGGGATGATGGGAGTTGTAATCCAACAACATCTGGGGACCCTCAGGTTCAGAACCACTGCGAGATCCTAGGTCCATAGTGGGGAAGTTTTTGCAGCTTCTTTTTAATTAATTTGCTTTGAACCAGAAGAGCAACAAACAAAAAGTTCAACCAGAAGTTCTAGCAGACTATTTCCAAACCCTGCTGTCATTATATTTACCAAATTTCAAGAGAGGCAATAAGCTTAACAGAACTAGATATTCTGGTAACTGACATCCTTGAGCGTGAGGAGGGCATTGTCAGTTATATAAACCTTGAGAAACCACAGCAGTAGGTAGGATGGCTGAGGAAGAGTGTCACTTGGAAGTCCTTAGTCACAATCTTAAATATACAGGGTGATATTCAACTAAATTTACTCAAGAGTAGATTAGCTGTAATTAATAGACCTAACTTAGTCACATTCATTAGTGTCCATGGGTCTACTCTGAGTAAGATTTCATTGAGTACCACGCACGGTCTTAAGAAGTTTTTAAAAACCTTTTCACCTTGAAACTTGGTTCTCTATAAAGAGTCTGCCTTATTTAAAATGAAACAGAGAACATAAATACACCATAATTCCCATTTCCCAGAACAATGCATAGGGTATACAATTGTAGGCTTTAAAAAGCTACCACTTAGAAAGAAATTGTCACAGGCATGGCTTGGTAAAATGGAATACCTCCCATACATTTATAATAAGCTCCCATTTCTTAATTATAGATAATAACTCCATCGATGATTTTCTTTTCAAAGAAGATAGCATAACCTATTTTAATTCAGCAGGATTAAGACATCCAAATGTCTTTTAATAAAGCCTTTTTTTGACTAGAATTTTCTAATGGCAGAATATTAATTTTAGATCAAATCTCATTTGAGGTCTTGTTTACACTACAAATTGGAAGAAAGTTCACAAACCAGAGGTCCATCTATGTAAGACCGTGATGCTGTTGATAAATGACTCTAACCAAGAAGAAGATGTTGAAGCACTCTGGGAAGGATTAAACTCTCATTTTAACTATCAAGTCCACTGTATGGGTTGTCAAAAAATAAAAGGTAAAGGTACCCCTGACCGTTAGGTCCAGTCGTGGACGACTCTGGGGTTGCAGCATTCATCTCGCTCTATAGGCCGAGGGAGCTGGTGTTTGTCCACAAACAGCTTCCAGGTCATGTGGCCAGCATGACTAAGCTGCTTCTGGTGAACCAGAGGAGTGCACGGAAACACTGTTTACCTTCCCGCCAGAGCAGTACCTATTTATCTGCTTGTACTTTGACTTGCTTTTGAACTGCTAGGTGGGCAGGAACTGGGACCGAACAACGGGAGCTCACCCCGTCGCAGGGATTCGAACCACCAACCTTCTGATAGGCAAGCCCTAGGCTCTGTGGTTTAGACCACAGCACCACCCGCGTCCCTCTTGTGTCAAAAAGTACACAACCAAATTAAACAATTTCCACGTAAATCATAATAAGATCTAAAATAAAAATACAAAAAATGTTAATCCCATCAACAGCTCCAACAAAAACCACCTAAAATTTAGTCCACCCTAAGAGTTCATATCACTTTTACAGTCACTGTTTCTTCCAAACAATTCTGAAAATTGTAATTTGGTGAAATGCTAAAGATCCTGGACCTCCCTAATAAAAGAGGTAAGAGCTATGTTTAGTAGAATTAGGGTATACTAACAAAACAATTTTGTGCATGTTTATTCAGTGTTCCAGCTGTGTTCCCTAGCAAACTTCCTAGTAACGTTGTATTGATTTCAGCCTTAGGCATAGTTTACTTGGTTATCTGCTTGCAAAGAAACAATTGGGAAGCTCCTGACTCTTCTTTTGTAACCATGTACAGTGGTACCTCAGGTTAAGTACTTAATTCATTCCAGAGGTCCGTACTTAACCTGAAACTGTTCTTAACCTGAAGCACCACTTTAGCTAATGGGGCCTCCTGCTGCTGCCGCGCCGCTGGAGCCCGATTTCTGTTCTCATCCTGAAGCAAAGTTCTTAACCTGAAGCACTATTTCTGGGTTAGCGGAGTCTGCAACCTGAAGCGTATGTAACCTGAAGTGTATGTAACCTGAGATACCACTGTATTTACAGATGTCACACAAAACGTCAGGCATAGGGCAGATAGGTGGGTGTGGTTTGGGGAAAATAGACTTGCAGGTCAAATTAGGAACCAGAGACAGACCTAATTAGGGCCCTATCCCTACAATAAAGAATTTGCCTTTGAAAAAGTTTCAGTGTTTCTTTATACCTGATAAAAAACAACTAGAAATACAGTTTTATACATTTTGCTCATCAGATACGCATCAGTTTTGTAACTGTAGAGCTTGAATACCTTGGAAGTCTTTCTTTAAAGAAGCATCAAAACATCAAAACTCTGTTCAGTTATCCTTTCTCAAAGCACTGTGTTGTTTTCACTTGAATTAACAATTTTTGGTAACTAGATCCCTTATCTCATTATTATGGATTTACATTCTACCTAAAAATATAAGAATGAAACATCTGCTTCATCGATGTGTATGTGTATTTGTGTGTACAAACCTACAGACAGAAACGTGTGGAGTACCACTGCATTGAAACAGGTAAGAACACAGATGCTCTGTTAATTAGTAAGACTGTTTTCCACATCTTCAGGCAATAATTATGGCTTTCTTGCTTTATGAATATCATGCATTCTCATTCTAGATCGAGTCTAATCTTGTTTTTCCTCAAGCAGATGGCGAAATAAGTCTATTTTCTATGGCACTACTGAGACTGCTTTAGTGAATGTGCCTTTCTCATATTACTAGATCTGCATTGCAACAGGGAATATAGTTCTCAATCCCAACAAAGAAACAGGGCCTATCTTTCCTTTTACGGGATGAATGGAGTTGTATAATCTTCTAGAAGAATCCACACATTTGCTAGCATATGAGCTAGCGTGTGTTTGTTCACTTTCCTCTTCTGAAATGCTTTACTTGCAGGAATAGGAGGGGCGGTTGTTGTTGTTTTGAAACTGTGAGACTGGTAAGATAACAAGTTGTCTTTGTACGTTCTGTAATTGTTCATGCAAGGGAAAGCATAGAGAATTTCTCTTCCCTCTAGGACAGAGTGGCTAAACCATTATTTGACCCTTCAAGGTCCATGTGCAACTGAACATGCACTCACTTGTGTGCATGCATGTACAGACCACACATGTACAACACATGCTCATGTAATGAGGGGCACGGGCGGTGGGAAGGAAAGATAGAAAAAAAGTTTATTTCAGCTTAAGCAAGAAAGGGGCACAGAGTTAACACTCCAAGATTCTGCACACCGTGCAAAGGCATGGAGGTCATTTTTATCTACAAAGTTTCATGTGAACACTACATGTTGCGAATATGTATCAGCTACCTGAGGCATGATCAGCACATATGCACATTTCCATTGGTCACAGAAGCATGTTCCTATCTGCATATACAACACCATGGCAATGGGGAAATTTCAGCTAAGTTGCAATTTTAACTTGGCCTGCTGTCCATATCAGCAAGCTGTGAACTTCCATTCTTAATTTACCACTGTCTTTGAGTTCCTTTGAAGTTCCCTTGTGAAGGTCAGCTCATTCTCCCTGCAATGCGCCAAATGATAAGGCAGTGAGGGCACCAAAGATGGGTACTATACTAGCAAAACCTAGAAAATACCAATTCTATACCCAGATTAGAGGGTGCAGGGAGAAATGAAAAGCTGCAGTTTGAGCAACTAGGGGAGAAGGCAACTTATTTAACTTGCTCACCAGACATACCGTACATAACGCATGCTCACCAGACATACATAACGCATGAGAGGAAGACAGAACTTCATTCTCCCTCCCTCCCTTGCACACACACAGGCATGCACATGAATGCACACAGGAAGATATTCAGGCCACTTCCTCTTCTGCCTACCCATGCCACTGATCAGCAGAAGAGTGTGCAGGTCTCCTCAATGCATGAAGAAGGGGCGCTCTTTCTTGTTTCCAGAGCACGCTGACCTCTCAGATATGAGAGAGGAGGTGGCATTAGAGGCTGAGCAGAGGAAGGTCTGTCTGGGGGACCACTGAAAATGGCATCGTGGGCCTGACCATTTGTCACTTTTTGTAAAGCAAAAGGTCTACAATTTTGCTTTGAACTGTTACGAGGACTTTATTCTCTTTCTACCCAGCCACGTCTAAATATTTTGAAGGCTGTCCTTAACTTTGAAGGTGGACAGATTTTACTCTCATTTCTTTGCACATGTAGTAACATTTCTAACACAAGGAGCTAGGATTACAAGTCGCATAGTTGCGTTATTGTTTGTCAGGCATGTATGGATGTTGTTTTACTAGTATTGCACTATATGTGTACTTTTGGCCTTTAAAATTAAAATTAACTTATATTTGTGTATGAATGGTTTATAGTCCATGACCACTTCCTTATGGCAAGGATGAGTTTGTGCGGCATCTGTCCCGCGTTGGAAAACCACTCAATTTCGAGCAAAAGGCAAAAGCCAGGGCAAGTCAACTCGATTTCACCCCTCCTAAGAGAAGCTTTATTTTCTCTTCCTTTTCATGTGGGAAGTCCATTCTCTTTTGTCCCACACTCTTTTCTCCTTTGGACGAGGCCACAATATGCATAGCATCTTTTACTGATGGGCGTATCCTATTGATTTACTGCTGTGCAGCAGTTGCAAAGATTAGAACAGATGGTCACCACTCCTTGCTTATCTGTCCACCACTTCACTACATCGAGCACCATTTATTCCAAGTGAGAAATACTTTATGTGCTCTCCCACCCCAGCTCCTCTCATTTAATGTGATGTACAATGAAGAGGGGAATGAATAAAGACAAGCTGGGCCTTGGGTGATTTATTACTAAAGACTTCACCGCTAAGATTACTCTACTTAAGAGACTTTTCAGGCTCTAACAGTTAGTTAGGCCAGCCTTGCTGAAAGGTGCACAGCTTTTACAAGCCACAAACCATTTCACCCATCTATCTTCCAATAAAAACAAGCATAAGAACAACACAGTTGGGTCAGACCACAACTTCATCTGGTCCAGCACCTTCCCAGACCCTCCAAGTATCCCTATTTTCTAGAGACAGTCCTGGATTTCCAGAAGCTGTTCCAGTTTCTGACCTGATCTTGGAATGTCCCATTTTTCCTTAGGACATCCCTATTTTCATTGGAGAAATGTTCCGAGGGTGTGGTAGCATGTCCCTATTTTCGTTAGAGAAATGTTGGAGGCTATGGAGTTATGTGACCTCCAAGCCAAGGAGGTAAGTAACTATACAACCTTTAGAAAACATCTAATGTTTAATTATTATTATTATTATTATTATTATTATTATTATTATTATTATTTTATATGTTGGAAGCCATCCAGGGTGGCTGTGGCAACCCAGTCAGATGTGTGTGGTATAAATAATAAATGTATTATTATTATTATTATTATTATTGAATAATAGGACATCCCTATTTTCATTGGAGCAATGTTGGAGGGTATGCCTTCCTTTTCATAGTGGTCAACCGGATACCTCTGGGAATCCCACAACCTGGTCTTAAAGACAACAGATCTCTTCCATAGTTGCTCCCCAGCAACTCGTATTCCAGAAGCAAACATATTCTGTATATGAGGGTTCTCCTATGCAGTCCTCATGACTCACAGCCATTGATAAAGTTATCCTCCATTAATTTGTCTAATCTCCTTTCAAAGCCATCTAAGTTATGCAATCGACACATCTCAGTTTCATAAGTTCTGTACTGAGTGAGGAAGAATCCCCTGCCAATCAGTTTAATTGGATGAGCTCAAGTTCTAATGTTATCAAGAAGGAAAAAATCCATACCCACTTTCTTCATATTTTATTATATTTATTTTCTTTTATGGTTCACTTTTCTTCCATCCTGGAAGCCCAGGTAGGGCACATGTGGTTCTCAGCAATGTAGTGGTCTGATGTACCTTCAACTATTATTCTGGGACTTTCCCCTTTAAACATCTCTCCCCCCGCCCCAATAAAAAACAAACAAACCCTCCCAACATTTGTCTTTCCTCCTGGCAAACAATTTATTTCTTTTGAATTTTATCACTCACTGCAATAATAAAAAAAACTTATCAAAGTGTCTATTCAAAACCCTGCACTTATTCCCCAAGAGAAAAATAATGGGATAAAGTTTTAATGGCCAGCACCGTCTGTTTTAAAAGCTATATTACATAAATTCATAATGTGATATGCTACTGCACATCTCAGATTCAAATAGTATACCAAATTATTTATTTTGGTGAATGTAAACTTCTCTTTCAAAATAACTTTGTTTAAAAACAAATAATTTGGTTTTTTTTGTTCAATCAAAACTGTTCTGCTAAATTATTGTTTGGTTTTGAATTCACATTTTCTATCATGGTGTGCTTCCTGTTCTGTGTCGTTATTCATCCCAGCCCAGTGGGTAAGCAACAAACTTCAAAGTGCTGTGCAGAACTGAAGAGGACGTGCCGTCTCTTCTGGGAAGATTAAAGCATATTTCTTGAACATTCTGCAGTCCGCCTGGATGGACTCCTATAACCTAGATATTTTGCTAGATGTTCACAGCCTGCCTCTTACATCTCCACTGAACTTCTTCCACATGTGCCCAGCTTCTAAATGTACACTACAGTGCCATTCCCACCCACTTCCCACCTCAGCTGTCTCTCAGTGGCATCAACCTCCAGGTGGATGAAACTGGTCTCAAAACAGTGCGGAGCTGTTATGTACTGAGTTGAATAGGATCCAAAATGCAGCAGTCTGATTGGTCCTAGAACAATAGGATTCAGAATGCAGCAGTCTGATTAGTCCTAGAACAATGCAGCAGTATGATTGGTCTTCAGGAGCCACCCAATCTAGCTCCAGATGGAAGTGAATCCACAACCTGATTGGCCTATAGGGGAATTCCAGAATTAGCCAATCACGTGCAGCCCATTGTGTAAATAATGTATATAAAGCAGATACTTTGGGGAAACTTTCATTCCTCCTCACCACTATGAGCTGAATAAAGAGCATGAAATCCACTCTCGACTCAGTATATTTCAAGAGCTCTTCTCTGCATTCTTCCTTTTTAGCAGACCCAATGGGCTTGAGGCCTATATGTGGGAAGTCCTGTGTCATAACCTATTTATAAAACTATTACCAATAAGACAAGCAACTTCATTTATGATCCTCCCCTGCCTCGTCACCATCCTGCACCACAAAAGCCAAGAAACACTGATGCCTTGTACAACTAAGAGCCATTCCATTTTTAAAAACTGAGGGAGGGGGGCTAGGTTTGTGAGCATCTGCGCACTTGACTAGAAACTTCAGCCAACCCAGGCCCTTTAATGAGTTACACACATCATGAAACACATTTGCCTCAACTTAGTCATGCTGGCCACATGACTGTCTGCGGACAAGCACTGGCTCCCTTGGCCTATATAGCGAGATGAGCACGCAACCCCAGAATTGTCCGTGACTGGACCTAATGGTCAGAGGTACCTTTACCTTTTAATGCAGGCCCTCCATGTCCCTATTTTCCAGGAACAGTCCCGGATTTACAGAAGCCATCCCAGTTTCTGATTTGATCTCAGAATGTCCAGCTTTTCCTTAGGATGTCCCTGTTTTCATTGTAGAAATGTTGGAGGGGACGTTCATGTGTGATGTTCCATGCTTTCCTATTTCCCCTCCTGCACTCAGCTGAATGTGCTTAGAATCCCCCATCAGATCTTTGCTTCCAATGCACAAAGGTTGGAAGCAGACCCGGTGAGGACTTGGACATTGAGGGTATGGTGGTTTATGAGGCCCTGATCCTCTCCATGGGTTCTATGAATGCCAGCAGACTTAACACCTGAAAAAGGTGAGAGAGGAGACCAGTTCCATCATCCTGGTTAAGATCAAGTGCCTCTTCCTGCCCCTGAGATCTGTCCCCAAGTCTCTGTGTTTTTGCTTATTTTCCTCCTCTTGCCCTGTCCCTTTGGTATCATGCCTTCTTAAGTTGTGAGCCATTTTTCGAAACGGTGAGCTGCCTTGAGTGCTGTGGCAGGAGTATGGCCCATAAGGGCATTATTATTTGTTTAATCTATTGTGTATTGAATTTATATTCTGCCCTTCTCTCCAAGGAGCCTAGGGTGGCAAACATATACGCAATTTAAAAGTGAAAACATCATCAAACAGCTAAAACATTCCAAAAAACATTTTCAGTTAAAGACATAAAAAAGCAGTTACGGTTAAAAACATCCTTCCGTCCAATGATTTCAGGGGTGCAAGGAACAGTATTCCTCAGCCACCAAACAACTGGAGAAACTGGAATGTTTTCAAATTCCTCCTGAAAGTTAATAATGTTGGAGACAGGCACACTTCATTAGGTAAGTACGAAAATGTAGGTAACCAAATTAAAAGTTTGCATGGAGGGGGGGAGTTCATCATCTCCCTCCTAAATGCCCTATGGATCTTTAAAACACCTCATCTCTACTACAGACCCAGTTCCAGCACATAGATCTGTAGCATCAACTTCTGAGGAAAGAAAGTGAAGGAAAAGCGTGGTTCAGGAAAATAGATAACTTGGGGGTAGGGAACAGTTTTTGCTGAACATGACTGATAGGATGAATCAGACCCATTAGTTACAAAACTGTGGAAGTTCATGGGATAATTGAGGCCCACAAAAATCAGAGCGTTGAAGAAAGCTGTCACATCACCTGAGGTGAAGTGATATTCAGTTGCTAGTCCAATTGACTTCAAAAGGAAAAGGGGTGACATTTCATTCCAACGCAGGCAGCAAAGTGTTTTGTGTCGGCCCTGGCTAAAACTCTCCTCTTCCCTGACAGTTGACTATGATGGGACTGATGGGAGCTGGAATCCAGCAACTGGAGGACCAAAGATTCCCCATCCCTATTTTAGCACATTATACAAGTGAATAGAGTTGTGTGAAATATTTCTGTATGCTTGACCAAAACTTCCTGAGTTTTAAGATCGGCTTCAGAGACTTTGCTCTGTGGCCTGCTATTATAATTTTGGTGGGTATCACAGTTAGGGCCTTTGGAATTCCCACTTAGAGATGCATACAGCCTCCTTGGTACCGACTGGCTTTTAATAGGATTCTGCGAGTTTATTATCTTTTTTCCCCCAGCCCACTTTTAGTTGAGTGCTGGTTCCTGGATTTACCTCACTTCTTCTTATTTATTTATGGGCATAGTTAGTGAATTGTTTATATGATTTTATGTAAAAAAAATAACATAAAATCGCCAACTACCTCAGGAAGGCTATGCCCTGAATGGTTGGTTAGAAACCTGCCTAAATTCTCCAAAGCTTTGAACATGCAATATTTTTCATAAAAATAAGGCAGAACAAAATGACACAACATTTCTTCTGAGAAACTGTAGCCTTAATGGCTTGTTAATCCTAGGCACACTCTCCTTTGTTCACAGCTATTGAACTGGAGACCATTTTTCAATTCAAGCAGGGAGGAAAGTCCTATTAAAAAAAAAGAAATGAAAGAGAAACGAAGCATGCCTGCAGAACAGAGCTGCGTTATATTTATACATTCATACTTTGCTGTCCATCTGAACGCTACAGTGCTCAATTCAATTCATAATTTGTTGTGGTAAATTCTTTTAACTAGTGAGTTCTCTTCCAAACCACACACCTTTCATGTATTGTAAAAAAGCAATATATCCTGGGCAAAGGCTAAAACTGATTTCCCAGAAACCACTTTCTCCTGAGAAGAAGAAAAGGTTATCATAAATTACATTTCCTCTCTGGAGTTCAAGGTCTGTATGCTTCTGAATATCAGTTGCTAGCAGTCAGCTGTTTCTGGACTACAATTCCCATCATCTCTGACCACTGGTCCTGCTGGTTAGAGATGATGGGAGTTGTTGTCCAAAAACAGCTGGAGACCCAAGTTTGGGAAACCCTGGTCTAGCTTATTGTGTGGTCTGAATCTGGACTCATGCTTTGTTTCAGCACTTTCTCATGCCGTCTGTTAAATCCACACTATCCTCACCCCCATTTATACGCATGCAACACAATCTAGATTAGGATGTGGAATTATCACATCAATTTACACCTTCCTACTATAATGGTGGCACTGTGGGGTAAACCACAGAGCCTAGGACATGCCAATCAGAAGGTTGTCGGTTCGAATTCCCGTGACGGGGTGAGCTCCCGTTGCTTGGTCCCTGCTCCTGCCAACCTAGCAGTTCGAAAGCACGTCAAAGTGCAAGTAGATAAATAGGTACTGTTCTAGCGGGAAGGTAAACGGCGTTTCCATGCGCTGCTCTGGTTCACCAGAAGTGGCTTAGTCATGCTGGCCACACGACCTGGAAGCTGTACGCCGGCTCCCTCGGCCAATAAAGTGAGATGAGCGCTGCAACCCCAGAGTCGATCACGACTGGACCTAATGGTCAGGGGTCCCTTATCTTTACCTTTACTATAATGTAGGCCCCTAGTGGCTGTTTGGGCCATAGGATGAGAAGCAAAACACCCAGCTGAATTTTGCATGATTCCTTCTATTGGTGCACTTTGAAGATTGACTGCCCATTTTAGATGGCTAGAATAAAATAATAAAATTTGGAGACCTCTAAGAGTGCCCAGCTTTCTACAGCACCTTTGTAAGTTATCCCCTTGACTTCCATTTGCACAATGCCTTATTTCAGACTCCTGACCATTTCCTTCATCCTTTGACCTTCAAAGGACAAGACCAGATTGCCAGTTTGGCCTTCATCATGGCCTCTTCCTATCTGATTTGGACACTTGGCGTTTGTTCCATGAAGTCTGCCGGCACAACAGTCGAGGAAATGAGGACTATGCCGCAGACGAATGAATGCATTTGCTTCGGTATTTTGCTCCGGTAAATTGCTTGTTATACCATTTACCGCTCATTATTTCTGCAACTCCTTCCCAAATTTGTTGAGCAAACAAATTTATCTAGGAGGCTGCCAACTGCTACATACCAAAGCGACTGCCGTTGCAAAAAGGGTCCGTGCTGAAAAAGGAACCAGGCAGTAACAACAAGGCTGCCTTTGTCTTGATGCATCTGCTGCTCTGTCATATGACTGTCCAGCCAGAATCCATCACAGGCCAGGCTTTGGTGCTGGCAATCCATCAGCAGTTAGAGATTAAACAGCCATGCTGGGAGTGGAAGAGCGACTGGAGAAATTAATTATCTCCCTACACCTGAAATCCAAGCCCCATCCTTGCAAGCAATGCTATGTGTCCAAGCAAGCCAGAATATGATTACTCTCCATACTCATTAGTCAGGGCACGAGATGGAGGAAAACCTGCCAGTTCAGCTTCAGTGGAAATTGCAGGAAATTTGTGTCCTTCAGTTCGCTGCGTTTTAGAAATTAACTCCCATACATGCCAAGAGCACAATTACTGCCATCTCAAAGGCACACAACATGTGTTGTAAGTAACTTACTGGTTCTCAGTGCTTTTTCACCCAAATCTGGAGAGCCCTGTGTAACACAGATTCACACACGGTCTTCTCTAGTCTTCTTCTTGTTTAGTCGTTTAGTCGTGTCTGACTCTTCGTGACCCCATGGAGCAGAGCACGCCAGGCACTCCTGTCTTCCACTGCCTCCCGCAGTTTGGTCAAACTCATGCTGGTAGCTTCAAGAACACTGTCCAACCATCTCGTCCTCTGTCGTCCCCTTCTCCTTGTGCCCTACCCCTCTAGTCTAGGGATAGTCAAACTGGTGCCCTCCAGAAGTTTTGGGCTTCAAAACCCATTAGCCATAGCCAGCACGGTCTGGGAGGATGGGAATTGTAGTTCACAACATCTGGAGGGCACCAGTTTGACTACCCCTGCTCTTTTCATTTCCATGTGGAATCGCATTGCATTGCATTGTGCATGAGCATCATTGGAGAGAATAGGACATCTCTTGCAGGCTGGAATACTGTAGCATTTTCCTCTATGATAAGTCACTGGACCCAGTGGTGGACCTACACTTTGGGGGCCTTGAAGCTTGAACTGTTATGGGGTCTCCTTTGCAACCAGCAATGAGGTCTGTGTAACCATTGCTCAGTGGGATTGTTCCATGGCAGATCACCACAATTAAAAAAAAACAAAGCAAAAACTTCTGCATCTCAGATTCTGTTTAAAATTACTGTACTCTATCTTTACAACATCTGTGCTACTGACACTCAATCTTTGGAACTGTTGAAATATATACAATAGGAAATTAATACATTTGATTCATGGGACTCAAATGTGGTCTACTAGACCCCAGTTTCTTAAGCAACATGGACTAAAGTCATGTCTGGGGCAGTGGCGTAGCGTGGGGGGTGCAGGGGGGCCGGCCGCACCGGGCGCAACATCTGGGGGTTAGGGTTAGGGGGCGCAAATCCACGGGTTAGGGCGCGCAAATTACTTGCCTTGCCCTGGGTGCTGACAACCCACGCTACACCACTGGTCTGGGGTCCATCTGGTGTAATAACTGTCATGCCCGGTATGGAAAATTCACTGCTGGTCAAACCTCCTGAAAGTTGTTGTGGGTTTCTAGGGCTCAAGGATCCCCTAAAATTCCTGGGTGCCAAGTTTCCCCTATAATTTCGGAAATTAGTCAATGTGGGGTTTAATCAATGTATTTAGCAAGCCCTAAAAATGAGTCAAGTCAGTTTCCTGGGGAGATTGGCTGATAGAGGTGTCATCAAAGAACGAAAACAGATGATGGCAGAGTCTCACAAAAGGTGGGACATTCAGTTTCAGACAAGAAGGGAGGTGGAGCCCTTCCCTCAGACAATAGGAGAGTTGGGAGGAGGGTTACAGGGGCGTGATGTCGAGGAAAAAATGTCCTTTTTGCACAAGGCTTGGGTTGTGTTTTTAGCAAGGGGTCTTGGAGAAGAAAAAGGGTGGAGCCAGTTGCCATGTGGGCCAAGGGACAGACAAGCCCCTCATGAGACAGAATAATAGAATCACAGAATTGTAGAGTTGGAAGGGGTTCCAAGGGTCATCTAGTCCAACCCTTGCAATGCAGGAATCCTGCCCACAGCTGTCGCTTGGGGAGGGGCCTCAACCCTTCTGGTTAACAGCCAGATGCAATGACCCCTTCTGCCACCGAGATGTGATGCTCGGAATCCTTTCTCCATCCCAACTCAGGTGTAAATATGTGTAAATAAACCATATTTCATAAAGAAATATGGTTCATTTCACCGTGACTTATTTTTCCCCAAGGAAACACAAACCCTGGCTAACTGCCAAGACCCCTGGAATCCCGCACTGCTCAGCAGGGATTCGGGTGGCCGGTAACAAAGTATTGAGAACAAACCATTTGTTCAGCATGTCTACAACAAATCACCTGTAGAGACGTCAAATTACGATGGCAAGGTTCAGAAAGAGCAGCACACAAATACACTGCCACACGGAGAGCATTTGTCTCCACTATTGGCCTCTTGTCCACTGGCAGAGTCTCTGCCTAATGTGGCTCAATGGCTTATGAGTTATCCTTTCCCGGCAGTGAATGGTCAAGTCCTACCCCATAAACCACAACAGTTATGCAGAGACTTGGAGTATTGCAGACACTGGGAAAAACCTATGCTACGATTCTCACTGTGACCCTAGATCTGTGGTTCCATTCTCCCTCCCATTATGCAGGACCTCCAGTGCTCAATCGCTCATCTAGATTCATGGAAATATTATTATCACCGCAGCAATTAATTCCTACCCAAAAAGCAGCATTTACAAGGGATGGGAACAGTGGCGTAGTGTGGGTTGTCAGCACCCGGGGCAAGGCAAGTAATTTGCGCCCCCTAACCCGTGGATTTGCGCCCCCTAACCCATGGATTTGCGCCCCCTAACCTTAACCCCCAGATGTTGTGCCCGGTGCGGCCGGCCCCCCCTGCACCCCCCACGCTATGCCACTGGATGGGAAATCTGTGGCCCTCCAGGTGCTGTTGAACTCCAACTCTCATCAGCCCCAGGCAGCATGGCCAATGGCCAGGGATGATGGGAACTGGAGTCCAGCAATATTTGGAGGACTACAAGTCTCCCAGAGCTTAAACAACAATAACATCTTGATATAGTAGGTGTGTGTGTGTGTGTGTGTGTGTGTGTGTGTGTGTGTGTGTGACAACAGAACATACATGTCAGCAACACTTTAAAATTATAAAGCTAACCGTGAAAAACAGCATCTATGACAGTAAAAAGTATTGCACTGACCTAGATTGTGAATATTGTTTCATATATTCCTATTTCATATACTCTCGTCTTCTGTACTGCTTTCTTCCTCCTTCTATTCTCTCCTCTTCCCTGTCACTTTCTCCTGTGTTCCAATTAATTAGGAAGAGAGTTGTGCGCTACATGTTAGCCAATTATATGGTTAAACAAAAACAAAAAAAACACCAACTGAATTTACACATGAAAATTTGTTCCTGGGCGATTGATCTCTGAGAAATTAAAGAGATTTTAAATCTCTGTCTATAGCACAATAGATGCAATGTATATAGAACAATAGGCATTGTTGAAAGCAGAGGACTGACTGAAGTTGAAGAGAAAACACGACAATTATTATTATTTGTAATGAAGTCCTTAAATAATCTAGCCATATTTCCAAGGTCTGCAGTTATTTAACTTTTGTACACCAGGTGGCATGCTGGGAAGAAATTGCCTTAGCTAATTAGGAGGAGCCATAACCTACCTGCAGTATCATTTAATTCTGGTAAATAATTGAGTCCACTATTAGCTGAAACCATTACCTTCGACTGTCTTCAGGCAATTATTATTCCATCTGGGTTGTTAAGAAGCTATTAATATTATGTTATAAAGACACATACACAGTAAAGTACCAATCCTATGCACAGTTACTAAGGAGTAAATGCACATTTACTGTACTGTGGAGTGAGCCCCACTGAACTCATTAAAAAGCTGATGAAAAGGAAAAAGAACTTTTTCCAGTGTGTATCCAAACCCATTTGCTTTTCTTGGTGAAGCTATTGTGGATTCTCCCACCCAATCCAACATTTTTATTTGTTTTTAACATATAGCATGGTTCTATAAGCATCACCATACATATTATATATTACTATTCATAATAAACATGAGTTGCTATCTAATTTAGCAAGCAGAAAGTAGAAAAAATCTAGGGTTGTGGATATATAAATCACCCTGATTAATAGCACATCATTAATAAGTTGTCTTCCTGTGTGATGGTGATGCCTACATACAACAATCAGCCATCATAGTTTTTTCTACTCTGAATGATTGGGGGAAGTGCTCTGTTGCCAATAGCAAACTGCCCATTGATTCCCAATTTTGAGCCACCCAATGCTTCCATTCTGCACAAAGAGGTCCGTCCAGTTATTATGCAAGAGACACTGATGGCTCCATCTGGGCCTGCGGCAAGGATAGTTCACAAACTTAAGAGGTACTTTTTGCCTTGGGAAAAGGATGGATGGAGAACTGATGCCCTCCAGATGTTGTTGGAGTCCAACTTTAATCAGCCCTAGCCAGCATGGCCAATGGTCAGGGATGATGGGAGTTCATAGAAGTGTGGAGTTGGAAGCAGTGGCAGAGCTGGGGGGTGAAGCACTGGGGGGTGAAGAGAAGGTGGGGTGGGGCTGGCGCGTGTCCTGGGGGCGTGGTGCGCCACTTGGGGGGACCTGGTGCCCAGCACGGGCAGGGAGGCAGCAGCAATGGCACCCCACCGGGATCGCGCTGCCGGGGGCGGAGCACCCCCCACTCCTCTTCCTCCGCCAGTGGTTGGAAGAGACCACAAGGATCATCTAGTTTAACCCCCTGCACTGCAGGAATCTTTTGCCCAACATGGGGCTCGAACCCACAACCGTGAGGTTAAGGGTCTAAGGCTCTGCTGACTGAGCTACTGTTTCCCCTAGTAAATGTAGACCAGTAACATCAGGAAGGACACAGGTTCCCCACCTCACCTTCAAATGAAGCCCCAAATGCTACAGCACAATGGTTTGCCTCTGCAGTTTTTAGTATACATTTGGTTTCCTGGGATTTTCTATTCTTAGGAGATGTCTTTGAGCAACGTCTTTAATATTTACAAGGAACTCACTGCACTCTTCCACATTTATTATGCCATGCAGATGATGCTTAGTACCAGACGTGGTTTCCCCCCCTACAGTACTTGGCTGAGAGTTTATATAATCATGAGCCCTATCTAATGAGATCTCCTGAAGCTTCAATCTATGTTAGTCCACTGTTAGTCAATTATGCTATTGTTTTCTCTTTTTCAGCACAGGCACTCTCATGCCCTCTCAAGGAATAAAATGCTGCAACCAGTCAATAGGACTGTTGCATTTGCATAACCTCTCATTGTTAACCACAGGCTGCCACAAGCTGATAAAAGGTGAAATGAACGGCAGCAGCTAACCTCAAATAAATAAATAAATGCTAAATGCATTTAAACCTGGCAGTCGCCCACAAACATAATTGACATATATTGATTTTCAATTGCCACTGGCCTCCAAAATCACATCCTGAGCCGCAGCCGCGCGGGTAAGCGAACAATAACAAACTGCTCTCTTTAAGTTTGTCATAAAAAGCAGCTTAGCGGCTCGAGGTTTCTATGAAGAGAGAACACACCAGGGCCATCATAGCTGTCAGTCATTTCAGCCCTGAAATGTTTGCAGGAATAAATAATGAATCAACCATTAATGCAGGGCATTCTAAGAGTTAAGACTGATGTAGAGAGACAGCCTATTAAAAACAGAGAGAGAGAGAGAGAGAGAGAGAGAGAGAGAGAGAGAGAGAGAGAGAGAGAGAGAGTCTCCAAGTCAATGTACTTGGGAGTTCATGTTTTAGCACACTTGTGTATTGAAAGCTACGGGCGACAACTGCAGTAAGACTAGCACTAGCAGCTGGAAGATCTGGGAAGCTAGGAAAGAGGACTTAAACCCTGTGCACCAAGTCTAGGCGCTATAGGGCACTGCAACTATGCCATTGTGAACTGAGACATAGCGGAGTTGAGAGGGGAGGGGGTGCCCAATTTTGGCCTTGCACAGGACACCGCTGAAATTTGAAAGGCCAGAGCCTGCCCCTAATTTAAACCAGGCTGCTATGGTCCCCACAGAATGCAGCAAGCCCAGCCTTGACAGCAGCATGGGTTAGCTAATCCCCCCACCCACCAAGTTAACTATTTGGTCTAGATAATTTCTTTGGAATATTGGATGTATTCTATGTTTGATGAATCGTGATCTAGACCAAATAGGTACAATTGATAGCATTTCAGTCATTGATACATTTTGTAAACAAATCCCCCAACCCACCAATTTTCTATTTTATTATGCATTATGGCTTTGCTCTGCCTCCACAGTCAGAGGCAGAAATGATTCTGAATACCAGTTGCCAGAAACCACAGAAAAGGAGAGTGCTCTTGTGCCGGTAGAAGGCTTCCTACAAGCCACGGTGAGAACTGGGTGCAGGATTAGATGGGCCATTGGCCTGATCCATCAGACTCTTTTTATGATCTTAGTAGCAAGTTGAAATGTGTCGCAAGCTGCTTTGGGTGCAATGCACTATGGGAAAATGGCACAGGAAATAAATAAGACATGAACTTGGTTAGGATTTTAGTTTGTGCACCAACTTGGGAATTGTGACTTTGGTGCAAGTGAATTTATCCCCCATCCCTACAGCCAAGAACATGTAAGAAATTGTTAGTTATTCAGTTTATAACTACTGTATATTTCCAGCCAGGGAATGGTGCTTGTGGGATTTCCAGTGTTAGGTGCCAAAAATAGATACAAAATTGTGTGTAGTGGTGGTGATGGTGATGGTGGTCATGTATTGTTCTGCCTCAGGCGGCAAAATGTCTTGGGCTGGCTGTAGGAGCAGCAGCAGACAGCCACTTCATTTCACTGCTACAGACTCTACATTAGAAAGGGAGCTCATTGTGCATTCACAGCTTCTTTTTTTATATATTTCTACCTAGGTTCTAAATAAAGCCAGAATGGCAATCACCGGTTAGCAAGAACTGTGCTGTATTTCAAGGGGACCACCATGCGCCAGATTGCAGCCGTTGTAAAACATGTAAAACATGCAGCAACGAGAAACTGCTGCTGGCTCCCTGTATGTTCAGCCCAGTTCAGCTATGTGATCCACAAAGCAAAATATTTGAAAGTGCAATTCCTGTGCAGAGCAGACTGTAATGAAAGAGAAGTGACAATGGCAGTTTGTTGGGAGTTCTCTTTAAAAACCCTAAGCCAGGAACACTGGGATCATTGCTTTGACGTTGCTAGTGCTTCATCGTTAAAATGATAATTTTAAGCACATTTTTGCTGGAATTACTTTCAAGCTCCCTGGCCCCTTTCTTCCACAAATTGTTATGGATGGCAATTGGGTAAAATTAATGACTACTTACGCCATGTAGCAGATATGCATTTAATTAATGGCGATCATTAATTCCCTGTTATTGCCCAGAAAATTTCCATGATGCTGCTGTGATTTGCGGCTCAAAGCAAATTAGAGAAATCGGTTGCCCTTGAGAGGCGCACAGATTCCTATACATTTCTTCACATGAAGGAGCAGCACCCTTAAATACTGAATGCTGAGAATGGAACTGAATGTTACCAGGACATATGTGTCTTTGCCATTTCAGCAAATAATATGCTCTAGGAGTAGAGAAACCCAGAATGTGATCATGTATCATTTAGACCAGGAACGGGGAATCTGTGGTCCTCCAAGTCTCTCAGTCCCATCCTTGGGACTCCAGGACAATAACATACTTCCCAGATCATGCCCCTCTCAAGCCACATCTTCCACTTGAGCTGCTTTGTGCCACCCTCAATTGCTTTTTGCTTAACTGGAATATGTTCTTAAACTGCGGTGAAGTCCACTTGCTAGCCTGGATGAAGAAATGTAAGAGGTGTGTGTACAACCTCTGAATTTTGTGTTCCTGGAATGTAGCCTTCTGCAAGAAGATAAATGCCATGTCCACTTTCTGCTGTTGTCCCCATCTGCCGCTGTGTTGTGGACTGGTTGGACGTAGATGAATGGTGGGAGAAAGTGGCTGGGGAACCCCCAAGGGAAGAAGGCTCAGAGCCCTGGGGGTGCTGGTGCTGGTGGGACAACTATGAGTGGTCAAAGGGAGAAGACTGGGAAGAGGAGGTGTCAGAAGCTGAAGAGGTAGGAGGGCTTAGTGAGCTGGGAGAGTCAGCGGCAGACTGAAACCCAGAATCGGAGGCAAAAGCTGAAGCAGGAGAGGAGGGAAGCCAAGAGGCAAAGATGAGACAGGCTGGTGAAGAGCCAAAGGTGTCTCCCCCTCCTGCTGCAACAAGCTCACCCCCCCCCCCACTTGTCTGCCAGAACCAAAAGCGGCAATCGGAGACACTGCCTGGGTGCATTCAACCTCTCCTCCTCCCATAACCACTACGTAGCCCACAGAAGATTGCCCACAAAGGAATGCAGTCCTTGGACGGATAAAAGTTCCCCATCCTTGCCACAGGTGGTCACTTTAAGTGCAATAAAGTCACATCTATCTGCAAAGGCAATATTGCTTCTTTTGACATTCTGCCAACAGGACATCCCTAAAGTGTCACTGTACACACTCAAGAAGACACTGTGTGTGTGTGTGTGTGTGCGCGCGCGCGCGCGCGCGCAGACTTGTGTGTTATCTACCTTAATGTTATCTTCTGAATAAGCTGTCTATATTATGAATAGAGTCCAAGTTTTCAGTAGACATAATCTGAACACTTCCCCTGCTTTAGATCAAAGCACAAGAGGCATTAGTCTTTATTTACGTCAGCACTTTTCTTTGCTTGATAGCTTTTATATTTTCATGTCAGAAACACCGTACCTTAACGTTTCAGAGTTTTACAGCAAACTCTTTCTATCCTGCCCTGTGTTCCTTAACAACATGGTGCCATCCATCAGCCGTTCGGTGTCAGTTCTCACAAATCAACTGCCAAGAGAATGCACTTCCAAGAATAAAAATGAAGATGAAGTCAGCAACATTTGAGCCTGCTCCAAGTTAATGACAAAAGAGCTGCATCCCATCATGAGATGAGTGGGAACCAAGATCTCTGGAAAGGAGAAGGTAAATCGTTACACATTAGTTGCAACGTGGCTGTCGATATAAATTATATGCTAAGAAAGGAGGTGTTCTTAAAAAACTTCTAGAAAGAAAAACGACTTCATTTATGCACGTTTTGATTCAGTTTTAAGGCAAAAGCAATAAATGGAAGAAAGAATCAGTAAAAATAGTTTTTCCATGATCCCAAGCTGCCTTAATTCTGCAGCCAATATACACCCCACCCTAATCTCTGAGCAGCAAGAGACTCCAAGTGTTCCAATCACTTTTCCGGGGCTGAGTTTCCTTAGAATGAAGATTAACAGCAGATCAATGTCTTTAGGATATATGCTTTCAATTACCGTATTTTTTGCTCTACAAGACTCACTTTTTCCCTCCTAAAAAGTAAGGGGAAATGTGTGTGCGTCTTATGGAGCGAATGCAGACTGCACAGCTATCCCAGAAGCCAGAACAGTAAGAGGGATCATTGCACAGAGATCCCTCTTGCTGTTCTGGCTTCTGAGATTCAGAATATTTTTTTTTTCTTGTTTTCCTCCTCCAAAAACTAGGTGCGTCTTGTAGAGCGAAAAATATGGTATACATTCAGTACATACAACCTAAGCATAGGATGGAGGGGCTCACAGCATTAATACCCCAACAGATCTTGCTTCTCCATTAAGTTTCCAGAGAAGCCCAGCACAGAGCAAGACACTTCCAAGCTGTTTCTGGCTCACCTGACACACAGCTCTGCCCATTGCTATCCTATGTAGCAGCTAGTTGAGGGTGGGGAAGGCCCACCCATTTGTTCTATGGCACAGAGCAACTTATTTTTATTTGCTAAATCATGGTACTTAACTAGCCTGTCAAAGTCATTATTTTAACAAAGGAGCTGGTTTGGCTGGTTTCCCTCTTGTAGATTCTACCACATGCACACAGGATTACAGGTTTGGAAGTGGACCGCAGGTTCCATCCGGACTACCCCCAACTCCTAACACTTTATATTCTATGATCCCAATCTCACACTGCCTCAAATCTGCAACCAGTAAGTTCCATTATACGTAGTGAGCTGGTGACATGAAACCAGTGATTGGTAGCAAGGCTTTTTGCAATTAGACTCTGCTTAAATTTGGTGCCAAACGCAAGCCCCTATTTCCTCAGAAGCGTCTGAATGAATCTGATCCCTTCCTAAAGTAGTATGACTTGCATTTGGCAATGAATTAAAAGGCCAAATGCAAACCCTGGTGCCAAGGAACCACTGGGAACACATGGCTTAAGAGTACATTCCCAATTGCTCATTTGCAACTGGGCTTGCTTTGGAAGGTGCTTAAACTCAACACCACATGCAAGCCCCACTGCCTTCCAAGAGGGATCAGATCCACTTGGGGGTCATGATGACATCAGATGATAGACAGACTTGCCCACCTGTCAAAAGTGATCTATGGAGAGGTGGCCACTTTTTGATCTGACCCACCAAGTAACTGTGGTTCCCCACCATTGTTCCAAAGTTAGGTTGGTGTGAGCAACTTCTGAGAAGACCTTTTCAAATGGGGTAACCCAACTGTGGAATGTTCTCTCCAGGGATGACTGCTGGGCACCTACTATTCTGTGTTTGGGGTACCAGAGAATTTTGTTTTATTTTGTTTTCTTTTTGTTCCACTTAGGCCTTTTAAAACATCAACCGAGCGGTTTCCAGAGTTGTTTCAAACTGCTCTTCTGATACTATTGTTTTCACCCACAGGCTGTTTTCATTGTTGAGTTCCTTTTTATTGGATTGCTTTATTTTATTGTCGAATTCTTTATAATATGCATGTAAGTGCTGCCCTGGGAACACTTTCAAGCTGGAGGTGCAAGATATAAATAAAATAAAAAGTGGCTTTGCGTACGAGAAATGGAAGAAGGGTAGGATGGAGAAAAATCAAATGTTCTGTTTGTGATAATTTATAATGCTGCATGAAAGCCACAGTTCAGATGTAATACTAGCAGGAGTGCATAGCAACTGGGATAAATTATACCTTTTATCCTTTGCTTTCCTTCTCATGTTAATCATCTCACTCATTTGTCAGCCAGCCCACAGCTCCTATCATTTCAGACCACAGATAGCATCAAGAATGACAGTTGTCAATAGCAGCACAATATATCAAATGCATACACCGGATATGCTTATGCTTTATTCATACAGAATAGTGTAATGCAAAGATATCATCATCACAGTGTACACAGGGTTGAGATGATCCACCAAGAAATCTATCTGTGAATTATAGATTGGTGCATTCATCATGGACTTATTCTTAAGGGGAGCATTGGGAAAGCCTTACTTCTTTATACACCCTACCTGCCAATATAAGCTTCGCTTAGCAACTGAGGGCAGGTGCACACTCATGTTGCCTCTGCATCCAGTGCGCTCCCACTGCTGGTTTGGGAAGCAATGTTCACACAACGTTAGGCACAAATCATACCTATTGTGCCATTGCTTATGAAATATTGCATTTTTCTCCAAACCAGCTTTGATCCATAGCAGTTGAAACCTAACCATGTTTAGGCTCCAAGTATTTCAGGAACTCTACTGGCCAAATTTGGATTACAGTACCCATCATCCTGACCATTGGCCATGCTGGCCACAGAAGTGGATGAACTAAATTTGTCTTGTGTGATGTTTACATACAGTGGGACTATGTAAACCTAAGTCTCTCTGCCTTCTGCCCAAGCAGTCCTAATGGTCACCAGCCAGCACCAGAAATACCCCAAACACATGCCCCCTCTCTGTGCATACAAATTCTGCTCAATGCAAATCTGAGGCAGATCCCCCCCTTTTTTTGGCAGATCCCCAAATTTGGACACTGCTGTTTCCCCCAGAACATCTGGGTCTTCTTGCTGAACCCTGCACCCAAACACACAAGCAAACCTAATTACTCTTCTTTTTTTTTGCCTTGGGTGTTTAAGAAATCCTTCTTGGTCAAATATCCTACGTTGTGGTACATCTGAAAAGAGGACTTTTCAGAAATTAGCTACCTGTAGTCAGAGCTGCTTTTCTTAGCCAAAGATAGGAAATTTGGACAAAGGGTCTCTCTCTCTCCCCCCCCCCGCCCCCATTCCAACTGATTGCGAATACCTAGGAAACTCCCCACCCCCTCTCCTATAGGCCACAGTAGTTATCAAGCAGTCAGGTCGCTATACCCAGCTCAGAAAACAAGGCAGATACATGCATAAAAGAAAGGTGATGACTGAAATCCAGTTATTCACCCTTCTTCTATGTTGCCATGTCATTGCAAGCACCTACACATCCTCTTCCTGTGATGGCCAAACCCCTCCCACCCTTATTTTTTTTGCAGCCAGTTCTCCTTAATGACAGTCAATTAGGACGATGATTGCAAAGGGAGGGAGCATGCTCCGTAGAGCATCCTTGGCTCCCCACCCCCATTATAATTATTATTTTGCTCACGCAAATACCGCTGCTTTTTCCTTCCGCCTGCATTTCCCCCCCCCCCCCCCGTTTCCAAGATCAGGCGTTGCACAGCCCTGAGCCACTCCGCCGTTCCCTATCTCAGCTCGGCAGACGGAGCTCCGATTCCAAGGATGGGCAAAAAGGAAGGGCAGAGGGCTTCAGCGTCTGCTACGGAGCATGCTCAGTCGCCTTTCGCCGTAGAACTCGACGGGCAGCTGTTTAGGTTGCTACACCGGGAGCGGAGGGAGGCGCTGAGCCAAAGGGAAAAAGAGAAGCCCCACAAAAACAAGCCGCGCTCCTTTCGCTTGGAGAAAAGGCTCGGGGGCGTGCGGTGAGTTTCGGGGGGGGGGGGAACTGGGCGAGGAGGGAGGGCTGGGCAAGCGGGTGTCGCTAGACGGGTGCTCGGAGGGGGGAGGTCAGGGCACCTTTGGGTGCCGTGAGCGCGCGCGCGCACGGGTGGGTTGTTTTTCTGCTTATGGCATCAGCTGCGCGTTCCGACGAGCAACTCTGGCCCACAGTGGTGGGAGGGAAGGATCGCGGCCTGCACGCATCCTGGGCTTCTGTGTCTGCGTGTGTGCGCGCAGGAGCGTTGCCAAACAAAAAGGGGGGGGGGGGAAAGCCGGGAACGGAGAAATAAATAAATGCATCGCCAGTGGGAGCGATGGGGTAATTCATTGGGAATTTGGGCCGCCATCCTAATACATATACAGCCTTTTCCTAGGCATCAGTTCCCTGCTTTGAGTGCAGATTGGGGGGCGAAAGAGAGGAAAGAGTTGTGCTGCTGCCTGTCATTTCTGTCGGGGCCTCTGAGAGGGTTAGGTTTGGGAAGGCCTTGGAACCGGCAGCCCTTTCTTGCAGCATACATGTAAAATACATTTAAAGAAGTCCTGGGAAGTGTAGTGCTGGTAATCGTAGCGAGGGTAAACTACAGTTCCCAGGATTCGAGGTGTGCATGTCTCATGTATTACTTTCCCCTCCGCCTTTCTGGAGTTAAGCCTCAGCATTTCGGTGCCTAATTACGTTTACTGTACTTCCCATTGTCTGTCTGCCCTGGAAGAGCAAGTGTGGGGTCCCAGCTTTTCTCTGGGTCATTGGGTTGTTGTTTTTATTTTGATTATGTACTTTGTGGTTTTATATTCTGATTATATCCTGTGAATCGCCCTGAGACCTGCGGGTATACGGTGGTATATAAATTCAGTTATGATTAGAAATAATATATTGAGACAGGGTTTGTATATAGGGGGTGTCTGAAATCTAATGCCAACTAAAGCGCTTCTTGAGATAAGCATTTATATTGTAGGTAGATGTTAAGGGCTCCTGCCAATGGTACAGTAGATTAAGAAATGCTAAATCATTACTTCCTCTCTACTTCCTCTGTATTGAGGAAGAGTCTGCATTGCAGTTTCACATTGCACACTAATTAAAATCTTTTTTTCTGAATCTGGAGCAAGCTACTAATAATTACTCACTCCCTACTAGAGTTGCAGAGAAGTGCATCAGTACAGGTGTGTTCATAATTTGGGTGTGAAGTGATACACCACTGCGGGTGGAAAAAACCACCTGATTACAATGTTTTGTTACTTCCCATAAATTCAGATATGGTTCTGAAACCTGAGAAGTTGGTAGCCATTGAGGAATACAGTGGTACTTCTAGTTACGTACTTAATTCGTTCCGGAGGTCCGTTCTTAACCTGAAACTGTTCTTAACCTGAAGCACCACTTTAGCTAATGGGGCCTCCCACTGCTGCTAAGCGATTTCTGTTCTCATCCTGAAGCAACGTTCTTAACCCGAGGTACTATTTCTGGGTTAATGGAGTCTGTAACCTGAAGCGTATGTAACCTGAGGCGTATGTAACCCGAGGTACCACTGTATGGGAAAGGAGAATGATTGGAAAGTCACCCTCTCCTCATAGCTTGGCAACAGGAGACAGGTGAGCTCCAGGTCTAAATGAGTAGCTTCTTGCTTACCTCATCCTATATCTCAGCAGCCTAGGCATATTAAATTACCCTATGAAATTCAGGACTAATCTGTTCATCTATGGTCTGAACTGGACTGATACAGTGTTAAGGGAGAAAGCTTATTTTTGCTTCCCCTCATGGGTTGAGGGATGCATGCCTCATTGATGTGCATCCCTGTTCTCTATTTTCACACCGCTATTTGAATTCCAAGATACTTTAAGCTGTTTAAGGATCTACCCCTCCCACAGCAGAAACAGTCCTCCTGTGAGTATCTTATTTATTTGGATTTGAGAAAGTGCTTTTCTTGTAATCATAAACCTAAGGAAGCTGCCTTTTACCGAATCAGACCATTGATTGATCTAGCTCAGTATTGTCTTCACTCTGCACTCAGAGTTTCAGGCAAGAATTTCTGCTTATACCAAACTCATTGGTCCATTTAATCCAGTATTGGCCCAAGATTTAAGGCAGGTATCTTTCCCAGCCCCATGTGGAATTGAGCCTGGGAAATTTTGTATGCAAACTGCGTGCTCTACCACTGAACTATGATCCTTCCCCAAGTTTGGGAACAAGAGCTGTTTTGAAGAAAGTTTAAGCTCTAGCACCACATATGTTTTACTTAATTATTTAAATTATTTTATTTATTAAATTTCTATACATCTGAGGAAAAACAGGGTGGTTTACAATATAAAATTATTTATAACCTACTCTTAATTGCTCACACAATCCTGGACTGAAGGACGTTAAAATGCAACAAAACAATCTTCATTTAAGTACAACTTAATGTAAAATTAGACAATATACTATCACCATAATACTACAACTGCCAAACAAATGGTACCACTTTGGCCAAATGCTATGTGTTTAACCTGGTGTGCTAGCGGGTGTGGAATTTGTTTAGGTATTGAGTGAGCGGATGTGTACAGAGCAAACTCTGTTTTTTAATGGATTTTTATATTTTATCTGCTTTATGCTCCGTATTATTTATACACTATATCACATATTTTTAATACCCTCTTTAAAACGCTTTGCAATGAAAACAGTAATTCCAGAGTTGGGATTTTTTGAGAATAAATTGCTCATTATGTGCATTGCTCTCTTCTCACTAAGGGCAACTTGAGTGTCAAAAGCCCTACATGGGCAGGCACCACACACACATGCACATAGAGCTCCCTGCTCTTTTCTGCCCTTCTGGCCTGTACTTGCAGGATGTTGCAGCCTGTAAGCCCTGCATCTTACAATTTTTAGACTCATCCATACAAACTCAAGCGACCGTTTTCTTTCTTAGGCAGGCCCGGGAATGGGGGTGAGGGGCAGAAAAGAAACAGGACCTTTCTTTTAATTCCAGTACTGCATGTGAAAAGCTGAGGGGGGGGAGGGGGAAGAGAAACAGAGAGCATGCCGGGAGCTGTAGTCCTGGATGCTCGCTCTCCTGCTCAGCATCCTACTACATCTCCCATAAAGCCAACCATTTTGCAAAACAGCCCCCTCCTCCGCCTCTGCCTCTCTTGGGAAATTCGTCTCCTGGGTCCCGAGGAGGGAGGGAGAAGCAACCTACCGGAGCTACTTTAATGGTTTTTTCTTTTTATGGCGTGCGCCTTCCCTGATGTTGCAGCTTGCAAGCCGCGCAGCTAGGCTGGGCACCAGAGCCGTGTGTGTGCTCGTGTGACAAAAGAAATCCGTGCAGAAACGGGGAGAGCAGGGGTTCCCCTCCGGAGCTTCTTTCTGTCGGGCTACGTCACAGGGAGGGAGAAAATACCCCGGGCCCTGCGCCCAGGCATCGCGGTGCGTGGTGTGTTGGCGCGGCGACTGACCTGCAAATTGATTGCTTCACTGCTTATTTTTATCACTGAATTGCCCGTAACTTAATGTCGGCTGCTTCTGGAGGGTCTTCCATGTCTCGTTTTTGTCCCTTCAGGTGAAGCGCCCATACCTGCAGGAGGAGGAGGAGAAAGGCGGTGGAAGAGGAGGGAGCGGGGCCAGGGGACGCAGGTGAGGCAGGCAGAGCCAAAAAGAAACTGCACACCTGCTGCCTTCTGGAGCCGAGGCTGTTGGGGAAGAGGCAGGTGATAGCAGAAGGAGGGAAGGGGTTAGCCGACCATCTATCTGTCTATTTATTTATC
This sequence comes from Podarcis gaigeae, assembly GCF_964106915.1. Lineage (NCBI taxonomy): Eukaryota > Metazoa > Chordata > Lepidosauria > Squamata > Lacertidae > Podarcis > Podarcis gaigeae. The sequence continues at coordinate 31,367,021 of NC_139688.1, forward strand.
TTATCATCTGTCTGTCTGTCTGTCTGTCTGTCTGTCTGTCTGTCTGTCTATCTATCTATCTATCTATCTATCTATCTATCTATCTATCTATCTCACATACACCCAGCGCTGTTACCTGAGGGATGGGAAGCAGAGGGGAGGTGGGGTTTGGCTGAGGAGCAGGAGGCAATTGTGCTGGTTTGCAGGGGTCACTAGAGGGGTTTAATTTGCTTGAAATTTCCCCTGGTTGGCTACATCTTTTATTAAAAGATAGGGTGCTTTTTAAAGACATGCTATGCATATTTATTATGGCATGTTTTTTTGTAGACTAAATCCCCCCCTTTTTTTTAGTATGGTGCAAGTCCAAAGCTTGCATGCTACTCTGCAACATTACGGTTGGTCCTCCCAATAAAAGGTTTGCCCATTTGTGGATTTGGAAGGATTGTTATTATGTGCTGACATGACTACCTTTGCTTTTCATATTTCTTTCCATCTTTAAGGTGCCATGGTTTTGTTTTTGCTGCAACAGGCTAACATTGCAGTCCTATTCAGGTCTATCTATTCAGAAGTAACTGCTGATGAGTTTAGTAAGGTTTATTCCTCTTAGTTGCAGCCTAAAGGAGATACACATCTAGAAGTTGTTGCACATTGTCTATCCTTGATATATCTGATTTCCTTCCTTCATTCCATAATTGCTTCTTGAGTTAGGTCTTGGAGACATTTGGTGTCTACTGTTTACAAGGCCTCTGTCATCTTATGTGTGCTTTGGCTCTGGGAAGTTTCGAATCTAAGATTCATCATAAAGCTTCTTACTTTCATTTATATTACAGAGTATTAAATATTCCTCCCTCTTCTCAGAGGATTGATGAATGCTAAATGATTAGTAACTTGCAAATTGTGGTTTGCATCAGCAGTCATTATATATTACATATGTACTGAGATTATGACTTCAGTTTGTATGTAAGTCATGTTCAGAGTAGACCTATTAAAATTAATGGATTTAAGCAGGTCATGACTAACTTACCTCCATTTTAAATGGGTTTCCTCTGAAAATGGCTTACATATAACTCTTGATCTCTATTTCTTTTCTAGTGGGAAAGATGCTGTAGCCCTAGTCATTCATTGTTATTAAAATAGAAAGGTGCAACAGAACTGCTGTTTTAATTTGGGTGTTGTGGAATTTATACTCATTTTCTCAGGTAGTTTTAATGAATAATTTTGTTTCTTGGGAAAATGCAGAAAGGGTTAAAATACTGGGGACTATGACCTTTTGTGAGTTCCATTTGTTTTGATAGGTGGATGGGAAGCCTCCCACTAAGGAATTATTTACATATGTATAGCTAGGAAAAATCCCAGGCAAGCCAAAATAAACTTTCTGTTACTGATTAGGACTCTGAATACTTGATTCAGGAAAGAAATATATTATGAGCAGAGCTTAAGCTAATTACTGTAATTAGTTTGCATTAAATTATTATTAGGCATTAGGTTGCTGTGTGTCCCACTTGCATTTTGGGTCAGTTTGTTTTTGTGGACGAGAGCAAACTGCTACAACTGTTTTTTAAATATTTGATTCAGCAGACCTCTTCAGTATTACATAGGGTTGCCATAAAAAAGTGAAAATCACATTTTTCTTAGGAAAATCAACACTTCAATTATGGGCTGCCATAAGCCCACATTTCCCTGGACATTTTAGCCGCTTTTCAAAAATTGTACCCGGACACCATTTTCAACAGACGAATCCCGACTGTGTCTGGGAAATTCCAGACATATAGCAGCCCTAGTATTACACAGTCTTATTATGCGTGTTCTAAAGGATTTATTCCCAGGTTAACGTGCACAGGAATACAGTCTTATAATCAAATTCATACTTATTTTGATACAGTTTGATCTATCTATCTAAAATACAGTGGTCCAAGCCAAGCTAACCATATCAGATACTGGCTTGCACTGAATTCCATTACTGCATAGTTTCACAATTCCTCTAGTCTCACAGCTGTACCTGAATTGATGTTTATTTTTCGTTTCAAGTAGTTGTCTTATCATGGCTAGCACACTGTCCAAATGTCCAGTGTGATAACTGCCTGTTTTATCTTTAACTCAGCTGACTTTAAACCCTGACCCAGCAAGCCTTCCCATAGTCCAGGAAATTTTAGGCTGCAATCTGGCCAGCAAAGCTGTATGAAGTGGCAAGGTACTGCTGTACCTGCAGGCCTGCCATGCGCAGAGGAATATATGTGGGTGCATGTAGCTGCACCATCCTGGATCTGGCCCATGTCATCACATAGCAGTGTAACTGGTTGGGATCCAAGACATTCTGGGGCAGCTCAGCCCCACCTGCTCCCTGCCTCCAGAATGTCCTACTTAAAAGCTTTCTGCTGGCCGACACCCCAAAGACAAAACTCACAGTCAGTAGGAGGCTAGCTTAGCTAGGGGAGCTGGGTAGAGGGACCTCATCACTCATTTCAAACTGCCCCCAGCCCCGTTCTGGGCTCCATTAGTCAAAGTTCTGCAAGTATAGCAGGGAAATGGAACAGACATTTTTGGACTGCAATTTCCATCAGCGCTAGCCAGCATGGCCAGTGGTCAGGTTTGATGGGCCGCCGGTTCCCCATCTCTGGAAGCAGAGTAAAAGCAAAGCAGGGATAGCCCATTCAGCCGAGAACACATATAACATTGCTGTGGATTTCAATTCACAGGAGCTCTATCTTAAAAAGTTGGCGACCCTACATGTTTAGTGTACTTGCAGATGGCTCTCTCGGAGACAGCTGATTCCAGGATTTCAGATCAATATTTACATGTTCTGGTTTCTGGCTGTCAGGATGATTTGTGAGGAACAAGTGTAGGATTAGTGTACTGAGTGGAACACATGAGTAGCTTTGCAGCAACATACATAGTACTGAAAGAAAACCAAGAGGTAGGTATTATGAAGAATGTATTCCCCATAACTAAAGATTCTGCACACAACTAGAAACTTTTGGCATAATTCTCATAAAATGAATGGGTGGTAATAATTCTTGAAACAATATAACTTTTTTCCCCAATCAGAAAAAGCAGATGATGATGATGATGATGATGATATCTTACTTATATCCTGCCTATCTGACCGGGTTGCCCAAGCCACCCTGAGTGGCTTCCAACAGAATATAAAATAACAACAAAACAGTACTAAACACCTCCTCAGCCTTTCACAGACATAATGCTGAACAACTGTTTGTTTTCCTTAATTGGGATTATGTGTTGCAACTGAATACTTCACCTGTGATTAAGAATTGGCTTGCAACCAAACCAGGATGGGAGACCACAATGTCTGAGGTTTGCACATTATGGCTTGCATCAGTCACGGTTAAATATTACATCTGAACTGAGCCAGTCATGATTATGGCAGTTTGCCTCCTTTTCTAGGCTCCCTGCTAACAAGTTGCAAGCAAGTCTCCCTGAATGTTTTCCTGGTGGGCAGTGGTTTATCTCAGCAAGCTGAACCATAGTTTTACTGTTTTCATTTATTCAATTCAACAATACAGTGGTACCTCGGGTTAAGTACTTAATTTGTTCCGGAGGTCCGTACTTAACCTGAAACTGTTCTTAACCTGAAGCACCACTTTAGCTAGTAGGGCCTCCTGCTGCTGCCGCGCCGCCGGAGCTCGATTTCTGTTCTCAACCTGAAGCAAAGTTCTTAACCCGAAGCACTATTTCTGGGTTAGCGGAGTCTGTAACCTGAAGCGTATGTAACCTGAGGTACCACTGTATTTATAGCAATCTCAGTTAATAGCTCTCCAAATGAAGCCTCCTATATATAACATGCCTCCAGGTCTAAAGTCTGCCTCTTAACTTTTCCTACCAGCAAACATGGGGAAGTCTCTTTCAATGCCTTTACATGGATCTAAAGAAGATGGGGTTTCATCAACGGACAACATGAGGAAGGGATTAGTTCACTCAGAATCTCACAGTGAAGATGGAAGAAATGGAGACGTGTCACAGTTCCCATATGTTGAATTCACGGGAAGAGATAGCGTCACATGTCCCACGTGCCAGGGAACAGGGAGAATTCCACGTGGTATGTCTAAAATGCATGAAACATTCTAAATAATAAAGTGTTGTGTTTTTGTCTTCCTCCTCTTCAAGTCCTCATGAGTCCTTATGCTTATCTGTTGTAGAAAGTGTATAATGACTGAGTACTGATATGTTTTGCTGGCCTTTTTTGTATATGAGAATACTATTGAAAGACTTATGGTGGGATATCCTTGGATTTGGGTCCTTTGATTTTCTCTCTCTGCTTTATTCACCAAATTCATAGAAAATCACATTGAACTTTTTAAACAATACTAATGTGATACCTTACCAGTTTTCAGTTGCAAATATGGCAGCTGGGCATTCACAATGCAAGAAGGCAACCATCAGTCAACACCAGGCAAAACAAGCCGTGGTTTATTTTATTATCTGTGAGCAGGATTCTGGTTTCTTCAACAAACCATTGTTAAAGCAAACTACGGCTTAGTTTTTCATCCAGTCATGGTCTATGATATCCTTTTACCATTTTAAAGCTATTTTTTCTCTTTTTTAAATTTGGAAATGTTAGAACTTTTATCTGATGGCCTATGTAGAGTTGTGGTTACTTGTTAAAGTTATGCTAATGTACAACTGGGAATCCCTTAAGATGGTGCTAGTATATTGTACAATGTAACTGGTAGCTGAAGCGAATGTTACTCAATATACCAGTACATTCACATAAGTATAAATTGCTTATACGTTAATAGGGGTAAGTTCTAAACAATGGATCCTATTGATACAGAAGGCTAAACTTAAAGCCTGCAGCAAAGTATGTTTTGAATGAAGTTTGAGGGGGAAAACTTGTTGGGTTAAGTAGCGTAAAACAATATGTGTTGAAATTACTGAGTCGTTTTAACAAAATAAGTGAAAGGGTTTGTGTTTTTACTTTTAAAAAGGCATTTCATAGAAGGTTTCAGAACATGCGGTGCCATGAAAATTATTAATTAATAGATGTTGTTGCGGTTGGGGGGGGGGGGAGCCAGCACCAAGCTAAACAAAATACTGTACTAAATATAATGTCCATTGAAAATTTCCAATGAAAATTAGAAGCTGAGGGTAGGGTGGAAGACATATTCAGTGTTTGTTTGTTTGTTTAGTCATCCTGTTTATGTTGGATCTTTCCTTCCATAGGAGCCCAGAATGAATTAGGCAGATTTTAAATTTAGGGTCTAAAAGTAGAGAGATACCTTTTATATCAACGGCCTCAGATATGCAGATGACACAACCTTAATGACAGAAAGTGAGGAGGAATTAAAGAACCATTTAATGAGAATGAAAGAGGAGAGCGCAAAATAGGGTCTGAAGCTCAACATCAAAAAAACTAAAATCATTGCCACTGGTCCTATCACCTCCTGGCAAATAGAAGGGGAAGAAATGGAGGCAGTGAGAGATTTTACTTTCTTGGGCTCCATGATCACTGCAGATGGTGACAGCAGTCACAAAATTAAAAGCAATGACAAACCTAGACAGCATCTTAAAAAACACAGACATCACCTTGCCGACAAAGGTCTGTATAGTTAAAGCTATGGTTTTCCCAGTAGTGATGTATGGAAGTGAGAGCTGGACCATAAAGAAGGCTGATCGCCGAAGAATTGATGCTTTTGAATTATGGTGCTGGAGGAGACTCTTGAGAGTCCCATGGACTGCAAGAAGATCAAACCTATCCATTCTGAAGGAAATCAGCCCTGAGTGCTCACTGGAAGGACAGATCCTGAAGCTGAGACTCCAATATTTTGGCCACCTCATGAGAAGAGAAGACTCCCTGAAAAAGACCCTCATGTTGGGAAAGATTGAGGGCACAAGGAGAAGGGGATGACAGAGGACGAGATGGTTGGACAGTGTTCTCGAAGCTACTAACATGAGTTTGACCAAATTGCGGGAGGCAGTGGAAGACAGGAGTGCCTGGCATGGTCTGGTCCATGGGGTCACAAAGAGTCGGACACGACTAAACAACAACTTTTATATTGTGTCTCTGTCGTAGAAATTCTACTCAGTATTGATCCAGAGTAGAACCTCAACATATACTTAGCTGAGTAAAAACCTAAACACGTTGTAGGATCCCCCCAAAGTAGACCAGAGGCAATTGTACTTCATCCAGCAGAGCTTTACTGCTACTGAAGGCAAATGAGCATAATGGTCACAAATCCAGTACATTCAGGATTGGCACTGTCCACAGTAAATCCAGTTGCAGCAGACTTAACTTAAACATACAATTGTTGCTTTTTTTCTGGGGGTTTGCAGGGGTACACATACCCCTAAACATTTGGCGAATCTTAACGGGAGAAGGGACGCAGGTGGCGCTGTGGGTTAAAGCCTCAGCGCCTAGGACTTGCCGATCGAAAGGTCGGCGGTTCGAATCCCTGCGGCGGGGTGCGCTCCCGCTGCTCGGTCCCAGTGCCTGCCAACCTAGCAGTTCGAAAGCACCTCCGGGTGCAAGTAGATAAATAGGGACCGCTTACCAGCGGGAAGGTAAACGGCGTTTCCGTGTGCGGCTCTGGCTCGCCAGAGCAGCGATGTCACGCTGGCCACGTGACCCGGAAGTGTCTCCGGACAGCGCTGGCCCCTGGCCTCTTGAGTGAGATGGGTGCACAACCCCAGAGTCTGTCAAGACTGGCCCGTACGGGCAGGGGTACCTTTACCTTTACCTTTAACGGGAGAAGAAACTTTAAAAAATAATTTTTTCTCTAACATGATGAATTGTCAGTTCTGTTACTACTTCCGATGGCGGCCTCATTTGTTGTCACGGTGTTTCCTGAGTCTCAGACAGAATGAAAGTACTCCTAAACCTTTTTTAAGAAAAAAAGCACTGCTTACAATAACTTATAATAAGACAAAACCGTAACACTATATACAGAACACCACACTAGAAGAGAGACAGAAAGAGAAAGTGAAACCCAGGCTCCTTCTGGCCTTACTTTTATAGTCGGCATGACCTTGACAGAAGAGGTAACAGAACCAGTTTAAGCCAGCTGTACTCAGCTTCTTTGAAGGAATAACCCAAACATCAGGAACCCTTCTGCTTGTTTCTTTCACACAGAGAAGATTTCCAGAACCCTCTTGAGCTAATTAGAATAGGAAAGATCTCTACACATCAGTTCAATACTTTCTGTACTAAGAAATGCAAACTGACACTCTCTTCTAAGGAGCCCAGGGTGGCAGACATTTATTTGTGTACAAAATTTCTATACAGCCCATTAACAAAGTTCTCTAGACAGTTTCTCTCTCTCCCCTCTGACATCTCATTTTAGTCTTACAGGCAATAAGTGGGAAGTAGGTTCGTCTTGAGTGTGTATGTGTGTTACTTGACTGAAGTAACCCAGCAAGTTCCCTTTCTGCATGAGGATTTCAGCCAATGTGTCTCCTTGTCAGATGTTAACACTGAGCCCATTGCCCCATGCAGGCTCCCGTGTGAAGCCGATTTATGCATAATTGCAATTTTGCAGCCTGCTTTCTTGACATTTTGCCAAAATCTTTGTTAACAAGAGTACACAAATCAAAAGCGATAGAGGCCTGAAGCCAACGATTTGACTGGTTACTTCAATTCTCAGTGCAGATTCATAAAAGCTTGTTGCCTCAAGCCTCCCTACTATTCCCATGTTTTGCCAGCTCTGTTACTGTCCACCACACACTCCCTACCCCCAGGATCCATGAAGAACACCCAAATGTCTCGTTTCTATTGTGGGAAGGAATCTGCATGAGGGTTTATCCTCATGTCTCATTCTGATTACCAAGTAATTCCGCCCACTCCTTAGGTGCCTCTTTCCCTGCCTCTTCTGCCTCCCCTTTCCTTGGGTTTCAGCTTCTCAGACATAAAGACACCAGAAGAGCCTGCTGCATCAGGCCAAAGGCCCATCTAGTCCAGCATCCTGTTCTCACAGTGGCCAGCTAGATGCCTATGGGAAGCCAGCAAGCACAACAAAACTCTTCTCCTGCTGCAGTTTCCAGCAAGTGGTATTCAGAAGCGTATAGCCTCTGACACTTCCTCTCTCATCCTTTTGCCACCCTAACCTGAGCTTCCTATCCCCTTAGTGTTGCCCTCTTTGTCCTCCTTGTTCCAAAGCTGCCAATGAGCTTCCACACAAGGAGTGGTTGTGGATGAATCACAAGTTGTTGTTTTTTTAGTGATCAGATTTTCTGCAGTAAGGGGAGGGGGAATCCTGATTAAATACTTAAAAAAAAATCATGCAGATGCTACGAATAACTGTTTGTGCATGAACAGGGTTGATTTCCTCAATAAACACTTGCCTGGAAACACCCAAAATGGAAATCTCCCTTTTCATTCAGGGCAGTGGCAGTGAAATGCTTTGCACCTCTTTTCTTAGCCATGCGTAGTGATGTGAGGAGAGAATATTCTCCACAAACTGTAAATTCTAATGTAAGAACCAGTTTTACAACCCACATTTTAAAAATCTAGTAAATAGTAAGTCAAGCTGTGATATTGCCAGTGTAAGTAATGAATAATGATTTCATTTTGATCCAGTTACATTACTAGGCATTGTGTCATTCACCATTGGCAGTTCTGAAATGTGAGCTACAGAAAACTTTTTTTAAAAAAGTTTTAAAAATGCTATTCATTTAATTTGATCAACATTTGAATTTGTATGTATTTCAGCTATATGTAATAGCCTTTTCTCTATTTTGGTGTGACCTTATTCTTAGCAATTCTTGGACATACAGTATGATTTATTTATTTTTACAGAAAATAGCTTTAATGCTTTATACACTTAAAAGTACCTAGGCCTATACAATTATGTGTAACAGCATGTAAGCTGGCCTTGATTTAAATGTTTCTATATTCTTATTTAGTGCCAGTAACTGGTTGTTTATATAATTTTCAATGAATTAAAATGAATATTCTATTTCAAATGAAAATTCTCTAATATTCTCATTAATTGAGAATATTCTCGGGAATAATCTCCAAAAGATTATTCTTGAGAATTTAACATCACTAGCTGTGCGTGTGTTTGCGCCCTTAGAACTGCTGGATATTGGTGATACATTCAGTAAGTGCTACTTGTCACACAACTATAGTCATGGAAAGTGGCACTGGTTGACTTTCTCATTATAATGTAGCAGTTCAAAGCACAAGAGGCACTACTGAAAAAGAAAGTAAGAACTCTGATGAAAGGTAAAGAGCAAATAATTTTCTGACCTAATTGGGACAACAGGGTGCTTAGGTGATTGGAGCAGCTATGCATGTCTTGTACTGGTAGTTTCAGGTACAGTGTGGCCCTTGCCATTTTTCAGCCTTACTTGCCATTTTATCCTTTATTTATTTTAACATATTTATTAGCTGCCCTTCCACCCAAACTCTCATAGCAGTTCTCAAAACTAAAACCATAATATAGTACACAATAAAAGCAAGGCAGAGCTAAATAAAATAAAAGCTCTGAAAGCCATGGGCAAAAGGTTTTCACCTGGCACCAAAAAGAAAACAGGTGCAGACAGGAGTCCTCTTGGGAGAAGCCTTCAGAGGCATTATGCCACAGATGAAAAGGCAGCACAGAACGAAGTGGCGTGTCAATAAACCCCAAACCAGTTCTCTTCTGCAACAAATTTCCTTCAAAGAAATTGCCTCTTGATAGTTTTATTGCACATTTTTCTTAAATTTAGTAGACTGCGAAAGAATTCAGTGCAGAGCTGTAGTCACTGCAGACAAGTCATTTTTATCATCCTAGGATGCTACACGTTTTATTGATTCTTTTTAGCTGCATCGAACATGGGTGGAAACTCAAGATACTGAACAGTTATGTTCTTATTTGTAGGTCAGGAAAATCAGCTTGTTGCCCTGATTCCATACAGTGATCAGAGACTGAGGCCAAGAAGAACGTAAGTTTTGAAGAAGCAATATAAACATGTGTTGTCCATGAATTATTCAAGCTGGGTTTGGTCTATCCAAATCTAGAATAAAAAGATGTAATTTAGATGGTGTTCACTATGTGGCTTTTGAGTACTCGGGAACAATTCCCATTAACTTCAATAGCCATTTTTTGTGTTTGTGATGATAGGTGGCTGCTTTGCTAGATGTGTTCTTGTGTATCAACACTGAAGCATTGTCATGTTTCTTTGAGTGGATGTCTTTACTATGGTTCAGGTCACTGTAGTGTTCTCAGGGGTTTCAGGGAAGAAAGCTGGCATCCAAGGTGTGCTCCTCCATCAGTGCCACTCTTTTTCGTTCATACCATTGGATTTTCTTTGCTATTATTTATCTATCTAAGATGCTTTGTCCCACTGTTAGAAATCATAGGATGGCTCAGATAAACCTAGCTCTGCCTTGACTGGGAAAGTGCTGAACCATGTTGCAGTGGCTGTGCATAATGTCTTCATGCGCTGTGCATAATGATCTTGTGGGGAGGGCGATCTGGCTCTCAGAAGGCTTAGTTGTCTCTTTGCTCCCATACTTGCAGGATTTAGGTAGAATGCAGCCAAGCATTTGCGAAAAAGCATATGCACACTACATGCTCTGTTCAAAACGCCAATTTGCTTTAGAAGGTGAATGGTGAAGGGCAAGTTGGGTGCAGCTTCTCCAAGAAGGTATCACATATATATATAGTGTGTGTGTGTATCTATGTATCTACAGTGGTAACCTGTCTCTTCTTTCTTCCCTGCAGAAAACTTTACGTTACTGCTTCTGTAATTGTATGCTTACTACTTTCTGGGCTGGCAGTATTTTTCTTATTTCCTCGATCAATTGATGTTGAATACATTGGAGTCAAGTCAGTATATGTCAGTTACGAAGCACAGAGGCGCATAATATACTTAAATATTACGGTATGTTCATTGTTAAGTTCTCTTTCGCTTCCTTCTGTGGTTGGCATTTTACTGTATATGGATCATTGAGATATGCATGACTTCTCTTTAATCTAGAATTTTTTTAAAAAATTCTCTTCTGTAGAACACATTGAACATCACAAACAACAATTATTATTCGGTGGAAGTTGAAAACATTACAGCGCAGGTGCAGTTTTCAAAGACTGTTATTGGGAAAGCACGGCTGAGCAATAACACTCACATTGGCCCACTGGACATGAAACAAGTAAGTGTAGTTGACTTAATTCCATACAATATGGCTGAATGTGCAGCAGTCATCTCTTGTTTCATATTCTTTATCCTGATCTTTCTTTTTCTTTTTTCCAGATTGATTATATGGTGCCCACAGTTATACAAGATGAAATGAGCTACATGTTGTAAGTGGTTGGCTCTCTAGAGTACACTGACACACAAGAAGGGGACCCACAGTGAAATATTGCAGGGTATCCTCAGCCCCTAGCTAGCAATTACAGTCGTAATTTGGTTGTCGAATGCCTTGGTACTCAGACGTTTTGCTTCCCGAACGCTGCAAACTCAGAAGTGAGTGTTCCAGTTTGCGAGCGTTCTTTGGAACCCAAACGGAGCTTCCGATTGGCTGAAGGAGCTTCCTGCAGCCAATCTGAAGCTGTACTTTGGTTTCCGGAACAGATTCTGTTCCACTTCTGAGGTACAACTGTATGTCTATACTTGAAGGAAATTTGTCGAAGAAATACAGTAAAGTGTTCAGGTTCAGGTGCCATCACTCTGACTTTATTCCTCTTTAGCTGGGCTTAACTTCTTGGTGTGCATCTGTCTAGGAATTACTGCTGGACAGCCCAGCAGAAATCAGAGAGAAGCACCTTCCTGTTCAAAAGTGGCCTCTACACCTGACCATTAGGCTCACTTCCAGCCCCCCCCCCATTTTTTCATTTTAACCGTTGAACATTCCTTGGGCAAAACTCCTTCAAGTATAGGCATAATTGCTAGATTCAGGTAGTCCTCATTCTCACATGAAGCTAAACTATGGCTTAGTATTACATAATTGAACCTGGTTGATAGAAAAGACTACAACCGGAATACAGAAACAACACACGGACTTTGGTAACTCAAGAAAACCACAAGGAGGAGATTGGAAGCTTTCATTTTTAACTAACTGTGGTATAGCATCCTGCCCCAAAACAGTTAGTCTTAACTATGGGTTACTGAAATAAGCCAGTGCATTGCCTTATTTCAGTAAGCTGTTATTAAGACTAATCAGCTGCTGTCTTGGTTTAGACATGCTAAGCTGATGTTAGTTAAACATTGAAACGAAAGCTTTCTGTCTTCTTGCAGCTGCATGCCAGAAGAGGAGTGCTCAACCCCAAACCTTGCCATGGCTTATTCATATTGGCGTTGTGTGCAAACCAGCCACACAGTCTGCCTAATCTCTGGTTCTTTGGGACCATCCTTTGTTCTTCCGTCCCCTGGCATGGAGCTCTAATAATAATAATAATAATAATTTTTATTTATACCCCGCCCTCCCCAGCCAAGGCTGGGCTCAGGGTGGCTAACAAGCAATAATAAAACAAGTTGAATGATTACAACTTAAAAACAAAATTAAATTACGACATTAAAATACTGAAACATTAAAATATTAAAATGTAGCCTCATCGCAGGAGGAGTAAGGAAAAGAAAAAAGAAAGAGAAGGAGGGAATCAAATTGGCTCCAAGCCAAAGGCCAAGTGGAACAACTCTGTCTTACAGGCCCTGCGGAAAGAAATCAGATCCTGCAGGGCCCTGGTCTCATGAGGCAGAGCGTTCCACCAGGCCGGAGCCAAAGTTGAAAAGGCCCTGGCTCTGGTTGAAGCTAATCTAACTTCCTTAGGGCCCGGGACCACTAGGGTGTTGCTATTTATGGACCTTGAGGCTCTCCGTGGGGCATACCGGGAAAAGCGGTCCCGTAGGTACGTGAAGGGCTTTAAAGGTCAAAAGCAGCACCTTAAATCTGACCCTGTACTCCACCGGGAGCCAGTGCAGCTTGAAAAGCACTGGGTGAATATGCTCCCATGGCAGAGACCCCGTGAGGAGCCTCGCTGCAGCATTCTGCATCCGCTGGAGTGTCTGGGACAGCTTCAAGGGCAGCCCTGCGTAGAGTGAATTACAGTAGTCAAGCCTGGAGGTGACCATCGCATGGATCATAGGAAAGCATGGATCATAGGAAAGCAATCTGAATTTCTCCCATTTTCTTCTGTCACTCTGACTTCAAAATACCTTTGTTTTGTTTTGTTTGTGGAACGGCAGGAAAGTTTGGGGGATACATTTGTGTTCGGTTCAAGCCCGATTCCTGCCATCAACCAATTTTTGTTAAGTACCTCGTTTTACCTAAGCCCATTCCCAATTGAGCTAAGGGGAATCACTAGTTAGAATTAAGAACTTGGCGTGTTTGTTTTAGCCTTGCTAGCTTTTAATTATGCTTACATTACTTTTTTTCTTTCTTACAGTGATTTTTGCACCTTACTCTCTATCAAAGTGCACAACATAGTAGTCATGATGCAGTAAGTATATTTTGCATTTTCATTTACACAGAGCCCTAACTTTCTAAACTATGGGTTGTAACCAACATTCGTAATACTCAAGAGTACTTCCTATTTGCCATTAATGGGCACGACCAACTTAGGTCCATTAACTTCAGTGTGTGAGCTCTGATTATAATTTTAGTTCTGGAGTGGGGAACCTTTGCTCTGTAGGCAATTTTTGACCCTCTGGCAGTTCCAGTTTGGCCCGTGAGGCCATGTTTTCTAAAGCCACATCTGCCTGTCAATCAACTCGTGTCACTCTGATGGATGGGTGGCATCACTTCATTAAAGTAAAGGTAAAGGTACCCCTGCCCGTACGGGCCAGTCTTGACAGACTCTGGGGTTGTGCGCCCATCTCACTCAAGAGGCCAGGGGCCAGCGCTGTCCGGAGACACTTCCGGGTCACGTGGCCAGTGTGACAAAGCTGCATCTGGCGAGCCAGAGCCGCACACGGAAACGCCGTTTACCTTCCCGCCAGTAAGCGGTCCCTATTTATCTACTTGCACCCGGAGGTGCTTTCGAACTGCTAGGTTGGCAGGCGCTGGGACCGAGCAGCGGGAGCGCACCCCGCCGCAGGGATTCGAACCGCCGACCTTTCGATCGGCAAGTCCTAGGCGCTGAGGCTTTAACCCACAGCGCCACCTGCGTCCCCCATCACTTCATTAGATGGTGTTAAATCATGCTCAGTTTGGCTGTGCATGTGGGTTTCCCACAACCAATGTAGCAGGATTCAACTCTTTGCTTATCAGCAAATGATTGGGGTTGGGTGGTGTTCCATTAAGAGCAAATGGTATGGGATAAGATGAGGAGGCGTATGATGACATATTTTTTCTTTATCTTCCATTGAATATCATGAAAAGTGACAGCAGCTAGGGTTTTCTTCTCTTTTGTTCCTTTTCTTTACAGTTTGTAAAAAACAGAGTTTAGTTTGTTGCAGGGTGGATGAAAATCAATGATTTGAAATAAAAATATATTTTTTAATATTATTTAAATTGGATTTTTAAAATAAAATGCTTTTGGAAGAAAAAACCTTTCTAAGGATAGTTTTCTATTTAAGTTACATTGTAGTCCAAAGGCTATTCATCAGGAAATAAGGATTTGTTTTGTTTAACCACATCAGTTAACAGTAAACAAACATATGCTATAATGTTTTTGTTTTAGTTAAATAAATTGTTTAAATTGTTACTAAGGAAATGATTATTTTTCTCCTTCCAATAAAGTACTGCAGAAAAGTTTTCCAAATATAAAGTTAGCTTATTAAACCTCACAATAATTTTATAATTATTGGTCTATGTATTTCCAATAGTATAACCAAATCTGTAATTTTCGATATAACAGTTAAAAACTACTCTGAAAATTTATTATTCCCAAAATGAAACCTTCCTCTGGTTGTAAATATTAAGATGATACCAGCAAGAATGAGTCTGTAAAAAAAATGATTTAAATCAAGTCTTACTGGCTAGAGATTTAAATCGATTTGATTTAAATCAAATCCACCCTGGTTTGTTGGAAAAGAAGGTTGTCAGTAAATAAAAGAAATCTTAAGTCATCCTACTGAGAGCCGTAATTTCTGTTAAGAAAGCCTTGGCTGCTGCAATCCTGGGGCTTAAATCCTGCTCCGTTCAGCAGGATTTAACCCAAACCCCTGATCAAGAAGGTGTTTGCATTGAAGCCCTAAAGAAAAGGAATTTTCCTCCATTTTAGCAGCACCTTGCTGTCTGTGAGGTACCTTGAGCTACAGCACTTAAATCACCAAATCGGCTGATGTCAGATGATTGACAGGGTAGGCCAACCTGTCAAATTTGGTCTACAAGGCCAATCCAGATAGTTATCTAGCTCACAGAGCCAAAATGGTTCCCTACCGCTGAATTAGTTGGTTGCAACTCAGTTGCTGTGTGACAACTGTTTCTTTATAAAACCAGAGTGTAGCACTTTATCAATCCCTGTCTACATATGTTTTATTGTTGTTGATTTACCGGTCGCAGAACTGGAGTTTGGGGAACGAAACTAAAGGACTTGCATATTAAGTAAATGTTTGCATAGTGTGTGTTGGTTGCACTAATAGGAAAAGCCCTGTCAAATAACCATAAGCTCAGAAAATCCTGTAATTGCGGAAGAACGATATTTCTAACCTGTTAGGTGGTAGCAAAAATGGGTTGAATATGCTAGATGGACTGGAGGAGCTAGCCAAATACATCAATCTGGAGCTGTGAAAGATGTTTATCTTTATTCCCTCACTAAACCAAGAGTGTGCAGGCCCGATGTGGCCCAACAAGCCTTCCCCAGAGACCCCACAGTCCCCCAACCCAACTTGGTGCCACTACCAGTGGATTTTTCATCTCAATATGGGTGCCCCACCAACATGGTCATGATTGCGAATGCCCCCTCACCTCCAAAAGCTGAGGTAGTATATAATGTATAAACTCTTCGTTCTCTCTTCCCTGTCCCTCCCCCCCCCCCTTTTAAGAGTGACCGTGACCACCTCTTACTTTGGTCACTCTGAACAAATATCTCAGGAGCGGTACCAGTATGTTGATTGCGGTGGAAACACAACTTACCAGCTGGGACAGTCAGAGTATCTAAATGTACTTCAGCCGCCTCAGTAGAAGAAGTAGAGTTTCTGGCTGCAAGAGGAAAGAAGATTAACTCTTGGTTCTTCTACTACTCATTGAAGTTGAACTTTCATATATAGTACTGCTTAAAGAGGTGGATGTATATAATTTAGCAGCCCTGAAGGCTTCTGTATTTTGGAGGCGTGAGCAGCAAAAGGTCAAACTGTATATATTCACGTTTGATAACTTTTCCCTTTCCACTCTAAATGTGTAAGTATTCTGTCAAACTGTTACAATGGGGAAGCGGGGAGGGGTGGCTGTTAAATCAGCAAATCTGTATTTTCCCTAAATGGAAACATGGGTACATGATTATAAAAGTCAGAGTGAAACCATATAATTGTATAAATTATGCTGTGATGCTAACAAGTATGTATTAGAAAGTAAACTAATAACGCACCAATAGTATGGCTAAGGTGGGGTTTTTTTTTTTTTTTAAATGAAGGAAGTTTGGCCGTATTGCAGCATTATAGAGGGTTACACATTGCATTAATAACAATATGGCAAATTTCACTGTGTTGGAATTTTGATCTTAGAAATTTTTATTATAGGCGAAGTTACTGCTGTTTTTTCCACAAAGAACATAATTTGCTTGAAATCTTTGGGTATATTGAATATATGAATACCACTAGATTGCTGCATATTTGCAGAGCAATAGGTACAAAATGAAGACTAAAATGTATTAAAACGTGGTTTTGTTTTTAAAAAACCTAAAATAATACATGTGCTTCAAAGCTTCACTATAGAAATCTGTAATGAGGTTTTATGGGTTTTGTGTTTTCCATATTAATCAATATAAAGAGATCAACATGCTTATCTCAGAATGTGTTGTGCATTTTAAGCTTAAGTTCACTTCATTGTCATTTGAGTAATACCATAACTAGACCTCTGACAGCTTGAAGTGAATGTAAAATATACCAATGAAAACTGATAATGTCTTGGAAAAATCAACCATGCTTTGACTTAAATCAAATTTGAGAATTGCCATAGGTCAAAGCAATTGCATTGTCTTAAAGAGCTTATGTTTTGACTATCTTCTAACTGAACTGAATAGAGCGGTCACTGAATGAATGGTGTAGTCCTAGTATGGTTTGACTTGCTAACACAGCCTTTCTCAAACTTGGTTCCCCAGCTGTTGTTGGACTACAACTCCCTAGCTAGTAGTGGTCAGGGATGATGGGAGTTGTAGTCTAACAAACAGCTGTTGACATACTCCCATGTTCTTGTAATTTCGGAATGGAAGCAATTGCTATAGGAGACAGAATTGTTGCAGTGGTAGGTTATCAGTCACCTTTCAGGGATTACTTCTTTTCTAATAACATGAGATGCAACTGTTTTACAGTAGCTCCCATGTCATTCTGCTTATGTATGGATAGGGTTTGTTGCATCCAACTTGGACAACTGGTGAAAGGCACATCATTTTGTCATTGCTTTGTTGAAATAGATACATTTTCAATTTTCTGTATTTTCAGTTGTATAAGCTCTGTTTTGTTGGTTAAGGAATACTAAAACTCAGCTGCAGTATTAGGCCCTGCTCATAACATATAAGCTAATTACTAACAATTTGAAAATACTGGAGTTGATCCAACTCAAGTAAAGCAAAGGAACCATTGGTTTATATGCCCATTTTTTTGCTTACATATATGTTTTCCATTTACAGATGTATATATAGACTTGATATGACAGGATTTGGACAGCCACACTTGTAAATTCTTATAGATTTTTTTTTTAATGTTAATGGGGATAATGCACTTTGCTTGGGAACAATAACTGGTATGAGTTTTGCTATTGGAAAGAAAACCTACATGGGATTCTGAATCCTGAGATTTCTCTGGTATAGAGGAGTAAGTACATTGTCACAAACTGGCATACTGCCTTTGTATAGATATTTAGAATTTTGCTGTGTAACATTTTTGGAATCAACCTAGTTAACATAACTGGGAAAATGTCTCATAGCAGGGGTTTTTAACATGCTTTCTGCTGTCTGTGGAGCCTCTATGAATAGCCTTATTAAAATCATGAGACAACTCCAGGATGAAAATAAATAAATATTGGGCTATATTTGGCATCCTGAGTGAGGCCTTAAAAACCACGTTTTACTTAATATACAAACACAGAAGTAGTATATTACAATTCTGAAGATTAATCTTTTCTTAATACAAAATGTCTTAAGCTTTTTGATCAAAATACAACAAACAAACCGACCAACACAACAAATATAAGCAAAGGATAGGGAATATAACACTGTAAAATCACTGAGATTTAAGAAATAAACTCTTGAGTGGTCAACGCCTCTTCTGTAATTCATTTATTTATTTGATGCATTTATATACTGCCTTTGTGACAAGGGGCAACAAATGGAATGAACACATTCTCTTGAGCTCTCTATAGTGACAACAAAACACAGTGATTGTTTTACACCCCTTAAAAGTTTTACATCCAGCAACCAGGCACTTGCGGTTTGGTGAAATGTAATTTTCGGCAATGCTCTTGCGTTCCATCTCACAAAACCTAATTTTGAGAGCATTAATGTTTGGTTGGGTTATTTTTCTTTTTTGGTAGGCAGTATACACACTTGTACTATTTTGTGACTTTACTTAGGCACTCACACTTTGATGAAATTCATACATCAGCAATGTAATTAAACTTTTGGCATAGACTATAAAGCATAGGCCTCTCACAGTGATCTAGTCCAAACATGATTTAGAGGTATATGAGGGGGGCTGCTGTGAGATCCTGGGGTTTTTGTTTTGTTTTTAACCTTATTACAGAATAAACCACATTTCTATGTTTGGATGTAGCAGAAAACTCTGGTTTATTCAAAAACCGAAATTGGATGCTTTCAATCTTCTCTCCTTGCATGTTGGGAGCAGGGAGTCAAGAGATTCATCACAGCACTCCCTTATAATGCTAAACTGCAGTTTGCTTTCCTTTGGGCTAGCATTGAACTTTTTTGCCATGGAGCTTTGGGGAGAAGGAGGAGTTGACATGTATCTGAAGCAGTTTCTTTTAGAATAAAACAACAACAGGGTTTATGAAAACGGGTTTAAAACTAATTCTTTTGTGCAAACAGAATCAAAATGGCATTATTCATTGCTATCTTTCACATGTCTTTGAATGCCTTGTTTCTGGAAATTGTGATTGCTATGTTGGTATAAAAAATGGCTGCTACAAATGGAAAAAAATCCCTTTTTTTTCTTGAGTATGGAGTGCAGTCGTATTTACAGAACGCCAGTGCCACATTTAGACTACCAGCTATAATTAGAGATTAAATGTGCTGTGTCCAAGGCCTGAATACTAGCTACATGTCAATATTCTTGAATTTGTGCTTGTCATTTTAGCCCAACATAAGGTAAATTGTGGCACATCTGTCATTATGCTGCCATGTTTTTAGCTGGTAAAGGTAGGGCAGGCCCTACAGTTTTTCTCTTCCTAACAATTTCTACATAAAACCGTGAAGCAGTAACCTGATGACCTACTTACTACTCATTAATTAACCACTAATAGTGCTCATAGGCAGATAATTTGTGTATAGAAATTCTAAAAGGTTATAACTATTTTTGTAATTTCAGAATTGTAATTGTTCCTGTAATTCTGTGTGGCAAACATACCTGTATGCAGTGTTTTGAAGCATGATAAATAAAACTTCTCTATGCGGTTCTCTTATTTGGACATCCCTTTGGGGATCCTCTGATGTAACTTCAATAATTTGTAACCTCTTGCAATTTTTTATTGGAAAGGAATGACATTATATCATGAATTAATTTGCATTCTTGCCAAGGGAATTGTTGAATTTTATGAGAAGAATGTCACAATGTACCGGTAATCCTATAATGTCTACTAAGAAGAAGGCCCCATTGAATTTGTTAGGACTTCATTCCAGGTAAGTGTGTGCAGGATTACAACTTAAGTTAGCTAGGAGTCCTACTGGTGGTGTCAGGTGTGGGGCAAGTAGAGACTTATTGGATTAGGCCAGGTACGTCCCAACTCCCAAGAGACTGCATTCTACTCCAATACTCCCAAGTATTTAAAAAATGGCAGTTATCTACACATTAACATTGGAGGGAGGAGGAGCATGGGGGGTGGAAGGGGAGGACTGCCCAGAGTTGTTGCGCTTTTGGGGGGAACAATTGCCCACAGTTGTTAGGGAATGATTGCAAAAAGTTGACGACCAACCAATAAACATGCAAACGTGAAGAGCAAACAATTGCACACAGGATGCAATGGAGGAGCAGAGTGAGGGGGTGGGGGGCGGAGACATTCAAATTTTTATACATCCAGAGATTGATAAGGATCCCATGTTCTTTAACAAGGTAGACTTTAGTAGCAACTCAGTTTTATTTCAGTTTAGGTAATCAAAGCTATACTTTCACTAAATCTGCTTTTCCAAACAGTTCATCTCACTCTCTGCTACTTTTCTAACTCTGGTCCTATAAAATTTTACATAATACGGTGAGGATATGCTCAAAATATCATGCATTGTTGATTTCTCTCAATAGATGGTGCCATATACTTTACATTCCTATTAGTGAAGCACATATTTGTAATGTAAGCAGACAGGCAAGGCCCATATTTTTATTAATTGTTCAATGCTATAGAAATATTAAATGTATTGGGTTTTGCTGCAATATGGGAAAGTAAAAGAGATACAATATGAAAAGTAAGAACAATTTATAGTACAGCTTCTGGCATAAACTTTTGATTGCCTAATAAAAGGGACTTAAAAATCAAGCATTGCCCAAAAAGAGAGAATGTACATGTACAAAAAGATAACATTTTTTTAAAAAATATTTATTAAAATTTTTAAAGATAAAGCATAAGCAATAAACAACATTACTTGTGTCGTAACAAAGTTTCATAACTTCTTTGGACTCCCTCACGTCTCCCGCTCCCACTTACATCGTTAAAGAGAAATTTTTTCAAACAAATTATCATCATCTTTACATTCTTGTAAAAGATAACATTATTCCAAACAAAAAGTGTTTGTATGCAAGCTTTTTCTTTTTTCTTTTTTTTAAAAAATAGGCTTACCCAGTTTACTTTAATGGTTTCTTAGAATGATCTGTTGTAGTGCTATGAGCATAGTAACTACATTGCCATTTTAATCTGCTTGAGTTCCTCAAATATGGATTGAGGCCCAATCACGGTATTCAGAATGCACTTCACCTTCCAAAAAAGATATGCTCTA
Source organism: Podarcis gaigeae (assembly GCF_964106915.1). Classification (NCBI taxonomy): domain Eukaryota; kingdom Metazoa; phylum Chordata; class Lepidosauria; order Squamata; family Lacertidae; genus Podarcis; species Podarcis gaigeae. Next base: position 31,388,188 of record NC_139688.1, read on the forward strand.
ATTAATATATCTAAGTTATTCCGTGTGAACTTAACTCTGTGTATTCAGCATAAACTAATGTTAGCTATCTAAGCTGCTTACTGTAAGAGAAGTGGGTACAATGGTACCTCGGGTTAAGTACTTAATTTGTTCCGGAGGTCCGTTCTTAACCTGAAAATGTTCTTAACCTGAAGTACCACTTTAGCTAATGGGGCCTCCTGCTGCTGCCGCACCACCGGAGCCCAATTTCTGTTCTCATCCTGAAGCAAAGTTTTTAACCTGAAGTACTATTTCTGGGTTAATGGAGTCTGTAACCTGAAGCGTATGTAACCTGAAGCATATGTTACCTGAGGTATATACATTGCATTGTATGCAAATTTATTTCAGCGATAGGCTCAGCCTTACAGGACTCCTTTCACTCCATTGCTGCAGTCCAGCTTCCCCCTTTTTGCACAGGGCATTCACTTTGAGATCAGGTTTAGGGAGTATAGCTCTAGCCTTGTATCCAATGAAGCTGTCATGTTAGCACTTGGACTTTTGTCCATGCAATGGGATGCCCTCTCCTGCTGCCCTCCTTCTGTGCCCTTTGTGCATTCCTCTCCCAAGTCTGTTTGGGTCATTCATCCAACCTTCTGGAGTAGATTGGGGAAGGGCAAGAGGAACTAGGAATGGGAGAGAGATGTAGTTTTGTCCCTTCCTAAGCATTTTAGAGCTGCCAGAACGCACTGCACTTAAACTGCAGCATGTGCAGAAACGTAGCCAAGAGCACAGTCGAATGAATCAACTCTAGCTTTAAGTTCCAAAACTTGGGAGAATAGGAGAAAATTCCCAAAAGTAAGCGTGTGTCCTGCATTACAACTCTTCAAGCCAAGAACTGAGTGAATAACTTTCCACTCACCTAAACCAGCTATTCACAAGACACTAGTGTCTGAAACTTTGCAAAGTCTGTACTTTGCTTAAGGGATGTTTTTCTCTCTATCCAAATGTTGAGGAAGGCACAGTATACAAGTAATAACAGACTTGTATAACTAAGGCCAACTGCATATGGAACTTTTAAGATACAGAGATTCATTTCTATATGCATTCTGCATCTGATATATTTATTTATTAAAGAACGTTTTTTAAAACGCCTTTCTTTCAGTCTGACAACTTCCAGAGCATCTTGCAGACAGCATTTAAAAACAAGAAAAACTATACAAAATAAACAAGAGTACCGTAAGCATGCCAGAGCATACATCGAACCAAGATAATATGACCAATCCAACACTGCAGTTAACACTGCAATCCTCACCACCTGCTCGACTGACTGGAGGCCATATGGGGAGAGAGTTAGAGCTTCACCCCTGGAGTTGCATCTCCACTGAGGAGGCCCCACAACATGTGCTAATGGCTTCATCAGTGTAGATGTACTACTGGTGGTGCTGTGGTGTAAACCACTGAGCCTCTTGGGCTTGTTGATCAGAAGGTTGGTGGTTCGAATCCCCGCAACAGAGTGAGCTTCCATTGCTTGGTCCCAGCTCCTGCCAACCTAGCAGTTCGAAAGCACACCAGTGCAAGTAGATAAATAGGTACCGCTGTGGTAGAAACGTAAACAGCATTTCTGTGTGTTCAGGGTGTTCCGCTGTGCCAGAAGCGGTTTAGTTCTGCTGGCCACATGACCCAGAAAGCTGTCTCTGGACAAATGCTGCCCCCCTCGGCCTGAAAGAGAGATGAGCGCCACAACCCCATAGTCGCCTTTGACTGGACTTAACCGTCCAGGGGTCCTTTACCTTTAAGTGCTGGTGGTTCATTTGCCAGCAAAACCCAGCATTAGGTCCCAAAACAGGATATTTGGGTGGGGAGGCAGGGGTGGGACAGAAGTAGTATACTAAACCCTGTATCTTTTGCTTGTGTTCAGAAAATATTTAAATATTTCTAACCAGGCTTTTAGAAAAAAGTTACAATAAATTGTTGACCATCTAGAAATGTACACCCAGGGTTTTTTTTGCATATTTTCCCCCATCCTTGCTTCAGATAATGATACTGGCAATGATATTGCTGCACTAACAACAGTGGAGGCAAACAGGGCTGTGCCCCACCAACTTCAACCAGCCCTCATCTGCCATCCGTACTTAACATCCAGTCCAAGGGGTGGTATTGGCTGTCAGCTCCCTCCTCCTTAGCCTCAGTGATGCCCTTGAAGAACTGGGCAGGGAGGAGGATGGAGCAAAAATTGAATCAGTTGCCTCCGACACTTACTAGCTCTGGCTGCAGCTGTTAATCTCCCTACTTTATCCCATTCGGCACCAGCCACCACTGGAAGTAGGGTGGCCAATTATGCATTATAGGAAAAAAATGCGTCACCCAAAAAGAAGACGAAAGGGGACACAGGTTTCCAATAAATTTGCACATGCTAATTCATATGTATATATGCAGATATAGATGTCATAGTAACAAAATAGAAATGCATCTCACCACAGTGAAGAAGGCTGATGAAGGAGAAACCTGTGCTGTTCATGAGCTAATCGCTGGCAGGTATTTTCAAGCCCGCCCTCCCTCCCTCTGCTTTCTGATGGTTCTTTATCTTTACACCAGGACCTGGACCAGACAGCTCTTAAAATAGAGGATGCAAATAAAGTACTGTAGGACATTTGACCACTCCAAATGCAAGTGACTCCATACGTGAAGATTTTGAAGGTGAACCAGAAACTACATTTAATCCAGAATGAGGCAGCTAGACTGGTGACTGGGAGTGGCCGTCAAGACCATATAACACTGGTCCTGAAAGACCTACATTGGCTCCCAGTATGTTTTCAAGCACAATTCAAAGTGTTGATGATGACCTTTGAAGTCCTAAACAGCCCTGGCCCAATATACCTGAAGGAGCATCTCCAACCTCATCGTTCAGCGCCAAGGGCCTTCTGGCAGTTCCCTCACTGCGAGAAGTGAGGTTACAGGGTACCAGACAGGCGACCTTCTCGGTAGTGGTGCCTGCTCTGTGGAACACCTTCCTATCAGATATCAAGGAAATAAACAACTATCTGACTTTTAGAAGGCAGCTGAAGGCAACCCTGTTTAAAGAAGTTATTAAAAACTTCTGGGTAGCTCCCAACAGAGTATTAAAAACATGTTTTATCATCAAACATTAAAGTTTGACAATAAAACATGTTTTTAATATTCTATTGGGAGCTGCTCAGAGTGGCTGGGGAAACCCCGCCAAATGGGCGGGGTATAAATAACAAATTATTATTATTTAGTGCATATGCTGGAATATATGCACATGTGCCAAATCTCTAAAATTATTTTAATGCCTTCACGTTCTTAAAAATTGGATGAGTTGTTTCTTTATCTCTCCATCTTTCCTAAAACGGTTTTCTCCACCACAGGGTAAAAATTGCCATGTGCTAGTTTAATTTCCTCCTTACTTACAAAAACCCTTGGATGTTTCCTATCTTTGTCAGTGTAGTCGTTTAATTAAAACCATGAAACAAATCAATGTTAAGTCATTTTGCAAAACTGAAGACCTGGATAATGAAATCTACAATATGCTCTGTGTCATATATGCAAATCACTGAAATATAACAGGTAGGATATCATTAAGATAATTTTATCAGAATTTCAAGTAATTGGACAGTAAGATAAACAACTCTTAGGCCTCTGGAAAGGATGATTCATACTGATGAGAGCTGACATCTTTAAATTAGCTCTCAAAAGTGCATCTGGGTGAGGCCATCTGTTTCCCCTACCCCTTTAGTTTAAAACTTCATGAAAATATACTGTATTTTTTGCTCTATAAGACTCACTTTTCCCCTGCTATAAAGTAAGGGGAAATGTGTGTGCGTCTTATGGAGCGAATGCAGGCTGCACAGCTATCACAGAAACCAGAACAGCAAGAGGGATTGCTGCTTTCACTGTGCAGCGGGATCCCTCTTGCTGTTCCGGCTTCTGAGATTCAGAATATTTTTTTCTTGTTTTCCTCCTCCAAAAACTAGGTCCGTCTTGTGGTCTGGTATGTCTTATAGAGCGAAAAATATGGTAGGTTTTTGATATACAAAAGCTTACGTGAATGTACAGTTGTTTTTCTGTAAATGATAGAAGAAAATTAGATGCTGCTTTTTTCCTCACCTAGGGAATAAAATAGAGTACACTGAAGAACCAGCTGCCTCCTGCCACACATCACAGGGCAGCACAGGGAGTCTGTGGAATCAAGTGGTGTAAATCTTCAAGCATTCAGTTACTGACCCCAGTCCTAAGGTATAGACTGCAAGGGGATAGATTCTCTTTTATATCATTAGAAATTCAACATGACATTATACAGACCACCTAAAAGTTTTAACTTGCAACTTGCTATCAGCATTTTGATCCTAAACAATTTCAGCTGCCCTCTGTGCCTTCCGGCATTGTGCTGGTGGAGTTGGTGGTTTGCTGGGGTAGCCAGTCTTAGGACTGAGCTGTTAAAAAGTTTTTCAGACTGTCTGATAAACCCATTTAGAGCCAGCAAGAAGGAAATGAAATCTGCAAAGCGATACAAAGCCTTGTTCCCTCTTGGAATATTTCACTGCTACATAGGTCTCCAAAAAAAGCAGTCCTGCGATTATGTTTCACCTGAAATGTTTGCCAGTTCTTTCACTGTTACTTTTGCTGCCAAACAAACATAACAAAACAAACTTTTATATTCCATAGCCTCAACATGTAATTCTGTATTATAATTTAAATGGTAATGGGAGTGTGTAGTAACTAGTGTATCCAATGATTGCAGAGTTTATACCTTTGTGGACTTTGGGGCTTTTTAATTGAGCAAAAGGGTGGCCCCAGGAGCGATCTGTACCATTTCATCACCTGAGCAAAATGGGACTGTGCCGTCTTCCACCTCCCTGCTGTCCTCACACTCTGCTGCTCCTCACTTCTACCAACACCAGAACTTGGTGAGAGGGGAACATTCAGCTAGTGGTGAAAGCAGCAGGGTGGGAGCTCCGCCTCTTGCACTTCAGCTGCCTGAGGCAGCTCTGGGTAGCGCTGACTGTCAGTTTGTAGAACACGAGGAGGAGGAGGATGGGGTCAAAACCAGAATTAGTTGATTCTGTGTGTCACTGACTCCAGCTCTCCCTACCGTTGGCCTCACTGGCTTCTGTTCCATCACTCTCAAAGGGCACCAGTCACCATTCTAACTTTGGTGTCCTCCCTGGCAATGTAACTTCTACAGGACATGTTATGCAAACAGCTGATTCTGCTTAATAAATATTTGCACTGCACACGCCTCAGTCAGAAGTTCTAGAGACAGACTGACCTGGGCCGTTGGTTTACTTTAGATAGGTTTTTGCAATATCTGTTTTATTTATAGGTATACAAGAGCATGTTCTTCTGTAAGGCAGCGGGCCATCAGATTCCCAGGGGAGAGACCCTGAATCTCCAAAACGCTTCTAGCTTTCAGTCAACTCCTATCTCTTCCTCCCCACCCCCCAATTGCAGAACTCCTGATTCTACACACACACACACACACACACACAGAGAGAGAGAGAGAGAGAGAGAGAGAGAGAGAGAGAGTGTATATCAAGTCACTGACCTGGGGAGGATCCCATTCTCTAAGCTCTGTTGGTGGCAACCTCTTTCAGACACATAGAGAGATTGCATTTCCAGGGGGAGCTAATGACTTTGGACACAGTTGGCAATCTCTTCAACCCTATAAATAGGTGAAAACTAGGAAAGCACTTCAACTGGGCAGGAAGTAGGAGGGCTTTTGTTCTTCCAGGCTGGCAGTCAAATCCCTGTGCCAGCACCATTCTCTTCTCCGTGCATAAAATAGTTGTTCTGTCCAGCTTGATACCCCCAAGAGATTGCCATCTGCCTCCCAGCTGTATCATCACAAGGCTCAAGCTGAGATGCTATCTGGATTTCCCTGGGACAGCTACAAAGTCCACTGTGCAACTTTCCCTGGGAAAGAGTGCCACGTATAAACACATTTATGGTCATTTCTCTACCAATACTTGACTGGTGTCTTTGACAGAAACACCACTGTGATATTTCAGCAGATGACAGAGTGGATTGCCCTGGTAACTTTCCACGCTAATGCACTTCACTGGACATTACTGCCTCATGTTGATACATTGCACAGTGGACAGGGGGGTTTTCAATGGAAGAAACAGTGAGCTGCTTTGGCTCTCTATATCCCCCTGTGTGTCTTAAAATACTTTTTCTTCCATTATTTCTTCCTCTGCCTTTTATAATTCAGAAAGCACACACAGGAGCCTTTGTTGCCCTAAATTTACTGTACATTTACTGCAACTGTATTATTGGCTTCCGGGTAGTCTCCAGACCTATTCAAAAGCACTGGTTTTAAGTGGGGTTTTTTGGAAGCCTGGGTCCAAAATGCCTTATGGACCATTTTCTTCCATACAACTATGAAGGCCTTCCTCAGACGTCTTGCTCTTGGTTCCCTTATTATCTGGGGGCAGGCAGTGGATGGAGAAGTAATTGAGACAGGGGCCTTTTCAGAAATAGCACCAAAAATATCATCTTCACATACGTGTGTTGCTCTGTCCTTTCTCTGTTGGCCTTTAGCAAGGCTGGCTCAGGATTTTTTGCTGCCAGCAAAACAGGCAAAACAGAAAATGTCACTCCCCTCCTGTAGTTCTGTACGCCATCCACTGCCCACTTTCCTTGCTCATGCATTGCATTTCCAGATTTGTATAATGCCTAAATAAGACTAATGCAGGAAGCATCTGTGTACATGGAGCATATTGCTAATTTCTGCAAAGGTTTACTTCAGGAATGTTAATGTTCATTTAAATAATACCCGAGCACAGCAACCGTGATTTATTAGTCTGCTTTTATTTCAGGCTGACACTGTCCCTCTGCTAAAGTTTAATTGATATATATATATATATATATATATATATATATATATATATATATCCCAGCTTTTCAATTTATCATAGACTTGCAAGCCTCTTTTGTCCCATATTGGCCATCCATTGGCTCTCTGTGAAGCTCCACACAGAATCACGGTTTTAATGGATAGTCTGCTGAGGGGTAAGAGCGAAGGGATGACATGAATTACTTATAAAGTTCAGAGATATACTGTGGCTGACAACAAGACTAATGACTGGCTTCTAGGCTTAACTACTCCATTTCCCACCCACCCCTCACCTATAGGCTGTCATTAACAAACCACAAAGGTGTAAATGGGTTGAGAAACAGTCTGATGCCTGGGTGTTCACAAAGTGATGGAAAAGCTATGAAATAATATGGGACGTGTACATTTTTCACGGCATCATATCTTAGCTTTAAATTCACAGAGATCACCTTCTGGAAGAACATGCGGAGAGAAATGGCTGCGTGCATTCCTTCCACTTCAGATTTAGTGGGCAGGAGTCCTGCTTTACATCGAGACTGAGAGCGCAAAATGCTTTAGCAGGCTACAGTTAAGTCTGCAGATTTTGATATGTTTCCCAAACAAAGCAAATGTGTTTCTGTGCTGGGCTGCGGTTCAACATTCTGTGTTGTCTTCCTGTGAACAATGCAGCAGCTTCAGCAAGAATGCATGTGTGGGAGAGAAGTGGGGTAAATCCTTCAAAACATAGTAACGTGTCATGGGAAATGCTCCACCATCTGCTTTTACTAATCGTACAGGCACCCTGATCTTCAGTCCTCAGCATCTTTTTATCCAGAACACACAAAGGGGCCAAATGTGGTACAATGCAGTCTTCGTGCATCAGCTCCAGGTTCAGCTTCCAGGAAGAAATTGTGGACTAACCCAATGAAGCCGGATGCTGGATGATTCAAGACAGATAAAAGAAAGTGCTCCTTCACGCAGCACATAGTTAAGACTATGGAACTCACTTTTGCAGGAGGCAGTGATGGCCATCAACTTGGGTGGCTTTAAAAGACAATCGGACAAAATCATAGAGGACACGGCTATCAATGCCTAGTAGCCTTTTTACATTACACTTAATGGGAGAGGTTGTGGTAGGGAGAGTTCTTTTTACCTTACACTTAATGGCTGCCACTTCTCCAGCCCCGCACTTGCAAATGGGGTCACGAAGTTGACTAGACTTGATTGCATGCAACTTCTGGTCTAGTTCGTTTCTCTCTTCATGGAGGACAAAGGAAAGAAACGTTATTGCAGTGCAGCTTTGAGAGGAAGCTCTACAAATATATATAATCAGATAGTTCAGCAATATAGGATCTGTTCTTCTAGAACCCAATATAGTTGGGTTAAATGAGCAACAATAACAAAACAATGCACATTGTTAGACGTCTAAGCTTTTTATCTTCAGTAAACTTCTGTCTCACTCACTGGTACATTAGTAATAAGAAGCTTTTTCTCTTTTCATATGATGCGTTGTTTGGATATAGAAAGTGCATGTTGTCGTATTGTAATAGCTTACCCTCAGTTAAATGTGAGACAGTTGATTAAGGTGTTGCCCTGCTAGAGTCAGTTGCAAGTCTTCTGCAGGACATCCATTTGATGATAGAAACCCTGTGTGAGAGTGTGCATACACGCACATTTACGTGCACACACAGACAGACATGTGTGCTTGGAATTGAAAAGAAGGATGTGTCTATAGTTCAGCAAGGCAATCGAGTTGGCTTTTATTATTAGATTCATTGCTCAGACAATAAAACTAAGATCTTGCGGCTGGCGAAGTGCACTTTCCCTCCCCTTCCCAAATGATGTCAAATCACAAGGTGCTTTTCAAAATTGTCATTGTAATAAAGAAAAATGTGCTTTGAACATACTTCATTGCAACTGTTCTCCCGTGTATTGTATTGAAGTGGAACACTTCAAGCTGAGAAATAAAATTTTTGAAGAGAAAATATAACCCGCTTCAACTGTTTCAAAGGAAAATGTATGAGTATATATAAATGATAAACTTGCTGGGTATTAATGGACAAAGAAAAATGGTGTGATAAATGACCTTATTTGTAGAAACCCAAGAATACATTTTTGGACTTCAGCTCTGCTCCCCAACTGTCTGCCATTGATACTGGCTTGCTGAACCAAAAATTGGCTATTTCATAAAGCTTAAGCTGTAGCTAGGTTTTTATAAAACACTCAGTACAATGGTACTGAAGCATCACAATCCATTGGTTGTTAGTATCAACAAAAGCTAGCAGTACGGGACATTTTGCATATGTATACCTTGCACTATTGGAAAATAAATCAATATCGAAAATAAATACGCTATCACACACCCTTTTGAAAGCACAACTGGTGCTTGATGTTCACAGGTTTCCTTTTTCAATAAGATGTCACAACATTAGTAAGAACATTAAGAAGGCCCTAACAAGAGCAAACCAAAGGCCTATCAAATCCAGCTTTCTGTTCTTGCAGTGGCCCTTCAGATGCCTATCGGAAGCCGACAAGTAAGACCTAATGGCACACTCCTTTTGATGCACACGTCTCAAATGTTGCACTGAAGGAAGAAGCCTTGTCTTGGAGAAGGGATGAGGGTGGCGCTGTGGTCTAAACCACTGAGCCTCTTGGGCTTGCCAATCAGAAGGTTGGCGGTTCGAATTCGCACAACAGTGTGAGCTCCTGTTGCTCTGTCCTAGGTCCTGCCTACCTAGCAGTTCGAAAGCACGCATTTCATTGAGCCACACTTTATTGTTTTCAGTGGAACACACATTTGAACATGCATCCCCATTGACATAATGGCACAGCCAGTCATGTGTAAAGGGTACTAAGCTAAATCAGCACCTTGGTATTTTAACAGATAATGTGTGATCAACTTTTGCTTCTAACCTAATACGTAGCTTTTCCAGCCCATTAACAGATATTTCAGACTGAAACAACTGAATCGTGACTGCTATAAAGTTGTCTATGGTATTAGGCATAAGGGGCATAGATAGAACAACAGAATTAACAACATTTGGTACACACATGCAAAGAGGAAAGTTGCTTCTTTGCTTGTATGTATTCCAACACATGACATCAGCTCTACTGCAAGTTTACTTTGTATGGATATAGCACATTTAACCCTTGCTACCCAAAGCTTTACTAACATTAATGAACTCTTACAACGATTGAGTTCGATCCTGTGCTGTTTCAGAAAATGGAAGCCTTGTTAAATGCACACCTAAGAAAAGCACAGATGTAAATAGCAACAATGCCAGCTGCGCAGCTCAGGGCAATGCAACTATGCATGTAATTACCACAGAGTTCATTGGCGCTTACTCCCGAGAAAGTATCCATAGGAGTGAATCAGATCCAAAAAGTAAAAAATGATGCCCATTTTTCTTTATAGGAGCACACAGATAGTTTTTTGTTTTTAAATGACAAGTAGAAAGATCAAGAACAGATCTTGGCATTATTCCTATAAAAAAGAGAGCAAGCATGCCAGAGATCATATTAACAGGAAGAAGAGTCCAAGCACGGTGTGTGTGTGTGTGTGTGTGTGAAGTATGAATAGGAGTAGCAGAGTGAGATGTCAGAGACCTAACAAGACAACGACTTTGGAAAGAGTGAAAGAGGGCATTAAAAAGAAGCTTCCAAAGTTTTAAATTGTAAGTGAAATTCAATAGATAACTTTAAAGTAGGCACACTACTAAGACTCAAAGTCATGGCTACAAGTATTTTTTCCCCTTGGTAAAAGTCAACCTTGCCCATTTTTTCTTGCAGTCTTCTTTCCACCTCTGTTATTCACATACCCCAAAGATTCAGAGGCCTTTTAATAAATTGTGCACCTACATATCAAATCATGATTGTACCGGATTCACATATACTGTACCAAGTTTCAAGAATGTGTAAAGCATTGATCTTAATGCACTGCTATAGAAGGACAGCTTGAAATGGTTCTGGCTGCTGTGGCATTGGCTTCTTTCTTTTGATCATGCACAGCATTATATTTTAGCATCCATTATGCAGAGGTTGTTGGGACCTTTATCTACAACAAGGTGAACTTCAGGAGTGACATTTATTCAGTACAAAGGGCCATAGCTCAGCGGCAGAGCTACAAATGTCCCTCATCTGAATCCTTGTAGAGTCACTGCCAGCCAGTGTTTGCATTCAAGCACCCATGTCAAGTTCAGAAGTGAAAAGAATTCATTTGGCTTTTGGCTTCTGTTCCAAAAAAGTCACAAAATCTATTTATTAAAAAAGAATGTCACAAAACTAAAATAATTTCTAAAGAACACTAAGAGATTGGTTTCATGAAACAACAACTTAGAATGCTCTTATTATTCTGATCTTTGTTTGAAGTCCAGCAATGCTAATGATGGTCTCCAGTATCTAAATATAAGTGAATACAATCTTTTTCCTCATCGTTCCCCTGAATTGATCTAAACGGCTAAAGAATATCTGCAGTTCTATTCTAAGAACAGCACCATTTCTGCTGGGGATGACTGCTCTGTATTTTGCATACAGAAAATGGTTACGAATAGTTCAACATACCCGCCTCCCCCCCCCCCCGCCGGTCGTCAATGCCCCCTTTACTCCAGTCCCTATTTACATAGAGCAATCTATGTATCAATCTATGCATCTCAGCATCAGCATCTATAATAAAACAGCACACACAGAGATGGCACCAACTGGCTCATCCACCTGCAAAGGGGCTTTACAAAAGCCATTTGTAAAGACCCCTGTAACAGCCATTGATTATGTCTTAAGACAGAGATAGACTCTTTGCTCTTCTTCACAGTGGCAATCATTGGTTAGGCTCAGGAGGAAGGAGCTCTCTTTATTAGCATCAAGGCCAGGGCACTGGGGAGAGGAGGAGGGGGGCATGATACTAAAGGGGCTAAACCTTTTATCTGCACCATTTCCCCAATATAAATGAATCGCTCCCATACTGCCCTAGTAGTATGGCTAAGAGAGGGAGCTGTAAAGTCCCCAGTGTGAATCTTGTTTCTGCTATGAACTCATTAGTTTGGCCTAAGCAAGCCACTCTCTCTTATTCTCAGCCTAGAATAGGGAGGATAATAATACTAATTTACACAGGGCTGTTGTACAGATTACACCCAGATGATGCATGTGAACATTTGAAAATGCTATTAAAAAGTTGTAGTTGCTGTTGTTGTTCGCAATACAGACAAGCTTTGAGGGCTGCTTTTCTGATTTAAATTAGGGAAATGAAAAATTGGGCAAATGAAATCAGGCAAAGAAAGATTCGATTCTGGATCGCCTCCAGCAGATCTAGCTTTGTCTTTAGGGCCAACTAGAAGAAAGAGCATGAGATACATTGTCAGCTGCAGCAAAGCAGTCTCTCCTCTCACTGGTATAATTGTAAAGGATTTGGTCTGTTATTCTGGATCTAACTCATATTGTTGTTTCAGCTGCTTATTTAGTCTCAAGGAGGAGTGTCAACACACTTCCTAAAGGAAGGTAGACTAGTCAATGTTCTCTTCCAACATAGTGGGAAAATAAATATTCCCCACCTTGTGGGGTCGGGGAGGAAGCCAAAAGTGAAGTGTTAATTCATGGGTAGGCAAAATAAGGCCTGGGGGCTGGATCCGGCCCAATCGCCTTCTAAATCTGGCTTGTGGACGGTCCGGGAATCAGCGTGTTTTTACATGAATGTGTCCTTTTATTTAAAATGCACCTCTGGGTTATTTGTGGGGCCTGCCTGGTGTTTTTACATGGGTAGAATGTGTCATTTTATTTTAAATGAATCTCTGGGTTATTTGTGGGGCATATTCCCCCCCCCAAAAAAAAAATATAGTCCAGCCCCCACAAGGTCTGAGGAACAGTGGACCGGCCCCCTGCTGAAAAAGTTTGCTGACCCCTGAGTTAATTGGACACATGGCCTGGAAGATAGGGAAGACAACAGCATCTGTTGGCAGTGTAATATGGGAATATTCCTGCCCTTTGTAAAGACACAGGATTTATTTATGTATTTTACAGATTTATATAATAAGCACCAACCAAGGATGGTAACCCAAAAACTGAAAATCTAGATGTATTTATATTAAGAAATGTACTGTTAATTCCAATGACCTTCATTTGAAGGTCTCACCCCCCCTTTAAACTTTTATCAATTAATTACCATTGTTTGTGCATTCAATAATGGTAGGATTTTGTTCGGCCTTTCTTTTGTGAATTGGAAGAACAGTCCCTCCTCTTCACACACAAAACCAATTGAGCAGCTATTGGCTGCAAGGTTTTTGGTTTGGTTGTCACCAAATGTTTTGGAAAGATAAGAGCTTAATAAAGTTACAGCATGATGGTTGAATGGCTAATTGTTTTCGATTTACTGCAGTTAATGTTTGCACTAATCTTTTTACAAGCAAATTAAATGGATGGATTTAATGGATGGCAACTGCAGGGCTTTTGTTTGGTTTGGTTTTGTATCTGCAGCATGCAAAAACCCTCCAGCAACCACATTTTTAAATGTAAAACAGAATGACAAAGCACCAAACTCTGGGTTTTTTTTAAAAAAATTAATACATAATTTGTAGATATTTCAGTTACTAGTCTAGAGATGCTGGTAAAAATATGTCTGTTTCTCTGGTAAAAGAAAAAAACATTATATGCTACTGTAGTACCATGACACTCTGCCAAAAATTTCCATATTCTAGTGCTAAATAATTGTAGGATTGGATGAGACCCCGTCTCGTCTAGTTCAACCTCTTGCAATGCAGGCACTATGCATGGTGCAGCAGGTAGGTGTCAATATATTTACTTTTTTTAAAAAAAACCAACAACAGCAACACCTTGGACAATGTAATGTGCAATGTGTTCACAATGGGTTATCATGTCATTTTCTTTTGTGGCAGAATTACAGTAGCACTTCCCCAACAGACCCAAACCAAACTGCTCAGATGGATTAAAACATAGATCAGTTGCTCTGACTGAATTAAAAACTATTGCTGCCCTAAGCTGCCATTAACTGAACGCTATGATGTATTTTTTGGCTGGGGAAACTGGCGTGATCAATGCTGCTAATCTATGATGTAATTTTTCATTGTCTGGTGTGATAAATCATAGATAGAATGATTATCGTGGTCTGTATACACGGGGCTGCCTTTGAAGATGGCTCAGAAACTGCAGCTGGTGCAGAAACCAGGAGCAAAAGTACTGATGGGAACAAAGCAGCTTGAACATATAACACTGGTTTTGGCACAGCTGGCTAAGCCACTTTGAATATACGCAGATGCAGCATTCATCCTCTTGAGTCACTTCTCCAGGTGGCCCCACTGAGAAACATTCGGGGGGCGGGGTGGCAAGAGAGAGGTTCCCCATCCATTGTAGTTCCCCATTTATGGAATAATCTCTCATGAGGCCTGCTTCGTGCCAACATTAACATCCGTTTAATGCCAGGTTAAAACATACCTCTTCTTCCAGGCGTTTGAAGAAATATGGTCATCATTACTACCGGTGTTTCCAAGTTATACATATCTTCTTTGAAGGGGCATTGTTGAACCACGTGAGTTTCAATTGTGTATGCAAATTGCGTAGAAATGCTTTGTATTAGGCAAGAAGGATGCAGCTAGCCCCATATGCCTGATGTTACCGTGTGCACTTAAAACATGAGCCTGAATATTTTCAAGAACCGGCAAATGAAACCCCTCTCTCTTAAGTAGTATGACTATGGGTATGGGTTGGCTTCATCTGTACAGTCCACTTTTCATCTCTGTGATGCAGATCTAGTGCATGCCATAAAATTAGTTTCCAGGCCCAATTCAAAGTGCTGGTATTGACCTATAAAGCCTTAAACAGCTCAGGACGGTAATACCTCAAGGACCGCCTCTTTCCATATTAACCCACCCGGACCCTGAGATCATCTTCTGAGGCCTTTCTTCGTGTGCCTCCTCCTCCTCAAGAGGTCTGGAGGGTGACAACAAAGGCCTTCTCTGCAGTGGCTCCCCGTTTGTGGAATGCTCTCCCCAGGGAAGTTCGCCTGACGCCTTCATTATACAACTTTAGGCGCCAGCAAAAATATTCCATTTTAACCTGGCCTTTGGTTGATTTGATTGATATCCTATGTCCTTTTAAAATGTGTTGGGCTTTTTTTTGGTGGGGGGGAGGGTTATTGGGTTGTTTTTATTTTGATTACGGTATGTGTTTTGTGGTTTTACATTTTGATTTTGATTTTACTCTGTGAACCTCCCTGAGACCTGTGGGTATAGGGTGGTACATACTGGTATATAAATTCAATTAATAATAATAATACTAATACTAACAACAACAACAACAACAACAACAACAGTTAGAAAACTTAACTATACACTGATGTCATACTCACCTGTGTTATTTCCATGCATCCCTCTTACCTGAGGGGAGCAGTAAGTTGTGATTCTGTTCCCTTCTGCCTCCAGGGACAACAAATGGGCTAGAATATAAAACATAACACTCTGTTAGCCTACATATAGCCAAGTGACACCATTCTGCTTTGCAGGGCAACTGGCATCATTGGGCAAGAGGTTAGGCAGCTACACAAGTGCAAGGAGACAAGGGGCCCCCTGGTGCCCAACTTGTAATATGAGATAGTGCGTGTCTTTAGGATCCATTTGACAACTGGCAAATTTTATTTTATTTCAAGATTATAAATAAATAGTTTTTAAATGGGTATGCTTTTTTGGGGGGGTGTCTAGTTCCATGTCTGTGAACTCAGCATGCATCCCTTTTTATTGTTATTTTTATATTAAGCGGCAATATTATTCAGAAAGGAAAAACATGCCTACTGAGGTTACAAGCACTCCTGTTTTAAATGAGGTACAAACTGCATGACTCAGGCAATTTAAAAATGCAGATTACCAGACTCATAAACCCTTAGATGAATTTTGGTGCACAAAGATAATGACTAGACCTAATCCCTAATATTGGAGATAATGTTTAAACAAATGTATTTAATTTAATGAGACACCTGGACAAGCTTATTTAATTCACCCTTGCATCTAATTAGCTGTATTGAAGGGACAGTTACTATATTTCATCTTAAGGATTCTCCCCCCACCCATTTCATATTAATCCTTTTAATACCCTCAAAGGAAGCACAGATGAAAACAGGGAGGGGCGAATCTTGTTAATTAACCTGGACCTCTGGAAACCCTTTTCTGGGGTGTTATAGAGTGCTGCTAATACTCTGACCTCCTATTAAAATCTGAGTTCTGTGCATGAATAATAATAAGTATGCAAATAAATGTATGCTGTTGCCAGAAAGAGGACTGTGTTAATATTAAGTTGTTCAATAGTTATACCTAATCATATAAAACCAAACATTATATTAATAAAAACTGTGGTGTTTCCCTAGTATTTTAGAAGATTTCCCAGAGAAATGAAAACAACGGCCTAAGGCCCTAATCCAAAGATGTTGCCTTGAGCTCCTTGGGAGGCAGGATAAAATTGTGTAATAATAAGAAGTAGCAGCTTATAATGCCAATCCTGCCCCAACCGCCAATTAGTTTCTGGGCCCAATTCAACATGCAGGCTTTGACCTATAAAGCCTCTCCCCATATGAACCAACCTGGACCCTGCAGCCCTTCTTCATGTGCCTCCTCTGCGAGAAGTCTGGAGGGTGGCAACATGAGAACGGACTTTTCTGTGCTGGCTCCCCTGGCGCCCTTATTACATATCTCTACAGGGGTGCCAACTTGAATAAAATATTGTGGGGGCCCAAATAGGCCCCGCCCCGTTTAATTGATCACAGGACACAGTGCACACAAACACCATTTGAATGGGAATGCCCATCAACTTATTGCCCAATATTTTATTGTGGGGGCCGAAACCCCCACAGCCCCTAGGAGTTGGCTTCTATGCTTAGGTATGTCTCTCAGGCAGGGGACGGACTTTCAAATGCCCTCAGTGTCCTATGTGAGGCCAAAGTTTGGTACCCTCTGCCTTCTGTTCTCTGTGTGTGCAGTATGTCAATAGTTGAATTTGCTTTATGTTTTACTTGATGTTTCAATGTGTTGTCTTTTTTCTTTTTTTGATACAGTGTTACCTCGGGTTACAGACGCTTCAGGTTACAGACTCCACTAACCCAGAAAGAACTTTACCTCAGGATGAGAACAGAAATCGTGTGGCGACAGCAGGAGGCCCCATTAGCTAAAGTGGTACCTCAGGTAAGAACAGTTTCAGGTTAAGAACGGGCCTCCAGAACGAATTAAATTCTTAACCCGTGGTACCACTGTATTTTTATTTAAAATATTAAGCAGTATAGAAATGAAATTAATAATAACTACAATGCCCTGTGGTGCCCACCCCTGTCAGCTTGGTGCCCAGTGCAGGACCGTATTTAGGTTTGATGAGGCTCTAAGCTACTGAAGGTGATGGGGCCCTTTATATGTCCAGCTGTCCTCTGTCAACAACAAATTGTCACTGTTTTTTGTGTTGAATATATGCTGTATGGTAATTTATGGACCTATTAGGTATCTAAAGCCATTCGCACATAACAAAATATGCACATCATAGGAGCCCACGAAACACTGTTGCTGTATGTAGGTTTTATTCTATTTGTTTTTTATTTTATATTTTGGAAATGTACATCCAGTTTTTTTCCCCTTTAATTTTTTTGGGGGGGCCCTAAGCTATAGCTGGTTTAGCTTAAACAGAAATCCGTCACTGGAAGTGCAATGTTAACCTGATGCTATAAATTTGCCTCTGCCCCAGGCCTTTCCCCCTTAATAATTAATTAAACAATTTTTAGCCTTTAAAACTGGGGGTATATTGTTTCTGTTTGTTACGATGTTATGCTTTGTTTCCATTGTAAACCGCCCTGTGATTCTCTCGGATGAAGGAAGGTTTAGAAATCAATAATAGTAATAATAATAATAATAATAATAATAATAATAATAATAATAATAATACTCTTGCATTGGACAAACGCTTGGATTTTGCTTCGGAACATAAATTCACGTGCTCAAGACAGAGCTTCCTTTCAGTGGCTCCAGCCACCCGAAGAAATATGTCGTGTAACGAATATATATATAATTTTTTTAAAAAGTGAAAAAGAGAAGCGAGTGAAACGAGAGAGGGTCCGGGAACAGAAGGCGGGGAAGGGGAAGGAGGGAGAGAAAGGGGGAAAGCAGAAGAGGAGGAAAGTGCGGGAGCGGAGGAGCGAGCGGCAGCGCGCACAAGGGGAGCGCGGCCGGGACCAGAGAGCGCCAGGCCGAGCGATGGGGTGGCGCGTGGCGGGAATCCCTCAGGCGGCGGCGCTGTGGCTGCTCTTGGTGGCCTGCGCGGGGTCGCCGCTGTTGGCGCTGGCGCAGCCGTCCAAGGTGTCTCGCGGCGTCGCCGTGCCCTTCGTCTTCGACCCGCGCGCCGTGTGCGACGCCCCGCCTTGCCAGCACGGGGGTCTGTGCATCCGGAACGGCACCTGCTTCTGCTCCAGGGGCTACGAGGGCGAGCGCTGCCAGTATGGTGGGTAGAACGGGTAGAAGGGCGGGTGGTGGCCGTAACAAGTGGTGGGGAGGGGAAAGCCCCCTTCCCGTGCAATGTGTAGGTCATTGCTGGACTTGAGATGTGTGTTTTCAGGATCCAACCACGTACCTTGAATTTTAAATTGCTGTAAGCCGCCCTGGGATCTTGCTGGGAAAGTGCCAGTAATAAATGTAACCCTAGTCCCTCTGGTGCAGGTTTGCAGTTAAGCTCTCCTGCCTCTCTGCACCTTTCTTCGGGGGCTGCCCATCGAAGTTTTACTTCGAAGTCAAATTGCAGTACTCTGCATGCACCTTTACCTGGGAGAAATGCATGGGTGTTGGTTATTCCAGATTATAAATACGCAGGAAAGGGGTTAGGGCACATTCAGGATCGAAGTTTTGCTGCCCGATCCTATCGTTTACTTGGAAGCCCCGTCGATTTCTGGCTGTCAAGTCAAATATCGAGTCAAGTCCAGGAAAGCTAACAGTACAGTAAGACTGCAATCCTAAACCTAGGAGTAAAGCATCATTGGGCACAACGGGACCTTATTTTGAGTAAACATGATTGAGCACTACACTTCTTCTAAAGATTCCTGCCACAAAGCTCATGTTTTGTGTCTGCTGTGAAAGTTGACTGCCTGGAGTTTGTCAGCATTGATTTCATTGGTGCTGCTTGTTCCCAAGAAAGTGTCTGTGGGATTGCAGTCATGAGAACAAAGAGTGTTTTGGCTTCAGCAAGAGATTCTTCTTACTGAAAGCAAGATCTTGCTTGGCCGACAAGCCCTGCCTCAATTCTTATACTGAAGTGCTTTTACAGGAATACTTTTGTGACTGTGGAGGAAGATGTAACCCAAGTATTCATCTGGTGGGAATAATGTGCTTGGCTGTTCCGCTTGCAAGTCACCTATTTTCCAGCACCAGGGAAAATGTTTGAGCAGGGAATCTAAAAAAGAAGAAACGCTTACCCTACTTTGTGTAATGTTTTTGTCCTCCTGAAAGTCCCAGATCCCAAAGAATGGGGGGGGGGGGGAGAGAGATATGGGGGTGGACCACACTTCAGGGACTTTCTGTAGTGCTTTCCTAAATATTCAGCTTGTTTAAAAGTGGGTCTCTAGCCCTTGTAGAAACTTTTAGAGAAACAAGGAAGAACTCAGTGAGTATACTCTCCAGTTGATCCTTGCGCCCCAAAGTTGTTCCTGCCTTCTGCTGTTCTGATCAATGAGTGCAAAGGCATGGGGACAATTGACAAGTGCTGGGGCAGCTAGGGAATATTGCATGGATTGTGAATGGAGCAACGTTTTGACAAACTTTGTGCAGAAACATCCAGGAGCCACCTATCAGTGGTGAGTGGAGCCTGGTGCAAAAGTGGATGTGACTTACTCAGAGCTTTCCAAACTGTGTGCCGCGACACGTTAGTGTGTTGGCTGCAGTGTGTAGGTGTGTCACACGCTCCTCCCGGGGCTGGAAAGGGTTAGTTTAACCTCTGGTTTGCTAGTAAAACCGAATTACTGTGTTATGAAATGATGCAAAATTGAAGTACTGTGTCGCAAAATGATGCACGTCCCAAAAGTGTGTCACCATCTTGAAAAGTTTGGAAAGCTCTGCTCTTATCTTTGTACTGTAGGCTGTGTTCTAGCTGTACAAATTCAGATGTTTCTACAGAACCTGTTGCATCTCTCTCCATCTTCGTTCTGGCAGGCAAGAGGAATTGCCATCATTCAAGGAAGGATACATTCCAGCCAGGCAAAAGCACTAAAGGACAGTGTGCCCCAGAGAGAGCTTTGAGGGCCAATAGAGAGACCTAGAGGACCAAGGCCTGAGATTCCCCACCCCTACACTAAGTCCTTATTTCTAACGTTGCAAAATGTTTTTAAAAATTTGAATTAACATTTAATTAATTCATTTTATTTACTTTTATGGGCTGTCCAGTAACAAAAGTTCTAAGGGTGGTTTATGATGGCATATTTGTGTGCTCTGGCTGTACTATGGTGATTCCCTCCTTCTTTAGGCTTCCTCACCAAAAACCTTCAAGACCTCAGGATTCAGTCTGAGATATAGGTAAGTTGAGTAAAAGCTGGAAGATAGTGAGGACATAGCGTTCTAAGCCTCAAGGCTAGAAGCAAAGAAGATGAAGGGTTGCAAAGAAGATGAAGGGTAGGGTTGCCATATTTCAAACAGTGAAAATCCAGACAGAAAAGCAAAAAATGCCGTTTTTTAATGAAAAATGGCACTGCCGACATGGGGTGCCATACGTCCGGATTTTTACCAATTTCCGCCCAGACACTGCTGCTGACTCCAGTGTTCCAGATATGTCTGGGAAATCCCAGCTATATGGCAACCCTATGAATAGGCCCAGTCTGTCCCTCAAAACTCAACAATCTGTGGAGGCCATTTTGATATTTTGCCAAACATATCCTAAGGCCAATGCTTGTTTGTTAATTTGTTTTGACATTTACACTCCATCTTTTATGATTTAACTCAAACTCTATGAAATTCCATTTGATTATGAATTAAATTTCAACTTAAAATTATAAATCACAACAAGGTTCAAGCAATCCTAATGCTTAAATGAAACATCTGGAAGAATGGCAGCATAAAATCAGCCATCAACAACTGACAGAAAACCACACCAGTGGCTTATGTTGCCAGTGGCTTTAACTATAATATGCCTGCCAGAATACAGTCTTGGGAAAATGTATAAAAGTAGACACCTTTATTGATACAGCCAGTATAATGAAAGGAGATTATACCAATTAATCAGGTATAGTTATGTCTGGGGTGAAAAGCTACTTATAAGGATTATCACAAGAGGGGGTCGAATATGAAGAATCTTTTATTTGCATAATTGAATTAGGAATAGTTCTTTGGAGAATCAAATGCATATCACTCTCTATTAGTAAAGTGAATAGTTAGCATGGAGCTACTCTGGGTATTAAAATGGGTGGGTCCCTGAAGATGGGAAGAAACAAAACCCCTCCCAAGTATGCAAACAAATCTTGCATTTAAAAAAAGAAAGCCCAACTTTTACTTTAAAACCTGGGTTACAGAGCTACTACCACCACCCTATATCCATGGATCTCAGTGTGGTTCACAATGTAAAATCACAATATAAAAAACAGAAAAGGAAAAAGGAAAAAATACATAATGAATATGTGTATCTATATGTGTGTGTGTGTGTGTGTGTGTGTGTGTGTGTGTGTGTTTGTGTGTGTGTGTATACCTAATATGTACATGCATTTAATAAATAATAATACATTTAAAAAGCCATAAACTGCTTAATTAGCACAAGGCCTGGGAGAAGAGGAATGTTTTTGTCTGGTGCCTGAATATTTGTAACGAAGGTGTTAGGAGAGGCTCTCTGGGGAGAGCATTCCACAAGTGAGGAGCCACTGCAGAAAAGGCCCCTTCTCGTGTTGCCACCCTCTGGAGCCACCTTCATGGAGGAGGTACACAAAGAGTGGCCTCAGATGATGATCACAGGGGCCAGATCAGTTCATATGGGGAGAGGCAGTCCTTGAGGGACTACAGTATTTTGTTGAACATTTGAACAAGTTTTAAAATACTAATTAATGCTTACCGCGACCTTTAAAAAATATTTCAAGGATTTAATAATAATTTTGAAAACACTACAAAATAGAGAAAAAAGAATGGTAGCAGTGGACTACTTATGGGCAATACTTACTGCAATGCGCTGAAATATTTTTTTCTGCTCTTCTTCATTCATGAACAATGATTTAAATAATTCTTGCTCACGTACTTTTCTGAGAAGTGTTTCTTCCTGTGATAAGCTGTTAATGTTTGCCATTCATTATTTTTTGTTAAAGTGCACAACTTTTTATTATTTTTAAAAATTGCCATTTCCAACATTTAATTTGTGCGTTCAGAGACCAGAACCGTCATCACACATTATAGACTCCTGCCAGTAAATTCTTGGTGATCATCTGAATCTCAATTTAATCCATAATGCAAGTCCAGAGGAAAACCTGAAAATGTTCTATTGAAAATTGTTTGCAGATAGCAAATACATCGAAATCGGGATTGGCTCATGAATGATTTATTAGCCAAGAACTAGCTAAACTTGTCAGATAATTTGTTTGCACAAAATCATCGAAGCAGCCGTATGCCAAAATGTGCAATTTCCCAGTTATTTATTTGTCCATCGTGCAGGCACATCTTGTAGCTGCCACAAAGAATTCCCCTAGAATCCACAAGGAATACTGTCTTCTCAGCAGGTTTTCATTTTAAGCCCATATTTAGCATGGATGAAAACTTAAGAAAATGCTGTTTGCTGTAGGAAAACTATGTGTGAAGAAGCTGATTAATCACTGGGAAAGGCTGGTGAAAGGGGTGGGGTGTGGTGATGAGAAAAATGGTTGTTTGAGGACATAATCAGTTTTAACTGTAGAAAGATTTGCAGTTGTGTTGTGCAGTTCCACTTGGCTTCCAACCATAAATCAAAAATTTAAGAGCTCAGATGAAGTTAGATGTGGGTTCACAGCTGCTACCAGAACTGTCCTGAATAACCAGACAGTCTAAGGACCAATGATATTCCCAATGGATTAATAGCATCAATAAAGCTTTAGAACCAACCACAGTTGTACCTTGGAAGTTGAAGTTCCAGCAGCCAATCGGAAGCCGCAGAAGTTGTGATGGATGTTTGGGTTCCAAAGAGCGTTTGCAAACAGGAACAATCACTTCTGGGTTTGTGGCGTTTGGGACCCAAAACATTCAACTCACAAGTTGTTTGAGATCCAAGGTAAGACTGTAGTTCCTTTTAGATAGACCTGTTAATTGTGTATTGCCCAGATCAGTGCAAGGGGTAACAATGAATGAATGAAATCTGTTTTTTGAAATGCAACTTTAAATCTTAAATAAGAAGCCATTCATGAAGCAAAATGGGCACTACTCAGAACGAAGCATGCCAGAAAATAAATGATCAAATTATTAGTGTTACCGAAATGATAAACTCGTTGATTCAGGGAGAATCAATCAGGTGTTCAAGAATAAAGGGAGGGGGGGAGTTAACTTTATGCAGACTGAGCGCTCACTTCTGTCATATCTATCAGTACACCCAGCACTAACTTCAAAGGGACTTCAAGAGCTAAACCTGTCCTACCATCCTTTGACCAGTGAGATAGGAGTGATTCATTTATAATATTTCTGTAGCCATATTCTACTGTTAGATTTGCACCAATGTTCATCTGGATTAGCTCTTAATCAGAGTTTAAAAGCAAAGCATTCCCCATTACTGTAGCTCTTCTCTATTGCCTCTGGTTTAGCTATTGAGGAATAGCTAATCTATTGAAGAATAGCTATTGAAGAATAGCATGACCCTTCACTTTGGAGCTTGGATTTGGTTCAGGGTCATCCTGTCACCAGTTCTTTTCATATAGTATTTGAAGCTAATTAATATAATCAGTTGTTGTGGTGGTTGTTATCGGATGACAAGCTTTGCTCCTATCACTGGATAGCAAATAGCATTTAACACAATAAGAAAGTTCAGTCTTCATTATAGCCATTTCACAAACCAAATTAGTAGATTATATTTACCATTACTGAATGTATAGCATGCAATCATATGAATTGCTGCCCGGACTACTGGGCCCAGGCAAATGTATGAATTAACTGGTAGGCTCCTTGAAGGAGCATGGTGCTTTTGAGTAGACTGTTCCCAACCCCGAAGCCCAGAAATGTCTCATCTAACTTTTTTTGTCCCTTTCTTTTGGTTCAAAGCAACTTGTTATCCGAAATGTAAAAATGGTGGGAAATGTCTCAGGCCTGGAAAATGCAGATGTCAGCCTGGCTATGGAGGACGATACTGTCATAAAGGTAAGTTGAATTTAGACAGTTTTCAAATTGTAGCAAAGAGTGGGGAGTAGTCTAAAACCATTGCACTTGTAGTCCAAAACTTTTCGAGGGTACTAGGTTGATCAGGACTGTAATACAGACATGGTATAATGTGTCTGGAACTCTTATATATTGAGATTAATATTTGATTACTATTTGCATTTCTGGATCTGTCGTGCAGTCGCTTTGAGTGTTTCATTTTGAGGCAGAAAGTCAGGATAGCAACGTTTTCCATAAATAACAATAAGCAGGTATAACGTTATCGTAAACAAATGAGCATGAAATTTCCACCTATATGCCTCAACTCCATTCTAGAATTGTTGCTTGGAAGAGGCAACATTTATGCAACAAAACACCCTTGCTATAATGCTATAATGGCTTGCTTTGTGTCTGTGCTGTTTCCTTCCAGTAAGCTGCGAGGGAGGGTGTCAAAACGGTGGGGAGTGCATCTCGGTCAACGGATTGGTCAAGTGCCTTTGTGCTTCAGGTTGGACAGGATCCAGATGCCAAGAAGGTAAAAATCTTCACTTCGTTAGTTATTGCGTTTCAGTCCCACTCTTCTTTCAACTTGGAGTTTTCCCCATTTTATTGTTGAAACAATCGGTATAACTAGATGAGGCCGAGAGAGAGAGAGAGAGATTTGTTCAGGGTTGCTCAGTAACTTTTATGGCTGAATGGGGATCTGAATTCAGGTCTCCTGTTCCAAGCTGAACTTTTTCCACTATGGTACACTAGTTATCTAATGCCTGGCAGAGGAGTGAAGAGCTCAACTGGTGCTTGGATGCAGTTCATTAAAATATATCCAGTGTGTTTCAGGGGCAAATCGCCTTATATGATTCTGCACGGAGGGGTTCCTCCTACTCTTCCCCCCCCCCAAAAAAAATCACTGTCAGAGCTAACACAGTTTACCCTCTGTTCAAGAGGTAACCGTTTCTGAGAATGACAGCTAAAGTCACTGCTCTCAATCTGTCAGTTTCATGCAAAGGTAGAATGTGGTCACTTTTAATGATGTTAGTGTTCTGTTCTGGTCCGAGGAAGGAAATATTCCCCCCCCCCCCCTTAAACCAGGGATGCCTAACCTATGGGCTTCTGAATGTTATAGAACTACAACTCCCATCAGCCTCACCCAGCATGGCGAATGGCCACAGGTGATGAGAGTTGTAGTTTGGCAACATCTGTAAGACCCCTGCTTTAAACATTCTCTAATGCTCTATAGTAGGGATTGGGAAATCTCATCATCACCCCTTCAGATGTTGGTGGACTACAGTTCCCATCATCCCTGACCACTGGCCATGTTGGCTGGGGCTGATGGAAGTTGAACTCCAGCAACATCTAGAGGACCATAGGTGTCCTCCCCCCCCCCCTGCCATCCCCAGCTCTACAGTATAATATTGAGAGACCGAGATAGAGGACTTTGCTTTATTGTTCTTTCGTTGCAGCGGTTTGTCCTCAGGGATGTCGGAATGGAGCGACTTGCGTCGCTCCTGGAATCTGCAGCTGTGCAACTGGCTGGGTCGGCGGCGCCTGTCATTTAGGTGAGCTACATATCTTTTAGAGGAGCTTGCGGGCCTCTTGAATGAAACGCCTAAAAGCTGACATGATCATTGCGACACCTGCAAGAGCTACAAAGTTTTTGCGGAGGCATATGAACTGCACACAGCTTCCCACCCTCATCTCCTGTTTCGTGCGCGTACTATCCCCTCATCTAAATATGAACAGATCGATGCAGATAGGAAACACTGCATGAGTTACTAATTTTGTATTGGGATATAGCTGAGCTGAGCAGTTGCTGGCATGTAGTTGGCAGTTCATTAACTGTACCTGCCTTCGGTCAGTGGCCTTTTCATGGCTGACCCATGCAAGATTGACTGAAATGAATGAGACAGCAGCAATGTAAGGATAGATTGCTGGTTTGCATTGTTAGGCAAGTCCTACTGAAATTTATGGAAAGTGAATAGTAGTAGGAATGATGATGATCATTGTAGTAGTTGTAGTAAATAATAATAATTAATAATAATAATAAATTTTGTGCTTCATCTAATGCGGTCTGTTCTATATGAAACCTGCAATCTAATCTAACTTCAAATTTCTTTGGGTAAATAGCCATTACCACTCAGATGCTGATATTGGTGAAAGTTGGGATAAAATAGACAATACTGATGCTCCAGAAATGAGTTTCACAGTACAGCAACCTCTAGGATTTCTTTTTTCAGTTCAGCAGGGCTTTAAAAAGAAGGGAAAGAGTCTTCCTCTTCCCTAAAGGCAGACAAAAATAGTCTGTCCATAGCTGCTGCAGGCTTGAAGTGGAAAGCATGCAATCCCTTTAATGCAGTGGTTTGCAAATGGTGGGTCAAAGCCCTTAAAGCAATGATAGATGTCAAGTGGGCGGGTCACTAAACTGAGTAGCGAGTGCCAAGCATGAAGCAATGCAAGTGGATAAGAGAGTATCTTAAAAGCAGCTTCTGGGATCCTTCAGCTAAAGGATATAAGTGACTGTCAAGTATGTCTGTGCCTGGAGCTGCATTTGTCTGGGTCAGTGGCTGCAATCTAGTAGTGCATTCTGAATTAAGGCAATGTGGGATGGATTGGGTACAGAAGCTTCCAGGCAGGACCTTTCTTTAGGCAGAAAGTCAGCTGAATTGAATTGTGCTGCCATCTGTCTTTCCTTGAGACTAACGTGACAGCTACTCTTACAACAAATGACTGAGACTAACTGTATAGGAGTGACTGTGAGGACCATAAACCTCTTGTGTTTACTGTACCTCTAATTCTCAAATATACCATTAAGTTCCGTTGGGACATCATTCTCTTTCAGTACTTGCATGCCATGCGCGCTTTCAGAACTACCAGTGGCAACTTCTTTCTTTTCTTGCTTCTAAGATGGGGGAGGGCTGCTTTCGAGAGATGGCCCTTAAACTGAGTTCCCTGTGAAGTAGTGATTAGCTACTTCCCTTTTGAGTCTCTGGATTAATCTTATGGGTTAATCCTCTTGAAATGAATAATCATTGCAATAGCAGTATGTTGAAGTAACAGGTATAAAAATATAGAACAGCACAGAAGCATGCAAAACAGTGGGTACTGCATTCTATTTGGTTGCTTTTATTAGGAACCCACACAAATCACCATCACTGGCTAAATAACTTGTAATTTGCTTCTCTCACCTGCAATGGTGCAGACCTGGAAACCGCTTTAAAGTTCGAGAACACCCATGAGGGTTATTTATTTTTCTATTTGTTTTATGAGTCACTTCTCAACAAGTTGTCTCCAAAGCATCTTGCAATATTGGAAAAGTTTGAAGCAATAATGAATGATAAAACCATAATCAACAGTAATGTAAACAACAGGCAGAAGTGAAAATTAATAAGAGAGCAGTCAATAAAAATGCAGATCCAATAGAAGGCAGAAAACAATTTAGCTCTGGTAAAAAGAAAAAAGTCGACACAGTGTGTAAATGATGATAATGTTTAGATTTACAGACCTGTCTAGGCAGTTTGTTCAAAAGATAAAGCGTCACCACTGAAAAGGCCCTCTTTTTATTGCCAAGGTGCCAATTACTCACAGTGTCCTCCTGGAAGGGAAAGACGCTTGAGCATCCATCAGTTAGCACAACAGATGTCCGGCGTCAGGGAATCCGACCCCCCATGCCAGGAACAGATAGACAAGGAAGGCTCTTACCAATGTCTTATATTCAATATTCCCAGAGAGAGGCTTAGAAATGCAGCCTCTTGGAGTAATGGCATTGCTCCGAGTAATCTTCACCCCCCCTTCTCTCCTCAATCATCAACAGCACCACCCAGCTTACGGTGGCTGCTTAGGGCCATTTGTCTCTGAGCCCTTTGCTCTCCTACTTTCACTGCACGCTGGGTTCTGGGAGAAGGGGGGTCTGGAATGATTTCTAGTGATAACGTGTTAGCCAGCTGCTCCATCTCTCCCTGCCCCTCCTCTTCTCCCATTATTTCCCAACTTTGCCCCTCATCTGCCTCTGAGCTGTAACCTCCCTCAAACCCCTGTTGTAAATCTAAACTATCTTCCTCTTCTCTGGAAGGTTCAGGCTGGGGAGGCGGTTTCCACCATTCCTCCTCTGTCCAGTCCCTGACAACAGATTGCCCTGCTCAGGCCTAAACTTTGTACTTGCATGGAATTGTCATAGTCCTGCCAAGCCATGTTTCCCTTTCAAACCAGTTTGTAAACTCATGGGCAGGCAAGCAAGCAGGATGGGTGAGATTTCAAGAAGCCGTAGGTTTTGAAATCACAAGACATTTCCCCACTTGAATTATTTTTAAATCACGACAATCGTTTCTCCAAGTATAAGATTTAACAAAATTCCGACACTATAAGGATGAATGGCAGGCACGGATACTGTAGTTCTGCTGTATTTTACTGATATTTTCTTCTTAGGAATAATTGTGATAATTCAATAAAATACTATGCATCAAATGTGGCTGTTGAGATGAAATCTGTGCTGTGTAACTGATGTGAGTTTTGGACTCTGCCCCCCCCCCCAGCATTGTGTAGGTTGCCATGTCAGCATGGAGGCAAATGCATCGCTCCAGATGTGTGCAGATGTCGTTCACCATACTCTGGTATACAGTGTACAAAGAAAATGAAGCAATGAGACAGCCTACTCTGAAGACAAGCTCCTTTTATTTTAATGAATAAACATTTGGAGAAAGGAGAAATTTTGCATTATGCTAATCGGTCCATTCATAGCATTTTAAAGTCTTGATTATATATTAAATGAAAGCTCTCCTATACCGAAGGGCGTTTTTGTTTTTTTAAAGTATGACAATATCAAAGCAGTTGAATGTGTATCAAAATATATGTGTGGGGAGAATTTGGAAGCACGTGGATACCTTATGTTTCATTTTAGCACATGTAACATTGAATATTTTTTACTGAATAAAGCATTCCCGCCCCCCGCCAAAACCTCCCCTGCTCTTGCTGTTTCATTCACTTCCACAAATAGAATATGTTTTCCCATGTAATGAATATAATCTTGGTTTTTAAAGCTCTTTGATCTAGCATGAGAAATCGCTGGGCAGAAGCAAAGAATGAAATGTGGATCTTGCTGCGTCATACGGTTTTATAGACATTGCTTTCCTCTAATAGTGAACTCAATGAATATCAGGATAGCCTCAGTGGGGACACATGAGAAAAAAGAGGGATGTATCAGAATGGTTTTTTGGGGGTGGACTCCAAGGTGTGCAGAAGTACAAATTTTAAAATCTTAAGGGAATCGCACACAAAGTATGCGCGCGCACACACACAAAATAAGAGTCCAGTGAATATAACAGGTGCTTTGGTTTTATAGCTTCCTGGCCCAGTGTGAAAAACCTCTGGGGCAGAAGCAGAGTCTTTGTGTGGATTTTGCAAGCATGTACTCAGGGCTTGGATGCCTATAGCCAGCAGTTGGGGCTGCGCATGTGGTTCTTGAGGAAGCCTGTGCACACACTCTATGGCACTTATGCAGCCCCCGGCACTAAAGTGTGGTCAATTCACCTGCTCTATTAGCTTGTGGTGCAGATAGGAATAACACATGGGCACCCTCTGTCTGGAGCCAACCACACACAGTTATTTCTCTGCATAGCTAGTCACACACAACGTTTTCTTCTATGCAATTATTGCTGGGTTGGGGACAAGAGCTCCAAGGAAAAGTAGCTGCTGTAGATATATTTCCTACTTAGTGATTTCCTCTGTATATTAAAAAAAACAACCTAGCAGTCAACAAGAGAGAAAGCATTTCTCCCCTCCTCCCCCCAATCCCTTTTGAGGCAGTAATCAGAATGTGCATGCGTTCAGAAATCTTATTCTGAAGTTGCCACGGTGCTAGACAAACATTAATTTCATGGTTCTTTAATTAAAAGCATGGTTGCTTTGCCAACGGCAGGCAAATGTTGGCCTCTTGCAAGGTCAGTGAATTTCTGTAGTTTTGGATTTTAAAAAATTGCTTGAAAACAGCTCCATCTGCTGGCTGTTAAGGTTGTTTTCCCACCCCTCCTGCCCAACTTTGTCTATTCCCCTCTGAACCTTCAATGTAATTTTACTATTCAGCATCAGCTCTCTTAAGTCTGGTCTGACACAGCAGCACATAGAATCCATGTCTTAAAGGATCAAATCACAAAGGCTGTGTTA
Organism: Podarcis gaigeae; assembly: GCF_964106915.1. NCBI lineage: Eukaryota > Metazoa > Chordata > Lepidosauria > Squamata > Lacertidae > Podarcis > Podarcis gaigeae. Next base: position 31,418,422 of record NC_139688.1, read on the forward strand.
ACACAGAGCCTACGTCATAGCATTTACATTTGAAATGGACAGAGTCTGTGCCAAAACTAAATTTAGTTAGTTGCTGTAGTAGCCCTTTACTTTGTGTGTGTGTGTGTGTGTGTGTGTGTGTGTGTGTGTGTGTGTTTTACTACGGTCAGTGGGGTGGATTTTTTTCTTTTCTTATTAGGCTGCATTTAAGATTTTGTCTGGGTAGATGACTCATTGCTAGAAACTGCTGGTTGCAGTCTAAATGTGTTTGTGTGTGTTGTAGAGTGAGGTATAATTATATTGATTTAAAATGGTAGATAAGAACAAAGCCTAATTACATGAATTGGCTTTAGCTGCAAATAGTTGTTTGTGCTCCTTGCTACAAGAGATAGCCTCTTCTGCCTCATTTGCCATAAAAGCTACAAAGCTGTTGGTAAAACAACAACAACAACAATGACACAGGGTTACACCATTGCTGCTGCTGGGCCAAAAGACCTGAAATCAGCATCTCTTGTGGCAACAACAGTCAGTATTTTTGGGCACCTGCTAAAACTCATATCAACATCTTAGGAGGAGAGTGGCTTCTTCTTAGCAAGCAACAGGCCTCTAGCGTTGTTCACTACTCAGCTGTTGAAACAGTATTTAAGCGTAGCATAAGGAGTTTATTTATTTTGAGAAAAATCTTTACTTTTCCAACTTTTAGATTATGGCTCCAGGTGAGCACTGTAACCTCTGGTGAGCTGGTTTAAAGTAAAGGGTATGGAAGATATAACGATAAGACTCTTGCCAAATGGCACCCAGTGAAAGAAAATGTGCAGGCAACAGGTTTTATGTTAGTGCTACCAACCACTCCTGGTCACTCACAGCATTCTTGCTCAGATTTGAGGGGAGGGGCATTGGTGAAGCACAAGGTGCCCTCTTCCCCATTTCACACACAGAAGCCAACTAGACTGGGCAGATGACTCTGACTTCAGCACCGGCAAGAGGACAGCGTCCTCCTCTTGGCAGTTGGCTAGATTAGGATGCACAAGCTGGGCTGTGTCGATACACCTGCTGCTCTGTCCAGCTTCTGGAAGCACTCTGCCTAAGGGTAGGACCAACTTGGGCTCTATTGAGCGCATCTTGCCCAACCTCCTCCAAATACCGGTAATCTCTCATCAACCCCTTTTGCAGCAGAGGGGGAAAAGATTGCACGATGAATTGCAGAGAAAGAAGTGTTTCTTCTGGAATGTGAGTCCATCCAATGAAACTATGGGTGCTGGAAATTTCAGGACGCATAAAAGAAAGTGAAGAATTTACACAATGCATAGTTAAACTGTAGAATTTGCCCCTGCACGAGGTGGCGGGAGCCATCAATTTGAATGGCTTGAAAAGAAGACGAGACGAATTAGTGGAGAACAAAGCTATCCATAGCTACTAGGCACGTTGACTATGGTCTCCCTCCACTGTTGGTAATAGAGGCAATGACTGGCACAGCCAAATGGTGCATTATTGCGCATGTGCACAGAGCACTGAACCCAGAAGTAACCCCAAAATGTCATAAAGGTGTCATGGAAAGGAGCAGGGTGGGCTTACACGTGCTTCACTGATGCACATGAGGGTCCAGAACGTAACCCTCACGTAAAACAAGAAATGTCTATATGAATCTTAACTACCAGTTGCTGGGAATCACAAGTGTGGAGAGTACACCAGCAGGCATCTATCTGGTTGGCTGTTGTGAGAACAGGATGATAAGACTATATGGCCTAGTCTAGGAGAGATTATGTTCTTATTATGAACATTGATCTGATTGAGCAGGGCTCATATGTCTTCTTCTTTGGTGATCATTCGTAGCTGAGTAACATTGTCTTCCATAAACATGGTTTTAACAATGAGTTCATAAGTGACTCTGGAGGCCAATTGTGGATCCACATGTCCTTTCACAGTGGGGTTCAGGAAAAAAGGGAGGCAGACTATGTTTAGGGCATCTTTTCTAACCCCTCCCCCTTTTCAGGGTGAGCAGAGTGGGTCCTAAAAAGGGCTGCTCAGTCATGGATACAGCTGCTGAGCTGTTCAACTGCCTCATTCCTTGAGTCAGAACGACTGAATGTATCCACTGCCCATGTGCCAGTTCATGACTAGGAGCTTCCAGATTTCACGATCCTGCGCCCGTTACCATTTGCTGATCGCCATGGGACTTTTGGGGTTTGGGATGGGTTTTTGGAAGACGCCTGTGCATGAATTTGTTTTATGTGTGTAGATCAGTGCATGCTGACCAATGCACAGTCTTCAAGGTAAGGCTCTGTTCCAGTGGCATGAGTAGTCACGAGGACCAGTAGATTCTTATCTGCTGCAGCTTTCATCTGCCTTCACAGCCATTGTAACATACCGTTTGTTATCACCCGCCTGCTCTGCCATTGAGGACATCTTGGATCATTCTTTGTCTAGCTCCTTCCCTTTGACCTTACCACTTTGGGTGACTCTGCTGGGAGTATGAGATTCCCAACGGCTTTGCTCACAAGGGTCGTAGGAACATACAAGCCCATTCATCACGACAAGGTGATGATCCAGCACGTGAGGGCTCGTATGTACAGTGGTGTGGATCAGTACTGCTAAGGTAATGTAGTGCCAGGTCCAAGTGTAGCACTCGTGCTTTGAATCGTTACACCTGATCTTTTACACCTTTTGAGTTGCAATCTGAAGGCAGAGGCTCATGTGACTCTATTTTAATAGACGAGGAGAAATTCAAAATTACTCCACACTTTTGTAGCTTAACTTGGAATTGAAGTGGGGCTGGAATCATGTCTTTTGTTTCAGACATCCCTTAGGCTTGCACATTTGTCATGTCTTTATATTCTGATGATACCAACATAGCCTCCAGCCTTCCGCAGTGGCACTCATAGAGTTGCTGTAGTGAGATTTCCAGGCTAAAGTCACCTCTGTAGGAAGACTATGTCAAGTTACTACAATGAAATGATAAAAGAAAGTTACAGATGCAAGTCATGCAAACCAATTGAAAAGTCACAGGGATATGTTTCCCTTGTCTCTCTCTCTTGACAGAGGTTGTCATACAGGGCGACCAAAGCAATTTCTGTGCCAAAACTGGGCCTAAACGCTGATTGAAATTGATCCAGAAAATCAGTTTCTTCCAAAAGCGCCTGGATCTGGTCTGCAACCACTCACTCCAGAGCTTTGCTCAGGAAAGGGAGATTAGCAACTGGCCAGTAGTTAGTTAGATTTCCTGAATCCAGGGAAGGTTTCTTAAGGAGTGGCTTTACAGCTGCCTCCTTCAAACAGGCAGGGACCACCCCCTCGCGTAATGAGGCATTGCTCCCTGGTACAGCTAGCTGTTCCCTTCTTGCTGCTTTTTATCAGCCAAGAGGAGCAAGGGTCTAGAGCACAAGCCGTGACAGATCCAAGCACCTTGTCCACATCCTCAAGCTTTGCCAACTGAGCCTTTCCTTGGAACAATCAGGAGTGCAGTCCCAATTATTCCTTTGCAGCCACACATTTACCTGTTCCATGTGGCAGGTGTAGGTCAGGTGGTTCTGGCTTGGGCAAAACAGCTTCCCTAGCCACCCTTGCTTAGGCCTAATTTCTGGCTCAAAGTCTTATTGTGCACTCTAAATGCTGCCTTCAAGATGCACACAAGACTTCAACAAAGTTAGATGGTTTTAATAATAATAAATCTCAATAAGTCTTTTTCCTCCAGGATGGTGCCTCCTCCTGGTTGGAAGAAAGGTTGTATGGTGTCTTCACCAGGGAAAGGAGAACCCAGAGTCTTTATGAAGCTATGTTAAATTCCAGCTTCTGTAACGAATAAAGCTCCCTTACTCCTCCATCCCTCATGACAGCAAATTAGAAACTTGTGAAGCTGCCATTGGTCTACCTAGCTCTGTACTGTCATGATAATGTCTGGCAGTGGCTCTCCATGATTTCAGAAAGGACAGTCTTAGATTTATACTTGGAGATATTAGAACCTTATGTTCCACCACTGAGCCACCATCATGTCAAGTCTGGAGGTTTGATGTGACCCATCTTCTGTGCAGACATATAGAGCACAACAGCACTGCAATGTCAATTTCACACCTTCTCCCCACTCTGTCCTAGGCTGAAATAGCTCCAGAAGCCTTTTCAAAAGATAAATGCCAAGGTTGGACCAGCATTATCTCCCAAAGCCTGGAATCACAAAAGCTACAAAAAAAGTCAATAAAATCTCTGGCAGTACTGCAGAAATTGCAAAGTCAATCCCAGGCACAAAGTTCAGGAACAAGAGGGAAGGTTCAGCCTGCAGTCTCTAATTGAGAGTCTCAATGCCCCGAAGGCTAGAGCCACTGCTTCAGTTAAGGAACTGGCCTAAGGGAATTGCTGGGAGGGAACAGAGAGTCTGGCTAATTGGATATGATGAAGGTATGCTCTTTGATTTAAAGCTTCAGGGGAAAGCAGCAGCAGCATCCTTTTTGAAGAAAGAAGATACCAAACAGTCCTTACATCATCAGTCATGTCCTTCCCACCATTTCATCAACAGACAAACTGCATTCTTCAAGGTAACTGCCATTGCTCCCATCAGAGAGGAACATTTCACTGGATGTTAAAGCCATCACAAATATTATGGAACAAACCAGAGATGGAAATAAATTACATCTATCCTTCTCTCTGTCTTTAAAGTGAAATTCTGTGTTTCCACAATCCCTAGCACAGGTGATTCTCCTATGCAACCCAAGGCAATTCCCATCACTTGTTTGCCCATGGGACTCCAGTGAGCCCACATTTGAGTTTCATAATCTCTCAATACTATAACAAATCTTACATAGGGCAGAAAGGAGATGCTGAACATGACATGTCCCCCCCAAAAAAATATTCATCATGAGCTTGACTTAGATTGCTGAATCAGAACTATAGTCTAGCATTCTGTCTCATCCTATGTGTGGCCAACCAGATACCTATGAGAAGCTCACAAGGAAAGCAGGACGTGAGCTCAATTTGGATAGCTCCGTTGGTTAGTGCATGCTGCTGATAATGCCAAGGTTGCAGGTTTGATCCCCATAAAGGACAGCTGCCTATTCCTGCATTGCAGGGAGATGGAGTAGATGATCCTCAGGGTCCCTTCCAACTCTGTGATTCTATGAAGAACATACAGTGGTCTACTCTTCCACTCATGTTTTCCACCAGCTGATACATATTGGAGGTCATATCTAGCCAATGTTACTAGAAGCCATTGATAGTCCTATCCTCCATATGAGGCAGGTGATGTTTCTGTGGTTTTAAGAACATAAGGAGAACCTGCTGGATCAGGCCAATGGCCCAACTAGTCCAGCATCATCACAGTGGCCAACCAGACTCCTATGGGTAGCTTACAAGCTGGACCCAAGCAACAGAGCACTCTCCCCTCCTGCCGTTTCCAGCAACTGGGAATCAGTTTTGTTGCATTTTCTTGCTTGCCGTTTTAATATGTTTCATGAAGCCTGGTGGAAACATAAAATTGTAATGAGTGTGCGTGTGTTGGGGTGAGAGCTCTGTGCAGGCTAGGCAACTGTTGCCAAGGAGATCAGAATGCTAGGAGAGTGATAGTCGGAGGGCATTTTAAGTAAGTGTGCAGCTGTTGGGAGGGGGAAAACGAAATAATAACTGAGGGGAAAGAAATAGCTGTTTGGAGTTTGTGGAGGACATCTTTGGTGGCGACTGAACAGACGACTCCACAGCATCGAAACAAGACTTGAAAAGCGGAGTGGGGGAGACTGCAGTGCCAGCTCATCTCTCTATAATATAATAATGTTGGGAAAAGGCATCCCTTTCTCCACTTATAATAAACACTGATTTGCCAAAGTGTTTGTGTAGGCTTTCAAACTCCCTTCCCAAACGGCAAACTGAGTGTGGCTGGTCACAAGTCTTCTGGTGTCAGCAACAGGATCTGGGAATGAGGAATTGGAAGCAGAGACAAACAGGGAAGCTGGAGAAGAGCAAGGCCTGCTCAATCTGGGCATCTCCAGGAAGGGCTGAGATGGACTTCTGTCTGAAACTCTGTGGTGGCACTTAACTGGTGTGGCTCATGGTGCCAACCCATGGTAATTCCTCACTTGTGCCCTCTTTGTTATCTAATGACTCTCATGCCCGTCCTAGATTTCAGTGAAATCCTATTTCCAAATTCAGGTTCATGTCTGCTGCTACAGCTGGATGCCCTTTGTATTCCCAAGGTGTTCAGCTTTCAGGGACACGGGCTGAAGGCTGCTCTAAGCTGTTTTTCTTATGCTTCAACCTCAGAAATCAAGCTGCAGGAGCCCTGATTCTTCTGGAAGAGTTTAGCTCATGGGCAGCTATGATGCTGAAACATCTGCGGGCACTATATCAGCTACCCCTGCTTGATTTAAGTTCTCTTCCTTGCCTCTTGTTCTCTTTCCCAGAACCTCTGCACTGTGTTTGATATTTTCTCCAGGTTTAGTCAGGCTTTCTCAGCCAAAAGGCACCAGTCAGTGTCTTTCTAAATGCTAGATTTCCATTTTAAACTATAACAGGGGAACTAAAAAATGAACCCAAATACAACTTAAAAGGGAAAAAACTTTAAGAGGGTGGGAAGCCAGCACCTCCTCTCAAGGACGGTGGTACATGAAGGAATCCCATGACTTGAAAGAGTTGGTGGTAGTCTCCATTTGGGTATAAGAATCTAGACCCCGGTTTCCCTCAACAACCCAAAAGTAATACAGATAAATATCCTAGTCCATTCGTGACAATGTACTTCAGTGAAAATTCAGTTGTTCATTTTTCTTTGTTCACTCTGACAGGACAGGTCACCCTCATATTTCAACTCCTTCACTTCTTTCTGACTTTCACACTCCCCCAATCTTGCTCACATTTCCCCCTCCTTTAGTTGGAACATGTACTGTGTGGCACATGAACTTTGCCTGCTTTTTATCTGTCCTTCCACAAATAAGGTGGGTCTCTAGGACTTCTCCACAAAGCAATTCTCCACCTCTAGCCCCTTCTATTTCCACAACGTGGAATGGATAAACATGCAACCTTTAACCATTTTACTCTTCTACATCAACACTTCAAGCCTCAAAGCCTTTTTTATTTCTTGTTTGGCCAGTTACTTGTGGAGGAGACTCTTGAGAGTCCCATGGACTGCAAGAAGATCAAACCTATCCATTCTTAAGGAAATCAGCCCTGAGTGCTCACTGGAAGGACAGATCCTGAAGCTGAGACTCCAATACTTTGGCCGTCTCATGAGAAGAGAAGACTCCCTGGAAAAGACCCTGATGTTGGGAAAGAGAGAGACAGGGGACAACAGAGGACGAGATGGTTGGATAGTGTTCTTGAAGCTACCAGCATGAGTTTGACCAAACTGCGGGAGGCAGTGGAAGACAAGAGTGGCTGGCGTGCTCTGGTCCATAGGGTCACGAAGAATCGGACACGACTAAACAACAACAACAACAAAGTATTCTAATTATAACAGCAGTGTGATTATTTCCAATTCTCTGAAGCAAGCACTCCTACTGGCATTCAGGGGTCATTGTTAAGTCTCCCTAGTGCAAGTGGCGTAATGGGGTCTACTACAGTAACAGCTATGATGTGCAACCAGCTGCAGTAAAGATCTCCATAGCGGTGCTAACTCTCCTAAACTGGCATTTCTGTGACTACAGGTTCTTCTTGGGCATATGCCAACCTGGTGACACCAACAACAAGCAGCAGGTCCTGCCAGGGCCCTGAAACAGCTTCCCAAGGATGCCAGCTGCTGCTCATTGGGCAATGGAGTAATAAGAATTAGAAACAACATGCTATTCATTCTCTTACATAGATGAATTGCTATAGGAAACCAAACTGTGATTGGCTAAGGCAGAAATGGGTAACATAACAGGAGCACAAGGATGTTTGAAGCAGTAACCCTGAGAAGTAGATGGAGCCATCCAGCATCCGCCAGCTTACTCAGATGCCGGTGTGAGGTTACGGTGGTTCATGATGTCCTATCTTACTCACAGGTCCACAGAATGCTGAGCATGTTCACTGGGTCGAGCCAGTCCTTATGTATGTGGGCGTGTTTGATCTTTAATTTTCAACCTCAGCAAAAGTTCATCGCATACAAATATGGAATTCTCCTGGCTCACAGAGTATGGTGCAGGCATGTTACATATGGGGGGATGTATAAACCGTTCCAGAGTTTCAAATTCATATTGTCTCCAAATGCTCATTTTTCAGTCAGTTGCAGTAAACAGATGGCTTTAAGCGGCACAATTGAATCCTACACCATACATATTGGCAGTGTCGTATTCCACAACTGAACTGGCAGAGGCACCTCACAAATTGCAAGACAGAATCCCAAGCAATATTAGGCACAGGTTTCTTTTCTAAAGCTTGCTCCCTCCAGCTATCATGGATTGGGAATCCGAATTATCTGCCTTATCCAAGTATTTATTACACAAATTTAAACCTGCCGTAACCTAGTTCTGAGGCACCATGACAAACGTGTAAGTGATGGTGTATTATGCAGGATTTGGATGTTTTGCATTAATTAATCTCATTGGTTTTCAAAGCCATACTGAGGCATATTCTTTGCTGTAACAAACTTGGGGTACTCCAGCCAGAGTAGCAGTGTGATGGATGTTGAGCATTTGCTGCTATTCTGAGGCAGCTGCAACTTACTCAGCCATTTGTGGTTAAGGTAAAGCCTGGTCCAACCTCACTTGGAAGTATCCAGCAGCCCAGTCCCCCTTGGATCCCACATTTGATGCCACCATCTTTCTGCTGCAAAGAGTCTGTGCACCACAGCCATGGGGAGAAGCAGGCCACTGGGTGCTTCGAGTGAGGTGAGCCCTAGACAGGCTCCTGTTTAACGTGATTGGCTGGGAAGGTTGCAGCATGCCTGGCAAAGCAGCGTTGTGCCCTACACAGAGGCAGCCTGGTGGGGAAGGGAAGAACTTCAAAGCATTCATACGAAGAACAACTCTCCACTCTGCATGTGGAAGGGGCCAGATTGTGCCACTCGTGTAACATTGTCTTGAGTGATCCTCTCCACACCAGAGATGGCTGGCATCCATGCAGCACATTGTGCGACCCAGAGACATTTGTTCTTCACGCGTGACGTCCTTGTACCTTGAAACATAAGCAGCAAAAAGACCGGCAAATTAGGATGCAGCTTAATTTCTTCCTAAACCTCTTCCATCATTCGAATGCACTGAGTATTTGTACCATGATTACCTGAATTTTTTTGGCACATGTGACTCCCGTGTAGCCAGGCCGACAAGCACATACGTTCGGCAGTATGCATGTACCTCCATAGAGGCATTTCCGGTTGCACGTGGCTGAAACATACATGTGTGAATGTGTTTTAATCTGGCAATCAAAACAAAACCTGCCTGTCGAGGAGAGAGCCCCTGGTGATTCTGCAGTAACTATTAGAGTGCACAAGCATGTGTTTAGATGCTCCAGCTCAGCAAGATAGTGCAAAAAACAAAAACAAAACAAAACCAGAACAACAATAAAAAGCATTGGTCAGAAAGGCATCCCTCATTCAGTTTCCAAATGGCCCATAAATATACAGCAAGAAAGCAATGTTTTCAAGAGTGTGTGGCTCTGCTAATGGCCCAGTCATTTGATGAATGTTGCACTTCTATAAGACGATTTAAAAAATGATATCACACTCCTCAAAGGCTGTGAAAATAATGTATGTATTGACTTCCTATGACACAGTGTTGGAGATGCTAATTTTAGACATATTTGATGAGGCTGTAGGGAAATACAGAAGTACTGGGCTGATGACTATATAAAAGAGATATCAGGGTAAATGGACTGCTAACAAATACAACTGTGTAGCTTTTAGGAAAGCTGGATGGTGCAATCCTGTAAAATGGCAGGTAATATGTGGATTGCAGCCTGTTTGCTAGTGGAAGCAACAGCAAAAGGGTGTAGTATGTATTTTATATTTGCCAATAATGAAGACTAGGAAAGGAATACATGGCATAGGAATTTAATGTGTAAGGGCACAATTTTAACTCCAGCTGGCTGAGGTGCCTCAGGAAGAGCAGGAACCACTGTTCAGCTAGGGAAGATGAAGGTACTATGCACATGTGGAACAACCTGCCACTGGATGTTCCCTGGCATTCGTGCAGAAAGCTCAGCTCTGCTGATGGACTGGAGAGGGGGAATGAAGTGTGTTGGGTGAAAGCATGGAGATGCCATGCTCAAAACCTCTTCACCTCCCCCAACACACCTGCAGAAATGCTGAGGTTCCATGCAACAGCCCTGGGCTGGAGAAGTTAATTCCCTCAAGTTATTGACAAGAGGAGGAATAAAGAATGCCCCCTCGTTCACCTCCAGCGGTTAAACAGCAGGGCAATGGATGCAGAGTCTACTGTGCCAGCAGATCTCTTTGCACAATACTGGAATAGAAATGCTAATTGTGAAAATGTTAAGAGGGAGGTATTAAATCATAGAATTGTGGACTTGGAAGAGACACCCAGGGTCATCGTCCAACCCCCTGCAATGGCCATCCAGCCAAGAAAAGTTTCATTATATTGTTTCAAATATAATGTTAACTTATTCACCAAGGATTTAAAGAGGATCTTTTTTTGGATTCAGGTTTTAGATTTATTTTTATTTTTTTAATGTTATGATCTCGTATAGGGGTGGGGAACTGGATCTGACCAGAGGGCTAGATCCAGAAGTAGCTAGCCCTCCAACAAGCCACTTTTGACAGGTGGAAGGGCTCTCCATCTGTCAGTCACCTGATGTTGTGTATGACATTGGCAGGTGACTGAAAAGTCATGCCTCAGCTGCAAAGAAGAAGCCACAGTTTGAATTCAAAAAGACAATACTGAAGTAGATTGGCAAAAATCTGGCTGGGTATAGGGCAGTCCTACATTCCATGGAACTGACATTTCTGACCATCAGACATAAAAGCCCTATTGTTTTTAAACATGACTGATTACCCTGGGATGAATGGAAGGTGAGGCAAGAGTACCTGATCTCACAGGGAATGCTCTCTTTCAAGTTCCTTTAATAAAGACCAGTTCATATGATGCAGCTCTGGATGAACAAGCTATTAAAAGTCCTATAAAAACACTCACTCCACTGTAATCCAAATATTACATCTGACTCACGTGTTTGACACTGAACTCCTTCCCATCCTGGAGGGCAATGGCAAGTACTTGGTCCAATACACTCACCCCCGTTCCTGCACTTCTGAAGGCATATAGCTGTACAAGAAAGGCATGCGTAGAAAGAGAAGTGTGAATACCCACAATGGCTCAAAATCTGCGCAAACAATGAACAAATGGTACTGGAAACTGTAAGATATACCTTTGCTTAATCCTCATGCCATGTTGATGTGTTCCCACCCTTGATAGTTTTGTGTGAGCTTAGGCAAATTCTAACAACTCTTGGCGATGGCATTCACCGGCTTTTTATACATGAAATTAATGCAACCTAATGTTGACCTCATTTACATTAGTTTAATCAAGCTACAGCCTCATGTCTTCTGGAGGAGAAATGGGAATTTGTCTCCCAGAACTGTGGTAATGCTTCAAAAAGACTGAGGGAGACATGCTGTGCCAGTGAGATACTAAGTTGAGCATTCAAAGCCTGTTTGCTTAAGAACAGAGATAAACAAGGAAATCTGAGCATGCCATTCTGGAGCAGAAGCTAAGACCTGCTTCCATCATTTAGACAGGAAAACCCTCAGGGTCACATTAAGCGGCAGTGGAAAGATGCCCTCCAGTTACAAGCAAATCTAAATTAAATGCTACTTATTGCTGTAGCTTGGACGGAGAGCCTTTTTTATACGCCCAATTTAACAGGCTTCCAAGCGGCTGAGAGTAATACCTACGAGTGTTACATCTTTTGCCTCTCCAGCCCGATGGGCAGGAACAAATGTTTGGGCCCACGCATCTTCCTCTGTTCATGCATACTGGGTCACAGACACCTGAAACCAAAGAACAACAAGAAAACGCTCAGCACACGCGATTGAGCTGCTGGCATTGCCCCAAGTTGGCATGTTGAGATGCGAGAGCGTTTTTTTTTTTATGAAGCAGTCTTACTTTTTTCACACCGTCGGCCACCGTAGCCGCCAGGACAGGTGCAAACATTGTTTCTCATGCAGTGGCCACCATTCTTACAGGCAGGGTTGCAGATGGCTAAAGACAAGAGAGAGAAAGGTGAGGCAGTGGTTCAAGTGCTGCATAGTAGAAGGGCCTATTACTTTCATTTTCTTTTCTACAAGGAAAAGGCACCTTAGGAAGGGGTGTGGGATGCGGCCCTCAACTCTTCTGTATCTGGCCCTCCAGATTCTTCGCAGGCCACATCCCCTCATTGGCTCCCCTTCACATCCTGTTTTTGCCAGGCTGGAATGTGTCCTTGAACTCTGATCATGCCTCTGGTTTCACGGGATGGAGGGCACAGAGGGGTGTGTGAGTGCAAGCACACTAGTGGCCAAAATTGTGGAAACCTTTATTGGAAAAGCCTATTGGTGTTTCACAACTTTCAGACTAGTTGCAGGTCCTTAGCCAGACCTAGCAGAGTAAACGCAGAATCCATGAAAGCAATTGGCAACTTGGCTGCAGACAGGATAGACGAAGTAGGAACCAGGAACTTGTAGTTAGGTGTTTATTATATACAGTGGACTATTTACAGGAAGAGAACATGGATCTTTTGCTAGCTCTCTCTGACACGACTCGTAACTCCTACACTGACACACTGAACCACTGAACTCTTGAACTAACATATTCCAGTTAGTAGGCCATTAATTATCACTCCCTTGAGAGAGCCTGACCAATCAGGGAGCGGTCTCCATGTCTCTGTTATCACCAGGCAGACTTACTCCTTCAGATTGCCTTCTGGCTGTCTGCCAAACCTTAACTGACTGTGTGAGTAGCTGCACGTACAGTTTCCCAACAACCCTTTGGGGGAAAGTGTATTTCTGAGGTTTGACGGCTCATAACACCTGACTGACTCCCTAAACACTTGTGCTCATTGGCTACATTCAAATGAAGGAAAGCAACCTAAGCAAGTTGTGCTTCCATTTTCTGGTCATTTGGCTATAACTTTGGATAGAATACAGATAATTGAACAAACTTCATTGCATTACATTCTTCATTAACTTATCTTTCCACTGATATATAACTTTATGGTATTACTCAAAAAAAGTGTTATGAGCCATCAAACCTCAGAAATACACTTTTTCCAAAAGGTTTCCACAATTTTGGCCACTAGTGTAAGCTACTCATGTGACCCTCAGAAGGAAATGCCACCCATGGTGTTTTAAATGTTCCCCACTCCCTGATCTAGTTAGATCTGAAATTCTCATCATCGAGGGTTGAGAATGGGAGCTGATCGGTTCTCTCCAGCTTCTTAATTAGAACAGCTACTGCTGCTCTGAAGCCTGCAACTACTGACTGTCCACACTTAGGCCTATTCATTCCCCATCAGCACAATCTGATGAAGATCAAAGGTGGGGCAGTGTCCCCTTTTGTGGATCATGTATAAAGCGGGTCGTATATGATGAATGGTGCTGGAGTTGAGACCTGCCTCCTGCTGCGCTGCCACAATATGGTTAAAATGGGAAAGGCAATGAAAACCTTCCTATGGATCCAGCAGTGCTTTTGCAACAAATCGCTCTCCTTCAGCTCCTACAAATTCTGACCAAGTGCTTGGGTTTGCCCAATGCTTGGACCACGATAAGCTACATTATCCCCACCAGGGGTGTTTTTAGAGCAGTGGTCCATGACACAAATTTGCATGTGCTAATTATATGTTCCACCAGCACTGGATTGTGCAGAGTGCCATAACCAAAATGGGTGGAGGCACAGAAGTTGTGGGGTCCACCGCAAAGACACAAGGGTCACCACCCCATTGCAATGCCCTTTCTGCCTGCTATATGATCCATTTGGAGCCATTCTATCAATGTTTCTTCCCTGAAAAGTAGAAGTGTGTGTGTGGGGGGGAAACCATTAATTATCGCACGTTTCTTTTAAAATAGCACAACAAAATTACCATTCTGGCAATAGGCACCGAAGAATCCATTAGGGCAAAGGCAAATGTTTGGTTTAATACAGGATCCGCCGTTGAGACACACTGGGTCACACACAGCTAGAGAAGACAAGGAGAGAAGAGAAGAGTATTTCATTTTAAAGGTTAAATGGAAACACATTTAAGCATGTGTGCCATGTAGCGATTTCATTTCACTGCACGCAAATACTTCGTTAAGTCACTTAACTAAGTTGTAATGGGAGAAAGAACTGAAGTGTAATTTGCTTTGAACTGTTCTTTGGAAGGAGGGCTGCTATTTCTACCAGGCCAAAAGACAAAAGAATAAGCTATGCTCATTTGCATAGGTGGTTTATATAAATATATGCTTAGTTAGAAATGCCTTTTCACAACTAGCACGGAAACTGTAATTAACAACAAAACACCCTCCTTTTCTGGGAGAACAAAACACAAGGGGGGGGGGAGAACATACAAACAAACAAACAAACAAACAAACAAACAAACAAACAAACAAGAAAAACCCTAGTTGGGTGGCTTAAGAGGCCAGGTGACAGTCCTACCCAGTGTTTAAAAAATCAGTGAGAACTACAAGAAACTGCATGAAATATTATTAAAGCTGATCTTGCACACATAAGAGGGTATTTGATTTTTAAAGCTATAGCAACCCCTGACTTCCCCCACAAGCCTCTCTAGAAGGTTGGAACTCACCCCCCCAAAACCCCCAGTTTAGAATAGGAAGCCAGGGGCTGCTGAGGGGAGGAGCAGGCAAGAGCTCCTGTGGCTTCAGTGGAGAGATCCGAGCAGCAAATTCTCCTTCCATAACTTCCTTAAATAGGATTGAAGCCTTGACTGTTTTCTGCAAAGGAAGGCTGAGCAGAGCTCCACCATGTGGTTCCTACAGAAGCTTTTCTTGTGGGAGCCGCTCTCTCTCCATCCCTACCTTAACCCTGGTGCAAATAAATCTCTTACCACAACCAGCGTAACGCTGGTCCTTCAAAGCCTGCCACTTTTCATATCACCAATCGTAATTTCAGCATTTTTGAGCTGATCTTGTCTCTCTTTGTGGCAACGTGTGTGTATGGTTTTACTGAAAATAAATGGCCTTTGGGGATATACTTTTTTACCTGTGCTGCATGTGGGTCCATTCCAGCCAACCCTGCACTGGCAGACATCTGGGGTGAGACATTCACCGCCATTTTCACAGTGCCTGTTGCAAACCACTAAACCAAGCAACCAGTGTTTAAGAAACATAATAAACAGAAGTTAGTAGAGAGAAAAAGGGGTCGCTGTCATACCTTTATTGCATATCTATATACACCCAAATAATTTCCCAGGTGTTGTCTGCAATTGTCTTTCCGCTATGATATTTATTTAATAAAATTCACACGCCAATTGATTGTAAAAACAAACAAACCTCAAAGTGGTTTACAAAGAGAAAATAACGAGAACTACACCTCAAGATATTTAGCTGAATCGGGACTTAACCATGCTTACAATAGGCCTGTTGACATCAAAGAGGTTGCTGTTAGTATGCATTATTCCATCCAAACAGCTAAATAGGTGTATTTTTCTGTTTTTTATCAGAGCCAGTGTGGTGTAGTGGTTAAGAGTGGTAGTCTCGTAATCTGGGGAACTGGGTTCACGTCCCCGCTCCTCCACATGCAGCTGCTGGGTGACCTTGGGCCAGTCACACTTCTCTGAAGTCTCTCAGCCCCACTTACCTCACAGAGTGTTTGTTGTGGGGGAGGAAGGGAAAGGAGAATGTTAGCCGCTTTGAGACTCCTTAAAGGGCGTGAAAGGCGGGATATCAAATCCAAACTCTTCTTCTTCTTCATTGCAAAGTATACTGTTGTAACATACTCTGGGACTAATTGGTGAAGAATGGTTATGGAATCAAATAAACAAATGACCTCCAATTAATTCATTCACTGGCTTAGTTTTGAGGGTTTTGGATGGTGATTTTGGCATTGTTTTCATTGTTTTCTTTTGTTTTATGCTGTATTTTGTGTGATATGGTTTAATTTGGGGGGTTGTTTGTATTATATTATTGATTAGTTGCCTTGAGTTTCTTTGGAAAAATCAGGAAGGTCGATTTTAAAAAAGCAAACTAATTTATTTCTGACAAATTCACCAAGAGGTTATTTTGGGGCACAGAACATCAGAAACGTATAGTGCCTCTTATCTATGTGCATCTTGCGACACCAGGAGGCTTTGTTTATATGTTTGTCACTTATTCCATTACTTACTTGTTTCACAATGTGGACCCACAAACCCATATGGGCAAGTGCAAAGGTTTCTGGTCAGACAGGTCCCTCCGTGTTGGCAAGGTGGCTCACAATGTGCTGGAGGTGGAAAGGGAGACTGGTCAAGATATCAGTTCCAGAAATCAATTAACATTAGAAGCTTTTAAACAAAAGGTGTAGAAATAGAAAGAAAAGATTTCTACAACACTATTTTTGCATTGGTTACTGGCAAAACTATCATGTTGGGTCCATGTCCCCACCTAGTGGTCAAAAGGTAGGACAACAACTTGTGAAGTATGGGACTCTCAGTTCATCCTGCCTTTGAACAAAACCAGTTCAGGTTTGCTTGCGAACAATTTGAAATTGCCAACATCTTGTTAAAGAAACAATTGAAGTTGTTTCTTGGAATATCGAGAATATCCTGGTAAATGTCAGTGCTGAACTCAATCTATGTTTGTTTTTGACAGTGGTCTAAGTAGCTTAATGACAGGAAATGTGCTCCATGGCAGATTTAAGACCCCAAGGGCTATTTCATTTATTTCATTATCATCCTGTGCTTCACAGGCAAGCAATCCCAGGGTGAGTTATATAATCCAAGCAGACCATATACAGTAAAGCAACACAATATTGAAATGTGTTTTTACAATCTTCCATAACTTACTCCATCTCCTCCTTCTCAGCATTAAAACAACTGGCCTACTATATTAATCCTCCCCCTCACCAAGAACCTGGAGGTAGAGCTGGGCCTTTAGCAGGGCTTTTTTCAGCCAGAACACACCTGAACTTAGTTCCGGCCCCTCTCAGGTGGGCTAAGAGAACAAGGGAGGTGTTCATGGTGAGTTCCAGCACCTCTCCAGAAAAATAGCACTGGCCTTTAGATTATCTATTCTAAAGGAAACATTAATTTGGCCGTGAGGGATATGTTTCACCGAGTACTGTGCATTTAGACAATATGTCAAAATGTCGGCCATCAATAAAATAAACACCATTGACATCCATCTTTATACATATGAACAGGCATGGGAACTATGATTCTAAAAAATAGGGTCTTTAAGGACAAGCATATGTACAAAATTGTGTGTATGGATATTGTTAAGATGGAGAGTTGGGAGGTATATTCTGAGCAGCATAGGGAGAAATTCGATTTTGTTTGCCTTTTACTGAGAAACTTCCTAATCCGCGCTTTTCAATTCAATATGCGAACCACAATTTGCGTGTCTCCAAATTTTGTGACGCAGTTCTCCAGTCAAATAATGGGTGCAGAAACGAGTGTATTTGGGGAAGTGTGCACACATGATTGAAAATAACATAAGTAAATGCATTACGTTTAAGAAATTTCCTTCCAAAATGCATACATTAAAAACTGCATAGAGGAGAAAATGTATGTATTAGGTGAAATCTGTCCTAAAATGCTGGTGAACTTTCATGAGGATTCTTTTTAAAATGCAAATTGCTGCAGAAAAGTGAATTGCATTTAAAATTGGAAAAAATAAGAAACGGAGAAACAAAAATTGACAGATTCATTGATATCCCTACTATACGTTCCCTACACATTTATCACACCAAAAATAGAACACAAAGCTGTGATGCAGGGTGGAACTAAGGAAGATGGAATAGGACGCAAACAGAACTGAGAAGAGCTTGGGGGTGACTCATGCATGCAATTCACCCACTCTAAGGCCAGTTACATCGGAACAAATCTTTGCACCAGACATATGGTGGCAAACCGTTAGAACAGAACAAGAGTTGCCTGCCTCATGCAGGGTGCCATTATTGCTATTCTCAGTACAGTTGCAGTTCTTTGGAATATCTTTAGGACCAAGAGTGGCGCACTAGAGCTTCCGCTGTTGTGGGAACGTTGTGATAAACACAAAATACAACTTTTTCATTTGTTTCAGCTGTTTTTTGGAAGGAGTGAAATAGCTGACACTGCAACTTCTGAGAATCAATTTTGACACCGACATTCAGCATGCATTTTGGGTCATCCTTTAATTTTAAAAGGACAGCCCAGTGTTACCTTCATCACAGATGGGGCCACTGAATCCGGGGGGGCATTCACATACATTAGGCTTGGTGCATTTCCCATTGTTTTTGCACTCTGGTCGACACAGAGCTGTATAAAACCAACATTAAATTCTTAGATGTACCATTTAATATTATTAAATGCAGAGGGTGCATAAAACAGGCATCACTCACCAGCCTGACAGCTACGGCCGGAGTAACCAGGCTTACACCTGCAAGTATTGGGTGCCACACATTCCATGTTTTCACCACAGTTATGCCTGCATATCGCTATGAGAGAGAAAAAAACGGGGGAAATAAGATCAGTAACTCATCTGGTTTGTGGTATTTACTTTCAATACCTAGCATGCAAAATTAGCTAACAGCATTGACCTTGAAAACACTATACTTTCTCCGAGACCAGGGAGAAGAGTCGGTGGAGGAAGATTGGAAGAAATTTAAAGACTATCTACAGAAACATTGTAAAATTAATGAATGTCAGAAGGATGTTGGAATGAAGTTATGTGGTTTTAGCAGAAATGTTATAAAGGTTTAGGAAAAAACAGACCGTTAATTGGTGAAAGGAGGGAAAGTAAAGTTACATTATATTAAGATAAATTACAGGACAAAAATTGGAAAAGATGGAAAGGATTTGCTGAAATAGTTAACCGAACTAGAATACAAAAAAGGGAAGTGTGAGGAGGTCAAGGAAAGAAGCAAATGAAAGATAAGTTATGGGAAGATTTGTTGTGTTTTTTAATGGATTTTATTTTTCTGTTTTCTTCTTTTTCTCTCTTTTTTTTTCTTCCTTTTCCCCCTTATTGTGATGTGCTGTTTTGTATTTGTTTAATATGGTGTTTTTATTTTTTATTTTTGTAACTTTTAAAACTTTAATAAATATTATTTTTTAAAAAAGAAAGAAAACACTATACTTTCCATCAATTTGTGCAATTATGAAGTTCAAGTTGTTCTGCAACCCCATCACATGTGGCCACCAGCAGATATGGCGAAACGCCATGATCAGTGAACAGAATGTGCATTTAGGGAGCCATTTGTGCAATTTCTGTGACCTTCTTGATAGCGCTCCTGCTCCCCTCTCCTTCCCCACCATGACTGCTCTTTAGACACAACTCAGCCATGCAAAGTTTCACATAGAACAGCAGCTACCCTAAATTTTTGTATACCCTATGCAGCTTGGAAGCAGCAAGCTGTCCAGCTCTATGGTATGGTTCACACATAACAATAAGCCTTAGCTTGTTTAAGCAAAATCATGAGGTAACCATAAGTTGTTTCACAGGTAATCAAACAAAACATGGTTTGTTCCTCCAAAGTTTGTTTCCAGCTGCTCATGCCTCATGTGTTTGTAGTTTGGTGAACCTCTGGAGGGAAGTGCTCAAGCCAGAGTAAAGGGTGCTGAGTTCACATATAATCAAAGGTTCCTAAGTCAACAACATAAACATGGCTTTACATCGTGTTTGTTAACAGTAAACCAATGCTGGGCTGGGTTTACACACAAACCTAAGCAACGGTTAATAAACCATACTTTAATAAACCACAGTTTTGCGTTATGTGCATATCAGGCCTCTACCACCATTGTAAAAGTTCGGCAAGAACATCTGCTGGAAATAGGATTATGTTGCAACAAAACAGCAAAACATATGTTGCCGCAGTACCTCTACAAATAATACCATCTCCGTAATAACCGAAAGGACAACGACCGCATCTGAAGCTTCCATTTTCACTTGGCTCACAAGGAACCCCGGGGAAACAGGGTGACTCTGCACAAGTGAGTAACAGGGAAACAGTTGACGCAGAGCCTGATTTTCGATCTGTGCCAGGCCTTTGGAGTGTCACAGCAAACCTTTCAAAGGTGTGTTGCAAAGTGCTGTCTTTAGGTTTGCCGAATGGCCTTTGGAATTTGTGGCCACTTCCTCCTCCCAGTTCTTTGCTGGTTATTAGTGTCACATTAGCTTTGCTGCTCAGTGTTATGCTGGCTTCTAGGGGAGAATACATCTGCTCTTGTGCCACCGTCGTCTTCTCAGGAAATACTGTCTTATTCCTAAGTGGCGTGTCAGATGCAGAGCCTACTGCATCTGCTGCTGACTCTTCCTTTGCGGTGCCAGAATGTATGTTTACAGTACTGGCACCTAATGCATAATCAGGGGATGCACTACTAACAGGCTTCCTCAAAGCTGGGCTCTGGGAAATGAATACATGTGAAGACACAGTTGTTTTGGCTGCAGAAACGGATGGACTGCTGTTGGCTACTTCTGTGGGAATGAAACTTCTGGGAACATCTGTGGGATTAAGAGGGAAGTCTGAGGTATTTGGAACCTCAGCAGTTGACAGTTGCAGGAAATCTGCCAAACAAACAGGAGACAGACACAAGAGCATTATTACAAGATTTACACTTCAAAGAGAATAGTTTTAAAACAGTAAAAAAAGGAAGTAGACTTCTACATATATCTGGATTTTTCCAGTCGTGCTTGCTGCGGTGTACTTAGCATTAGAAGTCTACTAGAAAAACACACAAAAGGTTAAACCCAAACAAGAGCTCCCAGAATTGTCGGTGGGGAGCATAAGACATAACGGAGAGTTGGCAGGGAGTGTAAAACATAAACCTAAAATTAATACTCCTTAGCATCTACCTATCAGTAGCCTGCGCAAAAAGTGAGCAGCAGCAGAAACCCTTTCCATATCCTTTCCTGTTTGTCAGTCTATCTTCTTTTAGATAATACATTCTCCAGAACCTACAGCCCAAGCAAGATGGATAGAAAAACAGAAAAGAGTGAGGCCAAGAGCTTATGCAAAGTAAGAGTAATGAGAATAAGGCATAAAGGAAGACCAGGGCCTGCAAAAAAGGGTTTCAGTGAGGAATGCACCTGCTCAGGATTACAGCCAGCCATGCAAATAATAATAATAATAATAATAATAATAATAATAATAATAATAATAATAATAATAATAATAATAATAATTTATTTATACCCCCGCCCATCTGGCTGGGTTTCCCCAGCCACTCCGGACGGCTTCAACAAAAGGTTAAAAATACATTAAAACATCAGTCATTAAAAACTTCCGTAAACAGGGCTGCCTTCAGATGTCTTCTAAATGTCAGATAGTTTTTTATTTCTTTGACATCTGATGGGAGGGCATTCCACAGGGCAGGCGCCACTACCGAGAAGGCCCTCTGTCTGGTTCCCTGTAACTTTGCTTCTCGCAGTGAGTGAACTGCCAGAAGGCCCTTGGAGTTGAACCTCAGTGTCCGGACTGAACAAATGGGGGTGGAGACGCTTCTCCAGGCAGATGTCATTCCGTTTTTAGAAATGGCATATCCCCAGGAATACACTGCTGTTCATTCTGATGTTCAGAAATCAGAAGGAATTCTAATAATAAGGTTTGCCTCCCACCCATTTCTTCTATCTTAAAAATATATATGAATAACATAAACCTGAGCTCTTTACTTGCCAGAGACATTTTCATCAGTATGGGCACCAGCAATGCTATATCCGTGATTTTTGCCCACACCGATTTTTTCACTGGGGTCTATTTTGTTATATCCATCTTCTGGAGTCAAATGACCAGAGGGAGCCTTGCTTGTTGGTTTTATTCCAGCTGCGACATAAACAAAAGAATGCCCAAATCAAAGGGATAGCAAACCAAAGGTAGCTTATTTAAAGGACAGCCAAAGGGTTACATAAAAAGTTGTTAGGCTTATTGAAAAATGTTCAGAGTTCCAGGTTACAGCCACTGCTATCCTCACTATTCCAACTGTGGCCAGAAAGATTCTACGCACAACTTCTGCAAGCACACAGAGGAATGGACTGTACAAACAAACATTTAATTGGAAGTTGCTTATATGGGAAAACACGTACAGCCTCAATTATTTTACTGTGCTGTGCTGATCCTCTCTTGGAAAGTCTTAGTTTCTTACCCAGTAAATGCTGCTATTGTTTTTGTTGTTTGATTCCAACTCCCATCAGCCCCAGTTAGCTCAGACAATTGTCAGGGATGATGGAATTATTGCCCAAAAAATCTGGAAGGCAACTGGTTTGGGAAGGCTGACAGGTCAATCTGTTCAACCTGACTACCAAAACCTTTCTCATTCAAAAGCATGTTTCCTATCCCATATAGACAGAATCAGCTATCAAGCAAGAAAGTTCTATGAATTTCTATTATATGGACAGGATTATTAGACAGGTTTTTGCCTTAGGCACATCCGTTTTAAGCACGGCTTAGTGCAATGAACAAAACACTGGGAAATAAAATGAAATATGATTTTTTTTGGTGATCAAAAAGGGATAGCTTTTTACCATAACATCTTTTCCCATCTCCGTACAGGCCAGTGGGGCAAGGACCACAATAATAGGAATCCATAGTATTGAAGCAAGCTACGCCAGGGAAGCATGGTCTGGATTTGCATTCATCAGGGTCTTTTTGGCAATGTCTACCTAAAGAGAAAGAAAGATATTCGGGCATGCATCAAAGGCTCTTTTCAAGTGTCTGTTCCTTCTCGGGAACTAGTAACTCTCTCTCTCTCACACACACAAAAAGCCACAAAGATTTTCAAAACGGAAAGCAAATGTTGGTTCATTGCCTAACTCTTGGGAGATAGCAAGCCCTTGATTTTCCAGAAACAAAAAAATAAATAAATCTGGGATTTTTATGATGTATTTGTTCTATATGCATTTAAGGCAGGGGTCTGCAACCTTTAAGACAAAAAGAGCCACTTGGTCCCGTTTCCAAAGAAAAAAAATCTGGGAGCCGCAAAACTTGTCATTATAAAAATAACTTTTTTTGTCATTTTTTAAATTATTTCTTTGTTTGACCCCTCAGAATTACTCCTCCTCATAGAAATAAACGTTAAATTAACAAGTTACCTTTGTGTGTGTGTGTGTGTGTGTTCTTCACTCCCCTTCAAAACAGTGACCAGCGTACATGCCCCCTTTCAATGCAGTGACCAGCGTACAATGCCCCTTACAATGTAGCGGGTGGGCGGGAAGGTGACATTGGGACGGTGCGTGACTAACGCACGCACCACCCCCATGCGACGTCACAGCCAGTACAGTGCCTGCCACAGTGGGGAGTGTTGGGGCGCACAATGCACCTCCTCCCCTCGCTAGTATCCGCCCCGGAGCCGCGGCAAAGGTGTAAAAGAGCCACATGCGACTCCGGAGCTGCGGGTTGCAGACCCCTGATTTAAGGGGACGTGGCCACTTTTGCAGAAAAAAACCTCCAGCCTCAGGAAAAGTTATTTGGGATTGATTTCAAATAGCTGGGATGGAGATTCTGAGTTTTGATCATATAGATTCATCTGGACACATATCTCCCCTATTTATTCTTAATGTTTGGTTGTTTCAGATAAGATTTAAGACAAAATGATTTCATGTATATATTTATGCGGAATTTAAAAAATGAATTTTATGTAAAAAAAATTGTTTGTTCTCCTTCTATGCAGTCTGCAGACTAATTTAATAGTACCCTATCCTGTTCCTATACAACCCTACATCCAAGCCTCATTAATCTCAATTGCATGTACTTCTGAGTAGGCATGTATAGGATTGCACTGTGCTTTCTAACTCCTTATTCTAGCTTCCACTGTAATCCGCAAACCACACAAGCTTTTTGAATGCCAAGCTTTTACCCCTCTTCCTCATTGGCTTTAACTGGCCTGAAGAGGCGTACGCGAAGATCTAACTCAGTGATGCTTGAAAAATATTTGTTCTGCTTAAATAAACCTCACAATAAACTGGAGCCTGAAATCATGCATGTAATTGAATTATTGTTATGTAAATGTAGAATAAGTGACAATTCACCCTGCAGCCCAGGTGTACATTCACAGCAGAAGCTATTTATTCCATCAAAACATCTGCCAAGGCCACAGGGGTTGGATGCACAGTCATTGGTATTCACTTGACAAAGGTCACCTTCAAATCCTGGCATGCAGATGCACAGATATTTCCCACTTCCAGGAGGGAAATTGGTATCGGTCACACAGGACCCTCCATTTAAGCAGTCACATGGTTTCACGCTGACCTACAAAACATGCCCAATAAACAGCAGGCTATAATTACTCTTGAATGGGATATTCCATTTGCAATGGAGCTCTTGTCATGGCTGCATGATAGCAATTAGCGTTGGCTATTTGACCACAATAGTTATTACCTCGATTGCAACTTTGGTTTCGGCACTGCAGTCGTCCGTTATGAAAAAGGTAAACAGCTCAGGCTTCTTTGACAGCGCCTTCCATATCAGGAGTCCAGCGGGAGAAAGACTGGCACCTGGCGGGCCAGAATTCAATAAGAAAGCGACAGCAGAGCCTTCTGCGTCCGTCGCTGAGAACTGATACACAAAATCCTCCCCATAAAAGGTCTGCAGCCTTTCTTGCATATTTTGAAATACAGGAGGCTGGTTGTCTGAAAGGAAATAAATGGAACAGCCACAAAGTGAGAAATAGGAAAAATGGATGACATCAGGAAATTTTTATCTGTGCCCCACCTACTTACATAGCCACTGTTAGGGGCCTATACAAAATGTGCACCTGACTGTAGTGCTTTACTTGATCCCATATTATAGAGTGCAACCCTCTGCAATGCAGGAATCTTTTACCCATGTGGGGCTCAAACCCAGAGCCCTGAGATTAAGAGTCTCATTCTCTACCAACAGAGGTATCCTCTTGTGCTTTGTCATTAAGCATTGCAGTAAGTCAGCCTTCCCCAACCTGGTGCCTTACAGATATTGTCAGATACCAACTCCCATCACCCCTGACCACTGGCCATGCTGGCTGGGCCTGATGGGATTTGGGGGTCCAACTGCACCTGGGGGTTGCCAGGTTGAGGAAAGGTGTGCAACCAGTCTGTGACACCAGCTCTAAGCATCTGCTGAAAGGGATTTCACTGGGGTGTGTGAGTTCCTGCACAAAGTGGTTTCCTGCTTCCCACTTCCCTGTGCCCATCATGATGGCAGGCATTGCTCTATACAAGGAATCAGATACAACTACAATTCCATTTCCTGGAATTTCAATGGGAGAGAGTTAATCGCAGGTTGCTCTGAAACCAATGGGACTTCAGTTAAGTTAGTCTGGATCCAACTCAAGGCTCTTTAACATTCAGTGGGTCATGAAATGAGTTTCTTCAAGACCTCTTTGCAGGTGCCAATGGATGCAAACAGGTCTTGAAGAAACACATTTCATGACCTAAAGGTAAAGGTAATGTGCTGCTCCAAACTCTCTGGCAAGAATGGACAGCCTGTGGTCTTCCAAGATGGCGTTGGACTCTCAACTTCAATCAGCTACACCCAGCATGGCCAAGGGTAAAGAATGATGCAGGTTGTAGTCCAAGAACATCTGGAGGGCCAAAGGTTTCCCATTCTTGTAGGAGTAACACTTGACTCACTGCCAGCTCCATGACATATGTATCTCCTCCTCAACTTTCTGGAGATGTGTCTCCCCTTCACAGTTTACTGTAAACATTGGTATGTACATGGAAAACATGCATGAATCTGAGAATACAAATCATTTGTTAGGTTTAGGCATCTGAACCAGTGAGCTTCATAACTAATTAGAACTTACTTTCAGCAACTGACCAAGTTAACTTTGATATTTCCGGTCTGCAGAGTAAGCAAGGGCTTGTAGGATTTGTGTCACCTTCACCATAACAAAGTCCATCTATGTTGCATGTTTTCTCCTTTGCAGAAATAAAACATCATTCATTAAGATTCTTTAAGAATATTTTTCCTGCATGTTTATTCATGTGCCATAAACTGTCAAAGCAG
The DNA here is from genome assembly GCF_964106915.1 of Podarcis gaigeae. Taxonomy (NCBI): domain Eukaryota; kingdom Metazoa; phylum Chordata; class Lepidosauria; order Squamata; family Lacertidae; genus Podarcis; species Podarcis gaigeae. Next base: position 31,444,368 of record NC_139688.1, read on the forward strand.
TGGCCTGCTAGTTACTCTCACGTGGCCCAAGGCCCCAATCTAATTTTTGCATGCTTCAGAGAGTTCACAACTTGTAGCAAGCCAGGTCTTCAGAAAGGTATTCTACACCACTGTCGCTAAAATGAACAGAACTTGGGCTGGACTGAGTATGGCCAAGCTCTTGCACAAACAACATGCCTTCCAGTGGGGCATTCAGGAAATCCTTTGTAGTCCACACCTGATAGGATTTCAAGGTGCCGTGTTGAAACTACTGAGTTTGGTGTTTCAATTCTTGATCACACAAAAGGTCCATTATGGGAATCTGAATTATTGGGAGGGTTTTGTAGTAGATCACTAAATTCAATGCTGTATTGTATTGTTCTATAGAAGATTGCGAATTTGGGTTGCAAATATTGTAGAGATTTGCCATAGAAGAATTCTTGCTGAACACAGTGGGACTTACTTCTGAGTAAACCTGCACAGAATTACCACGTCCTTCCCTGAACTGGTGCCATCCATATGTTGTTGGACTCCAACTTCCATCAAACCCAGTCAGCATGGCCAATGGTCAGGGATGGTGAGACCTGTAGTCTAGCAATGTCTGAGGGAACCAGGGCAGGGCAGGCATGATTATATTTATTTATTTATTCATATCATGTTTTGGGGTGGATACCTTGTAATACAATACCATTTTGCATCCAAGGAGTATCTGCCTGTTTTTACTTAGAAAATATATTTTAAACAAACTACTCTGTGCCTGAGCCAATCCATCAATGTTGTGCAGTGCGAAGCTTCCACAAAATCTGTGTTATGCTGATTCAAGGGCTGCTCCGAAGCAGCTCTGCTATTGGTCTAGGGCAGAGTTGGAGAAACTGCAGTCCTTCAGATGTTGCTGGACTACAACTCCCATCATCCCCAGCCACATGGCCAATGAGCAGGGATGGTGGGTGTTGGAGTACAAGAACATCTGGAGGGCCATAGTTTCCCCATCCCTAATTTAGGAGATGTCAGACTCAGTAGCGCACACAAGGAAGTGATATTTTCATGGCTGTGATAACCTCTTAGACCTAGAGATGTATGAGACACCTTAAGGACAGGAGGAGGAGGAAGGGCTGAAAGAGAGCACTTTCCCTTCTGGAAACAACCAACAAACACATCAGAAGTTATTTCTGGAATGAATCCAGTCAACCCAGTTGGAAGCTGGGAAGCAGCATTATGAGTAAAGTTGGGAAGTAAGGCATTACCAGTAACAGACTGTCTACTTCCAACCTGTGAACCTTAAAAGTTTCATGTTCCCATCACCACTGACTATTGGCCATCCTGGTTGGAGCTGCTAGTCAATGGGGAACTCCCCAGATGCTCCTATTTAGCTGGGAGTCTCACTTAACTCAGTCAGGCTTGCTTCTGAGCAGATATGTCTAGGACAGTATTGTTGGTCCTATGCATCTGTTGGTGTGGACTCTAGTCATGAATACATGTGCCATAAATAAACGTGTTGCTCCTTAAGGGAGTATACCCCAAGGAAAAATCTGTACTCGCTCCCTTGCTAAGGAGCAAACCCTACACAAATCTGGAGTGGAGTCCCCAAGATGGTTGGATCACGTCTTGTACACCTCCTTCCAGCAACTCCTGCAGCCAGGCTCCTGTCAAATGTATTGCTCTGCTTCCCCTTGTATCACATCAGCAAGGCCAAGAGTGGGGGGCTTCTCCATCTGGGCAGCCCAGGACCTCCATGCACACTGCCAGAACTTACACTCCAGAGAGGTCACTTTGGTGCTGCTAATGCAGCAAAAACAACGCAGGAGGCAGCAGTTATGAGTTACCGATCTCTGCAGCCCCAGCAGGCACTATGATTCTCCTGCAGTTTGGCTTCACCCCCGGAGGAGCGCCCTATCATCTCTCGAGACAGACAGATGCCAACAACAACTCATTAAGGTGCCACAAGACTCACAGCTATAACGGATTAACACTGTTGCCCCTCCAGAAATTGTGTATTGCATATTTAACTGACTAATTAATTGATCACTCCGCTGAAATTGTACATGATTAATCTATCCCGTTTCATTTAATGAGATGACATCTCTGCTAGATTTATCTCCTAGCCCTAATGAGGTTGTAAATATTCAAAGCAAAACAACAACAAAAATAAGACACTTGCCTTTAACGTGCAAAATCCATGTGATTGTGGGTCGCATATCTGACAAGCTCCATCAAATAATGTCACTGTTTTAGGGTTGCTATAAGTGAACCCGTCATTAGAAATCTGTTTAGACATAGAGCAACAGTTCTGTGAGTTATATAAGCATCCGAAAGGGGATTATGGCGTGTTTCACTATTAACAACATGCACATCCTACCTAGATCCCTACATATTTTAAGCTTGATTCCTACATACTGCAGGGGTAAGCAGAAAATATAACGGGAAGTAATGGTAGATCTCTGGGTGACCTATTATAAACAGAGAGCAAAACTTGTTTCTTTTGTGCATCCGCCCCCCCCAGTGTGCCTTTTGATGATTTTTTAAATGGTTTTACAAGTTATGCTTGTGCACCTCCTCAGCTTACTTCTGCAGGATTTGTTTAAAAAATTATCTCAGTTGCTATATGACTATATGAAGTAAATCTCTAGAGATTACCTTAATTTGCCACTTTGCAATGGGTTGGCCATCCACAAGATCCAGTCCATCATTCTGGTGTCCTTCAGTGGGAAGTTGGCAATCCACAGACCTGGTGTTGTGGAAAGTGGCGTGGGTGAATAAAGATTCCCCAAGCACCCACTTGTTATCACTGTACTGAATTAAAGGACCAAAAATGCCTGATTTAGTGACCCTATAAACAAGACGGTGATATACAAATAGATATACAAATAATCTCAACTGAAGCAAATCTCTACAGAGTACCTTAATTTGCCACCTCTTTTGACCCAATTTGGCAGTTCTGGGGGTATAAAATGGGCAAGTATTCTGCAGCACTAATGCATCATCAAATCAGAGCCATACAGCGTAACGGCAAAAGATCAGTTATTGGATCTCCTCAGGGCTTTTTAAAAAAAAAAAAAAAAAAAGCAATGGAGGCCCTAATTTAGATTTAGGCTATGACACTTGGCAATAACCAGTTCCCACTCCCCACTGAGGAATACAAGTAGGTCCCAGCTTGTGTGTGTGGGTGTCATTTGGATTGCAAAACCAGTGCAAGGAAGAAAATGGTTTAAACCATTGACCTACACCATCTCACATCTACTTCTAGAGGAGGGACTTTTTTTGCTGCATACCCTGAGATGATTCTCATTCAACCTGCGCAAGCACCTAGCTTCATCCACTGACAATGGGTCACTTTTATATTCTGTCAGTGAACTCTTTATTTACAACATAGTGGGTGAAATGTCCACGGGCCACTTAAAGAGTAAAAACCCTTCTGCTTGCTTCTTTAGGATGGTTTCCACTGCTCCCACATATAAGGTAAAAGGGGGGGGGGGAAGGTAAAGGACTCCTGGATGGTTAAAGTCCAGTCAAAGGCGAATATGGGGTTCTGGTGCGCATCTTACTTTCAGGCTGAGGGAGCCAGTGTTTGTCCACAGACAGCTTTTTGGGTCATGTGGCCAGCATGACTAAACTGCTTCTGGCACACTGCGACACCGTGATGGAAACCAGAGCGCACAGAAACACCACTTACCTTCCCACCACAGCGGTACCTATTTATCTACTTGCACTGGCATGCTTTCAAACTGAGGTTGGCAAAAGCTGAGACAGAGCAACGAGAGCTCACTCTGTCGCGGGGATTTGAACCGCTGACCTTCCGATCGACAAGCCCAAGAGGCTCATTGGTTTAGACCACAGTGCCACCAGCATCCCTCATATGGAGCAACTCAAATATATAATACCTTTCTGAGAAACAACAGAAATGCAAAGTACTGCACAAGCTTTCACGTTCCCTCAAACACAGAGTATTCAAGTTGAAAGTTAAGCAAAAACACAAACACAAAAAGGGGAGTCAGGGGGGGGAAAGAAATAAAGATGACAGTGGGTAGGCATAGTGAAAAAAGTATGCCGTCTGTAAGGTGGATTGCAGGAGCTGTGCAACACAACTCCATGCATACAGGCGCTGAAACAGGTCCCACTGTGTCCAACAGAGCTTATTCCCAGAAAAATGAGAATAGGACTGCAGGCCTAATTAGGTCAGGCTGTGCTGTATGTGAGCAAAAAGATCTCAGGTTGTGCCAGAAGTTATAGCAATGGCTGTTCTTCTCCCTTTGCAAAACATAAAAATTAGACATTATTCAGATCTAATGACTCACATGGCAAGCCAAAACTTTATCTGCTTGATAAAAGGATAGGCCACAGAACCTTTTTTGGGGGGGAGGGGAGCATAAGACCAAGAGTCTTGCTGCTGAAAGTGTTATTAAAACCCTCCAGCTTGCAATGAGTGAGGAGTGAGACAGTTCAAGCTGTGATAAGTGAACTCCCAATAATTGTCTCACTAGGAGTTTGGGGAGTAGCTCTTAACTTAATGGAATGTAAATGTGCTGTTGGCTTTCTCGTTTCAAACTGACTTGCTGATGAGAGGATCCATGTTGTGTACAAAGGGAAATCCACAGCCTGCACTGTAATATAACCTGCCAAAATAACCTCAGCATCAGCTGGACGGAGCCAAGTATAAAGGTGCGCTGGAAAAAGAAAATGTTTTCTACTGAGTCAATGGGAAAATTGAATTTCTTAAACATGAGGGATTTTTTATTTATTTTTTGAAAGTTGTATTATATCTCAGAGGCCAGGCGCTAGTTTCAGCTCCTTTAGCTCAGGCTTCTGACACTGGCCAATTGATCAAGGGTCTTGGATAAACTCCAGTTTGAGTAATTGCTTTCTCCCCTACAAAAATTGTCCTGTAAATTTTGCTCGCAGTCTTCATACTTAACCAGTAGTAATGCAGAACCAAGTAGCTGCACCCACAAGTCTGCATGGGACTTTCCAGTTTGTCACCTTTGCACAGGGCCAAAAAATAAAGCTGAGAAAAGAAAAGAAAACCATGCTGAACTCAGTTTCTCATAGCCTTCTATTTGCAGGCTCTACCACTTGTACCACCTATGATTTCCTCAGTCAGCAACTGCTTGAATATGGAGAATACGGATGCAGAATGGCTTACAGGATCTCCAGGTTCTAAAAACCTGAACGCTGAACCTTTATCAATACGACATAAAATAATCCACCTGCAACTTATTAATTTCACATCTGGGGCCTGGCGACTCCATGAATCCACGGCCAAAAACTCTTACAGTTGTGCAGTCATACTGCCGGACATCACACAACCCTCCATTGTTCAGCTCTGTAATTTCCGGAACCTGATCTTGAAAACGAAAATCAGAAAGTGAAACACACCGAGTCAATCAATGGGCTCTTCGTGTAAACAGTGTGACAAAGCTTTTGTGCCAACAAATACCTATCGAACAAATATGAAGAAAATAGGGCACTACAGACACAAAATCTGGGCAAAGAAATAGACTAATTTCAACATATTCCGCATTGAATTTCTTTGAGAAAATTTGACATACCGAGTTCTGTTAAAGGAAGACATAGGTTTCACATACAGTGAGAATGGGGGCACACTTGTCTCTTAATCTCAAATTTCCATTCTGCGGCCGGGGTGGGGTGTATGTGCGCTCATATGATTTGGATAATGTTCTATCCAAAAATATCCCCAGCGCTCAGAAAACTGAATGTCAGAGAGAAGTGTTCTTACTTAGATATTCTAATTGTTTCATAAGCGCAAAGAATATGGGGATCATATATAGATCCATTCCAATCTGGGTTCAGACCTGGCCACAGAATGGAATCAGTCTGGGTTGCCTTGATGAAGAACCTTTATAGAGAGCAGGACACAGGGAGTGGGACCTTGTTCCTGCATCTTGGTCTCTCATCATCAACCATGGCATCCTCCTGGACCAGCTCCAGGAAATGGGAATTGGGTGCACTGTATTGGGTCCTCCCTTCAGTCCAGAGAGTAGTATTTGGAGAGTGTCTTTCGGCATCCTGACAGTGATGCTGTGGGGTGCCACAGAGGACTGTCTTATCTCCAGTGCTATTTAATATCTTCATGAAGCTGTTGGGAGCGGTCATGAGGAGTTTCAGGGTGAGTTACCATCAGTATGCTGATGACACTCAGCTCTATTTCTCCATAACATCTGAACCAGGAGGCCGCACAGTCCCCTGGCAGAGGCATAGTGTGGGGGGTGCCAGGGGTGTCCATGGCCCCGGGCACACAATTTATGAGGGGCTGTGAACCAGGCAACCCCATGTAGACACCCCCCAGCATGGTGCTCCTCTCCACCCACCAAGGGCCGTGTCGCATTATATAAAAGACCCAAACAGTATCTAATAGAAATACCAAATAGAGGCATCCGGCTTCATTCTATAAGGAGGCTGGAATGTGAAATTGTACTATTTCCCCAAGCTAGTAATTGAGACTAGTGTTCCAGTGAGCAGTGGTTAAATCTGGCACGACTGGAGCCAAATATTACATGGCTTACCTCTAGGAAACAGGACAGATGCAGAACAGACTGCAAAGCTGACTGTTTTACAGATTAGAATATAGATGTTGGATAAGGAGTCTTGCTGTCGGGTAGAGAAAGAATGCTAGTAATTGTAACTCGACTCACCAGATGAGGTGCTGCAGTCGTACGAGCTGAAGCCTTGAAAACATGCACAGCCCCATTCAACGCAGTGACCTCTCCCACTGCAGAGGTTGGGACACTTCAGGGCTAAAAGCAAGTCCTCAGATAATCTCTTGCCTTCTTCTCTGGTGTGGTAATTAACTTCTTCCAAAGCTCTCTTTTCACATTCGTTTTCTAGGAGGGCCAAGCCTGCCTTTGCCCAGCTGAGGTCGTCTTTCAGTTGCAGATCCTTGATGCACAAGTCTACCACATCGTTGACCCGCTGGCCGAGGAGAGCCTTGCAAGCCTTCACTATGCTGGAATTGGCAACTGTCTCCTGGCAAAGGTCCAACGCATCCAACTCAGTGAGGCCAGAAGGCGTAGGCCATGAAGAGATGGGCTCTTGGTATGGGTCAGCCATGTGATCTTCTGGGAAGAAATAGCTAAATCCATCCAGATCTGTTTGGCTTAGGCTCTGGGATGGAAACACAGAAAGGTACTCGTAGTCATGTTGGCGCTTTGGGTGTGAATGTCTTTTGCGGCGCTGCTGGCTGCCAAATTTGTCTGTGTAGCTGTCAGCTCCCCGGCCCCAAACAGCCTGTTTGTGTGTTGTAAATCCTGTCTTTGAGTTCAGAAAGAGAGCCGTGCGTTCTGGGGTTGCTGTCTGAAGAGCTCTTTGATTCAGAGAGCGTCCCTCTCTGGAGGGAACAGCAGAAGAAACCTCCTCCAGCACAGAAGCACGTTTCCTCAAGCCCCTGATAGCATCAAGCGAGCTGATGTACTCAGTGGTTACATCCAGCCCCGGGATCAAGGAAGGGAGCCAAGCGTTTTGTTTGTTTCTTCTGCAGGGCAAAGACAATTCTGCCTCAAAAACAGAATTCAGTTTATTTGCTGGTTGGTCTTCTGCCAGGTCACCAGCATTGCAATTACAGAAAACTATTTCCTTGGTTGGAGTTGAAAGATCTGGTATTTGGTCAAACAGACTCTCTCCTGGTGAAATCCTGTCAAAAAAACAACTGGAAAATCTCAACATGCTGCTATCCAAACAAGTAACATGCATGGATGGATGGATGGATGGATGGGGGTGGGAGGAGAGAACTGTTCATGCCACTGGAGCTTTGTGATACTTGTTACCGCAGCAATTTTCTTTTTAGACATTTGGCTGTCCAGCCTCTGTTCCAGCAAAGGAAATCCTACCAGACCTCTAGGCAATTCATTTAAATGTTGAACCAGTCTAACCATCAGGAAATTTATCCTGCCACCCAACCAAAAAGTATCTTTCCATAACTTAACGTCCAGTAGATACAGTCGTGACCTTTGGGGCAGCAGAGAATAAGAGCTTGCTCTCGTCTATGTGACAGCCCTTCAGGTAATTGAAGAATGTCCCCCACTTCAAACCCCCTAGGACTTGTTTTCCATACTGTTGAGCATCTCTGTTGCCTTTATGGACTCTAATTTGTCAATATCCTTCTGAAAGCGCGGTGTCCATTATTGCACAGTGCTATATGTTGAGATTTTTCATGTACAGTATGTATGTATATATAAATACACAAATACATAAATAGTGGTGACACACCTGCCATCCTTCAGCCCAGATTGTCTCATTGTGCGGATAAAAAGATCAGAGACCTTAAGCTATGGAACAGGACACATTCATAATGACAGGGGAAATTAATTAAATGGAAAATGGAAATTGTGTAAGTTTGTGCAGTATCTTTTCATTATTATTTTTTTATGTTATTGAGGAACTAGATTCCACATCCCCTTCCTGCTGTTATCATTTCCATAATTAACTTTAAGTGGCAAGAAGTCAGGGCATTTTGGTACAACATTTCAAAATCCGGTCAGTGCCTGGATGGAAGGCTGGGAACTGCATGTATGTCACCTTGGGTTCCATGACAGAAGAAAGGTAGAACAGAAATAAGTCTGCACTATTGCGAGCCAGTGTGGTATAGTGGTTAAAGCAGGCATAGACAAACTTGGCCCTTCAGATGTTTTGGGACTACAACTCCCACCATCCCTAGCTAACAGGACCAGTGGTCAGGGATGATGGGAGTTGTAGTCCCAAAACATCTGGAGGGCCAAGTTTGCCTATGCCTGGGTTAGAGCGTTGGACTAGGACCTGGGAGACCAGGGTTCAAATCCTCACTCAGCCATGAAGTTCATTGGGTGACCTTGGCCCAGTCACTGTCTCTTAGCCTAACCTACCTCAGAGGGTTTGTTGCGAAGATAAAATTGGAAAGGCAAAAAACCCCTCACATGTATGGCAGCTTGAGATCCTTGGAGGAGAGGCGGAATATAAACAAATAATTGAACGAATAGATCTCCCCTTTGCAATAATATAAAAGATTACCTCCATTCATTAATAAAAGATGTGTAAGTATCAGCTCCTCCAGTGATTTCAGTTCCGTCCACATCGTGGTAATCATTCTCCACAATGCCATCAAATGTTCCACAGAGGCCCAGCGTGTGTTTATAATCCAAACTGGGGGCCCTGAGAGTTAGACTCATTCCCCATTCACTCACGTCGGCTCGAATAAAAGCTCCAGAAGAAAACGAGATCTAAAAACAAATGGCATCACACCGAGAGAACAGGAAGACCTTTTCAGACTGTGGTTTCCATTTATTGACCATTTTGGAGATGAAACAAATTACTGCTTTGCCCTATCTCATCTGACTCCTTTTTTCTGTCTTTTAAGTACAGTAAGCCCACAATTTATGCAAGGAATACATTCCAGGGATGACGCCTAAAGCCAAAATTGTGTATAGTCAAACACATTGGGCTCGACAGCGGGTGGAATTGCCAATGTCTTTTTTCGTTGCCCCCATTCTAAATTTTCTATTTTTCTATTTTGCCAAGTATGTAAAGCTGATTGCACACAAGTTAAATGCCCATAAGTTGCAGGCTTACTGCACAGCACTGCATTTAAATGATGCATTTTCAAAGGAAACGAACCCTGTGCAACAACTCCACTTGCAACTGACTGCTATATTAAAGGGACGGAGGACCTCAGGACAACCAACCACAAATCTGTAAATGGTAGGGAGAATTGTCACTTTGACATAGGAAAAGTTGGCTTATCAACACAAAAACCTCTGTTCATCCCTGAACCTTCTCGTTCATCCCTGGACCACTCCCAAATCCATCTCAACCACAGGTCACCAGATCATGTGAGAGAGGCAGAGGACTGTGACCCAGATTCTACAGATAATATGACTAACAGGACAATGGGGTCAGGAGCTTGTACCGCTCTCCTCCTCTGGTGTGGTCACAAGGAGATCAGAATCTTTTGCTCCTGCTTTCAATTAACAATAGTTTAGGATTTGGACATACGATTCATCTTAATTATGGCTTATTGAAACAAACCTGCTTTATCAATCACAGTTTGAAGTTGGCTTCTTTCAGTAATCATAAAAGGTAAAAGTAAAGGACCCCTGACAGTTACCGTATTTTTCGCTCTATAACACGCACCTAACCATAACACGCACATAGTTTTTAGAGGAGGCAAACAAGAAAAAAATATTCTAAACGAAACAGTGGATGTAGGATTTTTGTGGTTCATGCTGTGGCCACAGACATGTGATCTACGGTGAGTTTGGGGTAAAGGTAAAGGTAAAGGTACCCCTGCCCGTACGGGCCAGTCTTGACAGACTCTGGGGTTGTGCGCCCATCTCACTTAAGAGGCCAGGGGCCAGCGCTGTCCGGAGACACTTCCGGGTCACGTGGCCAGCGTGACATCGCTGCTCTGGCGAGCCAGAGCTGCACACGGAAACGCCGTTTACCTTCCCGCTGGTAAGCGGTCCCTATTTATCTACTTGCACCCGGAGGTGCTTTCGAACTGCTAGGTTGGCAGGCGCTGGGACCGAGCAGCGGGAGCGCACCCCGCCGCAGGGATTCGAACCGCCGACCTTTCGATCGGCAAGTCCTAGGCGCTAAGGCTTTAACCCACAGCGCCACCTGCGTCCGGGGTTTGGGGTAGCCCAATGCAAAAATCCTGAGGATCCATGTGGATCCATGCTTTGTAACCATGTTTTTGCGCCATTGCGGCCCCATGAAACAGTGGGTGCGTGTGTGTTTTTTGGTGCAGGCTGTAGCCATGGACATGCTATGTGATCTGATGGTGAATTTGAGGTGACCCAGTGCAAAAATCCTGAGGATCCATGTGGATCCGTGCTTTGTAACCACGTTTTAAGTGGGGAGGGAAGGAAAAGCACTCAAGGGACAAGGAGCACGCGTGGGGTGTGTGGAGAAGGATGCTGCTAATAATGCAGGAGAGGCTCCTCTCCTCTCCCACTTTGCTCCTTTAAAACAAGCAGGCTCTGCTTCTCTCCCTCCTCCCCGGCTTGGCAGCTGCCAAAACGCTCACACTCACACTTAAAGATAATTAAAAGCAATGCGCTAAGACAAACAAAGGAAACCATGATAGTAACCACTCTGAGAAAAAAAGGAAAAATTGCGACCAACACTCTCCCCCAACAAGCGCAGTGAGGTCAAAACACACACAGAGAGAACCGGCCCTAAAGTCGCAGGGACGCTGGAAGTCGCAGGGGCGCAGGGAGAGTGAACGGGAAGCAAGAGAAGGAGAAGGATCCCTCACACACACACAGACACAGAGTATCAATCCTAAAGTCGCAGGGGCGCTGGGAGAGCGCAGGGGCGTTGGGAGAGTGAACGGGAAGCAAGAGGAGGAGAACGATAGCTCAAGCACACACACACAAAGCCCCTACAGTGGCTAATCCAAAATCGGACAGCAAAAAACTGCAGGCAGGGACAGAGAGCACGGGGTTGTTTTAAAGCAGCCAACCGGACAGGAGCCGCTTACACTCATGTAAGCGGCTCCTCTTCTCTCCTGCTCTGCTTTTCTCCCTCCTCCCTGGCTGCTTACACCTGCTTTGCTGTTTCAAAGCAAGCCACGGACTGCTCATGACTACAGCAGATTCCCCCGCCATCCGTAGGCATTCGCTCCATAACACGCACAGACATTTCCCCTTACTTTCTAGGAGGAAAAAACTGTGTGTTATGGAGTGAAAATTATGGTAAGTCCAGTCGCGAACGACTTTGGGGTTGTGGCGCTCATCTCGCTTTACTGGCTGAGGGAGCCGTTTGTCCGCAGAGTTTTTCCGGATCATGTGGGCAGCATGACTAAGCCGCCTTGGCGAAACCAGAGCAGTGCAAGGAAACAGCGTTTACCTTCCCGCTGGAGCGGTACCTATTTATCTACTTGCACTTTGACATGCTTTCGAACTGCTAGGTTGGCAGGAGCTGGGACTGAACAACGGGAGCTCACCCCATCATGGGGATTCAAACCACTGACCTTCCGATCGGCAAGCCCAAGACTCAGTGGTTTACACCACAGCACCACCCGCATCCCTTTCAGTAATCATAGTTAAGACTAATTGCAGTTCATCAAGGTTCAGACATTTCCTTGTGGCCACACTGGAGTAGCAGAAAGAAGGAATGCACAAGTCCAAGACTAAGCCATGTTTGTTTAGATAATCATAAATCATGGCTTATCTTTAATGTCCGAACACAGCCCATGTATGTTTATTGGATTTTTTAAATTAAAAAATCCCTAATGCTAAACCATGGGTAACAAAAGCTCCTAGTTTCCTCATGGCTAAGTTTGAGAAGGGCTGGGCAATGCAGAAGCCCAAGGTTCAGCCAAGCTTCTTCATGCAACGATAAACCATGGTTTATCATTAATATCTGAAAGTAGCTTATATATGTGCATTGATGAAAAACGAAACAGGAAACTCCTCCTGAATCAAGTTGCTTTACAACAGATATAAAATGGATCAACACACCGTGACTTTTCTTCCTGAATATGATTCAGTGATCCTGACACTGCTGTCTGCTGAACCTCTGCTCTTCACAGATAAGTGTGGCTGCGAATCACGTAGCTGACCACTGCACATGTCAAATGCTATTATATCAGCCCCTTCTTGGGCAACAAAACCACAGTTACATGATGCTGGGTAGTAGAGGCTCCCACAGTCCCACTGGCGCACGTGGACTTCAAAATCACGGGAAGTACTTCTGTATAGCACAAACGTTCCCGTTTTAAAGTTGTCATACAGCCTAGAAAAAAGAAGAGCATGTGAAATTATTTGTGTTTCAAAATTATCATCACTTTTATGAATTGCTCTTTTGATGCATTGCTGATTCATCAAATGTCATTTTTTAATTTAACTTTTTTTGCGGGGGGGGGCTGTTCTAACTGTTTTTTATAAAGACTCTCCTCCCTGGAAGAGAGGGGAGTGGTTGTGGGCGGGAGCCCGAGCTCCACTTCCTGGCCAGGGGCCATAGCCCCCGCCCCTCCTCACCTGGCTGGTGCCCACGCCCACCGGAGGCAGCCAGCCAGGTGTCTCCAGGGGGCGTGTTTAGCAGCTTAATGCTGCGGGGCCAGCTCCACCTCCTCCTCAGTCGTCGTCGTCCCGCAGCGAGTCACCCACCCTCCACTCCCATTTAGCTCAGGGTCTAGGTTTTTGGCCTTGCTATGGACCTTAGGTTGGTCGCCCCGGTTGTCTGGGGGGTCTGGTAGGAATTTTTCCATTTGGCATTAGGCTTTTTGGATTTTTCGCCTACCTCGTAGCAATCGTCACAACTTTTGTGGCATTGGTGGGTAGGTTAGGCATTGGATTCATGTGTGTCAAGGGCTAGGTGTGGCCATCGCCTATGCTATCTACCGTGGGTTATTCCGTTAAAGGAATCTGGCGGTCGTGTATTCCGTCCGATGCCTGCTTGGCGGGAGGCCATGGCACGACCCTCAGTGACATCAGGGGGTGAGCCTATAGTTGAATTAGCATCAACAGGCTCCACCTACTGTTGAATAAACCCACCTCCTATAGTCATCCAATGCCTAAGCCAATACCTTTTCACTGCTGTAATCAATAAAGTTGTGGCCTTTTCTTGCCCATTAACCTTATATTGTGTGTCCTTGTCTGTTTATTTCACATATTGGGGGTCGGGCCCTCGATCCACAACTCAATCCTATGTATGTTTACCCACACGTATGTTCCGCCTAGTTTTAAAGGGCCTTGCTTCATGAACAGGATTGCACACTTCCTCACTGAAATACTAAAGTCAAATTATACCTAGCATTCCATCACATGTAGTTTATCCTAGATTCCTTTTTATTTACAAAATATAGCTGGACTACAAACAAAAGTTGAAGGTCAACATTAGGTGGCAGTGATTATTTCTTAATCATTTTCCTTTTGGCATTTCCCACTAAAAATTGCCCCCCCCCCCCATTTTTGCCCTGCCAAGGAAAATATCATTTTACTTGAAGGATAAAAAGTTATTGAGGGTAAGGAGTAGTTTTTAGGGTGGAAACTGAATGAGGGGAAAGGGTTATGAACACCCACTTTTGTTTACTGCCCCCATAGCTGCATTTTTGAAGAAAAAGAAACTATCAGGGACAAACTATATGTGACTGAGGATCAGGTTTAACTTGGCCTTTGTCAGAGGATGTTTCTGGAACTTTCTTTTTCCTTTCAAGGCTGAAGAAAGATTATTGGGGGCGGGGGTTCTCCCCAGGGAGCTGAAACTGCTATAGGATAGCCACTTTTACTTATCACGTGCAGACTTATTATCTCTGCTCACACCCAGGGTGTAGGGTGAAGCCAATTCCCCCAGAAGAATTCCTGTACAAGGAGAACTGAAAGAAACCACTTTGGATTTGGCTTGGGATATTGGATTTTGGACTCAGAGATGCTAACGTTTCTTTGAGCAATGTGTGCTTTGCTTCAACAGCTCCATGCTACTCATGCAGCTTCCACAATTGTAAATAGCACAATTATTATCCAGGCATGGCAAGCACCCGATCTCCTGTCCTCTAATGGAACCTTACCTTACTCAGGTAATAGCTTCACTGAACTTCCTACTGCTCAGGAAAAGAAGGTAAGTTATTTATTTGTTTGAAAGAGAAACAAAAGAGTATGCCTCAGCCTTCACCAACCTTGTGGCATTCAGATTATTCAGATTATTCAGATTATTCAGATAACTGCCGTTATCCCCAGCCAGCATCAGCCTGGGGCTGATGGTAATTGTAGTCCCAAACACCTGGATGACACTAGGTTGGTGAAAGCTATATTCCACAATATTATTATTTAATCACTCCCTCCCCATTCCTTGGTGTGTTGATGTTCCTCCAACTCCCTAAATAATACCTTTTCATTTTTAAAGGGAAGGTTTTGTGATGACGTGAGAATGGCATGATGGACAGTTTTTTCCAATACCATTCAGGCAGGCCACACTTACCTGTGTGAATTTCAGGTAGTTGCTAGGAGACTGGGCTGAATAAAAAAATCTCACTGCCTCTTTGCCTAGTCAATGCTCACATAATATGGGTTTTTATAAGCACATGCTCATTCCTGGCTACGCATTGTGGGTGCGGAGCATTCAATGTAACCACCATTACTCATCTCTAGGGACATATTCTGTAGAGCTGCTGAGAAGATATGATCATCCCTAGCTGTGTTTCATTGTGATAGAACAGATTTCCTTCATAAATATAGCAACCAGTGTCACTGAGTTGAAGCAAGTCACTAAAGCCTTTCTCCCCAGCAGTGGCGTAGCGTGGGGGGTGCAGGGGGGACCGGCCGCACCGGGCGCAACATCTGGGGGTTAGGGAAATCCACGGGTTAGGGGGCGCAAATTACTTGCCTTGCCCCGGGTGCTGATAACCCACGCTACACCACTGCTCCCCAGCATTTTGATGGGGTGGGAGACGGTTTCGATTAACAAGTGACAGATAAAAAATATTAATGTATTCATCTTAGTGCCCATGATTTTTTTAAAAAAATCCTCTCTTGAAAAGAAAAAGGGGAAAGAGTAAGTTTGTAAATTACCTGCCATCAAATGTAATGATATGTGGGTCAGTAAAAGAGTAGCAATAGGCAGAGGGCAGATCTTTCACAGTAACCTTTAAAAGAAGTGAAGACATTAAGGTAAATCAGCTGATCAGGAATCCTTCAAATATATTGACGTGCTGATTACGGAGATTGACTTACAAGTAAATAACACAGCAATGCTTCAATTCTAAGCCTCACTAATTTCAAAGACACTTACTTGTGTCAGGTAATTGTGCAAAGCAGGCGATGGGGAATCTGTGCCCTTCCCAGATGTTGTTGAACTACAACTCCCATCAGCGCCAGCCTGACTGGCCAAAGGCCCGGGATGTTGAGAGTTCTAGGCCAGCAACATTTGGTCACTGGTTTCCCCCATACATGGTGTATAGAGCGGCTGCTTAAGGGGGTCTACCTCACACATACCAAGGAATATGCTAGTCATCACTGGCTTTTCATTACGTTTTAGCCAACAATAATGTTTTTAACTAAATTTATCCATCAATTAGAGGCTTCTGATGAGGTGGCAAAATGGTTTTAAAATAGCTTTTTAATCAATTAAGATATCCAAGTGCTGTTTTTATTTCATGTTTTATATATACATGTAAGCCACCTTGGGAGAGCCCTGCCCTGAAAGAATTTCACAAAACAAAACAAAACGACATGCTGTGTGAATTAGAAATGTCATTATAAATGATGCTCGTAAGACATTGTTAAAAACGTGCAAAAGAGAGAAAACCTAGCCAGTTTACATCAGCTAACTTCCAAGTGATTTCTTTTTCTTTTATCAAGACTGAACGGAATGGGTTTCCACCTGAATACTTTCCACCATGTAGCCATTCCACAGGAAGTTGTCGCTAACAATAGGTTCTGCCGCAATTCTGGTTACTCTTTCTCCATTTCGGGTGAAATCTGTCACTGCGGTATAATGGATGCTGGCGTGGCCACACGTCCCATTGTGGCAGGGATGCTGAAGAAGCTCCACAGAGCAAAAAGAAAGAGCCACGTTTAAGCTCTGCGGACCTTTACCTGTTCCAAAGCAGACAGCCATTAGCAAGATTTCTCTTTAAGATGCAACAGAGTTCTGTTTTTAGCATTAGTGATTTGTTAAAATCAAAGCAGGTTTTTGGGGAAGTGGCAGGATATAACTGTCAGGTTGCAAATAAACAGAGAGGCAACTAGTTTAACCTCTTGCAGGATCTTGTATACATTACTCACTTCTATCTCATCGTCCTCTCTTACCTCCAAAATTTACTTATTTTATCATGTGCACACAAGCATGAAGCAGGGGTGGGAAAATGTGTTATTGGGGTGTCAGGCTGTGTGCCGAGACCCTTCTCACCCCTGGATACAGCAATGTCAGGGAATGGTCTGAATAGGATTGGGAAGTGTATCCTCAGCCAAATCAGCTTCTGTCTGAAGAGGAGGAGGAGGAGAACGATTCACATCCCTTCTACCGCGCAGTTTCAGTAGGTGAGAGAGAGGAGAATGCTGCACAGCCTCCGCAGGAGTTACCTAGCTACAAGATAGTTGAAGAAGAGGGGGAAGGGAGGGAACAGCCAGCAGAGACCTCCCTAGAGAGACTGGATGACCCCCTCTCTCCTCGGGCTCATAGGTCTCTCCATAATAGAGAACAGAGGATGCAGAGGGGTGAAACTTACTGTTGGCGCCCAGGATGTTGCTGGAGATGGAAGGGAAAGGCTCAGAGTAGCCAACAACCTCTCTTTGTGGGGAGATATGGATTATTGCTTTGCAACCAGATGACTGAATAAAAAGGACTATAGAATACAAACTGCTTGTGATTCATGCCTATGAAGTTACCAGGGAAGGAGAGGACTCTCCATGCCTGACAAGCGAGTATTAAAATATAAGTCAGGCTAGCCTCCTGATGAGGTGATCACTTTGGTAATGGACCATTAAGGGAGACAAAGTAAAGGGGCTCTGTGTGAGACAACAAATGTCCAGGGTGAACAAACCATATGTCATAAAGACACCACAGTCTCCACTGTGTCTCATTCCCAAAGGAGACATGAACCCTGGGTAAGCATCTGAAAGCCCTGAATCTCACACTGCTTGGAGATTGGGGTGGGGGGCAACATTATCACAACACAGCCAGTGCCAGACACCAATACATCTTATTGCCTTAGGTCAAGAATGAAGAATGGAGAACCTTTGGTTCTCAAGATGCCATTGGCGTTCCCATCAGTCCCGGTCACTATGGGTCAATGGTGAGAAAAGGTAGGAATCAAAAATTCAGAACAGACAAAAGGAATTACTACCAAAGAAAGGCCATAGCTCAGTGAGAGCATTTGCCTTGCATGAAGCTGGTTCCAGGTTCAAACTGCAGCATCTCCTGGTAATGAATGGAACATCTCCTGTCTAGAACCCTAGAGGGCCATGGTTATTGTCAGTATAGACAATTATAAGCTAGATGGCTCAATGGCTGACTCAGTATACGGCAGCTTTCTGTATTCTATGTAGCCCAGTTTCCACACCTGTGACTAAGAAAAAGAACATGATGAACCCTCCTGCAACCACACTGGTTTAATCTTAGTTTAATGTGGGCATTGGCATGGTGTTTTCCACTGTTCCAAAGGGCAGCAAGCTAGGCTAGAGGTCTGAATGCAACACAGTGCTGGCTCCTCACACAAAGGCTGCCATGCAACCAGCATGCAGCACCTGAGCAGAGCAATGCATGAACATGTCAAAATGAGGATAAAAAGTACGTATTCAAGGCACAAGCCAATTAAAAAAAAATTGAAGAAGAAATTACCTTCCTCTATTGTTCTTAATTTTAATGAGATTTTGCAGTCATTTTCCAGCTGACTAGCTTGAGGACAAGGAATGGGAATTTTGCTTTCTATCGTCAGTCTGTATTCCTTTCCATCTTCTGATATTATAAATGCCTCAGGATGTAGCTGAATATAAGAAAAGGAACATGCTATGAACACAAGGTATCCGTGTGGAATTATCTCACAGTAAATGTTCAGAAGAATGCTGAAAAGAATTTAAAGTGAAAACTGGTTTTTACAGCTGCAGAAAACAACAGAAAGGCAATCAATAAGGTAACATCCAACTGTAAACCTTGCTGTGATGATGGCAATTAAAAAAAAATTCCCTTGGACTTAATTTCAGTAATCTTGCAAAATAGATTTCTTCCCCCCCTCCCCATGCAAAAGGAATACAAAAGTAGTTTGCTTTTATAAGGAAACTCCACAGAGTGTGCCTAAACACAGGCTGATTTAAACAAATAAACAAAATGATTGCATGCCAATTCGTTAGTAGAAATAATTTAAATGGTTTGACGAAGACCAATTTAGCTTGCACTTAGTTCCCACTATGTCAAGTCTCAGAAAGCTTACGCGCTGCATATTTAAAGCACATGACTTCCCCCAGAGAATCCTGCGGACTGTAGTTTACTCCTTGCATAACTACATATCCCAGCAACCATGGCAAGCTACAGTTTCCATGACTCTTTGAGGGACATCAGGTACTTTAAATGTATGGTGTGTACGCAGCCTTTTCACAGTGATTTAAATGGGACCTAGGTGTAATTAACTCAGGCTGGAATCCTATATACAATGGGGTTTACTTCTTAACAGGGTAAGCTTGAACAGCATGCCTGGGTCCAACTCAGGAAAAAAATTGCATGCATTTGGAGTGCCATTTATTACCTTTACATGCTATCACACCACTAATTTTATTGCCAACAGACAAAAAATCTTGCCCTAGCAAATATTACAATATTGTTCTTCTGAATATTTGCATCACTGCAGTGAAGACAAATATGACTTACAGCACAATCCTATACAGCAGGGGTGAGGAACTTGAGGCCCCCCTCCAGATGTTGCTGGATTCTCCCATCAACCCTAGTATGGCCAATGACAGGGATAATGGGAGTAGCAGTCTAGTAACTTGTGGAGGGCCATCTACACATACTGTATCTCTACTCAGAAGTGAGCCTCACTGAGTTCAGTGGGGCTTACATCCAAGTACAACGTGCAAGTGTGGGTCTTGTGGCCCTCCAGACGTTGTAGGAATTCCAACTTCCAGCCAACATGGATGATGGGAGTTGTAGTCCAACTTCATCTGGGTGTATGGCTTTTCCACCTCTGGGGTACAGGGTTATAACTACACAATGCACTGTTTTCTTTTCAGCGTACCTTAATTCCTGCAAAAAATTCCATGCTCTCGATGAGTGAACTCTGCATTTCTGGTTTCTCTAAGAAAAAGGTGGAACTGCTGCAGTAAATCTATGTAAAGGACAAGAGAAGGGACAACACTATATTAAAGCAAGAATGGCAAAGAGCCTTGCGGCACCTAAAAGACAAACTAACTTAGCTTTCAAGGGTTAGAGTCCACTTCGTCAGAGGCATGAAGTGTCGTCCTCTGTTGCAGAAATATATACAAAATCAAGAGAAGCAGTGAGATCAGAAGGCAATGAAATTCAAGGAGTACAGGCAATGCAGAAGATCACAGAATGATTAAAAAGCAATTCCTGAGACTTGGTGCTTCACTATTTTTGTGTTCCTTTTAACACTCTTATGTATCTCAATTAGATCTCCTTCAGTTATATGCCACTGGGGTCATTCCATATATCAAGTGATCCAACTTTTTTACCTCATGTCATCCAATTATCTTAACATTTTGTACACTCATTGAATGAGCAAAACTAAGTTTAAATCTAAAATTTTAATTTTTAATCTT
Organism: Podarcis gaigeae; assembly: GCF_964106915.1. Classification (NCBI taxonomy): domain Eukaryota; kingdom Metazoa; phylum Chordata; class Lepidosauria; order Squamata; family Lacertidae; genus Podarcis; species Podarcis gaigeae. The sequence continues at coordinate 31,464,545 of NC_139688.1, forward strand.
ATCCAGTTTTTCAGTTATGAAGGTTTGAAATGTCAAAAATAATGACAATTTTGGCCTTGCCAGACTACACAAAAACCTTTAAAGCTCAGCCCAGGATTGAGATACATCAAAACTAAAAACACCAGTCTCTTCAGAACTTTAATCATTTCACAAGTGTACAAAATATTAAGAAAGCTGGATGACATGAGGTAAAAAAGTTGGATCACTTGATATAGAATGACCCACCTTGAGAGTTTTAGGTCCTTAAAAATGAGATATAACTACTTTAATTTTTAAAAAAATTATCCTTTTCCTTCGCCAATTTTGATTCTGGCACAGCCTATTTTGCCTCTAGCCACACCCACCACTGGCATGTGGCCCCCAGGAGCCTGGCCAAAAGGGAACATGGCCCTCAGGCTGAAGTCTTCACCACCCCTACTGTAAGCTTTATGGCCAGATGGAGATTTAAACCTGGATCTCCCTGGTCAAAGTCTAGCCACTATGCAACATTGTCTCTTAGGTTGTAGGCACTCCCAGTGTCCCCTAACAGAGGGAACAGCAAGATGCTCTAGGTCAGTTTTCAGTTCACTTTATACTGCCTTTCCATATTACTATACAGTTTTTATGGAACTGCACTGAGATACATGTTATTTGTTTGCTCTGTACCTGGTAAAAATTTGCTTGCTTGTGGCAATTATGAGGGGGTAACTTTAACAAAACCAAGTGTTTAGACAGATGCAGATATAACCGTCTCCATCCCAACCCTAAAATCTCATCCGGTGAGCTTGCTGGATTCTTAGAATAACAGATACACAAACCACAACCTGGGAGTTAAGGGTGCTGCTTCTAAGGGAATCACAAATAAGGAGTTTTGGAACTCAGCATTTATCATTTGGTGCGACTCCTTGCTTAACATGGATTAACTTGTTGGACTTGTAATTAGAAGAGCACTGAGGAGCATTACCTCTTTGCAGAAACATAAAACAATAATACAGAACTTAAACATACCCTGTCTCCTAGCCGGAGGTTTACCCCATCCAGTTCTAAGAGAGAGAATGCCTGGACTGTTGTCTCTTGCTTCAGTTCTTCTTTGATGCTTTCAGGAGACAGTCTGGACCAAGCCACAAGAAAGCCCACAGAGGTGTTTGTGGTAGGAACATCAAAGGAGCACCTTAAGAAAATGCTTCCTGCAAGTAAGACCGCCACTATTTCAGGTGTGCTTGGAGGGGGTGGTGAAGGAAGTGGCAACTGTGAAGTAGGTAATTTCTCTAACGACAAAAACAAGTGGAGAGGTGGGTTAATGCCATTTAAGAAATGTAAAGCAGAGAGAAGACTTCCAGAAACAAGCAGCAAGCAAAATAATGTAATTTCCTGCTAACTATTTTAAACAAGAACATAACAGGAGCCCTCCTGGATCCAACCAACGGCCTGTCTAGTCCAGCATCCTCTTCTCACAATGGCCAACATTTAAATTTAGAGTCTTGATGAAATCAGAGTCAAACAGGTATGGTGGTATAGCATAGCATGTGGTGTGAGAGTGTGTGGGGAAAGGGTGGCTGTTGCGAACAGAAAAATCAACACACAATTAACACACAATATCCATTGAACCTATGAGCAGATCATCATGACACACGAAACATAATGAAAACTAACCTGTTTATTATGTTTATTACTTTGAGCTTTAAAGAGTTAGAAATTAATGCTGGTGTGAAGTCACAAAATGGCCGCCGTAGGGTGATTTTTATACAATGGGAACAAATAACTTCAAACATGGGGAAAGAAAGAAATTGACGGATAATACTCCATAAATTCCTTGTTACTTTTTAGCTGTTGTATTTCATTTCCCCACCCCCCTACCCCAAACTGGTCAACAACAGGCATTTTCCAGTGTCTTTTTGACAGAAAGACTTTATCATTGCCCAAACTTGAGGGTGGTTACAGGACAGGGAAAGAAAAGCCAAGTATGTCAATGGGAGTCACCTCATGTGGGAGACATCACAGGCAACCACCCTTCTGGTGTCTCCCACTCTGGGCCAGTGGGCCACCATTGGGAGCTAATAGCTGCACCCACAAGGAAGCGGGAGATAGTTGGTGGAAGGACCTGAAGTGAGAGGCAAGGAAGTGAAGATCTTGAGAGGCTGCAAGAAGAGACAAAAGCTCCCAGGTGACTGCTCAGCAGGTCTGTCATTTTCTGCGGGCGGCCAGGACTGAGAACTACCTTTGAGAGAAGAGTCTCAATTTGTGTGCTGTATTTGTATTTTAGATACCACGTTGCTGATTTTCTCCTCTTTTTATGCAGTTGCGAGAATTTGTATTGCATTCTGTATTCCTGAATGTAACTACATTTGTATAATTGTTCTGATTTTAATGTTGCACAGATATCCTGTTATGGTATTTGTGTTGTAAACTGTCCTGTGGTCTTCTGACAAAGGGTGGTATGTATAAACAAAACAAATAAATGTCAAATAAAATCAGAGTTAAGACAGAAAATACACAGAATCCCTGGGTCAAAATAATATATTGACAAAATCTGTACAAAACAACTTACCACTGCATGTGTTTTCTTTCCCCCCAGTCTGGCAGGCCTGCAGTTCAGCACCTGAAGTAACTAGAGATATATTTCTTATATATAATTGCATCAGGTGACTGTTCAACAGGAACTCTGAGCATTTTTGCCTTGTATTTTATTAAAGATAAATTAGACAATTAATGGCCTAGATTTTTGAGCCTAGATTAACAGACCCTCCAAGTGTCCCTATTTTCCAGGGACATCCTTGATTGAGAGAAGCTACCCTGGTTTCTGATTTGATCCTGGAATGTCTCCCTTTTCCTTAGGATGCTTCTATTTTCATTGGAGAAATGTTGGAAGTTATGGAGTTATCCAATCCCCAAGCCGTCTGAAGGCAATCCTGTATAGGTAAGTCTTTTTAATGTTTAATGTTTTATTAGGTTTATATATATATATTGGAAGCTGCCCAGAGTGGCTGTGGCAACCCAGTAAGATGTGTGGGGTCTAAAAAGTAAAATTATCATTATGGAATGGGACGTCCCTATTTTCATAGGAGAAATGTTGGAGGATATGGATTGACAGCTGTCAATTGACAAATTCCAGAGTGGTGGCCATGCCAGTTTCTCACAGCAAAAATAAGGGTCCTGTGACATCCTTCTTTCAAAGCAGGTGATGAAAGCTAGCACCTGGTATCAAAAGCTCTCCTTCAGATGCCACAATACTTTTTTGGCTTTTGCTCCAGCAAATAAGCATTTGGATCGGGGATTGGGGGAATGTGGCCCTCCAGTTGTTTGTTGCACTACAATTCCCATCATCCCTTGCAGTTTGACATGCTAGCTGGGGGTAATGGGAGCCGGAGGGTGTACATGTGCTCTCAGAGGCCTTCCTTTGTGCCCACATGTCCCCTCTGACCCTCCCTCAGCTGAAAGAAGCCCTGTTTAGCCCTCTAGTTTTGCAGTGTGGGGTCAATGCAGGTGAGGCTACAACTGGGGTGGGGAGAGTCTTGCTGTGTCTGGAACCACAACAGTTGCTCTGGTTTTCAAATGTGCCCATAGGCCCCAGAAGGGTGGGCAAACCCTTCTATACCTACTCCTGTTTGAAAGTTACACCTCTGGGAAGCTCTGGCCTGGTTTATTTCTTCTTCAAATATTAAACACCAGCCAAGACTGAGTTATAGAGTGGACAGATTGTTCACCCGCAGTGAGTAAGTCCCTGGTATTGTTAAATGTTGACATCTAAGTTCACCCTGAGAATGCTTATAATTAAAAGTTCAGTTTTTATTATAAACTATTCAAGCTGAGTGAACTGTTTAAAAAACTTTTCAGCACGCTGCAATTTCACTAAACAGCGCTAAGCTTTTTTAAAACCAAATGTATTTCGCTTTTTTAAAGACAGCTCATTACTTTCAGTTTAAGAAAACAAGTTGGCTTTTAGTTTAATGTAGCAATGAAAACGTTTTCAATATTTAAATTGTTCTCTGCCATAAAAACAAATGGTGTATTATACTATACACATTTCGCATTTTCAGTAAATAAGTTGCATAGAATGATGAAGAGTGTTTATGCCTCTCACTATCGGCTTTTCGCTGGCATAATAAAGAAATCCATTAAATTATGATAATTTCTTTTGGCACATAAAAGTAATAAAGAAAACATTATTATGGTGGCCTACTCAGGGTAAGTAACAGTTCCTCTTCCTGATAATAAAAAGTTTATTTCATGTCTTTTAATTAAAACACTAGACAGTACGAATTTAAAACCCTCTTTTACTGCAAGTAAAGTGACTTTTACTAAGAGATCCTTTTTTTGTTCTAAGGCCAATTTTCAGATGCAAATGGAATTTTGCTCCAACTAGTCGTCAAGTTTTTGAAAAATAATGCAACTTAGCATGTCAATTGTTCATTTATTCTTTAATGGGAGGGTGTTTCAGAGGCCAGGAGAAGCATCAAATCTCCTTCTATAAAGAAGAGAAAGGGAGAATCACAAGCCGAAGATTCAACAGGAGATGCCTCCTTCCTGCCATTGTGAAAACCTCCATAGCCCTTGCCCTACCGGAAGGGTGTGCAGATTAGTGGATTGGAGGTGGGTTAGTGGGAATTTGGATCTAAAGGATCTATAGACTACCCAGTCCCTCCACACACCTCCAAACCACAGAAGCTGGCATAGGAAACCTCACTTTCACAGTTTCCAATGGGAGGGAAATCATTAACTACAAAATAACAACAATAAGAAGAACACCTGGAAATGGAGACAGAGGTGCTCGTGCCTTGCTTTGCCATTACTTCTGTACTGCTGGTGAGAGGTTGGCAGGATTTTGGAAACTGCCTTTGATTCTCCCTTTCCCGCAGCTTTTAGGATCATCATCATCATTATCATCATAATTTATTATTTATATCCCACCCATCTGGCTGGGTTTCCCCAGCCACTCTGGGCGGCTCCCAACAGAATAATAATAATAAAGCAATAAAACATCAAACATTAAAAACTTCCTTAAATAGGGCTGCCTTCAGATGTCTTCTAAAAGTCAGATAGTTGTTTATTTCCTTGGCATCTGATGGGAGGGCGTTCCACAAGGCGGGCGCCACTACCGAGAAGGCCCTCTGCCTGGTTCCCTGTAGCCTCACTTCTCGCAGTGAGGGAACTGCCAGAAGGCCCTCGGTGCTGGACCTCAGTGTCTGGGCTGAACAATGGAGGTGGAGATGCTCCTTCAGGTATACTGGGCCAAGGCCATTTAGGGCTTGCAATCTAACTCAACTAATTGTTGTAGATGGGGCTGCAGCCTTGTCTGAGCTTATGAGGAACATATGATTTATTATTAGAGACATTTTATGTAATAACTTATATGAATAAAGCACAATGCCTGTCAAGATTTTGGCTCGTGATAGGTGATCGCTGATTGTTTGGATCACTTTTGAGAGAGGACACATTGAGAGCAGCTTTCTAGAAAGGAAATATTTGAAAACAATATTTGAAAACCTCAGCTGAAGTCTGAGGTGATGCTCTATAACACTTCAGAATTTTTTCATGAGTAGACAAGGCCTAATATTCTCTATAGATGTAAAAGGTAAAGGGACCCCTAACCTTTAGGTCCAGTCGCGGACAACTCTGGGGTTGCGGCGCTCATTTTGCTTTACTGGCCGAGGGAGCGGCATACAGCTTCCGGATCATGTGGCCAGCATGACTAAGCCACTTCTGATGAACCAGAGCAGTGCACGGAAACACCATTTACCTTCCCACCAGAGCAGTACCTATTTATCTACTTGCACTTTGACGTGCTTTTGAACTGCTAGGTTGACAGGAGCAGGGACCAAGCAATGGGAGCTCACCCCATCGCGGGGATTCGAACCACCGACCTTCCGATCAGCAAGCCCAGTGGTTTAACCCACAGCACCACCTGCGTCCCTTCTATAGATGTAGAAGGACTTATAAAAATGTAACAAGAGGCCAAATGGTTTAAGACCCATTTGGGAAAAGAAAACATACACATGTTTTGGGATGTAGCAGGCAGCATGTGCTTCCTCACCTTCTGCACAATATCCCATGCACCCCTGGGTGGGCTGGAGTAAGTATACAAAGAAATCTCCACAGTTCCTCACACTCACAGGAATTCGGAAAAGGCAGCAGTCCTCTGTGGTGCTGAAGAAAAACTGCCAAGTTGCACAGGCTGTTAAGTGTTTGATCTCACCAGGCTGAGGCAAGGACTCGGACCCTCTCAGAGACAACCAAACAGGGGCCTGTGTCCCACAGTGATTCATCTTTTAGCACCAAAACCAAAGCAGAAGAAAACAGTTGATCAACAGAATGTTTCCACCATCCAAGATAAGAAAACACACACATACACACACCCCAATTTATAAGCCAAGCCAAAGAGGAGATTATGGCCACTTCACTCCTTGGTTATTTTGTTGGGCTGATCCAAGCCATGGTTTGGCTAGGCTTAGCAGACTGTCTGATCATGGGCTCATGGTTTAGCTCTCTGCGGAGTAACCATCAGCTGTAACCAAGATTTGCTCTATGGTTTACAGCTCATGGTTCAACAGGGAGACCAAGAAGCAGATTCAGATGAAGAACTAAGTCAAACCATGGCTTAGCTCAGCACAGAACAAAACCAAAGAGCAAAGGGGTTGCAATCTCCTCTCTTGGAGCTTAATGCTGATGCAAAATCATGGTTAGCATAACATGCAAAACAGCCTTTTGAGAAATAAGGGACACCATGGGCAACCCATTCCCACCCTGTTGAGTGCAATAAAGATAATGAGGTTGACAAGCACTTGGCAGGCAACAAATACATGCTGGTGGGCAGCCTCAGACTACGGAACACTTAGACTATACAAATTGAGTAGGTCTATAGCTGCAGCCATCTCATAATACAGGGTGGGGAACCTGTGGTGCTGCAGAGGCTGCTGAACCACAACCTCCTCATGCCTGACTGTTGGCCAAACTGGCTGGGGCTGATGGGAGCCAACACTAACTAGAGAGCCACAGATATTCCAGCCTTACTTTAGTGATAAAGGAACATAGGGAGCTGCCTTTTACCATCTTGGTCAGATTATTGTGCCTCCACCTTGCACTATACAAGTTGATTTTGGCACAGATGATAGAGAGCTAGAGGATGTCTTTCATAAGTGGATCATCTGCATGCACTCAGTGTCAATAATGTGGGGAAAGTAAACTTGTTTTAGAACAAGAACAGAAACTTTTTGATGCTGCCTACTAAAATCTTGCCCACCTCAGACCAAACAGAATTTTCTATCACTACTCTAGACGAAGAATATTCAGGAAGGTTTTAGGATGCAGCAGTGGACTTTGCAGCCTTATGGTGGACCAGAAGGACACTTGCATTATAAAGCCAAGCATAACAGCTCAGATTTACATGTATGGAAGATGAGCAATATATATATTTTAAAAGGAGTCTGACATATTATACAATTATAGGTTAAAAGGAGAACATCCATACCTCCACACACTTGGTTGGCATTTCAGCCTGCTTATCGAAAATCAGGAAGCGGTACCACCCTGATGGCAGTGAATGATCACATATTAAGTCCTGGATGGCTGATTGCTGAAGCCGTGATGAATCAAAATCAACACTTCGGTATGGACTCTGAAGGATCTGATGACCGCCTGGATGACATTCCAGAGCTGTAGAAAAATTGGAGACATTAGCATTCTTATGCATTCATATGCAGCGGGTGTTGCCAGTCATAAAATGGCTGCCATGGAGGGTGTACGAGTGGTTTAACACAAAATGGCTGCCTGGAGCATAGCATAACACTAAATCATAAGCATCCTCCTTATGCTTATGACAGAAAGTTAGCTATGTCCTGATTATGGAGGTTACACACACTGATGCTGTCTAATAACAACAGGAGAACATTCTAAGCCAAGGTTGCCACACCACTGTAATTTCACAGAAATTGCTTAGAAGTACCTGCACATTTTGCCCCATAACTACCTTTCTAGGAGGGTTAGAGACTTACTTTTTTCTAAAACAAAAGCTGAAGTCTAGGGTACCTGCCAGAAGCACCACTGGAAACCTGCTGGGGTGCCATGGGCACCAGGTTGGTGATCTCTGATCTACAGCATTCTATCTAATCTTGGTCTGGTTTGCAAAATATGGCAACCCAAACTATGGCTATACCAGAACAACTCTTGGGCACAACTTGTGGTTAGTGAGGAGAAGGCTTAACTATGAGCCTCAGTCTGTAATACAAACTAAGCCAAACTGTGTTATGCAAACCAGGCCACTATTTGCTGGAACAAAATGATGCCTTGCTTTCGCTACTAAGATTTATATTAAATAAAGGTCTATTGGGCTCTATTTAGCAGGGAGCTAAGAAGTTCTGGAACATGAATCATTTAGCAAATCTGTCCCTTCTGTCCATCATAAAGAAGCTATGTTTGCAAACTAAAGGAGTTTGAATCTTCTTTTAAAAATGCAAAGCTTGTGAATCAGTTGCATTATGATAATATTGTGTGATATTTGCCAGAGACTCTAATCAAGACAGGAATCAAATATATAGCTTTTTTTTGCTTTTTTTTGTCTTTGGAACAAGCGCCTAGTACATGTGGCTCTTTTACACCTTTGCCACGGCTCCGGGGCGGATACTAACGAGGGGAGGAGGAGCATTGTGCGCCCCGACACTCCCCACTGTGGCGGGCACTGTACTGGCTGTGACGTCGCATGGGGGCCGTGCGTGCATTAGTCACGCACCGTCCCGACGTCACCTTCCCGCCCACCCGCTATATTGTAAGGGGCATGTACGCTGGTCACTGCATTGAAAGGGGGCATGTACGCTGGTCACTGTTTTGAAGGGGAGTGAAGAACACACACGCACAAAAAAAGTAACTTGTTAATTTAACGTTTATTTCTGTGAGGAGGAGTAATTCTGAGGGGTCAAAGAAATAAATAATATTAAAAAGTGACAAAAAAGTTATTTTTATAATGACGAGTTTTGCGGCTCCCAGTTTTTTTTCCTTCAGAAACGGGTCCAAGTGGCTCTTTTTGTCTTAAAGGTTGCAGTCCCCTGGCCTAGTATATCATGGCTCATTTCACCACAGAGACAAAAAAACAACCATCCTGAATTGAAGAACTTGAAATGCAGTATTAAACAAGAAGACAACTGCTTTAAGTAATCAATAGACAAGGGAGCACAAGATAACTTAATAAGACAGTCTCGGTTACCATGATAAGCTTAGGTCAAAACATATCAGCAATGCAATCTGTCTTTGGTTTGTATAATATGGCTAACTTCTGCCAAGTTGTCAAACAACATTTATATAAATGTTTTCTACTAAAGCCCATAACATCATAAAAAAGCAACTCGGTTGTCACTTTGTGTAAAAAATCATTATCAGCACTAAAATCAGTTTATAATCAGTGCCAAGACAATCGATTAACAATAATATTGAAGCCTTTCTCACTTGGATTCTCACATTTTACGTACTATCTTAACCACAAAGGGTTCCCCATACAAACCACAGCAGAAGTATTATAGTCCTGTCTCTTAACTTCTGATCACCATCATTATTCATTTGATTTATATCCCTCTCCTCCTCCCAAAGGAGTCCATTCCTGTATATATTCTGTTAATTCATCTAGAATTAGTACCCCGACTCCCTACATTCATACAGCAAGAGAAACATAGCATCAATTATTAGCAATTATTTCTAGCAGTAATAAGGAAATCACTATTCTGTTATTGAAATTCCTGAGGCTGTGCGCACACCATATCTTTAAAGCACATTCAAACCACATTTTTTACTCCTAAAGAATCTTGGGAACAGTCCTTGTTAACCCTGTACGGAACTGTAGCTCCGTGAGGGATAAACTACAATTCACAGGCTTCTTTGGGAGTTAAAAAGTGTGCTCTGAGTGTGCTTTAAAGGTACCAGAGCGCGCAAACTGATGCTCAACAGGCACAGAAGGAAAACAAAACCACAGAACAACTTTTGCGGAGTTTTTCTTTTTTTTTTTAAAAAAAAAAAAGAACGATCCACTACAGAAGAGGGCATTCCATTTGCCAGCATTACACCTATGAACGCGCCCCTTTCCGTGAGCCTAAAGATGCTCCAGAGGCTCTTCTTTTCTTTCTTCGTGCCCAGAGCCACCGCGCGCCCTCGCTCTCCTTTCTCCTTACCTTGCTGGCCGCGCGCTACCTCGAAGCACACCACCAGCGCTGCGCAAAGGGAGAGGAAGTTCCCCGGCAGACTTGGGGAGCGCATAGCTCTCTCCTTTCTCGCACTCTGGACAAAACGCTTTCTCCCTTCAGCAAGCCAGCTTGGAGAGCGAGCTTGGCCCCGATCCGCTGGGCACCCTCCGCCGAGCGCGCTGGGAACGAAGTTTGCGCGCTCTGGCTCTGCTGCAATCTTCTCGCTGCTGCTGCTGCAATTTCTCATGTCCCGGGACAGCCTCGCGCGCCCTCTCCCTGCAGGCCGCTCCGCCTGGAAGAAGGAGAAGGAGACAAACAAATGCAACAGCTGGAGCACCAAAGCTGGGAGGGGAGCAGCAACCCGTGTAGCTGCAACCGAGCCTGGTCGCTGACCCCACTCAGGTCGGCGGGGCTTTCAGTTTTGGCTGCCAGAGTAGCAGCGCAGTCCTAGCCGTGCCGCTTACTGCTAGGTAAGTGAGGTTGGGATCGCAGCCTGTAAGCCCCGTCGACCTTACGCTGTGGGTCTCTCCGGCGTACACGGGATTGGCCATTCCTCCGGCATTCTCACGTTTGGAATGCACGGAATGCTACCAGTGTGCGGCAGTGAAGCGTTAAGAAGGGGAGGCCCGGCACTTGTTCTTTCACAGGCCTCTCCACTTGCAGGGTCCTCCTTATTCAAGGTAGTCGTGGGATGATAGAGGCTTCTACAAGGAGATGAAGAGAAGGTGGCAAAATAAAATAATCCCAGGGTAGGAAATAAATTACCAATCTCTCCAACAGAAATAGGGGATGTGGACAACACGCAGAATTATGAAAAACCCAACAAATCAGAAGAGTCCAGCTTTTAGGATTTGGCTTAGTGGTTAGTCTTAATTCCAAACACCTTGGGGCAGATACACAAACAAATTTTTCTGGATTATGCCCATTGTACAGAAATCACTGCTGGCAGTAGTAACAGAATGTTAGACTAATTATGCATACATTTAGTACATTGGGTCTTTCATAGAAGCATAGTATCAAAGAGCTGGAAGGGTCCCCAAGGGTCATAAAATGCTCCACAGCTGTGCCATGGTTTGTTTTGTAGGAAAATATAATCAGCAGGTTAATTAGCCAAATCCTATGTGGAGGATACTCAGTTTTGCTTCTTGTTTCTGTTAACTAATCTCAGGGAGTTACTGGAAATCTTAACCAGGTGTCCAGAGGTGGCTTTTGGATGGATACAGGCGAATGAGCTAAACTTAATTCAGATAAGATGAAGGTCCTTGGGTGTGGGTTGGGAAATCAATGACCATTTCCAAATGGTTCTAGATCAGGGGTCAACAACCTAGGGCCCATGGGCCGGAAGTGGCCCGCGGAGGTCATTTGACTGGTCCATGAGCCACCCCCGAACCAAATTGCCCACTCGTGCGCTGCACTAAATCTGCGCAGCACGGCGCAAGGACCCACTTCCATGACGCCGAAAATTGCGTCTGCACACGGGCCTGCGCGCGATGCGGCCCATGGAGGGATCTCCGCGGGACTGATCTGGCCCAGGCAAGATAAACCTTGCCGACTCCTGTTCTAGATAGTGTCATTCTTCCAAGCTTGTGCCTTGATATCAGTGCAATTTCTGGTAACACACCAACTGCAACCCTTTCTAGAATATGGACCTTGCCTCAATTTCTCATGCCCTGGTTACACCCAGACTAGACTCCCAGTTGGTAAAAATGCAGCTGCCCAGCTGCTTGTTGGAGCCAGATGTTTGGAACACGATAACCTATAACTGCACCAGTTGCATTGCCTGCTTGTTTGTTTCTGGGCCCAAAATCAAATGCTGGTATTGATTTGGAAAGCCCTAAATTGTTCCGGACCAGGTTATTTGAAAGACTACCTTCAAATAACCTGGGAATGACAAGTGGGGGAGAGTCTGTTGCACTTAAGTCCTGCTAGCGGACTTCTCATAGGCATCTGGTTGGCCACTGTGAGAATGGGATGCTGGACTCGGTTGGCTCTTGGGCTATTCCAGCACAGCTCTTACGTTCTGATGTAGGTTCCCCATGTGATGCAAAATCCTGGAAATCAGAGAGCCCACAAGAGTGAAAAGAGGCTCATTGCCTTAAGCAAGGAACTGTTGCCCGCCATGGGATAACTCACTTGGTAGAGCATGGTAGAGCATGAGACTCGTAATTTCAGGGTTCTGGGTTCGAGCCCCTCATTGGGCAAAAGATTCCTGCATTGCAGGGGGTGGAGTAGATGACCCTCGTGGACTCCTCCAGCTTTACAGTTCTACGAGCTTGTGGGAGATGAATGGAGGGGGCAGAGTTAATGCACTTGTCCCTGTATCCTCCTGCTCATGTGTTAGTTTACACAGTAGCCAGAACACCTTAAGAGGGTTCTTGTGTATCCTTTTGTTTATCCTTCTAAGCTTGAAATCCTAAAACCCTTAACAGGGAGTAAGTCTTACTGAACTCAGAGGGACTTAATTCTTAAACACACAGGATTCTTCTGTAAATCTCCTTGGTTTACACATTGCATTGGTATTGAACTCTGCAGATGTATGCTGGTTTTGCAAGAGATTGCTTAAGATCACACATCGTTATATGATTTTTGACAATACTCCAATGTCCCACATCAAATTTTTACTCGGCTTCAATCTTATTGACTTTTCTTTCCCTTTCTATCCTCTCTATCCTTATTTCCCACTCCAAATCGTTCCTTTTCTCCCTGCCTTTCTTTATCACTTTGATCATTTGCATCTGCATTGGGTGCTCAACAAAACTGTTCTGAATCCCACTTTGCCGAGTAGTAGGTGTGTATTTTTATTTTAAACCAAAGTTAGCAAAAGGTACTCCTTTAAAACAGAGGGCCAGACTTTGTTTAAAACTTGGAACCGCTCTTTCTAAGAAATCTGACATGTTGATTACAGGACCAGGCATCAGTGTGCAACATTAATCACTAGAAAACAACATCGGGCCAACTTCCAAAGGTATAATCTGAACAGCAGGCTCCAGGGGAGCTGATTCATGCATATTAGTCTCCTGGACAACTTACGGTAATTATTCTGTCAATCCTGTCCTTGTTACCTTTTTTCGGCCAGGGTAATTTTCCCTTCACAGTCAACTGACCCTCACGCTTTGTCTAAGGAGCTGTGCAAGCGACAGGCAATAAGCTGTCCAGTTTCTTGGCCATTTTGTAGATACTTGGTTATCATCATTGTAACATTTAAACATACTCTTGTTTTTTGTTTTGTTTTTTGTTTTGTTTTGTTTCTTTCTTTTTTAATGATTTTGAAAAAATCCAAACACCACTTAACACTCACATTGATAAAAGAAATAGCGAACTGGTAAATCTGTGCTGTGTTAGGGTCATAGATTATGTTACTTTCAGGCTGCAGCAATGTATAATCTCTACTAAAGTTAAAAGGTAAAGGACCCCTGGATGGTTAAGTCCAGTCAAGGCGACTTTGGGGAGCTGCACTCATCTCACTTTCAGGCCGAGGGAGCCAACTTTTTAGTAACAACAAAATTTATAATTCTCTGTGTGTAGACATATGTGGACATTCTTAATTAGAGGACAGGAGAGCTTATTAAAGGGAAAAGATGTTGTGAGAAATGGCAAGATTATGGTGGATTGCAGTAAAACAAATCTGCATTAGATTTTCACCACTTGGAAGCATTTCTTAAGGGAGTGATGCACGGCAGGGATTTTTCCTATTGTACAAAACAGCCCATCTCACCATTTTGGTCTTCATCTTTTGTGAGTTGTCAGGCACTAAAACTACACTGCTGGTCTTTGCTCTGTAAGAAGCTTACATTTTGTAGCCTAACAATTGTTGCTATGATCACCCTGAAGGATTTCCCTGCTGTTAATCTAACTCTGCAACGCCACCATTGGTGTAAATTTGAGCCAAGGTTTATCTCAATGGTAGTTCTGAGAGAACTTCCATAAAAGTCTCACTATAAACTTCAAAGCCTATTAAAAAAACAACTTTCTGAGATGGCCAAAAGCAGTTGAGGCCAGTTTTGTTGTTTAGTCGTTTAGTCGTGTCCGACTCTTCGTGACCCCATGGACCAGAGCATGCCAGGCACTCCTGTCTTCCACTGCCTCCTGCAGTGAGGCCAGTTAGTAAATGTTAAAAGAAGGTGGAGGTGTTTTAGGATCTTTTTAAAAGACTTTATAATTTAGACTTCAAGTCTCACCTCACTTACCTAAGAGTAAGCCCCACTGAATTCAATAGGGCTTATTTCTGAGTAGGCATCCTCTCTGAGAATGGACCTTTCAGCCACTAATTCCTTGAAACTGAATTTTGCCATCGCTATTCCCTTTAACAGGAAAAGGGAATAGCGATGGCAAAATTCATGAATGGTTTTCTGATTTTATAGTTAGTTTTAATTGATTTTATCATTATTGTACCTTTTGTAACCTCACTGTATATCAGAACACACAATTTACCTCTGTGGCAGCTTTTTCACTACCCTTGAAGAGTGTTCTTAAGTCCTAGCAGGAGTTATGCAGAAGGTGTAAAGTGTGCAGCATTTTTTTAAAAAAAGAGCATGTGGCTTCTTGTAGAGGATGCTATTTAGAACAACGATAATGATGGCCTTCAGAGTATAATGAAACTACTGTGTCTTTAGACCAAGACAAAGGCTGAATTTTGCTTCAGGGCTTTTCTTTCTTTGGTCATCTTGTTCTGCTACAGAGAGAGGTTCGCTGAGTGGCAGCTTCTGATCCCAGAGGTAATGAAAAGCAAGTAAAGGGCTTTGCAGATGGTGATCTGGTCATATGAAGTCAACAATAAGAAGCTAAGGAGAATCTAATTGCATCCGTGAAACTTTTCCTGTACTGAATGAAGAGTGCTCATCCTGCTTTGCCATTTTGATTCAGTTTGGCCTGGGCAAGAGACATTCATCCCACCTCTCTATAATTATCACAATTTTTAAATAAATTGAATCTGAATTAAATGCACCTCTCACCTACTCAGAGGAACTAACTTCTCATTTGCAAGTCAGTCCCTGCCCTGTGGGTCACCCTTCCTCCCATCCTTACCTCCCTTAAACCTTTCCCAAGTTACTTCTGCTGCCCATCATTCTCATAGGCTGCATGCAGACTTAAGGAGGGCCCAGGGCAAGTGCTGCAGACCCTCCAAGTGTCCCTGTTTTCCAGGAACAGATTTACAGAAGCCGGTCTGGTTTCTGATTTGATCCCAGAATGTCCTACTTTTCCTTGGAGGTTCCTATTGTCATTGGAGAAATGTTGGAGGGTGTGGAGTTATGTGACGCCCGAGGCAAGGAGATAAGTAACACTGTAATCTTTAGAAGACATCTGAAGGCAGCCCTGTATAGGGAAGATTTTTAAATGTTTAGTGTATTGTTATGTTTTTATATATGTTTGAAGGCTCCCATAGTGGCTAGGGCAACCCAGTCAAGATGGGTAGAGTATAAATAATAAGATGATGATGGAATAAGACATCCCTATTTTCATCTGAGAAATGTTGAAGGGTATGCAAGTGTTATCTGTGAGCACTGCCAGAGCTCCAGCAGATGGCCAAGGATGCCAGATGTTAATGCAGGCCCTGTTCTACCTTAGTATCGCAAGATTGTCATGAGAGCACTGGGACTAAAATTGTCAACCAAAAGCTTTACTTTTCTGGTTTATCAGCACAACAGTTATTTACACTGGGCTTCAGTAAAGCAAATAATTTAATTAGACTTCCCTATGACTTCGCTATGATATTGAGTGACAGAATAATCTGGCCACTATTAGGAAATTTTGACCATGGTATGATTATTTCCCACCTAGCCATTTTGACACTTTGGCACCCTATTTGCAAAATTTAAAAATTCCAAAATACAGGCGCGCTTTCACTTTCTCAAGATTGAGTATACTGCCTTCGGCTGTTCTTGAGGGTCGATTTCAAAAAATTCCACTGGGAAAACGGTTGCTGTATTTTTCCGTCTATAGGACGCCCCCATGTATAAGACCCCCCCCCAAATACACGGAAAAATATGGTATGTCCCTGTGGAGATGGCAGTATTGGATGAGTGGCTCATGTGCTTCTGGCTTGCACTCTTGATGAAGATTTGAGGAGTGAGGTTATTACCCCTCTATTAATTGTCTACGCCAGGTCGCTCAACCATTGCTACTGTGTCCTTTGTTTCAGCGGATCAAGATGATCAGGTGGCAGCAAAAACTGCAAGGTTTTGAGTGGGAGCAAATAGAATAAGATCTATTATTTGATTATTGACGTAAACCTCCAAAATGTATTTTCCACAGTTAAGTTTTTACCTCTATCTTCAGTACATTTTATTTTATTGTATTGCTATGGCTAGTGGCTGTTGCAAATAAAGATTCTTCTGATTCTGATTCTAACAGAAAACAAACAAACAAACAAACACCCCCCAAGATCTGACACCACTGCAGTAAAGTCACAAAAGAACATAAGAAGAGCTGCATCAGGTCAAAGGCCCATCCAGACCAGCACCCTGTACTCACAGTGTCTAACCAGATGCCCCAATGGGAAGCACCCAAGCCGCACACACACCCTAGCAATACCTATAGCTCGTATTCCGAAGCATCCTTTTCCCAGCTCTATTTCATGTGATGCAGCTGCAGCCATAACTTTGAATAAGCCTCAGATCTTTTAATTTCCTTGTTTATCTTTTTTTTTTAAAGGAAACATTAGCAAAGCTATAACCCTCTGTTTTGTATCCAAGGCATCCATTAATAAAAGTGTTACTCGGAATCCTAAGGAAGGTGTGTGTTTCTGAAACGTAAAAGCTCCATGTGTTTTATCTTAAGAAACAGCCATAACAGAGCTAGTTATTTAAAAGTGACGCACCCATTTTTAACAAAAAGCTTTATCAGATTTCCCACCAATCCATTAAGAACTCTCTTGGTTCTTCCGCAAGCAGCCCAACGTTGACTCTATGACTCAGAGTCTCAGAACCCGTATAGTGCGACTTCTAACAGATGCAGTTAAAGTCACAATTTTCTCCCAACTATTTGCTGCTGATGGGGTGAGCTCCCATTGCTCGGTCCCTACTCCTGCCAACCTAGCAGTTTGAAAGCACGTCAGAGTGCAAGTAGATAAAAAGGTACCACTCCGACAGGAAGGTAAATGGCATTTCCGTGCACTGTTCTGGTTCATCAGTAGGGCTTAGTCATGCTGGCCACATGACCCGGAAGCTGTACGCCGGCTCCCTCGGCCAATAAAGTGAGATGAGCGCCGCAACCCCAGAGTCGTCTGTGACTGGACCTAATGGTCAGGGGTCCCTTTACCGTTACCTTTATAGGACAAGCCAATGAAAGTTAACCATAGGCAACCATAGGCACTTGTCGCCTCTCTGCTATATATTTTTAAAACACCCTGTTTTTAACTGTAGCCTTGCTTAATGCCTCTCCCAGTTTTAGTCATCATAGCAAGTCACTCTGGCAGTGCCTGAGCAAACTTGACACAGCTAGGTAAATTTATGTCATGCATGTCTAATTCTTAGCAGCTTGAAAACAAATCATGTCTTTAAAAACCTTCGTGTTTAAGGATGGGAACAGCAGGCAGCATCTTGGAAAACCTGAAACCTCCATGAAGCAGCTTCTAAAAGCACTTTTTATAAATGCATGGTTAAAAAAAGTTTGAAAAGTTGAATCCTGCATTTCGTTTTTACTTGTACCAGAGTGATTCTATAGTAAAGTAGCTTATGCAAATATATAGATTCCAAGCCTGGATATTTTAATGCCTCCTTATTTGCACCACAGCCAACTTATCTAAGGTTATATGCCCATTAGCAGTTTAAAACTGTGCCCCCCTTCTCCCACAGGGTTCCAAGTTGCATTTGCATGTTTCTATACCAGGCATAGGCAACCGTGGCCCTCCGGATGTTTTTGGGACTACAATTCTCATCATCCCTGACCACTGGTCCTGTTAGCTAGGGATGATGGGAGTTGTAGTCCCAAAACATCTGGAGGGCCAAGTTTGCCTATGCCTGTTCTATACACACAAGAGAAGGGGTAGGGGTGTCTTCTCCTAATGTGCATTACCTGATGTCCTCTCACACACCAAACTCATATTCAGTGAGACTCATCTGCACAAGCACAACGGCTACCTCAAATGCACATACCACAGCTTAACTGTGAAGTGAATGTGGCAAATAGGATGGGAGCTGGTTTGAGGGGAAGTGCATCACGTAGCTCCAGGCTAGATATGGATTGTGACTCATGTTGTTGGGACACAGCTTCAAAGGCCAGGCGTGAGAGCACACTGGAACCAGAGTAAACATTAATGTGTACACAGCCCAAGTGGATCACACCAGAGGTTATTTAGTCTGTAATTCAAATTAATACATCATGCAAGGAATACTGGAACAGTTCCCCACATTTTTGTGACAACAAATAGAACTGCAAAATGGGAAGTTTCCATGTGCACTCATGTTGACGGTACTTAATTTAGAGTGGGGAAAGGATGTTGGGGCTCAAATCAGTCTGGAAAGGTCATCTTCCAGTCTAGAATCGAGACCCTTATTTGGGTGGAGACAGAAATTCACTCTGGACTTGCTCAGAGGCCCTTTTAAATTCTGTTCTTACTGCTTGTGTTCCAGAGTTGGAAACTTGGCACTGGAAACGGATGCCATGACTGAGCCTTGGCACAAATCGAGTCATGTGTAGTGAGTAGCAGAAGTTGGCATGGCATGAAACTAAACTGTGGGCAGGGTACAGCTATGATTGCTGTTTCGGCATGAAGGTCGCTCCCATGCAGATCCTGAAAGTCCCACAAACCTCATGTTCAGCAGGGCGGTCTCGGTTCCAGTCATTGCTACTCTCTCTTTGTAAAACTTCATTAAAAGCTTCTACATAAAATGCCAACTAGGCTCCATATATATATGGAGTTGATTTTGACATGTTTGAAACCCAGGCTTACCTATAAAAATGACCTTTTAAAAATGAACTAAAACAGAGACCAATAGTTTAGGAGCTCT
The DNA here is from genome assembly GCF_964106915.1 of Podarcis gaigeae. Lineage (NCBI taxonomy): Eukaryota > Metazoa > Chordata > Lepidosauria > Squamata > Lacertidae > Podarcis > Podarcis gaigeae. Next base: position 31,483,632 of record NC_139688.1, read on the forward strand.
TGCAACGGCAAACTATTTTAGATGTCCAAACACCCTCTTCAAATACAATGGATGGGTGGAAAAGGCCATAGGTGCAGTGGGTCAGTTTGGCTGGCTGTTGACTGGAAGTTTGGTGGTTTGTGCACAACTAGGGATGGCTGTGGGCGATTCTATCCCTGCCCCCCTTTTCCCCTTCCCCGTCTTCTTCTTCTTTTGACAAAGTAATAACCATAAATAAATAAGAATAAAAATGTGCACCCACCACTGAGACCATTCCATTGTAACTATCCAACCTTGCAAAATTTCAACACCTCTTGCGATGGTTTGACCCCTTTCCGTTTTAGCAGTACAAATTCTACAAACACCTCCTTTATCAACTCAAAATCATTTCTCCTGTGCAGTCCTGGTCTTACCTCAGTGACACATGTCAATTTATCAGTAATAGATACATCCCACTCCTCTTTATACCATTATTCCATATTATATTCTGCTTGCCCCTTCCTTGATTCTATTATAAATTGGATGGTCAAGCTGAAATCTGCGTAGACTATCAATAGCCACTAGCCACAATAGCTCTGCTCTGCCTCCATGGTTGGAGACAGTAATTTTTCTGAATACCAGTTGCTGGAAACCACAGGAGGCGAGAGGGCTCTTGTGCTCATGTCCTGCTTGCAGATTTTCCACTGGGGCACTTGGTTGGCCACTGTGGGACAGGATGTAGGGCTGAATGGGACACTGGTCTGATGCAGCTGGTTCTTGTTATGTTCTTAAGGTTTGCTAAAATCCTATTGAACTCAGCAGGGCTTACTAAACACATAGGGTTGTACTGTTAGATCTACGTACGTATTTTGATGGAGGTGTGAAATTTCTCTACCAGGACCGTAAGACTTGATATCCACAGGCAAAACAGGTTTGCCATGCATTAAGCTAGGGGATGTGACTTGATTGAAACTTGCAAGGAAGACCAGCTGACTATAATCAAAATACCACGGATGGAAATTTCTATGCAAATCTGAATCTTTAGCATTGCGGGTGTTGGAGCAGAGTTTGACATATTTTCCAATCCTAAATGGGTTTCCGAGATACAATACCTCTCTCTCTCTTTTTGTGTGGCTTCCCCCTCCCCATTTACATTTTGGTTAAATTACACTTCCTTCCACTCTGCCTCCTATAGCGATGGGATTTCAGAGGCTTCACTTTTCAATCATAATTCGCAGGATTCTTTTAACACGATGTGAGCACAACGCCGTCTTTGTTCATAGCTAGGAGCTTTTCGAAATATCGTTACTGAGATAAGATCTCTGATTCACAGAAGGCCGGACAAAGCACTTTTTAATGCCATTTGGTTAAGAAAGTAAAATGTCTTGCAGACAGGTTAAGTATTTAAAATGATAATAAACACTTAGTGAGGGGAAGATTTGCTGTTCAAAGCCACAAATTTGAGCTTGAGTGATTCACTAATTGCTTAGGACCTGGGCTGGACAGCTGTGATAGAGAAGAAACTGTATCATCATATAGGTAGTTGATGGATGGATGATCTGCAGAGAGTTAATGGATTATTTGACCCCCCTGTAATTTAGCGGGTAATCTGAGCATCAGCTCTATATAACTCATTATTATTATTATTTAAAATGTGTTTATTGAGTTTTCAAAAACAACAACATGCAGACAAGACGAACAATGAATAAAGAACAACAAGTGTGTGGAGCACATTGTTGCAGTTAGAATGAAATAAACAGAAGGTTCAGCACACTTTTGCAGACATAATAAAATAGATTCTGCAAAGGGAATCAATTTTAGGCATGTGCTGTTGGGGGGCCTATGCAGCACATTATTTTTATTTGTGAGGCATATAAACAGAGATCACGCAACCTCAAAATGGTCTTATTTCTTAACCCCTCTTATCAACCTCCTGTGATGGGTTAAATTCTCAGACAAAGCAGCGGTCCCACACCCTCTCAAATCATCCATCCCTAGAGAGATCCAGTGCAGACTTCCAACTTGTGGGGATTTCTAGTCTGGCTGCAGCCAGCAGCAGAGCTAGCAGCTCCTTGTGAACAAGAGTGGGATTTAAATCACTTTCAATTATATCTTGTAGTTTGCTTGTTTTGTGTTATATATTTACTTTTAGCTAAATGACCACAAAACTAGGAAGAGGACAGGAAGAAAAAACAGGACTGTGGCTGTTTTTGGGTCTCAGTGCACCAACACAGGTAGTTGTAGTGCGGCCACAGTCTTGCCTCCTGGACAAGGAGGAGAATGGTCTGAGGAAAGGCATAGAGAACCTTATTTGGCTGCATGGCCTGAGGTTCCTCACCTATAGGTTCACCCATAGGTTTAGCGAAGTGCAAGTTAGGGAAACACTTGTCCTACCAACCTTACTGTATGCTTGTGAAATATTGACCAATTATAAACACCATCTCCAACTCCTCAAAAGATTCCATCAACAGTGTCTCCAAAATTTTTTTACACATCACTTGGGAAGACAGGTGAACTAATATCAGTGTACTGGAAGAAGCAAAGATCACCAGAGTGGAAGCAATGATTCTTCAACATCAACTTCGTTGGACTGGTCATGTTGTGCGGATGATTGTCTTCCAAAGTAACTACCTGTACTGTATTTCGAACTTAAAAACGGAAAGTGTAATGCTGGTTTACAAAAGAGGTTTAAAGGCTCTCTCAAGACAAATCTTTAAAAATGTAGTATAAACACCGACAACTGGGAAACACTGGCCTGCAAGTGCTCCAATTGAAGAACATCCTTTACCGGGGGGCCACCAGGTGGCGCATTGGAAGATGGCCGACAATAACATCTCTCCAACCCACACAAGGTAATAAAGAGGCTGCTATGGGAAGTATGCAGTCTTCCTACCCCCCCCCCCAAGGAGATGGGGGGGCAGCCTTGCCAGCAACGTCCATAATGCACCCCCGGATTTGAAAGAAGGGGGTGCAGGACATTTGGCCTCAGCCCTTGATGGGTTCGGCGCTCCTGACGCTGTCTCCAATCAGCGCCCTGGTTCGCTTCAGCTCGAAAATATAATTGGAAATATATAGTTGGAATGAAGCTGAAGCACTTACATCAAGCAAAGTCCGAGAGATAAGGCTGCTGATTAATGCATCTCTGTATTTGGAGCGACGGGAGGAGACAAATAAATCAAGCGATGTCCACCATTACGAGACTGGTATGTGCGGAGCGAAAAAAGAGGGGGGTGGAGGAAAAAACTTTTATTTTCTTTGCCTCGTGTGAGTATTTATAAACCTTCACCCCAGAGAGACGAATCGTCGCCTTTTACTAATCGCAAGCAAGAATTTAAGAGCTGTGTGGAGTGAATTATTGATTGAAGAGAGGACTGGTAAATATGGAGTGCGGAGGAAAAATTCTATGACGCAGTTTGTAATGGCGTCTTGCTAAGACAGGCTTGTCGAAGAAAGACAAGGGGAGGAGGACCCGGGTCATTGGAATGTAAATGATGGATTGAATGTGATAACTTGGCAGAGCCCCTTTGTGATATACGTGGCAAACTTGGGAAAATTAATAGGACAGACCGAGGATAAATCTCCGAAGAAGGGGAGGAATGGCGGCTGTCCTTATGAGATATGACTTTTGGAGTGTGCAAAACCCACGCAGATGTTGTTTGTTCCTAACCTGCTTGTGAAGACTATCAGAGATTGCAAAGAAAGGAATACATGATAACAACAAGAAGATGAAGAAGTAATAAAGAGACTATCTGGACAGATCTGGATAGAACCGTTTGATAAAAGCAGTAACAGAAGTGATGTTTTGATTCTCGTTCGGAGCTTGATGTAAGGGTACCCCCAACAAAATTTAAAAATCTGGCTGTTTAATTTGGAAGTAATATGATTTGGAAATAATGTGATTGGATTGGCCTGTTAATAAAAATTATGTTTTAAAAAAGAAGAACATCCTTTACCAAAGGTGTCATGGGCTTTGAAGACACTCGAACTCAGGACAAAAAGGAGAAACGCACTAAGAGGAAGGCATGCTTGGCAAACCCTCAGCACGATCAATTTCCGCCTGGAAACCTATGTCCCCACTGTGGAAGGACGTGTGGGTCCAGAATTGGCCTCCACAGTCACTTGCGGGCTCACTGTTAAAACCATCTTACTTGGCTATGAGTGATCGCCAAAGAAGAAGAAGGGAAACACTAACTCAGAGAAAGAGAGATGGGGGGAGGGGAGAGAGAGAGAAGGAGCCCAGTTATTAGTAGAAAATTCATGTTTTTTTTGTTTTTAAAAAGAAGCCTGGAAGCACTTTTAGGTCAGTTTTTAAGTGTCTTTGTATGACTAGAACATTTGCTAGCCCCTTAGTGAGGTAGCATCTGCATATTAAGGAAACTAATGAATGTATGGTGTGGTAAAATAGCACATAGATTTTCTTTTAAAAGCATCAATCAGTCAATCAATCAATCAATCAATCAATCAATCAAGGTGGGGAAATTCCTGATCTTTTAAAACGGTCATTCTGTTCTCAATTTCCTGTTTCTCAGTGTTGAAGGCTATTAACAAAATAATAATAATATGTGTCAGCACCAGGTAGTAGTTCATAAAAGCTGAACTTTGATTCCGTTTCCTGTTCATGGAAATGTTAAGCTTTTAAGATTTGTCAATTGTCCCTTTGTGTTTATTAAGAGGACACCATTGCATTCTGAATTCTGAGATCCAAAGGAAATACCTCTGTTCAAATCCAAACATTGGGAAACGATAAATTGCCACTAATAAAAAGTACCCCTTTCTTTGCTGAGATAAGCTATGGAATCGGAGTGTTGTCTTTTCCATCACTAGCAAAGTGGTCACATACAACTTATGCACCACCAGCCTCACAGCTGATTGTTGAATCGTCTCTGCACAGCATCCACAGAGCCGGCAAATCTTGCACAAGGGAGCAATTCACTGACTCTGCTAATGGATCTACATCAATACAAGTGGCCATTGAATCGTACCAAAGGCTTGTAGAATCACAGAGTGATAATCCTTTGATCTGCGCTTCCTTCCATTTCCTCGTTTCACCCATCTGACAGCATCTGTGAAAAAGATATGGCAAATTTCCTGTGTATTCAATCATCTGCTGGTTTACAGCTTGGACAAAAAAACAAAAAGAAAAGAAGAAAGACTCCCACAAGGACATTAAAAGCATAAATAGCAGGAGCTTAGTGAGGCAAGTGTCTCCGTGGATGGAAGAAACCATGAATTGTCTGATATGCTTCCACAGAAATTGCACTGGTCTTCAAAGGCTGTTCTTCCTTGGAGCTCCTAAACAGAATGTCAGTCTCTCGATTGTCCCCAAGTCCCCATCCATGTGTAAAAGGGCTGGTTTATTAGATTGGGGATGGGGCACCTGTGGCCCTCCAAATGTTGCAGAGCTACAATTTCCATCCTCTCTTACCCTTGGCCTTGCTGGCTGGGGATGATGGGCGCTGGACTTCAAAGTGCATCTGTGCTAGAATGTTGCATGAGAAAAGTTAAACTCAACAACGTACATTGGAAGCTGCCAAGTCAGACCCAGATTGTCTGCATTGTCTGGCAGTGACTCTCCAAGGTTTCAGACAGACCACATTCCCAGAGTACCTACCCATATCTGTGTAGCAACTGCAGGGCTGGACTCTCGTTTAAGCTCTTGCACAAGAGTGCTAGCAAGCTATTTCCCTTCCGCCCACAGTTCTCTGGCTCTGTTTTTGTGAAATTCCAACCTGGTCTCAAGCCAAATAAACAATGAAGAGAGAGGAAACCGATATTTGGGAATACTGTATGTTCCAAAACCCTATATATGCTTTTTCTTATATGTGTCTGTGGAGTTGATCTGAGCCAGGGTTTAACTAGACTCAGCTCCAGAGGCCGATTTCAAATGCTAGGGCTCTGCACTTAAAGCAGAAAAGAAGACAGACTCTGGGGATGTGCAGAATGTTTTTCTTAAGTCCTGACTGGGCTGCTTCCCCTGCATGTGAAGACAGGCTCTGGTGGATCGAGCAAACAAGACCAAGAATAGGTCCAATGATCAAGAAGGCAGTTTCTGCATGTGCTGTAGAGGGAAACAAGGGTGCCTGCCAAGTTGAATAAAATATTGGGGGGACCCAGGTAAGCCCCGCCCCACATAATTGATCACAACACATGGTGCATGCACACCATTTGAATGGCAATACCCATCAACTTTGGGAGCTCCCAGACCCCTCAAATATTTAAGGGGGGGTGAAGCCCCAAGGAACTGGCTCCTATGGGGGGAAGTGAGAAGCAGATGGGGCTTGTCAACCTGGAAAGGGAGCTCATCTAAGAGAAGGGAAATTCTGATCCTGAACCTCTTCTGCCTTGCAGGATATCTTTGGGAGAAGAAAAGAGTAGGGAGTAGACCCTACACAAATTTGGAGTGGAGTCCCTAAGACTGTTGGATGGTGTCTTGTACACCTCCTTCCTGCAACTCCTGCAGCCAAGCTGGTGCCAAACATATTGCTCTGCTTTCCTTTGGATCACATCGGCAAGGCCAAGAAGGGGGTTTTGTCACCATACAGACAGCCCAGGCTTGCACCCCGGAGAGGTCACTTCGGAGCTGCTTCTTAAGGGTGAATCTTTATAGTGTACTTCAGTCAAGCGTATTAAGCACCTCTTGGTGATCAGTAATATAAAAGGGATGGTTCAGGATTAGAGAATACAGTAGAGAAGGATGTCCAGTTGTCCGTGTTGAGTGGAGATTCAATTGCCAATCTGATTGGCTTCTGTATCCGGAAGGGGGAAAGGTGCAGCAAAATGCTTTGGAGTTGCCTAGAGTAACAAGTGCCTGGAATTTCTGATCTCCTAGCTGTCCTTTGTGAGGTCACGCATGGATCTTCCTTTGGGTTGCTTGTCATGAACCGGCTTTTGTGAGATCACAGGCATGCTTCCGGATGGAAGGAGCCCTACATCATCGAGCAGCGTCGTGATCTGAGCCATTCGCCTGCATGGCTCTGCGTCTCATCCAATGGGAGTTGTTAGGGTGTCTTTTGTTTCTGTACGCAGACAAAAGTAGAATTAATGTATGTGTTCTAAAAGCAACCGAGTCAGAGGGAAAGGGGGATCAGGGAAAGAGTGCAGATAGGTAGGAACTTTAATGATCTCCTTCATTTCCAAGCTTCCTTGATATTTTCTGAATTCCAACATGAGTGACTAATATTCCAAATTAACTTTTGCCCCATAGTGAGGCACTGCCAATAAAGAAATAGTTTGTCCACAACTCTGATTGATAACACAGCCTGTAGGACATTTGAAGTTACTGTAAATAAATGTATAAATCTCAGCAATGGTCACAAAGGGCAGTACAGTGTCCCTTGAATTGCAAGAGTATATAAACTTTAACATACCCGATTAACAAAATGTTCCACTTGGCCTGCTTTCCCCTTCCAGTGGCATAAAGAGAGATTTTGCAGACAATCATTAGGTTTAAATACCTGGTACAGTGATCCCCTTTAAGCCTCTCCCACAGGTTTTGTTAAAAGGCAAGCTAAAGACACAGACAATATTCCTACAGTTTTATTGTTCATGACCTGGTGTGGATTTTTTAGGGTTTTAATGATGATGATGATGATGATGTTGATATGGCATATAGTGACCGGGCTTAATCCTACGTAGGACTCCATCTTGTACCTAATTCTATACCTCTGAAATCAGTGAGGCTGGCAAGATTGGAGCTACCCATTGCCAAAGTAGAAAAACAGAAGAAGGGAACGAACCTGTGGGCCTCCAGACATTGCTGACCCCGTCTCCCATCAACCCCAGACAGCAGGGATGATGGTCAGGGATGTTGGAAAGTATAGTCCAACAGTATCTGGAGGACCACAATTTCTCCATCTCTGCCGTAAACTGATTAGGACATATTGCTGTTTTCAGGTTGACAAACAAGGGATTTGGACCCTCCGTTGCTATAGGGAATCACAATGTGGCACAGGATCTACAGTACAGGTGGGAAGAGGTAGGTCGTTCTATGTTATTAACAGCATGTGCATCCTGTGTCAATATCTTCAGATGCGATGGGTGTGACCCCACGAAGGCAGGGCCTTTTTGGTGGTGACGCCTCAGTTGTGGAATAGGTTCTCCAGGGATCTTGGCTGCCACCTAGCACATGACCTTTTGAGCACAGATTGAAGGCAATTTTATTCTCTCAAGCTTTTAATCAGTGATGTACAATTGACTCCTGCGTTTGCTATTTCACTCATTTTATTGCTTACTTTTATGGTGGATATTGCCGTTTGGCTTCAGCTTTCAATGTCACTTTCTAGCTCAATGTTAATTGTTGATATTAAACCTTCATTCGTAGGAGCCTTGGGCGCCACTTAAATTGCAACATGCGATAAAAAACCCCAAACTTTATAATAAGTAAATCACTAATACATAGTTCTTTAAGCTGGTATTATTTCCATTTAAAGGACCGATAGATTAATCTTGGAGTCTCTGAAAACGGAACATTGTGTGTTGTTTGATTTGCAGTTTCTTTAACAGTATATAGATTAGGACTATGCAGCCTTAAAATAACTTTTGAACTCTGAAACTAAATGTCTCTTAGCTCTGGCCTTGAATCTGAGGTATGAAGGGATTGTTTAGGCTATAACAAGGGGTGTCTCTAAATTTCCCACTAGAGATCCTGCTTTTAGTGTTGGCAGTTCCAGTCCTCTGAAATAGGCACCTACTGCAGAAGTTGATTTTGCTTAAGAAGGCTGTCCCAAAGTGTGAAATATTAGGAAATACTAACTGAACATTTGTATGAATTGGTTTGTTGTTTTTAGAGTTTGTTGAAATGGGTTTGATTGTTTTTAGAAATTGTGTTTTCTGTACAGGCAACCCCTGATTTGTGTGGGGGTTGCATTCTAGGTCATTGTATGTGACGGGGAAGGTGTATAAGCCTGGTCTACCCTACTCCCACCCCCAGTCCCCTCCCCTTTTCTGGCCACTTCCAGGTCACCACGATGTGCGCAGTTGCGCACATATCAAACGCATGTCAATCAGTCATTACCTGCATTTTGTTTTTATCTTGTTTTGCATCACTTTGATGGCCTCAGGCTGCAACATGGTTTATAGACTCCTAAGATCATTATGTCCAGGGTCTGAAATTAAGTACTTGCACCTCTAGTGAGAATCGGGCTCCCCACTATTTAATTAGTTATGGAAAAACAAATTATGTATTGAAGAATGTATTAAGTATGATGTATGGTTTTTGCCAGTGAATATAATAATGTATAATCTATAGATTAAGCTAACATGGAAGGGTTGACCCAAACTTGGTTGCAACCTGAGAATCCAGGCTGTAGGTGTTTTTAGCTGAACATGGCGCAAACATCCTCTTTAATTATCTGTAACAAAATCTCCTAATCCTGTATCCTCAGGAGATGATGAGCAGTCATCAGTTAACTCCATTTAATATACGGCTGTTTGAAATGAGAGGAAGTCTGTGTAGTCAAGCATTTTCAGCACAGTGAAATTGAGTAAAAAAAAAAAAAAGGTAATATAAACCTGTCGGAGAAAATATCAGGAAAAGTAAGTGCTAGGATGATGGGGGCCTACAGGAAACAGATTGAATTATTTACACACATAGAATGATAATGCAGTAAATATATCCGGAAAGCCGTGGCTTATCCTTTATACACGGCAGGTTCCAATTAACCTACAGCCTGTGAACATCCAAATCCATTATATTCAGAGTTTAGGAAAGAGAATGTAATTGATTTAATGGTAACTTAATGGCACATAATTTTATACCATATTAACAACAATTAGATTTTTTCTCCTCCTGTTATGGGATGGCGACTGTGGAGCAGTAGTACCACTGCTTCTGTGTGTTTTAAAAAATTCTGTTAGAACTTTGAGGGCTTTTGGGGGGGTGAGGGAAAGGATTTGTACAACTCAATCCTTCTCCATTCTGAACGTTTAAGACAAGTACCATCTTATATTGGGTTGGATCCTGACAAAAGCTGCGGTCCGACCTAAGCCCACTGAAGTGCCACTGAACCCAGGAGGACTTACTTCCGAGTAGACATGGTTGGGATTGCACTTGTTCTCCACTGAAATCAATGGGACGTAAGTAATGACCAATGCAGGTTCAACTAAGTTAGGATTTAATTACCTATTGACAAATCCAGGTTGCATAATTAAGGTAGATTTAAAGCTCTTACACAACAAACCCACTTCCCCCTCCCATACTCATAGCTGTCAACGTTTCCCTTTTTCAAAGGGAAATTCCCTTATTCCGAATAGGATTCCTCGCAAGAAAAGAGAAAAGTTGACAGCTATGCCCATACTGGATGGGGAGATGCACTTGAAAGTGCGAGGGAACACCTGATGCAATGTTGTCTACCCTCTCCACAAGCAGATCAGCATAAATGATCCATAAATAACAGCCAACGTTGCTGAACAGCAACTTCATGCAAACGAACAAGAATGAACATTCAGTGAGGTTATCTGGCAGTGACTTTAGTCTGTTTCCAATCAGTTATGTACTATTCCCCCCCCCCCCTTCCAGTTGTCATAGTTTTATTTGGCATGTATACTATTGTTCAGCTTCTCACACTGTACAAGTAACAATAACTCCAGTAACTTTCTGGACCTTTTGCTAAAAAGTATGAATCTCTGGTGTCTTTTTTCGTTGGTTTTTTTAAAAAATAATTTTTTATTGATTTTCCAACATAAATTAAGAACAAAACAACACACACACATAAACAAACAAAACATATAAACATGTATAATTTCAAGACCTCTTTTTCATAAACCTTACTTCCCAGACTTTCCCTTACCTCCCCTTTTCTGCATCCCTGTTTTGAAATTTCTTCAACAACCCCTCACACCAATTAATTAATTAATTATTTTCTTTTTTGGCTTCTTCTCATACTTAATCAATTACAGCTGTAATTCTATATTTTCCTTTCCCTTGACATTTTAGCACTCATTAATTTTACAACAGTTCTTAAGATATACTTTAAATTTCTTCCAATCTTCTTCCACCGTCTCTTTTTCTTGGTCACGGATTCTGCCAGTCATCTCCGCCAGTCCCATGTAGTCGATCACCTTCGTCTGCCATTCTTCCAGCGTGGGTAGTTCTTGTGTCTTCCAATACTTTGCTAAAAGAATCCTTGCTGCTGTGGTGGCATACATAAAAAACGTCCTATCCTTCCTTGACACCAATTGGCCGACCATGCCCAGGAGAAATGCCTCTGGTTTCTTATGAAAAGTACATTTAAGTACCTTCTTAATTTCATTATAAATCATTTCCCAGAAGGCCTTAATCCTCGGGCAAGTCCACCAAAGTTGGTAAAAGGTACCTTCAGTCACATTACATTTCCAGCATTTATTATTGGGCAAATGATAAATTTTTGCAAGCTTGACTGGGGTCATGTACCACCTGTAAATCATTTTCATTCTGGTGTCTTTTTTCGTTGCCCCTGCAGCTGTTGTTTTGGAAGACTCATGCCAATAAACCAGTGCAGAACCCATAAGCACATCTAAGATGGCTGCTCACGCTGGTCACATGGCATGATCAGGAGGGCTTTCCATCCTCCAGATGGTTTGGTGCAGAGAATACAGCAGCACTACTAGCCCTTATGGAAACATCCAGACCTTTGAAATTGTAGCAACAGAGATGGTAGCCGGTAGTTACAAATACACTGCACAGGAATGTCTACCAAAACTCAAAACCAGGCATAGGCAAACTCGGCCCTCCAGATGTTTTGGGACTACAACTCCCATCATCCCTGACCACTAGTCCTGTTAGCAAGGGATGATGGGAGTTGTAGTCCCAAAACATCTGGAGGGCCGAGTTTGCCTATGCCTGCTCAAAACTATCAATCTCCCTCTTTATACAAGGAGCGTGTCTGCACCTTGGGTGATGATGTCCGCATACAGCCTCACAAAATCCTTCTTCTAGCTCTATGTTTTCTGGAACGCAGAGCATGTTTAACGGTGGAATCATGTAATCCTAGAATATACAATTGTAGAATTGGAAGGGATCCTGAGGATCATCTAGTCCAGCTCCCTGCAATGCAGGAATAGCCAGCTGTCTCATATGGGGATTGAACCTGCAACCTTAGTGTTTGTGTAATCACTCTGAATAATAACAATAACAATAACAATAACAATAACAATAACAATAACAATAACAATAATACACTCTGGGCAGCTCCCAACAGAATATTAAAAACACGATAAAACATCCAACATTAAAAACTTCCCTAAACAGGGCTGCCTTCAGATGTCTTCTAAAAGTCAGATAGTTATTTATTTCCCTGACATCTGATGGGAGGGCCTTCAACAGGGTGGGTGCCACTACCTAGAAATCTCTCTGCCTGGTTCCATGTAACCTCACTTCTCGCAGTGAGGGGACCACCAGAAGGTGTCTCTGGACCTCAGCTGAACGATGGGGGTGGAGATGGTCCTTCAGGTATACTCCTTCAGATTCCCTTTAGCACTATGATTCTCAGTTTCACAAGTACTTCATCATGGGTGGGTGGGGGGAATCTAAGGACCAGGGATTTAATGTGCCCCCCACTCTGGCCTCCGGCACCTTTCAGTGCTCACTAGAGATCTGCCACCACCCCCGTCACCGGGCCAAACCTCTGACCAACTTTGCTCCAAGCCCTCTATGAATCCTTTTGGCTGGCTGGAATGTGCCCTCAAATTTGATCTGCTTCTAGTTTTTGTGGATGGAGGATGGATCTCTGTGTTTGTGTTTGTAGAATCCTCTGACTTTTGAATGGCAAGAAAGTTGCATCCATTGCCCTGCCCATGCTTGCATCTGGCTGCACCCATCTTTGACTTCTGGCCAGACGCGTCACTGAAGGGATTGCTGCACTCCTACCTTGGCTGCATTCACACCATAAATATAAAGCACTACAGTACCACTTTAAACAATCATAGTGTCATCTAGTCCAACCCCTTGCCATGCAGGAATCTCAGCTAAAGCATCCATGACAGATGGCCATCCAGTCATGGCTTCCCGCAAAGAATCCTGGGAGCTGTAGTTTGTTTGAGGTGCTGAGAGTTGCTAGCAGATCCCTATTCTCTCCTCAGAGCTAACATTCCCACCCAGAGAGGTTTAACAATCAATCCTTCTTCACAGGGAACTCTGTGAGGGAGAAGGAATACTTTGTTCTATCTTTCTTTCGTCTTTCTCCAAACTGGATGCCATTGCCTCTTGCTTTTATTCATTTCACAATATTTCTGCTTTCATTTAGATGTAAATAAATAATGCCTTGGGTTAGAAAAATATCGATTTATTTTGCAGAACTATTTGTGCTTGCTTTTCTAATTTTTTTCATTATTATTATTACTATAGCAAGTAATACCCTGCCATCTAGTGGAGAAAAGAACCACCCAGTTTTACACTTCTGATGATGCCGAATATAGGAATTCCCTTCACCTTTAATACACAGGAATCAATTCTTATGATTAGGAGTTAATATCATGGATAGAAAATCTCAGGCTAATGCTAGTTTGATGCCAGTACTTATTCTCAGCTTAAATCACTGCAACATCGACTATTTAAAATGACAACTTTTATACATTTTAATATTCTGTGCATTTCATTGAAGAAGAAGAAACACAGCAAGAGCAGAAAATGGAACTCTGAGTACAGGCTGATTGTCATAAAGGCTCACTATTATTTGTATATCATCCTTTTGAATTGCAGGTTTGTTATGTGATGTGTTAGTGGATGTGTCCATCTTGTTCCTAGAAATGTTTTTTGTCTTTAGCGTTTCTTTGCTTGCAGCAAATTGGTTCCCCTATATTTCCTTTGCCGCTAGTGCTCCTTGGAGTTTTGCATGTCACTAATGATGGTGATGGTGTACAACCAGTGCTTTTTTCTGGGGGTACAAGATGCATACCCCTAAACATTTTGTGAATCTAAGTTTGGCCTCATTAAGGGGCAGTATTTCAATATGAGTAGGAAGATGAGAGTACCCCTAAACATATTTTATTTTATTTTTTAGAATAAAAGCACTGGATAGAACACTTCTTCCAAAAGCAGCCAAGGGCTGTGCACAACGATAATCAAAACATCTAAGTGCTACCACAGCATGGTACTAGAACTGCTAGATTCAGACTATGTATTCATTTGCATTTGGTATACACACACACACACACACACACACACACACACATACATATATACACACAGAGAGACAGTGGAACCTCGGGTTATGTACCATCCTCCTTATGAGCTCTGCTAACCCGGAAGTAGGTGTTCCGGGTAGCAAACTTTGCCCTGGGATGTGAGTGGGTCACGCGGCAGCAGGAGGCCCCATTAGTGAAAGTGTGCCTCAGGTTAAGAACAGTTTCGGGTTAAGAACGGACCTCCGGAACGATTTAAGTTTGTAAACAGAGGTACCACTGTGTGTGTGTGTGTGTGTGTGTGTGTGTGTGTGTTTGTTTTGAGACTGAAAGAATAAAGAAACTTATGGTTTATTACGAATGGCAAGCAAAGCCATTGTAAGTACAAGCTTATATGTGGCCATCATGGAGTCATAACAAAAGACAGAACACCAACTGACTGAGGGAGGAGGAGAAAGGAAGTAAAGCCTGAGAGAAAACAAATCATCAGCAAGGGAAGAGAAGGTTGCCTTTCTGTTTATTGCCTTCCACTGGTTCAGATAACTTACTGCAAGTGTTGCAACTCCCAACAGTACTGGCCCTTTTCTATCTGCTGTTCCTGGAGACAGGACTAGTTTTCCATATTTTAAAACTGGATCCATTGGCCATAAATTGTGGAGTACTACTCAAGTACAAAGGAACTAACTTGGCAAAAGGTATACCATACCCTCCAAAATTTTCTGATGAAATGGGGACGTCCTATTCCATAATAATAATTTTACTATTTGTACCCTGCCTATCTGACTGGATTGCCCCAGTCACTCTGGGCAGCTTCCTACACATATATTATATAAACATTAAACATTAAATAACTTCCCTATATGGGGCTGCCTTCAGATGTTACGGATAAAGACTCTCCTCCCTAGAAGAGAGGGGAGTGGTTGTGGGCGGGAGCCCGAGCTGGATAACCTCCAACATTTATCCAATGTAAATAGGGATGTCCTAAGGAAAAGCGAGACATTCAGAAACTGGGACGGCTTCTGTAAACCTGGGATTGTCACAGGAAAATAGTGACACTCAGATAGTCTGGTATATGGGAGAGAGCTTGTCCTATAAGAACAGGAATAAAACGACTGTCTTTGTGCCGGTTCTCTCTCAATGGCCTGTTTCATCTTGTTCATTTTCCCTCAGTTTCATTTCCCTCAGTGAACTTTTCTGTTTCCTAGCATTTGAAAAAATAGCCTTGAACTGGTGTAGCTTGTTGCTAGGTTTCAAGCTCATTTTATACAGCCAAGAGAGGCACTCTTTTCAGGGTTGTTTTTCCCCTCTTTTTTGAATTTTGAATGACGTCCTGAGGCAAGAATTGTCCTGTTTCTTAGCAACCCAGATGGGTTGAATACATTTATGCATTCAAACCTCTTTGTATAACAAAAAAGAAAGAAAAAAGAAGAGCACAAACATCTCCCAGAACAAACATTGCTGTTATGAGACTCTCCTCTCTCTCTGTGTGTGCTTGCTTTGCTCTAACCAGGGCTGCAAAGGGAAAAATGTGATCCGGCATGAAACACTTGGGAAAGGACTTGGCTTTAGAGAGGGTGAGTAGAATCTCCTTGCTTCTTCAGCTCTGCCTCCTTTAAAAGGGTTGCAGTTTTACTGTTATTAATAACTAGGGCAACACTTAAAAGAATTGTGATGGTATCAGGGAGAACTGTGTATATAGCCAGGGGAGATTTCAAAAGTTCTCACCGCAATTCCTAAAAAATGCAAGTTTGCACTCCATGCCAGCCTACTCCATGCCAGGTTCAGGGTTCCTGGGCTGATATACAAATCCCAGAACAACTTAGCCCCAGGATAGCTTAATATAAAGCTCAAACACTGTGATCATCTGGAAGAGTACAGTTAATTGTCCCACCTCCCACTCCTCCCCGTAGCAGAGGCCCGCCTGGATGAACTACAGGCTGGACATTTAGTGTTGCTGATCCCATGCTTTGGAACACCTTCCAAGAGAGATTCAGTAAGCATCCTTGCTACTGACTTTCAGGTGTCCCTTGCAGACTTGTTTAGCTGACAGGCCTTTGCAGTTGTCTAGTTTTTATTTTTGCTTAGCCAGTCACCTTAAATATTAACTTTTAACAGTGTTCTAACCATGTACACCGCCTTGATATCTTGGCAGTACAGATATACTTCTATAAAGGCATAAATATCTGGCTGCGAATATATCTGCATATGGGAATACAAGCTAGCTATTGATTGCATTCTACCTTCAGGGAAGGAACTTTTTTTGTTTTGTTTTGCATTCTTGTTGGGTGGGGGGGGAAATGTATGTGGTGATGTTTTGCTGGGTACCATGTGTTGCCACAACCCCAATTTCAATTTGCTCATTGCCTGAGCACAACTTAGTACAGTGATACCTTGGGTTTCATATGCTTCAGGTTACAGACGCTTCAGGTTACAGACTCCACTAACCCAGAAATAGTACCTCGGGTTAAGAACTTGGCTTCAGGATGAGAACAGAAATCGTGCTTCAGCGGCGCGGCGGCAGCAGGAGGCCCCATTAGCTAAAGTGGTGCTTCAGGTTAAGAACAGTTTCCGATTAAGAACAGACCTCCGGAACGAATTAAGTTCTTAACCCAAGGTACCACTGTACTCAGCTACATTCGGAATGAAAAAGCACTTTATATGCATTATAACACTGTGACACCAGATGGCGTTGTGGAATCCCATCTTTCGCAAACACGATTTCCCTTGATGAAGTTTACAACGTGTTTAACTGAAACACTTTATTGATGTGTCTCAGTCCAGACCTAGCCAGTTTTTTTCCGATGGTGACTTCTTCTGTCTGCCCAAAGGAAGCAATGCAGTGGGCTTATTTTCATGGGTTGTTGCTGTTGTTTCTAAACAGCTGTTTTCTGCAGAATTGTATTAAAAATAAATTTGTATGATAAATCAGTAATAATCGAAGTCTTTCTTCTTATTCCTCTTCCTCTTTACCTTTTTACCTTGTTTAGGCATAGAGCGGCGAGTGCAGAATGTTCCCCAATATCCATGCTGGGAACCAATCGAAGTGTACTTTCGATTTGAAGGGGAGATTTGCTACGAACCTGGAGCTAGCCTTACAACGAGATCGAGTCAATGAGTCTCAGCCACTCACAGCCCCTCTGGTAAAGGATAGCTGCCTAAAACAACCTCCCGATTTCAGCTACAGGCTTTATATCACCCGAGGCCTTCTCAGGAAGCCGCGAGGAAAGTCGAAAGAGCTGAAAAAGAAATTGCCCCCAAGCACAGTGCAGGAAGAGTTGCAGAGGATAAGGTCCAATTTATTTTTCTCCATCGTGGAACGCGAACAGGAGCCCAAGATCATCACAAGGTTTCCCCACATGGGTCCCTACGAAGCCCAGATAATGTTCGTGAAGATGGGAAAGTTCAAGAGCAGCAAATACCAAGATCCAAAACCATTTGACTATAGACAGGTAAAGGGAAGGATGAATTGAGATAGAGGCAACTGGAAAAGGGTGGTCTTTGGTGGGGAGGGGGCAATGCGCTGCACCAGGTGTGGGTAGACTACAAGGCTTCTGGAATCTACTTTGTTCTGCCCCAGATGTATTGGGACATTTATGCACAATCTCACTTTCAATACCGTTTACACAGTTTTGGGGTGGACATACCGCTTTGTTTCCAGTCAATGCATGTCCCATGACTTCTTGCTTAAAACATTTAACTTTTCATACTACAAATGTTCCGGGTTTGTTTGATTGCTTTCCTTTTTCATTGTGCTGCAGCGCAAGACTGTCCCTCCAGACAGCAATAGTAACTAACATCAGGGAAGCGTCACAGAGCAAAATGACCTGTGGATGGTCCACAGCATAAATCTACCACAAATGTGTTATTATTGCATCAATGGCATGTTGCAGAATAACCTGCAAACAACAACAACCAGCCAAGACGGACTGTTTGGGGTGGTTTATTTCTTTATTTGCTTTAACTATACGGTCGTACCTTGGTTCGCGAACACCTTGCGAGTTGAACGTTTTGGCTCCCGAACGCCGCAAACCCAGAAGTGAGTGTTCCGGTTGGCGAAGGTTCTTTGGAACCCAAACGTCCGACGCAGCTTCCACTGCTTCCGATTGGTTGCAGGAGCTTCCTACAGCCAATCAGAAGCCGCGCCTTGGTTTCCGAACGTTTGACTTCCGAGGTACTACTGGAGTTCTAAGATCTACAAGTTGGAGCCAAGTCTTTACACAGTCAGACAGATGTACATATAGAATTGAAAAAGGCTAAAGGGTACTTCTGAGAACATGCTTGGCCCAGAAATTTGCTTTTATCACCAGGGTGGGTTTCTCACAGAAATTCAATCCTGGTCCGTCCCCCACAAGTTTTCTTCATTTTAGCAGTGAGAGAGGCACATATTTTCATTTGATGCCTTTCTTAAGGAGCCAGATGTCAGAAACCCTTGCAATCTAACTCAACTCACCTAGAAATCTACCATTAAAACTTAGGTTTTTTTCTGCCTTTACACATAGGGATCGGGGGGGGGGGGTGTGAACCTACGTAATTCACGCTTCCCGAAACAATATGTGAATCAAAACCCAGCCATCCTTTGAAATTTGCATTTCTCCAAATTTTGCAGTGTGCTTCTCTGGCCAAGGAGTATGTACAAAAATGCATGTACTAGAGGAAAGCATGCATATAAAAGCATGAAATAAAAAAAACATACAACGGGAATACTGCTTTGCAAAAATGTCAGTATTGGGCAAAATTGTATGCTACAATGCTGATGAATTTTCATGAGGACTTAAAAAAAAAAACTAATGTGAAGAACCAAAATAAATATTAGGAAAATGAGAGAACCCTAAATTGACAGTTTCACCTAGCCCTACCTACATAACACAGAAGCTACATCATTTCTGCTTGGTGTGTCTATAACAGGCATATGCAAACTCCGGCCCTCCAGATGTTTTGGAACTACAATTCCCATCAGCCCTAGCTAAAAGGACCAGTGGTCAGGGATGATGGGAATTGTAGTCTCAAAACATCTGGAGGGCTGGAGTTTGCCTATGCCTGTTCTATAAAGTACACACACACACACCAAGAAACACACACAAGCAACAGAATTTAGTGTCTCCACAAGATGGCACTATTGCAACAAGTGCTTTGGTCAAATGAATTCAGTGATGTGGCTCACATTTATCTTTTCCTTATAATGTATTTGGGTTATGTGGTTATATTAGCCTTTGAAAAATGTCTTTGAAGCCTCAGGGTTCTTCAGAAACTTTTTAAACATTAAGATCTTCATCTTCAATCAGGGTACTCTGTTGGTGACTGGATTTTTTTCATGAGACTTAAATTATTTTATAGAGGCACATTAATGTCCAATACAGCCATTTCTATTGCATTTCATTGTTTTTCTCCATTCACCCACAACACAAATTAACAGGTTAACCCTCTCCGTGGTATTAAAAAAACCCCCAATATCATTACTTTTATCACACCAAACTTTTAAGGTTGCAGCTAGGACAGGAGGCCTTTCCACCTGGTCCTCAGGACTCTTCCTAGGCCTCATCCCTTCCCAGGCCAAACCCCTCACTGGATCTGCACCCTTCTTGAGTGTTTGGCCTGGAGCAGTGGCGTAGCGTGGGGGTGCAGGGGGGGCTGGCTGCACCGGGCGCAACATCTGGGGGTTAGGGTTAGGGGGTGCAAATCCACGGGTTAGGGGGCACAAATTACTTGCCTTGCCCCGGGTGCTGACAACCCACGCTACGCCACTGGCCTGGAGGATGCAGAGAGGTGTAGGGCAGTTCTGAGCTAGGTGGACCAACAGTCTTCCTCAACAGAAGGCAGCTTCCTATGTCCCTATGAGTGTTTATGAGTGGCTGGAATATGTTCTTCTGCCCTTACTTCAATGGAGGACAGAGAAGGGTGCATGAATGCATGTAGGAAGTAGCCTACCATACAAAGGTAAACTTTAGAATTGTTGTTCTCCTACTTTCCCCTCTCATCTCATGTACCACTAGCATGAGCAGCAGGTTGCTTAAAAGAAAATGTGGCCCCAAGCAGAAATTGGTCCTCAGACCTGACTTAAAAGTGTGGGTTTTTTTCATTGAAAGACGGCCCTGCTTATGCAGTCACATGTGAACCTTATGATGTTAACAAGGGGCAGGTGTTTACTAGTAGAACCGGTTAAGAATGTGTATACGGAGATGATTATCTGAGGTGCTTTGAAAAGCTAAGATTAGCATTTCCATACTAAACTTACTGGATAACTTATTCCTGCCTTAAACCAGGAAGTGACTGTATATTATTAAAGACAGCTGTGTGTCTTCTGTTGACTTTTGAGAGCCTCAGAAGTTTACAAATCAGTTTTATTGATGTTAGCTGAGCTTTAACAACTGAGTATGTGGCAAGAAATGAGCTCTGTCCGGTTCCAGGATCACTTTTTGTTTGTTTATTTCTTTTAGAGAATCTCTACCCTACCTTGCAATCTGCTAAAATAAGTGTCTTCAACCTTTTCAGACCCATGACCCACTTTTAACCCAAACATGCATTTCTTAGTCTTTATATTTGCAGAGGGCTCCTGTTGCCACCCACCTTGAATCAGGCTGCCACCCACTAGTTGAAGACTACAGTGGTACCTTGGTTTACAAACTTAATCTGTTCCGGAAGTCCGTTCTTAAACCAAAGCATTCTTAAACCAAGGCGTGCTTTCCCATAGCAGCGGGGGACTGAGTTTACAAATGGAACACACTCAACAGGAAACAGAACATGTTCTGCTTCCAAGGCAAAGTTCACAAACCAAAACATCTGCTTCTGGATTTGCAGCGTTCTTAATCCAAGTTGTTCATAAACTAAGCTGTTCTTAAAACAAGGTACCACTGTAGTGCCGTAAAAGGACCCCAGTGTTGGCTCGAGACTGAAACACAACAATACCAAAAAAAAAACAACAACCCCAAAACCCACCCTAGTAACATAAATAAATAAAGCAAAATATGGGATATAAATCCATTAAAAATAGCAGCATGAAAGAAATGTAGAACGGCTCACTTATTAAAGCTATGTACACAGTGTATATTTAAAACACATTACTTCCCACCCAAAGAATCCTGGGAGCTGTAGCTTGTGAGTATGCTGGGAATTGTCATAATGTGAAAGATAAACTACAGTTCCCAGAATTCTTTGGGGGGAAGTCGTGTGTTTTAAATGTGTGGTGTATAGCCTTTGCTTTAAAAGTACAGTGCCACAGCAGGAGGCAAAAAAACTCGACAAACCTAAAAAAAATTAGAAGTATGTCAAAATAAAATAAAATAACCCTGTTTGCTATATACACAAGGAAGTCGCTGTGAATGGGCAGTAAGAATGACAAGCGCCAAAGCATTGCTCCCAAGTTGTTTGCCAACAAATCCAGGTGTTCCCTCTTCATGTTTTTCCCCGTGCAGTATGAGCCAGATAGACCAAATTTTGTGACCAGCTATGCCAGAGACCCTCTGAATCTAAAGTTGAAATCCCAGTGTCTAAGCAAAGGTAAGTCCTCGCTGATCTTCAGAAGAAGGTATGACACCCGTTTAGTGCATCAGAGGAACATTATAGTTTGAACATCATGTTCTCTCAGTAATAAATTAGATTGGGAAGCTTGCATTGTGCTGGGCATGGGGTGTGGTGTGGGGTGTGGCTCTCAAGACTCTCTCCAGGCTGCGCTTCATCCTCCTGTTCCTGCTTTGCACCCTCCTTCCTTAGCTGAAATATGTCCTTGAAATCTGATAATGCTTCTTACTTACTTGGGTGGAGGATAGATAGGGGTGTATGAGTCGATATACTATATACTGTATAGCGGCCTACGGTATAATTGCACTGGATAGCTCAGTTGGTTAGGGCATGGTGCTGATAATGCCAAGGTTGCAGGTTCGATCCCCACATGAGACAGCTGCCTATTCCTGCGTTGCAGGAGGTTGGACCAGATGATCCTCAGAGTCCCTTTCAACTCTAAAATTCTATGATTCTATAAAGGTAACATTAATGTCTGCTGCTCTACCAACTTTTGCTGCTGGCCCTGCAAAAGTGAGCCCACATGACAATGTGGCCCCCATAAGCTGAAAAGGGCTCCTCATCCCTCTAATAAATAATAGAATCATAGACTCATGGAGTTGGAAGGGACCCTGAGGATCATGTAGTACAACCCCCTGCTGAGCTATCCAGGAAGTTAAAGAGGGTTGCAATTGGCTCCTAGTATGTTTCCGAACCTCCTGCCAACCTAGCAGTTTGAAAGCACGTCAAAGTGCAAGTAGATAAATAGGGAGGGTAAACAGTGTTTCCATGCGCTGCTCTGGTTCGCCAGAAGTGGCTTAGTCGTGCTGGCCACATGGCCAGGAAGCTGTACGCCGGCTCCCTCGGCCAGTAAAGCGAGATGAGCACTGCAATCCCAGAGTCGGCCATGACTGGATCTAATGGTCAGGGGTCCCTTTACCTTTACCTACCGTATTTTTCGCTCTATAACACGCACCTGACCATAACACGCACATCGTTTTTAGAGGAGGAAAACAAGGGAAAAAACATTCTGAATGAAACAGTGGATGTATCATTTTTGTGCTTCATGCTGTGGCTACAGACATGTGATCTGATGGTGAATTTGGGGTGACCCAATGCAAAGCTCCTGAGAATTCCTGTGGATCCATGCTTTGTAACCACGTTTTTGCACCATTGCAGCCCCAGGCAACAGTGGGTGCGTGATTTTTCTGGTGCAGGCTGTAGCCATGGACATGCTATGTGATCTGATGGTGAATTTGGGGTGACCCAATGCAAAGATCCTGAGAATCCCTGTAGATCCATGCTTTGTAACCACATTTTTGCACCTTTGCAGCCCCAGGCAACAGTGGGTGCGTGATTTTTTGGGTGCAGGCTGTAGCCATGGACATGCTATGTGATCTGATGGTGAATTTGGGGCGACCCAATGCAAAGATCCTGAGGATCCATGTGGATCCATGCTTTTTAACCACGTTTTTGCACCATTGCAGCCCCAGGCAACAGTGGGTGCGTGATTTATTTGGTGTAGGCTGTAGCCATGGACATGCTATGTGATCTGATGGTGAATTTGGGGTGACCCAATGCAAAGATCCTGAGGATCCATGTGGATCTATGCTTTGTAACCACATTTTAAGTGAGGAGCGAAGGAAAAACAAAGAAGGGACATGAGAGGGGTGTGCAGAGAAGCAGCTGGCTAAGAATGCAGGAGAGGGATTTAACGGGAGGGAGGAAAGAAAGGCAAAAGTTTCCCCCCACCCAAGCCAGCCATCTCTCTCTCTCTCTCTCTCTCTCTCTCTCTCTCTCTCTCCCCCTCCCTCTCTCTCTCTCCCTCCCTCCCCCTCTCTCTCCCTCCCCCCCTCTCTCTCCCTCTCCCCCAGCAGCACCGGAGCACAGAGACCACACGCTGCTTTCCCCTCTGCTTGCCTGGAGGGGAGGGGCTTTCCCTGCTCTTTGTTCCGTTTCAGCAAACACAGCAACGAAACAGAGGAGGGTGGGCAGTAAAACCCTGAGGCAGAATGCAGGAAAGCAGCCACTTCCTCTTTTCAGGTTTCCCTTCTCCGTGAAGCGCGATTTGATTTTTGCCTGATTTTTCGGCTCCAGGGACCACACATTCGCTCTATAACACGCACAGACATTTCCCCTCCCTTTTTAGGAGAAAAAATCTGCGTGTTATAGAGGGAAAAATACGGTATGTTTCCGAGCACAATTCAAAGTGTTGGTGCTGACCTTTAAAGCCCTAAACAGCCTTCGTCCAGTATACCTGAAGGAGCTTCTCCACCTCCATTTGTTCAGCCCGGACACTGAGGTCCAGTGTCAAGGGCCTTCTGGCAGATCCCTCACTGCGAGAAGTGAGGTTACAGGGAACCAGGCAGAGGGCTTTCTTGGTAGTGGCACCCACCCTGTGGAACGCTCTCCCATCAGATGTCAAAGAAATAAACAACTATCTGACGTTTAGAAGACATCTGAAGGCAGCCCTGTTTAGGGAAGTTTTTAATGTTTGATGTTTTATTGTGTTTTTAATATTCTGTTGGGAGCCGCCCAGAGTTCTTCTTCTTCGACACTGATAGTATTAATCTTCATTAAGCAGACATATTAAGTAGTTGGCCCTCACAACAGCCATTATTTCCTTTAGGGAACAGTAGTAATAAAGGTTAGTTTCAGGCATATTTATAACACAAAACATTAATGTTAAGATTCTCATTTGACTGTTTATAACACTCAAAAGTCAACATATCATTACAAATGGGTGATTGTGAAGCTTGGCTAGGGCAGTCCAAAGCTTCCTCTTTTGTCTGTATACCCCACTTAAATTTCACTTGCCATATTTGACCATGCTGCTGCCATTTAGCAGTGTCCTAGGTGCTCTGGAGAATGGGTAAGTGGCACTGATAGACGAGTTCAGAACTGAACATCTACGCTAACTGGTTGCGATCTATGGAGCAGCAAACTCGGCAGAAGGCCGAACATCTGCTGTTGCATTTACAAAACTTCATGCGAATATGTGTCCACCTGTTAGGTAAATGGGATACAGCAAGACGCACAGGTGTATGATGTGCCTGGTGCAAATCTGGCCGCTGATTCTTGATTTATTAAGATATGCATGGCACTTGAGTATAAAAGCAAATAATTTTAATGTGGTTTGCAAAATGAGTAAAAGAATGGAATTATCAGTAAAAAAGAGAGTTTAAAACAACTATTTAAAACATTTTTTTTTGGGGGGGTGACCCACCAATAAACAAAAAACAACAACCCTACCCCAGAATAAAACATATATCGATGTTCTACCTATCTTGGTAGGCTTGCCTAAATGAAACTGTTTTACCAGGCACAGAGAAGGCCCTTGGCTGTCCCCTAGTTACTTTCAATTTATATGTACGTTTTTCTACTAAAGCTAATCTCCAAGCACTTTGATACCAGTAATCCAACATCACACCCTTTAATAAATCTACCCAAAATCTAGCCCAGTGGCAGACATTGGGCTCTCAAATTTTTGTGTCACCCTGTGCAATGCTAAAAATTGGCACACACAAACCCCACCTCTCATGCTCCATTCTGCATAGTGGTTGTGGCACCCCTTGCGGTTATTGGCACCAGGGCAGCCAGACCAGTGTGGCTCCCCTAAAACTGGCTAGTTGCTTTGGCTGCAATACTATTAGTCCCATTGGCTCTTGTTGGACTTTCTCCCAAGTAAACACCATAGGATTGTGCTGCATGCACTTTCAAATCCTTTCCCTGTCAGCAGCAATGCACAATATGGATTCTGAGCACAAACTGCCTTTTGTTTGCTGTCCCTCTTCAGTCCACGGACTCCATCCTCTCGCGGAAGAAAAGAGGGGACCCCGATCCAAGGAAAGATTCACCACCTGCTACAAGCCTCAAGAACTCAAGTGGGATTCGAAGTTACTTCTGCCAAAGGAGCCTTGGCCTACTAAACCTGTTTCCTTCACAGTTAGTACAACACTCCATAATTCCCTTCCCTTCTCCGCATCTTCTTCCACTGAGCTCATATTTGGAATAGAAATCTGTGGGTGTTCTGAATGGTGTTTTTTTTTTTTTTTTTAAAGTAAAATAAAATAAGGGCATTGCTTTGCTGGAGTACTTGGGAGTTTCTGCAAAGCTGATAGCTAGCCAGATTCTAACCTAAGGTGATATAATTAGAAGACAGGCTGTGGGTTGTTTTTTTAACTGTCTGTCTCATATACAGGTTCTCACAGGTGGAAGATATTTGTAGGCCTGCTGCTATTTATAGTTTTGTTTGAAAACTGTAACTGTTTCTCTTGCAAAATGCCATGAACGACAGTGTGTTGCTTTCCGCTATCAGATATGGGGATACTTTGTAAAAAAAAATATTTTTTTTAGAAAAAGCAAAAAATATACTGTAGAACCTTGGGTACATTGGCTACATTGCAGGCTGAAAGGAACAGATTCACCCAGTTTTCCAGGGATCAGAAGCGACTTGGGCTTTCTGACAAATTATAGACTTTTCCTAATGAGGCATGAATGACTCTTGTGTTGCTTTAAACGGAAACAAGCCAGAGCCATTTCAGAATGTGGGAGGCGTAATTTTCCTGAGCTAGTCTTGGAGATTCAAATGCATGTCGGCAAATAGTGTAGAATCTTGCCTACTGTTTAATATTGCTTGAGCGGCAAATGCTCTTAAATTATAAGCACTAATACATGTGGAAGAAAATTCCATTGTAACCAGTAAGGTTTCCGTTTGATCCCCTGCTATAGATACGCTATATTGGGGAAAAGGAACCTTTGACCCTTCATATGTTTCCAGACTACATTTCCCATAATTCCTGAACTTTGGCCATGCTGGCCAGGGCTGATGGAATCCAAAAACCTCTAGATGCCCGCATGTCCCCCATTGATGCCCCATATGGAATGGGGCACCTCCCTGACATTGGGTGAGGATGCCCCTGTGCACATGCAAAGTTTTGCGTCGTAGCTATGAAGATATCAGTTAAGAATTTTTAGTCACTTTAGGTAATAACATACTACGATTATGTCGTTTATGGTGAATGCTTGAATTTGTTCCTGCTTAGATGCTACATAAAGTAGGTATAACCACAGATGCATGTATTCACATGCCAGCATTTGCTGGGCAGCACAGAATCCAAATTTCTGATGCAGAACCTTTTTAGAGCCACATGGAAAATAATGGGCAGAGATTTTTCTTGCAAAGCAGGGCCAGCCCAACTATGAGGCAAGGGGAGGTGACTGCCTTGGGTGGCAGAATTCACAGGGGCAACAGATCTGGCCTCCAAGGCATGCATTGCCCACTGCCACTGCTTCAGTGGCAGCAATAGCTGCGGTGCGCTCCTTGGAAGCTGGGTTTGCTGCCTCCTTGGTAGCCCCCCCCCCAATGCCAACTCTATAGTGGTCTCTTGGCTAATAGGAGGTGCTGCTGGTCTCCTCCCTCCCCTTGGGAGGAAATAGCAAGGGCTGCCTTCTGGAGTCTCCTAGGCTCTGCACCTGCCTAGTGCAGGCGTAGGCAAACTCGGCCCTCCAGATGTTTTGGGACTACAGTTCCCATCATCCCTGACCACCGGTCCTGTTAGCTAGGGATCATGGGAGTTGTAGTCCCAAAACATCTGGAAGGCTGAGTTTGCCTACGCCTGGCCAAGTGTGATTCAGATTGGGCCCCTCCGACCCACCATGATTCACTGCTGGTTAGGTGCCCTGTACATTATCCTGTCCCTCCTGTAAGTTCAGATGTTTACTGCTGCCCCCAACCTATGCTTTCTGTTATTTTATTTGTTCCTCTCTCTTTTTGTTCTTCTGTGTTCAGCTTGATTTTTTAAATTTAAAAAACACATGGCATATTTTTAGGCATTGTGCAAAATCATATCACAGTACAAATCTTGCCAGTCCTCTGTATGCATGATTGGATGAGGTGCTTCCTGTTGTTGCTGAAGGGACTTCAATCGCTTGAAATGAAGCACACATCATGGAGGCTTTCAGGAACTTCGGCTTTGCCAAGAAACTGCAGGAAAAATAGTGCCAAAACACAAACATGCCACCACCGTTACATAAATGGATTGCTAACACCCCAGTACGAACCATGTCTGCTCTGATGTAAACCCTGTTGAATTCAGTGGGGCTTATTCCCAGGCAAATGGAGGGTGACAGGGATGGTGTAGAGCTAGTTTGCTCGCACCTACTCTCCCCAAACCCCTTGCATGTTCATGTTAGGCATGTACTGAATGCCTGAAGGAGCGTCTCCACCCCCATCACTCAGCCCGGACACTGAGGTCCTCCTCTAAGGGTCTTCCCTCACTGCTAGAAGTGAAGTTACAGGGAACCAGGCAGAGGGTCTTCTCAGTAGTGGCGCCCTCCCTGTGGAATGCCCTCCCCGCAGATGTCAAGGAGATAAAGGATTTAGCAACTTGTAGAAGACATCAGAAGGCAGTCCTGTATCGGGAGGTTTTTAATGATTGATGTTTTTATTATGTTTTTAGATATGCTGCAAGCCACCCAGAGTGGCTGGGGAATCCCAGCAAGATGGGCAGGGTATAAATAATAAAACAACTGTTGTTGTTGTTGTTAGGCTTATATCTGCTGAGGCCAGTGCTCCTCACAGGCAACCACAGATATGTGAGGAGACGGGCCTGCTGGGGAAAGTTTTTTGATAGGCTCTCATCATATTTGGCAACTGTGAAGCACTAGCATTAAAAACACTTGAAACAGGCTGAGTACATATCCTAACTAGTAAATGGGTGTCTGTATGATATTCAATTTGGATGGGTATTCAATTATTGCAGCTAAAGCCTTTTTTTGCCAGTAAATGTTGTGTATCTTCCCTTCAGGCTATGCTTATGTTATAAAGCCTAGCTGCAGAGCAAGGCCCTTTCGTTTTAAGATGTTTGATATCTGTGAATCCCCTTTTGGTTAAAACCATGCTCGTCAGTAGTTTTCTTATATTATTTTAATGATTTTGTCTTCAGAGGCACAGAAGCCAACGAGCTGCACACAGTGCCTTTCTGGAACGTGTAGAAGAAACGCTAAGCCAGCTGTGGTTGAAAGAGGTATGTTGCCTTCAGGAAATCTATAAACCCAGTTTAAAACCTGTTTATGCCCCTCTAAGGAACTCTTATAGTATAAAGTACAGAGAATATTTAGACAACTCCCACCAGTTCCATTCAAGACACAGAGAGCCACAGGTTCCCCACATCAGGGGAGGAACTGAAGGAAAGTTGGGATAGAAGTTGTGGTAGTGGTTAGTTGTCCATGGGACTGGTGGGGCGGAAGGTCGGTAGACCAGCAGTAGGTAGAGTCAGAGCCAATGACAGGCAGTGCCACCTCCTGATTGGTTCTAAGTAAGAAGATGAGGGCTGACTGAGGACAGACTGACCCTAATGGACTCACCCAACTTGCCCTAATGGACCAGCCTTCACTGAGAAGAAGTGAGGAACGTGCTCCAGGAACACACCTACAGCCTTCATGGGTCACGTAGATAAGATATGGAGAGCCCTCTGCATTGTGCCAGAGGCCCATCTAGTCCAGCTTCCTGTTCTCACAGTGGCCTTATAGGAAGCTGGCAAGCCAGAACTGATCACATGAGAACTTCCTCTTCCTGTGGTTTCCATTCAGAAGCATTACTGCCTCCAGCTATGGAGGAAGAGGAACAAGCATTGCAGCTGGTTGGTAGCCATTTCCTCCACAAATGTGTCCGTTCCTCTTTTAAATACTTCCAAGTTGGTGGCCACCACTGCCTCTTGTGGCAGTGAGTTCCACAGCTGAACTGCGCTCTGTGTGAAGCAGTGTAGCATTTTATATGTCCTCAATCTGTCCAAATTTTGGCTTCATCGAATGCCCGTGAATTATAGTGTTGTGTGTGTGAGAGAGAACGAAATTAGGCAGGCTTTCTAGATATGGATGTTGACCTTTTGTGACATTTCCTCCCTGCTTTCCAGGCAGCCCAGAAGCAGGCCCAGGACAGAAGAAAACCTGCATCTAGTCTGAGGCAGAAAATGCCAAGCACAGCTGTTTCCATTGTCAGCGATATTGAGATGCAGCAACAGGCAAGCAGGCAGCAGGAGAAAAGCCTGCAAAAAGGACAGCTCTCACAGCCACCACCTATGGCAACACTGGGGTTGCAGCTGTCAATGCATATAAAACCAGAACCTTTGGGCTTCTTGCTGCCAAGCGGCGTTGCCCAGAGTGTCGAGGAACTGAGGTGCAAATAATGAGGGAGAGACCACAGAACACTCTGCAAACACCTGGATTGCATTATACTCATTGCTGCTATTCTAGTGCCAGTAGGGTTCTGTATTGCAGGGGGATAAATCTCATCCTCTCTTTAGCACAGTGAATGTAATAATTGTAAAAAATAATAATAATAAACAAACATACATACATACAAGTGCAGCAAGGGGTGGTTTTCTTTATATAATACACTCCCACATCTAATGGCACTCAGGAGTGTTTTGCTAAAAATGATATACAACAGTACCTCGGGCTACAGATGCTTCAGGTTACAGACTCTGCTAACCCAGAAATAGTACATCGGGTTAAGAACTTTACTTCAGGATGAGAACAGAAATCGCTTGGTGGCGGTGCAGTGGCAGTAGGAGGCCCCATTAGCTAAAGTGATACCTCAGGTTAAGAACAGTTTCAGGTAAGAACAGACCTCTGGAATGAATTAAGTTCTTAACCCGAAGTACCACTGTAATCAAAACCATCAATACATATTAAAATAGGGGGAAATTAGCAAATATATATATATATGTTAATACTGTGAGAATGAAGTAGAACTTCCTTCGGAGAAGACAAATGGGCCTGCTGCAGAATCTGCACCATGATGGTGTGAAAGCTCTGGGATAGCTCAGATTCCTGCATTGCGGGGGTTAAGTTAGATGACCCTCGTGGTCCCTTCCAACTCTATGATTCTACGAAGCGTGTCTCACATGAGGTGCTTCACAACACCTGTACCAGTGTGGGGTAGAGAAACAGGCTTTGAGCACAGCAGAATGAGCAAATGGAATCACACAGTACGTGAAATCAGAGGGACAGGCTA
The DNA here is from genome assembly GCF_964106915.1 of Podarcis gaigeae. Classification (NCBI taxonomy): domain Eukaryota; kingdom Metazoa; phylum Chordata; class Lepidosauria; order Squamata; family Lacertidae; genus Podarcis; species Podarcis gaigeae. Next base: position 31,514,200 of record NC_139688.1, read on the forward strand.
GAAACAGATGAAAGTTTATGTGCCCTCATGGAATAATTTCACATGGGCTTCTGACTGCAATGATAGTTAATGGCTTCTGGAGCAGAATGGGCATCCTTCATCCCAACTAGGTATGCCTCTTGAGGCATGAATTTGTATAGCGCATTCGGAGATTTGAACATGTCATTTGATATAGCATATAAAGATGGGTTTGGATCAGATGGATTTGATATTCATATGGGGGTTGGCAACCTTTTTCAGCGGGAGAGCTCTTCTTTACAGCCAAGTTCCGAGAGTGGGCACATGCCCACACAGAAGGTGTGGCCAAAGCAAAGGTGGGTGTGGCTGAAGTGGGCATGGCCACAGCTGTCACTCCAGCACACCACACAGAAATGCAGGCGCATATGCACTCAGCCCATGCATGAGCACACATGCAGGTGTGTAAAAGAAGTTCATGTCACATAAAGGCAATAGGATGCATGCATCTAAAAACAAAGGGGAAACCATCCTACCACAAATGAGTGTTATCTGTCCCATGCGTATGGAAGCACACTGTAGACACAGCATTTGCCAGGCTGCTGAAAAAAATTCTCACAGCTCCATGAATGAGTATAAAGGTGGTTTCCCTGGAAAAGCACATCACGTGCGACAAAAAGCTCTCACCCAAACGAAAGGCTGTGTCAGCGGTTGCTGTTTGTCTCTAAGCCTCGAGTCCATTCAGTGCTTACTGCAGGGGAACAACAAAGATGTTCATAGTGTATGGTGCCAGATTTGCATATAAACTAAACAAGCTACAGCCTAGGGCCCCACTCTCTTGGGGGCCCCAAAAAAGTTTAAAGGGGGAAAAAACCCTGGATGCACATTTCCAAAATATAAGATAATAAATAAATAAAAGAAAACCTACCTACAGCAACAGTGTTTTGTGTTGTGTAGGCTCCTATGATGTAAATAATGGGCGCCGCCTGCTAGCCTGCTCCCTAAAATATCACTGATTTGCTAATTTCTATATATAGGGTGCCTGTATTCTGCATGGACTGGTTGCATCAGTGACTACAGTATCATATGAGCACTGATGCAGAGCATATTTTCTACAGAGCTTATATTTGCTTACATGTAAGATTGACTTGTTAAGAAATTGAACTCCATCCTTCTCATATTAATTCTTACAAGTTTGGCTGATGAAGAATTGATGAAGCATTGAACGAAACAGATTGGTTATCCAGAAACTCTGTTCCGGCGATATTTGGTGACAGATTATGTATATATCAAACTTTTGAATTATTCTACTGCGACTGGTGAAGAAGATTTAGAGACTTTGGTTGTAATTTCTGATCATTTGTATTAGTCTATAATAGTGTTTAGTGCCATTGTTATTGGCCATCGTGTTGTATTATATTTTTCAGCTTGTCTATATTGCAACATGGGTCTGTTTACAGAAGGACTGGTTGCATGGCTTTAGATATCTATTAGGTCCATAAATTTCCATATACAATATATTCAACACAAAAAACAGCGACAATTTGTTGTTGACAAAGGACAGCTGGACATATAAAGGGCCCCATTACCTTCAATAGCTTAGGGTCTCATCAAACCTAGCTCCGGCCCTGACTGTGTAGATTTTCTTTATTGAACTATAAAAAGCATTCAAAGTTCTTCAATGAAGAACTTTCAATGAAGATCACTTCATTCTTTTATTGAGCTGGTCTCAAGATATGGTGTTGAGGACTCCCAGACTGCTGGTTTTGGGGGACGTCAACATCCATGACAAGGCAACTGGCTCTGGGATTGCTTCATGGCTGCCATGATGACCAAGGGGCTGCCCCACATTTCACCATTTGGCAGGCTACACTCTGGACCTACAACTGGGCACATGCTTAGAGTATTTCTTCTTTAAAAAAAGAGCTCACGGTTGTTTTTGCTGTAACACTCTTAAGGAGTGTGGAAGCAATCGTAAAGCATGAAACAGTGTGTGCTTCACTCCCCCTCCCTCACTCCCCCCACCCCAGCAAGACCATTAAGTCCAGGGTCTAAAATGATGCAGCTGCCCCAATGGAGATGACTGGTCAGCTTGCTACATCGACACATCACAAGTTGTCATGATCATCTTGTGCAATGGTCTTTGTGCCCCATTCAAAGTACTTTTTGTTGGCATTCATGACCCATGAGATGAGGCCTTAAATTATTTCATGTATTTTTAACAGTACGAACGAAGTTTTTAAAGACAAGTCAAATACATGTAGCTTTTTGGACCGATAATCCACATTTTTGACAGGGATCCTTGTTTTCTCTATTAGGCTTGTTACATAACTCTGAAAACGACAGCAGTTTTTTCTCTCTCTTTCTAACGTCAAGGCAGCTTCCTCTTGTTCCCTGGAGTCAAAATAGCCGTCAGAAACAGAATAGGAATTTCCTTGTGTTTTGGAGATGTGCTTATTAATATCTGGAAACAGGAACCATCTAAAGCTTTGATGCAGAAGGGATCTTCCTTAGCACTGGAAAGCTTTTAGGCAACTTTGCTTTGGCCACTCTTTAGCATACAATGCTTGCTTCTCTCAGGACCTTAAAACATGTTGGGGAGTAGGAAGTAAACACTCTTTTCCTTTCTATTCCTAGAAGACAGAGCCAGATCTTCTGTAAATGCCACTCGAGACAGTTTGGAAATAGACCTGTCCCTCTCGCCTCTGATCCAATTTGCTGGACTGTCCTTGTGAGGCCTTGATCCCTTTGAAATCAGTTGAAAGACCAAGCGCTGAGTTTAATGGAATTTGAATCTATCCTTTCCTTTGCAAGACAGAGCTGTAGAACAGTTCATTTCCTGTCTTGTTCAAATGGAAACACAATACTTGAAAGTTTGTAGAGTGCTTTTATAGCAAGAGAGGCTCCTGGGCTCTGAAGCAGTTTGGCATTGTTGTGCATGTCTTGTCTAAGGTAGCTGTTGACATCCATTTTGCAAAATACTATGGGAAAAGCCGTTGCGTGTCGAGGTCCCCAAGCCACCCCTCAAAATAATTCACAATTCACACATAATTTTTGTTTAAGGTTTTTGGCATAATTTTGACCACAACTTTATTAAAATACATAATCTGTGAGTGGTTGCTTAGGCTATCTGTCCCCCCGCCTGGGACAGAACTGACTTCCAAACTCCCTCAGAAGCCAGTGAAGGGAAAACAATATTGGGGAGCAACGGAGCTGAGTCACAGGCCCTCACCGCTCACCCAACCTGCTCCCCAGGGCTTGCCGGCCCTGGTCCCATTTCAGGGATTGGATGAAATCGTGGCAAGCCCCTGGATTCTTTTAACGGAATTCCCTTCCACACCACCATTGGAGGGGCAGGCCCAGCCTATCCTTACCCCTCTTCCAACCAATTTTATAACCAATGCCTAAGCGCAACCTTACAAGTTGTGACGAATTGCTAAGTAGTAGGCAAAAACCAAATGGCACCAGCCAATCAGCCAAATGGACAAAATTCCTACTAGGCCCCTGCCCCAACAGCAGACAACCCCATGACAGGCAGAGCAAGGTCAACCGGAACTCAGGGCGGTCAGGTGGGTGATCCGATGCACTCAGCAAAAGAGAAAGCAAAAGCTGAGTGCCCCAATATTTAAAGCCTTTGGTCCCACCCACCACATTTCAACATGCAATTAGCCCCAGCAACCCGGCCATCCAATCATTGCCCCAGGCCAGCTCCCCTTTACCTGCCTGGCAACAGAGGGTTGGCTTGGCAGACCCCCCCGCAACATGTGCTCTTATTTTAGGGAGAACACGCTTTGCAAAACAAGAACTGGAAATAAATTAGGCGGACTTTGTACAGTTGCAGTTTATCTGCACCAGCCATTCTGATTTCTGCTCGGTAGAATATGAAACACGATTTTAATTCTGGCCACTTAGCTCATAAAGATTGTTACATCATAACATGATCGTGAGATTTAATCACAGAACAATGCAAGTGCTCTAAATAGCTTGAGGGTTGTCTCAGCTGCTGCTTAATGTTCTGCTAACATTGGATTCTTGGATTTTGAGACAGTCAAGGGGAGCTGTACTGAAGAAAACTCAGCTTGCTATTTGCTTATACAAACTAGATGCTTCTCACTCCTGTGGTTTTCTTCAGGCAGTGATGGCAAGTTAAAGGGAAGTGTCTATTCAAAGAATAATAGAATCATAGTTGGTAAAGATCACGCCTTTCGCACATTTGTTCAGTGAGAGACAAACTGTGTGGTGTAAACAAAACGTTGGAAAGTAAAGGTGAGAATGCTCTGTGGTGTACTGTGTCGAGCGGGAACAAACTATGAGGGGTTTATTTGTTTATTAAATTTATATCCCATCCCTTCTCCAAAGGAACTCAAAGAGCAGGGAGAGGACATAAAAGGTAAAGGTAAAGGTACCCCTGCCCGTACGGGCCAGTCTTGACAGACTCTGGGGTTGTGCGCCCATCTCACTCAAGAGGCCAGGGGCCAGCGCTGTCCGGAGACACTTCCGGGTCACGTGGCCAGCGTGACATCGCTGCTCTGGCGAGCCAGAGCTGCACACGGAAACGCCGTTTACCTTCCCGCTAGAAAGCGGTCCCTATTTATCTACTTGCACCCGGAGGTGCTTTCGAACTGCTAGGTTGGCAGGCGCTGGGACCGAGCAGCGGGAGCGCACCCCGCCGCAGGGATTCGAACCGCCGACCTTTCGATCGGCAAGTCCTAGGCGCTGAGGCTTTAACCCACAGTGCCACCTGCGTCCCCGCGCCACCTGCGTCCCCGGGAGAGGACATATCACCCAGCAAAGCAGAGCTTTCCAGGTGCTATTCAACTTCATGTTAGTAGTACATGTGAAAAGGATCCAGGGATCTTATCATAAGTCAACAAGCTTAACATGAGTCTACAGTGTGATGCAGCAGCAAAAAAGGCTAATGCTGTTTTTTTAAAAAGCTAATCCCACTCTGTTCTGCTTTGGTCAGGCCATACCTGGAGTACTGTGTCCAGTTCTGGGCCCCACAGTTTAAGAAGGATATTGTGCAGAGGAAGGCAACCAAGATGATCAAGGGTCTGGAAACCAAGCCTTATGAAAAAATCATTGAGGCAGTTGGGTGTGTTTAGCCTGAAAAGAAGAGACTGAGAGGAGATATGATAGCCATCTTCAAATATATAAAGGGCTGTCACAGGGAAGGCTAGGACCCAAACAAATGGCTTCAAGTTACAAGAAAGGAGATTCTGATTAAACATCAGGAATAACTTTCTGACAGGAAGAGCTGTTCAACTGTGGAACAGACTCCCTCGGGAGGTGGTGGACTTGGAAGTTTTTTATTAATATTAATAATAAAATAATAAATTTTTATTTATACCCTGCCCTTCCCTGTTCAGAAAACCAGGCTCAGGGCAGCTAACAACAAATTTAAAACACTTAATTGATGCAACAAAAAACAGCATAAAACGTGAATAACAATAAATTCAGAATTCAAAAATCAGTTTAGGGGGGAAATCCATCCAATAAACATTAGATGATCACCAGGGATAGCTGGCTAAATTAGTCCTATTTGGACCAGCGAGGAGACCAGGGGAGAATTAGCTGTGGGATCCCAGAGTGGGTAATCTTCATAAAAGGGGGAGAGAGAGGGAGGAAGGGGAATAAAAAATCAGGCTAAGTTCAAATTGAAAGCCAGGCGGAATAGCTCTGTTTAAACAGATGGGATGACCATCTGTCATGCTTTGGTTGAGATTCCTGCATTGCAGAGGGTTGGACTCGATGATCCTTGGGGTCCTTTGCAACTCTACAATTCTATGAATGTATGATTCTGTGATGCCATTCACTTCAGCAGGCATTGTTTATGAAAAGACCCTGGTGAATTGTATCTCATGGAGTCTGACTGCTCTGGATTTTTGTAGGGTGAAGTTGTGGGACATCACTATACATTACTATGTAATGTATATTATGTCACTATACACTATACATTCTGTGAAAATACAAAACTGACCCCTGTTACCTCAGCACTGTGGATCATTTAGGACAAGATTAGCCCATGTGGCACCCTTCAGATGTTGTGGACTATGACTCCTAATCAAACCTGACTACTGACCATGCTGGCTGAAGTCCAAAACGTCAAGGAGAAACCATATTGGCTACCCCACACTTAGGGTCACTCAGAATAATAGAATCATTGAGTTGGAAGGGACTCAAGGATCATCTAGTCCAGGGGTCAGCAAACTTTTTCAGCAGGGGGCCAGTCCACTGTCCCTCAGACCTTGTGGGGGGCCAGACTATATTTTGAAGAAAAAAATGAACAAATTCCTATGCCCCACAAATAACCCTGAGATGCATTTTTTTTTTAAAAAAGGACACATTATGACTCATGTAAAAACATGCTGATTCCTGAACTGTCCGCGGGCCAGATTTAGAAGGCGATTAGGCCAGATCCGGCCCCTGGGCCTTAGTTTGCCTACCCATGATCTAGTCCAGCCCCTTGCAATGCATATCCCACACACTTCACTCATTACAAAACTCCTCCACAGGAGGCATTTCTGTGGACATGTGGAAATTGTAAGGACAAGTTGGGAAAGTAGAATAAACACATGTCTATGCAACTTTGGTGTTTCCTGTGTGAAGACATGGACTACTTTGGACCTAAACTCCTGCCCAGATCTGTTAAGAAACTGTCCTCTGGCCCCTCCAGTTCTTCACTGCTGCCTTTGAACTTATCTTTGCCTCCTGCCTGTTTGGGACCACATAGCTGGATAGCTCTGTCGGTTAGAGCGTAGTGCTGATAATGCCAAGGTTGCAGGTTCAATCCCTGTGTGGGACAGCTGCATATTCCTGCATTGTGGGGGGTTGGACTACTAGATGATCCACAGGATCCCTTCCAACTCTATGATTCTATGATTTGCTTTTGTCCCACTATGATTGACAGGGACCCAATGTCTTTGGAGCCTGACTTGACAAGGCCTCACAGCCTACAAACTTGTTGTTCAGTGTGTGTGTGTGTGTGTGGTCTTTAAACATGCTTCCTCTTTTGATAACGCATAAATGGCCACCTATACAGCTCCAAGCAATCTCAGGAAAGATCAGCCCTGGAGTGCATGGGGAACCCTTTGACCAACTATCAGAAAGCTTTCTCCTTTTCCACCACTGACCAAAAGATTGCAGTCCCATCCATGGCCCATTTGACAGCCTGTTATTAGGGCCACGTGACTTACAGGCCAACACACCTGCTGACCAGTAAATCCCTCTCCCCATTTCCCCCATTAAAAGCAGGAAGAATACATAAATGCTTCCTTATGCAATTCTCTGGAGGGAGTAGCTCTTAAAAGCATTTGTAAACCTAAAGCCCCATAACCTGCTCTGAATGACCTTAATGTTCCGCTGTGTATGCAAACAGTGACCATTAATGAGCACAGTCTAAAGTAACTCAGGAATAGCGACTCAATCTGAAGAATATAATGGTGTTTTTGAAGAGTATAGTGAGCAATAGTTGGCTTAAGTTTAGATTATAAAGCAGTGAGAAAAAGCAGGTAAAAGAAATGACAGATAAAGGCAATTCCAGGTTTAAATGCAAGCTAGACTCTTAGTGAGAAGGTGTGTTAAGCCCAGTATTTAGCAGTGACTTTTACTTTGGGGATCTCTCTATAATCAGAGTGAGAAATATATCATTAAAAAAACTTTGAGCTCCTCCAAAGCTTATATGGAGGTAAGATTTATTGAGTGTGCATTCTGATCTGCTTTCCCTTCTGTGACTTCTCACTAGTCATTCATTCATCCTGTGTTTCACTTTCCTAACTGTAAAAAGTTCAGGTTTCTTTAAGAAGCACATTTGTTGCACCAGGGCAAAAGAGCACTCTAATCCACTTTAATCGTGCTCACCTAATTTCCAGGATGCACTTGAATCTTACCTGCAAAATACTGACAGTTTGAAGGCAGTCATAATACGTTGTCAATGATGGAGATACAATAGGAACAGAAGGCCAACTGATAGGGCCATCCTGTTGTTGTCAGTATGTGGCATGACAGGACCTGCGCTGAGTTTGCCACATAGCAAAAGCAGTCATCGGATGGATTGTTAGGCAATGAGTTTGTAATGCAATGTTTCCTAAGTAATTTCCAGTCTACTCTGAGCATATCTTTAGTCATTTAAAAAACAACAACCCACAATCTACTCTTGACGACTTTAGTTTTGGCCTACATATGCAAGTAGGGATGCGGGTGGCACTGTGGGTTAAACCACAGAGCCTAGGACTTGCCGATCAGAATGTCGGCGGTTTGAATCCCCCTGATGGGGTGAGCTCCTGTTGCTTGGTCCCTGCTCCTGCCAAACTAGCAGTTCGAAAGCACGTCAAAGTGCAAGTAGATAAATAGGTACCGCTGCAGCAGGAAGGTAAACGGCATTTCGGTGAGCTGTTCTGGTTCACTAGAAGCGGCTTAGTCATGCTGGCCACATGACCAGGAAGCTGTACGCCGGCTCCCTCAGCCAATAAAGCAAGATGAGCGCCGCAACCCCAGAGTCGGCCACGACTGGACCTAATGGTCAGGGGTCCCTTTACCTTTACCTTTACATATGCAAGTAGTGGGCTTTAATTGTCTGTCCAAAGTATCTCAGGAATGCCTGAAATACAGTGTTTCTAAAAAGTAAAGTGAGCTAAGTCAAGCAGGAAGTTGCTCTACAAGCTGAGAGAGTGGTGAATCAATTAAACAACCATTTCACTAAACACCAAACATAGCCTAGACCCACTCAGCCTTGATCCTTGCCACGGTTGCACCAATTGGTGTGAGACTGAAGCATTTTTTAAAGTGCAGCAGTGCTGATACACATACTGTTTTGGGAGTACCCAGGCACTTTGGCGGGACACGTAAGAGGAACCAGCCTTCCCTTTTTCTGTCACATTCTTCTAATAACTTGTTAAGAGGATGTTGTGGGAAAGTGGGGCTGTTGTTTTTTGTTTTGTTTTTTGAAAATGTAGCAATCAGCTATTGAGAGATCTTCAAAGCAGAGCTTCCCTTTTCTCAGGACTTAATGGCATCTATTGAGTGCTGGCACCTGGCACCGCTTTCAGGTGAGAAACTTCAGCTTGGTAAAAAAATGAAAACCTTTGAAAGTTCTGCTGCACACAAAATCCAGGGCTTTTTTCCAGCAGAAACTCGACACCTCTCAGGTGGGCACCATTGCCATTATAAGGGAACAAGGGAGGTGTTCACGGTGAGTTCTGGCATCCTTCAGTGTGTCCATTGGAAAACAGATGTAGGTGGTCCTGGCAGCGAAAGGTGTATCCACACCTGCCTGATAATATGTTATGGTTACCAGACATTCCCATTTCCCGGGGACAGTCCCCAGATTTACAAATCTGTCCCCTGACAAAATCCATCCCCGGAATGTCACCTGATTTCATTTAATGCAGGTATGTCCAAAGTCCGGCCCGGGGGCCACTTGTGGGGATTGTAACAAAAACACTGGGTCCTAATTTGAATAGTAGAGTGCCTGGTATCTGGTGGGCAGACCAAAGCACTCGTCAGGAGAGCTATGAGATTCAGGTGAAGGTCAGATGCCTTGTCAATCCCAGCAGGTATATAACAGGAAGACCCAGCCTGCCCAGGCCTGCCGCCTGCCCAAGGCATATTGAAACTGGCACAATTGATGCAAAAATGAAAGTATGGTAGTCAGCAGTTAAAGACACCCACTTTCTCCAGCATGAAACAAACTTAGTCAGCATATGCAGCAGATGGTTGCTAAGGTCTGGCAGTGGGGGCAGGGGTCATATGGCATGTCAGTTTCACAATATTAGTAGCTAACAGAACTGGTGCAAACCAAACTGCTTACTCAACAACTTAGCATATTATAAATGCTGGATTACCACAGGTAGGATATTACCAGTTTAGAAGACACGAAGCAGTCTAAAAGACTCTATGTGGCGTATAGTCTAAAGAATATTACATTAAAACAAAATATTAAAACACAACCTAAAACTAGCAACCACACCCACCCTTGCAGATGGCAGGATTAAGAATCAATCATGAATGAAAGAAGCTTGTTGAAGATAAGCCTGAACAATTCCAGATCAAGAAAAACTACATTTTTGTGTTCCAGATGGATTAGTGGGTATGCAGCCTAAGTTGCTGAGTAAGCATTTTGTTCTGCATTGATATTGTTTGCTAGCAAATATTGTTAACAAGCATCTTACTTCCTTCTCTTATATCCAAATATGTAGCTTTCCGTAACCTTTGTTCCTGCAGCTCCACCACCCTCAGCAAGCTGAAGGTCTACTTTTCTCAGTCTGTGTTTCCCACCCCTTATGCTTCAAACTGCCTCTGAGCTCAGCTTGTGTGATGCCGTCTCTTGCTGTTCTTTCAGATCCCAGCTCAAAACCCACCTGTTCCACTAAGTGTGTTGTTTCAAACCAATACTGTTAGCTGCCAATATTGTCAGTCAAACTCTTCTTTGACCCCTGAACTTAGCAAGCAAAGCATCTCATCTGATTTCCTAGCAAGCTGCATATGCTGTCTTAGATTTTGCCCTCTTCTTTTAATACTGGAGAAAAAGTGGAAGGTTTTTTAATTTAATTGCTGAGTGCAGCACTTACATTTTTGTGCCCAGTGTGCCAGTTTCATTATTGGACAGGGGTAAAAGGCTCAATTTTGCTGTGGTGTGCTTAAAACCTAGGGTGGCTCTAGTTCCTCTTACTGGTGAATCCCAGAGGGCTGATCTTGCGAGTCTGTTGCAATAAACTCACACAGGGTCCCCTGGCATTTCAAGAAGTTGGCTGTATGCCACCTGAGTTTAGGCCACCCCCATCCTATTAATCTTTAGAGTGCCACAGGGCTTGGGGTGTGTGTGTGTGTGTGTTTTCTTCTATCAGTCTCCTGTCCTTTGCTTTGGGCCAATATTTAACAGGTGCAAAAGTAGAAAAAACTGATTCATTGCACTCAGAACTCTCTATGTTTTAATTGAGCACGCTGCTGAGATTGATCACACTGGGGTTGTTGGTTTTTTTTATTGTAACTTGTACATCACCTTGACATCAGTGTGTGGAAGGTGATAAACTTAATTAATTTATATTAATAACCATCCTCCTCAACACCTCTCTTATCTGATCCACTCTTGCATGATGAAGCCAAAGCTGCAATCCATTCTCAAACTGATATACTATACGGTGCTGCATAATACACTTTAGACATATCATTCAATCAAAAGGCAGATAACAAACAAACAAACAAGATGGGAAAATAAACTGTCAGCAGCCAGGCTGTTTCCATGTACCATTTCCTCAAGGCTGCCGAGGGTTTTGGGGACACACTCTCACTTCATGTAGAGGCCTGGCTGTAATAATAATAATATTTTATTACTTATACCCTGCCCATCTGGCCAGGTGTCCCCAGCCACTCTGGGTGGCTCCTAACAGAATATAAAAAACACAATAAAACATCAAACATTAAAACTTCCCTAAACAGGGCGGCCTTCAGATGTCTTCTAAGGCAGATAGTTGTTAATTTCATTGACATCTAATGGGAGGGTGTTCCACAGGGCGGGCTCCACCACCGAGAAGGCCCTCTGTTTGGTTCCCTGTAACCTCACTTCTTGCAGTGAGGGAACTGCCAGAAGGCCCTCGGAGCTGGACCTCAGGCTGAATGATGGGGGTGGAGACGCTCCTTCAGGCAAAGCAACAAAGTGCTTTCGACATGGACTGGCTTCCCACAAAAATAATTCAGCCTATAATTCCCTGCAATATACATTGTAATGGGGCCAGTGTGGAGCCTCAGTGAGTGAGGAAGGGCCATAGCTCAGTGGCAGAGCCTTGCATGTAAGCCCCAGATTCAATCCCTGGTATGGCTTGGGAATATCCTCCATCAGAAACCCTGGAGAGCTACTGCCAGTCAGAGTATGCAATACTGAGCTAGATGGACCTTTGGCACACCCTATAACTTCCAAGAGGGACGCGGGTGGTGCTGTGGGTTAAACCACAGAGCCTAGGACTTGTCGATCAGAAGGTCAGCGGTTCGAATCCCCACGATGGGGTGAGCTCCCGTTGCTCGGTCCCTGCTCCTGCCAACTTAGCAGTTCGAAGCACGTCAAAGTGCAAGTAGATAAATTGGTACCACTCCAGTGGGAAGGCAAACGGCATTTCCATGCACTGCTCTGGTTCGCCAGAAGCGGCTTAGTCATGCTGGCCACATGACCTGGAAGCTGTACGCCGGCTCCCTCAGCCAATAAAGTGAGATGAGCGCCGCAACCCCCGAGTCGGCCACGACTGGACCTAATGGTCAGGGGTCCCTTTAACCTTTACCTTATACCTTATGTGTCCAAAACACATTCTTTCCCTCAGAAGATGGTAGGTACTGTAGTTTGTCAAGGGCTGCTGGGAATTGTAACTCAGTGGGGGATAAAACTACAGGGCCTGGAATTCTTTGAAAGGGGAAAATGTGCTTCAGGTTTGCTTTAATAGCATGTACACAACCTTGTGTATAATGTATAAACAGATATGTTGACTTCCTGTATCCCTTTATCAACCTTGCCCTGCCTCTCTTCTCACACAGGAATACCACTGTACTTTTGCTCTGTCCAGCTGAAACTGGCACAACCACCAGAGCTGGCACTGCTTCACCAATGTAGTGTAAAATTTATTAAAGTGTATGCATTTCTGAAACAGATAGATGAAGGAAGAGTTTTCTCCAGTTGCAAATCCACCTGGGGATCCTTTCCTCACCAGCTCCTCAAAGGCAGAGGAAAGGGAAGCGCTCTGTGCATGTTAAGAGACTTTAAAAACTTATTATTTCACATATTCAAGGAATGACGTCTCTGGCCCTTAAAACTGGAGAAAGAAATGGCCCCGACAGCTTTATATAGATTTGTAGACAGGCGTTGGCTGGAACTGCTGTAAGAATGAATCGCTTCCAAACAGGAGAGAGAACAAGGCCGGGATTGAGAGGAGAGTTGAGCAGCACTTTGGAGGTTTTCCTGCGGTTCCTCGACGCACAAGCGGCCTTTGAGCAGCAGCAGCAGCTCCTGCCCTCCGCGCGCCCTCGCCTTGCCATAGGTGCGCTTGGGGCAGGGCGCAGCGAGGCCTCTCCCGGCCGCCCCGTCGGCTCTGTGGAGAGATACAACCGCAAGACCCGCCTCTCGGGGAACTGACAGGCCTCGCCCCTCGGCTGTGCAAACGCAGCGCTCGTGCCATAAAACAGGGGAGCTGCAGCGCCGGCTTCGCAAACTCCGTCCGGCTGCGTAATTGCAAAGTGGGTTTAAAGCTCGTGCGCTTTTACGCTCAACTTTGGGCCACTTCGGGAAGGACTTCGCTGGTTGACACCGGGGCAGGAGGAGCATCGATGGCGCCCCCGGAGCTGTACCACAAAGAGTTCGCCAGTGCGGGCCACCGGGCTGGGCTGCAGATCTGGCGGATCGAGAAATTGGATCTGGTGCCGGTGCCCGAACCGCTGCACGGCAACTTCTACGTGGGCGATGCCTACTTGGTGCTGCACACGGTCAAGAGGAGCAACGCCACCTTCTACAATCTGCACTACTGGCTAGGTACGCGACAGCGGGGGTGGATGCAGGGAAGAAGGGAGGGGGCAAAATCAGCCGCCTCCTGGTCTAGCGGCACCTGCCGCTAGGCTTTAAGGGGCCACATGATGCGCTTTTGTTTTTGGCTGCTTCCCCCGCCGGTCTGGAGAAGTTCTTGTGGATGAGCCAATCTCTTCTACTCAAGCGAGTTTGACACGCTCAGGAAGGTGCTTTTTCCATATCTATATTTTCTCACGCTTTGCTTAAGGGAGCTTGGGAAAGCGGCTCCTGGTCGAAATGCGGGGTGTTCCCATTTTATCCTCCCAAGAACCCTGTCAGGTAGGTTAGGATGTGAGACTGTGGCTGGCCCAAGGTGAACTTCATGAGCTTCAAATCCCAAGTGGTGATTTGAATCCTGTTCTCCCAGGCCCTCGTCTGGTGCTCTAACCATTACACCATACTGTCTTGCCTTCTGTGTTGGCTCCTGACACGCCCACCTTCCTTGTTGCTGCTACACATTATTAGGAAGCTGCTTGGTATCATTGGTGCAACTTGCCCAGTTATAGACTGACAGGCATCCACTGCCCAGGGTTTCAGGCAGGAATCTTTACCAGCTTTTACCTGGGGATGCTGAGTTTTGAAACTGAGCCCCTTCGTGTGCAGAGCAGATGCGACACAGTGTTCCTCTCAGCTGCCTGAGTTTGCTGTCAAAAAGTTTTGGCAGTGTTACCCAGCTGGTGCCACAATGTTTCTGCAGAATTCTGTTTCTCCTTCGGGGCACAGATTATAGGATTTAAGGTACTGACGGGGAGATGTGTGTGTGTGTGTGTGTGTGTGTGTGTGTGTGTGTGTCTTCTTTGATGCTGATTCCAGAAGATGAGTTGCAAAGGAGCTCAGCACCGGAGCTGTTTTGTAAGCAGCAGATATCTGTTGTAGGTGCTACAAAGAGGAATCTTATGGCACCGTTCAGTCTAGATTGTAAACTCCCCGCAGGCGGGGACCTGCCCTCTTGTGCCCTTTAAAGCTCTACACACACATGTGGCTTTGTAGAAAGAATGATATTATCAACATATTTATTGTGGGTTCCCACAATGTGGCTAAATCCGGTGCCTTCCAAGGTGACGTGTGCCGGAAAGATGGAACCAGATTTGCCTCCTACAATAAATGCAAAAGAGACTCTCTTGTTACAATGAATCTGTTAGCCTTCAAGGTGACATAAGAGTTTGTTTCTTTGCAGATACTAGGAACTTGCAGGTAATGTGAATCTTGGTCTTAGGGTCCAACCCATTTAGCGTCACCTTTTCCCTGCTTTGGTCCTGCTCCATATTTAAAGAAACAGTTATGAATTAATATTTTATAATAATTATAAAAAGTATTCCTGAGCATGTACAGAGCAATTGCCTTAAGTCCCTGCATATCTGGAACTGAGGTTCAAGGCTTCCTTGTAGGAGAGATAGCAGGACTCCCATACTGTCCTGAAAGACGTTGCCTCTCTTTTTAGAAATAGTTTTTAAAATAAAATAATGTTTCTCTCCCGCTCTTCCTCCAAGATGTTCAGGGTGGCATACATGTTTCTCCCTCCTTATCCTGGCAACAACCCTATAAAGTCGGTTAGATTGAGAGAGAATGACTGGCCCAAATAACCTAGTGAGCTTCATGGCTAAGTAGGAGTTGGAATTTGATTTAATGTTTGTACACTGTGTTTCCAACTGCAATATTGAGCTCAAAGCAGCTCACAATCATGACAAAGCACTAAAAAATAGTGGACAACATTTCCATCAAGATCATCGCATCAGAAATCTCAATAGCATATAAGTAACGCAAAAGCAAATAATGAAAGCAGAACAATTGAAAGCAATTGAAAACAAAATAAACATTTATTTATTCCACTGATAGTTACCTTTCCTCCAAAGAGCTCTTTTCTAGATCACCTCATTCCACAGTGCCAGGTGGATGCTGCAAGGAGTAATGTGAGCATGAAATGTGGTAAACTCATTTTTCTGCAGAAAGAACCAGAGGCTATTGGCAAGGTGAGGGAGTTGGCAGTTTTGCTAATTAATTTTGCCACCCGCGGTGCTGTGTTGCGCTGTGTTTAAGTATCTCCTGTGGTTTGCAGAAGAGGCTGTGTGCAGGGCTGATAGGAGTGGGGGGAGGGTAGAAGGAGGGCCCTTTGGCCTGGGTCTCAAGCTCAAATGTTGGGCCCCTCAGATTTAGACTCTTGTCAATTTTGGAGGCATTCGATAAGTTTCACAGCTTGTGCTTATGCACATAAGACCAAAATGCAACACACTTTGTCAGCTCAGAGCTGCATAGTGAATCAGCGAAGAGATGTGGTTTGGCGAAAGGCATTTTTTGGGTTAGCTGATAATAGGTTTTGTCACATTAAAGAATCATAGAATTTGAAGGCACCCCAAGAGTCATCTAGTCCAACCCCTTGCAATGCAGGAATCTCAGCCAAAGCATCCCTGACAGATGGCCATCCAACCCGAGTTTAAAATGTTCATCCATATTAATTAAAAAATATTTCTGTTCTGATGGCACAAGATTGGACTGTGATGGACATGCTGTCTCGGATATGCTGATTATATAAACAAACCATTCATTATTTTGTGCTTTATTTTGTTTGCGTGTATCATCATTTTTTATTATCATGGCTAGGGACCTAAAATAGTGAAAGTGGCCCAGGCCTCTCAGGAGAAGGTCTGGCAGTGTGTAAATCTTTTTCTGCTTGGTTTTGTGCTCAACTCATATATCCCTTGATGAAAACTCTCTATCTACATCTGCCAATTTCCATTTTGACCTGAGGTTGCACCTGAGGTTTCGCACACACACACGCACACACACGCACAGCTTCTGTTTGGTGCACAAAACAAAGTCCTGGACCTGAAGATACCTTCTTTGGCTGCATGTAACGGGAAATTATTAAAGGTTATATTGGTGATTAACGATTATATTTTGAAGTTGTGAATTACCAGTACTTCTGAAGTACAGACAAGAGCATCAAATGGGGCTTTGATTTGGATTTGCATGGACTCAGCCATGTGGAAATGCAGACATCAAGAGTGTTACGCAGCATTCAATTCAGTAGGACCCCAACTAGATAGAGTTCAACTTGGACTCAGCCATGAAGCTCAGAGGACGACCCTGGACCTGGCACTAGGCTTCAGCTTAACGTATCTCAAAGGGCTCCTGTGACAAGAGGGTGAGGAAAATCAAGTAGAGCACCATGAGCTCCTTGGAAGAAAAGCGGGATATAAATGTAATAAATAAATAAATAGTAAAGGTAAATGGAACTCTGACCATTAGGTCCAGTCGTGGCCGACTCTGGGGTTGTGGCGCTCATCTCGCTTTACTGGCCGAGGGAGCCGGCGTACAGCTTCCAGGTCATGTAGCCAGCATGACTAAGCCGCTTCTGGCGAACCAGAGCAGCGCATGGAAATGCTGTTTACCTTCCCGCTGGAGAGGTACCTATTTATCTACTTGCACTTTGATGTGCTTTTGAACTGCTAGGTTGGCAGGAGCAGGGATTGAGCAATGGGAGCTCACCCCGTCGTGGGGATTTGAACCGCCGACCTTCTGATTGGCAAGTCCTAGGCTCTGTGGTTTAACCCACAGTGCCACCCGCGTCCCTATTAAATAAATAGACATATGTCAAAACTGCACTCTTTGGAACCTGGTCAATGTATGTGGAGGACATCATTGCTTCTCCCATGCTGGCCTCAGCAAACCGGATTACCCAAAGTTCCTTAGGAGGAACTCATGGCATCTAAAATAATTTAACTGTATTGTACAGGAAGGCATTTAATCTGTAATGGTTTGCCCTTCTTTGCTATTTTTGCTCCTCTAAATATTCTTATTTTAGGAAAATACTTTAGGAAAAATACTTTAGGAAATTGAGAATATTATTAAGAATATTCCTGTTTGGTTTTAGGAAAAGAGTGCAGTCAGGATGAAAGTACCGCAGCAGCCATCTTTACAGTTCAGATGGATGATTATCTTGGAGGAAAGCCTGTTCAGCATCGGGAAATCCAGGGATATGAGTCTACGCAATTCGTTGGATATTTCAAAGGCGGCATAAAGTATAAGGTACGTAATAGTGTGATTGCATGATGTTTCTACAATAATTGGAACCTTTGAAAAGGGAACTAAAAAGAAGTTACAGTTCCGACTTGGTGTTAAAGCAGAGCTTGAAGCAAACAATAGTCTCTAAGTGGTTTACAAACATACGATACAAAAAAATCATAATCATTTAAGACTGTAAAATCACACATCAATTAAAATGCATGCTGGATTTATTTTTTTAAAAAAGTCTTCAATAAGTGCTAGAAGTTCAATAGGGCAACCCAACGTAGAGTGTATTGGAATAATCAAGTCTATGTCCCACCAGTCGGTTTAATCCGGCCCCTGTGGCAGTTTATTTCCTGGGGTAAAATCCTAAATAAAAAGCTTAAAAGGTCAACAACTTTGGTTGGCCCTTTGGTTGGCCCTCACAGCCCTTCACTTCATCAAATCTGGCCCTCTTTGAAAAAAGTTTGGACACCACTAAGGTTACTTATGTATAGATCCTCTTGGCCCAACTATCCCTGTCGAAAAATGGCTGCTGTTGATGATGTATCAGCTATAGCTGGTAAAAGGCACTGAGGCCACCTGATCTTTCAGTGACAAAGATGGATCCAGGTACAGCCTCAAACTTCAAACTTGTCCTTTCCAAGGAAGTGCAAGCCCATTGAGAAGAAGCAACTGGTCTATCTCCCTGACCATCTTCTCAGGTTTCAAACTCAGTTTTCCATGTTAGTGCAAATCTGGTTGGGTGTGATGTATGATCTGCTTATGTATATGTGTACTAGGTCCTTATATACTCCATCATGGAAACCAACTAACCCTAAGTTGCTTCACTTTATTTAGGCAGGTGGTGTTGCCTCGGGCTTTAATCACGTGGTCACCAATGACCTCAGCGCAAGAAGACTTCTGCATATCAAAGGCCGGAGAGTGATTCGAGCCACCGAAGTCCCTCTTAGCTGGGACAGTTTCAACAAAGGAGACTGCTTCATTGTTGATCTTGGAACGGTAAGTGGTCAAGGAATGAAGTTTTCCAAAGCAACAAAATCTCCCACAAAAACTACCATATAATTAAGTCTGAGCCCCAAACCAAGATCTTCTCTATACATTACAAACACTTCCTCTGCAGTATTAGACTCAAAATAACTTGTGTCGCAAGCACTGGTGGTTTGCTGCTGACCACATCCCTTGAAGCATTTAAGCAGATAAAAGACCAACAGGAAATAATATTTTCTAGAATTTGTGATGCCCTAAAATGGTCCCAGCAAAGCTTGGTTAAAAAGGAATAAAGGTAAAGAGAGCCCTGTCCATTAGGTCCAGTCGTGGCCGACTCTGGGGTTGCGGCGCTCATCTCGCTTTATTGGCCGAGGGAGCCGGCGTACAGCTTCCGGGTCATGTAGCCAGCATGACTAAGCCGCTTCTGGCGAATCAGAGCAGTGCATGGAAATGCCATTTACCTTTCCGCTGGAGCGGTACCTATTTATCTACTTGCACTTTGATGTGCTTTCAAACTGCTAGGTTGGCAGGAGCAGGGACCGAGCAACAGGAGCTCACCCCGTCGTGGGGATTCGAACCGCCGACCTTCCGATCGGCAAGTCCTAGGCTCTGTGGTTTAACCCACAGCGCCACCCGCGTCCCTTTAAAAAGGAATACTTTCATCTTAATGTAGTTCTGATTCAAAGACAGAAACAATCATATGTAAGAGGCATTGAAAAAAGCCAGGATTTCTCAAGATTGGAATCAGATTTGCTATTTCCCTTCATCTTTACTCCCCTTGTGTGGTCAAAAGATTAAATTTGACTTAGGGCAGTGGCATGAGACCTGGTTAAGGATGTAGTATTCATTATCAGGTGGTCAATATGGGACTCAGGCTGGATGTTCACGATTTAACATTACAAAGAACTGAGAATAAGCAGCCCATTGTGAAAGGTTGGAGAGAATGCAGAAGGAAGATGCTGTGAGCTAAAAGCAGGGAAGGGGAAACCTATGGCTTTCCTGTTGTTGTTGAATTTCAAATCCCATCATCTCTAACCATGCTGGCTGGGGCTGATGGAAGAGGGAGTCCAGTAATTTCTGGAGGGCTACAGATCCCCCACACCTGATCTAGAGTTTTGAAGGAAAGACTTGCTTTTCTCTGAATAAGAATACTGTAGAAGAAACATATTTATGTCCATAATTACAGTTGGGTCACTTCAGAATGTTGCTTTTGTGTGTGTTGAAAGGTCATTCAGCTCTGTTGTACTGCTGTCCTTCTGAGGAATTTAGGGATCACAGTGATACAATTTATTAGACAGTGTGGCAGATTATTTTGAGCATGTGGTGAGGAAACACACAACAACCTTCAAATCTTGTTGATTTACTTTTGTAACCAGATAAGGTCTATGGATTGCAAACACAGCTTCCATGGAGCCATGGTGTTTGCCCATGCAGTATATTTCCATATGTTATTTGCATATTTATTTATTTTTTAAATGCTTTGAGCTTTGTTTTCTGCTTTTTGACTAAGCCAAGAGATGTTGAGATTTTCTCATTTCATATCCCTACGTGGTTGTGCATCTGGTTGGCATTTACTGTATATGAAGCAAGAACTGGAAATTCAGGTGCCTTACTAAACAATTAATCTGATTAATTTGGCAAGCCTTCCATAGCAAATGCACACTAGCGTTGCTAAATGAGAATATTCTGCTATGTTCGCATAACCGTTTGTACTGGCCACCAATAAACATTGCACAACTAAGATAATGAAAATGCAGAATACTTTGTAAAATCAGCAATGAGATGCTATTAGCTGCAGCCGAAAGAACATTTCTCTAGAAGGCAATATGTGCTTTGAAGCAACTTGGACCTGCAATAAAATGCTGCAGAGTAAAAGTGTGTCCTGTCAGGGTTCCAGCCAGCTCTTCCAGGAAACTCCATTTTATCTTCCTCACATATTCCATTTGCCCACCAGCAGTGAATCTGCAATCTGTGCCTACCGAATGCAGTCAGTTTGCATTGGGTCTTCCCCAGCTTAGAGTTTTAAAAATAACTTTTTTTGGACTTCTCTGGGTCTCCTCAACCCTACTCATACTTCCCTCTTGTGTGTGGGTGATTCCATTTTGGCTACATAAGAATGCACACATACAGAATGAGTTCACTGTTAATGTACAGAATTGTGCAATGAACACTTTGAAACACCCCAATTGCTGTTTCTTCTTTTTGTTTCCTTAATAACCCCATCTCTTTTTATTTAGTTTATGTATGTGTGAGGGGGGAAAAAAGAGGTTTTCATTATCAGTTCAGAGGTTGTGCTGGTGACATGTGTTCGTCTGTCTAAATATTGTTCTGGGGTGCCTTTCAACACTCAAAAATGATGTTAATTGGCTAATTAGATTTCTCACTTGACTGCATTGCCACTACCTCATTTCCAGGCCAGTAAGGATTCCTTACTGTGTGAATGATGATACACATAAACACAAGTGTTAAACAGATCATGTAACTGGGAACAGGCATCCAGACCACAAAAGGAAAAAAGGATAAAATTCAGTTTTATTAAATGATAAAACAAGGCCCCAGTATGATAAATATGCCACAAGGCTGCAACCAGAGCAGGGGATAAAAAGGACTGAATAATGACTGAATGCCCTACCATGAGTTGTCAGGGAGATAACTTTTAGAAAAAATCTGAAGGCAAAGTTTTTAATGTCTGACACACACACACACACACACACACACACACACACACACACACACTGCTGGAAGCCACCCAGAGTGGCTGGGGAAACCCAGTCAGATGGGCGGGGTATAAATAATAAATTATTATTATTTATTATATTATATTATATATACACCCCTCCTGCTATGTAACTAGCTAGGCATCTACTCCTCTCCACGCTTGTGCCCTGAACTGGACCACTGATGCAACAGCATGACCACACCTCTTCCCAAACTCAAATCCCCTCACCTGACGGGGCTCATGCAGGTAGCCGGCATCTTCCGCCTCTGCACCTGGCGCAAAGGGCCTCTCCTTGACCTTGGAGACATTGGACTGAGGAGATCCTAATGGCCCAACTCTCTCAGGGACCGGCTCTTTCTCCTCTTCCTGCCCTCCCTGCAACGCTTCCCCTGTCTCTGACAGCCCTGACTTTCAAGCCCTGACTCCTGCCTTGTGCACAAATCACTGGCCCCATGATCCTCCACCCCTCTTGCCTCCTCACACACCCCTCAGAGTCCTGCCTGTCTCTGATGACAACAGCAGTCCTCACCCTTTCAGCTGAGCCGCATGTTTATGTGCCCAACGCCTGGTGATGCAGGATGTGGCTTGGCGAAAACCGACTTGTTGGTCAAAAAGGGAGGGGATTTGCATTAGATGTTGCTGTCTAGGAATCTGGAATGTTTATCTACTCTTGCTTTTCTGAAAGTTTCAAAACCTTTTCACAGCTGGGACTCTGAAAGGCTTTCAGATACTCGGCTTTTATTAAAATTGTAAAGAGTTGTGTGAGACCTCACCAACTGGGACCCATTCACAGCAGGCAGGGGAATTAATAGCTGTCTTGACTTTAGGCACATGCCAAGTGCTTTTACAGTGGTACCTCAGGTTAAGAACGTAATTCGTTCAGGAGGTCCATTCTTAACCTGAAACTGTTCTTAACCTGAGGTACCACTTTAACTAATGGGGCCTCCCGCTTCTGCCACTTGATTTCTGTTCTCATCCTGAAGCAAAGTTCTTAACCTGAGGTACTATTTCTGGATTAGTGTAACCTGAAGCGTCTGTAACCCGAGGTACCACTGTAGTAGCATATTTGGAATATGAATCAGAATTCAGAATTGTGAATTGTGAATAGTGAAGCTGTTTGGTCTAGAAAACAGGCGTGGGCTTAGTTTCATTTAGTACTCCTTTCACTCGGACAGTAGAAAACGCTGTATTCATGGGTGTGTGCTCAGAATGGATTCATTATATGCCAAAACGCCTGTGGACTGAGGAACAAGACGTTTATTAATGGACATAAATTTTAGGCAAACTAGGAACTGTAGTTCTTTTAGAGTCCTCTTATTCCACCTTTCTGTTTTCCTACTTTCAGGCTACCAAAATCTGTGCATTCCATGTGATTCTGTCATTAAATTATTTGCAGCTTGTCTTTGAATTAAGGCTTCTGCTTCCATACAAGCTTATTTGGATGAGTTTGTGGGATTTATTTATTCAGTCAGCTTGTTAGCTGTCCTTTAGCATAATCTCCCAGGGCGGTGAACAATTAAAAGAATGAAATGAAACAATCAAAATGCAGCAATCAAAGCCACAGTGACAGCAATTAAGAAGAGCCAGCTGTGAACTGTGAAACAATAATTAAGAAAACAGAAATGACTGGCTAAACCAACGGCTGGGATGCCAGGGCAAATCAAAGAAGCCTTCATCTTTGGCAGCCAAGGGAGCACTAGGCAGGGCTGGCATCAAGGGCTGACATGAGTTGCCTTCACACCAAGTACTTACAAAGCACTGTGATGCCACTTGAAGCAGTTATAGCTTCCCCCAGTAATTCTGGGAGCTGTAATTCATTAAGGGTTCCGAAAGCTGTTAGGAGACCTCTATTCTCCACATGGAGCTACAATTCCCAGGTTGGTTCCACAGTCAACCCCTCTTTATAAGGAACTCTGGGAACCTATAGCAACCAGCATATAGTGTCAAATAACCATACTTGCTAGTCCTTAACAGAAACAGTTATGAATCATTCTGCCATATAGACGCAACTGATCTGTATACTAATCTGTAGACACAGTTGTAGCTTTGTGATGCCACAATGAATAAACCATGGTTTATTGTGTAAGGAATGAACTTAGGTAAGGCTTGTGGTTATTGCTTTCCCTTCTCATGGGTTATGGTGTTGGCTTGTTTCCATAAACTGTAGTTAAGATCAACCACAGATTAGGGTGTAGACGTGATCCTAAACTCCTCACAGCCATCCTAGAAAAACAGAGGAACAAAGTGGGGAGCAGGTAAGCTCTAGGCTTGCCTTAGATTTGGTCCCATAACAGTAAACCAAAATTTACTTAACATCCAGGTGCAGTCAGTATTAACAAATATCTGCAGCTGCGTTCCAACAGAGAATTTGGAGTTGTAATGATGCTGAAACGTTGCAAGCTGTCCATGTGAAGCTTTCTCCTGAATAATTCTGCTGACTGATGTGTTCTAGGAGATCTACCAGTGGTGTGGCTCTACATGCAATAAATTTGAGCGCCTGAAAGCTACGCAGGTTGCTGTGGGCATTCGGGACAATGAACGGAACGGAAGAGCCCAGTTGATTGCTGTGGATGAAGGAAGTGAGCCAAAAGAACTCCTAAAGGTATTGTATATTCACTTGGTGGCGAAACCGCCCCTCCCCCGCTCCATTAGCTGTGTTGTTTATCTGGCCAGTCACCCTGCCTCAGGCTA
This sequence comes from Podarcis gaigeae, assembly GCF_964106915.1. Taxonomy (NCBI): domain Eukaryota; kingdom Metazoa; phylum Chordata; class Lepidosauria; order Squamata; family Lacertidae; genus Podarcis; species Podarcis gaigeae. Next base: position 31,538,100 of record NC_139688.1, read on the forward strand.
TGGCTCGAGATACCATGAAGTAGACAGAACAGGGCTTGCCTATTGCATACATGGGGAACAAGAGTTCAGTGATGGACCACATGCACTGATGGACCACCTGGAGTGCGTGCTGAAGATCCCAGGTTCAGTCTTTGGCATCTCCAGGAAAGAGCCTGAAACCTTGGAGTTCCATTGCCAGCAAACATGGCAGCTCACCATTTGTGGGCTGGACCCAGGTCACATTATGAGCTATTAACCTAGATGGTAATAAATGGTTAATGAATGATATTTTTAAGTTGCATTCTCCCTCGGTTTCTAATGGAAAATAAGTTAGCAATTAAGTATAGTAGTGCTAGAACCCTTCTTATTTATTTTTGGAGTCAGTAGGCTTCACAACTGTTTGGAACGTTAATATTGGTTTGGGTTAGAGTCCCTCTCACATCCGCATGGGGAAACCAATGGAGTGTGCATGAGAGCACTGTTGCTGATATTTGCGTCTCTGCTTTGTCGTGCCGATTGCGGCTTGAGCAACCGAGTATGACAGATGTTGTGCCTCGAGGCATGTTGGCCATGCATGATTCATTGATGCCTGGGCTGGTGAGGGGGAAGGAAGAAGGCCATAGTTGAGCACGGCCTGTAATTTTTGCTGAAGGAAGAAAGGCCGGTTGACCTTTTCAAAGCCAGTTTCTTTTAGCTCCGCTTCCTACCATTTAACTGGTGCCGGTGCTAAAACAAAGTGGCAGAGGAGCAGCGCACCATGGGAGCCTTGCTGGATCTAGCCCAGCGTTCTGATCTCGCAGTGGCCAACCAGATGCTTCTGGGAATCCTGCAAGCAGGATCTGTGTGCGGCCACGCTTGCTCCACTTGCGATTCCATGCAACATGCATTCAGAGGCTTGTTGCTTCTGCTTTTTACAGTTGAGGTAGTACAAGTTCCCTCTAGTGTGAATCAGGCTTTCCACATGAACAGCTGATGATATGAGGGCCTGGTTGATGTGGATTGGAGATCATCTGCAGGGAGACATGGAGGGGTGCGCTTTCTTCCACCTCCATGCTCTTCCAGCTCCGCCACTGCCTTAATATATGAGCCAGGGTATTAGAATCATAGAATTGTAGAGTTGGAAGGGACCCTGAGGATCATCTAAGTCCAACCCTCTGCAAAGCAGGTATATGCAGCTGTCCCATATGGGGATTGAACCTGCAACCTTGGCGTTATCAGCATCACGCTCTAACCAACTCAGTGGTGTAGGAAGGGGAGTGCGGTGGTGCAGGCCGCCCCGGGTGTCATCACTGAGGGGGTGACAAAATGGCAAAAATATGTGTTTTTAAAATAAATTTTAAAAATTGGGCTCATGACACTTTCCCCCCCTAATAACTCCTGCACCCATCGCGCACCCCTTCCTATGCCACTGGTAGCTAGGTGAGGTGGGGGGCACTGGGCGCCACACCACGGGGCCTGCAGCGTGCCTGAGCCACACGTCACTCCTGAGGGGGAGGCGGTGGGCGGACTGCCTGCAAGCTCCGTGCTGCTTTTTCGAGCAGTGTGGAGCTTGCATCTGCCCACCGCCTCAGCAACGCTACAGCTGAGGGGGAGGCTGCAGAGAGGCTCCACACAGCATGCCCTGCCTTGGCTCGCCTCACCCCCATGGGCAGCAGGACGTGTGTGCCGCACCGGGCACCATAGTGGCTAGCTACACCACTGAACCAACTGAGTTATCCAGGCTCCATTAGTTCATAGGTGTGGAACCTTAAGCCCAGGGGTTCATGCAGCCCTCCATGCGTGTCTGTCTCTCTCTCTGACCCTTGACACTCTCCTCAGGCCACACCCCACTTCCCAACCACACCTTTTCTCCCCACACCTCTCAGCAGCCTTGCTTCACACCCTCTTCAAGGGCCTTTGCCCAGCTGGGATGTGACCTTGATGCCTGGTAATGATTCTTGCTTGCCTGGGTGCCGGATGTGTGGAAACTAGCCTATAAGAGTAAAATCTGCATTTGTTGATCTGTCCACTTTTGCCTCTGGGTCTCCTCCCCACCACTGGCAAGTGTCCCCTGGAAGCCAACACAGCCCTCTGATTGCATAAGGCTCCCCACCCCTTTGGTACAGTCGCCGAAGGAATCTTCCAAGCTATTTACTAGCATAGACTGGCAGAATTCCATCTAAGTTAGTACACTCCTTTTTACAGCTGCAAAGACCTTGAAGCTATGAACATAGCATTGCATGAGTACAATCCGCTCTCAGTTTATTTTTTAGGAGGTGGACTCTCCAGGACAGAATAAAAAAAAGGGGTATTCCCTTTGCCCAGTGATTTCATATAAAGTTTTCATCTGTGTTAACCAGCCACGTGTTTAAAATATGGGGTGTTTTCCTCTATCCTTTTCTTTGGAAAAAGGTCTGTATCTTTAAGCAGCTACAAACAACAACCTCATGCTGGCATCCTTCCAAAGTCAGTGGGAACTTCCTTATAGACTCCATTCAGCCATAAAGGTCAAACAGCACATTTCCCTAGTTAACTTCTAGATAAGATCACAGATCATTCAGGCAAATGGGCATGGAGTACCGAAAAAGGCACATGTCAAACATAAATGTTTGACAGCATATGTCTGCTTTTTCCATTTTTTTTTGCACTGAAGTGCATGGATTTGAATTCGTTTCATAGAGTCTCTATGCTTCATATTTTTTTTTATTTACAATAAAACAAAACAAGTTGGTTTCAGTATTTTTAGGAAGTGTGTGAATTATATCACTTCTATGTTGTATTGATCAGGACATTCAAAAATAAATCCCACCGCACTCAGCGGGGCTTCATTCCTACTCGCAATGCGTTTCAGATTACGTCCTCAAAATACCTTTTCCTAGGAAGGTTTTATCTTGAGGAACTTTGGGCAAAAATTTACCTCTTTCCAAAGCAATTGGCCAAATGGTTCAGGAAACATGTGGCAGTTACTGGGCTGGCCCACCAGTGAGCTGAGGCGACTGTCTCAGGTGGCTGGATCCACAGGGCCAGCAGATCTGGCCTCTGAGAACTGTGTCACCCATGGCTGCCACGGTGGCAGCAAGAGCTATGCCATGCTATTTGGAAGCTGTCTCTGCTCTGTCTCTTTAGCTGCCCTTCATAATGCCGTCTCTGCAGCAGCCTCTTGGCAAATAGGAAGTGCTTCTGATCTCCTCCCACTGTTGTTTCTGATGTAGACCTTTATTTTGCCCTTGTTCCTGATGTAGTTCTTCACTGGTGGAGGGTCCCCCCTCTTGTGGTTCCCATCAGGTGCCAAAATGTCTTGGGCTGGTCCTGGGCAGTTGTAAAGGTGTGCAAGGACTCAGAACGACTTGTGTAGTTAATTGTGTGAGCAAGATGCACCTGAAACAACAGATACTTTGGCTTATTGGGTTGTTCTGGTTTTTATTTTGATTATATATTTTGTGTTTTTATATTGTGGTTTTTATCCTGTGAACCACCCTGAGACCTGTGGGTATGGGGTGGTATACAAATTTAACAAACAAATAAACAAACAAACAAAAACCAACCAACCAACCACAATAGATATATCCTTGCTCTTGTAAGTGAAAGTCGAAAATGGAAGTGAAAATGGAAATGACTCACCACTGCCTAGACTGATTGGGATACATTTTCTACACAAAGGGGTCTGTTACCGCCTTGAGCTGGTTCAGATGATCATATTACAAATTTACAAGTTGAGATTTGAAAAACAAAAACAAAAAAGTTTGCCTTCTTCACTCAGGGGCGTTTTACCCATAGAGGCTAGTGGTGCGGGGCGCCAGGGCGCCAAGTTCTGGAGGGTGCCAGAGGCTGGAAGCGGCACCTCCCGGCATCAGCTCACCGCCCTCACCCACCTCTGCATGCTGTGCCAAAGCAGTGCCGCGCCCGGAGCCTCTGTCTGCCGTGGCCACCGCGGCACGAAGCGGCCAGCTGAGCCGGGAGGCGCCACATCCAGCCCCTGCCTCTTCCCTGCCAGAGGAGCTGCCCTCCAGCCACTGCCCGCTGCCTCCAGCCCCGCTGGCAGTGCCGTCCTCCCTAAAAAAACTCTGGGAAATGGGGGGGCGGCGGAGGGAGCTTTGCACCGTGGCGCCGGATATGCTTAAGACGGCCCTGTCTTCACTCCTCGTTTTTTGTGAGACACAATTAAATCAGGAAGTTTCAAAATAACCAGTTTCCCATTTGATCTGAACTGAGAAACTGTGGCTGCCAACTTCAGAACAAGCCAGAAGTTTGTTCAATATTCTGGCTTGTTTTGAAGCTATTAACCAGAATTTCTAAGTTTGGACAAAATGGGAAACTGTGGTTGGTTAATTTCCTGGTTATGTCATGGTTTGCTCAGAGGGAAGGAACAAAGCGGATATGAGCACAGGTGAAAGGCTCATTCATATCTTAGCTTGTTAAGCAGTCATCTGATCTAACTCATTGCAATGCAGTTGTGCACCATTGGTCATAAAATGCTTGTAAGTTAGACTCTTGCCTCAGTGTTCTGAGAAAGCATAAACTCTTCTCCTGACAAGGACAGGTGTCCTCTGGACTTGCCTCTCATGCTTTTTGATTACATAGTGGCTGTCACAATGGGGATTTTGGCATTTATTTGATTAGCTTTTCAACATGATGATAATTGAGCTAATCTCAAAGTAAACTTATTCCTCTCTACCCCATTCCCACATCTGTTGTGGGTTTCTGCATATTGTATTGGGAAAAGTAAACTGAAAGATTTTTTTCAAACAAGTTGATTATTTGAGTAGAGAATATCCACTGGGCTAGGCTCCAGTAATTTCCATCTTTCATTGGTTGGGGACAAGCATAATGTGCTCAAATGCTGCTTAGAAAGTTTCACATGATATTTAGGCAAATTAAGATAAGTTAACAAGCAAAACACCTGTGTACAGTCGCCTTCGCCTTAATGTGAGCTGGGGCTTAACACACCCACCCACCCCCTATAACCAGAATGAGACAGACAGTAGATCAGTAGAAATGAAAAGATAAACAGTTATCCAAGCCATTAAAAATCCTACTCCTTAGTTCTACTTCCTTGACCAATTTGAGCCTCAGTGGCCAGATTCAGCTCCTGACTTCTGCAAGAAGGGCTGGGAAAAACTCCATACCCTCCAACATTTCTCTGATGAAAATAGGGACATCCTATCATCAGGTCCGTATAGTTAAAGCTATGGTTTTCCCAGTAGTGATGTATGGAAGTGAGAGCTGGACCATAAAGAAGGCTGATCGCCGAAGAATTGATGCTTTTGAATTATGGTGCTGGAGGAGACTCTTGAGAGTCCCATGGACTGCAAGAAGAACAAACCTATCCATTCTTAAGGAAATCAGCCCTGAGTGCTCACTGGAAGGACAGGTCGTGAAGCTGAGGCTCCAATACTTTGGCCACCTCATGAGAAGAGAAGACTCCCTGGAAAAGACCCTGATGTTGGGAAAGGGCACAAGGAGAAGGGGACGACAGAGGACGAGATGGTTGGACAGTGTTCTCGAAGCTACAAACATGAGTCTGACCAAACTGCGGGAGGCAGTGGAAGACAGGAGTGCCTGGCGTGCTCTGGTCCATGGGGTCACGAAGAGTCGGGCACGACTAAACGACTAAACAACAATCATCATCATCCTCATCCCTCCCATCTGACTGGGTTGCCCCAGCCACTCTGGATGGCTTCCAACATATATAAAAACATAATAAAGCATTCAACATAAAAAGAAACTTCCCTATACAGGGCTGCTTTCAGATGTCTTCTAAAGGTTGTATAGTTGCTTATCTCCTTGGCCTCCAACATTTCTCTGATGAAAATAGGGATGCCCTAAGGAAAAATGGGACATTCCAGGATCAAATCAAAATCTGTGTACAGTTCTGAAGAAGTGTGCATGCACACGAAAGCTCATACCAAGAACTGACTTAGTTGGTCTTTAAGGTGCTACTGGAAGGAATTTTTTTGTTTTGACTATGGCAGACCAACACCTATCTGTAATCAAAATCTGGGACTGTCCTTGGAAAATAGAGACCCTTGGAGGTCTGAGACTCCTGTCCAAGAACCTGGTGACCCACTGCCAGATAGCAAACACACCGTAGGGAGTTAGATGGACAGTGGTCTGACTTGGTCCAGCATCATGCAGCTTCCAGTGTTCCTGATCATGGCTCTCTTTCGCCATGTCTCGCCTGATGCTCAGCTCAGTTGTTCTGGAGCAAGACTTTATTTGGACATTTCTGTCCTGCTCTCCATCCTAAGATCTCAGGATGGGGCACAATTATTCATTCCTTGGCTTCCAGGATTCTGTTGGAAACAACTTCTTGGGCTTTCATTTTCCCCCTTACAATGGTCATCTTCCTTCAGGCAATGGTAAAGAAGGTATTGAGAACACTAGGAGAATCCAAGGTTCAAATAGATAAGGTCCCAATTCACTTGCTGATTTCTGCTTATGGAGAGAGGAGTCTGAGGCTTACTTCCAGTTTGGCTAGGAGTCAGTAAGTAATGAGCCTACCTTAAATTCCAAGTTCACATAGTGTGATTGTGCTGGCACCTCTTTCTCAAAGCCCGGGAAGCCTCTGCCCACCTTAGGGAGGGAGGTGCAATGCTCACGCTCATGACATCGGGACCTTGTGACATCACACATGCGACATCCCCTCCCCCATCACCCTTGCAAGCTGGTCCTCTGGCCCCAACTGTTCCCCTATGAAAAATTCCACTGCAAACCACTGCTGAATGGGGATGGGTGGATAGTGTTGACGGTTTGGGGGAATATGTGGCCTTCCAGATCTTGCAGAACTACAACTTCCATCTTCCCTTGGCCATCAGCCATGCTCACTAGGGCTGATGGGAGTTGTAGTCCAGCAATGCCCTGAAGGCCAAAAGCAGGCTTCCTCAACCTCAGCCCTCCAGATGTTTTGAGACTACAATTCCCATCATCCCTGACCACTGGCCCTATTAGCTAGGGATCATGGGAGTTGTAGGCCAAAACAGCTGGAGGGCCGAGGTTGAGGAAGCCTGGCCAAAAGCTCCCCATTCCTGGTCTACAGCTTGCTATTTGCCAAGTTAGGTTCCTGACGTACAAGATGTGGTACTTCTCCAGAGGCCTAAATGCCAATTTGTGTGGCTTGCTTAATGTTTCTTCGCCTGACAATTATTTCAAGGCATTAATCTTAGACTTCAGGAGAAACTCTACAGTGGATGGTTGCCAATGCAAATACTCTTTAATTCCTTGAGCAAGCGGAGACACCCTTTTATTAGGTGTTTAAACAGCTTTCTAAAGCAATTACAACTCTTTTGGGGGGGAGGGTAGTGCTTACAATTAAATTATAGTATACAGAATCTGCATGCTGAAACCTACTCATCTGTGTTTTGTGTGGTCTCCGACTTGGCATCATAACTACACAGAAGGTTAGATCCTTAGACAGTTATAAATTACTTTCATGCCCTTACCTTACAATTATCAAAACAGCGAAGCTTTCTTTCATGCACTAGGCTATAATTCACTTGAGATAGAAACAGTTGTTGGTTCCATCTTCCGCCCATCAGATATGGGAAAGGTGGTAGGGAAAGGGGTGTTGCGCTGCCTTACCATGGAAGGAGTCATGGTTTATCTCCCCAGGAACCACGCCCATCCCTGCAATTATTGCAGGACCCACTTAAAAGCATTGTATCATCTGCACTGCTGGATGCCCAGATTCATTATGCTTAAAAGCAAATGGTCCACCTACTTTCACATAGCCTTCTGTGCTAAGATGACATTCCACTTGAGGTGAGTCCAGGGCCGGATTTAGGTTTGATGAGGCCCTAAGCTACTGAAGGTAATGGGGCCCTTTATATGTCCAGCTGTCCTTTGTCAACAACAAATTGTCGCTGGTTTTTGTGTTGAATATATGCTATATGGTAATTTATGGACTTATAGGTATCTAAAGCCATTTGCACATAACAAATAGGAGCCTACACAACACAAAACACTGTTGCTGTTTGTAGGTTTTATTTTATTTGTTTTTTATCTTATAGTTTGGAAATGTACATCCAGTTTTTTTCCTTTAATTTTTTTGGGGGCCCCCAAGAGAGTGGGGCCCTAAGCTATAGCTTGTTTCTCTTATACATAAATCCGGCAGTGGGTGAGTCTCCTGATCCCTTGTTGCCAGATATCTAAAAACATTATTACCCTGCTTTTCAGTTTTCAAGGCAGCATCCAAATTAGTAAAACAATGATTGCAACTATCGAAACTATAAAACAACAGAAAGCATTAGTCAGAAGCCATAAGTGTGCTTCACCTTGGCCAGTTCTAAAGTCTTCATTCATGGATATAGTTGGTGCATCAGCCTAACTTGAGCAAAGGCAACCCTCACTTGATACCTGGGCTTCCAAAGTCACCATCCTTGCTAAATAGTGTGAAATCCTCAAGATCCTTTTCCCAGCTGTCTCACTGTAGAATATACAGCTCTCTTCCCTAACATAAACAACTGTGCATTTCTTTCTAGTTTGTGCAAGTAGTTCCAAGGAACTTGAAACCGCTTTCCATTGTCCGATAATGAATTCAGTTTTCAAGCACAAATATGAAGCCTATTGTTTGGTGGCATAGCGTGAAATAAATATTTGTTTTGATCGGGTGGTTAGCTAGAAAAGAATGACTTGCAAAAGCCTTGTTGTCAAGACATGGCACTCTTCAGGGATAATTCTTGAAAACAGCACGGTTGTGATGAGGAGGATTAATCATGGCAGTGATTTGTGCCTGAGAATCTTCCCATGGCTGTGGCAGTTGCAGCTCTAAGGAAATCTTAATTAAATTATGGTCATGGATATCATGAGCTGATATGACTGAATGATTTGGTCTATGTGTGTGTCATAAGCACTCATGTAATCATGACTGCTACTTTTAATTATTGTACTTAGAGTTCTATTGCAGGGACCCGGGTGGTGCTGTGGGTTAAAACCACAGAGCCTAGGACTTGCCGATCAGAAGGTCGGCGGTTCAAATCCCAGTGACGGGGTGAGCTCCTGTTGCTCAGTCCCTGCTCCTGCCAACCTAGCAGTTCAAAAGCACATCAAAGTGCAAGTAGATAAATAGGTACCACTCCGATGGGAAGGTAAACGGCATTTCCGTGTGCTGCTCTGGTTCGCCAGAAGCAGCTTAGTCATGCTGGCCACATGACCCGGAAGCTGTACGCCGGCTCCCTTGGCCAATAAAGCGAGATGAGCGCCGAAACCCCAGAGTTGGCCATGACTGGACCTAATGGGGTCCCTTTACCTTTAGTTCTATTACTGTATATTGGATTTCTGTTTCTTTTGTGAGTTGCATTGGATATTCATTTGAACCGGAGAGTCGGGCTGAAGTATATAATAATATATAATGAAATAACAACAATAATCTCAACTCTCAAAATTGGCTGCCATATTCAGAGAGGTTCATAACAACAAGCCCAGAAACTAAGAGAGCTAAGTACTTTGACTGATGCGCGAGTATTTCAGAGCTGTGAGTATGGTCCATTATCTGTTACGGTTTTTGAAGCTGAGTGCTCACCTATTGCTGAACAAAGGGAAAGAGATTCCTAATATTTATGCAAGATCTATGTGTAGAGTGTTGTAGTGTAGAGAAGAGAATTCATGCCACCTCAAAGTGCACCTTACAAAGTGCTTTCAAGCAGCAAACGTTTTATTATTATTATTGGAATGATGCCAAAGTGGAATGCCTTGTGTTGTAGAAAATTGAGAGTGATACACTGTGAACAAAGAGTCACAATACTTATGAAGCTGAAAATTGAAAAAAAGAAATGTTGCCTGGTGATTTCAATTCCATCTTGCCATTTTACAGCATCCTAAATAGGGACACATTGGGTTGAATGCCCTGGTGCAATAAAACCTATTTGACTGCATTGTACAACTGCAGGAGAAGGTAAAATAATAAGTACCTGGGCAGAAAAACTGTATCTTCCTGAAGTCTTTTGTCTTATTGCTCTAATTTCTATGGGAAGCCTTCTGTTAGAAGCAGATATTGTCATTCTACATCTCTGAGCATTCTACTCGTAATCTTATATACTAATAGGGAATTCATTTCCTCAAGTGCCAATGCTTTTACAGCCAGCAAATATTCATAATATGAGAACTGTGCAAATTGCAGAGCTCAAGTTGTTAAAGAGGAGAACAGTAGGAGTGTACAAGATTACCCAGGTGGATACAGTAGATGATCTCCCATATTCTGGAGTCAGTGGATTGAATCTGGCGAAAGGCATTTCTAAATCTCGTTATATTTCTTAATTGGCATATCAAGGCCAAGACATCTGTGTCACCAACAACTGCATTACAAACTACCTTTGTTAATTATGCAATTTTCACTGTCGACATACTTTCTGCATTTAATTTTCCTCTGACCTCATTGCTTACAATCCACTCCTAACCTGCCACTCCCCTGACCTCTGATCGATTGCATCACGGCTGCTTACTGAGAAGGAGAGGAGGGAGACGGCTGCATAGTTGGCAAGGTGCGAATGCCCTGGCAGGAGCACCAAACTGGCTCTGGTGGAGAGCTTGCACCACTCTGACCTCATAGTTGCATCACCCTTCCCGCTCTGCCTCTGATAGGCAACAAGAGGTCAGGTGGGCGCCAACCCCCACCATGCTGTCCACTACTGCCTTATATAAAAGATTTGTACCTGAGAAGACAAATCAGCCTCTCACTGGGCTATTTCTTGCCTGACATCATGATGGGCCTGTTGGCGATGTTTTTATCAAATCTATCAGCCACTAAGTGACAAGGGCTATGCATACAGGTTATTTATTTATTTGGATATGTCTGTGAGCAATGAAATTCTATTTGCATTTAACCTGATATAGCCTTTTTATAGACTCTGTAATAATATTTATCTTGCTGAGAGAGAAAGCTGTATAGGTAGGTTGGCTCTTTGAAATATTTAAGGTGTTCTCCATCAGCTACCTTTGCACTCCTTATCTTGGCAATTTCTCCTTTATCAAATATTTACGTTGTCAACATGCCCCTCCTTGTCTAAATACAAGTATCTCCTTTGAATGGGTGGTACAACATTGCACTTACCTTATTTCAGCTAGTTTGACTTTAAGCCAAATTCAGCCGGCCCTTCTCTGGTGAATAGGAGGAGAATTATAGGAATGGTGTCATATCTATCAGTTGGTGCATATGAGGCAGCAAGCCATATTGGGTTACTATTTTGCTCTATGCTTGAGACCTAGATTTAGAAATTTACTGTAAGCCAATTTTAAAACTTTTTTATTTATTAATTTTCTCTTGCTCTGTAGCTATAGCATTCCTGAATGCCTCTCATCTCCTCTTTCCTGCATGGGTGATTGCTGGTTGGTTCCCTCTTTGTGGCCACAATTGCTTATTTATTTTGTTGTAGTTATTCCAATTTATTTTTAAAAGAATTATAACGCCAGATGAATTGTCCAATGCATTTCAACCAGTTTCCCCTCTATCAGAAGGTACTGCATTCCTATATCCACTTATAAGGAAGCAAGTCCTATTGAATTCAGTGAAACTTCCTTCAGAATCAACATGCATTGAGTTAAACCACAGAAGTTCAATTCACCTCTGATGAAGGGATTTGTGAAGCACGTTTAGCAGTTTGTTCTATTTCAGCACCTGGTTAAAGTTCACCTATTATTCTTTTTCTGGCTGGCTTTTGTGTTGCGGCCATTAAAAGGATTCAATACACTCAGTACATAAGGAATGTATTTTCGAATGTGTTTTCCTCAAACTATGGGTTGGCGTCACTTGGATTTCTCCTAAGATGACCACGTGGGAGAACATCTGAACTGGCTCCTTGGCCCACCCTAATCTGTGTTTAAGTTATTAATTCAGCCTGCTCTTCCACTCCCCCTCCCTCCAGCACCATAAAAGCTAAGGTTGTTTTAAGCCACTGAAATTAGAAAGGAGTCAAGTCAGGCTTCTCCAGCCTGACTACAAATTCTACCATCCTTAATTATTGGCTTTGCTTTTTCTCTGGGGGTACTCAAGGGTAGGAGGAGCAGGTGGCGCTGTGGTCTAAACCACTGAGCCTCTTAGGTTTGCCGATTGGAAGGTCAGCAGTTTGAATCCCCGCAACAGGGTGCTCTGTCCCAGCTTCTGCCAACCTAGCAGTTCAAAAGCACACCGGCGTGAATAGATAAATAGGCACTGCTGTGGCGGGAAGGCAAACAGCATTTCTGTGCACTCTGGCTTCCGTCACGATGTCCCATTGCACCAGAAGCGGTTTAGTCATGCTGGCTATATGATCCGGAAAGCTTTCTGTGGGCAAACGCTGGCTCCCTTGGTGTCAGGATGCTGTCAGCGGCTCCCAGCTAGTTGCCCGGAAAAATATAAAGACAAGGAAAAGTTTCTTACCCTCCTTTTTTTATTTCAATCTTTACAGAGAGAGGCTATAGAACCCAGCCTCTTGGATCATGGTGTTGTCCAGAGTGAATCTTTACACCCTGTCTCTCCCACTTCCTCTCCCACGTCTACAGGTGCTGCTATGTGCCCTCTGTCTTCGAGCTCTTTGCTCTCCTACTTTTAAGGCTCGCCGGGTTCTGGGAGATGGAGGGTCTGGAATGCTTTCTAATGACACCGTGTCAGCCAGCTGCCGCTTCAGTTCTGCCTATTCCTCCTCTCCCATTCTTTCCCAACTTTTACCCTCATCTGCCTCTGAGCTGTGACCTCCTGCAAACCACTGTTGTACATCTATACTGTCTTCTTCCTCCTCCTCCCTGGGAGGGTCAGGATGGGGAGGTGGTCTCCACCATTCCTCCTCTGCCCAGTCCCTGACACTTGGCCTCAAAAGTTAGATGAGCACCTCAACCCCATAGTCACTTTTGACTGGACCTAACTGTCCAGGGGTCCTTTACTTTTTTAAAAAAAACCTTATTGAAGGGTAGGCAGTACAGTCGTACCTTGGTTCTCGAACAGAATGCGTTCCGGGAGTTTGACTCCTGGAACTGTTTGAAAACCAAGGCATGGCTTCCGATTGGCTTCAGGATGCTTTCAGCCAACTGGAAGCAGTAGAAGTGCCAGACATTCCAAAAATCGTTCGAAAACCGGGTTTTGATCATTCGGGAGCCAATTTGTTTGGGAACCAAGGCGTTTGAGATCCAAGGTACGGCACCTTAAAAAAACCCACACAAAACATTAAAACTTCATGGCAAGTATTGGCACCTTTTATTCTTAAAAAAGGTACTTGATAGGACCGAAGGGAATCTAAAAAATCTGTAGGATTCTTGGTTGGGAAAGCCTCAGTTAAGTTATTAACAGCCCTGGAGAGGGGAAACCCACAACCTGAAAATGCAAAAAGTTTGTAAATATGAAAAACATGTCCATAGCATCCCTGGAGCGGCCATTACAGCCCATCAGTCAGGAACTGTGCTGATGGCACGTATATGCTGCTCACACACAGAAGCAGCCAGGGCACTCAAAGAAGGCAATGGCAAGATTCCCCCAGCACACAACCCTGCCTAGGCAGTGTCTCCTTGCTGAGATTTCCATTCCACCTTAAGGAGCAGACGTGTGGAACTGTTGCATGTCACATGTCTGTTTACATTCCAGAACAGCTTGCTGGGAACTTCCGTTGTGTGTATAGCTTCTGCTTTTAGCTGTTCTCTCTGAGAAGACGGAGAGAGAGAGACGACATGTTTCTTTGTTCTGATTTAGGATTAATAAATCTGTAGTTGTAGTATGAAGACAGGAGTGCCTGGCGTGCTCTGGTCGATGGGGTCACAAAGAGTCAGACACGACTAAACGACTAAACAACAACAACAAAAGTTGTAGCATTCTTTCACAAGTCTCACGCCTATTCTGTGTGCACAGTTCGATCTGCTGATAGTTTGCCCGGGTCGCTGATTTATGTCGGAACAGATGCCGATGAGTCTTTGCAGTGGGATGGCTGGAAGGAGACGGCTCAGCTGGGGCTAGCCAGCTGGCTTTGTGTGCTTTGCATGTCAACACTCCTGAGCAGCCATGGCACAGAGGAAAGGGGGCTTTCATTCTTCTCCCATGCTCTTTTCCCAAAGGAATTCATGCTCCCAGGCTTATAGGCAGACAGGAAAATATACAGCTATCGCTGTTCCTGTCCTTCCTCCTCACTTCATGGCTAAGAGCAGAGTCTGGTTGGATCTGGGAGTGATGTCTATTGGAGAGACGTCATCACAGAGTGACAACCTGAATCCCACCCCTCCTCACCCCTAGCACTGTGGCCCCAATTCAAATCACCTCCCAACCGGCTTATTGCCCAAGAAAAATATTTCGTTAGTATACCCCATCATGGAACTTTTGTACCATGCCAAATGTAGCCCTAAATCATGCAACATCTTTTTTTTAAAAAATCAAATTTCAATTTTTTCCCAGATTTCTCACGACGCTGCTAATAAAGCCATAACTAAAAATGACTGGGTTTTTTTAAAAAATCATTTTGTTTATTTACTTACTTGAGTCTGGGTGCTTGGCTTTTGTTTCTTTTTATCGCAAACATGGTGAAAAGAAGAAGGAAACAACATCTGCTCACGTGAACAACAAGAATAACCCATCAATCCTAATTTAAACGGGCACATTAATCTAAGCAGTCCATCTGTCCAAATAGATAGCCAAACAACCGGATGATAACAAGATTATATGTTCAAATGCAGAAAGGGGAGTAAGATATTCAGACCTTTGAGTAATGGATGGTGATCATTTTCTCTTTCTCTTTCTCTTTTTGTTCTGAAGGTCTTGGGACGGAAACCAGAACTTCCTGAGGGTGATGATAACGATGATGAGGCTGCTGATATTACCAACAGGAAAAGTGCCAAACTCTACATGGTACGAGCAGAATTGCCAGCTTGCTGCAGGGCTGTTTCTGAACAGAACCCTGTTTCAACTTTAGAAGTCATGACAATATGTGTTTGTTTGCTTTTTAATTACTTGAATGCAGATTTGTAGCTGATCTAAATGTGAATGTCCTGTGTCCTTAGGTATCAGACGCCAGTGGATCCATGAAGGTTTCGATTGTTGCAGAGGAGAATCCCTTCTTGAGGGCAATGCTTTTGTCTGAAGAGTGCTTTATACTGGATCACGGAGTAGCCAGGAAGATATTTGTGTGGAAAGGTATGTGGCAAATCTCTTTGCTTCTCTTTTAACATTACAATATTATAATTTACTATTATAATCAACAAAGGCTTCTGGGAGTTTCGCTCTCCTTTTGCCGTTGTAATTTTTCCTTCTGCTTTGTTTTAACAAGGTAAAAATGCTAATCCAAGTGAGAGAAAAGCAGCCATGAAATCGGCTGAAGAATTCATTCAGCAAATGAATTATCCTGCCAACACTCAGGTATACCTCTGCAAGGAACAACCGTACTTTCCGTTTTTCCCCAAGTAAACCCCCACAGGTGACTAAGGTCACTTCCAGATGACCTGTTTGTCTGTTGTTCATCCTAATTTGTTTCCAGGGAGGCTAGATGATGTTGCTTCAATTGATACCTCACACTTTCGGGTGCATTTTCCTTCCTCTTTTCTTGTTGCAAAAGGTGTGGTTTTGCAGGGGTCGGTGGGGAGCATTTTTGTTGTGCAAGAGCACCAATTCAAATTGAATTGTGCAACCTGAATTTGCTGGTATGTGGATAAATCACACCGGAAAACAGTGGCAGTCTGAAACTACCCTGAGTATAGTTTATATAAGGCCAGCCACTGGTATTATTATTATTATTATTAATATACCGCCCTATACCCAGAGGTCTCAGGGTGGTTCACATAAAAGGATCACAGTATATAAAATTAAAATAAGAGCAATAACCCAATAATGCCCCCCCAAAAGAGCTACATTTTAAAAGGGTATGGGATGTTGATCACGTCAACCAAAGGCCTGGTTAAAAAGGAACGTTTTTGCCTGGCACCTAAAGGTGTGTAATGAAGGCACCAGGTGAACTTCCCTGGGGAGAGCATTCCACAGACAGGGAGCCACTGCAGAGAAGGCCTGTTCTTGTGTTGCCACCCTCCGGACCTCTTGAGGAGGAGGCACACAAAGAAGGGCCTCAGAAGATGATCTCAGTGTCGGGGTAGGCTCATATGGATAGAGGCAGTCCTTGAGGAATTGTGGTCCTGAGCTATTTAAGGCTTTATAGGTCAAAACCAGCACTTTGAATTGGGCCCAGAAACTAATTGGTAGCCAGTGCAGTCTGACCAGAATCGGTGTAATATGCTCAAACTGTCTTGCTTGGGTGAGCAACCTGGTATAGGGGGCTGAGGTAGAAATGATGAGGCAGTCTAGGAACACTCTCACTTAAGAGTTCAAGTAGACTCCCCCTTCTGATATGGCAGCATGTTAAGGAAATATACCATTGTGAAAAAGTGGCAAAACTGTAAACTGGGGAGGGGGAACCTGCAGCTTTCCAGAAGTTGCAGGACTGTCATCATCCTTAATCACTGGCCATACTTGTCAGCCCTTGCTCCTGCCTGGTATATATTTAGAGATTGGGTTAACTGGCGAATGTTTTGCTTCTCCCACACATTAGCACACAGCGGGTACCCTAGGAAGGAAGGAGAGCTGTCAGTTATAGGCTTTCCAACCCTTTGCTTCTTGGTTTCAGATTCAGGTTCTTCCAGAAGGAGGTGAAACACCAATCTTCAAGCAGTTCTTTAGAGACTGGAAAGATAAGGATCAAAGCGATGGCTTCGGAAAAGTGTACGTCACAGAGAGAGTGGCGAGGATTGAGCAAGTTGAGTTTGATGCCACCAAGTTGCACGAGTCTCCGCAGATGGCAGCCCAGCACAACATGGTGGACGATGGCTCTGGGAAAGTGGAGGTATTTATTGACATCTAGCTCCCGGGTTTCTCTTTTAGCTGCTGTTCTGCTTTACGGTTGTAGTTTTGCAGTACAGTCGTACCTGGATCCCAAACACCTTGGTACTCAGACATTTTGGCTCCCAAACGCTGCAAACACGGAAGTGAGTATTCCGGTTTGCAAACGTTCTTTGGAACCCGAACATCCAACAGGGCTTCCATGGCTTCCGATTGGCTGCAGGAGCTTCCTGCAGCCAGTCGGAAGACGCACTTTGGTTTCCAAACGTTTTGGGAGTCGAACAGACTTCCGGAATGGATTCCGTTCAACTTCCAAGGTACGACTGAACTTTGCACCTATTTCCCCCACTCCCATACAAATACATCTAGTACATGGTTTTTTTTGGGGGGGGGGACTAGATTGTATATGGGACATACAATTGAGTCTGAGAACTATCTGGAATCCGAACGCTGTAGATGGGGAAAGGGGTCGTCTGAATGCAGAATCCACTGCAGGTGTGGAGAGGTTCTTTTATGACTTCTGCTTTTAGCATTGTTACAAAAGTTGGGTGCCTCCCCCCAATCTTTGCTGAGCAGTAGCAAGAGTCCAGGGCATTCCAGGCACTCACCCCGGGGTCTGTGCTCCTTTGGAGAATCAAGACACAGAGGAGTATGTTGTAGCTTTAAGAAATATGCTTTGTTCACCTGTTACACCTTCAGTTTGCATGGGAGGGGGTAGTCCAGATCCTACAGCATGGTCATTTCAAGACAGGCTTGGACCCCACATCAGTGCAGCCCTGGAGCCCAAGGCATCTCTCCCAGCAGGCCTGCAGCCAACCTGCCCAAGATGGATCCCAGTCTCTCTTCTTCTTCCTTCTACACAGCAACCTTTGCCAAAGACTCCCTTTTCCTGTCACCTCACAACCTTCCAAACACCCAGTCCCTGTTCACACCTCAGGGCAATGGGGAAAGGACAGTTCTTTTCTATTGCCTGTGGCCTTGTATTGTTTCTTAATGGGCCTTGCTCGGCCAGGTCGTTTTGCATACACAACCTAGGAATTCCTCTACAGCTGGTATTTCTCCTTTCATACCCCAAATAATCAAAATCCTAGCATTTATTAATTTCTAGGGGGTACCCAAAATTATAACAGTATTATATTGGAGCCTACTATATTTACATTTAGGGGAATTAATGTAGCTCAGTGGTAGAGTATCCGCTTTGCCTGCAGAAGGTCTCAGGTTCAATCCCTGATAATGATAATTGATTGTGATGCCTAATAGTGATAGAATACATCTCACGGCCTTTTGGACCTACTGTTTACATGGGAATTGATTGCAGTGCATGAAAGCTTCAGCTACAATAAATCAGATTAGTGTTTCTGCTGCAACTAACACAGCTAACCAGCTCTCTTGAATCTGTCACCTTATCAAAATGCTCTGTTTTGAGAATTTTGCAAATGCTCTTCCCCCGTGACATCTTTCATGTCTTAGATTTGGCGCGTCGAAAGCAACGGCAGAATCCCTGTGGAACCTCAGAGCTATGGGCAGTTTTATGGTGGAGATTGCTACATAATACTGTACACCTATCCCAAAGGACAGATAATCTACACATGGTATGTTTAATGGAAGCCATGCTGCTTCTTAGATTACAGTACTGTTGTTTTTATCCTTGATGCGTTGCAAGGAGCCTCTCTGAAAACCAGTATCCCCTTTGGCGGCCACAAGATGTTTTGGTGCCAGGAGCAAAGGGCAGAAAGATCCCTCCCCCATTCCATAACCAGAAGCTGATTGGATTGGCAGCTGAAACATCCTCTCTCCACCCCCCGGAATCTGCCGCCTGAAGGAGCCACCTCACTCTGCTGATAACATTGTGCCTGCATCAGGCCTTCAGAATCGGACTGAATTGTGCTTTAAATAGCTAAATCTGAAATAGGGACACTCCAGCTTTGGCCTATAGGAAGAGCCCTCCTGCCTCAAACCGTGGGGCATAACCCAGTTCTACATTCTAGAGCGCAGTGGCGTAGCATGGGTTGTGAGCACCCGGGGCAAGGCAAGTAATTTGCGCCCCCTAACCCGTGGATTTCCGCCCCCTAACCCTAACCCCCAGATGTTGCGCCCGGTGCGGCTGGCCTCCCCTGCACCCCCCACGCTACGCCACTGCTAGAGCGAAACCTGAAGGGAGTTGACCTGAGGAGTTCTTGGATAGATGAGCGATCACCTAATTCATGATCTTTTCAGGTCCCACATACTCCATACTTAATACTGTCCTATCAATAACCTCCCTGAATCTTTTGGATGGGGTCGGCTTTGCAGTTCCGAAGGCAAATGCAGGTTCTCCCAGCTGGTCATCTCTGCCACTCCCATGTGCTTTGACTCCTATAGTCAGGAGCTTCACCTTTCTAAGGGGACTTGTGTTTTATCTGCATCTTCTCCATCTACAGGCAAGGAGCTCATGCCACTCTAGATGAGTTGACTACTTCAGCATTCTTGACAGTTCAGCTCGACCGGTCACTAGACGGGCATGCAGTCCAGGTTAGTGCCTTCCTGATGAACCTGAAAATATTGATGGTGCAAACAGGAGGTCACACAAGCAACTTGAAAGCTACATTCTATTTCTTGCATACAGCGGTTCTCAACCTGTGGGTCCCCAGATGTTGTTGGACTACAACTTCCATCATCCCTGAGCTCTGTCCATCTGGGGTGATGGAAGTTGTAGTCCAACAACATCTGGGGACCCACAGGTTGAGAAAGGCTGGAAGCCCATGCTCCCTTTGTCTTTGGAAACCCTAGAAAAGCAGGGTATAGGAGGCTTTGCCATTGCAGGTTGTGACTTGTGGTCACACGGAGGGAGATTGAGATGCCCACTTCTGTATGTCCCCCCTTCATTGCATATTTAGTTAAGCCCTATTCAAAAACAGGATCACAATTAAGGTTGGGGCGGGAAGAGAAATTCAATTAAAGTCGGACCTAATTTGCACTTTCTGAAACCATATGCAAAGTAAAATACAATTATCCTTCAATGACACAGTTCTGCAGCCAAGTAATATAAACAAAAATGCATTTGCTAGTGTAGAAGGTTAACATAGTTGCATATATTAGTGAAAAGAACATGTGGAGATGTGTTATATTAACAGAAGCCGCTTTGCAAAAAATGTGTATATTAGGCAAAATTGCATACAGAAGGGTGTTGGAAAAACAAAATAGCAAACTCATGTGGAGAACTGAGCTTCACACTGGGAAAAATGAGAACCTGAGAGAAACCAAAACTGACCTTCCATCCTTAATCACAATACACTTGTGGTGCAACTATATTTTTTGTCATTAGATGGCACTGCAGGCTATATTACAATAAAAGGAGGCTTGAAATATTGTTTATCTTTGTAAGTAGTTCTGCACCATGCTTCCCTGGGAGTCTCTATAGTGCTGGGTTTGGAGAATCCAGTCCCTTTCCCCCCCTTCTCACCTGCGAGGAAGGTGGGTTCCTGATCTCCTGCCCCTGCTATGCTGTTCAGCCGTTAGGGCAGGTCTGTTCCTTTTATGAGCAGTCAATCCAAACGCAGCCTGCCCACTCCTGCCAAGCATTTATTGTGGCCTGCCCTCCCCTTTTTGTAGTCCTAGGCAGGCCGAACAATGTTCAGGTGAATACATGGACTCTATGGGTGGAGTTGCAGAATGACACAACATTTGTACGTCTGCATTAGGACTTTGATAGACGTGGGTGGCACTGTAGGTTAAACCACAGAGCCTAGGACTTGCTGATCAGAAGGTTGGCGGTTCAAATCCCTGCGACGGGGTGAGCTCCCGTTGCTTGGTCCCTGCTCCTGCCAACCTAGCAGTTTGAAAGCACATCAAAGTGCAGGTAGATAAATAGGTACTGCTCTGGCGGGAAGGTAAATGGCGTTTCCATGCACTGCTCTGGTTTGCCAGAAGCAGCTTAGTCATGCTGGCCACATGACCTGGAAGCTGCACGCCGGCTCCCTCGGCCAATAAAGCGAGATGAGTGCCGCAACCCCAGAGTCGGTCACGACTGGACCTAATGGTCAGGGGTCCCTTTACCCCTTTTAAACCCCCTTGCAAAATGCCAAAGGAAGCCATTGTGCTCTTTGGTGCTTGCGCAAGAGAAGCGCCACATGTTCAGACCACATCCAGAACATGTTTAAAGCATGTTGCTTCCCCACCAACAGTCCTGGGAACTGTAGTTTCTTAAGGATACTGAGAATGCTAGCTGTAAGGGGGGAACTACAGTTCCCAGAATTCTGGGCGCGGGGAGCAATCTGATTTAAATGTATGGTTGGGTCTGCCCATAGTTTAATTTCCACATGCTCTCTAAGGAAGCAGTTCTTCAACCACCACCCGACCCCAATTCTATCCATCTGTAGTTTGCTTCTCATCTGTTGCCTGTGTCTTTTCCTTCTTGCACTACCATTAACAGCCATGGGGGCGCCTTTTTCATTCATTCCCTTGTGAGCAGCCTTCCAGAGGCTGCATGCTGGTGGTGGCTGGAGCCAGAGGCAAAAATTGGGTGGTAGCACGGCTGTGACTCTTACCTCGGTACAGTAGGCTACATCCCAGATACACAAAGGTCGGAGGTTTCTGCGCACAGTCTCCATCCTCCATCCCAGAAAAGCAAGAGGTGTTATCATGGTTCCAGCTTGGAAGTACAACCATAAAAACAAGCACCTTGTTCACCCCTGTCTCCTCTTCTGCTGCTGTTTCCCATGGGTCAAATTTTAGATTGTAGGCTCCTCGGGGCAGGGTTACCTATCCTCTTGTATTCTGGTTAGGTGCTGGGAACATTGATAATATTATAAATATTAGCAAGTACCAAGTCTTTGACACATGGTAGATTAGGTGCCTCAGAACAGGCCGTAAGAGATGCTTGCAATTAACTTGCAGCAGGAACAGGGTATCTGCAGCCCTCCAGGTTTTGTGGGATTGCAGTTCCCACCATCCTTGACTATTGGCTACGCTTGCTGGGGCTGATGAAGCTGGAGTCCACCAACCCCTTCTGTGCAGCATTGGACTAGCTGAAATCTCAGGTACCTGAGTGGGAGGATTCATGGTCCATTGATGGACATTAGTATTTCTGTCCTCCATGCACTGGAGTGTTGGCGCTGACCTTTAAAGCCCTAAACGGCCTCGGCCCAGTATACCTGAAGGAGTGTTTCCAACCCCATCGTTCAGCCCGGACACTGAGGTCCAGCACTGAAGGCCTTCTGGCGGTTCTCTCACTGCGAGAAGTGAGGTTACCAGGCAGAGGGCCTTCTCGGTAGTGGCTCCCACCCTGTGGAACACCCTCCCATCAGATGTCAAAGAAATAAACAACTATCTGACTTTTAGAAGACATCTGAAGGCATTTTTGTTTAGGGAAGTTTTTAATGTTTAAACCCGTATTGTGTTTTTAATATTTGATTGGGAGCCGCCCAGAGTGGCTGGGGAAACCCAGCCAGATGGGCAGGGTAGAAATAATAAATTATTATTATTAGATAATGCACCCCAAAGATCAATTGATAATGCATTCCAGGGATCAGTTGTAAGAAAGAGCTCTTCTCGCTTCCTTCTTTAACGACAGCCTTCTTGATAATCAACCTGGTTGGTGCATTTCCATTCCCAGATGGCTTTATGCTCCTTGCCTTTCTCCCAGCTCCAGGCAGGTACACAAACAGGGCGCTGCTTCCTGCTGCATTTAAATGCAAATCTCAAATCTGAACCAAACACACATGCACACACCAGAATGTTATATGAGGAATATTTAGATTGCAACGGCATGCTGCATTTCTGCTTCCGTGAGAGGCAGGTTTAGAACGCCACGGCTGCACACACACACTGCAGTCACATAAGCTTGAATTATTCAAGAGAAACGTGCCACTCTTCATTCTTGCCAACTTCCAGCGAAGCATCTGTTGGCCAGGGCAGGCCAGGGCAGCAGGCAGCCTCGTAAAAATCTGTTTCCTTGCTGTTCCCTTCAAACGTCGCTGCAGATCAGAGTCAGCCAAGGCAAGGAGCCCCTGCACTTGTTGAGTTTGTTCAAAGACAAACCGCTCATTGTTTACAAGGATGGGACGTCCAAGAAAGGCGGACAGAAGCCTGCTGCTCCAACACGCTTGTTCCAAATCCGCAGGAACCTAGCATCCATCACCAGGATTGTCGAGGTAAGAAATAGGCGTTCGGAAACCTGTTCTCCGTGTAGCAAGATGAAACGGACACCAAATTCCAGAGCCGGGGACAAACTAGATGTGATGGTAGCAGACACGTGTGTCTGCCTGCAGATGTGTCCCAGTCAGGTAGAAAGGTGTGATAAGACCCTAACAAGCTGTTTTCTATTGAGAGAGGTCCATCTAGCTCAGTGCTGAATACATTGATTCCATATGTATGCAATCAAAGCAGCTCTCCCCTCTCGATTTTCATAGCATGGGGAATCTCCAGATTTGGGGAAGAGATAGGGTAAAGTAGCAGTCGTCGTAGGAGAATGCCATATGAGGGGGGAATTAAAACGGGTGTGAGGGGTTCACAATCCACATGAAACCAAGGTATGGATGGGCCAAAGCTGCACCTCTCCAGGGCTTCAGAAAAGAGACATCCTTGACCCTCTGGAGCAGATTCAGGGAGTCCTGTTGTGCTACTGGGCATGCTTGCAATGTCTTCCACTTGTGCAACCATTCAGCTGAATGGCCCTGTATACTGATTTCAGGTCCCACACATAAATGTTTGCTGACTAGGTGGTATCATTGCCGCACTGAAACTGGATTATATTGAAGCTCGTATGTATTTTTCAGTGTTATCCAGATCCAACTTTTATGAGTCAGTTGAAAGTCCTGCCAAAAGCACTTTCCTAAAAAGTTGTTGTTGTTGTTGTTTATTTTGCTGGGTGGGAATGGAGATGTGTGTACAGTAAAACCTTCCTTTCACTGCTAGTTTATTTTTAACATCATAATTAGGACTCACTCTTTGTGTTGGCCTTTTAAGAGCTTGCATCTTGAGTGGCACCTGTGAAGTCAGAGGGATTGTTCTGGGCTTAAATTAATGTTGCAAACTGCAAAAATGAGAAAGAAATAAAAAAGAAGAAGCAGGAGACTGATGCAATCTCACTCCTGTCTCAGGTTGATGCGGATGGCACTTCGCTGAATTCCAATGATGTTTTTGTTTTGAAACTGCCAAGTAATGCTGGGTATACCTGGATTGGGAAAGGAGCAAGCAGAGAAGAAGAGAAGGGGGCACAGTATGTAGCTGGTGTCCTCAAGTGCCAAACCTCAAGGATTGAAGAAGGCCAGGAACCAGGTGAGCACAACTCTACAATTCTAGCGTTCTATTATTTGATGCATTAAATGTCCACAGTCCTTGACATTTGGAAAAATGGCTTCCTAATATTAGTGGCCGTACCAGTGGTGTAACGTGGGTTGCCAGTGCCCAGGGCCATACGGAGGAGGAGGTGGGTGGGAGGGAAACGGACAGAGTATGCACACACTTTCAACTGCCTAACAGCGTCTGCATCATCCAGGAGATTGCAGCTGCAAACATAAGAAGAGTCGTTCCGTTGTTTGGAGAGGTCACTTCCTGGCTTGCATGGAGGAGCCCCATGATGGAAGCACAGCTGTATTGAGGCAGCACCCAGTGTTGAAATTTTACACCCCTAACAATCTTGTTTCATCAACACTTGTTTGCAGGGCGTTTCACCAAGGAAGTGTTTTTGTTGTATCTTCCAGAGCCATTTTGGAGTGCCCTTGGTGGAAAGAAAGAATACCAGACATCGGCACAGTTACTGACTGAGTCTGAAGACCATCCTCCACGTCTTTATGGCTGTTCTAATAAGACCGGCAGGTTTATAGTAAGTATATGGCAGATAATTTCTGCTCTGTCCCTTGATTGCTATGGTCATTCCATCTCTGGGTCTTAAATGAGATTACTCACATCCTTTGCAGAGCAAGGAAGAACATAATTTGCAGGGCATAGAGCAAATTTATCATAACATGGAGGGCTCAGACGTAGGCTGCCTTATAGTTGATCATATTTCGGAGGAATGCTACCCCACCCACTGACAATCCTGCCATTCTGTCTTTTATTTTTTCCCTTTTCATTTCCTTCTGGCCAGTGTTTTTCTCCATGTCCACTGAGCCACTAAGCAGTATATATATATTTATTTGTAATATACTGTGGCTCAAAAGCTTTGTCAAAGAGAGCTGAAAAACCTCCAGGTATATAGCTGTGCTATGTTTGGAGTTCAATACATTCCTTTGGCCTTGAGAAATGTAATAGGTGTGAAAACAGAAGAGTCTTTTAAGAATTCTGAGTAGTCAAGCCCAGAATAAGCAAAGAAGATATTGATGAACTGAGTCAACACTGGTGGATAAAAATGTAGGTCACACAAAGGATCTTCATGAGGCATGGATTAAAACATTTTTTTCCAAGGAAAGCTTTGTTGAATCTCTCCCTTTCTCTCTTTCCATACATACAAACATACATATACACAGTGCTTTTTTTTTGCGGGGATACAGGGGTACGCATACCCCTAAACATTTTGTGAATCTTTGTACTTTTGTCCATTTACTGTATTTATTTTCCCCGATTTGAACTATAAAATGGTGATTTTCTTGTGTCAAAATGAGAGTACCCCTAAACATTTTTTTTAGAAAAAAAGCACTGCATATACATACATATAATTTAAAAAAAAACTAGAAGAAACATTTTCCAGGACCACTTTTCATAATACAAACATTTATAACCAATAACATTAATTAAATAAAAATAAGACAGAGAGATTCTTATCTGCTCATTGCTTCACCTAAATGTCTAATAAATCATGGCTCCTTGTGTCCATCAAGTGTATCTGGACTCTGAAGGAAAGAAGCTTATAGGCTCTATATACTTGCATACTAAGCTGGTACTCTATTGAGATCTTCCAATTTTACTATATAATTAAGTTAGAACAAAACACAGGAAGCTTTGAGGAAGAACATATTAATGCAACAAAGCTTGGCTTGATTATGAAAATACTTTCTGCAGTGTAAGAGGGCTTACATTTTGTTTCAAAGTTTCAAAGTTGTATGAGAAGGACTGAAATATCCAGTTTAATTTTATCGTTTAGCAGCAGTCTAGTTGCTCTGTGTACAAAGGGAGAGGGAGATGAACTTTTTAGTAGTCACTATCCTATTTTCTCTTATTTGTTAACTTTATATTGTATCGAATGGCGGCGGCTTACTCATTAGTCAAGTAACGAGTGCAATGCAAATTCCCACACACATCTGCCCTAATTTTCTAAAACGCAATGTTCTGTACCAAAAAAGTGTTTCTCTTAAAAAAAATAATCTGCTAATTGGTTTTAAAAAATAAAGTAATGTCACCGGGTGTCTAGTTAATTTAACAGATTTACTGCATTTTATTCTTTATTTAAATCCTTTCTAAATCTGGTTCCTCAGTGCAAGCACAATATGTCCATTGCTTATTAAAAATAAATCAGCAGCAGCCTCAAATTCACTGCCTGGGTAAGTTTCCAGACAGCTAAATAACAAGCGCTGCCATAGGTGTAATGCCACCTGGAACATCTCTGTCTTGTGGCTAGTCCTAGATTCTGATTGGCCAAGAAGGATGTGTTCCACATTATTTGGTTTGTGAAAATATGGGTGCCTCCCGACTGTCACTATTTTGTAGGAAGAATTCAAGCACATAACATCAATTTAGGTGTGTGCGATTAAAGTAGATTAAAGCATTTTGTTGTGCAACAAATCCATATATTTTTTAAAAAAATATTTATTACTTTTCCAACAGTTTAAACACTACAAAAAAAAGTTAAACAAGACAATACAGTACAATACAAAAACAACATTACATAACACTAACACATTAAACTAACAAAACAAAACAGAAACAATTTAAGACACATCAAACAATTTCAATATCTTATCTTTCATTCACTTGTTTCAACGACCTCCTCACACGTCCCTTTTTGTATTCCACTTCTGTTAATTGTTTCAGCAATTCCTTTCCATCTTCCTCTGTTTTCTGTCCTGTAATTATCTTAACATATTCTAACCTTATTTTTCCCTTTAGTACACTAATAATCTATTTGTACTTAGTTCCTTATAACATTTCTACTAAAGCCATATAACTTCATTCCAACATTTTTCTAACGTTCATTAATTTTACAGTATTTCTGTAAATAGTCTTTAAACTTTTTCCAGTCTTCTTCCACCAACAAATCCATTTTTTAAAAAAGGAAAGAAGCCTTTCTGAGGTTTGGAACGTGATGGGGAAATGCACCAGAAAGTGTGGGATGAACAAATTATTAATGGAAAGCCATATGAACACCTCACCAGCAAATTAGGATGAGTGCTCACTGCCGTATAACCACTGTATAATCAGAGTAAATGCTCAATAAAGACAAGATATAATCTAACCCTTGACACTTTGGCCTCCCCCCTTGCTGCAGCTGGTCCTGAACGCCTGACTGCATTATCTTGACTGTGACTCAGTCTCTAACTGTTCTCCTGGCTGTGATTTCTCCCTTTCAACCACCCACAGTCCAACCTATACTGTCCATTGCTTGCGATTTTGACCCCCAACCTTCACCAGCTCTTAAATAGCTTCTGCCACTTCCAGCATAAGATGGACTCTACCTCAACATCCACTCATAAATCAGAGAACATTGTAGACTAGTCTGTGCTATTTTGTATACAGGAACGTATGTCGCCAAGTGTTGTTGTTTTTAAACATAGATTGAGGAGGTTCCTGGAGAATTCACTCAGGAGGACTTGGCTGAAGATGACGTCATGCTGCTAGATACTTGGGATCAGGTAAGGCACATGTAATTAACGGAGCTGTGTGGGACGAAAGAGACATGTAATCTGGTTTACACCTATAGCAGCATTAAGTGGAAGGACAATTAAGTGGAAGGACAAAGCATTAAGTGGAATGCACCACTTCAGGTTGCAGGTGGAGTAATCACATCTTCAAATCCTAATCCCATTAAAGATACATGCAAATAGAAAACTGGCAAAGCAGGCTGGTTTGTAATGCTAGCTTTTTATGTGCAGGGAGCTGTGCTTCTGTTTTTTTGTTTTGTTTTTGTTTTCCCTTCAAAAGTGGCAACCCCTATTTCTAGTCTGAAATGGTATAGCCTATCCCAGGCTCATTCTGTAGCCATGGTCTAACTCAGTGTTTCCCAACCGGTGTTCCGCGGCACACTAGTGTGCCGCGAGACGTTGCCTCGTGTGCCGCTTGGGAAACACTGCTCTAAGCGAGAGGGGACTCTGCTCAGGCTGCATCCGCCGTGCGCGAGGGAGGCGCTTCCTCTCGTGAGGGAGGCGAGAAGAAGGGAGGCGGGGCCGAGCAGGCGGATTGGCCCGGCGGCGGCCGTGACGTCACCCTGCGCGCGGCGGCAGATTCGAAACTCCTCAGGCGCAGGCGCGGCTGGAGCAGGAAGGCCGCTCTGCTTGAGAGGAAAGAGAGGGAGCCGCTGCCGGCGGGATGAAGAACACCGTTCCGCGGAGCACCGTGAAGAAGCTGCTGAGCAAGCACAAGCCGCACTTGCCTCAGGGTCTTACTGCCCACCCACCTCTGTTTCCTTGCTGTGCTTGCTCAAACGGAACAAAGAGCAGGGAAAGCCCCTCCCCTCCAGGCAAGCAGGCAGGAGGGGGAGAGAGAGAGAGAGCGTGCGAGCTGGCTGGCTTGGGTGAGTAGGTGAGGGAAAACTTTTGCCTTCCTTTCCTCCCTCCCCGTTATACCCCTCTCCTGCATTCTTAGCCAGCTGCTTCTCTGCACACCCCTCTCGTGCTCCTTGTCCGTTCTGTGTTTTTCCTTCCCTCCCCACTTAAAATGTGGTTTAAAAGCATGGATCCACATGGATCCTCAGGATCTTTGCATTGGGTCACCCCAAATTCACCAACAGATCACATAGCATGTCCATGGCTACAGCCTGCCCTCCAAAAATCACGCACCCACTGTTGCCTGGGGCTGCAGTGGTGCAAAAATGTGGTTACAAAACATGGATCCACATGGATCCTCAGGATCTTTGCATTGGGTCACCCCAAATTCACCATCAGATCACATAGCATGTCCATAGCTACAGCCTGCCCCCCCCCCAAATCACACACCCACTGTTGCCTGGGGCTGCAATGGTGCAAAAACGTGGTTACAAAACATGGATCCACAGGGATTCTCAGGATTTTTGCATTGGGTCACCCCAAATTCACCATCAGATCACATGTCTGTGGCCACAGCATGAAGCACAAAAATGATACATCATTAATATTCACTGCCCACGGCGGCAGCCAATTGGCTGCCGCAAAGGGCGGGCCCTCACAGGTTCACTGAATAAAGTATTTTATAATTTTTCATATTTCTGTTTACTTACTATTTCATAATAAAGTAATTATAAAATACTTTATTTGTGTTTATTTGATTCCTATTAAAGAGAGTTACTTTATATATAGTCAATATAGGCACAGAGTTAATTTTTTAAACATTTTCTAATGGTGGTGTGCCTCGAGATTTTTTTCATGAAACAAGTGTGCCTTTGCCCAAAAAAGGTTGGGAAACACTGGTCTAACTCAGTTGTAGGCAACCTAAGGCCCGTGGGCCGGATGCGGCCCAATTGCCTTCTCAATCTGGCCTGCAGACGGTCCCGGAATCAGCGTGTTTTTACATGAGTAGAATGTGTCCTTTTATTTAAAATGAATCTCTGGGTTATTTGTGGGAGATAGGAATTTGTTATTCCCCCCCCAAAAAAAAATAGTCCGGCCCACCACATGGTCTGAGGGACAGTGGACCGGCCCACAGCTGAAAAAGGTCGATGACCCCTGGTTTACCTGAATTGTTGTGTAGATCAGTTCAAAGAATGATAAAAGAAAATCTTGGGATGTGCTGTGAAGGAAATGAATGGCACACAGAACTCCACATAAGTGAAGTTAAAGGAGGAGACGTGGGGAGGGAGAGACCTCTATTTTAAAACAAGCAGTTGTAAAAGATGTTTATTTGGATGTATTTGAGAAATAACTATATTTGCCAGAAGAATGTCCTAGATGTTTGGCTTTCTTGGGGCCCATTTCAACATGACATTTGGCATCTCTGGATTGACTATTGAGCAATTCCCTTGAAAACATGTTTAAATGAGTCATTCACACCACTTTCTCAGAGATGACCTGGAGAACTTAGCAGATGCTCTGCCAAAAGTAAAAAGATGACTATTTATATATATGTATCTGAGAATCCACCCAAACCAGAAAACAAGTCCGTTGAACATAAGACATATCTTTAATTAAGGAACATGATATTCAGCACAAATGGTCTTCATATACAATTTTTTTTATAGTAACTGTCTTCCGTTTCATAACAGCTATGCCAACTCTCCTAAATATGTAATTTAATATCTCTCTCATTTCAATTCCTCCTCTCTGTCCCTCACAACCACACACTCCAACTCTCATTTCTCAGCTGGCACAAGCTAGCAGTCAGTCCCAACTCCATTCCCTCCCTTCCTGTCAATCATTCTTCCGCTAGTTCTTCTGTCACAGTTTATTTAGCTGCCCATCAATAAATATTCCCTGGCCAGCGTGCAAGCAAAATAATGCTAAAAATTGCAATATATCATAATTAAACCAGCAAAAAACTGCTGAAAAGATAACAGAAAACTGCCATTACCCAGAGGAAGTATAAAACAGCTTGAATTCAAAACACAATAAAAGATCTGGGTGAATAAAAAGGTCTTTGCCTGGTGTTCATAGAGATGGTGCCAGACAAGCTTCTCTGGGAAAGGTATTCCTTAGCCAGGGTTCTACTAGCAAAAAACCCCACAAACCTTCCTAGACACCCACCTCCCTTCACTTGGCAAGGTCGCCCACAGTGCATGCAGCCTCTTAGGAGTATCTTAAGGGTTGGGGCATGGGTTTCTGAAGGAATTTTTCTGGGAAGAGGGACAAGTAAACACTCCAAACCAACCAACAAATGTGCATCCATAACTGAAAAGGGGGAGCAGGCAAGCACCTTGCTAAATAAATGAGAAGAGTGCCTGCACATTTTGTTGTGTATCTCGTGCTCTACAAACACTAAAAACTTGCTCTTTAAAAATAAATAAAATAAAACTGGGAATCTGGGGATTGTGCTTCATCTGGGGGGAAGGAGCCAACAGCCCTCCCCCCCCCCCCGCCGAAGCCCATGGTTTGGGGAAGCATATGCAGGTGGGGAAAATTTTCCAGGCTATTTATTATATTTACATCCCACCTTTCCTCCAAGGAGCCCAATGTGCACAAAAGCAATGGAGAAAACTGGGGGGGGGGGGGATATAAAGGTCTTTGCCTTGCATTAAAATGACATCAAAGTAGGCATCAGGCAAGCCACACTGGGAAGAGCCTGCCATAGATGGAGTGTCACCACCAAGCAGGCCCTGTCCCATGAAGCCACCTGCCACATCTCTGATGATGTGGACACCGAAAGAAGAGCCTTTGTTGTCCTAAGGGGTGCAAATGGCTTGAAGGCGAGGAGGACAGATGAATGTCGGACTTCTACAACCTTTTGCCATCTAGATGTTTTGTGCTGCAACTCCCATCATCACTGCCATGCTGGGTGGGCTGAGTCCAAAACATTTAGAGGGCACCAGATTGGGGAAGACTGGGAAAAGTTGGTGGCCAATAGAGAAATGAGGTGGAAATAAGACAACATGCAGCCTGAAAGAAATTTTCAAGGCCATGGGACTGCAAACCCACAGAGGTGGGCAAATCATGGAGCTGAATTTTAAATATTGACTAGAAATCATCCCTGTCTTTGAATGCTGGGCATTAGTATTTTATGTACAGGTCAAACTGTGGCGAAACCTCAAATTTATACCACTTTGTTGAAGCAGTCTCTCTCTTCATCACATCCTAGATATTTCTCTGGATTGGTAAGGATGCAAATGAAACGGAACGCACTGAATCAGTTAAATCAGGTAAGCTATGATTAAAATTGATGCAGTCTTTTTTAGATGAATGAAAGGAGATATTTGAAGAGCTTCTCCCAAGTTATTTATACTAATCAGACAAGGTAGTCAGAGGCAACCCCAGTAGAATCGGGCCTATTTGGGCGGATGGGGTATTGCCCCACCAACCCCTCAGTCAGCCCTCAGTTTGCCCCCCTACTTTCTGCCAATCCAGATTCCAGACAGGCCCATTGTGAGAGGCAAAGGCAATTTTCCCAGGGTGGTGCTGGCTGTCAGTCTCCTCCTCAGTCTCCGTGTTGCCCATGTAAAAATCCTCAGGGAGGATAATGGGGCAAAGGTAGAATTCTTTGGCTCTTCCTGTGACTGCCCCCATCTCCATGTTCTGTTGGCCTCCTAAAGTTCTGCCCGACCAGCCCCACTGGGTGCCAGCCACCACTGCTGACCCAGAATAATTTGGGCCTGTTCCCACATTACCTTTGGGGCATAGTGATAGCCTCTGTCCATATAGGACATCTTCATTTGTGTATGAGTTAGTGAAAACCCTGGAGAATTGTAGGTTTAGCTGGTGTGTGTTTGTGATTAACCCTGCATTTGTGAACGTGCCTTATTTCCCCCACTAATGTATCATTTGATGGAACTCTTCATATGACCTCTGCATGATAGTCACTTAAAACTGTATCCTTGTACAACAGAAAGGGTCAACATTTTAAATCCACAAAATTCATCAAAGCAGTTATTAAATAGAACCCCCCCTCCCAACTCTCCCCTTTTCTCTGTCTCATTTAAAGAAGCATTCTTCACTTTGATAAGGAATATTTGGGGACGCTGTTGTGAGAAAAGCCAGATTTGATCTTAACATCTCAGCTTACTAAGCTGAGATAAGAATTTCCATGCATGCATCCTCTTCGCAAAAGTGAACAGGCCAAAGTCTTCAATTAACTGTAGTTTTCCATTGCACCTGAACCAGGAAACTATGGTTATTGGCTTTATAACAAGCCAGGTTGTGAACCCATGGTTCAAAGTTGTCTTAATATCTTTGCTTGTTCCAAAGACATTAATCACAATTAACCATGTTTCAACAAAACTGGGAAACTATAGTTTACTGAACAGTTTCTGGTTTGTTTGTTTGTTTGTTCCACAAAAAGGAAGAGCAAAGAAGCTGCACACACATCCAGAAACCTCAATTTGCATCTTGGCTTATTAAGATTCATGTCCTGTGTGCATTTGATTGCCCAAAGGAGCCCAATGGGTGCCCTAGGTGGTCTATGGGGGGATCATTAAGACAATGCAATGTGTATCTAACATGAGACAGACTGTAGTCCCCCAATAGTCCTTGCAGTATAAAAGCTCACACATTCCCCATTTGCTTTAATAATAGTCATTTTGCTGATTATTAAAATGCCTGCAGGACTCAGATCTTTCGTATGGACAGGATCTGCTTTGCATTTTTAAAATGTGTACCTATTAAATTTCCAGATGGCTCTGTAGCAAAGCTCTTAGTGGTTTACAAACAAGATTACAATAAGACAAACAATGAAATCAAAGCTAACAACACAAACCCAAATAACATTATCCAGCTCAAAATGAAATCAATAAACTCATTCATTTGGAAAAGTTGCGGAAGTTTATTTGAAAGATAAGAGAACGCTGATGTGGGTGTTGAAGAGCAGGAGGCCTTCACAGATGTTTCTGCATTTTGAAAAATGTCTGAATGAACCCTACAACTCAAGGGATGGAGTGATCCTTCAGCACCTAAT
The DNA here is from genome assembly GCF_964106915.1 of Podarcis gaigeae. Classification (NCBI taxonomy): domain Eukaryota; kingdom Metazoa; phylum Chordata; class Lepidosauria; order Squamata; family Lacertidae; genus Podarcis; species Podarcis gaigeae. Next base: position 31,571,464 of record NC_139688.1, read on the forward strand.
CAATGGAGCTTACAAGAGTGTTTTAGATAGTACTATAAGTCAATTGCAGTACAATCCTATGCATCTTTACTTGGAAGTAAGTCCCAATTAATTTAATTGGATTTCTTCCCAGTAACTATGCATAGGATTGGGGTGTCAGAAACAGAATAATGGCCAAGATTTACAGTGCGAACTGGCTTACATATCCGTATGAGAAGATTCAGTGATCCCAGTTTGGTCTAGAACTGTGGTTCCCAACGTGGGGGCACGCTCTCCGCAGGGGGATAATTTGATTTTTAAAGTGGGGATTCGATAATGAGTTATTAACAGTTAATGGCCTTTTAGGCTTCCTCCACATGAATAGGAGTTCACTTTTTGAATAATAAGAATTATATGTCACAGGAGGGGGCATCAGGATTTTAGAGATGCTTAGGTGGGCCATGGCCCAAAAAAGGTTGGGAACCACTGGTCTAGAACCTAGAAGTGAAGGAAGCAGTGCCAGGAAAATGGCTACCCCGGCATGGACTTGCCACTTGCACTGATTTTTCAATTCCTCTGGTCTATCACGCAGGCTACAGATCAGGGCAGGGGCAGGCTAGGTGTGGTTTTCAGTGACTGTGCACTGAACCAACATATTGAAGCCAGGGTAGGATGTGAGGGGCATGAAAAAATATATGGACATATCTTTCCACCGAGGGCAAGGTCACTCCACACACACATATGTGAAAAGAGGTACACACAGAGCAGCCTGTCTGTTGCAGTGAACAAAGAAGAGAGTTTAGGATTGCGGGTGGCGATCTGTGTTTGAACTGTAATGTTCAAGTTACTTCCCTCCTCACTGATAAATTAACGGATTACTATCTTGCATATTCATGTGTTTCAGCCAAACGCTACATTGAGACTGATCCTTCTGGGCGAGATAAAGGGACTCCACTTGTTATTGTGAAGCAAGGTTACGAACCCCCCACATTCACAGGCTGGTTCTTGGGCTGGGATTACAACAAATGGAAAAACTGAAGCTTCAACTGCAGAAGAGATATCCCAGGACAGCCATTCTCTGGCAGCTTTAAGCATGTGTTTGCAAATCACTGTATATGTTGCTGCTGTTGTGGTCCATGTGCCAGTTTTTGTGTGTGTGTGTGTGTGTGTGTGTGTGTGTGTGTGTGTGTGTACAGCACAGAGGTTGCCAATATTTTTCTAAACTGGAAAAAACTGCTGTGGGCACCACACACAAGAGAGTGAAGGACCTGCCAGCTTTGGTTCTCTCAGTTTCTCATTTTTGAATTCTGTTCTCCACATTTCTGCAGCAACTTGCAATTTTTTTAAAAAAAGATCCTCATGAAAATTCTTAAGTGTTTTCTTAAGAATTTATCACAATAAACACATTTTCATATGCAGTTTTGACCAATGCATACATTTTTGCAAGCATTTTCTTCTAATATAATGCGTTTTTGCATGCTATTTTCACTAATAATGTTAGATTTTATGCCCATTTCTCCCCAATATATGCATTTTTGTAAACATTTGTTGGGGAACTGCATCACAACATTTGGATACATGCATGGCTGTGTTTTGGTTCTCGTATTGTTTCGGAGACTGCAAATTTGATCAATTGAGCTTTAAATGTAAACTGAATAAAATTTCTCCACCATCCCTACTACACACACACAGCTCAACCTATTATTTTGGCTGGCTACAATACAATGCTTCTTTCAAGCCTAATTTCAGTGAAAAGTGGGGTGGGGAGGAATGGGGCCCTATGAGCACCGGGAAAAGCCTGCGCAGGTACCTGCAGGTGCCACATCGGTGACCCTTGGTATAATAATATGCACACATTCTCTAAACATGTTCCCAGATGCAACTGGAAATGGCCCTTCTCCAGTTCCAAGTCTGTGCATAACTCCCCCAAATCCAAGGCTTAATTCAGTTTTGAAAAGGATCAATAGAACACCCCCTGCATAGCATTCCATTGTGCCGGTGGCTTGGCTTGTTATGTAATTGAGTGCAGGTCTTGGTTAGGAATAGCGGTGGATGAGTTACACTCAGCTCAGACCTAGCTTGGTAATCATGACTTCTCAGTGAGCATTCAGAAGCTCGCCTGATTTCTCAGAGCTCTCGCCTAGCTCATAATGCTGGTCCGGTCTTTTTAGATTGCTTTCACTTTAGTTATTGTTGACAATGTATTTTTCAGTGAATTTTCATTGTCCCCTCAAAATGTCTCCTATTTTTAGTTCAAGTACTGGATGCTAATTCTGCCTTATCTCTCAAAAGTTTAAGGCTCCAGGGGACTGTAATTATATATATATATATATATATATATATATATATATATATATATATATATTTACAGTCCCTGTACCTCCTGACATAGGAGCCAACTCCTAGGGGCTGAGGTCACTCCAACCTCCCAATAAAATATTTGAGGGGGCTGCCCCACCAAAGTTGATGGGCGTTGCCATTCAAGGGAACTATATCATCCCTGAACTTGTTTGACCAATTCCCTGATCCCAGTGAGCCAAAGCTTAAGCACAGTGTGTTTGTAGAGTCTCTATATTTGAGCTCCTCTTAGCCCATGTAACTGGTAAGAGCCACAGCCTAGAGGGAAATACTCAAGCTATTTCCAGCTGTGCTCCTTTGCTGAAAACTCTATTTGTTCCTCTTTCTGTGCCAAAACTGTGGTCTAAACACATTTCAGCAAAGCTTGGTTCCTCGCCATGCTACTGTTTTGGGTTTACCACTCTTTTCACGTCATTGCAGGGTTGTGTGGAGGTTTGTGGCCTGCCAAAAAAAACCCCACACATTGGGACCACCTCCTCCTCTACCACCTCTCCAGATCAATCTGCATAATCCAGCCATGGCGTGTTATATGAGTAGAGGCAGAACTGGAAATGGAAAAAATGTATGTCAAATAGTTCTCATGAAATAGCTGTAAAGAATGGATGAGCAAATGAATGCCACACCATAGAGTGTGAATGAAGATCACAGTGGATTCGCATTGCTGTTTGGGGGAATATGTGGCTCCTGATCTAGCAAGAAACCCGCATGTAGAGGCCTGCTTCTTCATAAAGCGTTCCTTTTCTGGACCTGAGCATCTATGTGCTAAGTCATATTTTGATACATTGCTATTTTTTAAAGTATATATTTCAAAGAAGCAAATACATTACAAAAAAGTGACAGCCATGATGACTATAAATTTTCTAAATTATGCACTTTTACAAAAAAATTAAACACATTTATAGATGTATGAATCCAATAAATAAATGCTTTCCAATCCTGAACAATCTAACTACATTGTTGTATTCCTTCTTTTATCATAATGTAACTAATTTTGACATGATGTTATATTCATAGAGTTTATTTTCCCACTAACTGAAGAAATTATCTTTTATTTAGCTTTCTGAGGTAGATGTAAATATTTCTGTATATTTATTTGTTACATTTTTATCCAACCTTTCTCCAAAGAGTATTGTACGTGGTCCCTCCCATCAACAGCCCCGTGGAGTTGCTTTGGCAGAGACAGTGTGCCTGCTCCAAGGTCACTCAGTGAGCTACCCAACTGGGGCTAATCTAACATTCTTAACCCCTTTGTTCCACTAGCTCTTGCTAGCAGGATAATTAATGTGCATCTTCAAAAATACCACACTGAGATTAGTACTGGTTTAGTAATGCAGTGCATATTGCACACCATGACTCTTCATGCTTTACTAAATTTCAGATGAGATGTAGCTGCCTTCAGCAAAGGGATAATTCAGTCTAGAAACAGATTTTGATTTGGAAGGAACCTTAGAGGCCATCCAGTCCAAGGATGGATCTATACCAGGCTTCCTCAACCTTGGCCCTCCAGATGCTTTGAGACTACAATTCCCAGTATCCCTGACAACTGGTCCTGCTAGCTAGGGATCATGGGAGTTGTAGGCTAAAAACATCTGGAGGGCCGAGGTTGAGGAAGCCTGATCTATACTGATCTGTAAAAACGCTATGGAAGGCTATTTATAAAAAGTTATATAGCTCTCAATGCAATTTCCCATTGCCAACAGATTGCTGCTCTGCAGCGCCCTCTGGTGTCACCTTTTTTATAAAACATTTTTAGCGTTATAACCAACCAGTGTAGATTCGCCCCAACTCACTAAATTTAGCAATTGCTCCTGGAAATTTAGCAATTGCTCCTGGAAGGTTAAAGACCCCACTTTTATGGCCTATGCTTAGTACTCATGGGAGTGATTGGCCATTTAATGGCTGATTATCTTTGACTGCCCCCCACCCCATTACAACCTCCTGTCTGACTGAAATACACAAGATTCAAATCCTAAAGAATATATGGTATGGTTACTTATATAATGCTTTTTTAACTCAAGGCCCCCAAAGCAGTGAACAACAATATATATTAATGCAAATAATATATATAATAAAAGTACAATGTATAAATAAATCAATAAATCAAAAGAAAATAAAATAACATCAGGACTCGGCCATGAATATAGATCCTACAATAAGATTTGATTATCACTAGGTGCAATGCACTGGAGATTGCAGAATTCTGTTCTTTGTGGGAGTGAACAAGTCATCAGAACCACCTAGTTGGCATTTCTTACACACCATGTTAGTCAAAACCCCTCAACACACTGGCCATCATAGCTCATGTGCATAGGGGTTTCAGCTGCTTCATAGTTGTTAGGTCTATTACTTTTTTTGGCTCCAGATATGTAGAACAGAAAGATTTGTACAGCTGCATCCCATTTTCTCACAAGAGATTTGCACAGCTTGTAAGGGGTCACCTTATGGAAAACAACAAAGTTTATTACTATTTGCGTGAACACAACAATGGAAGGCTTGATTAGCAATTTCCTTTTATAATGCAATCAACAAAAGACAAATGAACCACAATGCTATATTTTCCACCACCAGTAAGCAACTTAAATTGTTCTCTGTGTTGTCTGATTCTGACATTAACCTAATAGCAAAAACTCTGAACATCAATTCCTTCTACTGGCATTATCTGTACAGTGTGTGTTAACATACTTCTGTATCATTAAATTGTACATCAAGAGTGTCTATCATGAAAACAACATGATTGTTAATCAAGTTGATGCATGCAATCTACTTTGAAAACATATTTTAGAATGGGCATGTTAGTGGCACTCCCTTGAACTTAAAAAATGTGACTCATACAGAGGTGATGATCTCAAACTGGTTTGTTGAAATAATTGCAGTCACCCCAGAAATGTGTGTGCAGCAGAACACCATGTGCATGGGCATATATTTGTACAGAGGGAGTCGAATGAAGAGCTGCATTTCTTTCATATATGCCTGTGATGGTTGTACTGGCACCCATCCTATTGTATGCCTGATATAGTATCTGGAATATGGTTTTTGCAGACAGAATATGGAATGTAGTTTCTGCAAGTAACACTTGGATCATTTTTTGGTTTTGCATTTAATGCATCTGCTATTTGAATGTAAGATGTATATGCGTTAGAATGAATGTTTCATTTTAAAAATAGGCTTTCAGAGTAAAATAAGGTATAATGTTGCAATCCTATCAGTGGCGTAGCGTGGGGGGTGCAGGGGGGGCTGGCCCCACCGGGTGCAACATCTGGGGGGCGCGCGCTTGCACTCGCAGCTCTCTGCCCCTACCTGGCTCACTCACTCTCTCTCAGTTAGGGGGTGCAAATTACTTGCCTTGCCCTGGGTGCTGACAACCCACGCTACGCCACTGAATCCTATATAATGTCTATGGCAGACCATAGAATCCAGACCAGGATTCCAGAATGCTCTGTCCTAAGCATAGACTAGTCCACCCCAGGACATAGAGAATTCTGGAAGGAAGAGCATCCATCTGTAATTGTGAGCAAGGAAAGTATTCTAAAACAAACATCTTCATTTAAAATCATAGTCTCGGTCCATGTTCTCATTTCTAATATAGCCTCAGGCCTCTGAACTCAACAACACTAACCTGGAAATATGCTTATTTGAACTCAATGGGACTTCATTCTGGATAGGATAGCACTCCTTGTTTCACTAGTATGGATTGTGGAAGGAGGTTAGAAATAACATCAGATCCATTAACCTAGGGGCAATATCTACTTTAAAGCAGCAAGATGTAATGTTCTTCTGTCTGCCTTATGGCTAGGTTAGACGGATAACCACCAAAACACAGCATTCGTTCAGACTCAGCTGTCTTGAAGGAAAATGTCAACCAGGAATTAATATTTTATTGCCAAGAATGGCTGGATACCAGATTCCATGTGATTTATTTATTAGGTATGAATCACCTTACATGAATCATCTCAAGGTGATGGATAATATAAAAATAGCACATCTCAAATACAAAACACATGGGATTCAAAATTTAAAACACTGGTGTATTCATAAAGAAAACCTTCACAAGAACCCCCATTCCATTGTCATGAACACCACATAATTGACCTGTAAAACTAATTCCACCCCACGAAGCAAGAATCAGCAGGATGCCTGGCAATACAGTTTTTGCCTGACACTGAAATAATGTCAGAGCTGGCA